>NC_089823.1:216825353-218289103 GCF_035046505.1 Tiliqua scincoides | reverse complement strand
TTATGTAAACTGCCTTATGATACTGATAAGTGGTATATAAGTATTCATAAGAATTAAAAGTATTCATCATCATCATCTCAGAATTCCAATAGAGGAATATTTTTGAGACAATGAAGTATATGATAAAAATTGCCAGTATTTAATTGGAAGTTAATATTTTATTTCATTCCTCATACCTAACAAAATCTAAATAGGCTAAAAAGGATTGGCTGATTAATTAACTAATTAAAATTTGCAACTCAAAAAGACATACAAATGACACTGAATTCTAGCATCTTTTCAAGCCAATTATTTCAGTGAGTTACTTTAATTACACTAATGTATTAGGTCAATAATCAACATTTTGCAATCTAGCAATGGAAACCAAACCAAATATATTCTGTACAATATCATGCTAGCCAATTATAATAGTTAACTCACAATTCTCTACCTGACAATCAAAACCTCATTGGACTAGAAGGAAAATCATATAGATTTTAACAGGAGCAAGATGCAGGGAGTTCAAAGTAACCAAACCCAAATGAAAGACATTGGACAATAAGATGATGTATATGCACTTGTGAATGCACACCGAGTCATCCAAGCACCAACAGAATCTCCTGCAAATCCTTTAAAGCAGCAGCCTCCAAACTCTGGCCCGCGGACTGGATCCGGTGCTGCAGGATTACCCATCCAGGCATGGTGGTGGTGGTGGTGGTGGTGGTGGTGGTGGTGAAGGCTTTCCATTCTGTGCTGTACCCTCTCCTTGTCTCAGCTGATCTTTGCAGTTCACACCAGGCAGCCACTTCCACCTGGAAATCAGAGCACAGGCAAGTTGCCCGGCACAACTTTCTGCAAAGATTGACTGAGAAAAGATGGCATCTAGCCTGGATGCCTTTAAAAGGGGATTGGACAAGTTTCTGGAGGAAAAATCCATTACGGGGTACAAGCCATGATGTGTATGCGCAACCTTCTGATTTTAGAAATGGGTTATATCAGAATGCCATATGCAAGGGAGGGCACCAGGATGAGGTCTCTTGTTATCTGGTGTGCTCCCTGGGGCATTTGGTGGGCCACTGTGAGATACAGGAAGCTGGACTAGATGGCCTATGGCCTGATCCAGTGGGGCTGTTCTTATGTTCTTAAGACCGTGGAGTGGAAGAGAAAGCCTCCAATACCACCACGTTTGGACAATCTCACAGTGGGGTAATCTTGCAATGCAACAGTTTGTGGTTTGGAAACCACTGCTTTAGAGGGAAGGTCAAAATGATTACAACAGTGGTTCTAAAACTTTTACCATCATGATCACTTCATTGGCCATGGCGGCCATGTCACACCCCAGAATGCCTTACAGCTTCCAGGTTGCACTCCAGAATGCAAGGCATTCTGGGCACGACATGGCCAATGAAATGGGTCACACACCAGCGCAACCTGAAAGCCGCAAGGCATTCTGAGGCGCAATGTGGACCAGAATGCTTTGCAGCTTCTGGGAAACACTGGCCCCCGACCCACCAACTATCAGGTCGCAACCCACACTTTGAGAACCACAGGATTAGAAATAAATTATTCAAGCCCACTAATATGGATTAGTTATTAACACTTTAAACACCTTGCCATATTCACAAAAAACGAAGGTGGAAAGTCTGCAATTTTCTGTAGGAGGCAATTTTCTGTTTCATTTTCAGAAGACAAATGAAAGAGACTAAAAGGTTGGCAAAGATGCTAGGGAGACAAAACAAGCCCCTTCATATCACCTCTGAGTCTTCATATCTGAAAGCAAGATTTTGACTAGCTCTGCAATGAAAAGATGATCAAACATGACAAATGTTGCTCTTTGGATGTTAATGTACAATTTTCAAGAGACTGCTTGTATGTTGGTCCACAGAAGGTAGTCCTCTAAGATCAGAAGAGAAAAGAAAAGCAGCTTCCCCAATATATAATGTGCAGATAAAGAAGAACAAATGTTCTCTCATTTCTCACAAATACTGAACTCTTATATGGTCTGGAAGTATAAATTACTACTATTATTATAAATTCTATTTTCAGTGAATTTAAAACTAGTTGCCCAGTGGAAACTGTGAACTGGCATTTACCCTAATAACATCTTAACATCAACAGCATCACTGTCTCTGGTTTTCTTTTAAGGTACATGGAAATATAGTTAATGTTAGTGATGCAGCTGAAGCATGGAAATGGAGATTCAAAATAAAAACTCTACCAGGTCAGAACTTCTGGTGGACCTGTGGGTTCAGTACCTGCATATTTTACTCACTGAGGATGCCAGCAGATACTGGGGTCCACATTGAAAGCTCTTGAAAAACACGAAAAAGCACCAAAATTGCAGCTCTGACCATATCACAACCCAGCCACACCGTTTAGCTGCCTATAGAGCTGCTTTTACCACCAAAAACCCACTTCTAGGTCACATGGAGGTTCCTTTCTTCTACCAGGTTTGTTGCTGAATTCATTGTGATGCATTCTGGGGCAAGCCTGGTAGGAAAAAGGAACCCCTGCATGACCCAGAAATTGTTTTTTCCAGTGGTATAAACAGCTCTATAGGATGCTAAATGGCATGGATTGATATTGATACTGTCAGAGTCCCTATTTTGGTGCTTTTTTGTGTTTTTCAAGTGACATATTAATTGTGAGCCACAACAGCTACTTTTAAATGTATAATGATAGTTCCCTAAATTTCTTTATCCACTTTTATTATTCAGAGTCCAAAATTACCTCAGTTCCCTAAGTATGTTTTCTCTTTCTCTCGACACTCTTTCTCTCGATACCGAGCTAAACAAACGCATAGGTAAAGCAGCTACCACGTTTTCCAGACTCACAAAGAGAGTCTGGTCCAACGAGAAGCTGACGGAACATACCAAGATACAGATCTACAGAGCTTGCGTCCTGAGTACACTTCTGTACTGCAGCGAGTCATGGACTCTTCACTCACAACAGGAGAGGAAACTGAACGCTTTCCACATGCGCTGCCTCCGACGCATTCTCGGCATCACCTGGCAGGACAAAGTTCCAAACAACACAGTCCTGGAACGTGCTGGAATCCCTATGCACTGCTGAAACAGAGACGCCTGCGGTGGCTTGGTCATGTCGTGAGAATGGATGATGGCCGGATCCCAAAGGATCTCCTCTATGGAGAACTCGTGCAAGGAAAGCGCCCTACAGGTAGACCACAGCTGTGATACAAGGACATCTGCAAGAGGGATCTGAAGGCCTTAGGAGTGGACTTCAGCAAGTGGGAAACCCTGGCCTCTGAGCGGCCCACTTGGAGGCAGGCTGTGCAGCATGGCCTTTCCCAGTTTGAAGAGACACTTGGCCAACAGTCTGAGGCTAAGAGGCAAAGAAGGAAGGCCCATAGCCAGGGAGACAGGCCAGGGACAGACTGCACTTGCTCCCGGTGTGGAAGGGATTGTCACTCCCAAATTGGCCTTTTCAGCCACACCAGACGCTGTTCCAGAACCACCTCTCAGAGCGCAATACCATAGTCTTTCGAAACTGAAGGTTGCCAACTATTATTATTATTATTATTATTATTAAGCATGTTTTCTAAAGACATTTTCTTTTCTTCCTGCCAAATCTGCAACCCTTTATTTCACCAAAATACCTTTCCTTATATACGGTTGGTAAAAGCTTATGCATACTATCTTGGAAGTAAGTCGCACTGAACAAAATGGAACTTACGTCTTAATAAACAAGATTCCAATATTTAAAAAATAAGGATCCAAATCCAATCCAAAGGATCCAATATCTAAAATTCTCACACACTTCGTTCAATGCTATATTCAGATTTTTTTTTCAAGTTTTAATTACATTCTCCAGTAATAATAAAACTTATTATATTTATTATAGCACTCCATAGGAGTGCTCCTATGGATTTGTCCTATCAGTTTCTCAAAGACTCACTACAGCTTCTTTCAAGAGGACTTTCTTTCTGTGCCAAGGTTTAAACTGAAAAAAGATATTCCTAACATCACACCCACAATACTTTTACTTAACAAAGTTCTTGAAATGAAATAGGATTTAAAAAAAAGACAAACCAAAAGAAAACCTACTGGTTGTTTTCAAAATCAAATACATTCAATTGAGTTTATCTACTGTCCACAATACTAAGCCTGAAGCCTAAAAGTATATACCAGGGATGGCTTGTATAGACTGGAGTTGTGAAAACACCTATTTTCTGTAACTCATATCAACTCGAGTCACAGGTAATACTGACTCTGATGACCTGATCTGACTCAGATGTGACTTGCAACTTGGGGCCAGTGACTTGGAAAACCATCAGGACTTGCATTAACTCGAATGACGACTTTTTGTGTCTGCTTGCAACTTGGTTTCATGTGTGTGCCCACTTACTTTTTTGGTGCCACTTCTGCATCACACCAAAGACCTCGTAGGGCAATCTGGAAGCTGGCATTCAGACCAGCAGCAGCAACAGACATGGTGGACAGAGGGTAGGTTTGTTTAGAGGTGGAGCGAAGGGAGGTAAAAGTGGTGCATGTGTGTTTTGCTGAGCATGGGGCTGGGGGGAGGAATCAGAAGAAGTCGGGGCAGACAGGATAAGGGGGAGGGGGCTTTTGGCCATCTAAGAACAGATGATTGGACAAATGATGGATGGGATAATTTTTTTATCTGGATGAGAAAAGGAAGGAGGAGGAACGCAATGGAAGGGGGAGGGGGTTCTTGCAATAGCAACAAATAGTTGGATAGATAGATACAAGCTCAAGGAGCAGGCAAAGGAGGCAGGGAAAGCAGGGGGGAGACATTTCCTTCCAATAGAAGAGGAATGTCTTCAAACCTTGTGGCTCATTTGCATCAGACATGGTAGAAGCAACACACCTTTCTCCTTATTCTGCTGCCCTCCTGCATGTTCCTCCCAGGTCTTAAATGAGAACCCCCCCCCTCTCTCTCTTTCACACACACACACACACCCCACCAGCACCTCCATTTTTCTGCGGAGTCACACCTAACTTGCTTCTCGTAATGACTTGGACTTGAGTCAAAAATGACTCTATAAGCGACTCAGGCCAAGTCACAACAGCCACCTGTTATGTCTCGCGAGTAGAGTCGAGTCAGGGGACTTGACTTGCAACTTGGGCACAGAACATCCTTGATATATACCAAGAAATAGAGTCCCATCAAACAAGCATTTTTCATACCAAATTGCAAGACATTCAAGAGATATAAACTAAAGCATATACTGCTTTTAAATATGTTTTTATTCATATTATTTATTTATTTAAGAGATTTATACCCCGCCTTTCTATCCAATGAAGGACACTCAAGGTGGCTCACAATTAAAAACATTAAAAACATAAAATATACGTATACATATATAAAAGACATTAAAAACAATAAACACAATAAAAACCTGGATCCCAAATTAAAATCCATTCAAAAAGTGCCATGCCCCCTGGTGTCAGCATAAAAGGCTTCCCTAAATAAAAAGGCCTTACAAGTAAAAACACATTGCTAAATATGACCAATCCAGTTTGCTGTTAAAATTGATTAAGTCACAGTACTGATCCAATGAAACTTACTAAATCATGTAGTATTTTACTATTACATAGGTACAATCTCACTAGCATTTCTAAAGTACTAAACTCCTACAGTGGGATCCAAGCTACTACTTTACATCATCCAAGGGCTTGGGTTCATTCAGCTGGGATATTTTCCTCTTTAAATAAGTAGACCCATATGATACATCACAATCTGCATGTGGTTATGATGTTATTTATGCAACACAGTCCTGGAACGAGCTGGAATCCCTAGCATGTATGCACTGCTGAAACAGAGATGCCTGCGTTGGCTCGGTCATGTTGTGAGAATGGATGATGGCCGGATCCCAAAGGATCTCCTCTATGGAGAACTCGTGCAAGGAAAGCGCCCTACAGGTAGACCACAGCTGTGATACAAGGACATCTGCAAGAGGGATCTGAAGGCCTTAGGAGTGGACCTCAACAGGTGGGAAACCTTGGCCTCTGAGCAGCCCGCTTGGAGGCAGGCTGTGCAGCATGGCCTTTCCCAGTTTGAAGAGACACTTGGCCAACAGTCTGAGGCTAAGAGGCAAAGAAGGAAGGCCCATAGCCAGGGAGACAGACCAGGGACAGACTGCACTTGCTCCCAGTGTGGAAGGGATTGTCACTTCCAAATCGGCCTTTTCAGCCACACTAGTTCCAGAACCACCATTCAGAGCGCGATACCATAGTCTTTTGAGACTGAAGGTTGCCAACAACAGATATGCAACACAGGTCAAAACTCGAGTGGACAAATGTTCCTACTTGAGTGATACTTTGAATTCTGTGTCTTTTTGTGAAAAAAAATGTGAAAAAATCCTGTGTCTTTTTGTGAAAAAAAAAAATTGCATAGAATACCCAAAAATCAGTGTAAAGGCTACATGCTTACTTTTCTGAATAGACTGCTGAGAAATTCTTTAAAAACTATGCAATCCTATACACACTTACCTGGGAGTGAGTCCCACTGGGGCTTACTTCTCAGTAGATAAGACTAGGGTGGCATTGTCAACTTTTTTTTTTCTTTTTAGAGTGAGCAGGAAAATCAAGCTACAAAAGGATCCTTTGGGCTACAATAAGATTCAGGTTTTATGAAAAACATTTCAACAAATGGCTGCCTTTTGAAAACTAAAATTGAAAATCCAGATTTTCAACACTCCATGTTATTTTTCCTACAGATTCACAGGCACATATGAAGTGTGGTGCAAGAAATCATTTGCCCTGAGTACATGAACTGAGTAGTCCTAATAGTTCTGCTGCCAGTGAAGTTCATGAAAAATTTCATTTGCAAAGATGCAAGAAGCATGCTACCCAGCAGCTGGAGAAGAGCTTTTAGCAGCTCCTGTTGGTGGTTATTGATTAACATGTTACAAGGGGAATGTCTACATTGCAGAAAGGCAAAATCTGTACAGAAACCACTGATGGGCTAACAAGCTATTAATGACAGCCTGTAATTCAACACTTAAAATGGTCAGACTTATTTTCTTGACCACAAGGACAAGCAGGTCATTGTTCTGAAATGTCAGACCAGGAAAGGTCCAAAGAGATCAACTGGGAAAAGCCACAGGTAAGAATCTATGTTAACAGAAAAGATCAGGATATAGTAATTTATACCATCTACATTCTGAAGTTTCTGCCATTCATTAAATTTTACAACTCAAAGAAATATCCAGGTGTGTTGGAAAAATTAAATGGCTAATCTTCACGTCACTCAAATCCACTTGAAAGTCAGATGCTTTCATTCTTAACTTTTTAATATAGTTCCTCATGTCTAAGATACAGTGCTAACTAACACTCCCAAAGACTTGTCTACGCAACATCTACCACTTGAGAATGGCAGCCTGAAACCATCTACACAAATAAATTGAAAGATTGCTCCCCCAAAGTATCTGACAGAAAACCAACTCTTTGGAAGTCAGCACCTGCATCAGAAATATCGTCCTAAAATAACCTCACGATTCCACAATGGCATTTTAAAATCTCTCAGTTTTTAAAATGAAAGTAACAGAAACCAAGATTCACAATAATCTAGGGAATTCTCTGCTTCCTCAACATTCTAGGAACAGTTCCAGAAAAAACAAGAATATGTAATTCACTAAGCTACACTGTCTCAGATTAATACTTCATACTGACTGCATTACATGAAAGGAGTCTCCCCCCACCCAAAAAGAATAATTCTTACTAGTACAAAAGAAAGTACAAGCATCTATGAATCAGAAACCTATTTTGCAAAGATTGCAAGAAAATCATCCATGTTTTATTCTGAAACCTGGTATTTTTAAGAGTTTTCATAAATTATAAGTACATCTCCTGTCACAGTGTTCCCAATTTAGAGAAAATACCAAGCATTTTCATTGATCAAGCCTAGAACATTTTTACAATGCACTATACACATTACATTTCAATAACTTAACACCACTAGAGTAAAGCAACCCTAAAACATTATTTAGGAGGTTCGGTTAGCATATAAATTAACGAAGTAGAAAATGGATTAAAAACTCATCTAAGACAGCCACTAATTTACACAAAATTATTTTCACCCAAAAGAAAAATAAATAGTTAATGGTACAATGCCACAAGAAAAACATCCTGGAATCCCAGCTTAACTTGAACTCACTGGGCTGCATCCAGACCTTAGCACAGTGGTACGCTGCAGTCAGAAGCCACTTTCATTAATGTAAGTTCTACTTGTGCAAAAAGCCTCTGAGTGAGTGCAACTCTCCTTCTGTTCATGGAGGGACAGCACATAGTTGCTCCAAAAGTCTGAATGCAGCCCAATACTTCTCTTATGTGAAATATAAAAATACAGGCCGCAAGCTTTACTTATACCTGTTGAGAAGTTCTGCTGCATAGATAACTTCCTTTTCCATTAAATATGTAAGTAGCTGGTCCACCTATGCCTTACACCAGTGATTCCCAAACTTTTTCAGCTGGAGGCTCCCTTCACCTACTGGTCCATTGGCTACCCAGTAGTGTTACAATTCTATAGGTTGTATAGGGTGGCACGTTTGTGAGGATTCTGCGGCTACCCGGGCTGGTTTCCGCAGCTCCCCAGAGAGCCACGACTCACAGTATGGGAACCAATGCCTTATACTAGAGGTGTCAAACATAAGGTCTGGTGGCCAGATGTGGCCTACGGAAGCTTTTTATCTGGCCCTCAGACTCTCAGCTGCTGAGTACTGCTGAGATTACTGCTAAAAAGGCAGCCCACATTGGGCTCTCTCATAACTTGAAAAATGATCAATATTTACATATTTTCTCTTCTGTTATTTGTAGCTAATGAGTTCTTAAATGAGAAAAAGTGCTTGTTTTTGGTTACGACCTGTTTAATGACATCACTTCCTGCTTAATGACATCACTACTGGCCCTCAGCAGGCATGATGAATACTATTCGGCCCTCTGTATGAAATGACTTTGACACCTCTGCCTTATACTTTAAAGTTCTCACACTGCATCTTCCTCTCATGCCTTCATAAATTCAATTACGTACACTAATTCAAGGCACTGGTAACAGCATGCAGCCACACGTTGGCAATATTGGGAGGAAAATAATTCTGATCAGGCAGAGACTACACCCAATTTTACATTCTCATGCCACCAAGTAAAGACGTAAAACAGCATAAATGGTGATATCCCTGCTCCAGTCAAAAGTGCTAAACATGAGCATCTGATGCAGCTTACAAAACCATCCCACCTTTGCTCAGTAGGGAGGATGCTATACCCAACAATCACTGGTGAAAACTTCTGCCAGGCATGGAGGAGTGTTATGACAAAAAAAGTTCATGTAGTATGAGTATCGAGCAAAGCCTAGAGCACCATTAGAATCTATCAATCAATTTCACTGATTTCACTAAAGCATTTGACAGTATCTACCATGAGGCCCTGTGGAAAATTGCCTGCAAATATGGCATCCCAAAGCGCTTTGTTGACCTATTCTGCCTGTTCTAGTTGTTGTATCCACACTGATGATGGCGTCACTGAGTTCTTCACCATCAAAACCGGCGTTCGACAAGGATACATGCTGTCCCCACTCCTACTTCGGATTACAATTGACTTCATCCTAAGAATGAATCCTTCATCAATACCCAAATATTAGGGCTTCCATGGAGACAAGACTTGCTGATTTAGATTTTGCTGATGACATTGCTCTCTTTGCCCCAACACAAAAAGAACTGATGACACAAACCTTAATATTAAAACAAATGGCATCCAAAGTTGGACTTCGGATTAGCAGCCACAAAACCAAAGTTATGCGGATTGGATATGTGCGAGCAGATATACCAGTTACTACTGACCAACACCAGATTGAGGATGATGATAACTTGCATATCCCTTGGCAGCCTATTTCCATAAATTGCCCCCCTCATATTAGCAAAATGTTTGTAATTAATAATACAAGCCCTCATCTCCTACATATGAAAGCCCAATTTCATGTATTTATCACATATTTTCTCTTTTCATCTCTTTGAAGAACAGAAGACTCTGCCTTTGCACTGTTTTGCACCAGAAGTGTGCTGAGAAATTCTGGGTGATTGATCACTTTTCTTATTATGT
Organism: Tiliqua scincoides; assembly: GCF_035046505.1. Lineage (NCBI taxonomy): Eukaryota > Metazoa > Chordata > Lepidosauria > Squamata > Scincidae > Tiliqua > Tiliqua scincoides. The sequence continues at coordinate 218,279,048 of NC_089823.1, read as the reverse complement.
TTCAGCTTTTTTACTGTGATGGTTTTCAATCACTGGTTCATAGATGAATTGATGACCAAAAACTAGCTATTGGTGGGGCTTTCACAGCCAACTAGCTACCTCCCTTCCTGCCTTGCTGGTCCTTGCAAGGCATTCTGGAGCACGGCCGGCCTTTTTCTGCCATTATTCCATTCTTTTTCAATTACCCTAAAGGTCCTGTTGAGTGTCCCTGGGAGTTCGTGAATACCAGGTTGGGAACCACTGTTTTACTGGTATGTTGTTTACAGTGCACCTACTCTGATAGTGTTACAAAAAGGTGAAGACCAGAATTTTAAAAAGAATAAAAATGTATCTTATGATCTTTTACTATGTTTTTAATAAACTAGAAACTACAGTTCTTAGGTAACAATTAGTGGTAGGTTATTTTTCAGGATCTGGTCTCGGGTAAAATCAGACAAAAATATAGTCAGACACCCCCCTATGTTTAACCCCCGACTTATCAGAGGGTCATAGAAAATTCCATGATTGTTGGTTCAAACCCTGCCCTTGATTTATCTGTGGGGTCGACTTATAGGCGAGTGTCTGCAGTGCCTGCGGGCCGGGGTTTCCTCAGTCTGAATTTCCCCTGGGGGGCTGGGGATAAGAATAGGCCTTCAGTTTGGTTGTACTTGTCATAAGAGGCGACTAAACAGCCACCGGGTAGATGGGACTCGTTAGCCTGGGAAGGCAGCTCATCTCAGAGAAGGAAAACTCTGATCCCAAACCTCCACTGCCTTGTGGCTACATCCAGTTATGGAAAAGGCTTCAGGAGTCAACCTCGAGGCAAAATCCGGAGCCGGAGTCCCTGTGGCAGTTCATGGCTGAACACAGTCACGTTCTGGCAACTCCTGCGACGCCGCTGGAACCAACCATATTGGCTTCTTCCTTTTCACTGGACCATTTCAGCAACGTGGAGAGGGGGGATTTGCTGCATGGGTCTATCCTCCATATCTACTTTACCCAGGCTTCGCGCACTGCAGAGGACACTCTGTTCCAGAACACTATTCAGATCGCGATACCATAGTCTTCCAAGACTGAAGGATGCCAACAGTCTGAATCTAACCTCTGACCTCAATTCACTAGATGGCCTCAGACAAGCCACTCCCCCTGACTTCAGCTTTTCAGGTACTAACATGAAAATAATACTTTCTTCCAAATATAGGGAAATTTCAAGAATTATAGCAAGACAAAGTATGTGAAGCACTTTGCACACTCAAAAAGCACTACATTATACAAACACAAATTATTATTATTATAATTATTACTGGTGATATAATATATATTTTATATATCGAGCTTGTGACAGTACTTTACTTAATTCTAAGTATATCTTCTTTTCATTTGCATTTCCAATATGTTTACATAAAACAAATATTTTGCATATAAAATAATACTTGGAATATTTTAATCTTTTAATTATTATACTGAATGGCATTTAAATTAGAACATAATTCATAATATAAAAGCAATGCTAAAACAACATTGTGTACTTCTTTCAGGGATTCCAAATTACTGAAATGCCATATTTATGTATGCAATATTTGAATGCAGTTTAAAACCCAAGTTTGTTTTTTTCAGATCAGAATACGACAAAAATCCAACACCAAACAACTTTTTGTTTATAATTAAGGCAATCATCAATCCAAGGATTATAACCCATTTTATTTCATCTCTACATCAAAAAAAAGTAATTTAAAAAAATTAAAATCCCTTGAAACGTAAGATAAATGAAAATGTAAGTGCCTTCACATTATAACAGTAAGCTGACCCTCTGGGAAATGGTTGACTTTCTCAATTCAAGGTATTCAAAGCTCATTCAAAAGTGTTCATTTGGAATGCAGATATCAAAGATGATGCAAATATTCAAGAGAAAATTAGAACTTACCAGATGTTCTAATCCAGCTTTGAAGTTTCCAGCATCCCTGTAACAGAAGAACAAAAGTTCTAAATAGTTGCTAAACCTTTGTCTGCAAATATTTATGTTGCACTTAGAAAGTTTAATTTTTTTAAAGTCATGCTGACTCCTGCCTGCTGCTCTTATCCTTTTAATATCTACACCTAATTAAAAATAAAGACCTATAAAAGGTCAAATGAGTCTCTCGTATAATTGTGATTTTTTAATATAATACAATCAGCAAAACAAATGTATTTACGAAAAAGAAAATATGAGCACTGCCAGTGGCAATGAGTGATAATGAGTTGGTGGAGCTGTAATTTTTAAACCTTCCCTTCCTCTTCCTCTCTTTCACAGGTGGGAATGCTTCTTCTAAGATTTATATCTACTTTTCCAATCTGTAGAGGGATGCTCAAGGGGCTAACAGCCCTGTTAAAAACAAACACTAGAATCACCAAAACTAACTAAAAAAAACATTAACTCAATAATACCAAAAGCAGATCTGACTCAGCAGACAAAATCACCAAACTAGCACCACATTCTAAAGGGGAAGGCCAACTGAAATAAAAATGTTTTCAGCTGCTGACAAAATGCAAAACATTGGTGCCAAATGGTGTGGATGCCAACCTTACCTCCTGCAGGAGGGCGTTCCATAATCTGGGCACTACTACAAAAGAAAGATGATTTACTTCTGCTGGAGACAGAACATGCAAAAGGGACCTACAAGAGTTTGAAGAAAGCATCAAGGATGTACAAGACTAAAAGAAGAAAGTCAAAATAAGAGAGACACTCTTTTCCCTCTCACATAACACCAGAGCCAGGCGACATCCACTAAAGTTGAGTGTTGGGAGAGTTAGGACAGACAAAAGAAAATATTTCTTTACCCAGCGTGTAATTAGTCTGTGGAACTCCTTGCCACAGGAAGCAGTGATGGCATCTTGCCTAGATGCCTTTAAGAGGGGACTGGACACATTTCTGGAAGAAAAGTTCATCATGGGTTACAAGTCATGGTAGCGGGTAAGGTAGAGGTAGGCTGCCTCTGATTGGCAGATGCAGGGGAGGGCACCAGAATGCAGGTTGTATCTGTTTTCTAGTGTGTTCCCTGAGGCATTTGGTGGGTCACTATGAGATACAGGAAGCTGGGCTAGATGGGCCTTTGGTCTGATCCAGCAGGGTTCTTCTTATGTTCTTATATAACAGCAACAAAGTTTACTACTACTACTACCACTACGACGACGAATATTCATATACCACTTTTCAACAAAAAGTAGTTTATATAGTTCAATAAATAAACGGTTTACATAAATGAAAACAGGCCAGTATTTATTACCAATATAGTGCAGAAGGTGGTTGAGACTGAGATAAGTAGTTGCATAATGTCACTTACAGCTCAATCCAATTCAGACACTGAGCTGATGGTGCACATAAATGCCAGGGCAATATCCATCATATTATCATAAGCCCATACTGGCAACACCACTTCAATGGCATACCAATATCAGTGCAAAAAAGGCCAAATGCCAAGTCTGCAAAGCAACACTGGTGCAGTCCTTCCCAATGGTATCCCCAGTATCCATGGAAACACCAACAAAGCCTGTTATCCATGAAAGAGTATCGTGACATCAGCACATCATCACTGTGACATTGGGGTCAACATCAGGGTGACATCAATGTCTCATTGATGGGACACTGGCATATTATCCATGTGTCATCACTGTGAAATAGGCATATCATCTGTGTGGCATTCATGTAATGTCCAAGGAGCCAATCATTGCATCCAATCAGCTCCAACACAGGCAGCCAGAGAAGCACTGCCAGGATAAGCTGAACAGGGGGACAGGACAGGAGCAACACCAATGAGTGGCCAAAGCTGGGAGGATGCCCCTCGGCCAGCCACTAAGAATGAGGAACTCAGCAATAGGCATCACCCACAATTATGGGATGATTTCCCAAGAATATCCCTCCCCCCACCCCCCGCACATACACCCAATCATACAAGGATGCCACAGCAGTCCCCCCACACCTTCCACAGGAGTTACAATGCCAGCAGCAGCAAAGGGGCAAAATCAAGGAAGTGATAGGAGCCCCTGCATCTACAGTTCAAGTCCCTTCATTCCACTCACATTAAGAACACACAACCAAATAACACCTTTTTGAGTACAGCAAGGCAGAGCAAATGTAGATAGCTCACTTGGAGGGCAGCTATGTGAAACAAAACACACAAGCCTCTCCAATGCAGGGTTTTGAGCCCTTGTGGGGGCATCCACTAGCTGGAAGGAGCCCTTATGCCAGGGAGGGGACTGGCACATGTTACAAGGGAGCCTCAACAGCACTCAGACAAAGCAGGGTGCTAGAACTGCACAAAGACGCAGGCTGGGAGCCAGGCAAGAAGAGGCCAAGCCAAGGGAATTGTCCTAATTAGCAAGGCATTCATGTTTTGCATGATTGGCCAGAAATACCCATGTCGGGGACAAAAAAAAGGCAAGGGGAGCAAGTCTAGAATCCACATCAGCTCCATCACAAAGCAGCTCTCTAGCTAACGCAGGAGACTGGCAAAGAGCACCACAGACAGCATTTAACACCTTGCAGCAGTACAAAAAAGCCCACCTGGCTTTGAGGCTGTAACACAAGGACCTATCAGAGAGAACACTACATGGGTCAATTACTGTGCTTGCATGTGATACAGAGTGCCTACTGCAGCATCCTACCCAGCTAGCCACTCCCACCCCATGCTCTTTGCTTCACTTGCCAGCACAGCTATTGGTAGGCTGCCCTAGGACATGATGTATGCCGACTCCTCCTCATCCTTCCCATACTCCTCCTACATCCCTCCCAATCACCTCACTGTTTTCAGCCTCTCCATTGGTAGAGTCACATCAACACCTTAGTGATGTCTGAGCTATGTTGGTGTGGTGTTTTTCCAGAGTTGCACCAGTGCCGATGGTGCATCTGTCATTGGGTTGGCTTCTATACTGGAGGGGCTGTTGTTGCACCAGCATACATGGAGTTGTGTTTGTGGCTCAATCCAATTGTAAACCATTAACTGACTCGTACTCTTAGCCCACTACACTATGATAGTTGATCCATTTGGCTGATCCACACGTAAGTCTATTTTAAGGCTTTCTCCAGTGTTTACTGGGTACAATAATTCAGCCTTGCGTAAAATTTTTAGACAGCACTTGCTTGCTGTCACTCTTTAGTTGGCCTCTTCTGCCATCAGTTCCACCTTCCTATGCTAAAGCTACTGCTTCTAATAGGACATTCTCTCCTAGCCCTAGCAGAGCAGGTAACCATAATAGACCTACACCCTGATTCGCTGCTGGGAAAGAACAGCATGCTCTAATGCAGGGGTCTCCAAACCCCGGCCCGGGGGCCAGATGCGGCCCACGGTGAGCCTCTATCCGGCCCGCAGCCAGCCTCTTGTCCCTTGAAAGCCTCTGGCCCACTTTGCCAAACATGACTGGAACTATGCTCTGGTTGCATCTGGAGGGTGTTCTAAGGGCCAGAGAGGTTGAATGAATGAGCCCATTCATTCATTTATTCACACTTCTAAGTTCTATCTCTAATTTATTTATATAAATTTTAAATTTTAATTGTTTTTCAGCCCTCAAAACTGTGCCAGACATTTGATGTGGCCCTCTGGCCAAAAGGTTTGGAGATCCCTGCTCTAATGGCCAGAGCAGATATCAGGAATACAAATGCAATGCTGGTAGATAACTAAACAGGAATATTAGGCAAGTCAGCAGGTTGCCAGCTGACTTAAAGGGACCTCACATGACCTGATCTGTAGAACCATTAAGTGACTAATTTTTAGGTGGTCAAGGCACAGGGATGAACTGGAGATATAAAAGAGGGACAATATGAAGGTTATTTTGTTTCAGGGAGTTCCAGTGGCAGCACTGAAGAACTTAATTTTCTTTGGGTGCAAGGGGATGAGAAACCAACTTTGACACAGCATGCAAGCATACTTTGCCACTAAGAAAAATTACAAGAGGCACAATGCAGGCGTGGTCTAATTCAAAAAGATGTATGTAAATACCAATATCCAGGTTTTTTAAAAAACAGAAGGTTCTGCATAAATATCTTACAATACTTTGACATTTCTCCATTTTTAAAAACATGTTTTTATAAGCCTGAAGCAAATAGTTGTTCTTGTCAAGTTTACATTTTTCAAAATCCATCAGAGAAAAAGTTAGCTTCCTCAAACACAATAATAATCAAAATTTACTCTACGACACCATGCATTATTAAAAGAGAATTCAACTCCTGTATTTATACTGTGTGGTGCCAAAGGTCCTAATGAACTTAATTGCTAGGAAGCAGGACCCAGGTCACTGATACAGGGAGCTTCCAGCTAATGGTATCAAATCTGTCCTCTTTAGTGGTCTGTCTCCTGCGCTGTCCCTGTCATGACTTCATCAATATTTGTGCAACTCTTTTTGCTCTGTGCTGAAAGCAGACTTAATTCAATTATAGATCTCAAAACTGATAAAATGGTCCTGAAGTGGAAAATGGGAAGAGATTATTGGCAAATGAATAAAGATTAGTATCGAGCTAACACACGAGAGTATAGCAGGTCTTTTTTTAATCATTCCCTGTCTTAAGTCTTCTGGGAACAGTGAGTTTCCCTTCCCCTCATGCAGCACATCGATTTCTGAATTAGACTGTAATATTAAATAATTAATATACTTGCCATGATTGATGTTTTGCATTAGTTGAATATTAGGTTATCAATCAAAATCCACTTGGTTTAATGTAATAATATTGAAAAAGTGTCACTGTCTGTTCATCCAATTTGTAGTTGAAGGAGCGCAGAGAATAATATTGGTGTAACACAAGGTTCTAAAGCAAGAGGTGCTGTAGCTGAACATACACAAGGTAAAGACTACGAGACTAACAAAGCTGAGGGTGCACTGAATAAACTTCGTGGAACTTGTCACGTTCAAACCAACTACCCTTCTGACAAGTGGATTTAACTGATGTATCTTGCACCAACATCCAGTAAAACTCATCTAAAACATAATTTAGACCTGCCTACATTGGCTGGGATCCAAAAAACAATGGAACTAGTTATGTGAATCCAAGGAAAGCCTAGATTTGGTTTTTTTTATCAGACAGCAAGCCCCCATGCCATAATGCAAAGTCCTTTTGAAATTGAGGATAGTTTTCTGTGGTACAAGGGGGCGGTCTGCTACTCAGACACAGAAAGTCAAAAATTGCATCATGCTTTCACAAGCCGATGGGTAAGCCTGAAGAGTTATTTGCATCTAAATTATAACACTTGAGATAATCATACAATTAGTACTATACTCTTAAAGTATTATTTAAAAAACCAACAACTACTGTAACTAAAACATAAGGGCACAAACTATAGAGAGACTTCTGTTTAACCCTCACTTCTAGAGGGTTCTCTGAGAACAGCAGAGGCCACAGACATCTGTCCATGACCTCTGCTGGGCTCAGACTAAGCTCAACAGTGTAAAAAAGGCTACGTCCGGTTTCTCCATGAAACTAGAAGTGACGCCTTTAATGCCTTATAAGGCATTAGGAGGCCTGAGAAAGCCTTCCGGGTCGTCCATGGTCTCTGCTGGGCTCAGAGGACCCTCTGGAAGTGAGAGGAGGAGCTCCCCTCAGCTCCAGGGGGGAGGCGTTTGCCCGTATTGATAGTTTCACTTAACTGCTGATGGTTCCATTCCAGAATCCCCGTGGATATGGGGTCATGCCTGTACCTTCATTACTTTCCAAAAGAACAGCACAATCTCAGTCATGAGTGGGAGAAAAGGTCATCATGATTTGTAACCTATGATGAAGTTTTCCTCCATAAAGCTGTCCAAACCCTATGAAAAGAATCTAGGCCAAGTGCCACCACAACAGGGAAGAAGTTCCACAGATTTATTGCTCACTTGGTGAAGAAATTCTTCCTTTTGCCTGTTCTGATACTCTCACTAATCAATTTTAGAATTTCCCTCTATTATTATAATCAACATCATATATCTATCCCATGCATAATTTTAAATATCTCAGTTGTGCCCCTTCTTTATAGACTGAAGAGTCCCAAACACTGTAGCCTTTTCTAGAAAAGAAGGTGCCCCACCTCACTTATTTTGGTTGCTCTCTTCTGCACGTTTTCCACTTCCACGATATCTTTACAATATCCTTCTGGACTAGAACTGTAGACAGTATTCCAAATGAGGCTGTACCATGGATTTGAAGAGAGACATTATTATTGATCCCTTTCCCAATGACCCCTAGCATGGAATTTGCCTTTTTCGTGGTTGCTGCGTACTGGGCCAATGCTTTCATTGAGCTATTCACTACAACCCTAAGACCTCTTCCTGTTTCGTTACCAACAGCTCAGACCCAATCAGTGTATACAGTGTATATCTTTTGTCCAATTTCACCCAACCTGCCACGACATTCCTATGTGCATGTTTCTTTTATTTCTGTTTAGGTTTCACACCTAAACATATAGTTATTATTATTATTAACAACAACATTATTTATATACTGCTTTTCAACTAAAAGTTCACAAAGCGGTTTACAGAGAAAAATCAAACTAAATGGCTCCCTGTCCCAAAAGGGCTCACAATCTAAAAAGGTGCAAAAGAATACCAGCAGACAGCCACTAAACAGTCACTGCTGGGGTGTCCGTTAGTTAGTTAGTTATTTACATTTTTCACCAGCCAAAATAAATTTCCAAATTAAGGTAATCAGAACCTTTACTGGCATTACACACACACACACACACACACACACACACACACACACACACACACACACACAGTTCACAAACCTAAAGAGTAATTCTCTAATGCTATTAGCTGAGCTATGGTGTTTCCAGAGATGTTTTAGAAAAGCCCCCATTGTCTCAATTACAATCAGGTTCTCAGAATACAACAGGTGCTTCAATTGAGTCTCGGCTGAACAATCTGCTCACTTGTTCAAATAAGGAGCTAAATATTTCTTGCGAGCCATTAGATAGTGTACAATGCAAAATCACACAAGACAAAGATTCAGTCCTGCATGGCTCACATCTACAACATCTTTTTTAATACAGGCTCTTGTTGAATCTTCCTTACAGCACAGCTGAGGGGAATACATTGCACCTGGCCAAGGTGAAGTCCCTGCACTCATAAGGGCACTTTAACAGAGTGAGGTACCGTGACATGTGACCTGTTAAATAAGGCTACGCTTTTGACATTCATCCATTTTTAACTTTTGCCCATACTCCGTCAATAACCAGATGAAAGTGCAAGTTATTGCTGTATGCGACATTAGCATTTGACACTGAACTGCATTTGTTATTTGGCTACCTATTTACCAGTTTAGAGAGATCCTTTCGAGACTGCAGTTCTATATGCACTTTCCTGGAAGTAAGCCCCATTGAACACAATGGGACTGACCTCCAACTAGATGTGCACAGAATTGTGCTCTAACAGCATAATCCTATGCATGTCTACTCAGAAGTCCTATTGTGTTCAATGGGTTTTACTCCCAGAAAAGTTTGTATAGGACTGTAGCCTGAGTGGATTTCACAACCTGCTTTGATTTTTACCACCCTAAACAGTTTGGTGCAAACTTGACCACCTCGTTATTTACCCCTAACATGGGTCTAAATCGGCAGTTCTCGCACATTTAGCGAGAATGAAAATCTGTCAGGACCCACCAGAAGTGATGTCATGACTGGAAGTGACACCAATAAGCAGCAAAATTTTTAACAATTCTAGGCTGCAATGCTACCCAGGATTAAGTCCCATTTACTATCGTTGCTAAAAGGATATACATAAGAACACCCCCACTGGATCAGGCCATAGGCCCATCTAGTCCAGCTTCCTGTATCTCACAGCAGCCCACCAAATGCCCCAAGGAGCACACCAGATAACAAGAGACCTGCATCCTGGTGCCCTCCCTTGCATCTGGCATTCTGACATAGCCCATTTCTAAAATCAGGAGGTTGCACATTCACATCATGGCTTGTAACCCGTAATGGATTTTTCCTCCAGAAACTTGTCCAATCCCCTTTTAAAGGCATCCAGGTCTGATGCCGTCACCACATCCTGCGGCAAGGAGTTCCACATACCAACCACACGCTGAGTTAAGAAATATTTTCTTTTGTCTGTCCCAACCCTCCCAACACTCAATTTGAGTGGATGTCCCCTGGTTCTGGTGTTATGTGAGAGTGTAAAGAGCATCTCTCTATCCACTTTATCCTTCCCATGCATAATTTTGTTTGTCTCAATCATGTCCCCCCTCAGGCGCCTCTTTTCTAGGCTGAAGAGGCCCAAATGCCGTAGCCTTTCCTCATAAGGAAGGTGCCCCAGCCCAGCAATCATCTTAGTCGCTCTCTTTTGCACATTTTCCATTTCCACTATGTCCTTTTTGAAATGTGGCGACCAGAACTGGACACAATACTCCAGGTGTCGTCTTACCATCAATTTGTACAATGGCATTATAATATTAGCCATTTTGTTCTCAATACCTTTCCTAATGAACCCATGCATAGACTGGGAACCTAGAACAGAATTCCATTAAAGATAGAAAGATTCAAAGATTCAAAGAATTCAAAGATTCTATCTTTGGTGAGGCATTCCACCATCTTACCCGGTATAGATGTTAGGCTGACCGGCCTATAGTTTCCCGGGTCCCCCCTCTTTCCCTTTTTAAAGATTGGTATGACATTTGCTATCCTCCAATCCTCTGGCACCGTGGCCAGAGGGACAAGTTTTGAGGGACAAGTTGCATATTTTAGTCAAGAGATCAGCAACTTTACTCTTCAATTCCTTAATAACTCTTGGGTGCATGCCATAAGGGCCCGGTGACTTATAGATCTTTAATTAATCAATGAGGTCTGAAACATCTTCTCTTTCAACTTCTATCTGACTTAATTTCTTGGTCAGGAGGGGCCGTTCGGGCAGCGGTATTTGCCCGAGGTCTTCTGCCATGAAGACAGATGCAGAGAACTCATACATAGTAGCTTCTTAAAAGTACAGGTCTGTAACATTTTCCCAAATGCAGTCACATACCATGGGAGCATCAAGTCTAATAGATTAAAAATAAAATATTTAAATGAAATTGGTTTGCGACCCACCTAGTACGTCCCGACCCACAGTTTGAGAAACACTGGCCTAGACTATGGATCCTGTAAGCAACCATATCTTCACATTATAAATGCTGGAAGAGCACATTTGGTGATGGGGACAATTTACCAAAAAAAACACAACCATCCTTAGGGAAGACATCACCACGGAAAGGAACAGGGGTAACCTGGGACAAATAAGGCATTGCTTGCACAAACTTTACAGTCGGGTAACTTCTTTGACCAATGTCATACTTTCCAGGGAAAGTGCCAGATACTCTACCTGCATGTTGGGGAGATCTGGATAGAGGTAGTAGGTCAGGCGTTTTCTCTGAAAAGGTGGCCTCAGATTTAGTCAAATACCTGAACGTAATGTACACTAATTAACAGACTTGCCAGGCATTTTTCTGGATGGAGACAAAAGTGATATGACTGATAGAGAAAGAGATGCAGAACCACGTATCAGCATACCTGTGATACTCACAGCCCAAGCCTATGGATGTGTTATGCCTGTGGAACACACATTCCACTAGAATTACGCTTTGCAGCTGTCACAAACACAACACTGCCAGAGCATGTATGTGTAACTGAGGCAACTGCATATTCTTCCTCTATGCATCTTTGCCTCCACTCCCCTTCTTTCTCACTGCAGTCTCCCTTGGGTCAATATTTTTTTTTTAAGTTACATACTGAGAACGGCCAAGCAGGATCATTCCAAGTACACAAGTAGACTGCAAGCCCTCAGGGAAGAGATCTATCATTTCACTCTATGTAAAGGGCCATGTTCACTTATGGTGCTATACAATTGTTTGATATATAACAATCAAACTAGATGTGTACTTGGAGTGAATCCTTGGTCTGAACAATAGACCCAATCCTTTAAGCAAGTATGACAGTAAACAATTAACGGAACAATCCTAACTTCTTCTTCAGCTGGCACAGCCATCCTTGTGCCAGCTCAGAGTGTCGTAAACATGCTGTAAGGCATGCCTGCAATAATTCATGAGCTGGCTGAGCTGGTACAAAGTCCTGTAGCAGCCCTGCTGCACTGCGTACCATTCCAGTGCTGGCCAGCACATGTAAGGTTGCACTGAGTGGCACAGGGTCTGGGAGAGGGTGGTAGGAGGGTGTTGTGGAGATGACATTTCTGGGTGGCAAGAGAGCAGAACAAGGGGAGGATCAGACCTGGGAGGGGGGCAGGACCATGCTGCATCCAAACCCCCTTCCTAGGTCAGGAAGGCTTCACAGATTTGCACCAGCAATACAGCAGGCGCTGATATGAGAAGCCCCATGGGTTGGCTGGGGATTTACCTGGGATAAGGGGAAATATATCCCCTTACCCTGAGGAGACCTCCTGAACTGCACTGGATGCAGTGCAGGTCATGCAGCTTGACTGCACCGGCGTAGTTTAGGATTGGGCTGTTAGGATCTTTACTTTTTTATTTTAAAAAATTCTAGTCTGGTTTGTGGCCCTACTAAAGGGCCCACTAAAGTTACTTTCAATAATTAAAGCAATCATAAACAACAATTGCCAGGCACTTTTTAAAATGTACCTACTTAACCTTTTAAATTAATTTATATTAAACCAGATGTATTTCTGTTTTTGCCTTCCCTACTGACATCTCAAGATTCTGTAATTCCTGGGGCCACTGACTAAGCCTAGTCCAGAATACAGAAAACTGGCAGATTTAAAAAGTAAAAAATATGGACTTTCTATTGTCAAGATTATTGTAAAATACTGGCAATAATGGAAAAATTTTGTTCAGTTACAATCAGATACAAGTAGTAAGCTCTACCATCAATGGATTACATTAAAAGCTAACATTTAAGTGTAAAAGACTAATTGATTTTCATTTTCAGAAAGCTCATAAATGCTATATTCACCTAATTACTACTGTACTTAAAATTAATGGAATTTCATTCTACCAGCAACAATAGTATTCTTAAACGAATGTTTGAAAAATATAAGATTAAAAACTTCTCCACAAAGACTAAACTCCTAGAGAAAAGATGCAAATAAAATTACTATCATAATCTTTTTGTTTTTTATTTGCAAGTATAAAACTGAAGAGAAACAAAAGCAGGGAACATAGCATCTGTCATATCAGAATATAAAAAGATGATCCTGGCACAAAATGAAAAAGCTGTAATTCATTTGCAAATCAAGCCTGCCAGTTCTATTTCAAGCTGGCGGTAACTGTCAAGAGTTAACAAGATAATCACTTTCAATCCTGCCTTCAATGCTACATTACACTGTTATTCCATTCAATAAGGCAGTTCTTTGGGGCACTAGATGAATGGTTTTCATTTCTAATTCACACAAAAAGTTGCAAAAAAAAAATCCATGGGGCTTAAGAAAAAAAATCCCTTTATGGGCATTTATCTGCCGGCACTTGCTTTTAGGCAAAATTAGATATTTGGACACATTGGTGTCCATTCATTTCCTCTATTCCTTCAGGTCCTCAGTCTGTTGTTTTAAAAGCGTTTGGCACATGAGGAAAAATTAGATGCATTTTTTAAAAAAAATAATCACATTAAACAAATACTCTTCGAAAACTTTTTTCTTCATCAGACTTCTTTGTAAGGCAACAGAACATTTGTTAAGAAGTCAACTTTTAATTTAAAATAAAGCAGACTAATACAGAAGACATAAATTAAGCTACTGCTCATTAAAGACAAAGAAGAGACATTAAAACTACTGCTAAACATAAATGCCTACAAAATAAAAATATTAAGGATTACAACATAATCCATCTTTAAAAATTAAATACACTGCAAAATACCAATAATCACAAAATATTTTAAAATAAATTTTCCTTTTAACCAACTTTAGTATTTGCAACGGTTATGAAGTAGCACTGATATATATGATAGTAGTATAGAAGGATCTTTGAAAATTCCATCAATAAAGCAGATAAATATTGATGGAAAATCAATTATATTATCATAAAGATTTTGCAGTCTTCCCCTGGGTTCCAAGAACAACAAAAAACACATAGTAACTGAACCAAATTCAGCTTCTCCACCCTTAGGTTTGTTATCAATACACAGCTTTCCTTCCCCAAACCAACAAAAATGTTCAGTGACAAGTTGTAAACAGATCCTTAACTTTGTTGTTCAGTTCACTCATCAAACTTCAGGAAGTCATCTTGATATACATAATTTATGGAATCTGCATATTTTGCACAAACTACTCATTATAATGCCTTCTGACATATTGTCACATAAGATAACAGGTATCCTTAGTTCAGCCATTTTCATCCACTGTGCCTTGGCACACTGGTGTGCCATGGAAATCTGGGAAAGAGTCATTTATTAGTAGGGCCATTGGGGGATGTGAGCCCCCCATTGGCAGCACAGTGTGCCTTGTCAATTGTCAAAAACTGATGGTGTGCCTTGACCATTTTAGTTCCTTGTCAGTGTGCTGTGAGACAAAAAAGATTGAAAATCACCGCCTTAGTTGGTCAAATAACATATACATTCCTACAGTTTCAAGTGCTTTAAAACAAACCTTTATGACTACTATGATGCCAAAACATCATAATAATCCTATGAGAAGCATTGAGAAGAAGTTGACTTGACAGTTAAGGATGAGAAAGTTGTTATGGGCTTGAAGACAGAACCGGGAAAGAGAACAGCTTGAATATGGGTGCAAAAGGAGAGAAGAGAACTAAGAGGGGGAAAGCAAACAGTCAAAATAGAGAGCCTCAAATAAAAAGACTTCATGCTGGAATCTAAAGTAAGAGGAAGCTAGTCAAGAGGCAAAAATAAAAGTCACTATCTGGTAAAACCTGTATTAGGGTCAACCACTTAATGCAAAACCTTAAACAAGATTTTGAGTTCTCCAAAACTGGATGTTAAAACAAGCTAAAGGGGGAGCTGGCAAGGAATGATGTGAAGCTCTCAAAGTTTGCAGTTTTAACAGACTTAAGACAGAGTACAAGATTAAGGGTGCAATCCTAACCGGCAGTTATGCTGGCATAGAAGCCGCTGGAGGGTCGCAAACATGCCGTAAAGCACGTTTGCACCTCCGTGGGAGGAAGCTGCATCGGCGCATCCAGATACACAAGCGGTGAAGGTAGGAGTGGGGGGCAGAGAGGAGGTGGGATGGGGCGTTTCTGGGCAGGGGAGGGCGGGCGATGGGCGGCCCTGGGGGTGGGCACGCGGGGAGCCAGGGATGGGGCTGGGACCCGGCAGTTATGCCGGATCCCAACCCCCATCCCCGGGGAGAACGGAGCAGCTTTGAGCCGCTCCGATCTCCTTGGACTTGCGCTACCTCCAGAGGTGGTGCAGATCCGAGGAGACCCATTGGGGTGTGCAGCCCTTACTCACGGGTAAGGGGAAGAGCTTCCCCTTACCCCTGGCTGAGCCACTGCAGCCAACGAACCTGCACTGGATGCAGCATAAGTCTCCTGGCTTGCCTGCTCCAGCGCAGGTTTGGACTGTGCCCTAAATTAAGCAAACAGCACAGTTTAGCCTCATTAGGTGCTATACAGAGTCACATTTTGCACCCAGGGCTTCTGGGAAGAAATGTCAATAATGGATGTTGCCACAGTTTAAGAATATAACATTTGGCATTTACTCCGTTCCACCCCCAGCTGTAGCTGATGCACATGGACCCCTTGTCAGCAGCAACAGAAGTAAAGAGTAATGTGCTATTCTCCAAAATACAAACATATTGCAGGTGGTCCATTCAGGGGGGGGGGGGAATCAAAAAGCCCCAATCTGGAACTACAGGTAGGGCCCTCCATATCTATGGATTCTGTATCCATGGATCTGGCTCAACATGAGTCCCCTGGAACCACATTGGGCCAGATTTGGCCCAACCTGAGCCCCTGAAGGGCTTCCCTAGGTCTCAGAATGCCTTCAGAAACCAGAAGTTGCATGTTTGTTTTTTGTTGTTGTTTTTCTTTTCTTTTTGCCAGAACAGCCGTTCAGAAGCCTACAGACTGCTGTATAAGCGGGGCTTCAGCCGGACTAAGAGAGGGAGAAGGCAGCACATGGGTTTCTACCACGTGGGGTTTCTACAGTAGCTACTACGAAGGCAAAGTGAGAGATTTATTTCTCTTTTTTGGTACTCTGCAAGACTCTGAAACTTTTTTCTCTGCTCCACTGGTTGAAACAGATGTTATACTGCTTATCTACTTATGCTGGCTGGAGGGGCTGCCTTTTCAACATGCACTGTATTGCTCTGCTCTTTTTGGTGCTTGGCAAGAACCTGAAACTTTTTCAGGGAGGGCTGGAACCAGGAGGGCTCAATTATGATATCTGCTCTACTGAACGGCTGCTTGGAACAGCCTCCTTTGTAAAAGAGGCTTTTTCTGCTTTTCAATATGGGGGATGGGGGAAAGAACCAAGAACAAGAAGGCTGAATTATGAGATCTGCTGAGCTGAATGGCTGCTTGGAACATTCTTTCCTTGGAAAAGAGGCTTTATTTCCTTACTTTGAAATATTTTTTAAATTAGTTAATTACTGCTGTTTCAGAGCTGGGGAGAAACGTTTCTGATGGGAGAAATCATGAACTAGGTCAATGGTGCTTCTTGCCTTTCACAGATTTTTTCCTAATTCATAGGTATTGAAATTTATTCAAATACAAATTTGAATACACATGTATTCAATACAAATTTGAATACACATTTATTCAATACAAATTTGAATAATCTTGATTTATTCAAATTCACATTTATTTTTTCCAGCCCTCAGCACTGTGCCAGATATATGCTGCAGCCCTCCTGCTGAAAAGTCTGGAGACCACGGTCTATGCTTACAAACTTTGTTGCCAAATAACCAGGGGTGGGAAAACCCAGCATGGAGTGACTTGAGTAGAGTCGCCAAGTCACCCCCCCCCCACAACTCAACGTGAAAAAGAGTCCTAACGGGCACTTTCCGAGTCTCCAAGTCACCCTTTAGTGACTTTAATGGACTTGAGTCGAGTCGCCTCCCTTTAAAACCCCCCTTTAAAAAGTGTAAAAAATGAGACTGCTGTCAGGGAGTGTGTTTGTGTGTTTGAGTGTGGGAGTGTGTTTGAGTTCTCTTTACTCACTCCCTGCCCTTATGGAAAGAAAGTGGGAGGGACAACGAGAGAGCCAGAAACAGAAGCAGCATGAGGTAGGAGGGTCACGAGCAGCAGCTGGAAGGCTTACCAGGATGATCCGATCCTTTTGCAGCCCTACTCAGAAGTAGTCCCTCTGTAGCCAGACATTCACTGAAGGTGCCCCTTCCAAGTAACAGTAGAGCCATGCTGTCCAAAGTGTGATTGTTCCCCTGCCTCCTTTCTCTCCCTGGGCTGAGCTGCACCCTTTAAAAAGCCAGCCACGGGAAAAACAGGGTTGCTACCGGGTTCTCTCTCCCGCTTTGTGTGTGTGTGTGAGGGAGAGTTCTCTAACTATTCTTCTGCTGCCCCCTTCCATCTGTAAACAGGGCGGGAGGGGGTAGGAGGGACTGAGTGAGAGCTGGGACAGAAGCACTGAGAAGGAGGAGGGTCACAAGCAGCAGTTGGGGGGTTTACCATGATGACCCAAGCCTTGGCAGCCCTACTCAGTAGTCCCACTTTAGCCATTCATTCAATGAGGGTCACCTCTGCAGAGGAGGCATTCCCTATTGCCCTCCTTCAGGCAATGGAAATATGAGAATGCAGATCCTTAGTCCAATGATCATCAATTCCTTACTATCAGAGATGAGAAAAGAGAGCCTCCCCGTTCCTGCTCATATTAACCCTTCCCTGCCTCCCAGTTGGAACTCCCTGCTGCTTGCCATCAGAATGCTGGCCCCACAAGGTTTTCCATGCAGTGAAAACATTAAGCAAGTACCTCCAGACACAGGCAAACTCGAGTCAGTACACATGGGAATGAGTGCTGAGTCAGGGGGTCCTGACTAGAGTCTTTTTCAGAGTCTTCCATGTGCACAACTCACAAGTCACAGAGTCAGCAAAAATCACACATTGTCACAACTCCAAGACAGGTGACTCGAGTTCCCAGCACTGCTAATAATACTAGCATGCAGAGATAAGAGTGCTCTTGAGCATATCTGGTCCCTTTCCCTCATTAATGAATGGGTCCCATATGGACAAGGAATAACATGTATGAGGAGCAACAACAAGGATTTTCAACTATACAGACTATTCTCAATTAATGCAGTCTTAAGTTGCTCATTTTCAAAATAGTGATTTGCAAATTAATGCCCAAAGTCTAAAATATGCTGGCAATTTTTGAAAAAAAAATTGTCAATTAGTTGCTAATTACTTGCTACCAAACAATCCTGTTAGACATTGGCAGTTTCGGGGGGGAGGAGAATCAGAAGATCAAAAGAAAATGCATTCCCAGAGCTGCCTTACCGCTTTCTCAGTTTCCTAACCTGCACCTTTGCTTTCATCATTGCCATCTCAGTCACCAACATCAATCGCCACTCCCACTTGCCTCCTTCCTCAACCCTCCCCTATGCAATGCTGGGCAAGCAGAAGTCACCAGTCGTCAACATGAGTGTTTGATGACTATTCTCCTAACCTATACCAGCTACATTGGTTCCACTGGAAAACACTGGAACAGTTAGATTGGGAAACCATATTTTTAATTAATGTGGTTTTAATACACACACAGATTTCAAGGAATGTGACCCCCATGTAAATTGAGAGTGGCCTGCATCTGTATAATGAAAGATTTACTATGAAAGTAAAAGCAAATAATTATTTTAATGCTGATGTGACAGACTAGTTCTGCAGATCAACCTCTTGTAAAAATAATAAAGGCAAGCTAACATTTTCGTCTTTTTGTCTCAGTGTATGCCTTGAGTCGTATCCCTGAAAATGCCATTGCAATTTTTGATTAAGAAATACAAGTCCAATTTTGTACACCAATTCTGGTATGTTTGTTATGGTCTTGCAATATGTTTACTTTAAGCTCCTTTGATCTGGCCTAGAAAAATTCCCCTCAGGACAGCAAGACATGCCAGCAAATTCAAATCTTGTTCAGTGTGTCTTCAAATTGATTTAAAACATCTGATGAAAAACACTTTCCACTCTTCGTATGGTGCAAAGTTTCCTTTCATCCAGGCAAGAGATGCTCTACTTAGCTTTTTATCAAGACTGTCAAACATAGGGCCTGTGAGCCTTATCTGGTTCCCTGAATTTCCCAACGTGGCCAACCTACCACACTTCACATGAATAATTGAATAATCTTTAAAGCTAAAAATAAATACTCTCAGTAGGGCAAAGAAGCTGGCCAATGTATAGTTCAAGAAGAGCCTCTTCCCTATTTCAATTAAATTAGCTGGACAAGTGTTAAGGTGTGTGGAATCTGCAAATTACCAAAGGTGTGGATAAATGGTGGTGGCATTTAGAGCACCTCTTGCACAAAGACACCACTGAATTTATGGAGGTGCACTGACATGCAGTTGCTGAGGCCTAGGAGAACCAGGTTTGGAGTAGAAATCTTTTCCTTCCTCTTCTGTCCCCCTCCCACCTGCACTAGGATCTGTGGAATAAGGGTTAAACAAGTGAAGCATGACTGAAGAACATGAGCAAATGATACATCTATTCTCCTTCTCTAAGAGTAAATACAAGAACTAGAAATATGTTTGTGGAGTTTATTTTCTTGATAACAAACAAGTGGAGAATTTTCAGGATATTCTCCCAACCTGACAGATTCTGCATCAGGTGCCAAATTCTGCATGCACAGGATCACAGAAAATATACTAGCCTTTTAAGGTGAGGGAGCAGACAACAGGAATAAATGAGACCATTTTCACAGTGGAGAGAAGTAAGATCCCCCAAAGATCTGGACTGGAACTGTACTATTTAACTGTTTAATAATCTGAAGTTAAGAGTAAGCAGCAAGGTGGCCCCATCTGCAGATGCCACCAAGCTATTCACAGCGTTAAAAACTGAAATGGATTGTGAGCTTCAAAAGGATATTACTAAATCATTTGAAGGTAAATGGGTGAGAAATTCTGGGGTGAATAGGTGAGAAAACAGCAATAGGTTTCAATGTAAATAAGTGTAAAGTTATATATACGCTAGTACAAAAAAAAGTTTTCACATATACTTTGTTGTTGGTCACTAACAGGTCAGACTGCCAGGAAAGAGACATTAGGGTTATGGTGGGTCGTTCAATGAAAAAGTTGAGCCACTGTGAGTGTGAAAAAGACAAATTCCATACTGAGGATCATTAGGAAAGGGATTGGACATTATCATGAAAATATTAATATACTTTTTCAGAAAAAAGTTCACAAAGGAATTTACAAAGCAAAATGTTCTTAAAATAGTCCCCTGTCCCAAAGAAGCTCACAATCTAAAAACTGCTAAAATTATAAAGCACTTATACAAAATTATGATGCTGTCATCTTTCGAAATACTGTGTTCAGTTCTGGTCACCATATCTCAAAAAGGATATTGAAAGATGGAAAATATGCAGATGAAAGTAATTAAAATGATCAGGAGCTAGAGAACCTTCCTTAGGAGGAAAGGCTAAAAAATTTGGAGATGGTTTAAAACAAAAGGTCAGGAGAGATTGAGGTTTATGAATAGGGCTGGCCCATCTATGAGGCCATCTGAAGCGGTCACCTCAGGCAACAGGGCTGGCAGGAGCACCCACTTCCATCCACCTGCTTGTCTCCACTGATTCTCCTCCTCCTCTCACAGGATTGGAAAAGAAAGAGTGGAATAAAACAGAAGTGTGGCAAAGGTGTTGGAGAAGTAGAGGCTGACACATCACCAGGAAAGTGGGGAAGCATTTGGAACACCATCAGGCACAAGGAGGTCTTGGGCTGAGCCTGTTTATAAAATTATATATGGTATGAAGAAAGTGGATAGAGAGGTTTTTTTAACCCTCTCTCACAATATTAGAACCAAAGCCTTCCTACGGAACTGAGCACCAGGAGATTTAGGATGGAAGAGGAAAGTATTTCCTCACACAGCTCATAATTAATCCATGGAGTTTGCTACAAAAAGATGTGGTGATGGCCACTACTTAGGTGGTTTTAAAAGATAATCAAACAATTTCATATGGCTACTAGTCATGATGCTGTATGCCACCTCCAGGTTCAGAGCCAATATGTTTCTGAGAACTAACTTGAAGAAAGCAACAGGGTACCCCTTCACCTCTTGCTTTGTGAGTTTCCCAGAGCCCTCTAGCTGGCCACTGCAAGAAAATAGGAAGATGGACTAACATGGGTCTTTCGCCTGATCCCACAGGGCCCTTCCTATTTTCTTATAATGCCTCGCAGGTCAGCCAACCACTACTACACTCTCATCCAGTTCTCTGTTGGCATAATGTACACCAGGGTGGTGTAGTGGTTTGGGAGGAAGACTTACACCTGGAAGATTCAGGTTAAAATCCCACCTCAGCCATGAAGCTTCTTGGGTGACCTTGGGTCAGTCACTTTCTCTCAGCCTCTCCTACCTCACAGGGTTGTTGTGAGGACAAACAGAGGGGAGCAGCTGTGTATGCAGCCCTGAGCTTTTTGGAGGAAGGGCGATATAGAAATGTGAATAAATGAATGAATGAACAAATAAATATCTGGTGCAGGTCTAAGTCAAGAGGCCATAGTCAGTAGAAAAGTTCTAACAAATACTTCTGTGACTAGCCTTTGAATGAGAAATTTTCTACCCAAGCCTAACTGAACTAAAGTGCAACACCACCATGTTTTCTTCCAGAGAGTCTTCGTTTTTATGCTTTTATCTATGTAAAGACATCAAACTGATCCATGCTGCACTTGTGTAGATGATTGTGCTGCTATATGCTTCTAAATGTAAATCTAAATCTAAATTCTGATGTAGTACCCATCATTTTTTCTTGCGAAAGAAATTAATCCTTTAGAAAGAGAACAAGGATTGGTAAAGGTGGTAAATGGCATCTATCAACTAATCCAAAAAACCAATTGCATTTCTAGTGACTATCATTCAGATTAAGAATATAAAATCCTCACATTTGTGCTGCATGTACACTTTCCTTAGAAAATGGTGAAAATCGTATACTGAAGACAATTAACCTTTGAATGAACATTATTGGCAACCTTCAGTCTCGAAAGACTATGGTATCGCGCTCTGAATGGTGGTTCTGGCACAGCGTCTAGTGTGGCTGAAAAGGCCAATCCGGGAGTGACAATCCCTTCCACCGGGAGCAAGTGCAGTCTGTCCCTGGTCTGTCTCCCTGGCTATGGGCCTTCCTTCTTTGCCTCTTAGCCTCAGACTGTTGGCAAAGTGTCTCTTCAAACTGGGAAAGGCCATGCTGCACAGCCTGCCTCCAAGCGGGCCGCTCAGAGGCCAGGGTTTCCCACTTGTTGAGGTCCATCCCTAAGGCCTTCAGATCCCTCTTGCAGATGTCCTTGTATCGCAGCTGTGGTCTACCTGTAGGGCGCTTTCCTTGCACGAGTTCTCCATAGAGGAGATCCTTTGGGATCCGGCCATCATCCATTCTCACGACATGACCAAGCCAACGCAGGCATCTCTGTTTCAGCAGTGAATACATGCTAGGGATTCCAGCACGTTCCAGGACTGTGTTGTTTGGAACTTTGTCCTGCCAGGTGATGCCGAGGATGCGTCGGAGGCAGCGCATGTGGAAAGCGCTCAGTTTCCTCTCCTGTTGTGAGCGAAGAGTCCATGACTCGCTGCAGTACAGAAGTGTACTCAGGACGTAAGCTCTGTAGACCTGGATCTTGGTATGTTCCGTCAGCTTCTTGTTGGACCAGACTCTCTTTGTGAGTCTGGAAAACGTGGTAGCTGCTTTACCGATGCGCTTGTTTAGCTCGGTATCGAGAGAAAGAGTGTCGGAGATCGTTGAGCCAAGGTACACAAAGTCATGGACACAACCTCCAGTTCATGCGCAGAGATTGTAATGCAGGGAGGTGAGTCCACATCCTGAACCATGACCTGTGTTTTCTTCAGGCTGATTGTCAGTCCAAAATCTTGGCAGGCCTTGCTAAAACGATCCATGAGCTGCTGGAGATCTTTGGCAGAGTGGGTAGTGACAGCTGCATCGTCGGCAAAGAGGAAGTCACGCAGACATTTCAGCTGGACTTTGGACTTTGCTCTCAGTCTGGAGAGGTTGAAGAGCTTTCGTCTGATCTGGTCCGGAGATAGATGCCTTCTGTTGCAGTTCCAAAGGCCTGCTTCAGCAGGACAGCGAAGAAAATCCCAAACAAGGTTGGTGCAAGAACACAGCCCTGCTTCACTCCGCTTCGGATGTCAAAAGGGTCTGATGTGGAGCCATCGAAGACAACAGTGCCCTTCATGTCCTTGTGGAAAGATCTGATGATGCTGAGGAGCCTGGGTGGACATCCAATCTTGGGGAGAATCTTGAAGAGGCCGTCTCTGCTGACCAGGTCGAAAGCCTTTGTGAGATCTATGAAGGCTATAAAGAGTGGCTGTCGTTGTTCCCTGCATTTCTCCTGCAGTTGTCTAAGGGAGAATACCATATCAGTGGTGGACCTGTTGGCTCGGAATCCACACTGCGATTCTGGATAGATGCTCTCTGCAAGTACCTGGAGCCTCTTTAGTACAACTCGGGCAAGCAGCTTTCCTACAACGCTAAGGAGAGAGATGCCGCGGTAGTTGTTGCAGTCACCCCTGTCACCTTTGTTCTTGTACAGCGTGATGATGTTTGCATCCCTCATGTCTTGAGGTACTCCACCTTCTCTCCAGCAGAGACAGAGGATTTCATGCAGCTCAGCAACGATGATCTCTTTGCAGCACTTTAGGACTTCAGCAGGGATGCTGTCTTTTCCAGGTGCCTTGCCAAAGGCAAGGGAGTCCAGGGCCACGTGAAGTTCTTCTAGGGTTGGTTCACTGTCAAGCTCTTCCAGCACAGGCAGGCACTCAATGTTGTTCAGTGCTTCTTCGGTGACTACATTTTCTCTGGAATATAGCTCAGAGTAGTGCTGCACCCAGCGTTCCATCTGCTGCGCCCGATCCTGGATGACCTCGCCTGTGGCAGACTTCAGAGGGGCAATTTTCCTCTGTGTTGGACCTAGGGCCTGCTTGATACCATCATACATCCCCTTGATGTTGCCCGTGTCAGCTGCTATCTGTATCTGGGAGCAGAGCTGGAGCCAGTAGTCGTTAGCACATCTCCTGGCAGTCTGTTGGACTTTGCTGCGAGCAGTTCGGAGGACCTGCAGGTTGCGCTCACTGGGACAGGCCTTGTATGCTGCTTGAGCTCTCCTCTTTTCCTCAATGACTGGTGTCAACTCCTCAGAGTGGGCTTCAAACCAGTCTGCCGCCTTGTTGGTCTTCTTGCCGAATATGGACAAGGCGGTGTTGTAAACGGTATCCTTGAAATGTTCCCATCTGTTGGATGCGTTTGCGTCGGCCGGGCCTGGAAGAGATTCCTCAAGCGCTTGTGCAAATTCCTCCACTTTTCTCTGATCCCGGGTCTTGCCGGTATCAATGCGAGGTCTTCCTTCCTTTTTCGTGTGATACAGTCGCTTTGTTTGCAGTTTCACTCTGCTGCACACCAGTTATCTGCACACAGATAACTGCGTATGATCTTGATGCTGGGAAGGCTGGAGCGTCTGGTGAGGATCAGGTCGAGCTGGTGCCAGTGCTTTGATCTTGGATGTCTCCAAGAGACTCTATGTTGGGGCTTTGTGTTGAAGAACGTGCTGCTGACACAGAGACCGTGATGACAGCAAAACTCTAGCAGGCGTTGGCCATTTTCGTTCATCCTCCCAGTGCCAAACTGACCTAAGCAAGTGGGCCATGAACTGTTATCAGCACCAACTCTAGCATTGAAATCGCCGAAGATGAACAATGGCTCTTTTACAGGGATTTTCTTGACAGTGGTGGCCAGGTCATCATAGAATTTGTCTTTGGCTTCTGCTGGAGACGACAGAGTCGGTGCATAAGCACTGATGAGAGTGACAGGTCCTGCTGATGACTGGAGCTGCAGGGACAAAATTCTTTCATTTTGATGAATGAACATTACTCAACAGTAATGAATGAACATTACTGTTGAGCAATCATGCAGACACAGGAAATTTAAAAAACTTTTAATTATTAAAAAAATTAAGTTCCTCTTTTGAAAGAAACAGAATACAAATCATGGCTACTAAATTTTAATAGAAATTCCTCATGCCCATCTATATATAGGACTATTACACTGACTCATTTTGACCATTCCTCCATCCTTTCTAGGAAAAATACACATCAACTCTCTGAACAGTTTGGTCCTATTTCAAAACATTAGCAGGTATTTCAGATGACTAAAAAGATTGATATAAGGAAATAATTTTGTGAAGGTCAAAATACAGTACAACATATTGTATCGTATCACAGCATTTGTCAATGTTTGTCCCCCGCTGTACCACTTGACACGGTCCACCAACCAGAAGTTCCACCAGAAAGAACTGGTGATGATGTCACAACACAACAACACCAGTAAGAGGCTCAGGGGAGACGGGATGGCTTTTCTGAGCACACAAAACACACACACTAGAGCTCTGCCCACGGAGTTGAGCCTCTTACTGCTGCTTGTCAGGTTGCATTGCTAGTCTTTCTGCCAGGTGGCAGGGGTCTTGGGGTCCCAGAGTACCACCGGAAACCACCTCAAGTACCACTGATGGTACAAGAACCACTGGTTAAGAAACACCGAGATATCATATTGTATTATATATCATATTTTCTATCGGTTACAATCCAGCACAAAGTTAGACAGATGTAAGTCGGTTTCAAACATACTACATTTGGCAGCCAATCACAGCAAGACAACCTCAGTAGTAAAGCACTTTCGGGGGGGGGGAATAACACAGCTCAGATTATAAAATGGCACGAGGCTATACCTCTCTGGTCTCACAAAGGGGAACCCCTGGGACAGGATCCATGAGACACGCAGTACACAAAGGAAGCACTTTGCACAAACCACCTCTTGTCCCTCACAATATGAATTGCAAGATATTTTGCTAACTATACTCTTCTCAGAATTCTTACGGCAGGTATCTAAGCCAGAAGGTCTCCACACACAAACTGCAGCCTTTGCCTCACCACGCCAACAGGAGGGCAATGCACGCCATACAGGTAAGAAAGGGGGGAGAGAATTCCCATGCAGCATACTGATACCGCATCTCCCTCCCCCCATTCAGGTGTGGTGCCAATTGCTGTGTGGCTTGTTCCTAGTGGCTGGCAGGGATTGTCCTCCCAGCACTGGTCAACCACTGACCCTGTACCTGACCCTGTCCCATCAGGTTCACTCCGGAAGCTCTTCTCTGACTGCCAGCATTGGGGCTGATTAGATGTGACGATTTGCTCCAAAGTCACCACAACAATGACACACAGAGATCACAGAAATGATGACCAATTTCACAACGACGATACAGAGTGACAACCAACTCCACAGCAATAACACAGGGATATCGCACAGAAGAAATGCCATCATGGTGGTCACATAAGCATCACGCATCACATATGAGCGTCATGGAGAAAACTCAGCAATGACACACGGGCGTCATGACAATTATGTGCTGCTATTAGGACACTGCGCCATGTATAACAGGTTGTGTTGGTGTTTCCATGGATGTTGGTGGTGCTACTGGGAAAGGCTACACCAGCACTGCTTTGCCAGGACAAGTTTGGCATTTTGGTGTGTTGCACTGGCATCAGTGCACAATCAGTATGGCATTGCCAGGACAGGCTTAGGATGTCATACCTGCATCTGTGCGACATCAGCACAGCATTGGGCCATTAGTCTCCTAACCACGAGGCTTCACTGGCTCTCAAAAAATGGTTAAGATCCTTTCCCCCCCTCAAGTTATCCATTTTCCATTTTGTAAGTAACTGACTTTGAACTATGCCACTGGCGCAGAACTATTAACTTCAACGTTAATTTTTTGTGGGTGTTCTTTTGGCAAACCTTTGGAGGGGGGTTTAGTATTCACATGAGCAATTTCTGATGGTCCATTAAACCCTTAATTCTTGAGATAAAAACTCTCCCACTCTTAGTTTTTAAACCTAATTTAGCAAACAAGATACCGAATAATATATGCTATAAGCATAGGTCTTCTCTGAAAAGCTGGGCTCTTCAAGTGCTTCAGCTGCGTTATAAGCCACTGAGCCATGGCCAATACAAGCTAATTTGAATAATCAATATGACAACCTTATTTTTCTAATGCAAACAGGATTGATACAGTAAGGTGTCTCACTGCCACATCACAGTCATGGCCTCTTTTAACCCATAATTAGATTTAGGTGATTATCCCTGCTCTTCCTTACAAGTGTACAGCTCGGATAAGGGATGACAAAAGCTATCTGCCACTTATTTATCCTTTGCAGACGGTAGGTTATCCAGGGAGATAGAGGGTAAGATCTTCAAACAATTGTTATTCATGTCATCTACAGTTTAAGATAGTCACAGACTCCATACGTACTAAGTGAAAATAGCCCAGAGCATTAAGTACATGAAGGATGCTTAAAAACATCAGGGCATCGCAGATGGAAATTCAAGGTGATGTGAGGCAAATTATGCCTAACTTAAATTTACTGTCACAAAGAAATTTCAGGCATCGGTCTTCTTTATAGACTATTGAGTTTTTGCTCCACTACATTTCGCTCCACTCAATTCTATATTAAATTTGGTTTCACAGATATATTTTTTAAAATCTAACCAAAATCCAGCATCACTGGAATTATATAACTAATGTGAGCAAGGAGAGAAAAAGTATGTGACAGAATATAATCATATTAATTTACAACTCCTCTTATCTCAAGTATTTAAGCTGCAATGCTGATATTTAAACAAAATTATCACCATTTTTCATTCTGTAATGCCAATATTAAAGCTAATAAGATATAAAAATGTAATCATGTTAGTAATATTTCTACTTCATTACGTAAAGGCGAACAGCAGCTTAAAGGAAAGCCCAAATTAAAAGTATCAGGCACAGATAGAGCCAATATATTTATTCTGAAAGAATGAATATTATGCTTTGCAAAACATCTCTGTAAGTTAAAGTACGCACACACAATCACTACTTTAAATTAACTGAAAACAATTAATTGCAAAAAAATTATCACTTTTCCTTCAAGCATCTCTTTAATCATTTATAAGCAGAAAGAAACATATTTTACTATTTAATTTTGCAAAAACCTATACAATTAAAAAAATAAATAAGATCTGTACATAAATATATACCTCAGAGTCCAAAATTAATATATACATACAAATATAGAAAATTTTTAAAAGTTACTTATAAAGGTTATAACTGCATATTAATTCAAATTTTGTACTCAAATTGTATAGATCTGCAGTTTTACCTAAATGTTTATTTCTCATTCTTGGGCTAGCAGATTTTACTCAGAACCATAAGTTTCTGTTACTGGAATACATCGTCCAAATAAACGCTGTCCAAATACATTCTTTGGACAGCACTTCTGTGCCGTCAATAAATTACAGGCCAATCCTGTGCTGCCCAGCGCCAGTGCTCCAGCCCCACCACTGGTGCTGGGCATTGTAAAAGTGCTGTAAGGCACTCCAGTGCCAGCAGCGAGCATGCCCCATGGAGATCTTTGGTGCCATTTCTGACCCCGGGATACAGCAGTGGCCATTTTGGTGCCATGGTACTGCTGGGCACTGGGGAGGGTAGGACTGGACCCTGAGACTTGTCTACTAGATAGAGCATTAGACCTACTTAATACAGTCCTCAACTCATAGATAGAGGTGAGATAAAATAGTTTTATTTTTCACCAATTTAAGTGTTTTCCAAAGGTTGAAGTGCAGAAAGGGATGTTATGTGTATTTATTCAAAATTTACATTATGATTATAATTAGAATGGCTTTGTGTACTAGGTGATGTAGGATGTACAAGTAGATGAAACCACAGTCATTACCCATGCCCCTATTAAATAATAAATAAAAACCAAATAAAATGGGTGTGTTTTTTTTGCAGATTTTTGAAAAAAAAATTTTTTTTACAAAAATGAGAAGTGTAGTAAGTGGTGGTATGTGGTTTTTATTTTGTTATCACCATTTTCTCCCACCTCTAATCACAGTAGGCTTTTTAAGTAGCAAGTCCCAAGCAATGCAGCTCCCTTCCAAATATCAAGCTCTACTGGTACTGTCACACATCCAAATAATAACACACAGCAATATATTTAAATACCTGGAAGAAGGTTTGAGTTTACTTAAGTGTAGTTTGTTCAGACTTCTTAGCCCATAAGGCCAACTTCAAACTTTCCCCCCCCCCCCAACAGTGACAGCCCAGTCCTATTTGGATGCCACACCAAAAGCAAACCTATGCTGGCACAACCACCACCATGCCCCAATACCATTCAGACAATACCATGCTATTTTAACCCACAATTAGATTTTAGAGAAATAGAGGGTTATGTATGCCATCTTCATGGCAAAGAATACTTCTACCACACCACTAAATAGTGCACTGCCAAAGCAACTAACATTTGAACACTTCATGGAAAGCTTTTTCAAGGACCACTCTTGAAATAGCAGATTGTGCCTTTACGTAAAGTACTTCCACCCAAGACTGAGAAATTCCAGGGATGCTCGTGTTCAGACCAATATGAGAAATTCCACCAGATCTTCAATTATTTCCACCCCACCTTAACCTAAACCTGGAACACTCTGTGTAGTAGGTTCACCTTTTGGAAACCACAGTATTCAGCCTTGGTAGTTAAGAGAGCGAGAGCGAGAGCGAGAGAGCGAGAGAGAGAGAGAGAGAGAGAGAGAGAGAGAGAGAGAAGACCAGACAAGTACCCAAGACTGTCCAGGACAGACCCTGCAGAAGAAATAACATAATGTCATTCATCACCAAACTGCCAATAATGTCTTTCTAGCATTTACAAAAGCCAAGTATGTCAATTCCACACAAGATGATAAATGGACACAAATCAGACGTAATAAATTACAATGATCAGAAACCAGTGGGAAGCAAGTTCATCTCCCAGAAGAAAAGAGCCTTGCTGATCGTGACAAGGGAGGGTATTCCAGGGGTGGGGAGAGGGGGTTGCTGGGTGGAGGAGGGTGGACTAGGAGGTATATCAGGCCCAGGAGGAGGTGGGACCAGTCACAGCAGCGCAAGCCAAATTGTAACCCCCACTCCTGGGCCCTGCAGCCTTACACGGGCTACTTGGATTTGCACTAGTGATTTCACTAGCACAGATCTGAGAAGCTCTATCCACCCTATGCGGCTAGACACAGGATAAGAGGAAAAAGATCCTCTTGCCTGAGCTGCCCTCCAGCCACCTCCTAACCTGCACTGAATACAGAGCAGGCTCCTTAGCCTGCCCATTCTAGCACAAGTTAGTATTGGGCGTCCCCTCATGCAAAGGATAGTTTAATGACCTTCAAGACTGTGTTGGATTACGATGGTGGTATAATGGTAAATTCTGCAGGAGTTCTTCATGAAAACCCCCTAGCCAAGCTACTAAGACACTATAACAAAAAATCAACTTTAAAATGTATTGGGAAAAGAAGTAAACATTTTAAATGTTTAAAAAAACTAAACAAATACAGTAGACAAAGGTCCCACACATCTTGATCTTATACCACTTTTCTCTCCCAGCAGTATTTCATTCACCTTATTTCATTCACCTTAGATATCCTTCAGTATTTCATTCACTTAGATATCCTTCCCTGGTACACACCAGGCATTTCATTTTATTCCCCCTGCATAAAACTCCACCAGATTTAATGGTAGAAAACTCATTCAGTCATGTGTGGATTTGGGTGCCAGTGTGGATGGGGGCGGTGCTGAACATTTCAATTGATTTTTAAGTTGGGGGGGGGAGGTAGTACTCATGTTGTTCTCCTCCTCATCTTGGGCATCCCAGTAACTCAGTGATTTGGTCTCATGCATGCCCCTAAACCTTTTGTGCTTAGCCAACAACAAACAAAGAAAAACTAAAGACTATTTAGAAAAACTAAAAACTATTTAGAAATCTAAGGGAATGCCAGGCTGGGGGGTGGGCAGTCAGTTCATCCATTTTTCAGGGGCAGAAGATTCATGCAGTGGAATGAAGTTTGTTAAAAGTCCAACAGCCCCCTTTGGTCCTTTCCAATCTACATTCTCAAATTTCCCTCCCCAGTCTCTTCTACTGTCCTGTGATAATCTCCACTATCGCTGGCTTTGTCTTGCTCCTCATGCTGCTCAGCAGGTGGTCCAGGCAGTCAGAATTGCACAAGTAGGCAGTGCTTCATCTCTGCTCCATCTTGAACACAACTGGCAGGGCAGACCTTTGCTGTGCCAGCACTAACTTGATTACAGCATGTTAGCTAGGCTAACTTTATGATATAACCATAGCTCAGTTCATGTGATATTAAGAGCTGTTCTGTCTGCACTGACTGAGACTGGGCTAGGTGACCTTCAAGTTGACTTCCAACTCCAACATTCTATGATTTACTATAATGATTGAGCTGATTCAAGCTGCAAATCAACTATTTCTAGTACTATTAATTCACAATAAGTTTGCACAACTGTTGACCCATCAGATGAACACAGTCCTCCGGATATGAGATGCGGCCAGTTAGATACCCTTCCACACCAATATTTCCAGTCCCTGACAGGCAGGCAAATATAAGATGTTTATCAAAGTCCTGGTGTGCTCCCATAATAACTGGTGGGCTATGTTTAGCTTAATGGTTCACAAATTGTGCAAGTCTGGTCCACATAATGTCATAGATCTGCAATAACTTTTTTTTAACCACTTCAATTTTCTTAGTATCTGTGTTAAATGTTGCTAAACTTTTATTAGAGATCAGTGGCAAAACAAAAACTACAAATGCATTTCTTACATTTTTACAAAATCACATGTAAACATTTAGACTGCAACCCTATAAACATTTTCCTGAGAGTAAGCAAAATTGAGCATAATGAGAAACTTTTGAACAGAAATGCATGGGATTGTGCTGTAATACAACTCCTTATTTCCTTGCAAAACAGATTCAAGAAATAGAGTGGGGGGGAAATCTCATTCATATAATGAACATGAATATCAACTTCTGTTCAAGTACTGTGCTTATTGTTTGCAATTAGTTTTTATTTACATGCGGTTTCAACCTTTAAACATGATTTCATGTAAAAACATCTAACAAAAAGGCAATGTATCTTCCACCATTGGCCCTAGATGATTTACAGTACATAGGAATAGTCACAAAATTTTGGAAACACACTTCTAACCCTGTTTTAACGTTGCATTCAGTGTTATCTTACAACAAAAGGTCACTACTTCCAATGAATGATTGTTAGGGACTTTTCTGTTTTAGTTGCCTGACAGCAAAATATTGGGCACATGGTTTAGGTGATTACTGTATCTCTGCAGTTCAGTATCTGGAGGGTTTCTGAATGCTACTCTAACTACTTAAGGCCAGTAAAGAGATTACAGCTCACACTAACTGGATTTTCACAGCTCCATATCATTCAGTTTGGATTCTTCATACCCAGATTAAAAGGATCCAGTCAAACAATAGTCAGCTGCTTTTAAAATGCAAGATACTTTGGGTGCTGAAAATGTCCATTAGGTTAAAAAAAATCCTCTTTTAGTTGGGAAAAAAATCAATTCTTTAAAGGAATGATTCAAATTTTAAAAATCACAATAATTCCAATTACAGTATTATGACAAAACAATGGTGCTGGAAGTTTCAAGGGATCCATAATTGTCCAATCTTTACACAGTTTCAAATGCTGTATTTCTAAAGAAGTTTCTGAATAGGCCAACACATCTTTTTGGAAATAACAAATTCATTTTTTCACAGATTTGTTGAAATAATAAAACAAAACCATCAATATACAGAGAGATTTAAAATGAAAATATACATCTTTATGCTAAAATCTTGTAGCTTAGATACTTAATGTACTCCTTGTTCATCCAGAAGAATTAGAGGAGCTAGAAATTATAGTCTGTAGAACAACTTCCTCTATCAGTTGATATATGCTCAGGGTGAACATACAAATTACAGCAGCAACGCAATATCACAAAATGAGACATATCACTATCACTTCAGGGATGTTATTCTGGTATCATACAAAGACTAGAGAAGTACAACAAAATATTTGATAACTTATTTCAAACCAATGTGAATTTCAGCCTGCTCTGCTCTGCCTCTGCACCTTCAGGTCTTGTGCACCTCTTTTTTCCTCCCCTTCTTCCTAAGGCTCTTTTCTCACACTTTTCTCCTCATTCATCTGGACCACTCCCACATCCAGCCTCCTTCCTTTTTATCTGCTGCTATCTCAAATACTTGCCTCCTCTTTTTGCTCTTCTACCCCTTCTACCTCATCGCCTGCCATTACTTCCTCATCGCCTGCCATTACATAAATATTAACTAATATAACATATCACCAATGAAAGAATATTAATAATTATAACTAAAAGATCACCAATAAATATTGACATATCACCAATGGCAGCCATAAATGTTTGACTGCAATCACTGCCAGAAGTTTCATTACCCACCATCACATGTATCAGGTAGCACATTACAACAGAGGCATCCCCCCATCTGCAGGGGTTCCATTCTGGCCCCCATTCCAGAGGGGCGTCTGAGCTCAGCAGAGGCCAAGGATGTCCATCCCCTGCCTCTGCTGACCTCAGACTGAGCTCTAAAGTTAAAAAAAGCTTCTGGTTTCTCTGTGAAACTGGAAGTGATGTTTTTAATGCCTTATAAGGCATTGGGAGGCCCGGGGAAGCCCTGGAGGGGGTCACCTAGGTGAGTGCGCTGGGGCCCCCAAATCTGATCCATGTATAAGTGAATCCACAGATACAGGATCCGCATATATGGGGCCTCCCTATTTAAATATGGAAGCACAAATATTTAAATTCACACGAATGACCAACTCTATAACTTGACCTGTTTATCTTTATTTCATCTTCATTTCATAAAGATAATGACTTATCTAATGACTTCAGTTTAAAATCTCAGGCACATCACAGAATTTAGCAGAATTCAGCTGTTAAAAAAATACAAGCAAAAACACCAAAATCAACTTTTAAATTGGATAAAGAAAACCTTTAAAATCAAGAACTCATTGATGGCATCAGGCAGTCTTCCTACCTTCACCACAGTAGAGAAAAGAACAATCATGGGTACAATTCAACTGGATGGGAAGCTCATTTCAAAACACATTCTGAAATTCTAACTGTTAAAAGTTCCCATTCATTCTCCTTTTAAAGCAATCCAGACTAATGGCCATCACCACATCTTGTAGCAATTGATTTCATAAATTAACTTCATGCTGCGTGAAAATGTATTTCTATTTGTTTGTACTGATTCTCCTGTCAGCAGATTCAATTAACAAATGCTAGTGTTCTTGTCAAGAAAATAAAAGTATCAACCATTGGAGGAATAAACTTGCAAGATTATGTGGATGATACCGTGATATTTGCAAGAGGTGCCTACACTCTACAAGCCTTCACAGAATTTATTGGCAATGAATCCAGACCACTAGGACTCAAGACAAACACAGACAAAACTATGGCTTTGGCAGTTAAAAAAACAAACAAAAAACTATCTAAGATCAGCAGTAAAACAACAGTTGGTGGAGAACCCATTACAGAAGTAGATAGTTTTATCTACTTAGGAAGTACAGTTACATCTGATACATCATCATGCAGCCTGGAAATAATTAGAAGAGCTGGCCTAGCAACAGCTACATACACAAGTTTAACAAAATCATGTGGAATATAGGTACCTCTCAAGAAGCTTGCAAAATGAAGTTTTTAATCCCTATTTTACTATATACGACGAACCTGGACTCTAAAGAAACATGATCAATAAAAAATAGACAGGTTTGTCACCCGTTGTCTTCATAAAATAACATTGTTAGGTTTTGTAGCAACAATGAAGGAATAAAGATGTATGGATCCCAAGCAGATGAGAAAAGGCCTTCAGTGCTGTTTTTAAAATCTAGTTTATGCTGGTTTGGCGATATACTGCACATGAACAAGATTTGTCTAGTCAAACAAGCATATAATACTAAAAGCACTGGATAAAGACCAACAGGAAGAACAAAGAAAAAAGGCTAAACAACATCCTAGAGCAGTGATTTTCAACCTTTTTCATCTCATGGCATACTGACAAGGTGCTAAAATTGTCAAGGTACACCATCAGGTTTTAAACTGACAAGGCCACTCTGCTGGTGGAAAGCTCACATCCCCCAATAGCCCTACTAAGAAATGACTGACCCCCAAACTCCCATGGCACACCTGCGGACGACTGGCAGCACACCAATGTGCAATAGCACACTAGTTGAAAATAGCTATCCTAGAGCAATGGTTTCCAAACTGTGGGCCGGGACCCACCAGTGGGTTATGACCTAATTTTTGGTGTGTCACGAAACTGACAAGCTGACAGCTGGCAGCTGACAAGGACAATGTAGTGAGCCCTATGGAAACTGAAACAGAGCAGCGCATGCATGTTTACCCATGAATAGGCAACCATGAGTCAGTCCACTTCAAAGGGCAGGCTGAGGGGAATGCAAGGCCAACAGAATGGTCTAAATACAATGAACATGAAGCTTATACCATTTCTGTCCAACGTTGAATATATGCAACAAGGATCAAATCTGTACACCTGTGGGTCGGGCAAAAATGGGTTGAGCAACGCATAAGAATTTTATCCCCCCCCCAAATCACAGTAAAAAGGATAAAAACAGAGGCTTAAGTAGCTGGTAAAGTGAAACTTTGTCTCGTAAAGCTAGGTGGGTCCCAATAGAGTGCTATTTTTAAAAAGTGGGTCTTAGTGCTATGAAGCTTGGGAACCACTGTCCTAGAGACTTTGAAATACAGGTGCAGCCTATTTATCCATGGATTTTTTATCTGCAGATTTGTCTCAATGCAAATGGAGTAAGGGAACCAAAAGTCACACACACCTTTGCCTCCTTTGCCCTGCGCTGGCGTCTCGATCCATTTCCAGGCAGCCCAAAACACTGCAAAAAGGCTCTGCCTCGCCCAGGCAGGGAAACAGCCCTTGAGCCCTGGAAGAGGTTCCCCTTGCAAAGGAACAGTAACACTCCTAGAGCCCCTGAGCCAGCAAAGAGGTTGAAGAGGGGAAGGGGGGTCAAAAATCTCTGTAGCCAGAACATGTGCAGTAAGGTCTCTCTCTCTCTCACTCACACAGGGGCAGGTGTGGTAGCAACAGAGGGGATTGCTTTAAAAAACCCAGGGAGTGTTTGCCAAATTCACCCCTCCCCATTGAGATGGTGCAGGCAATCACCAACACAAGCAACCCCCCCCCCATGGTGCAGGCTATCACCGACACAAGCAAGCCTACCCACCAAGCAAAGCATGATATATAGCCTACAGTCCTCTCCACACTTTCCTGGGAGTAAGCCCCATTGATTGGAATGGGGCTTACTTCTGAGTAGAAACGCATAGGGCTGGACTCTTAAAGATCAGCATCCCAACTGTGAAAGAAGCCAGGCAGCTGGCAAAGGGGAGGGCTGACTACAAAGGGGGAGCCAGGATGGGGAGGAGAGGGGATTGCTTTAAAAAACCCAGGGAGTGTTTGCCAAATCCCGCCCCTCATTGAGATGGTGCAGGCAATCACCAACACAAGTAACCCTCCCCACCAAGCAAAGCATCCCCACACTTTCCTCAGAGTAAGTCCCATTGACTACAGTGGGGCTTACTTCTGAGTAGAAATGCATAGGGCTGGACTCTTAAAAGGTCAGCGGGTCAGCTGGCAACAGGGAGGGTTGAGTACTGAGGAGAGGGGATTGATAACAGCTGCCTTAGTTTCCTTCCATCCAGAAGTGTCAGGCTGCAGTGTATTTTCGTAACTCTATGGAATTTAGCACAACGCGTTTTTTTGTTAATCGCGTCGAGTCATGGAACAGAACTAAAACAGACAAATAGGCTCTGGCTGTATGCAAAATACGGTTTACTAACTGCCACACAACTTTGTCAAATAGTTAAATATTCAGATAAGTGCCTGTTAATACCAACACAAAAAGAGAAAGAGGTCAAAAAGCAAGACCAAAG
Source organism: Tiliqua scincoides (assembly GCF_035046505.1). Classification (NCBI taxonomy): domain Eukaryota; kingdom Metazoa; phylum Chordata; class Lepidosauria; order Squamata; family Scincidae; genus Tiliqua; species Tiliqua scincoides. Next base: position 218,242,144 of record NC_089823.1, on the reverse strand, counting down.
ACCAGTAGTTAGTAGTAGTTCCACTAGGCCTTCCATATAGGACACATGAGATCTTCTGGCTGATGATGTAATTGATCCACTAGGGACAAGAATGGTGGGACAAAAAATTGTAGCTTATGTGATACAATATGATGATTTTAATCCAAGAAACAACGTATGAAGAACTGGCTTGTCATATTACAGGTTCCTGAAAACCAGTGGTTCTCAAACTGATGGGTCATGACCCACTAGTTTGTGTAAAGGTTCCCCCGTCCCTTTAAGGAATGGAGGAAAGGGAGAGGCAGCAACGCAATCCCCAGGATCGTGTCACTAAGGGGGGGGTGCTTTCCACTTACGTGTAAGTAGTCAGGGCTGCTGGAGGCTCCAGGAAGTGCAGGGAGCCCTGCGCAGGGCTCCCCGAGACTTAGAATGTTCAAATGGAATAATCACAAAGCACTTCCTGTTTGCAGGAGCTGCTTTGCAATCTCTTTGTTTGAAGATTCCAAGCCTCAGGGAGTCTGCAGAAGGCTGCACTGGGCTCTCCATACCTCCTGCAGCCTCCAGCAGCCCTAACCACTTACAAGTAAGTGGAAAGCACCCCCCTCACCCCCCCCTTTGCACAGCCCCTGCTCTGCAGAGACTAAAGGAGTAAAGCTCCCTCAAAGTTTGAGAACCACTGCGTGTAAACTCCTCCATCTGTGGTGGTTCAGTGAGTCAGCACAGGCCACCATGCTATTATGGGGTGACCATATATCTGACCTTCCCACGGAAGGAAGCCTGGAATACCTCCTGAAGGTTAGGCTGTCACAAAGAAGGAAAACAACAAAAAATGAGGTTCTCTTAACCACCACAGATCCTTCAGCATGGATACCAGTTGCCAGAAAAGTGATCTGGAAGGTCACTTAAAGTTAGTAACAAAGAGGCAAAAGTAATTTATAACAGATAGCCAGAGTTTGTCAAGAAAGGTAACAATAAAAAGGGGAAGAGGCAAAGATTAAAACAGGTGCTTGAAAAGAGAAGCAAATTAAAATAAATTTAATTCAACTACCTAAACAAAAGACATATCTAGAAGTCACTAACGTAGCTACAGTTCCCTCGTTCATCTTCAGGGGCCAAAAGGAGCAATCGATTAGCAGTGCATGGGTGACAACTGCAAGTACTGGAACAAAAAAGGCACTAGCCAGCTCCTTTTGCAGGGTTTGAAAGAATTAAGATTTGATAATTCTGATTGGTAAGATACCTTAGCTCAGCCTCCATTACTTTCTTTTGGCCATGGTCTGGTGAACAACAACAACAAGACATGAGGAAAAACCCAGCAGGGTGTAGGTATTTTCCTCCTGGCCCTGTGTTCTACTAAGGCTAGGTGACAGACACAGTGACACTTCTCAACCAGGTTAAGCCTTTCCTGTGAGCGTGCAGGTTACAATGGTCATAACAAGCTGACGTATCCAAGCCAGCACCATGTTACACTCACACACAGGCTTTGTATTTGATTGGAGCGCTCTTGTTCACCATACCACAACTCTCAAATAAAGCAAATGTACTGAAAAATTGTCATGACAGATTGCACCAGCAAAGCTTTCAGGTCTCTCCTGATCGGTTTTCTCAACTTACTTCATCACTTAAAAATACACAGCACAATTCTATTTTTAGCACTGCTCTTATAATAAATTCAAAACAAAGAACACCACATCAAATAATCTAACACTTACCCACTGATATAATTTACAGAGAGTGTTGGCTCTGGCATAAAAGCAGTGTGTCCCAAGGATCTGTCCTGGGACCAGTGCTCATCAACCTCTTCATAAATGACCCAAAGACAGGTTGAGCAGCGAGGTGGCAAAGTTTGCAGACGACACCAAGCTTTTCTGAGTGGTGAAGACCAGAAATGATTGTGAGGCGCTCCAGAAGGATCTCTCCAAACTGGCAGAATGGGCAGCAAAATGGCAGATGCGTTTCAATGCAAGTAAGTGTAAAGTCATGCACATTGGGGCAAAAAATCAAAACTTCACATATAGGCTAATGGGTTCTGAGTTGCCTGTGACAGATCAGGAGAGAGATCTTGGGGTGGGGGTGGACAGGTCGATGAAAGTGTCGACCCAATGTGCGGCGGCAGTGAAGAAGGCCATGCTTCTTCATGCTTGGGGTCATTAGAAAAGGTATTGAGAACAAAACGGCTAATATTATAATGCCGTTGTGCAAATCGATGGTAAGGCCACACCTGGAGTATTGTGTCCAGTTCAGGTCACCACATATCAAAAAGGACATAGTGGAAATGGAAAAGATGCAAAAGAGCAACTAAAATGATTACTGGGCTGGGGCACCTTCCTTATTGAAAGGAGGTTGAAAGGGAGGGTAAAAAGAGTCCAATCTCTCCAGAGTGCATGGAGGCTGCTTAAAACAACAGTAATAGAGGCCCAGCAGAGGTGTATACCGCAAAGAAAGAAGGGTTCCACTAAATCCAGGAGGGTGCCCGCATGGCTAACCAGCCAAGTTAGAGAGGCTGTAAAGGGCAAGGAAGCTTCCTTCCGTAAATGGAAGTCATGCCCTAATGAAGAGAATAAAAAGGAACATAAACTGTGGCAAAAGAAATGTAAGAAGGTGATTCGGGAGGCCAAGCGAGACTATGAGGAACGCATGGCCAGCAACATTAAGGGGAATAATAAAAGCTTCTTCAAATATGTTAGAAGCAGGAAACCCGCCAGAGAAGCGGTTGGCCCTCTGGATGGTGAGGGAGGGAAAGGGGAGATAAAAGGAGACTTAGAGATGGCAGAGAAATTAAATGAGTTCTTTGCATCTGTCTTCACGGCAGAAGACCTCGGGCAGATACCGCTGCCTGAACGGCCCCTCCTGACCGAGGAGTTAAGTCAGATAGGGGTTAAAAGAGAAGATGTTTCAGACCTCATTGATAAATTAAAGATCAATAAGTCACCGGGCCCTGATGGCATCCACCCAAGAGTTATTAAGGAATTGAAGAATGAAGTTGCAGATCTCTTGACTAAGGTATGCAACTTGTCCCTCAAAACGGCCATGGTGCCAGAAGATTGGAGGATAGCAAATGTCACGCCTATTTTTAAAAAGGGAAAGAGGGGGGACCCGGGAAACTATAGGCCGGTCAGCCTAACATCCATACCGGGTAAGATGGTGGAATGCCTCATCAAAGATAGGATCTCAAAACACATAGACGAACAGGCCTTGCTGAGGGAGAGTCAGCATGGCTTCTGTAAGGGTAAGTCTTGCCTCACGAACCTTATAGAATTCTTTGAAAAGGTCAACAGGCATGTGGATGCGGGAGAACCCGTGGACATTATATATCTGGACTTTCAGAAGGCATTTGACACGGTCCCTCACCAAAGACTACTAAAAAACTCCACAGTCAGGGAATTAGAGGACAGGTCCTCCCGTGGATTGAGAACTGGTTGGAGGCCAGGAAGCAGAGAGTGGGTGTCAATGGGCAATTTTCACAATGGAGAGAGGTGAAAAGCGGTGTGCCCCAAGGATCTGTCCTGGGACCGGTGCTTTTCAACCTCTTCATAAATGACCTGGAGACAGGGTTGAGCAGTGAAGTGGCTAAGTTTGCAGACGACACCAAACTTTTCCAAGTGGTGAAGACCAGAAGTGACTGTGAGGAGCTCCAGAAGGATCTCTCCAGACTGGCAGAATGGGCAGCAAAATGGCAGATGCGTTTCAATGCAAGTAAGTGTAAAGTCATGCACATTGGGGCAAAAAATCAAAACTTTAGATATAGGCTGATGGGTTCTGAGCTGTCTGTGACAGATCAGGAGAGAGATCTTAGGGTGGTGGTGGACAGGTCGATGAAAGTGTCGACCCAATGTGTGGCGGCAGTGAAGAAGGCCAATTCTATGCTTGGGATCATTAGGAAGGGTATTGAGAACAAAACGGCTAGTATTATAATGCCGTTGTACAAATCGATGGTAAGGCCACACCTGGAGTATTGTGTCCAGTTCTGGTCGCCGCATCTCAAAAAAGACATAGTGGAAATGGAAAATGTGCAAAAGAGAGCGACTAAGATTATTACGAGGCTGGGGCACCTTCCTTATGAGGAAAGGCTACGGCGTTTGGGCCTCTTCAGCCTAGAAAAGAGATGCCTGAGGGGGGGCATGATTGAGACATACAAAATTATGCAGGGGATGGACAGAGTGGATAGGGAGATGCTCTTTACACTCTCACATAATACCAGAACCAGGGGACATCCACTAAAGTTGAGTGTTGGGCGGGTTAGGACAGACAAAAGAAAATATTTCTTTACTCAGCGTGTGGTCGGTCTGTGGAACTCCTTGCCACAGGATGTGGTGATGGCGTCTAGCCTGGTCGCCTTTAAAAGGGGATTGGACAAGTTTCTGGAGGAAAAATCCATTATGGGGTACAAGCCATGATGTGTATGCGCAACCTCCTGATTTTAGAAATGGGTTATGTCAGAATGCCAGATGCAAGGGAGGGCACCAGGATGAGGTCTCTTGTTATCTGGTGTGCTCCCTGGGGCATTTGGTGGGCCGCTGTGAGATACAGGAAGCTGGACTAGATGGGCCTATGGCCTGATCCAGTGGGGCTGTTCTTATGTTCTTATGAGGAAAGGCTACAGCGTTTGGGCCTCTTCAGCCTAGAAAAGAGGACATGACTGAGACATACAAAATTATGAAGGGGATGGACAGAGTAGATAGAGAGATGCTCTTTAGCCTCTCACACAAAACCAGAACCAGGGGATATCCACTAATATTGAGTGTTGGGAGAGTTAGAACAGACAAAAGAAAATATTTCTTTACTCAGCGTGTACTTGGCCTGTGGAACTCCTTGCCACAGCATGTGGTGATGGCATCTGGCCAAATGCCTTTAAAAGAGGAGTGGACATGTTTCTGGAGGAAAAATCCATTATGGGTTGCGGGCCATAATGGGTATGTACAACCTCCTGATTTTAGAAATCGGCTACGTCAGAATGCTAGATGCAAGGGAAGGCACCAGGATGCAGATCTCTTGTTGTCTTGTGTGCTCCCTGAGGTATTTGGTGGTCCACTGTGAGATACAGGAAGCTGGACTAGATGGGCCTATGGCCTGATCTATTGGGGCTGTTCTTATGTAGTGGTGGTATAAGTTCAATCAGAAGTGGTAGTTTAAACAGAAGTGGTAGTATAAGCTCAGGGAGCCATAGGCCTCATGGCCATCGTATAGGAAACCAGAATAAAGTGTCAACCTGAAGAGAGCTGCTAGACTTTTTTTGGGGGGGGGCAGGGTTCCATGATGCCAAAGCCACACATCTCCATGACCCTATACCATGACCTTGGTCATACTATATTAGGAAGCTCCAAGGAGAGACCTTCGGATAAGGTCGCTATTATGTGTGCTCCTCTATGAACAGTACCATACTTGTCCTTTCTCTACCCTTGTGCAGAAACCCAGCCTTATACATATTACTCCTGAATGTACTGTAGACTTCTTTCACAGGTTTCTGTACAGATTTCTGTATTAGTACAAAATCATTTTATCTGATATAACAGATGAACAGCATAAGTAGCAGCTTTAATCACAGACAACCAGTGAGCCAGTGAGCTACATAAACAGCTGTCTACCTATATAATTATGTAGGTGGTATACCATTTTCATTTAATTTGCAATACATAGACCAGCCATTTTCAACCACTGTGCCGTGGCACACTGGTGTGCCGCAAGTGGTCCACAGGTGTGCCACAGGAATTTGGGGGAAGGTCATTTATTAATAGGGCCAACGGGAGATGTGAGCCCCCACTGGAAGCATGGTGTGCCTTGTCAATTGTCAAAAACCTGGTGGTGTGCCTTGAGCATTTTAGTGCCTTGTCAGTGTGCAGTGAGATGGAAAAGGTTGAAAACCACTGACATAGACTATGCTAACAAATACGTAAAAGAAACACAACAGTCACAATATAAAGTATAAATAGTAAATAAAAAACAACCAGTTCCTAATTAAGCAAATAATGCTGATGCCTTTTTAATGTAAAAGCTCTGCATTATTTTAAAAGGTACGCTTCATCCAGTTAAACATTTAGCCTTCACCACTTCTGAAAGACAAGATCACTTTACAACGTCTCGTCTTTTTCAATAAATTTTGCATAGAAACATGTTACCCAAGCACAGAGTTGCCTGCTGTCACGCTGGAAGTATGATAAATGTTTAATGAAAACAACACCACACAGCTTGGTGTCAAACAGCTATCACACAGTCCCACTTTGATCTAAACAGGCACTTAAAAGGAGTTCTGAGCATGCTTTCTACCACAGAACTCTTATAACCTATATGCAAATTAGGTAACATTAGCATAAATGACTTCCTGCTGCATAAAGTACTAAGAGGTAATGAAAAATATGACAAGCTCCAAGAGTGTTTGACTGCTGTCAAACTCAAAATAGTCCAACACGTTCCTTGTTTATTTTTAATGTCTTCAGCCAAGCACGGAAAGCCTATCAACAGGCATTTGTTTATAAAATAATGGTCAGTAAAAGCTAACAGAAAATTGAAAGAGTATGTGAGACCAATCCTATCCAACTTTCCAGCACAGATGCGGGCATGCCAACGGACAGTGTGGGGCCAGTCATGGAGGCCTCCTCAATGTAGGAATATTTGTTCCCTTAACATGGAGCTGCATTGCGGCTGCATCAGTGCTAGAAAGTTGAATAGGATTCAGCTCTCAGTTACACAGAAAACCCCACCTAAAGTAATGAGCTAAATTCCAAATGCAAAAATGTTATCCAAAACAAATTTTCTTGGGAAGGTTTTCACGAATCGTCAGGGGGGTGGGGTGTTACGTGAAAATCCCCTTTTTCCTTTTAAGTTGTGATTTTATATCTGGTTATAAGCCAAACTTCTCACAGGTACAATTTCCAAAAACCTGGTAAAGTCACAAGTTTACACAACCTCTACCTCTCCATGCACCAAATGCAAAAATGTTATCCAAAGCAAATTTTCTTGGGAAGGTTTTCACAGCCTGCCCTTTCCAACGGACTAAGGCAAGTTCACCTACTCACGAGTAAACATGCAATATGGCTCACTTTCACTTTTCATAGAGATCCATGCATTTTTTGTTCTCCAGTTTTTTGGTCATAACTTTTGATAGAAAGGAGATATTTCACTCTGGTTTTTTGCATTGCATGCTGCTCGAAATTCCGCATCCAACAGTATATAATATGATGGAGTTACTCCTAACCGCTGCAATTTCAGTATGTCACCCCCTAGCGCGGCCCGCACCCCCCGCGCGACACCACTGCCTCTATAATCAAGAAAACATTTTGCTAAACCTATGCAAATATTACAGCATTATACTACATGTTTAAATTTAGCAAATGAAAATATTTTTTAAAGTATGCATGTTACGAAAATTAGCTTTGAATAAGGTGGTTTTGGAAATTTCTGCTCTAAATACTAAATGAATCCCAGAGAAGTCTCTTCAAAAAAGTTTGTATTTTATTAGAATCTGCCACGTAGAGCATGATAAGTCCTAAGAATCCAGGTGACATATTGTAGTTGCGATAAGAAAATAAAGTTATACATCTCCCGCATAAACACAATGTATAGATCTAATCCTATTGATCTAATAATTGATCTAATCTTGATCTTGTATATTTTTAACAGAACTGGAGACCTTGCCTTCTAGTGAGATGATAAAGAAGTTCATTGACTTTTTACAGTCCAATTTTATAGCTTTTACATTACTATTTATATTTTTATATTATAATTTATTCAATATAAATTCAACATTATCTACTTTAAAAAAACTCTATGCTACCTTTTAAGCAAGCAATCCAAAAGGTTGGTTGGTAACCTTCAGTCTCGAAAGACTATGGTATAAGCCAGGGGTGTCCAAAATTTTTGGCAAGAGGGCCACATCATCTCTCTGACACTGTGTCAGGGGCCGGGGGAAAAAAGAATTAATTTACATTTACAATTTGAATAAATTTACATAAGTTTACATAAATGAATAGATTAAAGATGAACTTATATGAATGAATGAAGGTCTTGCAATAGCTCAAGACCTATAAAGGGCCTTGCACAAAGCAAGGCTGGCCTTTCTTTTGCTGCCGCTATTGCATCACAGATGTGAAACAGCAAGCAGTGGAAGAAGCCCTCATCACACAGCTCATGTGAGAGGTCAAACAGTCACCCTCACGCTGAGAGCAGTTGCATCGGGCCAGTGTGGGCTCCAACAAATCTCCAGAGGCTCATTGGAGACTCAGGGGGCTCCCTGAGGGCCGCACTGAGAGGCCTTGAGGGCCGCATCTGGCCCCAGGGCTGGGGTTTGGGCACCCCTGGTATAAGCCTACAGCACCCAGTATTCCCAGGCGGTCTCCCATCAAAGTACTAACCAGGCTTGACCCTGCTTAGTTTCTGAGATCAGACAAGATGTGCAGGGTAACAGTTGCTGCCAAATAAAACAAAACATATAACACTGTATGATTTAAGTTCCCTAAAAAAATGGCATGACATCTGGATGAATATATCTCTTTATCATGATGTTGGATCAGTAAAAAATGGGTGGGGACTACCTCACACAGGCATCACATTTAGTGAGCAACCCCTCACTAAACAAGAGGTCCAAAAACTAAATGATATACCACAATCCATATGAACTATTTTTAGAGGCAAAATAGGGCAAGGGATGTTAAGATGAAAACAGGAGAGTTCCTGAGAAAACCCAACCCACAAGTTGGTTGAGAATCTGACTTGATATGACAAAATTTTATTGAAATCATAACCCCTCCTGACTGACTGAGAAACTTTCTTCTTCAGATGTCTCTGTTGTATTGATACAAGATATCAACACAAATATACTCCAATTTTGACTGGTTAGAAAGTGGCATGATTTTGAAAATTAGGAAATCAAATATACTTCAAGCGCAATATGACTATCAGTTCATGACTAATTGAAGACATGAAAGGGAGAAGTTTGAATTTATCTGTTAATTCCCCTTCTCAGAGCCCAATCCAGTGCTTGGAGACACGGCTCTTGCTGCGAGCTGCAAGCCTCACCACTGGGCTCCCACCCATGCTTGCCCAGCACGGGGCAGTTACCCAGGCTCCGCAGCTTGGCAGTCTCCTGGACTGTCGAGTCGTGGCATGGTGAGGGCGGTGACGGGGGCAGAGAGGAGGCGTTCCAGGGAGGGGGGAGGCCGGCGGGGGGTGGAGAGATGGCGGGGCAGAGAGTCAGGCACCTCAGCAGGCAGAGAGTCAGATGATCCGAGTCTTCCTTGGGGAAGCCCTCCCTGTGTTCCCCAAACTGAGGACAGCCTTGAGCCTCTCTCCAAGCATTAACTTGCTTGGAGACCTCTGCATCTGCAATGAATGTGTGGCTGCCTCCGTATCCTTCTTCAGTCATCCATCCAGGCCATGCTCAGCCTGCAAGCTATAGTAATGAAAGGTTCTGTGAATGTGGGCCTCTGCCAAGGTGATCCTATGAGTGCTGTTGAGTGGTTGGCCCTATGCATTATCTTTAGATCCATTTCAAATGTGTTGCTGCCAAACCAGATCTTCCACAACCTGTACTTCTGGCCTATGATTTTTTACCCATGGGCAGAACTTTACATCTGTTTCCATTAAACTTCATTGTGTTGGTATATGCTCAATGTTTAAGCCTGTCACAATAAGTCTGATTCAGACTTCCTAGGTATTAACCACCCCCACCTTCATGTCATCTTCAAATTTGATAACAATTCCTGTTAAACCTTTATCTAAGTCATTTATATAAAAACAGAAAAGCATGGGTCCCAAGACAGAATCCACCCCATTTATACCTCTCTCCAGGTTGACATGGAGCCATTAATGAGCACTCACTGGGAACAAGTGTTCAATCAGCTTTGAATTCACCTAACAGTTGTACCATCTAGTGCACATTTTACCACATTATCCACAAGGATATCACGGGACACTTTGTCAACTCCTTTGCGGAAATTTAGGCACACTAATGTCCAAGGCATTCCCATGGTCTACCACACTAATCACTAAACTTATCTCATGTTTTGATAGTCTGGTACAACTTCTTAACAAATCCATGCTGATTCCTAGAAATCACATGATTATTTTCCAAGTGCTCACAGAGATTCTGCTTATTTTGTTCTAGAAGCTTTCCAAGAATTGACTGGTGGTTTTTCAGACCCTCTAAAGATGGTGATGACATTTGTTCATCTCCAGCCCACAGGCCCCTCTTCAGTTATCCAGAATTTCTCAAAGATTACAGACAGCAGCTCAACTTCCACAAGCTTCTTCAGTACTCTGGAGTGTAGTTCTTCTGGTCCTGGAAACTTACAGTCACGTAAAATAACTAGATAGTCCCTTATAGTCTCTTATCTTGTCTTGAGCAGTGATGTCCCTCCCCTTCCTCATTAGTGCAAATATTGCCAGGTTGGAACATCTTTCTCACATGGGAGAAGACAGATGCAAAATAAGAACTGAGCAGCTCTGCCTTCTCTTTGTTATCTGTTTCCACTTCCCCATCCTCTCACACAACAGGCCTCCTTTCTTAACCTTCCTTTTCTTTCTGACATAATGAAAAGCACATAATGAAAAGCACTTTTTTGTTGTTGTTTTTTGTTTTTTTTCTGCATCCCTCACCAGGCTTTAACCTATTTTTTAACCTTCCTGACATCATCCCTGCAGGTGCGGGCTGTACTTGTATACTGTTCCTGTGTTCTTCCTTAGTCTTCTTGTACGTTTCCACTTTTCAGAAACGTTTTGTGCAGCCATGCTGGTTTCTGTAGATGTCTCCCAACTTTTCTTCTCATGGGAACTGTTGGCAATTGCATCTTCTGTATCTTGCTTCTCAAAATATCCCATCCCTCTTGGACAGTTTTCTCCTTTAAGCAGTCATTCCCAACCAGGGGTACTTGCCAGGATCTTTAGGGGTACTCGAAAAGGAACTGAATAATGACGGGAAAAGACAGGTCTGTATTAGAATGCCTTGTGGGGCTGGCAAGGCAGGAAGTGAGGCAGCTAGCTGGCTGTGAAAGCCCCAACAACTGCTAGTTTCTGGTCATCAATTCGCATGTTATCAGATCTGATAGTAGCAGTTGAAAATATATAAATTTGTAGTTGAAAACATATAAATCTGAAATAACAGCAACTACATTTATTACAAACATTTTGCTAATATGAGGGGTACAGTTTATGGAAATGGGCTACCAAGGGGTACATTAGTGAAAAAAACTGCTAAGAACAATTGCTTTAGAGGTTCTACCTATGAGATTATGTAATTTTTCTCAGAGTGCATTAAAATCATGTTTACCAAAATCCAAGCTATGAAATTGACTACACTTAGTTTTCCTTTCTCTCAATATCAACAATTCTGAGATGAGGTGGCCAGTTTTGCTCAAAACTTTCGCTTCCTTAATCAATTCTTCTTTAAAGGTAAACATTACCTTCCTCCTCCTTTTAAAAAATAAGTACTTGCCTTATCAGTAAGGCAAATCAAGAATGTTTTGGACCTCCTATTTTTAGCCTGTATTAAGCTTCCAACAGATGCTAAGGTACTTGGAGTCTCCCATTATCACTGTTGTTTTATTATGGAAAGCTTAGTAATCTACTTTAGGGCAATAAGCCTAACCAGGTCTACTCAGAAGTAAGTTCTATTTTGTTCAATGGGGCTTACTCTCACGCAAGTGTGGTTAGGATTGTAGCCTTAGGAAAATACTATCCATTACTTCTGCTTAACCTGTTTTAACCACACAGCAAGGGAAACGGCCTTTCAGTAGAAATAAGAACAAATACTGAGTTTCACTAAATGTGTAAAACAAATAATGTTTCAAAACTTCAACTTGAAAACTATTCATCTTGTAAAATGTCATCTTGTAAATCTAAGTCTTGTAAAACTATTAGTAGGGCACCAAACACACAAGGTTCATAATTTATAGATTTTTTTGCTTTCTGCCCTTAGGAAAACATAGCATGCATTAAAGCAGTTTCGGCCTATCATTTCTTGGTCACAATGAACTTCAGGTGTGAAGTTCTGTCTCTGAAGGAGGGGATGGAAATTCCAAACTATCTCTGCTCCTAGCTTTGCATGATACAATGAAGTTGCTGAAGGAGGTTCAGAGATAGTTTAAAAGGACCTCAGATTCACAGTCTTGTGGTGGGGGGGGGTCTTCTAAAGGGAGCTCTGAACTGTATACACCCTGGTCTCATGATGAGTGCCAGATACAGCAGCAAGAAATATCTGTCCTCTTCTTATTTCACCCAGGTCTCCCTTGGGGTAGAAAGAACTGAGGCTGGCCCATCTCTTACCTCATGGAAGCACCTGGCTGGAGGATAAGCATATGAGGACTATGAGAAGACCTCCTTTCCCCACCTACACAAGCCAAGAAACTGGAACATCCAGACAGGGAAAGGAACTCTTGGGGTCAGCTAGGCCTTGAAAGCCTGAACATGGTCAGCCACCATGTCAAGAAAACTATTGATTTGGACTAGTCTTGTCTGACTATAAGCATTTCTAGATCATTATTACTAATCCCCTGCTTCTGTGTCTCTCTATTCTTGCTCCAGTTTACCTTTTCCTTGTTAGGAACTCTGCCCCTTTCACAGTTCAGAGACATTTACAGGAGAATTAGAAATGCAGCAATCACTTTTCCTTCAATCCTAATTCATTACTGCAAAGAATGATTCCTTTAAGCTAGGAAAGGGCTAGGAGTGAGATGAGGAATAAGGTTATGTATATAACACCACATTTTGTTTCTTGCCCCAGTTCTGTTTCTCAAAAAAAAAAAAAAAAAAAGCATTGGAGGGAAAAAAAGCTTATTTGATTAATAAACTGCCTGATGAAAAACACAGTTTTGCGGTAAAGTTAACTGATTTTTCACTAATTCTCAAGCAGTTGCTTGTCTCACTGTGGTCAACACTTGAGCCAGAACATGGAATCACAATCTATAGGTCTTAATCTTACTTATACGTGCAAATATCTTTGTACTATGCCCCTTTCTTTACTAAAGCAGGATGGAAACCGGCATAAAATAGCACTAACACGTTGCTGATAGCAACCTAAATCTTCAAAATGACAAATAGCTGTAAAGACAAAACGCTTCTCAGATCCATATTCCCTATGCAGATACTCTTTGATCATTGTCTGATTAAATGAAAACTCTACCTCACTTAAAAAGGTATATGAGGGATGTATTGTATCAAAAACATCCTGTACAAATTTCATTCAGTGGGCTGTTATTTGAAGTGTTTCAAAACAATATGAAATCCTTATTTTCAAATACCAACATATAGTAACTAATATCTGAGGGAAAGAAACTAATGTATTAAATTGCTCAATTTTATGATGGCAGTATAAATAGAATACTGAATAGAAAACTATGGTATACGCAAAGGTGTAAGTATTTAGTCCAAACAGGAAAAGGAACTCTTTCCCAGCATTCAGCCCAAAATCATGTCAAAATGGCCAGCTCCCTTCAGCATTAGCCGGTATGGCCAAATGCCACTGTTTTGACACAGAAAAACTTGCTGACAGCTTGGTATAGGAAGTCTCATTCCCTATGCAATATTACCAAAAGCATTTAGTTAATGTATTTTTATAGTGCACTTGCAATTGGCAATCCCACTAATTTTTGTGAAATCTAACTCAGGTAATGTTCAACAGAGCCTAGACTGAACTACATATATTTTTTGCAAGAGAATACTGTCTGCCAGCAAATAGGTATGTTTCCAATACAACATACTGCCAACTACGTCAATGTCAGATTGCTTCAACTTCCTCTGAAAAGCACAACAACTATTATTAGAGGTTCCTACATAATAGCTGGCACTTAATATATACTGACAAACACCAAAGACATTTAATTTCTTCTTCTAGAGAGGAAGTTTGAGTACTAATACATAAATAATGAGGCAGAGGTAGGGTCCTAAATGCAAAAGATTCCAGTTAAAACCTTTATTTTTTATTCAAATTACATTACATGCATTTACACAGTAACAATACCAGCAGTAACCCTAAGTACATTCAAAGGTTTATTCTCGGTCTCCAAGTTTGAAATAACATTTCAATTGGAAAAATTGCCTACCTCAGTCTAGCCCCTGCCAGAATGCTGGTAGATGAGTTTTGTTAAATTAAAGCCTCTGCTTCATGCACACTAAAGAGAAATATTAAAGTACTCTCTGTGTTTTTGTAAACTAAAAACATCTGGTTAGATCTGAGCCATGTAAAAAAAATTATGTTTGCTTCAATAAATCACTGTGATTATGTTTCAATTGTACACCCAGATCTAGCATCACTGCTATACACAAACTGGGATGCCAAATGACTGCCTCAAGAAGAGAAAATATAATTTTCAAAATACCACTGACATTTTCTAGCAAAGAATTATCCTTTCTAAGTCCTGCCTCCACCTAAGAAAGATAATAAAAAACTGAAAGGATACCATTTTGAACTTGTTGTTTGATTAACAAGTTCACATGCAAGCAAAACAATCTAAACTTTAGGTCCTGAAAGCAAGTTTTTTTTGAGAGAGAGCATAACGAAAATTGTCATTAACACGTAACAGGTAAGTAGCTGTCAGGTTGCATACTTAATACATAATATATTTTGAAGAAATTCTCTCTCTATAGAAAACTGGTATTGATGACCTTTACAAATATAGGCCCTGTATAAATGATAAAATTTAAGACTGAATAATAGCTTACATTGCTAGTGATTGTTCCTGGTGCAAATATAGAATTCAGATCTGTATTTCTTCAAAAACAGATTTCAAAGAAATATTCTCACCAGATTCTTTCCATCATACTAAGAAATCTTTTCGATATATTCCAGTTACTAATGTATACAACATAATTTTGGATACCTCTTAATTCTGAAATCTATGTTTATCTGTTCTACCAGAGAGGAGCACCAAAACATGAATGCTTGTATTTGTGGACAACAATACCACCACATCAAAGTCCCTGGAAAACTATCTTCCGTATCCAGTTTAAGTCTGGTGCTCATTTGACACCTTTTCATATTGTTGCAAACCTGTGCTTCTCTAACAAAGCTTTGGTCCTAGCAGTTTTAAAAATTCACTTCAAAGACTAAATTCCTAGAAAAGAACAATCTATCCACAACTCCCTTCATATTCAGTGTTTATCATGTGCTTCACACCACTACCAATATTTCTGACATCCTGAGACAGGCACTCATCAAATCATACAGTACAGATGAAACAAGCCTTGAAGAAAAGCTCTCTAGATAAGACTTTAAAAAATACTTAAGTAAGTGCTGAAGAGACAAATGCTATGGACAGTTTGGGTACATCCCAAAGCAATGAGTTCAACAGCAAGAAAACAGTGTCTTCATGCAACCAGCTAAAGCTTAAATAGCACATCTCACATTGGGTTATAAGACATTCTAGCTCTATGACATTTCTAGCTCTATTTGTTTATGACGCATAAAGAAACTCTTATTTCTTTATGACAAATCAAACATTATTTGGTCCAAATTTATTGCTGAAGCTCTTGACATGTGCAAAATTAGTGTAGAATGCTGTTTAACTGCGCAAACCTATACATGGTCATCAGAAGTCAGTTCCACTTTATTCTGCTGAGCTATTCTTTTAGCAGCTGACATCATCACCGGACCTGCAATATTGGTACTAACATATCTCACAGGGTTAAAAAATTATTAATATAATATCAGCTAAATTCCTTGCACACTATAAAGTGCTTTATAAATATAAAGTAAACACTACATATAGCATTTCAGAGTAATGTGCTAACATACTGATAGAAAAAACAAAGTTCTAACATATGAAGTTATGTCTTACAATCCAAGAGCAAAATATAATGAATGTCATTAAAGAAACAAACTGAAGACTAAGAACCATACATTCATATTATACATATCTTACTCATTGAATTTCCTTACCCGATTTTGGTGTAATGCTGATCCTTCTCTTTCCCTCTGGCCCTCTCCTTCTCTCTTGCTTTGTCTTTATCTCGACCTTTACGCCTTTCTTTATCACGAGACCTGCTACGAGTTCTTCTGTGACTAGTCCTTTCACTGCTTCGGCTATAAGAACGTTGATGAGGTCTTGAGTGTGACCTAGGTTGAACAATAAGTGAAAAACAGTAAGTAAAATTTAGAGAAATTTAAATATACTGTATATAGTTGTGTAAAAGTAGATCTCAGGGATAGGCCAAGGGCAAGTGAAGCCAAAAAATCATGAACTTCGCTATGACCAGTGATTAAGTTGATGGTAAAACTTAGGGGTATGTGAATGCATTTTCTCTGATTTTACCCAAGGTCATATTCTGAAAAATGACTTACCAGTAATTGTAAGCAACTATTCTCCAAACAGGAAGAAAGGTGAAGGAGATTATTGGAGTTGTAAGTTTTGTGAGGAGTACAGTAAAGGATCATAACTCCATTTACTCCATCCTTTACTCTATGGAGTAAAGGACGATAGCAGCAGCCCACACAAAAACGACAACTGCCATAAACTCCTTTGCCTTCCTTCCTGTTTGGAGAATAGACCTGTTTCTGTGCTGCTTCAGAACAAAGTAAAATAGTTCCATGTTTTCCCCTCCTTTTTTTTTCCACATGTCCTGCTTCTTCCCATCTCTCACCAAGCTATTTTCTTAGAAGCCAAGGAGGCCTTATCACAATGACCGTGTATAAGTAACCCATGTTTTATGGGTCAATTTTAAGGCATAAAAATGTTGACTTATACATGAGTATATATGGTAGTTTTCCACCCATTACCTTCATGTGCAGTACCACCAGTTTGTTCATAAATATTTCTGAATTTTATAAACATCATAGCAAAAGAAAAAAGAATTTGATTCTTGCTTTAAAACATCAGACACCAAAAATATACATCACTATGTAAGAATGAACTCATGTGGCAAACTTGTGTAACACCAATAATATTAAAAAGTTTATTAAAAGCTAATAAGCTGGGGACTTATTAGCTTCCCAGAAAGTGGGAGGATAAGAAATCCACCATCCATCCTATTACACTCCCATATCAATGGCACCTGAGGAACAGACACTCAGGATGAAATGGGCAACAAACTTAATGAGAATATTGATAATAAAATCACTTCAAAAATAGAGACCATAAGCACAAACTATCTTGATTTCAGTTGGAAGATCTACTGTTCAAAACTGTGGAGATTTGGGCTTTAACCTGTGAAAAGCCCGAGCCCCCTGGCTATACTCCGCAGAGCAATGAGCTCCTGTGACTCCTGTGATCCGCAGGACTCCCAAGCAACCAGGCTCCTGAAGACTGTCAATGATCAGCTCTGGCTGAATCAGGAAGACACCCAACCGTTCTGCCTCACAGGCAAGGTCAGTCTGGGGAATCAAGGGAGCCCCTGTCCTCAGGAAGACTTTGTAACCTGACCTACCTGCCTGAGAGGGAGGAGCTTCCCAGATGCCAAGGACTGGCCCTGCCATGGAGATCTCACTGGAGAACTGTCTCTTTTGGCACCTTTTTTCCCCACAGTCTAAGGCATGGTACACAGACAGACAGATCAAATAAAGGGTTGCATGCATGACAACCACAGACAGAATATTGGTATAACCTCAATTCTAATGCTTTTCACACTGTTCACACATTCAACTACTAGTCAAAGGTTTATTGACAGATATTTGAGTTTTATAGAAAAATTAAGAAAAAGAACAAAACAGTTCAAAAGGAAAGCATAACCATCATCATAGTACCTTTCCCACATGGTGTTCATCAAGCCAGGTGGTCTTGCTTTTCAGTTGCTGCAAAAACAGCTTCAGGTCATATATTTAAAAGAAAATGGCTACAAATATAACTTGTCCAGCACAGAATAAAAGTGGCTTAATGTAAAGAGCCACTCTTGAGTTTTCCTCCTCTCCAGGACTGGGAACTAAAAACTTGAGCTTACTCCACCTCATATTATAGCCAGAAAACAGTATTCTTAGAAGGGAGAACTTGGAGACGCAGGATTATTTATTTACACAGAATCATTCATGGTATTTTACATAGAATGAGAAGACCATATAGATATCAACACAAGGGAGACAACAGTGGTAATGGAGGGAAATGAAGATGGAAGAAGCAGTGACTATTTCGTTGCAAGTGCTCATTGGTGATCCTGAACCCTGTGCTATCACGGGGTGGGGCAAGTGCCTTTCCCTTTAAGATGGATTAGGTTGGGTGTTGGTTACCCAGGTGTAGTGCATTAGTAACTTAAAGAATAAAACCTGGGCATGGGTTGCCTGAAAACAGACACAACAGGAGGAAGGGAGCTGGGGGCTAACAGCTTTTATATTGGAAGCAATTACCTGTAAGATGGTAATTTTAGCCTCTTTTTAGATATGATCTTTTCTTGTTTTTAAGCTACTGTAATTCATGTATATATGTTATTGGAGCAATTGAAGCTCCCTTAAAGTTATAATAAAAATCTTTTACATTAAAATTGAGTGCAATAATTAACCAAGGACATGTATGTTAATAGGACCTGGGGCTTGGAGTAAGCTAAATAAATAAACATTGCTCTTGGGGGTTTGTGGAGGATGGTATAGGTGGAGGAGGGTTAAATCCTGGTTGATTTGGGAATCTCCCCTGGTCCTTCCCTACCCTAAGGGTGATGTTTGTGACATGTGCCACCCGGGGCCAGGACTGCAGAATGCTGCCATCCCCACTGTCTCATCTAGGGGCCTTCTGAGGCCCTCCAAAGGCCTCCAGATGGGGTGAAAAACATAAATTTTGAGAACATATTTGAAAGAAGGAAGAAGGGAGCTATCACAGAGTTTCTGAGAGGCACTTCCAAGCATAAAAAGTAATGCAGGATAAAGGGCAGAGATTTTTGAGAAAGCAGAAGTCCATCAGGTTGTCCAGAAGTTCATCAGATTGTTGATGGTAATGGACCTGGCAAAATAAAGGTCACAGGAAGGAATGGACTTGGATGGGAAAGTGAGATGCAAGGAGGAGCTAGGCTTTTGAAGATAAGGGCCAGGAGCTAGATCTGGGAAACTACTCAAATGATATACAGAGGTGGGTGATACAACTGCAGCAGCAAGATAGGCGAGTAATTTTGGCAGCAGAGTGCTAAATGGAAGAGAGGTGACCAAGAGTTTACCAAGGGGAGAGAAGGAAGAATCATATTCTCACAATATTCTAAAAGGGGAAACAACATAATTTGGCAACAGATTGAATATAGGGAAGAAAAGAGCAAATGCCTAGAGTCTGTTCAAGAGGATGGGTGGTGACAGTTTCAACCGATAAGCAGAATGAATAAAAAGTGATTGGGGGGAAAATCAGCAGTGCAGACTTGGAAATACTGAATTTGCGATGAGCTGAGCTCATCAGAGCTGAAAGGCCAGACTGGTAATTGGAGCTGCAGGATTGTAGGGAAGGAGAAAGTTATACAGTAAAGAGATGGAGCTAGGTGCCATTTGTGTACAGATCATAATAATCATAATGAAAGCTATGCTATTTGATGAGCTCACCCTGGGACAGCGTGCAGAGATAGACAGAGAGACATGATTGCATGGAGCCAAGAGCAGATCCTTGAAAGTCTCCAATAGAGAGAGGGGAAAGGAAAGATCTTCTCTCTGTGGAAATCTTGATTAAACAGATAAGAAGAGAACCATATGAGGACAGAATCATGGAGATATAAGGCAGAAAGTCAAGAGTGATCACGTCAATAGCTACAGAGAGTGATCAAATACCAGTCACAGATAAACTGTGACTGCACATTGGCTACTAAAATTGTTAAGATCGGAAAATAGACATTCTACAACCATTACCAAAGTAGTAGTAGTAGTAATAATACAAGTATTTATATACCGCCTTTCTTGGTCGTCAGATTTCTCCTCAGACTTTAATTCAAGGCTGTTTACATAGGCAGGCTGTTCTAAACCCCCGTAGGGATTTTTACAATCAAAGAAAGGTTCTTTCTTTCAAGAACTGCACAACATTTCAGATGGATCTTTCCTGGTCTGGTATCACTTCTGGCCTCCAGTTGCCTTCCATGCAGGCTGACAAGCAGCTCCTTCATCTCTCACTTGAAGGGCAGCCAAGACGCTTCTTTGCTCACACCACAGAGCAGGTGGAATAACTCAGCTCGGCTTGTCAGCTGCTTCAAGGTCTCACCATTCATAGAGCTGCCAGTGGCCTCGAACCGGCGACCTTTGGATGTTATCTTCAGGCTAACGCAGGCAAGCAAGCAGGTGGAGGAGTAATTGGGCAACGAGGGACAGGGGCTGGATGGCATTTCAAGGGCTGGAGGCGTGGATTCGGCAGCAGTGACTTTCACCATATCCTATCCCCCACTTTGCAACCTGACACTCCTCGTGGCTCTCCTTAGACTTGCAACACCAAAATGGAGACCAAAAGACATTCAGCCAGCTTACAAGGAGGTAAGTAAAAATATTAACCTCCTGTAGACTGTCCAATCATCCCCCCACCACAGCCTGCAGCGCACACTCTGTTAAATGAGTTGTCCCTGCCCGTGTGTGCTATTAAGAAAATATAAGCATGTCAACCCCAAGACAGGATTAACATAATATGCAGCTTGATCCTAAGCTTCATCACAGTTTCATGACAATTTTTCTAGGACCCAGGAGAACACTGGGGTAAAAAGAATAGAGCAGTGTTCCCAAATTGTGATCAGGACCCACTATGTGGGTCGCGAGCCAATTTCAGGTGGGTCCCCTTTCATTTCAATATTTTATTTTTCATATATTAGACTTGATGATACCATGGTATGTGACTGCATTTGGGGAAATGTTACAGACCTGTACTTTTAACAAGCTCCTATGTATATTTTAACAATGATAGTAAATGGAATTTACTCCTGGGTAAGTGTGGGTAGGATTGCCGCCTAGGATTGTTAAGAAGTTTTCTGCTTGATGTCACTTCCAGTCATGACATCACTTCTGGTGGGTCCAGACAGATTCTCATTCTAAAAAATGGATCCCAGTGCTAAATGTGTGAGAACCACTGGAACAGAGTAATGGCAGGAAGGGGGTGAGGAGGTAAGCTTATACTGTACTTCTGATTTTTAAAACATTCTGTCCCATTGGCTAAAAATTAATGCTTCAGTAAAGCATCCTGATATCCAGACAATCAAGTCAATTGTGCTCAGGTACCATGGCGCAATCTTTTATATGCAAGACTCAAATTTTCTTTGCTACCAAGGCAAATTCTTCTGTTAGGGTTGCTAAGTATTTAATAAAAATAACTTCTAATTATTACTGTCAGAATCAAATGCCAAAGTATTTATATCACAAAAAAAGATGCCAAAGTATTTATATCACAAAAAGATGAGAACAGAAGTAATAGTAGAGAATAAACTAACATGGGAGAGCAGGCTACATGCCCTGTCCCCCTCCCCCCCACACACACAAAAACCTTAACCCCACAGCACACACCCATCATGCCAAAGGTTAAGTCATTTAGTCAAGTTCAAAGATCTTCAAAGACTTCTTAGATCCAGATAAGCCCATATGCTATGAAAATTCTATGAAAAAGTCATCTCTTTCCAATCTGCTTTTTATGTCTAATTTGCAGAACACACACAGATGCTTGGCATCACTCAGCATCCCTGAATTTCACACCAGATAATCAGGGTTCACCCCAAAAATTCCTATCCAAAATCCTAACCATGCTTTTATTCCTTCAGCACTTAAACTGTTTTTTAAAAAGCCATCATATGCTCTCACACACATGCACTCCTGAAAATATCCATAAAAGACTATTCAGTTACTGCACAATAAGTGCTAATTTGCTAATTTCTTCACAGGTAATCAATTAAAATGTAAAATATTGGATAAAATGAGTTGCACTAAATTTAACAGCTGTTCCATAAGCATAATTAGTTTCACAAGGGCCATATGTAATCCAAACAGAGACAGAGTTGAAACAAATAAAGCAGATTTTAAAACAAGTTGGAGAAAATCTGCATTTAATTAGCAGGTGGGCACTACAACTGCATAATGTTTTTATACATTTGTATTTATGAAGTGACAGAAGATCTAAGGGCTTTTTAAAATGGCGTTTATTGTTTGAATGAGAACTGTTTTGCTGCATACTAAAGTGATTTAAGTCCTTATAGCTCTGCTTTGAAAAAAAATCATAAATGGTGAAAGAAAACATGTGGAAAACTGTAAAACTAGAAAGAATTTGCGACAAAAAACAGATACGCATACCATAACCAAAAGGAAACTACACTTAATTAAATGTACACTACATCTGGAATATCAGCCTAATAAAATGTGAAACTACTAATTTTCATTGTTCTATAGGAAATGAGGTCAGTGTCATTTAGTATTCACCCAATTATATTGCTCTCACACACTAAAACACTGTCTAATCTTTTAAAAACATTGTAACTGAAATAACACATAGATATTCTATTTCTGAAAAATGTAAAATAGTTTGGGTTCTCTTCTCATCCAACCCTAGATAATAGCTTAAGAAAGAGATATTGAATACAAGGACTGGTCTTGACATGGTTAAATGTAAGTGACTTGTGAACTCTAGTAAACAGCTAACCGTATTAGGTTTTAGAAAATGTCATGTTTCTATAAGTCTTGTTACCAACCACAGCCCTTGATAGCGAAGTCCTGCAAACAACCATCAATACTTTCCATAACATTTTCACTACCAGCTTTCAGGTTATGAATAAAGTAGTTCAAATCTTGATCTAAATGGTTAGACAAAGTATTGATTGCAAAGTTGCAATGACTGAGGGCAAAGTTGCAATGATTTCTCTGCTGTCACTTCACAATGGTGTTCCACACAAAATCTAGCCTTGTGAAATGAGTTCAGGACCTGAACAAGTGCCTCCCTTTCACCACAGACCACAACTGGCAAGCCTGTTGTGGGATGTGGTTGCACACCAAATGTGTGTTTAGATCAGCAGTTCCCAAAGTCCTACTCAGACACAGGAAACAAGGTTGGGGTTAGGGACTGGTGCTGGTGGAGGGGGGTGTCCCGCCCTGCAGCAGTTGCGGTACCAAGGGAACCCAGGGGCTTTTCCCCTTACCTGGAGGGTTGTGCTGGCCTTGGGGAGGGTCCAGGAGGCCCACAGCCCTCTCTGTGGGCCATCCTAATGCTTGAAATCCTCTGATTGGCAAGTGGAACACACTTCCATTTTTGCACAAGAACCAGAAGTGCGCTCCAATCACCGATCAGAGTGATTTCAAGCATCAGGGAGGCCCACAGAGAGGGCTGCAGGGCTCCTGGACCCTCCCCAAGTCTAGTGCAACCCTCCAGGTAAGGGGAAAAAAACACCTGGGTCCCCACAGCACAACAATCATTGCCATCAGGACACCCATTACCGGGCCACTTCCTACTTAAGGGGGAATGGCCCACTTCCTGTTCCTGTGGTGGGTCGCAACTCACCACTTTGGGAATAACTGGTTAGGTTATTGGTAAGGCCAAGTTCTACGAGAACACCACCATGATTACTGTGAAGACGCATGATGTAATACTCACACACGTTTTCAGTAAACAAATGTTTCATTTTAAGTCTGTATAAAGCAATTCAGGGACAACCTAGTCACACTTCAATTCAATCTATACAAGCTAATGTGTAGCTTTCAAGAATCTAAGAAGTAGGATTGCATAGCTAATACAAAATATATTGGCACTCATGGCCAGGTTGATGCTGTGCAGCTCTATTTACACATGGTCTACAATCTTGGGAGTGGCAGCAAGACACAAGTGTCTTGTGTGCTCCCTGAGGCATCTGGTGGTCTGCTGTGAGATACAGGAAGCTAGACTAGATAAACCCTGGACCTAATCCAGCAGGGATCATCTTATGTTCTTATGTACTCTTTTTTTCTATCCTAGAAAACTCAGGGTCCAATCCTGTCCAACTTTTCAGCACAATGCAGCTGCAATGAAGCCCCAAAGTAAGGGAACTCCTTTACCTTGAAGAAGCCTCTTTGACTGCCTCCCCAACACAGGATGCAGCACAGACTCCATTGGCACAGCTGCATCAGCTCTGGAAAGCTGGATAGGATTGGGCCCTTAATTTATCTCCCTTCATTCACTCACTCAAATGTCTGCCTGGTGACTAGCCAATTCCTTACAAAAATTTAAAGCAAGCAGATTTTCCGGATGTGCATGAACTCTGCAAAAGCAAGCAGAAGCTGCCAAGAAAAATCCCACACTGATTTAACACACTCAACTTCAATCCATTAATCTAGCTATTAACCTTAGGTTATTCATTTATTGGAAATTTAAAATATTTATTAGATTTCAATTAGAGCTGTCCTACTCTGAAGAATTTCTATGCGGATAACATTGTTCTGCTAGATAAAAGTACATCTCTTTATTCCACATGTACTGTTTTCCAAACAAAAATTTATTTGTGCTTGATTGCTATCAAAAAATTTTCAAATGCCCTCAAAATATTACTTAGACTGAGATTTTGAAATGTTCATTGTTAATCACATAATCAAATAAATAACTTTCATGGAGTTTTAGTGTAAAATTTAATTGTTAGAAGTTTAATTTCTAACACCATTATACTAATAATTACTACTTTTTATAAGACCCAACACATTTAAAAATACATAAAACACATAGGCTTGTTCCCTTCTGCCCATGCAGGGAAGTGTGATCCTCTGCAATACTGTTCTGGGTTAGCATAGCTGGTTTACACAGCTGGGGTTTGGGAGACTTATGTTAAGAAGATCAAGACATGTGGTCATAAATAAAGGAAATATTTATGAGAATTCCATTCTTGGATGGGGAGGGAGAGAGAAGTCCTAAGTGTTTGCTATCTAGCTTGAAGAGAACTCCAGAAGGATAGCCTGGGATTAGCAATCTGCATATCAGAGAAAGCCTTACTGGAAAAATAAGTGGGGAAATAATCCCATCTGGTTAGCCCACTAGCTATATTGCCCCCTATAGATGCAGGGTACTTGTGCAGTGTTGTTACACCTTTCTACAGGTGGTGTTACACTTCTAACAGATGGGGGTCACCCAACCCTTCCTGGAACAGAGGGCTGCTTCAGCAGTAGAGACTTTTGTTTCTTTCTGTTCATGCTTCTTAGGATATAAGCCACACACATTAATTTCTCTTTGATTAATTCTGAACAACCCATTTGAACAGGAAGACCATGCAAACCAAGTCACTGCTGTTGGCCAAGGGGAGGATAAGTCTCTCTCTCTCAACCTATTCCCTATCTGGTCAATTGTAGTTGCAGTCAGCACATGGATGGGTCAATCAGCTCATTGATCATACTATGATTAGCATATACTTTGAGGAATATCACTTAGGGCAGTGTAGTTGTCACCGGTTGTGCTCCAAAACCATTCTTGCAAACTGGGGGGAGGAGCTCCTCTGCAAATTTTTGTAAAAGAATGTAACTTATTCACTCGAACCTTCATGCAATCATTCGTGAGCAGCAGAACTCTGTTGATCTTGCTGTTACCAGGCAATAATAAACCTATGAAAGCACATGGATGCAAATCCTTCAATTGTGAGATGCAAGGAGTCACAAGTGCTGCCAACAACAATGTTCACTTTGAAGCTGTCAAAAGTATAGAGCACAGAAAAATGTTCTTAAGCAGCTGGAGTGTGGAATGGTTGGCACATTCTGTAGAATAGCAGGATAAGAATAAAAAACATCTTTTCAAATCAGGAATGAGAAACCATATATGAAATCCTAAAAGAGACATATCACCAAGATTTTAACATTCTGAAACTTATTTATTTGAAGAATGTATGTTACACCTATCCCATGCTGAAGCAAAAGCCCAAAGCAGCTGAAATTAGCTCTAAAGCATGGGTCCCCAAAGTATGGCCCATTGGTCAGAACTAGCTCGTGAAGACCCTATATCCAGACCCAGAGACCTAGCAGCTCGTGGCAGACCTCAGCCCCATCCTGTAGATGCAGGCGTGAACCAACAAGCCTGACCTTGAAAAGGCCAAAGCTTGTAGAACTCTGCAGAGCTCTCACACAGGTCGCACATAGCCCTGAAGAGCCTGACAGCTCTCCCACAAGAGTTCTGCAGAGCCCAGCAGGTCCTGCAGCTGCACCGAACATCTAGCAAACATGCCCACTGTTAGGTTTGGGGAGGCTGCTGCTGAGGCCAGGAGTTGGATTGGGGGTGAGTGCAAGCCATTATTTGGCTTTCTAAAGTTTTTCTTGCTTGGAGGAGTGAAAGAGGGCCTAGGCATGCTTCTTGCATGTGCTCCCTGGCTGGGTTCTGTCAGTCTGCTGCTGCTTTCTGCCTCTTGCCGGGGCTGGAAGATTCTAAGAGTGTACGTTTTGTAGCAGAGGTGTACTTTGATGAGGTCAGTGAAAACACACTCTTGCACGGAGGTTGGAGGTGGTCCTTGCAAGTTCAGTATCTGCTGTTTGTTCAGTATCGGGATGGGAGGGAGGGAGAGAGAGAAAGAGCATGTGTGTTTGTGTGAGAATGAGTAAAAACACAGAAGTTGGAGGTAGTTCCTTTTAAGTTCCTTGCAAGTTTGGTATCTGCTGCTTGTTGCCAGGATGGGAGAGAGGGAGAGAGAAACAGGTCTGTGGTCCTGGCCTTTCAGAGATTTTTAAAAAATTAATTTCTGCTGTTAGGGTGTTGGGGAGAAAATCTTGGGAGCAATCATGGAAACATGTCTGAGTTTCTGGCCTTTCAGAGATTTTTTTCCTTATTCATGGGTATTTAAATTTATTCAAAGCTATTTAAATTTCATTTTTCTCCAGCCCTCGACACTGTGCCAGATATTTGATGAGGCCCTCCTGCTGAAAAGTTTGAAGACCCCTGGTCTAAAGGCCTCTAAATCCCAACTGACTGCAGAAAGATATTTAGCGCAACTGAGACTAAGTTCTTTCATGTGCAATACCCATTTCTGGAATCTTAATTCCCTTCAGACTTGTTTAGAAGAGACCCAAACATTTAGACCCAATTTTAGAAGAGACTCAAACATCTAGTTCAACCCTCTGCACAATGTAGAACCATATAACTAACAGCCTTCTCTCTTAGTAGAGCAACTAATGCATTCCAGCCCAGGGCCTAGAAGAAGGGGGTAAAGGGGGTAATTTGTACCCGGGCCCAGGGCCAAAAAGGGGGCCCAGGAACCAAAGGAGGGGGCCCAGAAATTTCATGGGACCTTACATTTTCCTATCTATTCAGACTTGTTGCCTGCATGGGATGCTGGGGACACTACCACAACATGCAGCTGCAGTTACTGGCAAGCCATAAGAGTGTGTTTGGTTTTCTGTATTACTATACCTACCTGCTGATGCCACATGGGTGGGTAGACCAGGGCTCAGAAGACTTTTCCAGTTGTCTCCACCCTCCCCCATCCTGTTCTACCCCTCCCTGCCCCCATTCTGCTTGCCCATCACCATCATCCCCCACTCTGTTTCATTCCTTCCCCTTTGCAAAAGGGCCCAAAAGAAACTTTGTAACCACCTGATAAAATTCTTCTCAGAGGCCCTGTTCCAGCCTACAATGTACACTGTGCAAAACACAGCAGCACAGCTGAGAGTTTCCTATACACTCCAGCAGAACCCAGACTGATCCTCAACAATGACTGGAAGATCACAGCCTTAGTCTATTGTGATGCCTTACTACAAAACAGATCTGTTGATTATATGTGTGTCTTTAACAACAGAACAAGCTTTTAAAAATGCTGACCAATCTGCTGAGAAATATTTAATATAGCTTATAATGTATTAGCTGCATATATTATATCACATATAATCTACTTAGCCTATGTTTTAAGTACAAACCATATTGACTTTCCCAACTTTTTAAACTGTATTATATTTAGCATAGTTTTTTGTTTATTTTCCACATTTGTCTGCATAAGGGCATGTATAATTTCAGATCTTAAGCTTTTATATTAAAGTGTGTGTGTGTGTGTGTCAATGGATAACATTGGCCTTTATTAAATTTGCAATGTGCTTCACTGCTGTTTACTTAAGTGATATGAATGGCTTATGTACCTTGACAACATCCCACAGATGGTCATGATTATATTTAACTGGACAATGCACTCATTGAAAACTTTTACAGACACTTACCTAATAAGATGTCACATTAAATCTGATAAAGTACAATAAAACAACTATATACCAATTAGCTCATACTGAAGAAATCATTTGAACCTGACATTCCAACATTCACAAATTAATTCTTAAGACAAACTGGTGCACTAACATTTATGTACAAATGTGTTTTTAAAGCAAGTGACTATACAACTCTCTGATATTAGAAGATGTCCTCCTAGTACACACAGAGAGAGCTGTCAACATCTTGGATATGGATAGCTCTAACTACAGAACTCTGGTAAACGTCAGAATTCAATTTGAGTGCCTTTTGCTTCCACTCTTAATGCTTAATGACTAACTCTTTAGAGATATCCTTGAAAGCCCTAAAATGTTGTCCTTGGGTAGAAACTTTCACTCAGCAATCAATTGAGAGCAAATTAGATGACTACGTTGAAATGTACAGCACTGTTTAAGCTAACAAATGAATGAAGAAAGGTAGTATATGGGAACATATGCTGCTACACTGAAGTTGTTAAAGGGTCTTTTGGAAGAATATTTGGTTTTCAGTGAAGTTAATATGGCATAAGAAGGGACAGTGATGAAAGAATACCAAGTCATATGGAAATCCAAATATAGTGACAGACACAATTATTTTACTAATTGCTAATGAATACAGTAAAGTGATTTCAAAAAGCAAAAGTTTGCTTGGACTACTTCAGGTTTTGACCTCTGTATGAGCAAATGCATTTCAAACTGAAGCCCACCAAAATTGATTAACGGCGCCAGCCAAGGCCAGCATGTAGTTGAAGCTTTTTCCATCTATCACATGGCCCCAAGGATGGTTAAATGAACCTTAAAATGGTTACAAACAGCTCAATGACTACACAGAGTCCTGCCAATTAGAAATAATTAGGCAGTCATTTTGGTGGTAAGTCTTTTTAAGTGCATACATAATGATGCAATGATGCTTATTAGCGATCTCATATGAGCTATGCTCAAACAGCCTGAAATAATTATGCAACTATCACAAAGCCTTGCAAATCTCTGTACTTCACCTTAATGCATTTAAAAAACCACTTCATTACCTCCAGTAATTAATCCTCCATTAATTGCAGGAAAAGCCCAGTTTACCATGCTTCGTTTCTAATTATCTTATAAATAGTTATGGTTCTAATTAATGTGTTCATTAAGCTGAATATCTTTCTCAAAGCCATGCTCAGAGCAAAGGTTCCACTTTTGAGAGAAAAGACCTAACTAGCCATAAGGTGAAGCTATTTTGGATGTATTTGCTTTTATTTTAGTATATTCAACCTCCTAATTGGCATTTAAAATCTAATTTGGAAGAAGTTCAAGAAAGGAATATAGGAAAAGGGTTTTTTCACTCATCTCCAATCAAAAAGCTTAACAGTTTTAACAGAAAAACTTTTAGCATATATTTGACATAGATAAGTAACAGCTTTTCAGCACTGGGTGCCAAGTGAATTTAAACTTCTAATAAGGTCTACCAGTATAGGAGAGGGAAAAGTTATTCCATAGCAGTTTATAAAATCAAATGTATTTCAAGGTTACAAATGCAAACATATAACATTCTTACAATCATAGTCATTATTATTGTGATCCTATTAGGAACTGGAAGTAAAAACTGTGAAGATGCTAGTGACTACAATACTATGTATTATTATTTATATCCCACCTTTTCCCTTTCTATTGGGAGCAGACCAAGGTGGTTTACACTGGTTTTTTCTACATATTAATCATGAGTTTA
Organism: Tiliqua scincoides; assembly: GCF_035046505.1. NCBI lineage: Eukaryota > Metazoa > Chordata > Lepidosauria > Squamata > Scincidae > Tiliqua > Tiliqua scincoides. The sequence goes on along the minus strand of NC_089823.1, from coordinate 218,212,463 downwards.
TATATACTGTATGTCTCATCATAACCAACGTTCTACCAAAGAATGATTAAGAGAGCTGAACCATGGTTTGGCATGACATCTAAGGGCCCAATTCTAACTTTTCAGCGCCGATGCTGCTGTGCCAACAAGGTCTGCACTGCATATTAAGGTGGAGGGGCAGTCATTGAGGCCTCCTCAAGATAAGGGAACATTTGTTCTCTTACCCTAGAGCTGTATTGTGGCTCCATTGGCACTGGAAAGTTGGATAGGATTGGGCCCTAAGCTTCCAAACTGAACTGTGACTGGCTTCCAAACTGAAATTGGTAACCATATTTCCAAACAACAGTTTGCTCCAATTGCAGCATGTCATGTCATCTAAACTGGCAAACAATAGTTATGTCTATCACTCTGCCTCTGGCAGCTTCTACAGCATACCAAGTAAAAATCAGAAAGAAAGTAAAAACAAACAGGGGGATTGTGCTGGTGGTTCCTCAAGCATGCCCTCCTTCATGCTCTAATCCAGGGGTGTCAAACTAATGCAGCAGACCAAATAGCATTCATGGCACCTCCTGAGGGCCAGAAGTGACAACATGAAGCAGACCATGACATCAATAAGCAGATGCTGGCCAGAAAAAGCACTTCGTTCTCCCATAGGAACTCACTGGTCACAAATAACAAAAGTGAAAATATGCAAATCATCATATTTTCTAGATATGAGAGGGCGCAATGATCATACTGAGACAGCCCAATTATCATGCTGGCAGCCCTTTCAGCCACACCACTTTTGCCAAGGCATTACTTCACAGAGGTGCTCTTCAAATTGGATAGGTGCTCTTCAAAGTGAGAGAAGAGCCTACCAGCTCCAGCGAGTGCTGGTCTTCAACTGGCACCAGCAGACTGGCACAGGCCTGCTCTCTGGTGCCAAGATCTGGTTTCAGGCCGGGCTTTGGGACGGAAACTGCCTTGGTCGCCTTGGTGGATGACCTACGCCGGGGACTGGACAGGGGGAGTGCGTCCCTGTTGGTCCTGCTGGACCTCTCAGCGGCTTTCGATACCATCGACCATGGTATCCTTCTGGGCCGATTGGCCGAGTTGGGAGTTGGAGGCACTGTTTTGCGGTGGTTCCGCTCCTACTTGGAAGGTCGGTCCCAGATGGTGGTGCTGGGGGATGCCTGTTCGACACCCTGGCCATTGAGGTGCGGGGTGCCGCAGGGCTCAATTCTGTCCCCCATGCTATTTAATATCTACATGAAACCGCTGGGAGAGGTCATCCGGGGGTTTGGAGTGGGGTGTCATCAATATGCTGATGACACCCAGCTTTATCTCTCCTTTCCTCCAGACTCCAGGGTGGCGGTTGAGGGCCTGGAGCGCTGTCTGGAAGCAGTGAGGATCTGGATGGGGGCTAACAAGCTGAAATTAAATCCGGATAAGACAGAGGCTCTCCTGGTTCGGAAATCCTCGATGCAGGTGCTGGATTATCAGCTTGCTCTGAATGGGGTTGCACTCCCTCTGAAGGAGCAGGTCCGCAGCTTGGGGGTCCACCTGGACTCGCAGCTGCTCCTGGATTCCCAGGTGGCGGCTGTGGCTAGGGGGGCCTTTGCTCAGCTTCGGCTGGTGCGCCAGCTGCGTCCGTACTTGGATCGTGCAGACCTGGCCACGGTGATCCATGCTACGGTGACATCGAGGTTAGATTATTGTAACGCGCTTTATGTGGGGCTGCCCCTGAAGACGGTTCGGAAACTGCAATTAGTGCAGAATGCGGCGGCCCGTGTGGTCACTGGAGCTAGGCGGTTTGACTCTGTCAGCCCGCTTCTCCGGGGGCTACATTGGCTGCCCATTCGTTTCCGGGCCCAATTCAAGGTGCTGGTTTTGACCTTTAAAGCCCTATACTGCTCTGGGCCAGGTTATCTTAGAGATCGCCTACTCCCATACAATCCGGCTCGTCCTCTCAGGTCATCAGAGAAGGCCTTTTTACAAGTGCCGCCGCCTAAGGAGGTACGTGGGGCGGCGGCAAGAAATAGGGCCTTCTCAGTAGTGGCACCAACGTTGTGGAACTCCCTTCCCCTTGACTTGAGAATGGCCCCCTCTCTTGAGTCCTTTCGGCGAGGCCTGAAGACCTTGTTGTTTAACCAAGCCTTCTGACGTTCTGGCCTTTTTAACATCTTTTATATATCTTTTAGTTGCTTTTTTACAGGCCCGATTCCTCTAAGAACTGCTGTTTTATGCTCTTTTATTCTGACTCTTCTGACTACTGTTTTTATGGGTTCTGCTAATGTGTTTTTTAATATGTTTTTATCTGTGAAATTATGTTTTAATTTGTTTTATATGTTGTTAGCCGCCCTGGGTCCCTTTTTGGGAGAAGGGCGGGATAAAAATAAAGTTTTATTATTTTTATTATTATTAAGATCCTTCACATTGATACCATGTCCTTATGGCAGTGGTAACCAGACTAGAATTGGGTCATCAATTTATAAAATTATAGGTTTGGGCTATCCAACAAACTTTTGGGCTATCCAACAATATCTTATATATGCTTATTTCTACATAAAGGAAGTCTCTCATATTTACATCAACACTTTCTGAAGTGTTTAAGGCAACTTGATGAATTTAAACTGATCTGGAGGTCAGTGCCTGGATGCAAGACCACCTTGGAACCCTATGGTGGCAGCCTTGATTTCCATGACAGAAGACATGCAATAGATATACATGTCTGTGGGAAGAACTGCATAGGAGTTCTTCTGACCTATAAACAGTACTCTGCTTTGCACCTGTATTTGGCTGGGAGGTGACTGCTCTCTGTCCCATTGCTGAAACTATGAGAATTACAAGTGACATCAGCAAGGGACAACAACTGTTAGAATAATCTCTCCTAACATAGATAAACTATAAATGGAACCCTGCCCTTGCTGAAACTAAAAACAACTTTAGTCAAATTTGTTTATCAGAACCCTAATCCCATGCATGTCTACTCAGAAGGTAGACCCATCATAGTCATTTGTGCTTACTCCTAGGTAAGTGTGGAAAGGACTGTAACCTCAACCACCTTGAAGAGCTAAATGGTAAAAAGGCAAGACAGAAATCTCTTAAGTTCTCGTTCAGGAAGTCCACATATTGGTTTTCCTAAAAATATTTGTATCGGGTCAACTGCACCTACTTCCTGTATTCAGGAGCAGTCCCAAGCCAGCACTTGCCCACCCCAACCCAGTCATCTCCATCACTGCTGTTACCATTGTCAATACTCATACTTGCAGGTCAGCAGAAATGATAAAAGAAAGCAATGCTCTCATGAGTGGAAAAGAAAGCTTAAACAGGCAGCTGCTATAGTATGACTGCATTGTTTCAGCTGGACAGGGAAATGGAGCACTTACAGTCCAATTTTAAAAAGACAAAGACAAGCTCAGAAGAAAGCCCTGTGTCACTGACGTAGTAAGGAATGGAGAAAACAAGCAAGCTGCTTATCTGGGTTCAACTGCTACTCAACCCAGCAGAAAAGATGGCAAACTGCATACCGTATTGTTCATAGGCTAGACAGAAACTTTCTACAAATGCATCTTTCCCATTGTTCGTATATTAGCAGTAAATCCACATAATCAGATCAAGATCACAATGTCTAAAGATGGGGTAAGATTAAAATATAATGGGCAAACTGATTTTTACAGGTCCTAAACTAGTCACCATTTGGCCAAAATGAAGAAAAAAAAAAAACAGGGAATACATATAGGACACTCTTCCCTATTACTTCTATTGCTTTCCCATGCTATAATTAGGTTATAACAGTGTAGGAAAAATCCACGTAAAACCTCTGTCTTTCCAGATAGAAAAGGACTCAAAGGAATGGTTAATAACCAACACTGTGCCTTATTTCCGACAACTCCTTAATATAACAGTATCCACATGCTTGATAAATAAAGTGCCCCAACAATTACAAAAAGGAAAAAAATATTTCTAGGAATCCTTCTGGGCCATATAGAGATAATAAACAATTCCAGTACTGCAGAATTATAAAGGTATTCTACTACTTATGAAGTTATTTAAATCTAATTTTCAAGTGCTTGAAATCACTCAGAACATGAAGCATTCTCCATAGATCGTACAAGGATTACAATTCCCCTTTAATACATAGCTGTTGCAACAAAGGTTCTTATTATAGATCAGATAGATTATAGCATTGTTTTATTTGGGCAACACAATTTTCCAATGAAGTACTACCAAATAGTGGTTTTGCTTGCAGGTTCTGATGACGCTACAGTACAGTACATCCAAGCATAAGAAAATTCTGGCTCAAGTATTCCTTTAACAATTACAGATCTAAAACATGGGGTCTGTTTGACTCAAAACTTCTGTGCCATTTTATAGTCTGTCATTTAGCTTTTGAGAGGTCTCAAGGGACAGTTAAAAGCACCATTAAGTGACAATATTATATTGCAGTATAATGCCTCACCATATTGCCTATTATTTTTGTTACACAAATAAATCTTTGATTACAATTTAATTACATATATCTCAATACTTACAAAGATAGTATTCAAAACTATGCAATACATATAGCTTACACAGATATAATGGAAAGTGGGCTTACTATTATAAACTGCAACAAAAGATTACATCAAATTTTATTAATGGTATATGCAGCTTAACATAAAAAAGCTTGAACAATGAATTGGACAACAGACATTTCCACCACTGACTCTTGCTGGATTGAAACACCTCTTACTCTATACTACAGCAAAAATGTTTCTTTGATTTAGATATTAATCTAGTCAGTTGCTTTAAATTACCATGAAAGAAGAGTCAATTTATTTGTGATTTAAATCAAGTTTGCAACTTCTTATTTCATATCTTTCCACAATGTATACTAACTGGTTATTATAACAAATACATTGTTTGCAACCATGTATAGTGTAGTGCCTTAATACTACCCAATCCAAAACTTCTGGTCATGTACTTCACATGCTTTTGCACTGCAGAATGTATATCTGCTCAGCAGAGTAATTGCGAAATGAGGATTTCTATTTGGTTCTAGATTTACAAATGTAAGGTGAGTGATCACAAAACCACTTATGTGAAGACGGCAGCCCAATCCTGACAAAATTCCCCCGTGATGATGCAGTGGTGCCAGCATGCGTTACACTGCATCTCATGAAGGTCTTTCAGCTGCTCAAGTCTCCTTGGGGTAAGGGGACGTTTGTCCCTTTGCCCCAAAGTAAGCCCCAGCAGCTACAACAGGTTAACTTGGACCTGTGCCAGCAATATCACTGGCACAGGTCCACTAATCCATGTTGGTGGATCAGGTCCAGGAAGGGGGTTAGGATACAGCATGCACCCATGCCAACAATTCCACCCCAGGGTACAATCTGCCCATCCCCCACACTCATCACTGACCTCCCCTTGCTCTATTACAACCCCTCCCTATCCTCTCCTCCCCTTGCACAGGACTTACCTACTCTGGCAAACATCTCTCCGCAGGCCAGCAACAATACAAAGGCTCTGGCCTTTCTGGCAGAGCTACTAAAAAGTGCACTGTCAAAAAGCGCTTTATGATGCTTTTGCAACAGCGCACCCCAGTGAAGTTCATGCTCCACAGGTGCAAGTAAAGAACAGGATTGGGCCATGAGTGCCCAGAACTTACCAGAAGCAAAAGTTGATAATTACTGGGCAGAATATTATTTCTCCATGATGTGGAAAGTAAATACAAAATAATCACTTGTGAACATTTTTGTTGAAAAGCGGTATATAAATACTGTCAATAATAATAATAATAATAATAATAATAATAAACATGCTATGTGGTTTACACCCAGAAAATTCACAATAATAAATATGAATACTTAATAATAAATAATAAAACAATTTTTATTTTTCAAGGCAACAAATACAATACATGATCAACTAGTCGTAGTTATTGTGTGTGATTTCAAAAGTCATATTTGTGTTCTTGGTTCATTTTTTCACATAGAAAAATAGCCCCTAATGGATGTAGGTCAGCCAAAGTTAAGTATTTTTAAGCCAACTGGTTTCAAAAGGAGAGATAATCTTAAGATTTCAGCTTAACTTTGGCTGCAGAGTGTTTGACGCATTCTAATTTAGTTATTTGATTTTTCTCTGTAAACCGCTTTGTGAACTTTTAGTTGAAAAGCGGTATATAAATACTGTTAGTTAGTTAGTTAGTTAGTTAGTTAGTTAGTTAGTTAGTTAGTTAGTTAGTTAGTTAGTTAGTTAGTTAGTTAGTTAGTTAGTTAGTTAGTTAGTTAGTTAGTTAGTTAGTTAGTTAGTTAGTTAAGCATCATGGATTCCATTTCAAGCACAGATTTAGGCTGCAATCCTAACCACACTTTCCTGAAAGTAAGCCCCATTGAACAAAGTAGGACTTACTTCTGAGTAGACCTGGTTAGGATTGTGCCCATAATATGTTATTCAGTTGTCAGTTTGAAGTAATTCTTTTAAAGTAATGCTTAATATAACTGATATTTAGAAAAACAAAAAAGCGATTTTTTTAAAAACCAGTTTTTATTTTGTTTTAACATCACTGAAGTTGTTTTGTTTTTTTTAATCCATCATGACAGTTACACTTTCTACTTTTTAAAGCAATAAGATCATTAGATAAGAGGGTACAGATATCACCATCTTGCCCTTCTTGCTGGGGATAACCGACTTGGTATTGTGGCAAACTGCTATGTAAAATAAATCAGTTCTGGCAATTCTTAAAATCCTCATCACACACAGCCCAATCCTACTGAAATTTACCTCTGCTGATACAGCTTGCGCTGTGTCCTGTGAGGGAATTTGAAGTCTGGAGGTTTCCTTGAGGCAAGGGGGCATTCGTCCTCTTGCCCCACGGAAAGCCTTAGCCGCAGCAACAGATCTACACCTGCTAAATGGCGTAAACTTGAGTGGATCCATGTCAGTGAATCTGAACCAGCAAGAAAGTCCAGCACAGCATGCACCAGCACCATCAATCCCGCCCCCTCCTGGAATCCAATTCAGCAACCCCTTCCCATCCTTTGCTGCTCTGCACAGAGCTTATCTCCCCCGGCATGCATGGAGGCCTGCACTGGCACCAACAGGACAGTGCAGGCCTTTCTGCCAGTGCTGCTAACCTCTGCGCTGTCACCATGCGCTTTACAGCACTCTGTCAGCACAAAGGTACAATAGGATTGTGTCATAATTTTTTACCTGCCAAATGAGACAACATATGTAATATATCCTCTCTTTTCTGTCTAACCTGCCAGAAGAAGGATGTGGCCACCTTTTTCCAATGCAGGTAGCAGTGGTGAAGATTCTCAGAACCTGCCTTCTTCTGAAAAGTGAAAGCATATAAGCATCAAGTGTAATTTCAGTCGCATATGACAGCTAGAAGCCCAAGCGAAGACATCATGCCAAATCTCTTTGTCATCTGTGACAGCTATGTCCCCCTCCCAATTTCTGTGCCAGCACAGAGGGTATGCACCAGTGGTGCATTTGCACACCTATTGGACATCTCATTATAGATATCTCATTATTAAATTACATGTCCATTTCATCCTAACCATAAGGTTGGCACAGCCAGGCATGGAGTAATTAAAGCACCTCAGCCTTTCTCAGTCATGGCATTGCCAGGCAGCAGAAACACCCCCGGCGTGCAAATAAAACTTCAGTAAAATTACAGATTTTGTTGTCCCATAGAGCTGTGCTTTTCAGCTTAACCAAACAGAGTGAGACAATGGTTTTCTTTGGACAGCCTTATGTCATAAGACATGTACTGACATTTGTCTCCACAAGGAGACCAATGCATGGCTGGTGATACAGTGCAAGCATACTGGCAAGCTTTGTAGCATGCCACATGCTCCCAAAATTTCATTCCCTATCCCAGCGGTTCTGAAACGCTAAGTCCTTGTGGGTGTGGGGGGGAGAGGCAATGGGGGCAGGGGGAGGGCAGCGACGCAATTCCCAGGATCGTGTCGCTCAGGGGGCTGCAGGGGCTCAGCTGTACTTACCAGAGCCTCCTGCAGCCTCCCAGGAGTGCGGTGAGCCCTATGTGACCGTCTGCAGGGCTCCTAAAGCTTAAGAAGTGAAAGTGGAGCAATCACGCTCCACTTTCGCTTTCTAAGCTTCAGGGAGCCCTGCAGACGGTTGCACAGGGCTCTCCACACTCCTGAGAGGCTGCAGGAGGCTCTGGTAAGCACAGCCAAGCCCCTGCAGCCCCCTGCCGCCTCCCTGGCTCCATGCTGCCCCCACCCCTTAAGGGGGCAGAGGCCAGGGCCCTCAGGCTGGGGCATGGCAACACCCCAGTTTGAAAACCCCTGCCCTATCCCCACACATACAGTGTTCCTGATCTTGGGGAGAATTTCTTCCTAGGTACAACATGTGAATTTGTCTGCAGCCCTCCTGCTGAATGTGCAGGAGGGCAGGCTTTGGAGAGCACATCAGTGTGCAAGCAGGGCTTGCCAGCACGCTCCACTGCTGTCCTCCAACCATGCATTCATCTCCCTATGGAAATGAGCATCAGGACAGGACTACAGGCTCTGGCATATTATTTTCATGTTGCCAGCATGGAGAAGTCATGCTTCTTACCCTATCATCAAAGACGCTTTTGTCATGCTAGCCAAACTAAACTGAAGGAGGATGAAGGCAAAGGATACAATGGGTTACAGAGCAGGGGTACTACAATACCCAAGGCTTAAAATTACAGTAACTACAATGTAAAAATAAAGCAATATAAATATTCCCCTCCTGTTTTTAATAAATATTCTTTGAACCTATAAGCCTAAGTATTCAAGGTAAAAAGAAATTATGCTTATACATAATTACTTGCATAGTACACCTGCCATGCTGATTTTTAAAAAGGCAATTACAACATTTACTTAACAACATTCCCTTCCAAATTAACAACACTTATGCATTCATATCATTTTTTAGTTGTTTTCTACCAATAAAAGGCATCAAAGCAGCCATAACTAGCAGCTATGTAGCCTTATTGATAACTTGAGAGCCCTTGGCTGTGCCTTGTAAAGTTTAATTTCCCAAAGCGGTCAATTAGATCTTCACAATATCCTCATTGGTAGGTTGTTGCTCAAGGATATAATGTAAACTTTTGCTTCACCCTTTTATTGTTTCATTGCGTTCAAAATGACAAAGTTCATTTTATTTCCTTTGAGAGACTTCCAGATTATAGTTAAAATTGTTTTTAAAAGAATCTGTGTGATATAACCTTTTATACAACTTCTTATTCCATAACAAATCTGAATCATCTTTTTACTGGTAGAAGAAAGTGGTCTGATCTTTCTCATCAGTTAAACACTGAAGATTCCATAAGTTCAGTAATAAGTATTCTCCTTGTTCCTTCTTATCTAAAATTCTATATTTGGGAGGGGGGCAGTATTTTCAAATATTTGCAATTTAGGACATGATTCTATCACCAGCTTCCCCCAAAACAGAAAATTTTCAGATCCCAAGGCCAATGCTGAAAATTACATAGCACTTCAGAATATTTATGGTAATATGTTTAAATCCATTCTAAAATGTGGAAGACTGAGCCCTAAGAACTTCCAGTTTTGAAGGATACATTCTAGTTTATTCAACCAGGACATGTGGACAGGTTTCTTAGAGGTCTGAGGCCAACCATGTGCCTGCCCAATTTTTTGACTGGTGAGTGCATCACAATCCCTGCAGCCCTCCTGAGCGGTACAATCCTGGGGATCGCGTCACTGCCTTCCCCCCTGCCAGGACTTACAGCAGTGCAAACTCTTCAAGAGAGTTTGAAAACTGCTGGTTCAGGGTAGTGGTTCCCAAACTCTGAGGGAGATATTCGGAAGCTGTAAGTGCTTGTGGAGGAGGGGCGAGGCAGCGATGTGATTGCCATGATCATGCTGCCACAGGGGACAAAAGGGTTGCTTTTTAAAAAAATTTTCCTAGGGGTTGCTGTGGCTCTCTGGAGGGTCTGGGAGCCTACAGACCCTTCTTCAGGTCCCCCTGTGACTGTAAACAGCAAAAAAAGTCACAGCTGGTTTCATGACTGAAACCTAAAGTGGCTTTTGCACTGTTTACAGCAGTTTGGAGGTATGGGGAGGCTTGCAGAGGGGATCGTGGGCTCCCTGGACCTTCCGGAGAGCCACAGCAACCCCTAGGTAAGTTTAAAAAACACTTTTGTTCCTGCCGGCAGTGCTACCGTGGCAATCGCGTTGCTGCTGTCACTGTCGCCTCACCACTTAAGGGGGCAACCACAGAGGTTCCCTGGCTGGGGTGTTACGACATCCCAGTTTGAGAACCTCTGGTTTAAGGGGTACTGCATTATATTGGTTGTACTCTTAGCAGTCAAGTAGGTTTCAGAAAGTGTTAATGAGGAATTGCTGCTCAGCCCCTAGCCATTGGCTTAAGGTTCCATTTTGTTCCCCTTGCTACCTGAAACTGGTGGGACAGGACATATGAAGATCTGAAGTACAGTGTCATCAATGTACTAACAATACTCTCTATTTCTCCATCTAGCACAAGGGAAGCTGTGAAGGTCTGAATCAGTGGCTGGCTGCAGTGAAAAACTGAATGTGGGTTAATAAAGATGATCCAGACAAGACAAAGTTGCTTTTGGTCAATAGAAGAGTTGAATCAGAGTTGGGATAGCAGCTTGTGGTGGATGGAGTTATATTCCTCCTTGAAGATCAGGCTCACAACTTGGGAGTCATCTTGGACTTGGTCATTACCATGGAAGCCCAGGTCGCAGCTGTGGTCAAAAATGCTTTCGCTAGGCTTTAGTAGCTACACATATTCCAGAAGACGACACATCTAGTTATACATATTCAATTAGTGGATATTGTCTAGACTTACTGTAATATTGTATATGGGGCTGCCTTTGAAGATAAACTGGAAACTGCAGCCAACAGAGCAAGCGGTGGTCAGGGAACTTTCTGGGGCTTGGTGGCCTACTGACAATGTCAGTGCCTTACCCACTGCCCTAGCTGCCAATTTGTTCCTGGGCTTAATTCAAGGCACTGATTTTAACCTTTAAAGGCCTACATAGCTTTGGACCAGGATATCTGAAGAGTTGTTTTCTCACATGTATCTGCCCATAAATTTAATTTATAATCAGTGGCTTTGCTTCCCATTCCATCATAAGCTGAGACATGGCTATGAGGACAATAGACAGGCCTACTAAGTTGTTGCCTCAAAGTTGTGGAATTTCCTCCTTTGGGGTGATCAGCTAGGCTCAGTCATATCATGATTAAGATCGCAGTGAAAAATCATCTGTTTCATTTGGCGTGTTGCTTATTTTTATTATGTTTTTTTCTTTTTTTTAGTTTATATGCTTAATATTTTTATATTTGTAATTCCATTCTTTTAGATTGTTAGTTGTTTTAAATTTACATTGTTAGCTGCTGGTGTTCAGCGATATAAGGTATGTTGGTATCAATGTTAAAAATAAATGAACAAAGCCCTGGAACACACTACAGAACCCCACTCTGGTGGATTCTCCCACCTTTCAGAGTGGTTTTTGAGGGAGCACAGAGGGGCTAGTAGGAGGCAGGGAAACTTGCTTCTGTATGTGCCCCTCAGGGTACAACCCTCTGCTTCTAAAATAATTTGGTTTTCAATGAAAGCAGAACGTAAATGAAACTTTGAATGAAAGCTGGACTTACTAAAACTTTAAAATCTCAAAAACTAGAACTTATGACCATCATAAACTTATAACTGCTTTTCTTTGTAAATAGAATTGTGCAGAACACATCTTTGCCATTATCAAAAAGCACAATATTATTACAAACATTTATATACCACTTTTCCACAAAAAAATTTACAAAGCAGTTTAAATAGCAAAAAAAGTCCTGTTCTCCCAAAACAATTCACAATCTAAAAAAGATGCAAAAGAAACAGCAGCAACAGCCACTAGAAAAGACATTGCATTTGAGTGAATAAAGACAGTTATTCTCCACCTGCTAAACGTAACAGATCCATCATTTTAAAAGGGCTCCTTTTGCCCACTTAGTACGTGTAGCAACAACAATTGATATACATGAGAGTCAAAAGCAGTTGACATACATCCTGTTTCCCAACGTGGCCATCAGGTGCCTCTGGGAAGATAACCAGAAGATAACCATACTTCTCTCCCATCATTGCTCATCTGCAACTGATATTTAGAGGCTTGGGAAATAGTGCATAGTACTGATATTTAGAACATGGGGATAGTGCATAGCCATTATGACTAGTAGCTCTCAACAGACCTGTCTATTAATTTGCCCAAATCCCTTTTAAAGCCACATCTTTTGGCAACAAATTCCACAGATTAATTATGCACTGTGTAAAGATGTCTTTTTGTCCTCCCTAAACATCCCAGCAGTCAGTCTCATTAGAAACTGGCTCCAATAGTGTGAGAGATGGAGAAAAAATGTCTATCCACTGACTCCATACCATGTACAATTTAATAAGTATCAATCATGCCCTCCCTTCAGTCAAAGAGTCACGCACGTTGTAGACTGACTTTATAAGGGAAGTGCCCTAATGGTCATTATGCCTGCCCTCTTTATATCTTGTCCAGCTCTACAATATCCTTCTCCAGATGAAGTGACTAATTTTTATGCAGTATAAGTGTGCTCCTGTATCCACAGGAGTTTCATTCCAGAACCCCCCAAGGTTAACTGAAAGCACAGATACCCAGGGATATTCCTCCAAGCTCCCTGAACTTGACTGAAGCTGTACTCTGGTTGGGTCCAGAGGCTTTTCTGAGGTCTGCAGAGGCTGCACGAGTCCTCCCACTACCTCTGCAGGCTTTAGGATGGCCATATGGGCCAAAAAAAAGGAAACTGAAGTGATGATTTTTTTTTTTGCCCTTATAAGGCATTCTGAGACCTGGGGAAGCCTTCAGGGGCTTCCCCAGGGCTCAGAATGCCTTACAAGGCATAAAAGCATCACTTCCGATTTCCTGAGGAAATCGCTTTTTTTGGCCCTCCGGAGGAAGCACACAGATCCAATTATGGTTAACTGAAACCGCTGATACAGGATCAGATACACAGATACACAGATACAGGGTCCCCTGTACTTCTAAATGTGAGTGCACCACAAACGTATACAGGGCAAGATAATATTAGCAGCCTTATATGTCCAAGGCACAGAGGTACCATGGTGCCAGTATTTTTCTTGGAAGAAATAAAAGCAAATGGCCTCTTCTTTCTTTACTTTCTCTGGCACAGGCTGCTCTTGTCTGCAGCTGGGAGATGGAACAGCAGGGCCAGATGTGAAAATTTCCTTTATGTTCTTTGTAAAGAAGGTTGAGGCACCACTGTGAGGGTTTGGAATGGGCACCACCAAAGTAGTAAATAAAATACAAGAGAAAAAATAGTACATGGGAAAATTATTACTCATACAGTCCTTCAGATGTTACATATTATAACTGTTGCACATTGCAAATGTAACTATGGATTAACAAATCTTAATTAAAATAAGTTATCGTTTTGTCTTATGCTTTATTTTTATTACAAAACCTTTTAAACCTACAAACTTCTATTCTACTCAGATAGGGCTCAGTCTGAGGGGCTTAATATTAAAAAGATGCTCTATCGGTACTTTTTTCAAAAACACACATCATGTTTTTCACACTTTTGTCTTAGATTTAAATGATTCAGAAACAGAACTATAGCTATTAAAACTGAGATATGTAAGAAGCAACTTCCACCCCTTTCTGTTTGAAGTGACCTAAAAAGTTAAATAGGTTATTTTAAAATGTACATCTAAATTTCAAATTATTTTTTTTACCGATTGGAAGAAAATCAAAATGACCCTTCTTACACCTGAGTTCATAGCTGTAAGGTGTAATAATTTTCTGATAATATGCCATCAGGATTTCTAGAACACATTGGATAGTTGATTTTAAAGTTCAATACTTACACTAGCACCTTTTAATACACTTACTTGTCTAAACAGCTACCTAATCTTAAAATCAATGCTCAGGAGAAAAATATTTAGAAAACATTCGTTACCCAATGCATAAAGGAAATATCTAATATAATTCTGTATTATATGAATTAAAGCAGACATATGAATGGGAGGTGATAGCTAGGCAAGAAACAGGAAAGAAGCAATACAACTGGAGCCCAAATAAGCATGAGTGATGTGTTGCATGTATGTGCATGGGACCTTTTCAGCCTCCAGTATCAGTAGAAACGCCTCAAAAAGCATCTCCCAGGAACAGAAGAAGAAAATAAAAAGATGTCTAGTGGCACTATCCCTATTGTACAATGGTTATTGTGGAATTATCATGATTTCAATGCAACAATGCTGATTCTTCACATTTATTGGACCCTGACCAGTTCCTAATCCATTATTTCATTTTGCAGCACCAGTACCTTTCTTTTGATACAACACAGCCCATATGATATTTGGTGTGACTTCAGGGAAATCAAACATGACATTATCTCAAATCACTGGGTGCCACTTTTAATGAACCTCACTCAGCCAGAGATAAGTCTCCAAGCACAGAAATGTGTAAACTGCATAATCTAATGAACAAATTGATTCCACTCTAATGTTTCTTTCATTAATAGTCCCAAGGACCATGGTTTTTGGTACATTTGCAGATAGATCATACAAAGAACAATGTGGAGTGGAGAAGTGGTGGGCAGGCATAAAGCACCCCCTCACCCCTGTGGCTTCTCATCAGCTCTTCCTGCAGTTTTTTGGGGAATCTCCAAGAGAATTATGTAGGTTTTCATGCAACACCTAGTTTGACCTTTATGGGACCCTTTATGTCACTAGCATAATCTTGTTTGCCTCAGTAACTCTAACAAAGCGATCTTTGAATTTTCCCACTCATTTCCGCACTTACATAGCTTTCCCTTCTAGTGACTTAAATTAGGAATCTCACCCACTCCCCAGCATTATATACAGATAATGGTTCACATACAGATCACACACAATCTTTTCCCCTAAAGCAGCAGTCACCAAACTCCCGACTGCTGTGCATGAAAAAAACAGTCCCCATTCAGACCAGCGCTTACCGTTCTGGTGCGACACTAAAAAAAAAGGCCAACTGATTGCTGCAATGTGACAGTCTAGGCCACAGGTGGCCAACCTGTGGCACACGTGCCACTTAGTGGCATATGAAGGTGTGACAAGTGGCAGACAGGATAGCTCTGTGTCACAGGGAAGCCTGCCCTGGCGGGAAGGCAGGGCTCCGCCTGGCCTTCCCTGCTTTCTGCCCATCCTGCCCCAGGCAGGAAATGTCCCAGTAGCTGGGGCTGGTGCAGGCAGCATTAGCAAAGTGCATGCAGCAGGCGCAAGCAAGGCAGGCGGAGGAGCAGGGCAGCCTCTGTTGGGCCACATCAACAGTTGTCATGCCTCCTGTGTCACCGACCGAAATAGCAGAGCTGTCTGCCTATGAGGAGAAAGCAAGAGCCCAAACTGCAGAACTGGCCCTGCTGCAGCCCTGCCTGTCCCTGGTGCCAGCTCTTCAGGATTGTGGGGAAGCAGCTCCTGGCTGGTGCAAAGGATGCCTCTGGGCGCTGAGTCATGCTCCACTCCAGCCAGCTAGGAAGCATTCCCCCCGTTGGCAGAGCTGCCGACCACCCTTCACCCTTTCTCTGCTCCCCTCCAGGACACAAACTTTCCCCCAAAACCTGGCCTGGTCTTCCCTGCCACTTCCAGACCTGCCTCCAGAGACAGTACCTTCCTGGGTGCCCCCTCACACATCTTTCACTCGACTTCCCTCGAGCTCCATCACACAGCCATGCAGCCCTATTCTTCTCCCCACATCCAGCATTGCCATTTTTGGGGGGGTTGTTGTGGACTGCAGCAGTGGGGTGGACAAAGGATGGAGATGTCCTGCAGCTTTGCACAGCTTGCATGGCCATGCCTTCCCCTGTCTAGCAGCTGGTGGTCATAAGAACATAAGAACATAAGAACAGCCCCACTGGATCAGGCCATAGGCCCATCTAGTCCAGCTTCCTGTATCTCACAGCGGCCCACCAAATGCCCCAGGGAGCACACCAGATAACAAGAGACCTCATCCTGGTGCTCTCCCCTACATCTGGCATTCTGACTTAACCCATTCCTAAAATCAGGAGGTTGCGCATACACATCATGGCTTGTACCCCATAATGGATTTTTCCTCCAGAAACTCGTCCAATCCCCTTTTAAAGGCGTCTAGGCTAGACGCCAGCACCACATCCTGTGGCAAGGAGTTCCACAGACCGACCACGTGCTGAGTAAAGAAATATTTTCTTTTGTCTGTCCTAACCCGCCCAACACTCAATTTTAGTGGATGTCCCCTGGTTCTGGTATTATGTGAGAGTGTAAAGAGCATCTCCCTATCCACTCTGTCCATCCCCTGCATAATTTTGTATGTCTCAATCATGTCCCCCCTCAAGCGTCTCTTTTCTAGGCTGAAGAGGCCCAAACGCCGTAGCCTTTCCTCATAAGGAAGGTGCCCCAGCCCCGTAATCATCTTAGTCGCTCTCTTTTGCACCTTTTCCATTTCCACTATGTCTTTTTTGAGATGCGGCGACCAGAACTGGACACAATACTCCAGGTGTGGCCTTTATCACAGATTTGTACAACGGCATTATATTAGCCGTTTTGTTCTCAATACCTTTTTTAATGAACCCAAGCATAGAATTGGCCTTCTTTACTGCCGCCGCACATTGGGTCGACACTTTCATCGACCTGTCCACCACCACCCCAAGATCTCTCTCCTGATCTGTCACAGACAGCTCAGAACCCAACAGCCTATATCTAAAGTTTTGATTTTTTGCCCCAATGTGCATGACTTTACACTTACTGACATTGAAGCGCATCTGCCATTTTGCTGCCCATTCTGCCAGTCTGGAGAGATCCTTCTGGAGCTCCTCACAATCACTTCTGGTCTTTACCACTCGGAAAAGTTTGGTGTCATCTGCAAACTTAGCCACTTCACTGCTCAACCCTGTCTCCAGGTCATTTATGAAGAGGTTGAAAAGCACCGGTCCCAGGACAGATCCTTGGGGCACACCGCTTTTCACCTCTCTCCATTGTGAAAATTGCCCATTGACACCCACTCTCTGCTTCCTGGCCTCCAACCAGTTCTCAATCCACGAGAGGACCTGTCCTCTAATTCCCTGACTGTGGAGTTTTTTCAGTAGCCTTTGGTGAGGGACCGTGTCAAACGCCTTCTGAAAGTCCAGATATATAATGTCCACGGGTTCTCCCGCATCCACATGCCTGTTGACCTTTTCAAAGAATTCTATAAGGTTTGTGAGGCAAGACTTACCCTTACAGAAGCCACGCTGACTCTCCCTCAGCAAGGCCTGTTCGTCTATGTGTTTTGAGATCCTATCTTTGATGAGGCATTCCACCATCTTACCCGGTATAGATGTTAGGCTGACCGGCCTATAGTTTCCCGGGTCCCCCCTCTTTCCCTTTCTAAAAATAGGCGTGACATTTGCTATCCTCCAATCTTCTGGTACCGTGGCCGTTTTGAGGGACAAGTTGCATACCTTAGTCAAGAGATCTGCAACTTCATTCTTCAATTCCTTAATAACTCTTGGGTGTATGCCATCAGGGCCCGGTGACTTATTGATCTTTAATTTATCAATGAGGTCTGAAACATCTTCTCTTTTAACCTCTATCTGACTTAACTCCTCGGTTAGGAGGGGCCGTTCGGGTAGCGGTATCTGCCCGAGGTCTTCTGCCGTGAAGACAGATGCAAAGAACTCATTTAATTTCTCTGCCATCTCTAAGTCTCCTTTTATCTCCCCTTTCCCTCCCTCACCATCCAGAGGGCCAACCGCTTCTCTGGCGGGTTTCCTGCTTCTAACATATTTGAAGAAGCTTTTATTATTCCCCTTAATGTTGCTGGCCATGCGTTCCTCATAGTCTCGCTTGGCCTCCCCTATCACCTTCTTACATTTCTTTTGCCACAGTTTATGTTCCTTTTTATTCTCTTCATTAGGGCAAGACTTCCATTTACGGAAGGAAGCTTCCTTGCCCTTCACAGCCTCTCTAACTTGGCTGGTTAGCCATGCGGGCACTCTCCTGGATTTAGTGGAACCCTTCTTTCTTTGCGGTATACACCTCTGCTGGGCCTCTATTACTGTTGTTTTAAGCAGCCTCCATGCACTCTGGAGAGACTGGACTCTTTTTACCCTCCCTTTCAACCTCCTTCTAACCAGCCTCCTCATCTGAGGGAAGTCCGCCCGTCGGAAGTCAAGGGTTTTTGTTAGAGATTTGCCTGGTATTCTTCCCCCAACGTGCACGTCAAAACGGATCGCAGCATGATCACTGTTCCCCAATGGCTCAGTAACGTTTACATCTCTAACCAGGTCCTGCGTACCGCACAAAATTAAATCCAGAGTCACCTGTCCTCTGGTGGGCTCCGTGACTAGCTGATCTAAGCCACAGTCATTTAGCACGTCAAGAAATCCGGTTTCCTTATCGTGACCAGAACACAAATTGACCCAGTCAATATGAGGATAATTGAAGTCCCCCATGATTACAACCCTGTCCTTCCTTGTCACCTCCCTGATCTGTTTCCTCATTTCAAGGTCCCCATCAGATTTCTGGTCTGGAGGACGATAGCACACCCCCAGTATTACATCGCTGCTCAAGCCTGGTAATTTAACCCACAGAGATTCTACGGTGGAGTCGGACCCACCTTCAATCTCCACTTTGCTGGATTCTATCCCTTCCTTAACATAAAGGGCCACCCCACCTCCAACACGCCCCTGCCTGTCCCTCCTGTAGAGTTTATAGCCCGGGATTGCGGTATCCCACTGATTCTCCGCATTCCACCAGGTTTCCGTTATGCCCACTATGTCAATATTTTCCCTTGTCACCAGACATTCTAGTTCTCCCACCTTTGCTCGTAGACTTCGGGCATTCGCATAAAAGCAATTATACACGGAATGCCCCAGGATGGGCTGCTTATTCGCTCCTTTGTCCCCGCATCCTCTCATTGTGCCAAACTGTCTATCACATCCCATCTCCCTACCTTTCCCAATTTCTTCTCCTACCCTGCCTTTGCCTTTGCCTCCTGTCCTGCTTTCATTGCAAGAAGCAGGCAGCTCATTGCCAGTCAGTCAGGAGGAAAGGGTGAGGAAGGAGCTTGGGAAGATGACACAGCAGAGACCCTCTGCTCAGCCCACCAGCTGGCAGTGGGGTCCAGGGAGGGGGGTTAATGCTGATTGTGGTAACAGTCCTTGCACTTCGCATGAGTTCTACTCCTGGGATCGGAAATGCCAGGCCTGCTATTTCCGATCCTGCTGGCCGCCTTGAGTGCTCCTTTCTGGAGTGGAAAGGTGGGATATAAATTCTACCAATAAATAAAATATTTCTAAGGATAGGAAATGCAAAGGAAAAAAGGTGCACTTCACAACCACAATGTGGAGAATAGCTCCCTTGCCTGGTGTGCTTCTGCTGACTCAGGCACGGGTCCATCCTGCTCCCCATTGTCTGCACTGACTGACAACCAGAAGCCCTCTAGGGCTCCAGGCAGAGGAGGGTCTTGCCTGGCCCTCACTAGATGGTGCTGAAGGCAGAGCCTGGTAGGACCTTTTGCACTCAAGGAGACCCCCCCCCCCATTGTGGCCCCAACCATAAATCTCTCCTTGGCAGCTTCCTGCTGGTCTCTGTGAGGGCACACCAATTTGCACATACTATAGTGCTGGAACAAGTCTTTCCTTGTATCCAGAGCTCTGCACACACTGATGTGTTCATCATGAGTGTGTCCCTCACATCTGGATGTAGTTACTTGTTTCGCTGAGGCTGTCGCTGGCTGACCTTTCCCTGGCAGTGCCCACAGGAAGGGCTCCACAAGGCTGCTTCCGTTGAAGGAATGTTCACAAGTGTCCTTGGATGTGCATCTAGTTCAGAAGTGGCCAACCTGCAGAGGTACGTTGTGTGGCATGCGGAAAAAGCCCCCCCCCCCCAAAGTGCTTTTATTGAAACCTGATACAGGCTAATTAGTGTTAGGTTGAAGGATGGCTTGAGTGTCACACCCAAGATCCAAAAGCCGAAACATGACATGTGCCATAAAAAAGGTTGGCCACCACTGCTCTAGGCAGTCACATTCATCACCCACTGCCCCAGCAGGCTTTGTGCCCACATTTCCAGATAGACTCATTGCACAATTGGGTGGGTTTCTTGTGAGCATCATGCCAGAACACTAAGCACTGCTCACAATGGGGATGGCTTCAGCATTGCACCAGATGCAGCCCATAGACCGTAGTTTGGTGAACGCTGCCCTAAAAGAATTTGACATGCATGCATTCTTACATGCCACATGTTTGCATGTGTTACATTCTTGCTTCCCCACCACACCAACAGAGTAGCTTACTTTAGACAAGTATATACCAGGCCTTGGATCATAAATATAGGGGAGGGGGGGGAAGCTAACCACAGGTAGTCCCAAGTCTTTAGCCAAAGATTCCTCTCAACCAAAAAAACTTAGCAATTTGTGATTACTAGTAATTTGGTTACTACACATTGCCGGATAAAATGCTACTTTTGAAGGTACTGTGAAATATAGGTTCCTTACTTCTCAACTATTTTGTGCATCACATGTAAGAGACAGGTAAGAATTGGCAATTACAGCTTATCAGCCAAAGTTCTTGCAATGAACAATTCAATATAATATCTGTGAAAGCGCAACATGAGAAAAAGGTCTATGAGGCTAACTAGACCACATTTAAAACACTGTCTTCAGGTAACTCATCACCATATGGAAGTGTATTTTCAGCAATGACATGTACTGATTTAAAATAAAGGGCCACTGGTATATTAGATGAAAGGCAAGTATTTTCTCTCTCCCTTGTTTGTGACAAAAACTGCCTTTTAACATCACTGAACATTAGCTGGCTATTGTGGACCAAGTGCAACAATGCAGTGAAACATTCAGACAGGTAGTAAGTACTATGCCACTGAAGCATTTCTCAGAGAAAGGTTGGTACCCACTGATTTTGACTGAAGTAATTCATTATATTATTTTTCCTTTTTCGTGTTTCATAGCTTTCCCCTGGGGGCTGGGGATAAGAATAGGCCCTCAGTTTGGCTGTACTTGTCGTAAGAGGCGACTAAACAGCCACCGGGTAGATGGGACTCGTCAGCCTGGGAAGGCAGCTCATCGAAGAGAAGGAAAACTCTGATCCCAAACCTCCACTGCCTTGTGGCTACATCCAGTTATGGAAAAGGCTTCAGGAGTCAACCTTGAGGCAAAATCCGGAGCCGGAGTCCCTGAGGCAGTTCATGGCTGAACACAGTCACGTTCTGGCAACTCCTGCGACGCCGCTGGAACCAACCGTATTGGCCTCTGCCTTTCCATTGGACCATTTCAGCGACGTGGAGAGGGGGGATTTGCTGCATGGGTAACAGCCTATCCTCCATACCTACTTTACCCAGGCTTCGCGCACTGGAGAGGACACTCTGTTCCAGAACCACCATTCAGAGCGTGACACCATAGTCTTCCGAGACTGAAGGATGCCAACAAGAAGCTTCCATCACTCTCTTAACTATGGTACTCAGAACTAAACACAATAGTCCAAATGAAGTCTTATTACTGCAAGTATAATATTGTGAATACTTGCTAGATCATGAAAATCTTGCTTTTGTTAGCATCACCTAAAACTGGCTATCTATCACAGTCATTAGGTTTATCTGTCTCATTTGTAATCCTTTCTTTTATTCCATATTTCTATTTAGTTCAATGTACAATAAGCTAATAAGGAGACAGAAATGTGATCTTTGCTAGGAATTAGTATTTTTAAAGTTCCAGATAAACTTCCCACCAGACTAGGCCATACTTCAAGAGAAGTTCCTATACTTCCTATAAGGGATGACGAAAGGACAAGACAGACGCAGTAGCTAGTGACCAGTACCCATCTTTCTGCTCTCCACTTTACACTGTTTACAGGGAACACTAGGAAAGCAATAGCAAAAGGTAGTTTTCACTTCTGTCACCTAAAGCTAGAGAGCCCACATAAAAGGAGGCCACCTCGGGAAAATCTCCTTCCCATAAAAGCAAGGACCCCAAAATCTGGTGAGTCCCCTTAAAATCAAACAGTAGTGGAATGTGACAGCCAGAGATATGGCCACCCACTCTCTCCTGAGTGAACTAACACCAGAAGGTAAAAACACTAGAAGGAAAGACGTTTATTTTAAAAGGGGCATAGTATAGCCTGATAATGGAAACTGCAAGGGTAAAAGAAGCTGTGGGTGATCTTATAAAAAGGGACAAGAGGCAGGAGAAGCAGCAAATATTGGCAAGGATATTAAAAGATAAGCCACACAAAACAAAACCTTCTACAACTTCTTGGAGTACTTGTCCTACTCACTCACTCTGTTCCTGGCCTGGCACCCACACACAAAGTATGCAGGCAACTCCTCATAAAGCATTAAATACTTCTAGCACTGATCTGGACAAATGCCTAAGACGGGTATGTGACCCTGTTTTCATAACTTGTGGGAGAACTCTGCCTTGCCTGTGGAATTAGATACGAGGGGTCACCTGAGACACTTCAATTTTCCATTCCTGGAAATCAGATGGGTTTCATAGTCCAGTGAGGCACCTCAAAGCTAGCTCCTGTTTACCACAGTTCAGAAAGAAGATGCTCAAAACACTAAAACACCATCACAAAAGGACCAACATGGCTACCAACTTCAAATGACTCAGAAGTCCTTCAGGATGCTAAGGCATCACAAAGCCTCTGCAGCACTAGCAAGGTACAAAACTGATGAAAAATAGGCAGAAACACAGGGCATATCAGGGATTTTCACCACAGTGCCCTAAAACAGTCATTTAAAACAGTCATTTAATGCTAAATAGTAGTTAAACATAGCACATATTCCCAAGTGCAAGGGACATTTCAATGACATCAATTTTACAAATGCATGCCCATACCAATGTCATCAATATAGCAATATTTGCTTACCTACATGTAGCAGTACACACAAAATTTAACATCCAATACTTGGGGGGGGGGGCGTTTTTCACAGAAATCAAAATAGTTACATGCGAACTCTTATCCTATAGGGTAACAACATACGAATCCACTGATATGAAGAGATATAAAAGACTGATAATGGATGTTTGCAAGAATGACTTTGCAAACTGAAAATTCAGAAACATAAGCGTTACTAATAGTCATGGAAGGTGTCATATTTCATTACAGTCATTTACAAAATTTCATTCACACTAAAGTTGCCACATCTATACTACCGTTATACCTAAAACGGTTCATGCTAGGAATATAATTTTTTTAAAATAACCATATATTATAACAGAACTGGGGCACAAAACTGTTGAAAACAGAAAACAAGGTTTGCCAGTCTTAGCTGAAAACCTTAAAATTTCAGATAATTTAAATTATGCAACACATGATAAAAGGCAACTGCCACAATGATTTGAAATTATAACACCACCAAAAATGCCTCAACAGAGCTGCATGCATGTATAAACTACACAGAATTCTAATGCTACCATCCTAGGGACACACAATACCATAATAAGAACTGCCGTATCCTAATCTTCACACAGCAATAATTTCAAACTGATATTATTATTCTCATTTCCTTGAATAATATCCATACTCCAGGGTCATTTTCCTTCTCATATTCAATATTGTGCATGCTTGTATCAAGACTCCTTTCTTCATATCCTGTCACAGTATCAATCACTGCCTCCTGTCCACTCAATCCACTTTTGATTTATCAGCCGCCGTCTTTCTGGACTCCATAACTCGACCCAAACCATTTTAACAAGACATTGACAAATAGCACTCAGTATCGCATCAACCTGTTCCACTTAGTAAACTAAGAAACACTAACTGTGACATCTCTGCATAAGTATTCTATTCCATTCCCCAGACTGATGTATATTAATGAGGAGATGGTATTTGAAATGCTTCTTCCACATCAGCATCTAATATGATCAAATTAGGAAATGGGATGATTTATTAAATTTTGTAGAGCTGAAATATTTCTTTATATCACTATATCTGTGGTTTCAGAAAGTGAGCTGTTGCTTTCAATTTTTCTGCTGAGGATGTGCCTGCATTTCACCGACGAATTATTGTCTTTAAAAAGATTGCAAGAAGGCAAAATGTTATTAAGCAAATGCTCAGTAAAACAAACTAAATCGGTTTTAAAATTCCTAATTTAATGTAAATCTTGGTTGTTTCACTGAAATTCAGTTTGTGATCTTATTAAGTCATATTTGCATTGTACAGTTTTGCTGTAGGACAATTTTGAATCTACAGCATTTACACGGCAGCCTCAATTCTGGATTCAAGAGGCATGCAAAATAAAATAAATCGCAAGTTTAAACATATTTATCTTTTGGTTGAAGAAAAACTATGCTCATTATTTAAGGTACTGAAGATAACTAATAAGAGATTAAAAATTCCATTTTTTCAGAATTAAGAAATTGCGTTTCAAGACTGACTTACACATGTTTTACATAGTTAGGTATGTAATCTATTTAGAGACCTCAATTTTTCAAGAAAACATGCAAACACCTGCTTGCAGCACTCTAAAACAAAGTATTATATTGCACTAACCATGACTTTTATACTACAATTGAAAATATCGAAACAAATGTTATATACAAACTTGAGTTCCTTTCTTTTATTTCTGGCAGGATTTCTTTCCCTGCACAGACCCACCAAAGCCTCTTTTGTTTGCCCCTGTACAATATTTCTATCTTAAATAGCTTAGGTGGTAAGGGCTAAACCAGAGGTTCCCAAACACCCCAACCAGTGGGAAATGGTTGATACCCCCTCAACAGGGGTGGCAATATTGCAACGGCAGCAATAGCATTTCCAGGATCATGCCACTACCACAAAAAGGGGGGTTGCACCTGCCCTCTAGAGGGTGCTGGAACCAGAGCCCTCTCTTTGGGCCTCCCATGCCTCAGAACTGCTCCCTGACAACCTACTTCCTTTTTTTTTAATTGGCAAAACTGAAAGTGGGTCACAATCCTGTCAGAGAGCCATTCTGAGGCATGGGGAGGCCCACAGAGGGTACTACAGGAGGCCCACACCCTCCAGAGGGCCAGCACAACCCCCAAATACATGGAAAACTTCATTTTTTGCAGTGGCAGCACAAATCCAAAAATCATGTCCCATCCCCACCCCACCCCCCGCAACTAATTACAGAGGTCCCAACTCTCTAAAAGTTTGGGAACCTATGGGCTAAAACTTTAAAGTTGAAGTTTTAGAATTTGTTTTATTTATGTTGTTGAGGTTTTCTAATAAGCCTTAAGGATGGACATGAATGAATGAATGAATGAATGAATGGCCAGTAAAATCCATTCATTCATTATCTGGTACTTGGTTAAATGGTAAACTTTGTTAACCGGAATTGCCTACCACCACAGGCAGGCAAAGATATCAGTTGAAGAAGTCCAGGGCTTACCAAAGTATAGGTTAAGCAAGCCCCCCAGCCTCCTCTCTCACAGTTACCCTACAGGGTTCCCTTCATGGTGCTGCTCCACCATCCTTCCTTCTTCATGAGGGTCTTTAGGATTTTCCACTTTCTTCCTTAGGAGACCTACGCTTGAAGAAGGAAGTAGAGTGTCTCCACTCCTAGAGGGTCTTTGTGAAGAATGAAGGATAATGGAGCAGCACCACAGAGCACCTCAAGAAAGTGAGGCAAGTCCTGTAGGACTGGCCTGGGAGCTTGCAAAAGCTGTGTTAATTGGCACATCCGAGTTACTGGAAAAACCCTGTTCCACCTGTATGCTAGATATCACATATTCTATCCTCAATTCAGGATAAACCAATTCAGGTTTTCACAGCTTATCGCCTAAACCAGGGGTACCCAAATCCTCGAGGCCTCTCAATGCGGCCCTCGGGAGCCCCCAGTCTTCAAATAGGCCTCTGGCCCTCTGGAGATTTGTTGGAGCCCACACTGGCCCAACGCAACTGCTCTCAGCTTGAGGGAGACTGTTTGATGTCTCGTGTGAGCTGTGGGATGAGGGCTCCCTCCACTGCTTGTTGTTTCACGTCTGTGATGCAGTAGCGGCAGCAAAGGAAAGGCCAGTCTTGCTTTGTGCAAGGCCTTTTATAGGCCTTGAGCTATTGCAAGACCTTCAATCATTCATATAAGTTCATCTTTAATCTATTCATTTATGTAAATTTATTCAAATTTTAAATAGAAAATTCTTTTTTTCCCCAGCCCCTGACACAGTGTCTGAGAGAAGATGTGGCCCTCCTGCCAAAAACTTTGGACACCTCTGACCTAAACTGACATGGTTGTAATATTCACTCACATAATCCAGCAATTGGGGGGGGGGGGCTACACAACAGTGTGTGTAGCCCCCACAGAACTTCAATTCAAGAGAAAAGGTATCCAATTGTCACTATAGCAGAACTTCCCTTTCTAGCCCACAAGGTAGTTTTCTGGGTTTTGACAATTTTTTTTCAAATATAAACACTTTAATTCCCTCGGAACAACAACAAAAACATCCCTGCTTTTGGACCTAGATGGGTGTTCTAACCTGGGGAGACAGAACAAGAGCAGCTCTTTTATTCCCCATCCTGGGAATTAAAAAAAAATTAGGTCAAGAAATAAATATGCACAGTTTAGTAAACTCTTATATTAAATTCTTACAAGCACAAAATCCTACCCCACAACAATGTCCTTGAGCAAAACCATCTTTTGCATCTTTCAGGACAATTGCAAGCTGGCTGCAAATGGCTTCCTCCCTCAGGGGTAACACATTTGCATCCATCAGTTGCCTTGGTTTAAAACAAAAGAAATTCTTCTGCTTTGTGTGAAATTTAATTCTGATCTTCCACCACTATTACCAAATTCTTATTTTAAACTTATTTTCAGAATATAATGTTCAATTTACAAACATTCCTACAGTTAGCCATTCTTCTAAATCCTCAAACCACATGTGCCTCTATTATACTTTTCACACAAAGTGCTAAAATATCAGTGGCCACAGCTGCTATATGGAAGGGCTATATCTGCAGAACATCTATCATACTTGGTATTCATAGACTACACAATTTGGGTGCTAATTATTATTTCACATATTTCAACTCTTTATATAGCATATGAAGGTAAGAAATTTCCTTGAACAATTAGACCCTTGGTCCATCTAGCTCATTATGGTCTTCACTGACTGGCTCTCAGGGGTTCTAAAGAGAAGTCAGCCTTACCAGATGCCAGGATTCAACCAGGAATCTTCTGCATGTAAAGTATGTGTTCTATTACTGAGCTACAGCCTTCCCCCAGCTTAACATGAATTATCTCCTTCACATACAAAGCACACTTAAAACAGCACACCTCTGTTCATGCTACATACAGATCCAAATACCTTTTTCCCCATACAAAATATGAACTTTGTTTTGCTTTCATTCAGAGTCCAAAATTTTAAAAACATTACTGAAATGACCGTGCAAATGAAATATATATTGTGGTGCTGTCCCTGTACAACAGTCTTTATAACACATCCTAAACATCAAGTTATTAGTCACTGATAATGCCAACCTAAAGTTAAAATTAAGAACATAAGAACAGCCCCATGGAACTCCTTGCCGCAGGATGTGGTGACGGCATAACCTTCTAAAATTAACACTGATAACTATCACTGCAGACATCTCTGCTAGGGAGCATAGAATAAAAATATGTTCTCTGGTCCATCTTGTTCTCGGGGGGAAATTTGTCATACCTTCTTGTTCTGCTCTTTGATCTCGATCTCTGAGACCTATATGATTTTCCTCGGCCTCTTGATCGACTACGGCTGCGTTTTCGCTTGGATCCATAGGAGGAGCTGCTGCTAGATCGATGCCTGCGCCTAAAATAGCACAAATTACACCACAAAATTCACTTATTAGTTGGACACAATAAAATAGCTAAAGATTCTGAAAAATACACACACTCACACACACACACACACTCTTACATACTTATATTGTCCCCTACTTTGGAAGCGAAATGAACAGTGCCTAGGGACAGAGCCAAGATGAACAGTGTCTAGGAACAGGGTCTTTACTACAGTAAGGGAGCATCTCCTCCCAGATGTGTCTACCTGCCGACTTTGTTAAATGTTAGTTATCAGGTGAAAAAGGGCATCTAGTTTGTTGTGAGCAGACTGCAAGGTGTTCCACTGTTTTATGCAATTGTACTGTTCTGTAAAATATTGCTGATTTAATTTAACTTTAAGCTACTTTTCCTTTTTTATAGTGCTTTTTACTTTTTAATCAATATTTTTAAATTATATCTTCAAATAAGGCAAATACGAGACATGTAAGAAATCCTCCTGTAAAGCTGACAGGCTGGGTAACATTACCCAAAATAAAGATTACTCCAGAACATCTCAGTAAGATTTAAATTTTACAAAAGTCGATTAAATACTTAGGTTCAAACCTTCCAAATGTCTGCACACAGCAAAGAGGATAAAATTAAACATATTCTGTTAACACAATCAAAAACCAAAATATGTACTATTAAGTTTTATAAAAATAATTTTGATCTATATCACAAAAGAATATATATAGTATATATATTACTTTGGTTGCAATTACTGATAGTGCACTCCTATAACATTCATGTTTACTCAGAAATAAGTCCTGCCGTGTTCAGTGGGGCTTACTCTCATGTAAATGTGATTAAGTTTGCAGCTTTGGTAGGGTTTAATATTATTTTAATACTAATAATGCACATAGTATGGGAAATAAGCAGAATGCCCTTGAAATCCTAATAAAGGAAAGCAAATACAATTCAAGGCATCACAGAAAGTTGGTGGGTTGATACCCATGAGAATAGGACTGGAAGCGTATAACATGCTGAAAAGAAACAGACCCAACAGAAAGGGGGGATGCATTATATGTAAAGGATGTATACACCAGCACAAAAATCCAAATATCTCAGCATAGAAGCCAGACAGAGTTTGGGTAAGAATAAAAGCGAAACCATCATGGGAGTCTACTACAGATTACCACACAAGGTAGAAGTCTCGGATAATGGCTTCCAAGAACAGATAGCCAAGGTTTCTGTGAGGCAAACCATAATAGTAATGTGTACTTCAACTATCCTCATCTCTGCTGGATGTCTCATTCGGCTAAGAGTAGGAGGTCCAAGAAATACTTGAATTGTCTAGCACAGTGGTTCTAAAATTGGCGGGTCGTAACCCACCAGTTTGTGTAACACTTCCCCCGTCCCTTTAAGGGGCAGAGGAAGGGGAGGGGGGCAGCAACATGATCCTGGGGATCGTGTCGCTAAGGGGGGCGCTTTGCACTTATTTCAAGAAAGCAGGGTTGCAGCAGGCTGCAGGAGGTGCGGGGAGCCCTGCGCAGCCCTGCACAGTGCTCCCCGAAGCTTGGAATATTCGCTAAAAGCGGGTACAAAGCACTTCCCTTTTGCAGGAGGTGCTTTGCACCCACTTTTAGCAAACGTTCCAAGCCTAGGGGAGCGCTATGCAGAGCTCCCTGCGCCTCCTGCTACAGTCCTGCCTACATAATGTGAGTGCAAAGCAGCCCCCGTTGCCCCTCTTAGCAACACGATCCTGGGGATCACATCGCTGCTCTAGCCTCTCCCCCGCAAGAGCTTACTGAGGGAGTAAAACACCCTCAAAGTTTGAGAACCTCTGGTCTAGCAGACAACTTCATAATTCAAGGCCGAGCAAGGAACAAATTCTGGTCTGCTATTCTGAACTTAAGTCTACCAAGAGGGAAGAATGAATCAAGTGACAGTGGCAGGGACTTTCAGCAATAGCAACCATGTCATCTTGGAATTCTTGATATAAAGGAAAAGGACGACTAAGGATAGTCCGACATATTCTGGATTTTAGGAAAGACAATTTCAATGGGCTCAGAGAACATGTGTTGTATCCATGGCAGGAATTGTCAAATAAAATGGTTCAAGAGGGATGGTATTTTTTGAAAAGTGAGATACTGTCACAAATAGTTCTCATGAGAAGAAAGGTTGGGAGATGCATAAGGGAACCAGTGCAGCTGCACAAAGCTTTCTGAGAAGGAACAATCCACAAGTATAGCTCACACCTGCAGGGTTAAGTCAGGAAAGTTACATAGCAGAATGAGCTTGAGGCCTGTGAGGAATGCCAAAGACAACAAAAACGGGGAGGGGGGGTGTTATATCCAAAGAAGAGGAAGGTGAAGGGAGCAGTAGATCTGTTGCATGGAGAAGATGGGAAAGTGGTAACAGATTATGGAGAAAAGGCAGAGTTGCTCAATTCTTATCGTGCATCTGTTTTCTCCTACAAAGAGAAGGTGGTTCAACCCAATAGTCACACTAATGAAGAAGACCCAGGGGCACAAGACTCAGGAAACAGAGAAGTTAACACCTAGTTATTTTAAATTAATTTAAGTCTCCAGGACCAGATGAATTACATCCCAGGATACTGAAGGAACTGGTGTGTGAAACCATTCTTAGATGTTTTAATGAACCATAAGCTGAACATGAACCAGCATTTTGGTGCAGCTGCAAAAAAAAGTGAATGCATTTCTGGGACACATTAGGAGAAGCACTGTTCCTGAGAAGTAATAATTCCACTCTACACTGCAGTAGCCAGACCTCACTTGGAATATTGCATCTGTTTGGGGCACCACATTTTAAGGAGGATACTGGTAAGCTGGAGTGGGTACAAAGAAGGGCAACTAGGATAGTGATGGTTCTGAAAACCAAGTCCTATGTGGACTGGTTAAAAGAGCTTGGTATAATTAGCCTGGAGAAGAGAAAAGGGAAATACATTGCCATCTTCAACCATCTGAAGGGCTGTCACAGAGAAGGAGGCCTTACGTGGTGGTTCCTGAGGGCAGGACAAAAACCAATGCGTTGAAACTACAGGGAAGTAGATTTAAACTAGACATAAGGAAGAATTTCCTAATTGTAAGAGCTGTCTGGCACTAGAACATTTTTTCTTGTGTGCAGTGGATGGGGTCTCCCTCATTGGAGGTTTTCAATTAGAAGCTAGGTAGACATATATCAGAGTTGCTATAGTTGCCTGTGCTGACCAGAGGGTTTGACCAAATGACCTCCAAAGTCCCTTCCAATTCTAGTATTCTATGAAACAGCAATCACTATAATTTGATTCCAGCATGACCTTGAGATTTCATTTTATCTTAAGAGCCACTGGCTCTATTGCTATGTTGAGGTCAAGACAGAGGTGCAAGCCAAATCCTCAAAGCAAATACTTAGATCTTTCTGGACTCAAATAAGCCAGCTGGTTCTCATCCAGCCTCCAGGGTCTCTCAAGCTTGGTGTTATCTGTCAAGATAGTCATATCTGCACAGTAAGAGAGATATTCATAAAGCTGCATGTCATCTGCATAATCCCACTATGTCCCTTGAGGGGATACATGTAAATATTAAAAACTGGTCCACAGAAACAAATCCTAAGGGATTCTATCTATCAGAACTTCCTGAAGGGAACAATTTTTGCCACTTTAACCTATGATTGACTGCAAAGAAATTAACAGGGTGAAATTCTGTTTTAAGATCCACAAGATCCAGACAGCTCAAGAGCACATTTTTATCTATAATACAGAGCAGGTTGTATATATTCTATCCAAATAATGACCTATATCTCCAAGTGTGTCTAACTTCTTACTTAGAAAGTATAAGTGGAAAACGCACTCTCTAAAGGGGAGGGGCTGGAACTCAGTGGCATGGCACATGCTTTGTATACAGAAAATTCTAGGTTCGGTCCCTAGCATCTCCAAGGAGGACTGGAAAAAAGTATCTCTCTCATATATATAGATATAGATATAGATATATATTCATAGGCATATGAAAACCTTAAAAAATTGGGAGAGGAAAAAAGGTCATACACTGTGTTTGATGTATCTGTGCTTTTTTCTGCTTGTGAGACTCTCCAAAATGCAGTTTCTGAGGAGAAGCAGCATATGGGAATAGCAATGGTTTCCCCTGCTTTGAGACATTAGTGCCTTGGTGACACTAACAACTGTTTCTGCAATCCCCACACTTATCTCAGAGCTATAAGCAGACTTAACAACCAACACATACAACGGAAAGGGACAGATACTGTCATGCCTAACAGGCCTGGAAGCAAAGGGTCAAGATGAATGTAGGAATACAGAGGTGAGTAACCATGAGTACTACTGCTGTCTAGAAACACAACTGAATAATAGCACAGGACTTTGGGAAAAGGGAGCTTCTCCTCCAAGATTTCAGGCAAAGACATTTGCAAGGACTTACTCATGTCTAGCCCACATTTACAAACTAATACAAATCATCTAATGGGCATACTAACATGGAGTGAGCCACAGCTGAATAGGACTGAAAGCAAAAGAGACAGCTAAGGTAAGAATACAGAAGAGAGAGTAGACAGAAGTACAAACCCCTCTAAATGGACAGACAGGCATACAGAAAGCATGCGCACACAGGGCCCAAGGAAAAGTGGGGCAAACCCAGCTGGGAAAAATAGTTGATGCTAGCACTCTCCACCCACAAAGCTGTACTCCTTCATAACTGCATTTTCACCTACATTCCCACTATTCAGTGACTGTGCCACTGATATTGACATCTATGTAATTTCTGTCCACTCCCTAAAAAGTGGAGGTAAAGCACCTTGATTCCACAAGTTGAAGTCACATTGAGAGGTGTACAAGATATTCAAGTAGAAAACTACTCTATTTCAGTCTGCAAAATATTAAATGCAGCTCTCCAAAAATCTGAGAGCTGCATACAAACCCCAAAATTGCAAAAGCCAGAGGCACTTTATAGACAAAGGTTTATTAAAAATCAGCCAGTGCACATGCAAAAAGTTGAAAATCAGTTTGCCAAAGTTCAGAAGTTACATAAATGAACACAGGACAGAATTCACAGTTCACGTTTTCCAAGCCCATTTCTTGATTTAAATGGCTAAATGTCCAAACCAATGAGCCTCCAGCACCAGCACTGGGTGCCATAAACGTGCCATAAAGCACATTTACAGCATTCTGTGAGGAGGGACCACCAGCGCTAGGCCTTCAACCAGACCAGTCCTATCCTCCATGTTGAGCTGAAAAGCCCAACACTGAATCTTTCAACAATCTTTCAACATAGCTGGCACAGACCTGCAAAACCCCACTGCAGGGCCTGAGGCTTTTCTCAGGGAAAGGGGACGAAAGCCTCAGCGGGCCATTGATACTGCCTACAAATACAACCTAATGCTTATTCTTGCATAGATACGGAAAGGGGCCACCCTAAACAAACAGCAAGGAGACAGTTTCTGAATTTTGAAAAGCACTTATCAGTAAACAGAAAGACAAGAGAGCAGTACAAGAAAAATCTTGGAAGAGAGCACCAAATAAGAACGGGGAGATGCCAACTGGGCAAAGATTAGAGCAGCATTTTCAGTCACAGGAATTATCATCTAACCATCAGTTGCATAAATTTGTGAAAATTCCATCAAAATTTATACTACCCTGGAGGGGTGGTGAGGGAACTAAATTCCCAATCCTCTTCTTCCACATGAGGCATCTCACCAGGCACAGCCAAATTCAACCACATATCCTGTAATCAGAACCATCCCTCAGTAGGGCAACTTGGGTAGCCGCCCTGGGCCCTACTCTTTCATGAGCAATGCATAGTCATCACAGGGGAGACCCACACTGTTTTTCTTGGCCCAGACCCACACCCTTCTAGGAACAGCTCTGCCTGTAATCCAATTCATCTGGAGATTTTACAGCACATGTTGCTGCTTCAGCTAAGCAACAAACTATGACAGCCAAGTGAAACAGACCCAAAATGTCATTATAATACTGCACCAATACACAAATCCAGAACCACTTCAACGGCACCACAAATAAAGCCTGACTTTCCTCCGTGCTATTGTCTCTAATATTTTATTTCCAAAAAAAAAAAGTTGATAGAGCAGGATACTCACACATTAGCTCAGTACATGCACCAAAACAAGAATTATGCCACTGGATTAACTATAGGAGCCTCATCTACAAATATATGCAAAATGTGTTTATTAACTTACCTTTTCTCATATGAATGCGAATGAAACTGGAGATCTCGAGATCGTGACCTTGACTTTCTTCCTGATTTCTTACGGCTGTAAGACCTACTATCAGAAGAACTACTTGAAGATGATCTCCTTCTATGTTTCTTTTTCCTTCTGCTTCTGCTCTCTTCTTCAGTGTCTGATGAACGGCGACCCATTGTAACAAGCTAGTTTTTTAAAAAGCAAAAGACACCAAGAGAATAAAGCTCAATCTTAAACATTATCAGCATTCAAGGAATGTACACTAGTGCAAAGTCCATCTCCATTGCACCTTGATATATGGAAACAGATACAACAAGAACATGGAGAAGTGTTTAAGCCATTTCTCCCCAATGTTACATATACACAACAGGGACCAAATGTGTACACCTGTGGGCTGGGCAAAAATGGGCTAAAGAATTAGACTAGAACACAAGCAGCACTTAAAACACAATCTGATCAATTTGTTAGGGTGAAAATCATTTTCTTCTTGGTGCCAGAGAAAAAAATTCTAGACAACTTCTTTGAATGTCAAACACACTGATTTTGCACACCTAACACCCACAAATCATGCAATGCCAAGTCCTGCCAGTCTAAATACCAGATTAAGGACCAGAGGATCAGCATGAATAATCCAATCTATAAACACATGAGGCAAAAGTGCCATTAGATTCTAAGAACAGAAGGTCCTTGGAAGATCCTAGCCAATGCCTCAGTCTACATTAGGAAGACTTTGCAAAAATTGTGGGGAAACTTGGGAAAAGGTGACAGGACACAAAAGTACAATCCTAATCACATTTACAGTACTTGAAAGCAAAGCCTATTAATTTCAGTACAACGAAATATAAATGGTTTAAGTTTGGGAATGTCACGACCCTTGAATGTAGAGACAAGACATTTATTTTTGTTGGGGAGAAAATAAAATGGTTTTTGCCCTGACAAACTGATCCTAGCACTATTGAGTTCCAGGACTTACAACCAAATACTGTAAGTGTGCATAGGACTTCAGCCTCAGGCTACACCTCTTTTAAGGCCTTAATACAAAGGTGGGGGAACTATAGCTCAGTAGCACCTGATATGCTTTATCACTGAAGAAGGCACCAGTTTCAGTTCCTGGCACATCCACACAGTGTGAGGAAAGACCCTTGAGTGAAACCCTAGAGCCTAACATTGTAGACAATATTAAGCTATGTGGACCAACGATCATACTCAGTACAAGGCAGTTTAATATATTTTGTTCATATAAACAGCAGTATGACAAGATTTGAAACTTGGCCTTAGTCTTAAGTCAAAGATTTGTTGAGACATATCTCTTCAGGTTTTGGAATGAGACCCACTTTTTCCCCTTTATGTGATGTTGGCCTTAGTCTTAGTCCAAAGATCTGTTGAGAAAGGTCTCTTCTGGTCTTGGGATGAGACACACTATCCCTCCTCCTTCCCCCCCCCCATGTAATCTTGGCCTAGAACCTGATCCAGCAGTTCCCAAACTGTGAGCCATGGAATCCAGCCAGAGGAGCCACAGAATCCTTACAAAAAAACCACCACCCTATACAACGTATAGGATTGTAGCCCTAAAGGGGAGCCATGGCCAATGGCCCAGTAGGTCAAGTGAGCTGCCAGTCGGAAAAGTTTGGGAACCACTACTCTTATTTCAAAAATCAACTGGGAGAGGTATCTTCAGATCTTGAGATGAAAACTAGTATGCCCTCTCATTTTTCACCCTTTGTTATCTTCTAGGAAACTAGCAGCTGATGTTCCTACAGGAACCAAACCGGAGAGTATTTCTTTGGGCATGCATTCTGCTAAATGGAAAGCAGAGAGATTTCTCTAGGAAGATGTTTGAGTGAGTCAACAACAGGAAAGGTTTCTTTCTCTCCAGAGAGACCTTAACCTACCTCAGTGGTTCCCAAACCTTTTCAACTGGCAGCTCACTTGTCCTACTGGGACATTGGCCACGGCTCCACATTAGGGCTACAATCCTATACCTAGAATGGGGTGGAGAGTTTTTTGCAAGGATTCCACAGCTCCTCTGGCTGGCTTTCACGGCTCCTAGGCAGAGCCATGGCTCAGTTTGGGAACCACTGACCTACCATCATCGAGATTAAGGCCACAAGTCCCCAAGAGATGTTCCTGGTCCTTTTTAAAAGGGACACATAAAAAATGATTTTTTTTTCTACTGGAACCACTGCAGCTCTGCAATGGGAGAAGTCGCACCTGGCAGAATTCTCCCTTCCTGCCTAAAACCAAAGCAGGAGAAGTGACACAACTGATGCATAGGAAATGTGTCGTAGAACACAAGCTGGCAGAGGGTTGTTCCTCCCTGGAGTTGAGAGGAAGTGGTCGTGGGGCACTCAGGTGGGCATCTGAGCTCGCTCAGATTCATACCACTTACTGAGGCCTAAGAAGGGGGAAAGGGTTTTCCACCCTACCAGGCAAGTGAGGGGAGACAAGATGTGAGCCTTGCCTGTCTCTCTTCCCTTATAAGAACATCAGAAGAGCCCTGCTAGATCAGGCCAAAGGCCATCTTGTCCAGCTCCCAGTATCTAACAGTGGCCCACCAAATGCCTCAGGGAGCACACAAGACAACAAGAGACCTGCATCCTGGTGCAGAATGCCCTTGCATCTGGCATTCTGAGGTGGACCATTTCTAAAACCAGGAGATTGCACATACGCATCATGGCTTGTAAACTGTGATGGACTTCATAAATCTGTCTAATCTCCTTTTAAAGGCACCCAGGCCAGATGCCATCACCACATCCTGTGGCAAGGAACTCCACAGACTAATTACATGCTGGGTAAAGAAATCTTTTCTTTTGTCTGTCTTAACTCTCCCGACACTCAATTTTAGTGGATGTCTCCTGGTTCCGGTGTTGTGTGAGAGGAAAACAGAACATCCCCCTATCCACTTTATGCATCCCCTGCATAATTTTGTAAGTCTCAGTCATGTCCGCCCTCAGGCGCCTTTTTTCTTTTCCCTCACCAACACCTGCAAAGGAGGCAGGGGTGGATCCAAGGAGGGGCCATGGGTGTGTGGCCCCACCCAAACTGCCACGCCAGCAGGAACAGCACCTGCCAGGATGGGGAGCTCAAGCACAGCCCAAGCCCAGGTCTACCCGCCCAGCAAACCTTGACTCCAGAGGCCAACCAGGAGCCCAGGTCTACCTGTTTGGAAGATGTGGCTCCATAGGGCAGAGCCAAAATAGGAGCCCAGGTCCACCCATCAGGTAGATCTGGGCTCCAAGCCCAGGAAAGAGTCCACATCTACCCACCCAGTAAACCTGTCAGGTAGATCTGGGTTTCAAGCCCACGCAGGAACCCATGTCTACCTGCCCAGCAAATCTCAGTCACAAAGGCCAGTTCAAACAGGAGCCCAGGTCTACCTGCTTTGAAGGGATGGCTCCAGGGTGCAGTCAGAGTAGGAGCCCAGGTCTACCTGCCCAGCAAACCCTGACCACAGAGGCCATCAGGGAGCCCAGGTCTACCCACGTGGAAGAGGAGGCTCCAGTTGGCAGAGTGGGTGCCCAGGTCTACCTGTAGACCTGGGCTTCATGTCCAGGCAGGAGCCCAGGTCTACCCGCCTTGTTGACCTGGGCTCTGGAGGTAAGGCAGTGCTCATAGCCCCCCCCCCCCGAAAGGCGGTGCCTCTCTATAGTGAGGCACTTCCTTCCCCCCGGAGACCTGGCTTCTAAGGCCCCACGACCAACCATGGCAACCCCCAAGCCACGAAAACGCGAACCGCTTTACCTCCTGAAGACCCCGAGCGCGCCAAATGCCGCCCCGCTAACGAGCTTCCGTAGTTTGAGCTCAGCGCCTTCCTCCTCTACAAGGCAGGCAGACCTTACTAAACGATCCCGGAGCACATCGAGCCCCCGCAGCCAAGCTAAGAGCGCCGATGACATCGATCGAAGAGACCAGTCCTCTGAGCTCCCAGGGTCTACTGATGCACATAGAGTGGCATGATTGTTTTCTCTCTCTCTCTCTCTCTCTCTTTTTTAAATTACTGATAGCATAAGAGCAACACTTAACTCTTGCTCCTTGCGTTGTGTTTAATGTGGGCACACACATCCCTTCCCTTGCTTCATCCCCTGCCTTTTTTCTCCCCCCCCCCACTCCAAATATCACCCCCAGGAAGAAAAAAACACCAGACCAGAATAAATCACACAGCTCTGCCTGCATAAGATGCTCTGTGATTAAAATTGCAATGATTTATCTGCAAATTGCTTTTTTTAAAAAACCTTGCCATTTTTCTTCCCTTGGAAATGATGGGCCTTCTGAGGGTAGGTGCAAATTTGTTTCCCCAGTGGAGACCATGGAGGGGTGTGATGGTTGCAGGAGGGGAGGGAGAAAAAAGAATCAGTAGAAAATTTATCTTTTTTCATTGGAGCCAAGAGCAATTAAAGAAGCTCACTCTCTCCTGGAACTGAGGTTCCAAGGGCTTTTATTTTATTTTTTTTCTTCCTCCTAGCTAAGAAAACCTTTTTTTTTCTTCTTTATGGGCGAGGGGCTTTTGTCTGGGAGAGTAAAGTAGCCGCCGTTTGATTTGCTCTGGGTGGCTTCTGGGTGGTGGGTCAAGAAGAATAGGCCAGGGGAAGGGAGGGGGGTCCTCAAACTGCCCTGAGCGGCAGAGTTACGCTTATTCCTAGGGAGCTGCAATGCAGTTCAACAGGCCGGTGCAGGTCTCGTTTTTCGAGGGAATGTTGGATATACTGTGCCCTTGCAAAGAGAAAAGTTTATTCACATTAGACATTTGTATTTGTGTGTGTGTGTGTGTGTGTGTGTGTGTGTGTGTTGATTATCTAGTGCTTGTGTTGTGCATCTATGAGCCCAAACCTATGCATGTCTACTCAGAAGTAAGCCCCATTATAGTCCATGGGGCTTACTCTCTGGTAAGTGTGGATAGGATTGCAGCTTATATCTATCGTGATATATCTATATCGATTTATATCTATATCTATAGATTGATGCAGCGATATCTATATCTATCACTATATCAATATCTCTTTATATCTATATATCTATCATATATTATATAGAATCTATCTATACTATCTCTCTCTATATATATCTATATATAGATAATCTATCTATACCTATATAGATAACTATATCTCTCTATATAGAGAGAAATATAGATCTATATAAATATCTATATCTGTATCTCTCTATATATATGCCTACCTTTTCTTCCAAGTTTAAATTAATTCAAGGGAGCAGATCTTTTTCCAGACTTCCCTCCGATCCAGAGTAGGCAGAGTTGCTGGCCTGCTCAGCCGGGCGAGAGATGTGGCCAATACATACCGTAATACATACTGCAGAACTACTACTTCGGACATACCGAGTATTGTGTGGGTCATTTTTTTTCCACCTCTTGCCTTAGGTCTTTCCCCCTCCTGATTTTTGCTGTGCGCTCATCTTAGGGATGCCTCGGCGATGGAAGCGCTGAACGCGCTTGAAATTATAGGCAACTGAGGCTGCGAGCCTCTCCACGCTTTCCTGGGAGTAAAGCCCATTGACTCTGATGGGATGTACTTCTGAATAGACATGCGTGGGCTCGAGCTCGGAAAGAGACCTGACCATTGCAGTATTTGTACAAGCACAGCCTGGCTCCACGTTCAATGGACAACTTGAGCTGTTGTTTTTCCCCTAAAACTCCACTGTATGTTTCTTCCCGAGCTGCAGATAAATAGCAAAGATCCCAGGTTTTGCCTGAACTGGACCCACATTCCCTATTTTGGTGAAATCTGGGGTTGTGCGTGTGTTTCTTTTTCCCATTGACGTGTATAAACCGGAATCGACGTGGGGATGCAAGAAACTGGAATGAAACTGAGTTGAGTCAATGCGGGGGGGGGGGGAGGAACCCTACATAAGTAATTGAGAAACCATTGGTCACCGAGAGTTCAGTAATTGAGGTCGTGAACTGAAAAGTGCCATTGAATTCAATGGCTCCTATTTCCAAGTGTTTGAGGTTCGCGTTCCCTCTGAGAATTCGCTCTGCGAACCTTTTCCTTCCTACTTTTGTGCATCAGAATAATTCTTTGGGTTTTGTTTTTTTAAACTGTTCAAAAAAAATCACTTCCTCCCAGTTGCCAGGACACGAAGGTCAGTTTTCCCTCGCTTTACTGTAGTCCAATATTTTCGTGTTTCAGGATTGTCCATCGGAATACCTAGAAGCTAAAACGTTAAATAGAGAACGAAGACGATTCTCCGGTGGTTTGTTATTGTTTCACTGCGCACGATTTAGGCTACAATCCTAGCCACACTTTCCTGGGAGTAAACCCCATTGACTCTAATGGGACCTGCTTCTGAGTAAACATGCATAGGATTGGGCTCTCAGGCTACAACGCTATCCACACTTTCCTGGGAGTAAACCCCATTGACTTTAATGGGACCTGCTTATGAGTAAACATGCATAGGATTGGGCTCTCAGGCTACAACCCTATCCACACTTTCCTGGGCGTAACCCCCATTGACTCAAATGGGACCTGCTTCTGAGTAGTTATGCATAGGCTTGGGCTCTCAGGCTACAACCACACTTTCCTGGGAGTTAGCCCCATTTACTCTAATGGGACTTTCTTCTTTGTAGACAGGCATAGGCTTGGGCTGTCAAATATTCAGCTTCTGCCTTCTTTGTGTCAAGTTCAAATATCGAACGAGCCCCCTTTTCTCTAAAATCTGCTTTGGAAAAAAAAGTGATGAATGTTTAAACAATTAACTATACAGGCGAGAGCTAAACCATTTTGAATAGCCAAGGTGTTAATTCTCCGCATCTGGAGTCTCCTGTCGGGTTTCAACGTGTGGATTGAAAGAGATGATTAACCAACAGGGACGAAAACGAAAGACGGATTCGCAAGGAATGTCCTAACGCGGGTTTAAATGTTACTTCCATTTGAGACAAAAACATGAAAAGATGATGAAATGTTAAGGGCACTGTGTTGGAAGAGGTTAGTAATTTTGACTCGAGAGTAAGTTCCACCTAGTTCCATTAAACTTCCTCTCCAGGCAAGGGTGACTAGGAGTTACTGCCCATAAGTGCTTGTAGTTCCAGGGGCCTTACTCCCAAGCAACTGTGGACGTGGATTGCCATCTAAGAGAGGGGCTGCTGCCCTGCTGGTGAGGAAGGAACTGTCCACATTTTCTCAGACTGTCTCGATGACAGTCCTGGCGTCTGTAACCAGAGCTCTCTTCATCACACCCGTTTCCTACGCCCTGGAAAACGCACAGGACTGTACAGGGTTTTCCCCATCTCCAGTTGATGCTAATCTACAAATTGCTTTCGACCTCCCGGTGCATTTTCAACAGAGCAGCCAAATTCTTTCTCCAAACCCGGGAAATCTCGGGCTGTTTGGGATTTTGGCCGGCCCAGAGCCCGATCCTCTACATTTCTACGCAGAAATAAGTCCCATTATAGTCAATGGGGCTTACGCCCTAGTCAGTGTGAGTAGATTGCAACCCGAGTCTCTTAAGAGAAATCTGCCCGTCCCCCGTCCCCAGCAGCGCCTTTGACCAGCCTGAACTTTGTTCTAATGGAGCAGGCAGCGGGGGGGGGGGGGAATGTAGTCAATTACAAGCACATTTCCTCGGAAATAGACCAAACTGAAATCAATGCGAGGATAGAAGTGGTTGTTGAGACTAGGATGGGGCAAAAGCCTGGAGGAGAGGGTAAAAAAAAAATTAAGGAACCAGAGGATGCTAATAGATTGACATCCCCCCCTCCCAAATAAGTCCGAACAGTAAACTGACCAGGGACGATGCTAAAAGATTCACCTCCCCCCATGGGTCTGAACAGTAAACTGTTCAGGCGACGAGGCTAATAGATTCATCTCCCCCCCCTCCAAAAAAAAAACAGTAAACTGACGATGCTAATAGATTCGCCTTCCCCCCTCCCCTCTAAATAGGTCTGAACAGTAAGGAAGGAAGTCTGCTCCATTGAATTTAATGGCGAGCGCGGACTTCCCAGTCCATCTGCCCTTTAGGATCGCGCTGCAAAGGTCTGAGCTCAGCGGGCACGCCTATTATCCGGGCTGCCAAAAAAGGACCGCAAACAAATAAACACAACCCCCAAAGCCAAGACCAGCCTCCGGATCTGGCTGCCTTTGTTCGGGGAGGCGATCAAAGGGGCTCTCTAATCTCTTTGGCGGCGGGGCTGCGCGGGTCTTGCGAGGCAGGCAGCGGTGCCCTCCCAGTAGCCAGCCAGCCAGCCAGCCTGGAGTGCTGGGAAGTAAGTAAGTAAGACGTGGGGAGGAAGCTGGCTCGCGGCTGGCTCGCTCTCCCAGCCAGCCGCCTTGTCAGTTTCCTTTCTGGCCCCTCCCCTGCAGATCCAGCCCCCTTTCCCTCCACCACCCCCCACCCACCCACCCCGGTGTTTAACTAACACAGGACACTAGCGCAGGATCCACGCCTAATTAAATTAATTAGGGATTCTTGTCAATCCTGGATTAATGGCCCAGAGCAACCCCTGGCCACTGGATGTGGGAAGGGGGAGGGGGAGAACTCCTCTCTCTCTCTCTCTCTCTCTCTCCCCCCACCCCCTTCCTGCCCCCACTCCCCAGTTGGGCTCTCTCTCTCCCTCTCTGCTTGGTGGTGCTGCTGGACTGCTCCAGGAGAAGGGGGCTCATTCATTCCCAGTTCCAAAGGGGAGGTAATTTGCTCCCGAGCAGGGGCAGGCTTGGCAAAGTATAAATAGTGGGGACTTCAATGGGAAGAGCCCGATCAGATCTGAACTCTTAGCGGGGAGGATTGTCAAAGACCTTCGCGTCGAACAAGCTCGCTCCAGTTGGGAGACATCAGCTCCCATTTAACTCTCCAGCCCCTCTGCGGCTTCTCCCCCCCTCACCCTCTCATCCCCTCCTTCCTCCCACCCCTCCTCCTCCCTACCCCCTTGATGTGTTTATTGGGGGGCTTGGAGCAGCCAGAGGGGGGGAGAAGGAGCCCTGAGAAGCTCCGGCGATGGAAGAACTTACCGCTTTTGTCTCCAAGTCGTTTGATCAGAAAGTGAAAGAGAAGAAGGAGCTCATCACCTACCGGGAGGTTCTGGAGAGCGGACCCGTCAGGGCAGCCAAGGAGTCCGGAGGCTCCAGCGAACCCGGCCGGGAGGACGGCGGCAGCCCGGCGGTGCGGGGGGCCGCAGGAGGAGGCCGATCGCCGGTCCGGGAGCTGGACATGGGCGCCGTGGACAGGACCAGGGACGCCAGCACACCCAAGCTCAGCGAAGGTCGGGAGCCCTGGGTCGCTGGGAGGCCAGCGGGCTGGGCAAGGGCTGGGCTGGGCTGGGGGAGAGCGTTGGGAACCAGATGGGGGTGCAAGGGGAGTGGGGTGGCGGGAAGGGGGAGGTCGGGAGAAGGTTTGCCTCTGGGGGGGTGTTTTTGTGTGTATGTGTATTTGTGGGGGGTCCCCCTCCCAAAGCCCCACCACAAATGCCCACTGCGGTTGCCCCTGGAGCTGCGGTGAAACTTCACGAGAAAGAATGAACGCGTGGAGGAGCGGGGCGCGCGTCACGCGTGGGAGAGCCTTCCTGGGCACCCACCGCTGGATCCAGCCCTCAGACCTTCTCCATCGGAGCCCAAGCACTGACGGGGGGGGGGCGATCTCCAAAGCGGTTTGATCCCGAACCCCGCACAGCAAGCTGAGGCTCGATCGCCCCTTGCTCAGGGCGGCTCTCGCCTGGGTTCTCAAGGACGTTGTAGTGACTGTCAATTCCGGGCGAACTCGACATGCCCTTTTGTGTTGGGAGGGTGATGCGCTTTCGAGCCCGAGCCTGTGCACGTCTTCTTAGAAGTAAGTCCCATTATGGTCAATGGAGCTTGCTCTCAGGAAAGTGTGGCAAGGATTGCAGCCTGAAATCCCAGGCGCCTGCCCTTTTGCCTTCCCCAGACTTCCGTGGGTGCTGCTTCTTGCGTTTTGTTTTGTTTTGTTTTGTTACTGTGTAAACCCAAGACTAAAATGGGGAGTGGGAAGATTTTCGGGGATCGTCTTCTCTTCGGGTAATATGAAGGCAAGCCCAGGATGGTCAAGAAGGAGTTCTGTTTCTCTCTCTCTTTTTGTTCTACTTGGACCCGTTTAATACTTGTCACCCCGAGTTCCATCTCATCTAATCTATTTAACCAGATTTACCCGCTGTTTTCTTCTCCGTGTTCCCTTCCTCAAGGAAGCGGGAATGACATCCTGGACTGGGAATGATTGCGAAAAAAATATATAATTTAATGTCAGCCTTAACGTGGCTTGGAAAGATCCCGAATATTTAAAGTGGGAGACGCAGCCCCTCTTATGTTTGCGCAGGAAAGTCTCAGATATTTTGCAGACTAAAAGTAGAAAGGGGTCACATCGAAGGTATGCTTGCCTTTCAATGTGTCCTGCCCCCAGAGCGCAAGGAAAGTTAAATATTTGTGGAACAAAAATTATAAATTGCATTATAAGTAGAAATTTTAGTAAGGTCAACAGGAAGCAATTTAGAAATCTAAGCGAGATGATTCACTTTTAGGGGTCCTTTTCCTTTTCCTCCTCTTTCTTTCTTTCTTTCTTTCTTTCTTTCTTTCTTTCTTTCTTTCTTTCTTTCTTTCTTTCGCTGAGTATTTCTGTGAAGGAGTAGAGAGAAGGAAAGGAGGAAAAAAAATTAATTAGGAAGGGCAAGACATGAAAAATCTCCTCCCTTGTTTGCTTAGCCAAAGGGAGCCCTTCGGCTTCCCAGTCTATTTGAATACCTCCGTGTGGTTTGAGAAATGCGGGTGTCCGATTCGGGGGCGGAGTGTTTATCCCCACTCTTTTGTTCGAGGCCAGGAGTCCTGTCCAGGTGGGAACTGAACCGGGAGCATCATCCGGAAAGGATTTTCTAAACAAATTCAGAATATGAGCAGAAAGGAAAGAAAAAAAAAACCAAATTCCAATAAACAAACCTTGATCTGAGCGAATGGCAAATAGGACCGGGAAAGGGAGGGGGGAACCAGATTTGCAGATTAGTAGGAAGCCCCTACAGTGAA
Organism: Tiliqua scincoides; assembly: GCF_035046505.1. Lineage (NCBI taxonomy): Eukaryota > Metazoa > Chordata > Lepidosauria > Squamata > Scincidae > Tiliqua > Tiliqua scincoides. The sequence continues at coordinate 218,167,626 of NC_089823.1, read as the reverse complement.
GAAGCAGCGTCATTCCGCCACGTTTACAGGCAGAGGCAAACCAAGCGTTGAATCCGAATCAAATGCGCGGGAGGGGGTTGTCGCAGAATAACAGGAAGTGAAAAAGTAACGCAAATAAAATTATCCTCAGTATACAGGCGCTTTTCGGAGTTCTCTGAGCCGCCAAGATCTCTGCCTCGAGGTGTTTACAATCTACATTAAAGCAATGGGGGGGATCACAGCAAACGGGTTGAGCAGGAATTCTGGAGGTGAGCAAGCTCAGTTTAACAGGACCCAGAACGGTTCTTGGGATCATTTTACAATCTTCGGTGCCTCCTAAGGGCAAGCAAAATAAAGGACTGGTTAACAGCCCAATCCTAAACATGTCTAATCAGAAATAAATCCCATTGTGTTCAATGATATTTACTCCCAAGGAAGTGTGGATAGGATTCAGCCTTAAGGTTGCAATCATACTTACCCGGGAGTAAGTCTCATTGAACGCAATGGGCCTTACTTCTGAGTTGACGGGCAAAGGCTTGGGCTGTAAGTAGCCCGAAGTCGGAAATTTTAAAAGGCTATTCCACCGAGTCAAAGTCGAGGGTCGACCACCGACGGAGTGTCAAATTCCCCACCCCACCCCCCAACACCTGCTGCTGCTATTTGGAAACGGCATCTCTTGAAAGACCCGGCGGATTGAACAACTTGGGATGCCCAAAGCCCCTCAATTCAGTTCTAATTGGCTCGGCTCCATTCAGTTCTATGGACATTGATTTGAAAGGGGGAAAGGATCGAAAGGAGGAGCCTTCCCACCTTTGGGACCCCCGGGTGGGTTCCTGGAGGACTCTTTTCTGGTTGCTGTCCAGAGGCCGAATGGGAAAGGGGTCGTGAGGTCCTCTCTCCCCTCCCCCGCCCCTCCCACCCTAATGGTCCTGGCTTGCTTGGGGCAGGCAGACCTCCTTCCCTCTCCAGTGGGCTGCTCGCAGCGTCTCCCTTAACCAAACGCCCGCTGTCAAGACCCGAAGGCTCGTCTGAAGGGCGGTCAGCAGCTCGGCTCTTTAAGGAGCCTGGAAAGCTTTCCGATGGTTGACCTGCCTTCCGCGGAGGCCGTGGAAGCCGGAAACCGAAATCCGTGGCCTCGCTTCGGGTTTAGCCACGCAGGTCAGTCCTGAAACCGAAGCACCCACCGGATCCAGGATCGAGGCGTGGGAGCTGAGAAGGAGCGGGGTTCCCTTGGACTCCGTCGTCCTTCCCAACGAGTCCCCCACGGGATCACTTCGGAGGGGACAGTCCCATGGGCTTCTTCATGCTCGTGCTCATGTGCTGTGCTCCCAATGAGATCTACTTGCAGGGATCCCATTCAGGCCAGGTCTGCAGCAATCTGATTAAGCCCCCTGACTTGGGAGTAGGCCCCCTGACTCGTGAGTAAGGCTGCAATCCTAGCCACACTTTACCTGGGAGTAATCTCCACTGATTAAAATGGGACTTCTGAGTAGACCCTCACAGGCTTGGGCTCTAAGTTCCTTGGAAACTCATGGGGGGAGGAGGAGGGATGGGAATCTGGGGGTTGGAAGAACGGGGTACTGGACGACCTGCCAACATCTTCTGGTCAAGGAACAGGCGAGAGAAGCCCTGGTTTGGCCCACCAACCACCTGGGCCACCAGCCTTGAAATTGCTAAGAGATGTGACCTTTTCGCAGTTCATCGATCCCTCCTTACTCCTCCTCTTCCTCCTCCCTTTGACTTAAGGTAGGACTTCAGGTTGAGACCCCAAGAGCAAACCAGGCCCTCCTGATGCACTCGGGTTTGGGTGGTGGTGCCTGCCTGATGGCTTTTTGCTTCTCCTGCCCAGTTTCCCCGGAGCTGAAGGACCGCAAGGAGGATGCCAAAGGCATGGAGGACGAAGGGCAAACGAAGATCAAGCAGCGGAGGAGCCGGACCAATTTCACCCTGGAGCAGCTGAACGAGCTGGAGAGGCTCTTCGACGAGACCCACTACCCGGACGCCTTCATGCGAGAGGAGCTCAGCCAGAGGCTGGGGCTCTCCGAGGCCAGAGTGCAGGTGAGGAGGCTCTTTCCGGGGAGGAGGGGGCTGCGGGGGGTCCTCTAAATGTCTTCACACGGATTAGCGCCCCCGCAAAACCCGATTTCACTTCGAAGTGATTCTTCCCTTGAACTCAGTGGGGACTGTCGAGAGACTGAGGATCGCGGCTGTGCTCGCCTGTGGGTGAGTGGGAGGTTGGTGTCCTACCTGGGAGTAAGGCCCACTGGGTTGAGGAGGGGTTCTTCTGCGTACGCATGCTTAGGACCAGGCTGTCGGTGATTCTGCAGAGCAGGTGGTCGGAATCCCCATGGACGCCCGACCCCTACCTGCCTCTGCGTGCCGTGCAAGAGGTGATATTCCCCCTAGGAATGTGGTGGTTTGTGCCTCTCTCTGGGGAACCAGAGGACAGCGGGGTTTCTGGAGCCACAGATACCGTCTCTACGACCCTTCAGTCTGATCCTGAATAAACTTCCTCGGAAGGAAGTGTTCAATAGAATCTTCTTAGAAATATTCTCCTGGTTGAGTTCAGCAGCTTAAGGTTCATCTAGGTTAAGATGCACTGAACTGCAGAGGGCAACTCTCAACTTTCTTGTTATCGTGGTTTATATTATTATTATTATTATTATTATTATTATTATTATTATTATTATTATTTCATCAAGATCTATGGCGTTAGACAGGTCTCTGCCCCAAAGAGCTTCCACTCAAACCCGGCAGTGAGTTAGAGGGGAGAAAGTGTGCGTGGGGGTTTGACCTGAGCCAGGTGAGTCCCACTGAGAGGAGGTGTGTCCATGTAGCTTTCCTGCGCAGGAAGTGCTTCCCTGCGATTGTCATTTCCTCAAGCTTCTGTTTCTACGAATGGTTCAAGCAGAGACCCGGGTGTGCGTCTGAATGCACTGCTAGAACCCGTCTTTCCCTTCCACACCAGTCATGGCTCAGTTTCAAAAAAAGAAACAAGCGGATATATGAATTAATCTTATAGCAAGACTGGCTAATAAAACGAAATTGGGAGCGGAGAAAGTGTACCCATTTACGAGCCATTAAAAAGGAGAAGAAGGGGAAGTCGTTACCGTCTCGGGGGACCAGAGGCAGGAGGCTGGCTTGCCCACCACTGCTGGGATTGGAGACCCTCTTCCTTCTTCCTAGCATTGCAGGGGCTCCTCCACACAGGGACGAACAGTGGGTGGGGAGTCAGGTGAGGCAGAGCCTCCCCACTGGAGTTCTTCGAAAAGCGGCGCCCCTGGGTTGTGAGTGCTTGTGTAGTGTACCTCACATGGTAGCGGCGCTGCTTTTCGAAGTTCTCCAGTGGGGAGGCTCTGCTTCACCTGCCTCCCCACTTACCCCATGTTCCTGCACAACCCATGCGCTCCTGCACATGGGTTATGTGCTCCTGCGCGAGGATTGCGGCTCTATTCGAAGGACTCCGATGGGGAGGCTCTGCCTCACCTGCTTCCCCACCCACCATGCCCCCTGCCTCCAGAACCATCAGTTCCCAGGTTCCCAACTGGCAGCCGTGGGTTGCGCCCCGTCCACGGCCAATAAGTAGAAAGTCATCCTCCGGGTGTCAAAGACCCCGGCGCTGGTCAGGACTCCCGCGAGTCACTGTCTGGGTCACGGTTCTTGCCCCAGGGAACGGAGCCTGAGAGGGACGCATGAAGCAGTTGGGGGCTTCCAAACATCTGTAGCTGCTGTAAGAGATCCTTCCTCTTCCATGGGGAGGGAGGAAGAGGCAGCCATCTGCACCAAACGGGGCTCGGCTCTAAGAGGCTGCCTTTGCTTCTTGTAATCGGATCAAGGCAGAAACTGAACAGTGGTGTTGGAGCAGGGCTGGGGGGGCAATAAAAGGGGGGCAGACGCACACTTATAAACAGAGGAGAATATTTTGGAAAGACCTCCCAGCAGAGAGAGAGAGAGAGAGAGAGAGAGAGAGAGAGAGAGAGAGAGAAACCTGCCCATGTGCTTTTCCACCTTTTCAGACAGGCTGCTTTATTGAGAAAAAAAACATAATAATACTAAAAAAACCTGGGTCCCCCAACTGGTCTGCGAAAAAGGTCTCGTCTGAAAGGGCGCTGATTCCTAGGAGGGCGGTTTTGCTGGGCTCAACAAAAGAAGAACCAGAGCCCCTCATAATCCACCTAGAAAAAACTTCCAGAGATTTGCATAGATTAGAGTTCCCTTCCTTTTAAAAGGCCCTACAAGACGCTTCTCAGCCATTTCGTGGGTCAACTTGGCTTCCTGGCTCTCCTGGGCAGATGGTGGGGGGCACCTCTTGGAAAGAAACAAGAGCCTGACAGTCAGCCCCGGGCAGGCGAGGACCGAAGCATTAAACCGTGTTTACTCGAAAGTAAGTCCCATAGATTTCAGTGGGATCTACTCTCAGGTAAGTATGTTTGGGGGAGCGATTTAATAGCACCAAGTTGTGCCATGTGACAAGTTCATCAGATAACCAGTTTCCTCAAATTCAATGGGGATCCCATAAGCGTGCGTAGGATTGCTGTCACTCAGCCCGATCCTGTGCCTGCCTGCCTGGCTCAGGTAAACGATGTTCAGTTCGTCTTACTTCCAGGTAAGTGTGGATAGAGCTGCCAGGTGCAGTGAAGCACCAGGCAAGCTTACTCAGAAGTAAGTGCCAGTGAATTCCATTCGTCTTCCTGCTGAGTGAGTGCACCTTGGGTTGTCCTGGGAAGCCTGCCCTAAGCACCCTGACTTGTTACGTCCCATTGAACACAGCACGATTTACTCCCAAGTCGAAGTGCAGAGGGCCGGGCTCGCTGCATGTCCGCTTACTCAGAAGTGAGCTCCAGCGAGGCAAAGGGAGCATACTGCAATCCTATGCACGCTTACCTGAGAGTTAGGCCCATCGAACACCAGGGGAAGATTTACGTCCGAGTAAACATGCTTAGGGTGGCTGGCACTGCCAAAAAATATGGAGGACTGGAGAGTTGGTTTGAATGTGGGCGAAGGTACCCTGTGCCCAGTGGCGTAGCTAGAGGGGGGCAAAGCACTAAGTTTTGCAGGGAGCTGCTTTCCCGCTGCGAAACTTAGTGCTTTGCACCCTCTCTAGCTACGCCGCTGCCTGTGAGACCAATCCTATGCCTGTCTACACAGAAGTAAGCCCCATTATAGTAAATGGTGCTTACTCTCTGGTAAGTGTTGATAGGATTTCAGCCTGAGCCTTTTATTGATGCAGACTGCTAGATCTCACAGTTTATATACCCATAAAAATGTCCACTACCGACCTCCTTCTTGAGGTCTTGGGCAAAGATCACTTGATAGTTTTAGACCTTTGAAACCGAAAACAGATCCCTTTCCCCAAACCCAGATCTCTTTCCCTGCAGTTACCTGCAAGCCGCCCCAAAGGGCAGGATTCGGCCCTTAAATACAGTCCCCAGGTTACGGTGCAGTGGGCCAAACCTCATTTATCTTAGCTGGGGCATTGCCGCGGAAGGACGCGTAAACTTGCGCGGTAAATCCCACCTATTTCGATGGAAGAAGTAGGATGCCACTGTGGGCGGTCGTGGGCCTCGCAGCGCGTTGCTTCCTGGGTTCCAGTCCCTTGGAGTTCAATGGAGCCTACCCTCAAGTAAGCCCCACTGAACTCAGTGGAATCCATCTCTAAGACCACATGCCCAAACGCATCCTTTGTGACTCAGAGGGGTTTAGGCTGCAATCCTAGCCACGCTTACCTGGGAACAAGCTCAATTGACTATAATGGGACTTACTTTTGAGTAGCCATGCCTAGGATTGCGCTGTTAGCTCTCCAAATCGGGCCAGCGGTGAGTTCTTCCTTTCCCTCCCTATTTCCAGTGGCTTAGCTAGAGTTTTGCAGGGAGTTTTGCAAGGCACTAAGTTTTGCAGGGAGCCTCCCCGAGGTGTGCAAGGGTTCCCTCTCCTTTGGAGCCACGGGGGGGGGGGGGGAGGAGAAAGCAAGAGAGGCCCCTTGCCCGCCACGGTGAGGTTCCCTGCAAAACTTAGTGCTCCGCTCCCCCTCTAGCTACGCCACTGCTTCCCCCCTTCTTCCTATAGGAGCCCATGAGATTACCATAGTAATGAGTCCATTATCCCGCTTCTGTGTTCCACTCCACCGCACAGAGGAACAGAGAATTTCCCCACTTCTTTGTAGTGAGGCTTTTATGACAGTAATTACCCCCCAAAAGTGAGCCATTAAACGCTTTGGTGTTTCGTTTTTCTTGAAGATAAAGCTAATTAATATTACAGGCTCCTAATGAGCGCATCCCCTTCTCGGGTCTCACTGCGCAGGCATCGCAAACCTTCATCACAAGTTTCTTTCGCATCAGATCGCGAGGGGAGGGGGCGCTCCTTTGAAGGGGCTTGACTGGGGAGAGATGAAATAGGCCTGGAAAAGTCATGGAGCAGGAACTGAGACAGCCTGGCGGCAACTGGACACTTGCTGGAGCTGCTGCGCTCTTTTAAGGCTCGACTCTAAACTGGGTTTAACCACTCACCAGCCTCCCTGATCCTTACCTGGGCGCAGTGGCGTAGCTAGGAGGGGTGCCAAGCACTAAGTTTTGCAGGGAGCCTCCCCGCAGCGTGCAAGGGGCCCCTCCCCCTCGGAGGGACACTCCTCCGTTTGCTCCCCCCGCCTGGAATGATTCAGAAAGCCCTTTCACACTGTGGTGAGGCCACCTACAAAACTTAGTGCTTTGCAACCCCCTTCTAGCTACGCCACTGCCTAGGCGAAGTCATCGCCAATGGAGCCCAGCTCTGGGGTCTATTTACAATGCTTGCTGGAAGGAGCAGGGCAGAAGGCTACCAGGAAGAGAAGGAACAGCCCTGTCTCCCGAGTAGTCGCACCGACTTCAAGGAGACTGCTCTTGAGTAAGGCTTTCTAGTTTAGTGTTGCAGTTATCGATATATTTTTAGTTGGAGCCTAAGTCCAGGTGCGATCTAGCCAAAGTTCAGCTACTACAGCCCTCCTGCCATTCTAATTCCCCGAGGTTTTAACTCATATAGTAAGTTTATATAGTATGTCCTTCAGTCGTTCTCACTGAAAAAGGGGAAAATGACTATAGTAAACCTGATTTCACTGATCTTTCCAAGTTGGACATTTTGGACACACTCACTTGGGGGGGGGGGAACTCAAGGGATCCGTGGGACTTGCTTCGGAGTAAACTTGCTCCATTCAAGGACGTATGGTGGATGGGGAGGCAGGTGAGATAGAGCCTCCCCACCAGAGTCCCACCATGCGAGGCTGCGTGAAGGTGTTGCTTTTCAAAGGACTCTGGTGGGGAGGTTCTGCCTCTCCACCTACTGCACCTCCCCGGTTGTGAGTGCTTCACATGACAGAGGTGCTTCTTTTCAAAGGACGCTGTTGGGGAGGTTCTGCCTCATCTACCTCCCCAACTACTGCAAGTCTCTGGCTCCAATTACATTTCTGTTCCCACCTCCCACTCACAACCGGGGAGGTGCAGTAGGTGGAGAGGCAGAACCTCCCCACCAGAGTCCTTTGAAAAGCAACACCTTCACGCAGCCTCGCATGGTGGGACTCTGGTGGGGAGGCTCTATCTCACCTGCCTCCCCATCCACCATACGTCCTTGAATGGAGCAAGTTTACTCCAAAGCAAGTCCCACGGATCCCTTGAGTTCCCCCCCCCCCAAGTGAGTGTGTCCAAAATGTCCAACTTGGAAAGATCAGTGAAATCAGGTTTACTATAGTCATTTTCCCCTTTTTCAGTGAGAACAACTGAAGAGAATTGCGAAAGATGAAGAGGAGGGTGATGATGTCCAAAGAATTTGGGATCCAGTTCCAGCTTTGGAGGAAGAGAGACTTAACATATATTTACTATGAGATGCTCACTAACTCAGGGAACAGATGGAAACTTTGGGTATGGGCAGGTGTTCTAAGGGCTACTTTGATGGTGAGGAACCATGTTAACAAACGGGTTGAAGGGCTCTGCATTAACTAGAGTGGGTTCACATTGGCTATAAACATGGCCCAAGACACCCCTGATTGCCAGGTCACCCTGCAGAGGGAATCGTTTACACCTTTCTCCTCAGAAACTGGGGGCAAGGAAAGATGACTCCCCCCCCAACGATGAAGAGAATTATGGAAGGCTGGCATTTGCCTCACAGCACAAGATGCTCAGTGGCATAGCTAGAGGGGGTGCAAAGCACTAAGTTTTGCAGGCTTTGCACCCCCTCTAGCTATGTCACTGAAGAGGGTGATGAGAAGAAAAGTGGGGGGGGGGGAGACCTTTGTCTCTCTCTAGAAACTGGGAGAAAAGCTGTGTGGTCAGCCAACAGGACACCCAGAAAGCTGAAATGAGCTACACTGACAGCCCAATCCTATGCATGTCTACTCAGAAGCAAGTCCCACTGGGTTCAATGGGGCTTACTCCCAGGAAAGTGGGCATAGAATAGCAGCCTGAGATAGCCCAGGACTAGAGCTTTTGGATTCCTAGCAAAGTCCTCAAATACTACATCAACCAGTCACTTGGGCCTGAAGTGGATGTCATCAGCCAAGGCAGCTTCCCAGCAGAGAGGCAGCCAAGGGGGGGGGGGGACATCAATAATGACCCACACACATGTGCCATCACTTTTTCAGGCTTGGACCTGGACTGGGGGATTTTGTCTGTTGCAGGCCGGGAAGCACATTTCTGTTTGCAGAACACAAGTTTCATTTCCTGGCCATTAGAAGTGATATAGATCAGTGTTTCTCATACTGTAGGTTAGGACCCACCAGGTGGGCCACGAGCCAATTTCAGGTGGGTCCCTATTCATTTCAATATTTTTAATATATTAGACTTGATCCTCACATAGTATGTGACTGCATCTGGGGAAATGTGACTGCTCTGTATTGTCTACAGGTTACTATGTATATGCTTTTTAACAATGATAGTAAATGGGACTTAATCCTGGGTAGGTGTGGGTAGGATTGCAGCCTAGGATTGTTAAAAATTGTCCTGGTTGATGATGTCACTTCTGGTCATGACATCATTTCTCGTGGGTCATGACAGATTCTCATTCTAAAAAGTGGGTGCCAGTGCTAAAGGTTTGAGAACCACTGATCTAGATGATGCCAAACTGTTTAGAGAGGAGTATTTAGTAGTGAAAAACTGTCCTTCTCCTTCTCTCTCCAGGTCTGGTTTCAGAACAGAAGAGCTAAATGTCGAAAGCAAGAAAATCAACTGCATAAAGGTAAGTGGCATGGACCAGGAGTGCAAGAAAGCGAGTCTGCAAATGCAGGTGCTTGCACGGAGTTATTAATGCCCCCATTTCCAGATTCCTCCACCTGAAAGATACCTTTGTGCAGTGGTGTAGTTAGAGGGGGTGCAAAGCACTGCTGCTTTCGTGCTGTGGTGAGGCTTCCTGCAAATCTTAGTGCTTTGTACCCCCTCTAGCTACGCCACAGATTCCAGGTACTATTTCTGGTCTAAGTGCAGTGTCAGGAAGGGAAGGAAGGGGATACACTCCTCTCTAAGAATCTCTCTCTCACCCCCCCCCCCCAGTATCTGATTTGATCTCTGTTTGTTCCTTCCAGGGGTCCTCATAGGAGCAGCCAGTCAGTTCGAAGCTTGCCGAGTGGCCCCCTATGTGAATGTGGGAGCTCTGCGGATGCCTTTCCAGCAGGCAAGTATGGTGGGGAAAGCCTCACCTCCTTGTAGTCTTCAAAGTGTTCATGAGACTCTTTCACTTCCTTGGTCACTCTTCCTATTAGTTTTTAGACAAAATGATCATCAAGCCTTAATGGGAGGAAGCCCCATTGAACACAATGGCACTTTCTTCTGAGTAGACATGCATAGGATTGTGCAGTAAAACTGTACAGGTGCAGTGCAGGAATTGGATAGCTCTGGGTCTTGCCTGGACGTGGAACATTCCGATCCTGAGCACCTCTAGAGTCCGACTCAAGCCTGTGCATGCTGACTCAGAAGCAAGCCTAACAAGGAGCTCACTCCCATGCAGGCATGTGCAGGATCATTAGAAATGAGAAGTCCACATTAAGTGTAGAGGGAGTCAGGACTGAACTGCAGGGCCCAACTGGAAACATTTTTTGGAGGGGCCCTTTTGTTCACAGCCAAGATCTGTAGAAACTCAGAGATATAAATACATTTTATTATAGATTTTATATGTCTATGGTAGAATTTCTGACTAGAAAGATGATCAGGCTGTGTTGGTACAATCCAATTCTTGGCATGTTCATTCCCAAGTAAACTCTTGAAAGGTATTTATGTTGCCCTCACCTCTGGTTTGCTCTTGAACAGTGTACTTTCCCTCAAGTTTTAGTTCGAAGCAGATGGAACTCAGTGGGACTTGCAGTACTTCCAAACAAATGCACATGGTACTTTGTTGCAGTGGGATGTGAATGATATGATGGTCTCACCTGTGAAATGGGGGCAAATGGGAAGGAGGCAAGGTGAAGTATTTTGCCTAGTGAAGAAGGCTTGTAGCTCGGACAAATCCAATAGTATTAGTATTAGTATCAATAGTGTATAAAGTAGGCAACAACTGGAGCCATTTCTCCCCTCTAAATGTGAATCGTGGTCCACATAGTGGTGATAGTGATGGGTGTGGATAATATCACCACAAAGGTCATGTGGGAGACGATGGAGAGCGATAGACATGTGCAGTCATTAGAGAGCTGACAGGAAAGGCGCAAGATAAAGTAGGGCTCTCTATCTCATTTCCACTGGCTTGCTGTTATCAAGGACCAGAGTCCTGAAGTCAGTGGAATTTAAGCAGCCTAAATGTCTGCAGAGCTGAAGCCAAGTTGTGCGGATTTGGAGGCTGGTGTGGATCAGAGACGGACAACTCGTATTTTCTCTCACTTATGTTTAGGATAATTGCTCATTTTCGTATAGTGTAGACAGATGGTCAAGCAACAACGTTTAGGAAAATATACTCAGACCGGATGGGTGAAGTCAAGTAAACTCAGAAGAAAGGCAAATGGGCACATTCATTAGAAACCAGAAGCCCAAATTAATTGTAGCGGGAGGCAGGTCGGGCCTTAGGAACTGTGGGGCCCAACTGGAAGTATTTTTTTTTGCGAGGCCCTGGGTTCACAGCCAAGGTCTGTAGAATCTTAGACATATAAATAAACTTTATTATAGATTTTATATGTCGGTGGTAGAAGTCAGAAAAAAAATAAAATAGGTAACCATTGCAGTATACTGTGTGTATTTGACAAGACTAAATTTACCCTAGTGCAGGGGCCCCCATAGGTGCAGGGCCCAGTTTGGAGCAATTGGTTAAATTGGCTTAAAGCTGGCCCTGGAGAGAAAAAAACTTAGCAGATTTACAGTCAATAAGTCTGTACTGACTTTGGTCAGCTAACCAGCATATGAAATCATCCATCACCAACCAACAGCACAAAGCAGAATTAGGGCCTAATCCTATTCAACTTTCCAGTTCTGATGCAGCCATGCCAACAGGGTGTGCATTGCATCCTGTGGTGGGCAGGGGGTAGGTCACAGGAACGTTTGTTCCCTTACCTGGGGACTGCGTTGTAACTGCATTGGTACCAGAAAGTTGGATAAGATTGAGCCCTTAGAAAAGGATGACATATGTTGGTCAGCCCCTAGGCAGCATTTCCCACAAGCAACTCATACAATTAGCACATGGCAGCAGGCAAGACAGTACATGAAACTGACCAGTCAGTCAGTCAATCAGTGCCCAACTCAATCCAACCAGTCAGCATATGTAACTAGATAGCCCATGAAACTAGCCAGCCATAGTACAACACCTCACTATTTGCATAGCTAAGGAGGGATGGGGGGGTACATTGACCTGGGTACCATGCCTTGAGGAGGTGCCAACCTGCACCCCTGAGGGTGGACCCAAGGTGAAAAGAGCAGTCTACGGCCTCCTGGAGACCTTAGAAAAGCACTTTCTAAAAGGCATCTGGCACATGGGGGGGGTGTGTTAAAATGGAGGGGGTGTTAAAAAAATTGCATCCCTGGGTACCAGATGCCCTGGGTATCACTGTACCTAGCCTAGCCAGAGACCAATGCAAATGATAGACAACTGAGAATTTTTATGCAACAAAGCTGCTTAGTGTATTTGAACCAAACCTATGCTGCCAGCAGTCTAGCCAGACCCAGTCATGATGGAAGTACACAGAGGCCTAATTTAAAGTGCTAAGGATTCAGCCTTCTTGGAAGTAATGCTGGGTCACCAGGAAGTCTTTCCAAATGACACATAATTCCAAATATGTGCAGAGGCATTTTCTTTTGTAGTGGACACTTGCTCAAGACTGAGCTGGACCCTGAGCTTAGCTCTGTTTCTAAAAAACAGTAGGCAGCTCTGGACCAGAGGAAGTTATAACTCTCCTTACTACTGACTTGACTCCTTACTTAGGTTCACGGCTTCAGTGCATACACTGTCAACTCCCTTGGAATAGCTGGAATGTCTAGTGCTTACTCAGTATCTGGGGAAAGGTTTTCTGCACATGTCCAGGTGTCTTTATTTTGATGATGTCACATCTTCTAGTATTGAGCCTGTCCTGAAAGTACTCATGGGAAAGAGCCATATATTTCCAATCCTTTTGTGAATGAGATGACCTAGGTGTTTTGGAGTTGCAAGTGATGTAATACGTAAATTACATCAGTACACTTATCAGGGACTAAACCCCACAGAATATTGAAGCATGTAGCACAATCTTATGCATTTTTACTCAGAAGTAAATCTCATTGTATTCCATGAGGCTTGCCTCTAGATAAAAGTGAGTAAGATTGCATCCAAAAATGGCAGGTTCTGTGCATACTTAGATGGGAGCAAGCCCCATGACACATAATGGGACTTATTTCTCAGGAGAAATGTACAGGCCTTCGCTGAGTAAATATGCCTAGGAGTGGGCTGCACAAATAAAAAAATAAAGCCTGCACTCTCAAGCACTTTTACTATGGACTAAGGGCCTGATCCTATGCAACTTTCCAGTGCTAATGCAACTGCATTATATCCCTGAGGAAGGGGAACAAATTATTCCTTTCCTTGGGGAGGCCTCCAAGACTGCCCCTCACCACAAGATGCAGCACATGCTCCTGTGGCAGAGCTGCAATCAGTGCTGGAAAGCAGGATAGGATTGGGTCCTAGGATTCACTCACTGAATATGCTTAGGACAGTAAATCAATACTCAGGGAAGCTTGTGTGTCAGATTCAGGGTGACTAGATGTCCTCTTTTTCCAGGACATGTCTTTTTTTCAGCCTCTTGTCCTGGAAAAGAACTTCAATGTCCTCCTTTTCAATATCTTATAATTTATTAATTACAAGATATTGAAAAGAATGTACTAATATATACTAATAAGGATGTACTTTGGGTGCTCTTTGGGGAGAAAGGCAGAATACAAATCTAATAAATAAATAATATGTAATTTAGTTTTAAATTTAATAATAATATAGTGTTTAAACTTAACCACATGAAACCGATATATGAGTGCTTTTAGCTTTTATGTTGCCATGTCTGACATTTTTCTTGGGTGTCCTACATTTTACGGTGCCTTCTCCTCCTTAGTGTTATGACATTTGGCTACCCTGGCCAGATTTTTCTCTTTTGAGAAGTGAGTCCACTTCAGCCTGCCTCACTCCAAAGTAAACCCCAGCATATCCCCACTGGGTTGCAGAAGGCCATGATCCCTCATCAGTGTGCTTACTATCACTGCCCTAAAGGTGTGGGAACCAGCTGGCCAGAGGGGCAGGACCCTCTGTAGTTGTTTAATGCTCTTGTCTTTTTCCATTCTTGTCACACCCTTAGGATAGTCATTGCAACGTGACGCCCTTGTCCTTTCAGGTGCAGGCGCAGCTGCAGTTGGACAGTGCAGTGGCACATGCACACCACCACCTCCACCCGCACCTGGCCGCGCACGCCCCCTACATGATGTTCCCGGCGCCACCCTTCGGCCTGCCCTTGGCCACGCTGGCTGCGGAGTCGGCCTCTGCGGCCTCAGTGGTGGCTGCAGCTGCCGCGGCCAAGACCACCAGCAAGAACTCCAGCATTGCGGACCTCAGACTCAAAGCGAAAAAGCATGCGGCTGCGCTGGGCCTGTGACTCCTCCAGCCCGCTGGGCACGTTGCAATTGCGCCACAAAGCAGCTGGCTGGCGGGGCTCCAGAGGGGGGGCGGGTCGATGTGACTGCTCTGAGGTCGCTGTGGCTGCTCTCTGGTTGCTGTGGCTGCTTGAGGTCGCTCTGGGAGACTGCCTCCTGTCCCCTTCCCCATCTGGACAAACCACAAACTCAGCCGCGGAGTTGGGCCCCTTTTCCTCTCTTTCTGTGGGACTTAAAATGTGAAAGATAAAACAAGTGGGGGAAAATGAATATCATCAACCAAGAATTCACTGTAAGCTGTTCACTGCTGATGACATGACTATGGACCATGGTGATCATCAACCAGGAGAGAAAAAAGACACAAATCTGAATGTGTATTTCTTTGAATGGAGAAAAAACACAGGCCCACACTCAACCTACCACCACCACCACCACCACTACTATTAATATGGAGGAGAAACAGGAGAGAGAGACTCAGAAACTGGAGGGACGAGATATACTTATTTAAAGAATTAGATGAAATAGACATGCAGCTGGGAAGTTCACAGGTTTTCAAACTGACCTTTTTCTGCGAAGTTCACTTTAATACAAGAAATTTGATAAGAGAGGCGGGCCTCCTTTTCACAGTTGCATCAAATACTTGAGTTTCACAGCCACAGTCTGGAAACGGAGATGAGAAGGGAAGAAAAAGAAGAAGAATTTAGAAATTAAAAAAAAGGAGAGAGACCTTGATTTCTCTGCCGCTTTCTGATGGAAAACTGATCGGAATACTTCTGCTAGCAGGGTTCCGGGTCTGCATGTATTTGGGTTTTTTTTGGGGGGGGGGTTTGTTTTCCTGTTGGCGGCCTTTCGGATCATTTGCACTTCATCTTTAGGAGAGAAATCGACAGGTTAAAACAAGTGCACATTGTTGAATTTGGGATTTTCCTGTTTGGGGGAGTGGGGATTGAGAGCATGGATTAGGGAGAGAAAAAAAGGGCATCCAATTACTTAAATCTTCACCACTCAGTTTAATGGGCCTGACTCCCCAGTCAGTGTGTTTTAAGATTGCATCCTAAGTAATGTTTAAAGTGCAGCCTGATTTAGCAACAGCCTTTATGGAACACAGTGATTTACTTCCGAGTAAGCATGCCTGCGATGCGGTGCACCTTGCATTTTTGAAATCAACTGGACAGCTTAGTGGGGACTTAGGTTAAATTCTATGGATATCAATTAGACTTGAGGGCACTTAACTGTATCTAGATGGGAGCATCTAGATTGGGAGGGGGATGTTCCTGATTCTTTCTATCTCTCTGCTCAGAGAAAAATTGGCATTGTATTCATCTTCCCCGCCCCGTTCGCGATCTTCCATGGTGCCACTTTTAAATAAGGACAAGTTTAAAAAAAAGGATGTTGATACACACAAGCAAATATTTATTTTGGCTATAATTACTCCTGAGTTGATAGCTCTATCAACCCTTTTTTCATCTGATCTCAGAAAGTGTATCCATCCTCATAATCGTGTGGTGATAAATATATATATATATTTTCCTTTCCGAAAGGCATATATAGCTATAATCCGAGGGACCACGAAGCAGTGGGTCCCGTAGTCCACTCAAAGCCTTCCAGAATTGAGTACTCTTTTTGCCAAGAAAATAAAATGGGGCTGGGGGGGGGGAAAGGAGGAGGAGGAGAAGATAAATCTCTTTGCAAGTTGAACTCTGCAAGGAACAGAGCTTTGTAATTATTTGTTCTCCATGAAAACAAACAAACAAAACAAATTATTTATATTGATCGTATTTTTTCTAGTGTATTTTAAGTTATTCGAGGGGGGGGAGAAAGAAAAGCAAAGAAAAAATCTGAGAAAAAATATGCTGTTACTTCATTTCCATGTTGTTGTCAGCACGAGATATATTTGGTTTCACTCAGGTTTGCTTCGCTTTGGTTTGTTCATTGTTGACGTCACAATTCTTCAATAAGTGCCAAGTTATGATAATTGAAGACACTTTGCAATCTGTTGAATGGAAAAAAAGAGAGTAAAGTTTTCGCTGATGGTTTTGCAGAACTTCTGTTCCTGTTCCTATTAAAACAGTAGTGTCATTCTACCTCCTCTCTCTCTCTCTCTCTTCCTCTCTCTCTTCTTCTTTTTTAAATTTTTCCTTTATTTGGATTACTTCCTCTTTCTTTCTTTCTCTCTCTCTCTCCTTTTGAATCCTTTACTGAGAGAGCAAGTTTCATCTTGCCTATTTTAGGGGGCTACTATCTGATATACCAGACACAAGCAGTTTGGTCTATATCCCCAGCATTTCTTTGGTTTTCAAAATGGGGTTCTGTGTACACTGTACACAAAGGATTCAAAAGCGGTGTTTCTCAAACTATGGGTCAAGACCCACTAGATGGGTCACCAGCCAATTTCAATATTCATTCATTTCAATATTCTATTTTTAATATATTGGACTCGATGCTACCATGGTATGTGACTGCATTTGACAGACCTGTACTTTTAACAAGCTGCTATGTATATGCTTTTAACAATGATAGTCAATGGGGTTTACTCCTGGGTAAGTGTGGGTAGGATTGCAGTCTAGGATTATGAAAATTTTTCCTGCTTGATGATGTCACTTCCGGTCATGACATCACTTCCATTGGGTCCTGACAGGTTCTGACAGATAAAAAGTGGGTCCCAGTAATCAGTGTATGAGAACCACTCGTGTATAGTTTATCTTGAACATCTCAAGGAAAACGAGAGAGAAAGGACGTGCACAAGGGTCACTTACATGCTGGGGTGAGGCTCCCTGCAAAACTTAGTGCTTTGCCCCCCCTCTAGCTACGCCACTGGATCGTTGCATTGTTAATCAGAAGTAAATCTAATGGAGCTCAATGGGGCTGACCGTCCCCCTCCCCCGCCAAACGTATAGGTTTGGACTGTAAAGTCTGGGAAGTTCCTTCTGGTCATACAAATGTGGGAAAGTGCAATAAAACGGATCGATTTTTGAATTGCGAAACACACGTTGATGGGGACGGGCCACTGAAGAGTTTTGTCTTGTTTTTGGAGTCATCCTAGAGACTAAATTACACTAAGGCTGCCATCCTAACCACACTTTCCTGAGAGTAAGCCCCACTGAACAAAATAGGACTTACTTCTGAGTCGACCTGGTTAGGCTTGTGCCCTAAACGTAGCAATAAAAGTTTCTGATTTGTTCTGCTTTCAGGCTGTCCTGCAAAATACCTGACAGGGTCCATTTACTTGGGAGTAAATCCCAATTAACTCCGTATAAACCTGCATCCTGTCTGACTGTAATGTTCACAGCAGTGGCGTAGCTCAAGGGGGTTCAGAGCACTAAGTTTTGCATGGAGCCTCACCGCAGGGTGCAAGGGGCCCCACTCCTTCAGAGCCAATCCGGGTGGGGGGAGCAAAACGGGGGCATACGCTGGAATACCTCCGAAGGAGAGGAGAAGGGGCCCCTTGCACGCTGTGGTGAGGCTCCCTGCAAAAGTTAGTGCTCTGCAACCCCCTCTAGCTACGCCCCTGGTTCACAGAAATCAGTGGAATGAGAAACTGCTTTCGGAAATGCTGACTATTTCCCTCTGAATTCCACGTAGTGCCACTGCATCCAACGTGATTTACTTCCAAGTAAATACGCTGACTCTAAAGCTCTAGTCCTAAGCCTGTTTCCATGAAGTCCAACAGATCTTGCGAAGTGGAGTGTGAAGCCACTGGAAGCCATTGCAAGAGGTTTTATTGAAATCCGGGTAATGAGTTCAGGGTTAGGCTCCCAGTTTCACTCAGGAGTAAGTCCCTGTTGCATTAAATGAGACCAACTCCCGAGTTAAGTGTGAACATTACTTCCAGAGGGGTCGGTGAGAAGCCAAAATACCCAGGGAACATCTTTTAATTGATCAGGGACTTACTTTCGAGTAAACATGTATAGGAGTGGGTTTTAACTTTCTCTGGGCTGTGCCAGAGGTTTACAGCCCGGACCTCCGCCCACAATCTTACACAGCTTCAACAGAACTGACTCACGAGTAAGCCTACGTAGGATAGCTTTCTTCCTGGAGGTAGTCTTTGGGTCGCTTTAAAAACTCTATTGAGACTCAGACTCGGAGTTTAAGGCTGCAATTCTATCCACATGTATCTGGGAGTAAGCCCCATAGACTAGAATGGGATTTACTTCTGAGTAAACATGCATAGCTTGGGCTCTCAGTCACCGATCCTCGTTGGATGGGCATTCACAAACCCAAGAAATAAAGTCCAGTGTTGGAAGAGAAGTGACTTAGGTAACGACTGAAGTTGAAACCGACAGAAACCAGTTCGACTAGCCCAGTGATTCTCAAACGTTTAGCACAGAGGCCCACTTTTTAGAATCAGAATCTGTCAGGACCCACTAAAAGTGATGTCATAACCACACGTGATATTATCAAGTAGGAAATTTTATTAACCATACTAGGCTGCAATTCTACCCACACTTACCCAGGAGTAAGTCCTATTGACTATCATTGTTAAAAGCATATGCATAGGAGCCTGTTCAAAGTACAGACCTGCCACATTTCCCCAAATGCGGTCACATCCCAGGGTAGCATTAAGTCTAAGATATTAAAAATAAAATATTGAAATGAATGGGGACTCACCTGACATTGGCTCGCGACCCACCTAGTGGGTTCCGGCCCACAGTTTGAGAAACACTGGACTAGGCTAAGAGAAAGGGGGATCGTGGCCTTTACAACGTTTTAGTACAGCTTGGCTTCGAAAGCATAGCCACGCTGGTACGTTGGTCAGGCTGAAAGTCCTGGGCCCGCTTACCTAGGAGTAAGTGCTCTTGACCGCGGTAGGATTTAGTAAAATAATCCGATTGACTTCTGAATAAACACGTGGAAGCTCGGGCTGTTTTTTTTCTTCTTCTTTCAAAGCAGCCACCACTTTGAGGATTGTCACCCTGGACTTGCAACGATAACAGCATCAGAGCCCAATCTATGCCTGTCTATTCAGAAGTAAGCCCAATTATAGTCTGTGGGGCTTACTCTCGGGTAAGTCTGGATAGGATAGTCTTACTGGCTCGGCAGGGGCAAATCCTGTTGTTGATGGGATCTGACTGGGGCTGCGTGGCCAAGACCCTTCTGCCCCCCTCCTGAAGGAGCCAGCCCAGCGTGGCCCTTCTCCTGTGCGACTGGCGCCCCAAAGAGAGGCGATCAGCAGACAGGGGATCGCCATCTGCCCTGCACTGGCTTCACTGGGCTGGGCGACGCTTTCCTGTCTGGGCTGCAGCGCTGCGGGGCGGTTCCTCTATTTATTCTGGCCTGAGCCTGTCCAAGAGGAAAACTCCGCGGCATTGTACTTTCGGGACAGCCTCCTGGACTCCCTTGCCTGCCCTGCACTGCCCGGGAGGCGAAGACAGAAGGGAAGGACCAGGCGGGGGAGAAGAAGGACACACCGTTCTCTCCAGGGGTGTAGCTGGGGGCGGCGGCAAAGCACTAAGTTTTGCAGGGAGCCTCCCCCCTTACCCTTGGAGGCATGCATCCGCTTTGCTCCTCAGCCCGGAATGGCTCCGAAGGGGAGGGGGAGCGGCCGCTTGCACGCTGCGGTGAGGCTCCCTGCAAAACTTAGTGCTTTGCCGCCCCCTAGCTACGCCACTGACTCGATCTACTTGTCATAGGGTTGCCATCAAACCACCCAGCCCAGCATCCACTCAGAGTCCCAGGAGCCTGGAGGCTCTTTTGGTCCCCGCTCCCAGAGTCGACGACTCAGTATTTTTCCGTGGTGACCTCCATCCACCGGGGCTGGGGCTCCAGGTGCTGTCCAAGGCCACCCTCTGCAGGCCAACGGGGTGGGCTGGGCCAAGGTCGAGGAAGGGCTGGAGAGCTCAGGGAAGAACACGCGCAGCCCACTCTTAAGCCCTCTTTGGTCCAAATGCAGTTTACTCCCGAGCAAGCCCGAGTCCAGCCTAAATTTCAATGGAATTTACTCTCAAGTAACGGGATCAGATTGAAAACCTGGCTCGTAAGCGCGCATAAAACTGCACAACATTTTTACATCGAATTAAATGTAACTCCCTCCAACCCAAAGGGTGGGCTTTCAATAACACGTGTTTAGGAGTGGGATGCGGGGCGGGGGGAGGAGGTCAGATTCCTGCAAAGCTCTCATCGGGTAAAGTCCAGATAAAAGTCACGCACTTCCTACAGTCCAATCTCCTGCGTGTTTAGTTGGACAGAAGTCTCAGTTCGGTTCGGTACCTCCCGGGCAAGCACAATCTAAACAGGTTTAGAGTACTCCGAAATAAGGCTACAATCCTATCCACACTTACCTGGGAGTAAGCCTCATTGACTATAATGGGACTTACTTCTGAGTAGACATGCCTAAGGACTGGGCTTTAAGTCCCATGGAGTGTACATCGCTAGTAAGTGTTCTTGGGATTGCACGCTACAAGGGCATCACCGAATCAATGGGACTTCCGAGTCAACTTGCTTTGGGAGAGGGCTGTTAGTCCCATTTGGGTCGGGCTCTCCCGTGATCAAGCCGCTTTCGGGAGCAATCCCAACCCAATTCACGAGGCAGTCAGTTCTACGGAACCCAGGGGGACAATTGACTTCTAAGTAACACATTCATGAGGTCGTGCTCTTCAAAATGTTTTAACTTGGGTCGGATCGTGTCCATGAACTCTTCCCTGGTGCAAGTAATGGCCTTTTCACATAACAACGTGGCCAGAGTGGATGGAGGGAATGTTCTTTTACCTCTCACACAGTATCAGAACCAGTATCAGAACCAGAATCAGTATCCACTAAAACTGAGTGGTGGGAGAGTTGGGACAAAGAAAACATTTCTTTACCCAGCATGCAATTAGCCGGTGGAACTCCTTGCCACAGGATATGGTGATGGCACCTGACCTGGATGCCTTTAAAAGGGAATTGGATAGATTTCTGGAGGAACAGTCCAGCCCAGGTTACAAGCCGTGAGGGGTCTGTGCAACCTCCTGATTTAAGTAGTCTGTGGAACTCCTTGCCACAGGATGTGGTGATGGCGTCTGGCCTGGATGCCTTTAAAAGGAGACTGGGCAGATTTCTAGAGGAAAAGTCCATCACAGGTTACCAGCTGTGAGGGGTCTGTGCAACCTCCTGGTTTTAGAAGTGGGCTGGCTCAGAATGCCAGACGCAAGGGAGGGCAGCAGGTCTCTTGTCTCGGGTGCTCCCTGGGGCATCTGGTGGGCCACTTTTAGACGCAAGAAGTTGGACTAGATGGATCTTTAGCCTGATCCAGCAGGGCTCTTATGACGTTCTTATGTAGGACTGGGGGTGGCGGTGGCTGTTTCGGAATGGGCTGCATTGGAGGCGAGGGCCCTTCCGAGGTTGTCCCGAGTTCGATTCTGGCTGGCTGCTGCTGCTGCTACTTTCAAAAGGCTGACACGGGTCGATGGGCGTGGAGAGCCTCCTTTCCTTGGCAAGTAGCCCCAGCATCGATTGTGGCGGAATGAAGTGACTCTCCTGCGAAGATGGACTGCTGCTTAAGCAGCTAACAGGCACTCTGAATCCGGTTTCCTCCGAAGTCAGTCCTGAGCGCCTCACTTCCCCGCAGGAGTGTTGGGGACGGTCACCTAAGGAGGCTTCCAATCCAGTCAGAAGGACCTACTTCAGAGTAAACCAGGGCTGCCTTGCATTCCTAGGTAGACGCTGTCCTCACCTCGACTTACCTTGAAGCAGTGGCGTAGCTAGAGGGGGGCGACAAGCACCAAGTCTTGCAGGGAGCGTGTAAGGGGCCCTTCCCTCTCGGAGCCATGGGGCGGACGGGCGGACAAAACAGAGGCGAATGGCCGGAATGGCTCCGAGGGGAGGGGGAGGAACCCTTGCATGCTGCGGTGAGGCTCCCTGCAAAACTTTGCCCCTCCCCAGCTACGCCACTGCCTTGAAGAGTTGGCTTTTAGTCTCCAGGTTCCCCAGGGGAGATTTCAGGGGTCGATCTGGCGTCATTTGAAACAAAGACACACACAATTATTTAAAGTGCAATCTTATGCACACTTACCTGGGAGCAATCCCTACTGCAGCAGGACTTACTGCCCAATAAAGCTGCATAGGTTGCTGTTTTAAGGACGATGAAAGATCTGAGACCTGGCCCAAGTTTTGCGTGGCAATCGATTAAGACCTGATTCTTGAAGACCTTCCAAAGGAACGCTCAACTCCCTGAGCCTTTCCTAGCAATAACTCCTTTGAACTGCACTCTTCAGAGGGCTGAATGCTGCCTCTTTGGTCTTGCACCTTCTCACTTCAGCATCGCCTACAAGAAGACAGACATATTTGGACTTTTGCCTCAGAGGCTGCAATCCTATCCAAACTTTCCTGGGAGCAAGTCCCACTGAACACAATAGGGCTTACTTCTGAGTAGACATGCATAGGATGGTGCCCTTAATCCATTCAAAAAAACAGCTTAAGATTCCATATCCAAGAGGAATGAGAAAGAACAACCCAGAAATACCAAAGCCAGAGTTTAGGGCTGTCTTCATTAGGACCAATCACAACATCTTAAAGAAACTTTCCTGAACTCTCAACTCTTCCTCAGGTTTGATGTTAAGCAAAGTAGAGGGGGAAAAAGTGTGTGTGTGTAGTCTACAGTTTATAACTCTAGTAAAATGGAGTGCAGGAAGAGTTAAGCAACCTCTCTGGAATTAGCCTCTCTGGGTGCTACACTGATCTCAGGATTGCACCCAGGACTTCTGGGATGAAGGAACAATAAACAGATGCTCTTTTCAGAAAACATGAAGCCTAGTAGTTATTATGTTCCAGCCTCAGCATCAACTGAAGCCCAAGATCCTCCTACAGAGCAGAAAAACAAAACAAAACATGGTCATCTTTGTATTAAGAACATAAAAAGAGTCCCACTGGATCAGACCATAGGCCCATTTAGTCCAGCTTACTGTATCTCATAGAGAGCCACTAAATGTCCTAACCATGTTAATAAGGTTGGATACTACTTTCAGGTGATTGATTAGGTAGGGATACCAAAAAGTCTCATGACATCATATATAACCATTCACAGCTGTAATAATACAAAGGGAAGATTTTTATCCATCAAAGGAAAATGATTAACCCATTTCTGCCCAGCCCACAGGTGCACACGTTGATTCCTGTTGCGTATATGCAACGTTGGGCAGAAATGGCTTTACAGACAGGAAGGAAGCGATATGAAGAAGGGAAGTTCCCTTCCCCACCTTGCTAGCCACATATTAGTAGGTTCTGGGAACTGTGGAATGTGATCATGTAATATCTGGTGTAACCCAGTCAAAAAAAGTTGTTTCTACCCCTTTAAGACAGGCTTATAGATAGATATGGGGATTTGCATCAGTGTAGGGGATTATGAGTATATGAACACAAAGCTGATGCTTATTTCAGAATAATCAATTCATGGTGTGAGTGCTTTCCTTTTAATTCATCTTACTCTGGCACCCATTCAAGCAAGTGCTGCAGTGTGTGCCTACCTGACAGGCCCCTCCCTCCATATTCTCCCATACTTTGGGAAGATCATTGCTTCCTCCCATTTGAGTCACTGAAGTAACAAACTTCTCCCAGATTAAATGCCCTCACCAAACATCCATCTCTTTGAAGGAGCATACAACCCAGTGAGTCCTCCCTCCCTGTAGTGGTATAATCCAGACTAGGGCCAACCCCCTTTTTCTGCCATTTGGAAGAACTCCTTCAAGTTAGTCCTAGAGTTAGACAAAATGAAGAGGCTTGTCTTCATGTACTTTGAGGATGGAAAAGAAAGCCTTATCAAACTGCCCCCCTCCAAGAATTATGTACACATCAACTGGGGTTGCACTAGAAAGAAATTGCCTATCTAAACATTCAAAATGTATAGGGATTAATTACACTTAAATAGATTTTTAGCTGCTAATTTGTACAATGTCACCCTCCTCCTCTCAGACTAATTATATATTGGTTCTTATCCATAGTGATAAGACCATCACCACAGTGATACAAAATCTGAGATATTCCAAATTAATGAATGTAAAGTAAGAGAGCATGCTCCTGAATCTGGGAGTAGGGACAAACCACTGGATACCACACGGGTTCACCCCCATGTGCTCTATTTTGCTTTTTCTTCTTCAAAGGGCCCAAGCCTAACCAACTTTCCAGCACAGATGCTGCCCGGAGGTAAGGGAATAAACATTCTCTTACCTTGAAGAGGCCTCCATGGCTGCCCTCCCACAGCAGGATGCAGCGCACACCCCATTGGCACAACTGCATCAGTGCTGGAAAGTTGGATAGGATTGGGCCCTGTGGTTTGTAAGAAATAGAGAGAAGAATGAACTAAACCAGAGAGGAGCTAATCTGTATTAAAACAAGTGCAAAGGATGGGCATCTTTGACTGGGATTGATTTTCTTGGTATTGCCACAAAATACTTGCTTGCAGCTCTGGAACTGCCTTCCCACAGATTATACATATTTCTTGAGCTCACTAATGAACCTGACAACACTTTGGGTCAAGTGGGGCAGACTTTCAGTTGTCAGAATATATCTGTGACCCAGAACCCCCGGCCTGAACCTGGAAGGAAAACAAACTTCACACACTGCACTCCTGAAGACATTTATTGGGAAGGAATTGCAGCACCGTGAAATCAATGGGATTTATTACCCAGTAAGCCTGAAAACCTAAGCATATGTACTAGGAAGTAAGTCCCATTGAACTCCAGTAAATTCTATTAAACTCCATGAGATTTACTTCCCAGGAACCCTGCAATAAGATCAGGCTGCAAATGTCATCAGACTCAGGGTGCTAGACTTCAGGCTTCAATCCAGTTACTCTGAGGTAATTTCATTCAAGTCAATGGGTTTTCTCCATTCCACTTAGAAGCAAGTGGACAGAGGAAAAACTCCTGAAGTATGATTTAGCTTTTACTGGCTCCCTTATTTCCTCCCTGCAATATCGTGACTGTGATTGTTTTGCATGACTTGCTAAATGGAAGAAAAATAGCTGACTGGCAGTTGTAGGAAGTTGTCAATGCAATAAAAATGCTCTTCCTTTCAAGTTGTAAAGAAAACATCAAACCTGGTTTGGACTGCCTTGATTTTCTAGAACAGTGCTTCTCAAACAAGTGTTTCTCAGACCCACTAGGTGGGTCGCAAGCCAATTTCAGGTGGGTCCCCATCCATTTCAATTTTGTTTTTTTAATATATTAGACTGATATGTGACTGCATTTGGGGAATGTTACAAACTTTACTGTTAACAAGCTACTATATATATGCTTTTAAAAATGATAGTCAATGGAACTTACTCCTGAGTGAGTGTGGGTAGGATTGCAGCCTAGAATTGCTAAAAATTGCCCTGTTTGATGAGGTCACTTCCAGTCATGACATCACTTCTGGTGGGTCCTGACAGATTCTCATTTAAAAAGTGGGTCCCAACGCTAAAAGTTTGAGAACCATAATGTTTGGCATTGTGACTAATGTCAAAGGCAAAAAACCCCCAAAACATCCAGAGACAGGCAGGATTACACCCCAATTCTATACCTAATAAATGAAAGTAAGTGAGCTGTAAGTCATTTTCCTCAGTTTCACGCATAGAAAATGTGCTGAGAAAAATGTAAGTTCATAACAAAGAAAAAACACTTTATTAATTTTTGTTACAAAAAACTTTTAAACAAAGAACTTTATTCAAAACAACTGACACATATTTTCTTGCAAAAACCAGAAATACAAAAGAATCAGTTGATCAATAAATGAAGTATCTGTATGGATGATATCAACTGACCAGAAAAATAATATTACAGTATTAATACATGCAAACCTGACTAGTTATTCCTGTTCTACACTTTGTACTCAGACAACTATCTGGAATTTACCAAATATATTCAAAATATCCTTATCTGACAAGTTTCCAATAAAACCAGCTTGAATACAGTAGTTGGTTCATATTCTCAACATTACGTGGAGGCTGTTGATGTATGTAACTCACAAGATGATTGATGCCCACAGTATGAATTTTAAATCTTTACAGTATGTTCAAGGTGCTCGTTCTTCCTGTCTTCAAGATGATTGTAATAAAAAAATGAAAAATGTTCTTTTGCCATAATGGAGAGAGGTGATTGGATGGCATAAGAGGATAATGCATTTTTTGCCCGGGAATGGACAAGACAGAAGATATTCTTAACAGGAGAATTTGGAAGAGGAATAATGTAAGCCTATAGCAAACACATATCTGGTTTTATATTTTCTGTAATGTCCCCATTTATATCAAACTGATCAAGACCTGCGAAATTTTATGATGGATATATTATTAACAGACACTGGTAGCCCAATCCTGGCCTCCACCATTGGCAACTATGCAGCCATGCCAACAGGGCATATGCTCAATCCAATGGTGGAGGGGGGCAATCAGGAGGCCTGGGAAGAAAGGAAAAAAGTGCCCCCTTAACTCTCTATAGGCTTTCTGGTGGCCTATGGGTCTCCTCGGACTTACATCAGCTATCTGGTGTAAATCAGAGGGGGGAAAATGTTTGGGGCAGGTCAAAAAGAGGGGATAGGATCCTTGTGCAAGTCATTGAGATCCATTCCCTCCCTCCTTCCCAAACTGCTCCCTTCCCTTCCCTCCCCTCTTCAAAAGTCTCCCTGCCTTTTCCCTCCCTGCCCATGACAAGCCCCCACCACCAACTTATCAGGTGCAGCAGAGCTTCTGGGGTTATTGTTGTGCGAAGCATTTAAGAACAGCCTTGCTGGATCAGGCCATAGGCCCATCTAGTCTAGTTTCCTGTATCTCACAGTGGCCCACCAAATGCCTCAGGGAGCACACAAGACAACAAGAGACCTGCACCCTGGTGCCCTCCCTTGCATCTGGCATTCTGATGTAGCCCATTTCTAAAATCAGGAGGTTGCACACAAACATCATGGCTTGTAACCCGTGATAGACTTTTCCTCCAGAAATTTGTCCAATGTCCTTTTAAAGGCATCTAGGCCAGATGCCATCACTACATCCTGTGGCAAGGAGTTCCACAGACTGACTACATGCTGAGTAAAGAAATATTTTCTTTTGTCTGTCCCAACACTCAATTTTAATGGATGTCCCCTGGTTCTGGTGACTCCTGTCCATTAGCTGCAGCAAAGTGCGCACCCTGGAGCTGCTGGAATTTTTCTGTTGATATAAAAGGCCTTGAGCTGCTGGAACACAAGTTCTGGCAGCAGAAGGCTCCAATGGGATTGTGCCCTAAGAGATGTACCATAGATGGCTTTCTGTAGGGAAGGTTTTTGCATAGTATGTGCATGGAGGTATTCATGTACAAGGACATCATTTAGAAGAGATGGTCAAATCAATTGTATAGGCAGGAACAGTTAGCTGTTGTTGCAGTTAGCTCACAGCATGAATTCATTCAAATTCTTTTTCAGGAAAGAAGCGATCCCACATTTGGTGCCCATCTTACATCTACAAAATTCTTGATAAGGAATAAATAATGTTGGGGACATTGTATTTCAGGGGTGTCATTGTGGGCACCCCAACTGACGCCTAATGACCATTGGGTGTTAGCATGGCCACTGGTATTGAGTATTCAGAGGTGGGCCCTTTGATGGAGCTGGGATCTCAGTCAGCACCCAACTCCTTGTGCCCCCCTAGCTGGAGGATGCCATAGATGTACTTAAAAAAAAAATTTCTGCAAGCCAATGTGATGCAGTGTTAGACTAGGGAGATTTCAGTTCAGATCCCTGACCAGCCACAAAGCTTATGAGGTGCCTTTGATCAGTCACTCTTCCTCTGTCTAAAGCAGCGTTTCTCACACATTTAGCACTAGGACCCACTTTTTAGAATGAGAATCTGTCAGGACCTACCTGAAGTGATGTCATGACCAGAAGTGACATCATCAAGCAGGAAAATTTTTAACAATTCTAGGCTGCAATCCAGGAGTAAGTTCCATTTACTATCATTGTTAAAAGCATATACAGAGTAGCCTGTTAAAAGTAAAGGTCCGTAACATTTTCCCAAATGCAGTCACATATCATGGCAGCATCAAGTCTAATATATTAAAAATAAAATATTGAAATGAATGGGGACCCACCTGAAATTGGCTTGCGACCCACCTAGTGGGTCCCGACCCACAGTTTGAGAAACACTGGTCTAAAGTACCTCACTGGATTGTTATGAAGGACACATGAGGGTTGTAGTGCACACTGCCCTGAGTTCCTTGGAAGAACAGCAGATCAAAAAGTAATACATAAAGCAATTTCTTAAAAGAAATGTTATTTTGTTGTAACACAAACCTTTTTATAAAACCACAGATTGCAATCATGAGCCAGGATCTTAAGAGCTACTTGAGGCATGGAGCACGCCCCCCCCCATTTCACAAGCTGATCTAGAAACCCTCCTCAGTTTCAAAAGTGGCTTGCTTTGTGATGTTGGAGGGGGGTGGCTGTCCATGAAACCCAAAGCCTCCTTGGGGCTGCAGATCTAGCTGTGTAAGTTTTTGAATCCTACCCAGGGAAATCTATATTTTCTGGTGCATAATTTATTTTTTTACTCTACCATTTGTCCAGTAAAAAACTCCCAATGTGGCCAACAATAAAATCCATATGAAATACTGTCTAGAGAGCCTCTCTTTCTTTTTCAATTACATTATGAACCGCCTGATAATGTACATGTTTATTCAGAAGTTAGTTCCCTCTGCTGGCTATAAGAATTTTCATGCCTGAAGAGAAGAGTCAAAGTGATACCTCCAGGGCTGGCCTTGTGTTCCCTCAAATCCTTTTCTGCAATCTTATGCCCACTTTAGACTAATAGTTCCCATTGTGCAAGGAATAGCCACTGAAGGCAATCAGCAGATAACGCACCAGTTCAGGCTCCAGTGTTCTTTTCCCCTATGTGGTCAGCAGCTCCTCCAACTGCAGCAGCCCCACCTTAGTCCTAGAACATAAGAAGAGCCCCACTGGATCAGGCCAAAGGCCCATCTAGTCCAGCTTCCTGTATCTCACAGTGGCCCACCAAATGCTTCAGGGAGCACACAAGACAACAGACACAACCTGCGTCCTGGTGCCCTCCCCTGCACCTGGCAATCAGAGGCAGCCTGCCTCTAAAACCAAGAGCTTGCACATACCTGCTATGACTTGTAACCCATAATGAACTTTCCATTACTGGTTACAAGTCATAGTAGGTATGTGCAAGTTCAGCAGTTCTGTGGCAGGGTAGCCACCTGGCAGTCTCCACCCATCTCAGTCCCGACACTGTGGCAGCCATACCCACCCTCATTTTCTTTCAGACACCATAGTTATTTCCAAGATTTCATTATCTCCACTTGGTTGCAGCTGAGAACCAAACCCGTTGCAAGTCTAAGTCCTGGTGTCAACTCCATACCTCCCAGACTGTTCAAAAACAGGGGATCACTGCTGACCCCACATGAGGGATCTTCCACCTTTCCATTACACCTTGCTATGCAGCAACTTGAAATGGTCACATGGTGCAGCACACTAGGTGTGGTGGTGAGTGCCTGGCCTAGCCCATCTGTCTATCACCCTCTCCATTCTGCTGCCTAACTGGAGCTTCAATTCACTTCCAACTTGCTGAGAGTAAGCTGAGAGCAAGTCGGAAGAGGATCACTGCAATGGCAACCTCCTCTCCCTCCAAGGCTGCAGGACAAAGAATGAGTGGGGGGAAAGCTGCCATGGCCCCAAATGGCTTCCCCCACCTTTTCGGTGCTTACAAGGAACCAAGCAGGAAGAGAAAGGAATCTGGAGCCTGCCTCCCTCTCTTTACTTATGATGATCATGGTGGGCCAGTCTCTGTGTTCTGTGCTGCTCCTATTCATTTCAAAGAGAAATGGCATGGAGCAGGGAGGCTGCCTGTTGAGCCTCTTTTGAGTATAAGGAAGGGGAGTTGGAGGTACATCTGCTTGTTCATCTTCCTGTCTCATTCCTCACACGCGCGTGCGCGCGCGCACACACACACACACACACACACACACACACACACACACACACACACACACACACACACACACAGAGGCATGTGAAGAGGCAGCATTTGAGTTTGGATTCAGGCAGCATGGAGGCACATACCATCCCAGAAACTCTCTGTTGTTCTTTCATTCTTTCCTTTTAACGATATATGGAAAGAGACAGGAAGAAATTCATCTTTGGTTTGAAGTGATCAGTCTGCTTCAGTTCACTTTCTGGTAAGACTAGGCTTGTGTTCTAGTAGGCTGTAATACCAGACACACTTATATTGTAATACCGTAAATTCCACTGAAATCAGTGCAATCCGATTAAAAATGCTTTAGACCAGATTGGTGCAGTCGTATATATGTTTACTCTGAAGTAAGTCCCATTGAGTTCAGTGCAACATAACATACTCTCTAGTAATCCTGGGGTATGGAAACTTGAGCACTGGACTTGATGTTGCATGATCCTGCTCAGTTTCTTAACTTCTTGCATGATTCCCTTGCTTGCAGTTTTCAGGTGCTGTATAGCCTTTTTCCACCAAGCAGTTCACCCAACCACCTGTAACTGTAGTTTTCCAGGGAAAAGCATATCACTCCAGAAGCTTGCCTGCTACTGTTGGGCACTACTTAGGTATGATAAATCTCCTGCTGTGACAGTTAATCTGTGATAGCGGGTTTTCACACAAATGAGCTATCACATAGTACTAGAGGCAATTTTCATGTGTTAAAAATGCCTCTGTGATCTGGCCTTGAGATGGATCTTATATATGCTCCTCATAAGACACTGACTTTTCTGCTTTCCTTATGATCTTTTGGAAAAGGTTATTGCAGATGCTCACAAGATGGTTTAAAAAAACAAAGCATTTGTTTGCTTGGAAGTCTACCAGTTCATTTCTTTTTATCTTGTGCAAATTCACTCTAGTGCAAACCAAAATCTTTGACTCACAGAAGTCCTTTATGACATATTTTAAAACAGGACTTTTTTTTTTTTTTTAATATCAAATGAAACATCCTGAATATGAAAAAGCCTTAAAAAACACACTTTACACCAAAAAGTCCCTCACCTAATAATTAGGGCCGTGAATGATCTTATGCCTGCTACTAGAAAGCAAATATCACTGAAATCTAGCCGCCCTGGGTCCCTTTGGGGAGAAGGGCGGCATATAAATAAAGTTTAATAATAATAATAATTCAGAAAGCCTGAATATAGGATTGGGCTAACGGTGAGTGACAAACATGGGTAAGTAACCCAAAGTAAACCCACCAAACATGGGTAAGTAAAAAAGGGTGTTTGATGGTGGCAGTGAAGCCCAGAAGTGCTGTACTAACAGCACCTATGGATCCCTGGTCAGGTCGCTATCCTCCTTAAGGGGATAGCACCTGACCAAAGGTTGGGAACCACTGCTTTAAAGTCTCAAGTAAAGGCCAGACTTGAGATTTTAGAGCTCCTTAGGATCCTCTTTTAATTGGACGTGCTAGGACCACCTGCATGCAAAGCACATGCTGTCCCACTGAGCTATGGCCCAGAGCTCCTTGGAGGAAGGGTGGCATAGAAACATTGATAATATCTGAATATTCTGAATTCAGATATTCTGAATATTCAAAATTCCTGCATTCCTAAATTGTAAAATAGCAGGCAACCTACAAATAAGAGGCTGCTGGAGGAGTAAACTCTTCCCACTACTGCCGTATAATAAGACTATGAGAGCAGCCTTGCTCAGGTAGCCCAAGGGTTTCTATAGTTCTACATTTTGTCTCTGGCAGTGGCTAGACATTCTATAATTCAGAGCACCTGGAATAGAACAGTCTGTTCAAAGCTGAGGGAAGGCAGCCAAGGGCCCAGAGGGAGCCATGAGAAGATGCAAGAAAGCACCCAGTCAAGGAGGCCCTTCTGGGGTACAATACCAAGTGGAATGTCCCAGTGCAGGAAGCAACACTTATTGTATCTGCTGCACAAAACTGCTTCAGCTGTGACTCACATCTTCTTGTAATTAATTCATTAACGGTCCCAGATACCCTTTTCCAGAGTTTTGTTCCACATCACTTGTTATTAAACACATAACTTAATTTGCTATATTGAAAACTGAAGGAACAAAAGCACCAGCTCATATAGTTCCTTCAGATCTATAAGTTCTATAGGAAAAAAAAAAATGGCAGGAACCTGTTGCACAAAATAGATGGCCTCTTCTAGAGAATCCTACCTTTGAACGGACAAAACCACAGACAAAAAAGTGTAGCTGCGTCTCTTGGCCTATGGGCAATACCACGGTACGACAGGCCCTGTGGGCAATGTTATATATTGCTTTCTCTGTCAACCTGAAGAAATATGGTTTTGTCAGAAGCAATAGGACAAAGGCCTTAGAAGAAGTAAAACATGTTTTGAGGGCACATCAGTTCTTTCAGCTCTGCAGCCTGCTTCCTCATAGGATAAGAAAAATGTATGAGAGTTCCTTTATACAAGACCCATGGCTGGTTTCCAGGGAGCTCAAGGTCACTGGCCATAATAAGCCCTACAGCTACAGGCCACAAGCCTCTGGAGAGGGTATATTAAATTCCGGATGAGAAACAATAGCACATCCCTACTGAGTGAGTGGTACTATAGCAGAGAAGGAACAAGTTTAGGAGCAGATATCTCTGATTAACAGCCCAACCCTATCCGCACTTTCCTGGGAGTAAGCCCCATTGACTCAAATGGGACTTACTTCTGAGTAGACATGCATAGGATTGGCCTGTAACTCCTGTATCTGGAATATCACTGGTAACTGATCTGGGGAACCACAATTTCCACACTTCTCCAAGTATTTGCTTATTAAATTTGTTTTCCAGTTGAGCTCAAGGCAACATGCAGGTGTAGCTCCACGTTTCAGGGGGCACTTGGCAAACAATGCCTCCTTTGTGACTGTGCCCTGAAGTAGTTGTTCTGCCACTACTACACAAAGGGCAACCAGCAGTGGGACCTGAGGGCTGGGTACCCTTGGAAGTTACCCAATGCTACCAACCCCTGATGTTGCATGCACAGGGTTGTCAAGAACCATTCTTGTGCAGGCAATGTGCAGACCCTTTCCTCAATAGCCCTACAGCTTGAGCTGCATTCGTTTCCCTAGTGTGAAAACAGTCTAGTCACTATGGAACTACATCTCATACCTTTACCATGAATGCTGAATTTGAAATTCTGAAATGATTAGTATGCTGGGAGCAAAGTAGCCTGTGATAACAAATGTATACAATGTACTGTTGGAATTGTAATAAAATAGATTTTTTTGTAGTTAATAATTCAAAAGTTCAGGAAAAAAAACAATGGAAAGAGATTGTATTTCGAAATAAACAAATACCAGATATACCACAAATGTATGGCCTGGTATCCATTTGATATGGATACTTAGGGAAAGTGCCATTTTCACTTATATGTAGATTTCTTATGGTACAACACTGCACATATTCCTTTCAGGTTTAATAAATGTTTTTTAAAAAAGAAAATCAAACTGGAGGTTTGTTTAACATTGTGTTAGGGGAAAAAAAGAATGGTTGGGACATTTGGATGAGAATTTGGAAGATGGAAAGGGAACCAGAGACTAAAGTAAAATAAGAACAGACTAGGGGTGGTAAAGGATGTGAAGACATGAATGAGATGGGGAAGACAGAAGGCATACAAATAAGGTGGGGTCACATTTCATAAGATTTCGAAGATTTTGCAAGTCTCTTTGGTTTCTGTTCCTTGCTATCTCTACTAGGTTTCTAGATGCTAACCTTTAAGAAATCTGGCCTTTTGGACAGACAGAAAAGATCCTGGAGATATTGATCAATTGAGAGTAAAGCCAAGTAGACTCTAGTACAATTAGGCATTTACTGATTTTTCCGAGCCTAATACTGCCCTTATTCCAAGGGGCTCAGTGGGGCATACATCTCTCCATTCTAGTCTTACAATAACCCACTGGCATCCCAATCCTAACCCGTGCTGGTGGAGTGGGGCAGCATGGCCTCTGTGTATCCAGCACAGCTTAGGAGCAGGCAGGAGGTCTCCTTGGGGTAACGGGATATTTTTTCCCCTTTCCCCAAGTAATGCCCCAGCCTTCCCAATGGGACTGCTTGGATGTGCAACCTCTATATAGCTGGTGCAAGTCTGAAAAGCCCAGTGTATGGCTTCCAGGCCCAGCTGGGAAGATAAAATATGGCAGAGGCCACCAATTCCACCTCCTGTTCTGGGCCTGATCTGCCTCCATTCCTCTTGAAATGCCCCCTCCATGCCTCTGTTCCCAGCCCCTACAGCCTCTCTTCCCAGCCCCTACAGCACTTGGCACTTTACTAACATCTGCCAATAGCTGGAGTTTGGGACACAGTGCCGGCAGGACGGCACAGGCCTTCCCACCAGCACTGCTTAAATGTGAGTCTTCAAAAAGCACTTTATTGCACTTTAATGATGGCTAATGGTAGTGCACCAGCTGCCGCACCAATCCTAGCAATCAACAGGATTGCAGTGTGAGACAGGTTAAGCAGAAAGAGTGACTAGCTGATGCTCATCCAGTAAGGTTCATAACTGGATGGAGATTTGAACCCTAGTCACCTTAGTCAGACATGGACTAAGGTGACTAGGATTCAAATCAGTCTGTTACACCACACCAGCTTTTTGCGTTGGTGACAGAACGCGGTATTACTGCTTAGACAAGCAAATAATGGCACCTTTAGTCTCTGCTTTTCTTCAAAACCAGGAACTGCAGCTGGAACTCTGAGGCTCAAAACCACATGCAAATTCATGTGGAAGACATGGCCATTTTAGGAGGTTAGCCTCAATTTTCTGTGTTTGAGGGAGTTCAAGAGAGTTATCCTATATGATTAAATACTATGTATGGAAGAGTTGATTTGTTTTAATTTGATTGGATAAACCTGCACTTCTGTTCCTGCCATTAATCTGATTGGTTGTAAATATACTGTACTATACACTTGTTTATATATAACCTGTTTGTGCCTATAAGCAGAGTTAGACACCACACTTTGATATGTGGCTTCTTTCAGAGCATTCAATACACTTGACTCGATTCCAGCTCCTATCTCTTGTTGCATTCTTTCTCTGATGTTCCTCCCAAGTTTTGACCTGTCTTGCCTGTATTCTCCAGAACAACAGCCTGGATATGACCCATGGATGCTATTTATCTGGCCTGCATGATAATAGGCTCTCCCAGCACCACCATCAGCTGCTTGAAGCTATGAAGTGATACCTGAGCAGAAGCAGCACTGCTGAAAGGGCAGAGCTGGGAGAACTCAATTAGCATGCAGGCCACCTTTTCAGCAGCAGCACTTCTGAAAGAGCAGCCTGCATGATAATTGGGCTCTTCCATATCTTGAAAAATATGATCAAGATTTGCATATTTTCTTGTCTATCATTTTCAGCTAAGTGCTTATTTCTAGTCATCACCTTCTTAATGAGGTCACTTCATTGCTTAGTGACCTCACTTCTGGCTCTTAGGAGGCACTATAAATGCTATTCAGCCTGGTGTATGAAATGACACCCCTGTTCTAGATGGTGCTAGCTTTATTTACGAACTCCAAGGTCTCCTCAGTATGGTTGCTAACAACATGCAGATGCTCCTATCACAAGGTTTTGTAGTATGATTAAAAAACGATTGAATCGACATCATAGTGAACCATGTGACCTATAACTGGTTAAAATGACCCAGCTGTTAAAAAAGCTAAGAGGCTCTTCTGCTCAGGAAAAGGTTTAAGTAAAATTTTCATTCATTCTGGGGAGAGAACCTAATACATTTTACTTCTAGTCTCCTTTACAAGCAGTTGGAAATCACCCTCTCTTTTTCGAGACTTCTTAATACTTCCTTTTAGCTTTACCCTCCAGGAGACCTTGTCTTGTGAAGCTGAAGGTTTTTAGATTTCTATAGAGATTTCAGTGAAGAGATCCATTTCTTTGTAGCAGCTTAGAGGCTTAGAAATCTATAAGGGACATACCTACACATAACAATTACCCAGAAGGGAGAAAAGAGTAATAGTTTGTTTAAAAAAGCCAAACACCTGAGAGATCAATTGTAAAACAATCTAGGGAGTTTAACAGCGTAATCCTATGCATGTTTACTCAGAAGTAAGCCCCATTTATTTCAATGTGATCTACTCCAAAGTAAGTGTGAATAGATGTCACTAAAACACTGCAATTGTTATAACCCTGAAAGTGCTTTCTTTGAAGACTCAAGTTGAAGCTTTCTCCACCCCCCCCTTCTGCCAAAGAACTGGACTCACTCAAAAGTTTGTCTGGCAGAAGTAGAGAAGTTGTGGTGTGTGAGGACATGAGGGTGTTTGATTGAATGTTCTGTTTGCATTTCTGGGAATGGTGTTTCTAAGATTCTGTTGCAAGGAATCATTAAAAGTATGTGTGTGACTAGTTGAGCTGCCCACATATTGGGCAAAGTGTGATAAACTCACTGATATGCAACACTTTATCCTTTATTATAAATCTTTTCTTTTTAGTTTCTTATGTATCACAAAACTATAATTACTAACTATTGTGGTATTGACATTCAGATTTTTTCCTTTGAGGTTTACCAATATTACTTTGACAATTGCTTTTTTTTCCCTAGTAAATTGAATGGATTGGTAAAGAGTGTCTAAAAATGTTTACAATTGTTCTTATTAATAGGATACATTTATATTTTCTTTAAAGAAATAGAAGCAGTTTTATATACCAGGACTCAACTAATAAAGATGTAAGACAGAGGGCATGTAAGACAGAAAGAAGAAGAAAAACCCAAACCCAGCCCTTTAAAACAAAGCTGAAGTCGTATGAGAGTTGATACAGTATAGTGAATGCATGAATCTGCTTACATTCCATCAGACCAGTGGTTCATTTGGTTGAATGCTGTATGCAGGGACTGACAGCAATGCCCCAGGGTTCCAGAGAGGGGTCTTTCCCAGCCCTTTCTGGAGATAACAGTGCTGGAAACTGTGACATTCCTCATGCAAAACATGTGATCAACCATTGAGCTATAGTGCATCCAGCTACAGAACTGAACTTAGCCCAGAGGATCATGAAGTTATTATTTATTTATTGGATTTGTTATCCACCTTTCTCCCTGGAGGGCACCCAATTACCAAAATAAGTGGAGGGCTCACGATTAGCCCACTGTTCTAATCTTGCCTGAGTAATAAGCTCATTAAAAAGTGCAACCTAATAGGTCTACTCGGAAGTAAGTTTCATTTAGTTCGATGGAACTACTCCCAGATAAATGTGTGTAAGATTGCAGCCTAAGTGGTCTTAGGTGAGTCATTATTCTGTCATGTTCAGCACTCATATGCAATATGTGGAGAACAATACTGTACTACCTTATAGGGTTGCCATAAGGCTTTCAGGGATACTGTTTTTGAACTCTCTGAAGCACTATGTAACTACTAAGTATCATTTGGTAAACTCTTAGAACTGCAAATGCCAATCTATGCCACGGGTTCTTGTAAGGATTGACAAATGAACAATTTCAACTTTTCACTGCTGAGAGTGGGAAAATATTGGACCTTGTGCAAGGTTAGGCCAAGTCAAGATGGAACATTTTGAAGTGAGTAATATCTGCATGGAAAAAAGTAAGTTATATGGTACTTGCATATGTGGGAATACTTGCATATGTACTTGCATATGTGGGAATCGTTGAAATCACTGCTTTTAATTTTCCCATTAACGTGTATGTGTTGAGGGTGTTAAGTGAAAGAGAAAAATGAGCAAGCAATACTTGTTGGGAAAGTGTTTGCTACAGGAAGGGTACCTGGAAAGAGAGATATTTTAAAACGTCAAGAAAGAACTGTTGAAAAACACAGTATTCTTGAAAATACATTAATTTGAGATTACTAGGCAAACAGCTGGTTTTGTATGTGAGGTATGCTTTTAAAAAAAGAGATGGAATTAGTAGTTTGCCTCGGTTCTGTACTCTTTAGGACAGAATGGTTCAGCACCACAGAGAAACTGTTGAGTGGTTTTCCAAAAAGAAATAGCTTCACCTGAGAATGACTTTGGGCGAAAAAAAATACTTATTAGTAGACTGGTTGTCCTGGAGCCTTCATAAAATGTAACTGTGATTAAGCAGAGCTAGTGTGGCTGCCATAGGAGTTATGACCAATAATAATGCATTGACATTTATGTGGGTATCTTTTCTCAGCCCTTGAGTCGCTTAAGTGTTGCTGTAATAGTCGCCAATGGTTTTCTGTTCAGTTTAGAAATAAAATTGCATAACTGAATAGATATAATCGGAATATTATATGCTACAAGAAAACTTTTTTAAAAAAGCTCTGCATATGTTTTCATTTTGACCCTTTCATCCCTTCTGAAAGTTAAATGCCTGATATTTATGTTAAATAAACAGGTATGACGAAGATAAGTTAAATGGGGCACAATCCTAACCAACTTTCCAGCATTGGCATAGCTTTGCCAATGTGGCATGCACTGCATCCTGCAGTGGGGAGGCAGGCAAGGGGTTACCTTAACTTGGGGCTGCACTGCAGCTAAGTCAGTGCTGAAAGTTGGTTAGAATTGCTCCCATAGAAAAAGATGGAATTTGGAACCATTTCTTCCATGTTCTGAACTGGCACAAGCCCCTCTTGCTATCTGTGGCCACTATCCAGAACGATGAGCACTTTTCAATTTCCTTCATTTCAATGGGGAGGTGCAGCACAATCCTATGCATGGTCCCATTGTGTATAGTTATACTCCCTACAGGTATGTTTAGGCTTGCAGCCTTGAACATATGCTTGAACCTCCTTACTGAAATCTATTGGACTGAAATCTAATGGTTGCTACCCTATCGTTTTTTAAGGAGTCAGAACAGTTTACTCCCAAAGGCTACAATGCTCTCGTGTGCATACAGTTGCATCACAAAAAATGGTAATGCATTTTAAATGCTCCTATTATCACATGTTTTTACACAACAAGATTTATTGCATTTTTCATATTATACCAATATTGTATCATTTCACAGAATCTGATTTAAGCCTCCTTTTAAACAGTTTTTATCCCCCGCCCGCTATGTTTTCAATCATGCGAAAAACTGATTATGTTTATTTTACCATTTTTTTTCCTTTCCCCCCCTCCTGCTATCTTTTCCCCCCCTTCTTTTTAAAACCACTTTGTAATAATGGAGCTACTATTAGATGATATCATTGATAAACTTGCTAGTTATGAAGGACCTAAAACCTGAAATGATACTGGTTCTTTCCAAGTTTATCCCTATGGCACCATCATGTAAGCATACATATGGGACAGTAAAAATGGAAGACGACACATTAAATGACATTATTATAAAATGCAATACTCTTGGAATGATCCCTTATTAAATTAGTCTCTATGATCTGAGATGAATTTCCCCGATCCCTAATCCATCACTGGAGAAATATTAAAAGATAGGTCTCAAATGGTATTAGAATCGCACTCAGTCTCTACTTTCATTATTTTGAATTAGGGTGCTACTGGGGGAGAGCCTCTTAATGAGGATTAGAGTGATTCACTGGCCTTCTTTTGGATTTTGACAAGTAAAATATTAACTCTTCAGTCACAGCTGTCTGAATTAAAATACTTGGCAGCCACAGATGCACAAATTAAATTGGCCTTTATGTTTCCATATTGCTGACCTCCTTAGAGGGGAGGAAAAAACATCAAGCCTACCAATAACAAAAAGCTATAGTATGGAAGAAAATATATTTATTGAAGGATTTTTTAAAATGTCATTTTTAAGCAATTAGTTGAACAAATACAGAACTTTTCAAAAAAAAAAAAAGGGGGGGTATCTTTTAATTTTGCATTTCGTACAACTGCAGCTACAAATTAGTTTCCAACAAACAATTAGGCACTGCTGTTGTAAGGGAAGTTCTCTTAAGCGTTTTGGTGTAAATCTCCTGAAAACAAATTTATGTGACTAGCATCCGGGCAACCTGATTGATAATTTTCAATATTGTACTGCTGAAAAAGACACATTTTAAAAGAACACACACACACACACAAAGTAACTCAAAACAGTTTGTGGCTATTTTGATTTAAAATCCTGAGAATGTTTTGGAGCTTAAGAACGTGCTTGAAAAGCAGCTCTTTGTGATATTTTCTATTTTAATTTATTGTAACATTGTAAAGGTTGTTGAGTTGAATTCGTCCAAACTAGTGACTCAGTTA
Organism: Tiliqua scincoides; assembly: GCF_035046505.1. Lineage (NCBI taxonomy): Eukaryota > Metazoa > Chordata > Lepidosauria > Squamata > Scincidae > Tiliqua > Tiliqua scincoides. Next base: position 218,127,592 of record NC_089823.1, on the reverse strand, counting down.
AGCATATTTCAATTGTAATAAATGTTTCTCTTGCGAAGCTTGCAGCAGAGTTAAGAGTCTAGTGATGCAAACGCAGTCCCGTCCCTCTAAGTCAGAACTTAAATGTTATGATCCGTCACTGCGTGCTTGACTTGTTATTCTTTTATCTTTCCGTAGTCACCTCTAACACCTTTCCCTCCTCTGTAATGATTAGTCATTGATCTGAACTTGTGATTGGTTGAGGCCAACTTTGAGATAGACATTGATAAATGCATTTTAACCATTTTACCTTTCGGTTCCAATACTCTGATGAACTCATAAGATATGTTGAAAAAACCAAAGATGTGCAACTTGAATGTTCTTTTTGGAACTGTTTCCTTGTCCCCCATATTTCTATTAAAGGCCAATTGTTTCTCGCTCTGGAGAATTTTATCTTGCACTATGGGATCACTTTCCTGGAAATGTTTGCATTATTAACCTTCCCCCCCCCATCTATTTCCTACAGGCACATACCTTTCTTTGCTTGGCATTAAGTTTAATAGTGTCAGCACCTGTAGAATTAATGATATGTGAGACATTTGCAATCAAAGAATACATCTGTCACTTTATTTTCATTATTATTAGAGTGTTTTAGAATGTAATGGCACAATGGCTGCCCACTCTTTATGTTAAAAATTGCCATTATTTTCTGAACACCTTCATCTTTGTGTGATTGGAGTGCCATTGATATATAGTTGTGTCTATGGCAATTAAAAACCTCTTCATTTTTTGTATGTATTAATTTGTTGAAGAGATTTTAAAACAAGGCACTGCAGATTTTAATTTTTATAAAGCACTTTGGATGCTTTGATTTTTTTTTTTCCAAAAACAGAAAGGAGGCATTCTCAAAAAATGTGTTAAATGAATTTGCCTGTTTTTTAACAGGCAAATTAACATACATGGGCTTTTCTTAGAATGGCATAAGGAAAAAAAGTTATTTCATGGCTTCCCTAATTAAATCTAGATGTGACAATAATGTAGTAAAAATAGCATAGTCTATTTTTACTATGTCTATTTTTATGTCTATGACATATGTCTATGTCTATTTACATAGTCTATTTTTACTATGTAGTAAAAATAGCATAGTCTAATAGCATAGTCTAAAGGTACATGATACAGCCTATTGAAATAGTTAAATAGGTCAGTCATGGTCCACATGGAAGTCTGTCTAGAAATTGATTCACATACTCTGCTCTAAGATCCTTGAATGACAAGTAGGATTGGTTCCTAAATTCTAAAAAGAGTTAAAAGAGGGCCAGGGTATCTCAGAGATTGCCTACTTCCGTACAATCCGGCTTGTCCTCTTAGGTCATCAGAGAAGGCCTTTTTACAAGTGCCGCCGCCTAAGGAGGTACGTGGGGCGGCAGCAAGAAATAGGGCCTTCTCAGTAGTGGCACCAACATTATGGAACTCCCTTCCCCTTGATTTGAGAATGGCTCCCTCTCTTGAGACTTTTTGGCGAGGCCTGAAGACCTTTTTGTTTAAACAAGCCTTCTGAGTTCATGGCCTTTTAAAACATCTTTTCTATATCTTTTAGTATTTTTACAGGCCTGATTCCTCTATGATTTGCTGCGTTTCGCTCTTTTTATCTGACTTTTTATCTGACTATTGTTTTTATGGGTATTTGTTAATGTGTTTTAATATGTTTTTATTTGTGGTTAAATTATGTTTTTAATCTGTTTTTAATATGTTGTAAGCCGCCCTGGGTCCCTTCGGGGAGAAGGGCGGGATATAAAGTTTATTATTATTATTATTTATTAAATGTGAACTTTTGGGTGGAGTAAAAATAATATGATATATAATAAAAGTATGCTGTGCATGCCCCAAAATGTAGATGTGACAAAACTGCGATAAAAATAAGAAAGGAGAACATATCATCATGACTCATTTGACTGTTTGTTTAATCAGGAATTCTTCATGGTTGTGGTCCTCACAAAAAAGAGGCATAGATAAGTTCAGGTGAACGGAGAGGAAAATATCTGTGTTTTAAATTGTTGAATACTATCTTTGAGCAAAAGGAACTTACCTGCATCTGTCTGGATAGATCTAGAAGCAGGTTTTTTGTTCATTTATGCCAAAAATACGAATACTGCTAGGACAAATCCCAGTAGGATCAGGTATTTAAGGAAAGTTGTCTTCTTGGTTTTTTTTTTTTTTTTTAATGTTTGGACATGTTTAAACAAAGAACAGTTTGGGGTGTATGTAGTAATGCCCACAGTTCTGGATCCCCCCCCCCCATAATGCACTGTTTTTGTTCCTGTATTTATTTAGAGAATTTGTATTGCACATTTCAGTTTATTCAGGTTGGCGACTCAAGGTGACTTTACAACTGATTGTGGTGATAGTAAATTTAAGAAATAACTCCGGACATCTCAGCAGTGGTTAGGCCTCTGGGCAATGGCAGTTCTGCAATTCCCCAGGCAATTCATTTGAAAAGGATTGAGAAGAGATGCGCTGCAAACCTGAATGGTAGTATTTTGGAGTTAGAGAGTGTCTTGGTTCTGTGACCGAGCAGGTTGAAAGGTGATGTGACGGAGACACTAGTTATAGCCTGGGACCAGGGCCAGCTTTAAGCCAACTGGATTAATTGCTCCCAATTGGGCCACATGCCTAAGAGGGCCTTGCACTAGGGTAATCTACCCTAGTCTTGTATGCAATTTTATTTTAAAATGTGGTCCATTAACTCACATGTACTTTTTTAAGCGCACATTTTTATTGCTTTCCATTCTACCATAGAGATATGAAGTCTACAGTACATTTTATTTATATCTCTAAGATTCTATAGACCTTGGCTGTGAACATGGGGCCCTGCAAAAAATGTTTCCAGTTGGGCCCTACAGCCCCTAAGGCCGGCCCTGCTTGGGGCCCCATTGCATTCATGAGACTAGAAGCTGACGCATTCATGTTCATGTTATATACTTTATGTATGAGATGTATACATAAAAAATGGAATTCCACATGCACATCAGAGACTTTGCATGTAGCGGAACCTCAGTGTACCCAATACCATTGCTATTAGTATGGAGTGAGTGTCTGCAGTAAAATGTTTATTTTTGAATTGGTACCTTGACTTTAAAAAAATATGCATGGCTGCAATAATGCATAGAGGAGCATGTGGTGATGTGCCCACAATGGCATGCTATGTGCCTGTGAGGCAGTCCTTCCATTTAGGCACTGTGTCAGCTGCAATTCCTTTGTACAATTTACTGCCAACTATTAAGCACCTAGGTTTGCACTGACCTAGCTAGCTCTGTGATGGCTGAGAGATCTTTAAGATGACGATGCTTAGTTGAACCATTTCCAGTCTTGTCACTCTCCCACCTCCATCCATTTTTGTACCATGTAACAGCTTTGCAGTGTCAGATATGGCAACAACATGCCTGTTCTCCATATCGTAGCATGGATCCATGTTGCTTAGTGGACAAGACTCTGGACTGAGAGAGAGAGAGAGAGAGAGAGAGAGAGAGTTCTAAGGTTCCCCAAGTAGATAAAGAATGCTGATGTGGAATTAATGGTGACATCATCCTAATTTTCTGTCCTCCCATTGCCGATAGTAAATTAGTATTTATTTCTATTTTGGCAACACTGTCTCATTAAGAAAAGCAACAAACAGGCTGTAGTCCAATGCACACTTTTCTAAGAGTTAGCCCCTGCCCCTTTGAAGACAATAGGATTGTTCTCTCAATGTAATAGTTACAAGTACTTGTGGAAGAGTCTTGTTTGATAAACAAGCACCAGGCGAATCAGCCAAAAACTACTTGCATGAAAACACTGCATTAAAAAGCCCCTTTGAATTGACTATTTACTGCTCTGTACCTTATGGTTGCCCTAAAGAATTGTATGCTTTCTAGGTGCCTTTTGTTTTAACTGGAATGTCAACTACCTACTAAATTCCCTTTCCATTACTGCCTTGCCTAGTTAGAAAAATGTTAACGTTTACATTCAGATTGCTTCTATTTTTTGTCCTCATTCTGCTTCATCCGGACACTGTTACACGGTCTCCCTTGTTCTCTAAAATGTTGGAAGACACTCGAAGAAGTGTGGCATTGTGCAGACAGATTACCTGCATGCCAAGATTTGTATGTGAAACAGTCCTGCAGAAACTACTTAATGCATCTTTTCGGGAATTAAATGTGCATGGATAGCTGCCATAGGGCAAGGCAGAAGGTGGTTTAATTTCTTTTTTAGAACACATTAGTAGAACTCGATAAAGGGTCAAGTAATTTCATCCAAGTTGCCACTAGTTAGCTAAAAGAAAATGACAATACTTGGAGCTGACACTGTTACATTTCCACAAATATATTTTATAAAATAGGAGTTTAAAATTTCATTTTTTTCTTATAGCAAGAAAGATTGTCCAAGGAATACTTCTTAGCTTTAAAAGATTACCTCGCCTGTAGCTAAATAGGGCATTTTGATTAATATTTGCTATTTTGTAAGTGGGGCTGAGATCTGAAATGAGATGGTTACTTTTTAGACAGGAGTGACTTTGGTTCTAAGGCTCACTTAGTTTCCAGGGAGGCTGCACTGGGAGTAATTTCAGCGAATTGTAAGCGGACAGTAACTCCACAGGGAGCTCTGGCAATCATGGCGGAAACAATGTTTACATCGATCAGCTGTCATGGTGATTTATGGCTTCATTTTGCTGTAATGGAGAATTAGTGGAAAGATTATCAGGGACTCAACACTTTGGCTTGTTACCCATGTCCAGACGAGCAATTTGTCTCCCTGAAGCAGTGAAATACTTGTGACAGCTCCAACACTTGCCCTAATTCAATCAAGAGAAAATGTTGGAATTAATTTGTTACAAGAAAATTTAAATATGTTCAGCAAACAGTAACCGCAGAGCAGAAAGCTGATTTATTGTGCTCGGCAAGATATCGATCCGCTTCGATCCAGCCCATGTTGAGGTTTTAATGTGTAATAATTTCCAATTTAAAGCTCCTTTTCAAGATCACGGGTTTAAAGAGAGGGCAGGCAAGGTCTCAAGACCTGATTAGGAGCCTGTTGCAATGGCTTTGTCAAAAGCCTGTTTGAATGTAAATTCATAGTTATCTTTTGCACTATCTTTAATATTCTTGACATGGATTTTATTGTGTGTCAAACCTCAGGCCAGCTGCCTGCCACAAGCATTAATGAAACATCTTAGGAAATAAATCTCAGCCTTTATACAATATTTTTAAAAACCTGAAACATTACATGTCACCAAGGAAGGCTTCCCAGCCAGCTATTTTGCTCAGTAAACCATCAGAGAGACAGCAGTTTTTCAGGCAGCTCACACAATTAGATTGAATTATTGTGTAAATGCTGTAAGCTTAAATTCCAGAGAGCCTGCATGAATATTATTTTTTTAGGTGCATATACAAATCTGTTCTCTTTTCAGAAACTGGGACAGCTTATGTTGGTATATAGCTATGCACTGAAAAACCACTAAGGTTCTAGATATTAAAGTGATCTTTGTAAGCACTTTTTACCAACGCATATGATACGTATTAGTCTGCTTCCCTCACTTTGAGAGTAAGAGGATGGCAATAAGAGACATTTATCCTGAGAGACGTCACGATGTTCTGCTTCATTTCACATCTGACCAACAGATTTGACTGCTGTATTTCCAGAGTTCTAAGGTTCAGTTGAAACAAATTATACTAAGGTGTCCAGTTGTGTAAAAGATGGATATAGCACCTTTGAGCTCAGCCAGTCATTTAAACAAAACAAAAGAATCATGCTGCAAAAGACCATCTGCAAGCATTGCATCTCTAAATGTCAGTAAATGTGTACAATAACTCCCTATATGTCTTCAGTTGTAACTCTTCTGTAATCTTTTTTTGTTTTTAATATCCGTGGCTAATATGATCAGAGAGCAGTCCTGTTCAACCCAATCAATAAAACGTAGAGTCATGTACCATAGAAGGAGGTGGCAGGAGAGTATATTGTTCTTCATTTGAAGGAGCTCAGATGTGGGCCCTTATTTTCATTGGGTGTCTCTATTCAAAGAGTCACTAAATACCTATATTCTGCTCATTTATATAAGACCTTACTGTTGTCATTTTGTCCTATATCCTATAGGACCTTCAGCCCAATCCTATGCAGGATTGGGCCAGCACGCAGGGGGGTTTACCACAGAGGAGCACAGTTCTGGTGCTGTAAAATGGCCACTTCATTTAAAGTAAAATAGCAGCCATTTTAAGAGTGCTGCTGCAATTGGTAGCAGTCTTGAGAGGAGCACTGCTGGACTTGAGAAGGCGAATCTGATGGGAGTGGTGTGGGTGGAACAAGGGGAGACTGGGGAGGGGTGGAACAAGGGCAGGAAGGGGTAGTATTGATGGTAGTGGTGTTGCCGATATCCTTTCCCCCTTCCAGGTCTCAGTCTGCCTTCTTGGGTTCATTCAGACATGTGCCAGCTAAATTGCTGGTGCGGATCTAAGTAGAACCATTCTGGTGTTGGATGCTTACCCACCCCCTCCGGTAAGGGAACAAATGTTTCTCCAGAACAGACCACTATGCAGGGCGCAGCACATGCTCTGGTGGTGCGGCTGCATTGGCGAGGGAGGGAACGGCTAAGATTAGGCTGTCTGGCACCTTCGCTTTTTTTTTTTTTGACATTGCTGTATATTGTCTCCTTGCCTGTTGTGAGTACCCTGCTGAGTACCCAAGAGTATCCAAGAGTACCCTGCTGAGAACATTATCTGCCCACTGAAACCATATGATAAAGGGCACCTTAGGACAGAGGCGAGGGCTGCCAGGGTGGTGATGTGGGTGGAGAAGAGGGCACATTTGATCTGGGAAGGGGGCGCATTCAGTGGCTGTGGCTGTGGTGGCTGTGGCTGTGGTGACCACCAAATTTAAATCCACTTCCTGGACCTGATCACATGGCCCAGGTCCATACAGACCTCCATCAGTAATTTCGCTAGTGCAGGTCTGATTAGATCCCTATGCACTGCGGAGGTTTACTGCTGGATAAGAGAACAAATGCTCCTGAACCCCTTCCCCCTTTGCAGGATGCACTGCAAGCCATTTTGGTGCCCTTGCATCAGGGTGGGGGAATGGATGGAATAACATAGGACTGGGCTATAATCCAATTTTTTCAGCAGTTTATTCCAGATTTGATCTCATGTATTTATTTAAATGATTTATATTCTACCTTTGCCTCTGAATAAATGGATTTGTAAGATAGTCAGAGGTTAAGGGCCCAATTCCATATAATTTTCCAGCACTGGTGCAGCCATGCCAATGGGGCATGAACTGCATCCTGCTGTTGAGGGACAATCATGGAGGCCTCCTCAAGGTAAGGGAATGTTTGTTCCTGTACTTCAGAGCTGCACTGTGGTTGGCAAACATAACATAATCAGCGCTGAAAAGTTGGATAGGATTGAGCCCTAAGTCACCTGAAGTCCCCTTTCCTTCTCTCCAGGTTATGTCTGCCTGTTCTACTTTTGGGAGAGCAATGCTGGAGAACTCTGGGGCTGACTTTCATTGACTGGGCTTGACAGGAGCTCTGTCCCTGACTGTATCCCCTGAAACATGAGGCTTCTGGCAACAGAATAATTTCTCCTTGTCATCTTGCTCCTGGTAAGCTATGGCTGGCTCTACTGCCAAGGTGATGAGGACATTGTCAGGCCATTTGGTAACAGATGCAATCTCCTATGGTATTTCAATGGAGTTCTCCCTATAGGTACGTAGGAAGCATTGTCACTGACAACCCTTTATTAGGACCATGGAAATTGCCCTGAACCAGGCAGGATCCATAGATGACCACCGATTCTTTAAGGGTTGCTTGAGGACAGTAAATTGTGATGGAGAAGGTAGAAGTCTCCTGCAGAGTAGAGAAGAGCCTACTTACTCCATTTTCCTAACTACTTCTATTAGTTGTAATCCCATAAAAATAAACGGAGTAGTGAAATTTACTAGACCACAGGCAACTTGTGGTCTAGTCAATGTAATGCCCCAAAGAAAATTAGCAATTTAAAGGACTACATTTAAAGAACTATATCAGAATAGATGTGGATATACAACTATCCTTTCAAGTACTATTATTTTAAATGTGTCTTTAAGGACAGTTTCAAACAGGCATTGGCAGTGCTGTGGCTACCATCTATAGATGCCTGTCTTAATCACATTAAAATGTACACACACATTTATTGAAATACGAGCGTACTTCTGCTCATGCTTCTCTTTCCATATGTATTTGGCTATTCTGAGTATGCAGTACAGTACTATAGAAATACACAAAACTGGTTTAAGCTGTGACTATGACAGAGCAAATAAAATAACCATGTACCAGGCAGGACTAAGGATGATCAACACTCAGAATATACACCTGACAACCTGGTCTGGTACAGCCTGAAGGTTTCCTCCTTGTGAAGGGTATAATCTGTTTATTTTTACTGTGAAAGCAGGTTGCTGGGTTGCAAGATGTGTTTACCTTTAGATGCACCAATCAAGTGAGAGAAGAGGTAGTTGCAGCAGCTCTCACATGTTCTTCCTCTGATCTTTCTTCTCTTCCTGTGTTATCATATATTTGCCCTACCTCTGCTGGATGGAACCTGTGGAATGGGCAGGAGCAGCTGTGACTTCTTCATCTCTTCCTTGATCAGTAGTTTTAAAGACAAACACTCATTCTCTGGGCTGCAACCTGACAATTGTAAAAGTTGATGCACCTTTCTTCACAGTCTTGAAGATTTACAGCCCAATCCTATGCATGTCTACTCAGAAGTAAGTCCAATCAGAGTCAATGCGGCTTACTCCCAAGAAAGTATGGATAGGATTGGGGTGTTACTCTTTTGCCAAGTGATCCAAAGTGACCTCATCTGGTTATTCCACATTCTGTGTAGATGATTTGCAGCACAGTCCTATGCTTGTCTGCTCAGAAGTCCTATTCAACTCACTGCAACTTACTCCCATGTAAGTGTGTCTAGGATTGCAGCCTTCATAGCCTACATTTTGCTGGTGGAAAAGTTTAACAAATTGGCCTGGAACACTGGTTGAAAACTACCAGATTGGTTCCACGCTTTAGTAAGCACAAGACAAATCTGTTTTTGACTTTGCAAGAAACATTTCATTTCTTCTAAGAAGATAAGCTAAAATGTTTGTGGGAGATACAAGTTGTAGGATCTACAAGAGCAGAACTAAAAAAAAACATAGAAATGGTATTTAATTCCTCTGTAAAAGGAAACAGGATTGCAAGTGGGACCTCGGTATCCATTGATTTGGTATCCACTGATTTGACTCACTGCTGATACTGAGATCCACTTTTAAGTGGATCCACTTTTAACAAGGAAATTCACTTTTTAACAAGGAGATCCACTTTTAACAAGGAAAAAGGCATCAAAATCCAATTTCCTACTTTCCTGCTGTTAAATAATTATAATTTCATTCCACTAGATTTCATTATTCAACCCATTTAATGCCGGAATGTGGTATTGGCATCTTTGCCATTGCATTCTGGGGTAACAGTGGAGGAGTAAGAAACCTGGAAGTGGGTCTTTAAAGCTATTTTTCCACTGATTTGGAGTCCACTGATATTTTTTAATCCACTGACAGTTTCAGGAACACCAGTGGATAATGAGGCAGGACCTGTAAATATAAATGTTTAAAGTCTCTCTTTTGCAAGCATGGGCAGGTAAGTGACTGTGTAAAGTCTTGTATTCTTTGGAGTTTGCTGTGTGTTTTCTATAAAAATCAATTGCACTTTAATAAAAAGTAATTACTTCTCAGGCCTCCTTTTAAACATCTTGACCTTGTTTTCTCATTTTGTTAAGATGAAATGTCCTGCATTGTCTTGTTGCACATTAAACACTTTCAAACTGTTAATGATTAAGCCTTTACAAACACACATCTGTAAATCTGTTATTCTAATTTCAGCTCTCATTACCAGCTACAAATGTTAAATGTTTCCATGGTTGTTGATGGAATGCGTCTTGTACAGCAAGTAATGTTTACACACATGTTTCCTATACTGTTCCTAACCATAAAATAAAACACAGGCTATAGCTGGTAAAATATTATTATAATGTTTGCTTTGCTATTTGTGAACTCAGCCCTACAAATCTTTCTTAATGAGTGCAATGCTTGCTATCAAATTTAGCTCACTTAAGTTAAAGGGGGTACAATTACTATATGTTGCAAGCGTAAGCTCCTGGTATATATACTAGGCCTAACCAATCTAGAGGTTTCATATTGCCTTCAAATCACAGGGGCTAATGTTCCTTTCTGTGCCTGGAAATGGCTTTGAAGCTTAGTGCATGGAATCCATAATTATAATACTTTGGTTTTGATGAAGCTCTAGGAGAGGCTCTGTAAACTTCTATTAACCTTGATAGAAGTTACTGTGATGATGTAGCATAGTGGTTTTCAAACTCTGGGTTTGCGGCCCACCAGGGGGTCACGACAAAATTTTTGGTGGTTCACAAAACTGACAGGGCAGATTAGGCAATGCGCATCAAGGGTTAAACCAGCTGCTACTGGGGGATGAGGACTGCTGCCTGACCACCATTATAGCCACACCCCTTGGCATTTATAAATAGAGGTAGCAGCCTCTAGGGCCTCTAAAAAGTTTGAGAACCTATGCTCTTCTAGGGTAATATGGAAGAACTATTCCCACTGTGGCAATATGTTTTCCAATCTCCATTTCATTGGTGTATGTGTGTTTTTAAAAATGTTCAAGGCTTCCCATCACAGTTGAACTGATATGGTTTGATTTTGTTTCTGATGTTAGATTGTGACCTGCTGTGACCCTCCTGTTGTTCTGTGTTGCTATGTGCTGGTACCTGCAGATGAGAAAAAGAAAATTTGTGTCAGATTTCAGTGAAAGGCAATACTTGCTTATCAGAAAACATGTCAAAACAGCAGTCAGTCAGACAGCCTGCCATACAGAGTTGTTTCCCCCCCTTTACTAAAATGTAATTAATTTTCTACATCCAAACATTTAGAGAAACACCAGTGTTAAAAAAAAATCAGGATTAAGTATAACTCAAACAAAAATACTAGTTACTTTGTACAAAATTTGATTTTTTTCAAACTTGATTTAACTCATTGCATTATGTATTTTGTTTATTCTGTAGAATTTTTCTAACAATATTATTGTTCTATTGTATTATGATATACATATGAATAATATGTATTATTCTAACAATAAATCACTGACTTCTGTATCATCCACAAGTAGTGGTGCTTGTTTCTGGTGAGTCAGATAGGATTACAGCCTAAGGGGCAATCCTAACTGGTAGTTAGGTTGTTGTAAGTCCCTTGCGCAAGCCCAGGAGTGTCGTGAAAGTGCTGTAAAGCACTTTCGTGCCACCCTGGAGGCGGTTAGGCTGGCTGGTTGAACTGTGCCGTTGCGAGCCCTGGGGATGGTGAGTTTGCCCTAGCTGAGCTCAGCTGATGCAGGGGCATGGGGAGGCCAGGGAGGAGGTGATGTTTCAGGGCGAGGGGAGGACGGGTGGTAGGTGGTCCCAGGGGTAGATGGGCAGGGAGTGGGAGGATCCAGCTATTATGCCAGATCCTAACCCCATTCCCAGGCAGCCTGGGCCTGCTCCAGGCTGCTCGGATTTGCGCTACCTCCGGAGGTGGTGCAGATCCGAGTAGCCCTATCGAGGCTGCAATGGCTTTCCCTGGGATAAGGGAAAGTGATTCCTCTTGCCCTAGGCTGAGCCACTAAGTGCTCAAAACTTGCGCTGGATACAGCGCAGACCTATTGGCCTGCCTGTTTCCAGCCCGAGTTAGGATTGCATTGTCAGTCTTACTAAACACAATGGTCTTACTTCTGAGTAAAATAAATAGCGTTTTCAAACACTTCTACCCACAAGGCATATTTCTATAAGGCTGCCAATCAATGGAGTCTAGGCTGCCAATCTATAAACCTATTTTGTATGGTAGTGACTATGTAGAATTCATTTAGTTGGATAATAAGCTTCATGCATGGGGGGGAGAGAGAGAGAGAGAGAGAGAGTGTGTGTGTTGATCTGTCACAGGACCCTGGGCCTTAATTTGGGCAGGCATTTTCATGACTTCTTCCTTGGAATCTGCTATTGGTCCCAGAATACAGCACAACTATGAAAGATGTGAAGCAGTAACAACAAAGAACGTCCAAGTATGTGCAGGATGATTTTGCTTCCCTATCGATCTTTTTGTTCTCATAGATATTTTGTATTCGTATTATAGCCACTCTGCACTGTTAGTAGGAAAGTCCATTTAAATATTTCCTTTTTTTAATTCAATATTTCATGAGAGCCAATGTGGTATAATGGACAGAATGTTGAACTTGGACTCAAAGACCTTTTAATTATTTTTATTATTTATGCTGCACTACCGGTGTACCTGACACTTCATAGATCCTACAGGCAGCATAGGCAGTCACAGAGCTTATGGTCTAAAATAGACAATGGGGAAGGAAGAGAGGGGGGCACCCATCTCTGTCCACATATTTGTTTCCCATTGGGCTCATTCTCCTTCCACTGCTCCTCTGTCTCCTTCTACTCCTTGGATTAGAAAAGGGATAGTAGGGCAGAAAGGAAGATGAAATGTGGAGGGGAAGAGAATGCTGAATCAGAACACTGGAGAATGGGAGGACACAAGGCTGGCACACCCCTGAGTAAGGGAAGCAGCATTTGGAGTGCCACCTCAGGTGTCACGAGGTCTTGGGCTGACTCTGTGCAGGAGAAAGTGAAGCCTGAAAGATATACCCCCCCATCACACTTTTGTATTCTACTCATACACAGGAAAAAAAAAATACTGTGAGCGGCCTTGGGTACTTTCTGAAGGGGAAGATGGGATAAAAACATTTTAAATGAATAATTTTTCTCTCTTTCCACTGATTTGAAAGTCACAAGAGTGTTCTTCTGGTTAAAGATATACTAGAAAAGCTTACTTGTCCTAAAATAGGTGAGCAAGAGTTGAAAATATACAGCAGCAGCTCCAGTGTGTGAATTGGCAGGTAGTATATTGCATGGTGCCTTAGTGTTCATGTGCATGTATGAGCCCTAGAGATGATCCATCCACTCCCCACTCTGATATTTCGTTCTAGAGACTCTGGGCAGGGTGCTCAACCCTGGAGAATGACAACTGGCAACTCACCCCAACAGATTTAACAAGACACCCCGAAAAGCCAAAATAGGGACATAAGGGGGAAATGATTTACCAGGGGAAGGGATAAGAAAACAGGGTCTGTCCCTGGTAAACAGGGGCAGTTGGATTGTAAGTTCTGGAACCAAAACAGACTAAAATAGCAGCATTGTTTTCCTGAATTTAAAAGTGAGCTATAAATAAGAATATGAAAAAAACTAGAACCAAAATAGCTCAACCTTATGTATGTCTGCTCAAAAATAACCCTGTTGAGTTCAGTGTACCTCTCTTTCGGGTTAGCATGTATAGGATTGCAGCCGAAAATGCCCGTCACTCACAGACCCAAGGATTGAATTTTGAAACCATCAGTTAACATCCCAATTCTATCTTCCTCTCCCACTGATGCAGGCGGACCAAAACAGCTTGCATTGTATTCTGCCACTGGGGAGGGTGGGCAGTCCCAGAGTTCTCTGGGTAAGGGAACATTTGTTCCCTTCCCTGGGGGTAAGCTTCCATGGCATGGAAGGGTCTACTTGGACCTGTACCAACAAAACAGCTGGCGTAGGTCCGCATGGACCCAGGCCATGGAACTGGGTCAGAGAACAGAATTTGGATTCGGTGGCTGTCACTGCTGCCAAACCCCATTCCTGGACCTGTTCTGTCCTCCCCTTGCCCTGTTGCTGCCCTATTCCACCTTTTCCCCCATCACTACCTTATTTTGCCCTCCCCAGTCCCCATTCCGCCCTTGTTCCATTCTGTCCCACCAATGTACTGTCATTGGCGGTCCTTTGTTGAAACGTCACCATGTGTGGGGTTGCTCCAGCCTCATTGACAGCTCACAGGAGCATGTGAAACTGGCAGGCCATTTGAGATGGCTGTAAAGTGCCTCCACCTGCCATTGGAACACTAGTTCTGGCGGCAGGGAGGGCATTTAGGATTGACCCATAAATGTGAACCGTTTTAATTTATTAATCTATGGGTTACATTAATTCACAGTTTGTCCCATTTTGAGGCAGCATATATAGTCTTTCTGTCCCAGAAATAGCAGTGTGAACAAGGCTGCTTCCATCTTCTTTTGCGAGGATGTGGCATATTCCTGGGGGATGGAAATGCGTTTGGTGTTTAGAGTCTTCACTTAATTGTAATTCACTTCTTGTTAGGGTAGAAAAAGAAAAGAGAGGAAATTTCCCTGAATCACTTGCTTTGTTGGGCTTTCTCTGGAGCAGGTTAGCTTGTTGTTTAGCAAACGTTCCATTGTTGCACAGATGATTCCAATAATAGCTATTTATTTTCCAACTGGGGCCCTCTTCTTTGATAGGCAGTGGGTAATATTCCCATGTCATGAACCATTTCAAAGAGGCACTGAAAACATTTAAACTTCTAACATCATTTAATCTTTAATAGACTCTTAATTAGGTTTTATTAGCCCACTGGAAATAAAGACTCTTGTTGGTTTAAACTGGTATGAATTTATGGGTATGAATCCCAATGTGAGAGAATATTAATAGGGAAGAAAAATCTGAGGCTCTTATAAAAGATAGCTCTGCATCTAGGAATGCTGGCTATAAAACTCTTAGAGCTTTCTACATCTTGAACAGTGGGATCATTTTTTTCAAAACCACAAGATGCTCAAATGACATTCAAGGCCATATGCTACATTTCAGACAATATGTCTGTGATTATCTATTTCCTTTCAACATGAAAAAGCCATTTCACTCTAAAGTAATGGTGGAACAAATAGGGTTAGTCAAAAGCTCTGTTGGGAAGTCGGCCACCTAACTTTCATGCCAAAGGAAGTTCTTGTGAGAGAAGATTTGAGCCATGTATGAACATCCTGCGTTGTCGTAATATGAGGAATATATTTTATCGAGATATGTAATGAGATTAGACATGCATAACATGTGACCCACCAAACCAAATGCCACCCACTAAGAATGTATTGTAGACTTCTTGGTTCATGATGCCCTACTCACACTAATTCCAGGCAGGCAGCAAAACCAGGAGATTTTAGAGTCCCTAGTGGGCAACTATGCAAGACTGGTGGAGTATGTTTTGATAATTGAGTCACAAGTTGTGTCTGGAGTAGAAGCTAATGCTCCTTTGGCCCTGCTCTTATGTTATGTTGGTGCTGTTGGAGCCACCTCTCTTGTGTCCCTTCCTATGGTGCTGGGATAACATGAGAAGTTCTGGGTCATATGGGAGCATTCAGGGTTGGTCTAACCATGAACTGGGCTGTTGTGGTAGATGGTGGAGGGCAGTGAATTTAGGATACCTTTCACCCTGAGTCTGCCACTGGCTCATGCCCACCGCAGATGCAAGCCTCATTTATCAGTGCTTCCTTACTGTGCTCTGTTGTGCAGTTTTCTCAAACCCTCATTTGTATGGTCCTTTGGACTAAAACCAGAAATCTCTTTTCTGGTTTGTGAAAACTGCACAACAGAGTACTGTAGGGGCTATTTTTTTTTTTAAACATGCCGCAGCGGAGGTAGTAGCAGTGAACCCGGGGCTGCATCAGGTGTCACCTACAGTCCTGCCATCCGTGGAAGTAGTCCATACTGTGGTTCTTATAGTGTCACCTCTCCCAGAAACTGGGGCAACACTAATGCAAGAAGGAGCTCTAGCACAGACTCCTTCCATATGAACTCTTCACTCTTTTATGGCACCTTAGCAGTATGAGGAGATCATGCTAGCAGTGCAGTGAGAAAAGTAGGCCTATGTGAGACTCATCATTGTACACATTTGACTGGATGACTGTACTGTACCCCTTCCAATTGCATCTCAGACTGTGTATTTGTTTGCCTGTGGGTCATATTTGTGCATGCCCCCGCATATAAAAATTGCATTTTTATAAGTTGTATACATAACAATCACACTAAAGACAGGGCTACGTGAAACCTTTCTCCCTAGTGTGCTAGGTTACAGCTTTGCAGCATTTGTGTATGCTGTAAAGAACACACATATGCAGTGATCACACCTGATAATTGATATATACCATGTTCTTCTCCTGCCTCTTCTTCTTTTTCCGTAAGGGTAAGGCTCTTGGGGTCTTAAACCAAGGTCTTGGCAGTGGGGTTCGGGTGCTTTACTCCCCACACCATCACAGCAGCTCCCAGACAGTTGTCAAGTCTAGATGGACTGTAGCATCACCCAAATGATGACTTGGATTGGTACTGCAGCTCTTCAGCTCAGATGATTGGTTCCTTGGTCTGTGCAATGTCACTGACTGTGAAACAACCCAGCCTTGTCTCCTTAAACGTGTATGGGACCATCTATCTCTTTTCAGCATTCCGCCTCTGAGCCCTTTGATCCTTGTCTACCTGACTCAGCACTTGATCTCAGCCTCTCTTGATCATGACTGCTGCCTCTGGGCCCTTTGGCTCTCTGCTCTGCAATCAGACCCCCCTGACCACAACCCACAAGGGAGGTAGACCAACATCGCTTTCCTCTGTTATAACACAAGCCAACACACATTCTGCTGTCTTAAAAGTTAGACCTATTTCTGGGTATATTTGTGGTGCTGATTCCAGAAATGGCACCAGTTTTGCCCTATCACGTCTACCTTTGGAGGCAAGGTGTAGCTTCATTAGTGAATGGTTCAAGAAGCTTCCTCATGATAGGGCAAAACGGATGCTATTTTTGGAATCAATGCCCCAAATTCATATCAAGTCACCATAAATTTTGGAAAAAGTTTTTTAAACCCTCAGTTTTGCAGGCCTATGTAATTGACCTTCAAGTCAGCTGCCACATGTGATGGAGACCATGAACCTTGAGTTGCCATGGCCAAGTAATAAGTGTAACTGGAGTTTTTCTTTTCCCCATTCATAAAGTTTGGCTCATGACCATTTTGTAGGTTTGTGAGCCTCTTGTTAATGTTCCATTTTTTAATCACTCCTGCAGTAAAGACAAACTGTCCGAATTGCTTAAAGGTTAGTTCTCTCATCACCCTAAATCAATAAGCCCTTCTTTTTAAATTAATTACTATTAATTAATTACTAACTCAAACAGTTTATTGGCATTGATTTGTCCCTTTTCATACACTTCTGTTAAAGTGCTTTTTGTTCTTTCTTCTTGTGATTTTTAATGTTTGTTTTGACTTGAGCTAGATGCTACTCACAGAATAATCTTCTGTTACAACTCTGCTCTTACGCGAAATCTTTATTAATATTTTTCATGTCAGGTGGACAGATGGATCAGAACATCCCTTTTAAAATGGATACCTAGGTGAGTCTTTTGCTTTATATTCGTGTTTGCTGAAATGTCCATTTCCCTTAAAGAAGTCCCCCAGAGTTTTGACTTTTAAATAGATTTGTCGGTTTAAATATGAGCTAAGTTTCAGTAAACTTTAGTGTTTTAAAGCTCTACTGATTATTGTTTTGGCCATATATAAGTGATTTATTTCCTCTATTGTCAGAATAGACTTTGTTTTCATAGCCAATTTAGGGGGAAAAAACCAAAACACAACAACTGGACAAATTGCATCAGAACATTGGTGTTAAATAATTAAACAGGGCAAGAAAAATCCCAGTAGTAATATCCTTTATGTCAAAATAGATACAAATATATCTATGTTACTGGAAGAATAGGTTCTCTCTCTCTCTCTTTCTCTCTTCTAATCTTGAGCTTGTTCATTCCCACTGCTATAGGTCTCTTTGACTCAGTTGCTCACGGAGTTCACTGCATACTTGTAGCATAAGGGCTAAGAAACGGACAGCTCAATCCTAATGTGGCTGCCCTTGCCACGATACGGTGGCACTGAAATGGCTACTGCTGTATTCCGTGTGGCCTGGGAGGCAGCCAGAGGTCTCCTCAAGGTAAGGGAATATGTGTTCCTTTACCTCGTGTTGAGTCCTGGCAGCATCTATGGGTCTACTTGGATCCAGACCAGCTTATTTGCAGGCGCAGATCCAAGTAGCCCTATGTATTCAAGCCCGGGATGGGGGATAGAGACTACTGCCAGATCCTGCCTCTGTCTCTGCCTGCCACCCTCCCTCTGCCGTCTCCCAACCCTTCTCCTGCCCAGGAGGGTGTTTGTTCTTTTAGTCACAATAGCATAGAAAACACAATTATCCTGGTATAGGTGATCAGCAGTCTGAAATGTACTCAGCTGTTAACGTGTGTTAACTGGCAAGCTGTGTCTTATGTGTATGTGTGTTGATGAGAGACATGCCCTTCACTGTAAGATTTAACTAAGAGACTCTGGGGAGCGAACTGAGCCTGAAACTCTTGCTACTCATACTGAAGTTTTAACCAGGCATTTCCCGAAGGCAAAAATGGAGACAGTGATAGGTACTGAAAAAAAAGGAACGTGAATGTTCCTAATAAATGGGGAATTTTGGAGTATATGAAGCAGGTCCATTCAAAACTTTGTAAATGTTACAAATGGTTGCTCTACTTGCCTGCCTGCAAAAGTCTGCACTAAATTTTTGCATGATCAAAGACAGTTAATTCACAGTCTACTAAGAAAGGAATACAAGATGTGGGTATGTAACTTTTCTAATTATTAAAAAATGGAGGAAGGCCATTTCCTTCAAGCTCTGTTATAAGCTTCTTGTCG
This sequence comes from Tiliqua scincoides, assembly GCF_035046505.1. Taxonomy (NCBI): domain Eukaryota; kingdom Metazoa; phylum Chordata; class Lepidosauria; order Squamata; family Scincidae; genus Tiliqua; species Tiliqua scincoides. Next base: position 218,108,961 of record NC_089823.1, on the reverse strand, counting down.
CTGGCTCCATTTTGAAATAGAAAAACCATTAATCTGATCTAGCAAAACCATTATTTTATTTTTTAATAATATATTATTAGAAAATTACTGGAAAGCACCCACAGTTTCTTGCTCTAGACTATGGATGCGATTGAGTGTCTTGCAGATATTAGTGGCCAAAATACTTGATTCTTCTGAAACAGAAGGAAAGGACAAGCAGACCAGTTGCTGGCAAAATGGAGATGATACAGAGTAACATAGTTTTGCAGTGAATAAAGAAAGGTTTTTAAAAAGTGTATCCAGTGACTTGCCTAAGGAAGAACTAAGGCAGGCAATTATATTTTATGTGGTTGCAGACAATCCATAACTAGACTCAGTTTTCGGAGTTATAAATCAATTCTCTCTGCCACCCTAGCAGGAATGTAGCAAGTGCATGAAGCAACTAAAAACCTATGGATGTTCAGTCAGTATTACTCTGCTAGCTGAAGACCTCCTGCTGTGGTATCACTGGTGGGAATATTTGTGTTGAGACACCCAGACTGTGGGACATCTTGCCCTGGGAGATTGACCTGACCCTCTCCTTGGTTTTTTATTGCTGGCTGAAGGATTCTTCTTTGTTCCAGCTGGTCTTTGGCTTGACCAATGTTGCAATGTTTTCATGCCCAATTCCCTTGCTTTTATTGTTTTATTGGCTGGCACAGATCTGAAGAGATTGTGGCAATGGAGGGTAATTGCCCCAGGGTAATTGAACAAATGATCCCTTACTATGAGATTTAAAAGATAAAGGTTTCCCCTGCACAGTCCTGTAGGGGGCTGTGCTTGTCTCCGTTTCCAAGCCAAGGGAACCAGCGTTGTCCAAATACATCTTCTATGATCATGTGGCCAGCATGACTAAATGCTAAAGCACACGGAACACTGTTACCTTCCCACTGAAGTGGCACCTATTTATCGACTTGCATTTGCATGCTTCAAAATGTTAGGTTGGCAGGAGCTGAGGCAAGTAACAGGATCTCACCCTGTTCCATAGCACTGGGGTCTTGAACTCCTGGGCTTCTGATCTTCCAGCTGACAGTCCATTGTCTTTAACCACTCACAGTGCAATCCTATCTTGCACTGGAACAGGCAGGCCAGGAGGCCTGTGCTGTATCCAGTGCAAGATTGGGGCCAGAATTGGCTCAGCTGGAGGCAAGGGAAAACTCTCCCTCTAATCCCAGGTAAGCTACCACAGCTCCAACGGGTCAGCTTGAACCTGCACCACTTCAGGAGGTGGCATAAATCTGAGGAGAACAGAGTGGCTTGGAGCCTCTCCACGCTGCCTGGGGAACAGGGTTGGGATCCGGGTCCCAGCCCCGCCTCTCGCTCCCCGCCTGTCCACCCCTCCTCTGCCCACCTACCCCAGGCCTGCCCCGGGATGCTTCCCTTCTTTCTCCTCCCCAGACCACTGCATTGGCTATGTTTGGCCGATGCCACCTCATGGCACAAGCTGCCACAGAGGCTGGATGCAGGCTCTGTGCTTCAGCGCACCTCTGTGCGCTGGTGCAGCTTGCTCCCAAGGAGGCGCAAACATGTTTTACGGCACATAAGAACATAAGAACAGCCCCACTGGATCAGGCCATAGGCCCATCTAGTCCAGCTTCCTGTATCTCACAGCGGCCCACCAAATGCCCCAGGGACAACACCAGATAACAAGAGACCTCATCCTGGTGCCCCCCCTTGCATCTGGCATTCTGACATAAACCCATTTCTAAAATCAGGAGGCTGCGCATACACATCATGGCTTGTACCTCGTAATGGATTTTTCGTTCAGAAACTTGTCCAATCCCCTTTTAAAGGTGTCCAGGCTAGACGCCATCACCACATCCTGTGGCAAGGAGTTCCACAGACCAACCACACGCTGTTTGCGACCCTCCTAGGCTGTGCAAGTCCCTTGTGCCAGCCTGACACAAGGTGTGCCCTCAGCTACTGTGCCTCGTTGACATCTAGGTTTACTAGACTTTTAAAAAAGGAGATCTAGTTTGTCTCCTTTCTTCTAAGGTCTTGCAATTTTGGGTGCCCCATCCTGATATAATTTTACTGCAAAAATAATAAATAAAATTAAATATATAAATTTAAATTTCACAAATTTCAAGTTGCTCAGTGACCAGGTCACCTCGACAGTATTTTCAGATTCCTTTGCCAAGAAGCCTCTCCCATCAACGGCCTGAACATGGTTGCAGCACACCCCCCGCCATGCCTTTGGTCCCTCAGAAATTTCTCTGATTGATTGGTGTGCAATTGGTGTGCAAAAGGAAGCCTTTTATGTGCTCCTGGAAGAACACACTTGAAGAGCCCAATCCTATCCCCCCAACCTGGTGCAGCTTTGCCAAAAACAGGTGTGCTGTATCTAGCGGGGGCGGGGGAAACTGCAAGTAAATGTACCCTTTTCCTTATTTGCTTATGTTCCTTAATAACGCCATCTTCTTTGGAAAGCTTAGTCTTGTAGTTACTGGTAACCTTTGAGGCACTTTGAGGTTGTTTGTGAGGCTATCCACATCAATGATCCCAAAACTTTCAGACACTGCTAAACTTGGCCTCTTGCTCTACTTGGATTGCTAATTCCCCCAATTAACATAAGAACTTAAGAACAGCCCCACTGGATCAGGCCATAGGCTCATCTAGTCCAGCCTCCTGTATCTCACAGTGGCCCACCAAATGCCCCAGGGAGCACACCAGATAACAAGAGGCCTGCATCCTGGTACCTTAATTTGAGTTGATTTAAGTGTCTTTTGTGTACATGACATTTAATTAATTAATTAAATTATAATTGATTATTAATTAAATGTCATGTACACACAATACACTTAATTAACGGCAGCATTTGTGCACTGCCTTTCTTACTGACTCTCACAACACATTGTGAGAGTCTTACAGATTCAGTGTGGTTCAGTAGGCAGGCTGTACTAAACTCATCTTTATTTCAAATGAGTTTTTAAAATAATTGCTCAATGACCACTCGTAGAGCCATTCACTTTCTGATGAATCCTTCAAGGTGTGGTCATCATATCTGACATCTGGGTATGCCTTCTGAGCAGGAGCAGCTTCCGGTCAACCAAGCTGTTAATAATTCTTTCTTGGTAGCTGACTCTCCATGCTCCTCTGCATTCCTGCAGCAACGCTTGTGAATCCCTCACCCTCTCACAGTCACAGGTCAGAACAGCAACTCCTCCTGACTCTGTCCTCTCATGACAGCTTTTGTCTGGTCTCTTATCCAGTTTTGAACTAGGACTGCTCCTGCTTAGCATCCTTTGGGTGGCCTTCAGCTCAACCATCAGACCTGTGCTTCCTGCCCAACATGCGTAAGAACAGAAACATGTGCATGTGAATGAGCAGTGTTGGCAACGATACATGAAGTGTTGAGAGCATTTTTGGGACAAAGAATGCGATATATGCTAAATATCATTATTGATGCCCTGTAGAAAACGTGCTAGCTTTGATGGATTCTGAGACATTGGCTCCAATGATGGCTAGTAGACCCTTATTATATCTGTAAAATTTGGCTGCTGCTGTGTGATGTAATGTTCCACAGAAAGCAGAAGGGACTGTTTCAAAGGTACTGTGAAAAAAAATCTTTGCTAACAATCTCCTGACTCTTCTGTTCTCTGCATCTTTTGTCTTCCTTTCTCCTCTACTATTTAATGCTGCAAAATGCAACACTCAAACAATCATTTTTCAAACCCTCTTTCCCTGAGAAACCCAGTGTTTTCTTCTGAAGAGTTCATGTATCTCTTGAGGATAGACTCTTCTGTTTAGAAGTTTTTCAGCCATTTTCATCTCCTTCTTTTTAAGGAGTGCCAATACTCATAATCATCACACTCGGGGACAGTTTGTACAAGATCATACAATATTGTCTTTGAAGAAAATGACATGAAACTTATGATAAGTCCCAATCCTGGTGAGATAGATTAGGCAGGTTTGCTGCCTTACTTTGTAAACAGTAAAATGTAAACAGTGTTTTGTTCTTACTATTATTGCATGTGTTATTTAAGTCTTCCACCCTGCTTCATGCCTTTAGCATTTGTTGTTACATCATTTGAGCATCAAAGCACATTTCCAGTTCCACCAAAAAGAGCTTCTGTGCAACAACCTGGGAAGCAGGTACTTCAGTGTCAATGAGGAAAAATAAAACCCTGACTCTTTTTCATTATCCAATAAGGCCACTACAAAGTTCTTCCCAATGTTTAGCCTCAATTTGCATCTTTGTAGTTTCAATAAACTGTTTCATTCATTCATGTCTACCAGACTTCTGAGCATCTCTGAAAATCAGGCTCTTATTCTTTGTTAAAGGTGAACAGTTGTTTCCCATCTTTTAAATATCTGAAGGCTGATTATAGTTTATTTATTGGTCATATTTATTTATATTCCACTTTTCCATCCAAACACAAAGCTCAAAACAGATTACAATTTTAGCTCCTTGGATACCTCCAGGATAGAATGCTTTTTCTTTTAATGTTTAACACAGACAGAGATGTTCTTCCCGAGAGTGACAAATGTTTAACCTTAGGTACTTTGAAATTTGGTCTTGGGAATATTCAGATGCAAACCTTCATTGTGCTGAAGTTCCTCTCAGAAGAATATTGAAGGAGGCTGCATGGACACTTGTCTCGCAGGTCCTTGATGATTCTATTTAGTATTCTGTGTATACATGCCGGGGCCAAGCGGAATAAATTCTTCTCTCCCAAATTACTTTTTCAGGTAGAGATCTGTTTTTGTTGCTCTGTTTAATTTAAATGCAGTGACCACAAACTGGTGACTTGAAGAAGCCTGAGCAGTTTAGCTCTGGATAATAGCAAATAAACAGAAGAATCCAAGATGGCTGTACTCGGAGAAAAGAGTAATACAGCAGAGAGAACATTTTTCCTTGCAAGCTTGGCTAAGCACGATGCAAATCCTGGAGCTCAGTTACATGGACCGTGTTCCAAATGCTTAGCTGAAATATTAAGGGGCATTGTGAATATTTGTAAATGGATATAAACATATGTGTTTAATTAGGAGTGTACAGATGACTGCTAGAAGGCTTGCATAAAATAAAACTAATTAGAATGTTTATGCTGATCAGAGCTTATTTGGGCCAAAACACATGCACTACGTTCCTCTAAGTTGCACATTCAACACTGGCAGTTTATTTAAGAGCTAATGTCAATAGCTAAGATCCCGGCAGCTCCCACGGTCTGTGGGACAGTCTTCTGACTAGACCTTGGCAACAGCAGCAATCGGCCCACCCTGCAAAGTCAGCATGTGATTCAACAGAGCTGTAGAGGTGGAGACACCTGAAAGTGGTATATTGACTCGCAACGTAAAACTGCACAAATCTGACTTCAGGAAAGCAAGAGAGAGCAGGAGATTGAATTCCACAGGGAACAAAGGGTGGCAGAATATGCTGTCTGTCTGGCATTTCCCGTTACTGTATATGGGAAATTGTTGCCATATAAGATAACCTGCCTTTATCCTGTGTTGTTGTCGGAATTTTTTTGTTTTGTTTTTAACATTATCTTGATGTGGTGATAAAGCCATTATCTTCTTGGCTAATGTCTGTGTGCTAAATTCTTCATGAGTGTGATATGGGAGCTTCCTGAGGTGGGATGGTGGTGACTGACAAATGCTAAGGACGCCACCACCGTACGATCTGGTGGGCCAGACTGGGTCAAAACACATTATGAGGCAAAAAACCTGGTGATCCACCCCATGACTTCTTGGGAAAATACACTGTCAGGAACAGGGGTTGCCACAGGACATAATTGGCAGGCCGGAGTGGGGATCTTCATCAATAGCTGATTATCCCTAGCAAATTTTAAGTGACCCATCACCCCCTCCCCCCAACCTGGCCTCTGAGGCAATTGATGAGAAAGAGACTCTGGGAAGACTTTGCAAAGAAGAATTGGAGGGCATGGAAGAAGCCCAGTACCCCTCCATCACGCCTACACAAGACCCCTCTGCCTAAGCAGATTGATTAGGGGGGCGGTAGTGGAGAGGTGACTTAGAGCAGAACCAGTGCCTGTGGGGAAGGTAGACTGCGGAGGGTGCTCTCTCTAACATCTCAATTCTGTGCATGTTTACTCAGAAGCCCACTGATTTCATGGGACGTACTCCCAGGTAAGTGTGGATAGGTTTGTAGCCCAAGAACATTGAAACTGTGACTGGACTGCTGGAGATGGTGGATGCTGCTGAGTGCCAGCCAGTGTCTCCTCTCCAGATGGGGAGATCTGGATGGAAGATGAAGGGCTGTGCTACCATAACATCCACACCCCCAAGTGAATTGAAAAAACAAAGCACAGGATAATTTACGGGCATCACATTTTTTAGTTTTAGTTTCTGTTCAAATTCAATACAACTATGATTTTTCTTTGCTGGAATGCAGCGATATCAACAGAGCTGTCTGCTCTGGGTTGGATTTCACCTTAAATGTTTCTAAAAATCAAAATTTATTTAAAGTCATATTTATCTAAATTTAAAATTACCTTTAAACTTATCTAAAATCGTATTTTTTAAAACAGCCCAACCATTTGCATTAAAATGGTATCCCCTTTTGCAAACTGTCATTCACTATACACAGGGATTTCTACATTCCTTTTAATGTTTCTTTAGAGAATTTGGATGGCCAAACACTGAATATCCGGTGCTCTGTGTTTTACAAAGTGTGCGATCCCTTAGTGCAGTATACATATCAGTTTGTCTCTTGATGAATTTATTAAAATACAATGGTGCAGAAGGAAATGGAATTCCAGTGCACTGCTGTTGTCCTGAGAAATCATTATCACAAGACAGAATTAGAAGCATGGATGGGAGTTAATGGGTCTCCCAGGCTGTCCAGCCATCATTATGTTACTGTGCAAGAGGCATCAACCGCTTTAAGTCCCATTAGTGTGTTGATGAGCTGTCTGGAACAGGATGCTTGTATCTGAACAAGCAGTTTACTCTAACTGCATTGCATTAACCCCTTGTGTCTGGCTGCCTCTGAGTGCTTTAGACATCAGGTTTAGTGTGATGGCATGAAAGCATCCTGCTACTGTTCCAATGATGTCATTTATTTCTTTATGGGTATTTAAAACGGTGGTTGCAATAAACTTAGGGTTTTGCCACTGTAGATGATTCTGCCTGCCCACAAATTAATTCCTGGATTCTGAAATCATCTGGCTTTCCATCAGAAGAACAAAGGGTTCCTGCCAATTCATTCATGCCTTTCTATCCCTCCGCAACATTGATGTGAACGTGCACTTGTGTGCCTTGATAAAACACAGTAACAAAGCAGTCTTGATGTGACTGTCCATACAGTTGGACCTTTCTCTGTGATAACACAGAAAAAGGTACATCTGGTACATCTCATGATACTCCTCTAGCTCTACCACCATCAGCTGTTCAAAGGCCTTTTGCTCTATATCACTCCTTTGTCAGTCCTTGCTTTATGTTGTCCTTGTGATTGCCTCATATCTCTTGATTTGAACAGGCTTATAGTGTCATATCCCCTGCTATGCCTGTCAGAGCAGAGGAATTTCCTTCGAAGGGCTGTGGTGACGAAGCCTGGACAGCTGGGAAAGCAAACAACTAAAGGGCACCTGAAGAGGTATTTGGGAAAGCCTCAAGAGACAGTATGTACAAGTAACCTCTGAATAAATTCATCCTGAGCAGCATCTTGTTGCAGTAAGTCTGTCATTTATTCATTGCAGTCCCCTGGCACAGTCCTGCTAAGTCCAATCCAAACCCTTATGATGTTGACCTACCCCCATAGGAAGGAGGTGAAGCAGGGGAGGGGAGCACATTACATAGGCCAAGATAGCCTTCTTCTTTGGAGCTGGGGCCATTAGTGATGGAACACCTGCTTTGAGTATAGAAGATCCTCCCAGATTTAAGCCCTGGCCTCTCCAGATAGGGCTGGGATGGACCGGTTTCAAACCCTGGAGAGCTACTGTCAGTCAGCATTGTCAGTACTGATCCAGGTAGACCCAGATAGTCTAATCCAGTATAAGGAAAATCCATATTTTCACAGTTCCTTTCTCCCTACCTGCAAGGCTAGAGATTCAAGTTGATCATACAGGTGTGCCCCCATATCTGTGGGGGTTCTATTTCATTTTTAATGCCTTATAAGGCATGAAAAAATGTCACTTCTGGTTTTCACAAAAACCTAAAGTAGTGTTTTTTTTCAATGCTTACAGTCATTCTAAGCCTGGTAGAGGATGTGTGCAGACATGCGCGGCGTCTGCCATAATCAGAAGACCCTCCAGAAGTGAGGGAAGTGGAGAAAATGTCCTTGTTTTGCAAAATCATTAAGCAGGTGCTTAAGTTCAAGGAAGTGCTTAAATTCATTCTTGAGATGTGTGCTTACATTGCTTCTAAAGGCATATGGCCTGCAAGCTGAGTACTCCAGGAAAATGCTTCTGATGTCTAATGGAAACTGACAGCACACTCAGCAAAAATATTATTTTTCCATTGCATGACAGTGGATATCTATCAGTCAGCAACATTTAAATAACACAGATGTCAAGAATCTCAAAATAACACTTTGGGTAGCACAAGAATGAGATGGACGGAGGCCCACCACACTTCAAATTGTGGTTTTTCTCTCTAAAAATAGCCATGAAATGTCATTTTCAGAGTCTGACTCCTGGCTGCCCTGAGACATCTGGAGCCATTTATACCTGGTCAAACCTCTTATAAAATGTGGGCTTGTAAACAGGCAATATTTGGCACCCAGCTTGCTTAGAATTTCCCTGAGCAAAAAAAATGACCAAAGATATAGATTATTGAGAACTAGGTTCATTATGAGTGAACTTCCAATTTCCACCGCATTCCATCGACCCAATTTATTGAAAACTAAAATTAAAAAACATCCGAAAACAAGCAGGTAAACAAAAACTCTGATGCACTGTTTATCCAAGTAAATATCATTGGTAACATTGAGCAAAGCACTTACAGCAGAGTGGTTTGGATGGAGTCCAAATTGTTCACTTGTTAATGCATTATTTATATTAACAAAACAAAATGTCTGGATGGGCCTGGGGTTTGCTGACATGTTTACTGAGATTAGGATTTTAGTCATTACTTGACAGTTATTTATCGGCTGAAATCTTTGCAAAAACAATAATGCTCTGATGGTGAGTGCGTGTTCCTAGAGACCAGGAGAGACCTCCCGTGTTATATTTGGGGGGGGGGATCATTATGATAACCTGGTGCACAGGAGGACAAGTCACCAATAGCTGATGCTGCGGATGGAATTTCTACAAGTTCAGCTTGTCTTGCAGCTGTACAAAAAGCTGCTGAAATGCTAGTATCTATGCTACCATGCCAAGGTACAGGAGCACTGCCCTCCTCTGCAACTGGTTAATAATGCTGTGGGATAAGGAAAGAAAGAAGGTACAATGCTGTCTCATTCAATATTTCCAAATGGTCAAATGCTTAGAATTTTCCCGTTAGTCCTTATTCAGAATACAGAGACCGGTCTGGGTCATCATCCATGGATTAATTTGACTATAGAATGAGGAAACAATATTGTATTACTCACTATTTCCAAATGAATAAATACTCAGATGTCCGGCTTCCAGATTATGTTTTCTAGATAGCACTTATTCTAGAATACACAGGTCACTTTGGGTCATCAATCTGTGAAACTGAACCAAGGTCTCCTGAAAGCGAAGCTGGAGTTGTTCTCCTCGAGCCACTGCATCTCTTTGGGAAAGCAGGGGAATTCTCAAGCCCGAGTAACTGTCTGGTCAAGTAACTTTTATTTTCCAGTGCTTAAGTAACTATCTTTGTTTCAGATTTTTCTATTGTGATTAGTCCTTGCCATTTCCTCTCCATACCTCTTTCTATCACTGGCTTTTGACAGTGGAGCAAAGAATTCCCACAGTGGCTTGGATTCTTTTTGTTCTGCTCCTCTGGGTCCACTGGCTTTCCCAATTCCCCTGGCTTCACCAGTTATCCTATGGCCCAACCTTTTACATGTGTGCTGCTGCCAGAGTGCATGTTCCAATGGTGAAACACACTTTGTTGCAAATGGCCTGCTGGATGCATGTAGAGTTATGTGTTACCGGACCACCAGCGGTGAGGCTCGAGCAGCCCTGTGTGCAGTGGTGGTAGATAAAGTATATGCCAGACCAGGTAGGTCAGCGTGTGTGTGTGTGTGTGTGTGTGTGTGTGTGTGTGTGTGGAATGGGGCAGAATGGGAGAGTGTGGGGGGCATGATGGCAGTGGGAGGGGGTGACACCTGGCACAGGCAACTTGCACCAGATGCTATCCCCTGTGAGAGAGCCGGCACACCCTCTTTCTCTCCTTGGAGCTGGTACAGGTCTGACGAGACCCACTGACTGTTGAAGGAAGGGAAAAATATTTTTCCTTCCAGGGAAGAATACCTTCCTTTACCTCTCCCAAGTCTCCTGCTCTGCTGCCCCACTCACATCTCCAGTACCTTCTAGGACTCAACTTTATTCTACCTCTATCCACAACGCTGCCTTGCTCTTTAGTTTGATGCTTCAGTCCACTCATGCTTGTCCTCCACAGTGTGAAAGAAATGGGTTTGAGGAAAGGTAGAACTTGGGGGAGTTTATCTCATAACATCATGAGAATTCCGAAACCATGAAACCATGAAGTGTGTTTAATATCCCCATACTTCTTTATGTAACCAAGATATTTTCTAAGCCTGAATCCACAGATAAATGCATTTTGCATGTGAATGTGCATAAAATGTAAAACAGATCCGAACACAAAGACATTTTTATTTGCTGGTGGAAAGCTTTGTCTTCGTACCATTTAAAACTGGGACAATATCAAATTAGTTCTAGAAGTCGAGCTGAAGAAATTAATTTCAGTGACAAAATAAACTGGGTCTAATTAGTAATCCCTGAGCAGTGGCTCATTAGTGTGGTAGGTAAGTAAATGAAATTTCAGCAATAGTGCATGAGAGGATCTGTCTTTCGTTAAGTTCAGGATTTATGAGATGCCTGTAATTCTTTAGTTAAAGTTTCTTGGTATAAAGCAATGGGGTTTTTTTCTTTTAATGGAAGAAGATGTAGCCACTTCATTTAAATACTCTGTGCACTGCTGTCACTTCATAAAGGCTATTAATACATTTTAAAAAGTTAAAAAAGAAGTTAATTTTCCAGACAAACCACTTTTGACTGTCATACATCCAGTAAGTAGCATCTTGTGCTGAGGCTCAATTTCCTCATTACAAGGCTATTGCGACCCCATGTACGATTATCCTGAGATTAACTGGCTAAATAGTGTTACAATTTGCAAAGGATTTGAGCCACTGTCCACTGATTGTTGCCACAGACACTATTGTTGCAATTTGCTAGTTTGGGTTATGATGCTTCACACTTTCCAGTGACTGTCTGGGTTACAGTAGATATGTAAAATGAAGAAGGTACATCACTGGTGTTTGCAGCAATAAATATGGGAAGTGAGAAGAGGAAACAAGCATCCCCCAAGTCGGGTCCATAGATGGGTTCCTTGGCATATTTCCACCACATGACTGTAGATATATGCGTTTTGTTCACATGTGGCAAAAAGCCATGCAACTCTGGCTTAACTGGACTGCTGCACAATGTTTGAAGCAGCTCTTTCTATCCCTGTGAATGCATACATGTGGCAATAGTTAGTGGCTGGTTTCAGCTACATATAGCCTTTATTTGAACTGTATTGTCACACAGTAAATTAACCCCAGAACAGAGTTTCCTAGGGAGCTGAAACACTGCAGCGGAAAATACTTATTGTATAGAGATTTCTGTGCCAGTATGAGTGTTAGGGACTAGGGACAAGGAATTTTGTTGGCGTAGGACCCTTTGCTACCCAACAGAAAGACTTCCTGGCTGAATGATGGAGGATCTCTCAGGCAGAGTCCCTAGTATTGGATTGAGAAGTGAAAAGCAAAAATTGATGGAAAGACCAGTTCTTGCAAAGTTTTTCCAACCTACATCACCATCACTTTGTCTGGGTCAGTCAGCATCATTAACCATGTTCTAAGATTATTGATTTTGTATTTATGATTAAAAAACACAACAGAGAGGTAGAGAGGCTGCTGATTCTGCAAGGACAGACTGAATGAGACGGGATCCTTGTTCCCAGAAAAGAAGGTGCTCACCTAATTGAGCAAAATGACTGCTGAAAGTGGAAGGTTTTATTTTTGAAGGGTCGCTTCCGTGTTCTTTCAAAAGGAATAACGTGACTTCAGGTTGATTATTCCACAGGTTGTCTGGACCTTCTGAAAATGCTGGTTCCTTGATAAGCTTGAGTGGCTGCAGGTTGTTGATAATGCCAGGGCAAAGCCCTGCTCTGGGTACCCCAGCACCCTCCACCTGCCCAATGAAAGTACATTAGGCACTACCTCTGACATTGGCACCAAGAGTTCAGGGCTTGTGGTGGGCCACCAACCAGTGGCTCACCGGCCAGATGAACCTTTGGATGCTACCCTTGAATGGCTGTTTAGTACAGCAACCCCTCTTTTCCCAAGTCAAAGTGTATGTGTACATCTGTGTCTGTGTGTGTCTGGGTGATTTTTATTGAAGCCATGATGTGCGAGCAAAGAAACACTCCTCTACCATCATGGCAGTACTGACTGGTACACCTCCCCAGTTGATATTTAGAAAAAAAAGTGGACAGAAGGCAGTGTCATTTGGAAAGTGAAGAATTAAAGCGGAGGTTTCCAAAGTGTTCATTGTGATGCCTTAAGGTGTCACGGCACACTCATAGGGGTGTTGCAGGGTGTCCCTGGTGGCCCCTCCTACCTGTTCTTCCAGGTGCTGCCATCTTGAATCTCATAATATTTTGTGAGATCCAGGATGGCAGTGCCCTGCTGAGATGGAAAGAAGAGGCTGCCAGGGCATTGTGACCCAGGTAAGTTTGGGAACCGTTGAGTTTAAAGAACCTATTGCTAGAGAGGAAGAAAAATATTTTTAAAAACCATAGAGACAATGAATGCCTTGAAAATGATGTTTCTAGGATTGCCTCCATAAAAAGCAAGAGGGCAACCATGTTATGATCTTTTTCAGGTATAGATGGTGCAACTTTTTGTTGTTTTTTTAAAGCTGGATTTTCTCAGCCCAGAAAGCGATGGAAAGAAAATGAAGGAAAGTGGGAAGGGGGTGCTTTGCTTGTAACAATTTCTGTACCCCATAAACTGTGTGTAAACAAAGAGTAGCGTTTCACAATAAATGCCCATTGTGGAAACCCCCATATATATATTTTCCCTCCAGTTTCCAGCCAGAATGAATTATTTATTCAGGTGTAAAAATCCCCTCTGCCAATTTCTAATTTTAATTGAGTTGCACAGCTTGGCTGAGAACAGAATTTGTCCAGTGTGTTGTAAAATAAGCACATTAGAAAACTTGCACCACCAGCAGCAAAAGAACTAATTTGTCAGTCTTCTGTTGGTAACCTATCATCTTCTGCGATCATGAATTGTCAGTCAGTAGTGATTCGCCTTGACTTCCAGTGCTTATGAAGTCACAGAGAGTAGTCATTTAATGAGGGATGGATAAAAATTCTGGTCAGACTCAAAGCTGTGATGGTCCTGACATATCATTTGCTTGAGTAAAGTCCTCTCCTCTGTCACTCAGATGCAAATTGATTATATTAACCAATGGCAAATGCTTGGCATCTTGGAATTTGTGAATTAATGTTTTCTGTGCGCTTAAAAAACAAGAAGCAGGCTAAGCACCAAGGAATGTAAGCCAATTGGAACAAACTCATTTCTCTCCCTTATGATTTTTGATCAGGGATTTAGGCTGTTGGCATGAGATTTAGGAGGTGCTAGAAAAAGGAAAATCTCATTATCCGTGTGCCACAAAGAAGACTATTCTTTTCAAGGTTGCAAGGTGGTGTTAACGTACCTCTTCAGCAGCATGCCAAAGGTACTGTCCGGACATTTGAAATTCACCTCTTCTCTCTCACCGCTTTATGCAGCAGAAGAGTCTGGCTTTGTTACATGTTGCTCCAACGGCAGTACTATGGTATGAGGCGGTTCTGTGCCAGCCATTCTTTGGAAGAGATTTTTGTTAGTTTTGTACTCTGAAATAAAGTATAAATACACACAGACAGCCCAATCCTCAGCTGCATTGGCGTAGGGGGGCCGCATGGCCTCTGCTGCTTCCAACGCAGCTTAGGAGCAGCTGGAGTTTACCTTGGGGCAAGGAGATATTTTTCTCCTTACCCTGAGTAAAGCCCCAGACTGCCCTATGGGACTACTTGGATCTGAGCCTGCTAAATAGTAGGCACAAGTCCAAGCGGCAAGGTATAACGCTGGCAGACCCAGGAGGGGAATTAGGATACGGCGGAGACCTGCTCTGCCAATCCCCCCTCCTGGGCCTTCTCCCCCATTCTGCATTTCCCATTCTGAAATGCCCCCTTTCCACCTGTGTTCTACCCTCCTGCCACCACTCTGTTGCCCAGCCCAACCTTACCTGCGCTATCCAGCGGAAGGCTTGGATGCAGTGTTGGTGGGGCAGCACAGGCCTCTCCGATGGTGCTGCTTACTCTTTGGGTGCACAAACGTGCCTTACCCTCCAGCAGTGGAGGGACTGCTGCATTGGTGAATCTGAGACTTAGGATTGCGCTCTCAATATTTTTATTAGGTAAGGCAAGAATAATATGTATTAATTGCTGACCAAGCCATAGCCACTGAGGCTCACAAAAACCAGATCATGCTTGGGTAAACAGAGAAGGTCAGTTTCAAGAGCGAGGAGATTTCAGTGTGAGTACTGGCAGGAAACTAAGGGTGTGGAAGACATCTGTTTATGTGATTTCATAACATAAACCTGCTTTGTTTAGTTATTCATTTCTTTAAAAATCATGTTCATTTTGTAATGAAAATGAGGGGCTTGACAGACTGGTGGACTTTCAGTCTTTTTTTTTTAAATGGAAAAGGAGATGCAAAGAACATTATTAAAGGCCCAGTTCTATCCAACTTTCCAGGACTGATGTAGCCATGCCATTGGGCATGTGCTTCATCCTGTGGTGGAGGGACAGTCACAGAGGCCTCCTCAAGATAAGAGAATATTTCCCCCTTTATCTCTGTGCTGCATTGTGGCTGTATTGATGCTGGAAAGTTGGATAGGATTAAAGTTGGATAGGATTAAAGTTCCCAATTAATACATTAATTATAACCTTGATAATCTTGTTGCATATATTAAAAATGACTTTATTTTACTGTTTTGGGGGAGACCCAACTACATAGATTCAAACACTCATTTCTTCTTCCAACCAAGCTAACCTTCCCATAGAACAACTCTTTATTTTTAATTCAGAGCATAACTCATCTGTCTGGTTAATGTACCTGCCTTAAGTAAGACAATTAGATTTTGGCATGGTAATATGATTTGCATATGCAAATAAAGGTCTTTTGTGAGTTAATCTGCCAGCCTCTGAGAACTGAACTGGTACACTCCCAAATGACTGCCTGTTCCAATAGGTAATGAACTGAACCGGCATATTCTCAAGAAGGCACTGGACAAAATGCTACAAAAGTGCATCTTTTACAAAATCTGCTTCCCCAACATCTGGAGTTGCCAGTGGCACACATGAAGTTCAGGATATGGAGCAGCAACAAACTTTCCACCTGGTTATGCCAAGAGGAGGAGGAGAAGAATAAATCTCAGTTCCCAGAAAAATTCTGATTGAAGATACTGATTGCATACAGAGAGTCAGCTCAGCTTGGCATCACCATAAACGTTTGTAAACTCTTCCATCATTTATGGGAAAATGACCCGACGTGGAAAGAGAAATAAAGAACTACAACCCTTCAGGCAGCAAGCACATGAGGTCTTTTGCAGGCCTCACAATTGGATGCAGATCTTATGAGACTCTTGCCTAGGAAACTGTTCAGCAACGTCCTGCTCTGAGTACCTGACGTGACCATCGTCAAGACCAGGACACTTCTCTGCTGTCCAGACTATAAAATGACCTTCCAGATGACATTTAGTAGAGCATATTCTTCTTGTCCTCTAGAAAGACACTTGGTCGTAAAGGAATATTGTACGGCTGGCCAATGTGATCTGCCAGGTACAGATAGAAGAGTTTACTTTTACATTTACATATATGGGTTTTGTAGATTGTCATTTTAAGAATTATGAATTGGATCAGACCAACGATGTCCAGTCAGATGCTTCTGCAAGAAGTACAAGCAGGGCATGATGGCAATTCTTCGTTGTTCTTAGTCCTCACCCCATCAGCAACTGCCTCCAAACATGGAAGTCAATTTTTTTTTTCAGAGGTAGCGCAGTGTCTGCCCCCAGGTCAAGTGTGAACAAGGTTCAGGTTTCAGTGAGGAGGGGAGAATAAGGTTTCAGGGAAGGGTGACAGATTCTCAGCAAGGTTCCAAAATCTGAGACTGTAATTGGCAACAGAATGTTTGGTTCCCCAAGATTCCCTGCGCTATGAGAAATTCCAGGTGCAATGTGGCAGGATGTCATTTCCTTTGGATGAGAGAATGCTGGAGACTGAATGTGTCTTTGTAATACAGCATTTTGTTTGTATCATTTTTCATTTTTTCACCAAGGAACATCTAATAAGCTTCAAAGAAGCCCCAGAGTTTTTAGGAACACTCATTCGAAAACCAGTGTGGGAAAGACATTGCATCAATTGATCCAAACTTACAAATATCCCTCTTCTAAATACTATGTAAACATGTTCATCTGTCTCTAGGGTCAAATTTTTAATGTGGTAGTTTTAGTGTTCTTTTGAGCACTTATTTTTGCACATCAAGCAGGACATCAAACTTTTTGAGTCTTCTAATTTTAAAATACACTCCAGAAAGGGGGACTGGTGATAGGAAAATGTTGCCTTTTTCAAATTTGCTGTTGGAAGTGACAATATCCCTGATGTCTTAATTTGAAAAACTGCAGAGTTTGGTGCTCCCCATGCTAAATGTTTATTGACCAGTGTAGCAAGTCTTGCGGCCAACCCACCTGTTACTTTTGCCTGCTTAGTTGAGGCAGGAAGCTCACTGCTTTCAGCAACCAGGGCCAGCCCATCTAAGAGGCAGCAGATTGGTGAAACAGTCCCAGTTCTGTTCTACCACTCTCCACCATTGTTTGTCTCCTCAGTCCCTGGAATGGAAAAGGAATAGATGAGTGGAATGGAAGAGAAAATGTGGAGTAAAGTGATAGGCAAGCTAGAACACAGGTGTCAAACTTAGGGTCTGCACATAGAATATGGTCTAGCTAGAGCTATGAACAAAGTACTATGGCCATCGCCTGCTTCATGACATCACTTCCTATTCAGTAGTCACTTCCAGCCCTTAGCAGGCACCATTAATGCTATTCAACCCTATATGAAACAAGTTGACACTCTAGCTTGTGTCAGGCGTCTTGGCTTGAGAGGGAGCATAGGATTTGGTGGCAACCTGTTTTGTCATCCCTGCCCCTCTCCCGGGCCTGGTCCACCCTCCGACCTGCCCTCCCCCCCCAGTTTTGTGCCTCACCCCAAAAAGCCTCCCCAGCAGGGGAACTCACTACTTGGTGCTCCTCGTCCATATTCTTCTGGTACTGAGACCCAGTGCTGACTGGCACTGGCCTCTCCATGGACACTGGGTGTCTCCTGCCAGTGTCAGAGTGCCTTACTGCACTTCTACAATGCCCAGCACTAGTGATGGGGCTGGAGCTCCAGCGCTGGGGAGCTCAGGATTGGGCTCCTAAAAGCTGTGTAAAATGGGGAATTTATGCTTGTCATGAAGTGACAATGCAGACTTTTCTCTTCTGCACTCTTATTGAGGATGTAGGAGCCTGTCTGCTTTCATATGTGGTCACCCTTAGCTTGAAAGGTGTCTGCTTCTACTTTGGAGATCCTGGAAGTTCTCACAGCTGAGAACTGTGAGCTCCTGGATCTGAAGCCATGGCGTTTGTGAGTATAGATTACTTCTTGGAATGAAAGAAGTAGTTGAAAATAACATGTGAAACAGCACTGAGTATCATGCCATAAGTTAGTTTCTATAATACTGTTGTTTACTATATGCCTGTTTTGAAAAATGAAACCCTGCAGATGTTTCTAAAGAAAATTCCAGTTTAAATTACAGATGATTGACTGCATAAATGAGAAGTTATTGGATGCTAAAGAAAGAGTCACTAACAAGCATTTTTATTAAAGAAAATATTAGATAAATTAAATAAAGGCTCTCTATATTTACAATCCCTTCTGAAGCATTGCTGACTAGATTAGCTCAATAATTGGGCCACACAGGCTGATTCATAAAGTTTAGATACCAGAATAACATCTTAAGGCAATAGTAATTTAATTTTTTTTTTCTTAAAGAAGTTGGCATAGATTTTCCTACATGTTTTACAAATAGTTATTAAAAGCACATTGAGAATCTGAACTCCCTGTGGGCAAAATGTTTTTGTGCTTAACTTTCTTTAAGTTCAAAATTACAGATGCCTGGGGCTGTGGGAAGAGATCAGAAAGTCCTATCCAGTTATCGCAAAACCAGCACTTGAAACCAGTTTATGGCAGGCTCAGTGAAGTGCAAGTCTGGTTGCTGGGCGCTTGTTTTAGAATGCAGAAGTAGGCAGACCTAAGAGAAAGTGAAAACACGGTCTTTCTATGAACAGTAAGCATTTTTGAAATCAAGAACATCTATGATGGTGTTTTCATATGCTTCATTTTTGAGGAATCCTTTTCATAGAAGCTTACATCAATCTAGGTTGCTAAACAAACTTGTCTGCCTAGGTCACGAATGTCTCTATGGTCTAGTTGCAGCTGTCAGAGGTCTCAAATGGTAGTCTTTCCCAGACTTGCCTGAAGATGCTGGTGACTGAACCCGCCAGGACCCATCCCCTCCCTCTCCTTCCCCAACCCTGCCATCCAGGGAGGCCTTAGGAGCTGCAGGGCCCAATGCAAAATATTTTTGCGCCAACATGACCCTTCTACTTACCAGGATGAGCAAAAGCAGTGAACCCTAAATTAGGCATAGGAGTAACTGAAAGGGCTTTCACAGGGGCTTAACAGGAAGCCCACATCCTACAATACTTTGTTCCAGGACCCTTCTTGCTCATTATATTTTCCCACTTATGTTATCCTAAGGGTTATCCTACAAGATACTGAAATTCATAACAGAATATCCACACTATATAAAGCATCAAAATAAATCTGATAGAATAGTCCCCGGGGCCTCTTGATGCCTTATAAGGCATTAAAGTCACTTCTGGTTTTACAGAAAAACTGGAAGTGAGGTTTTTTTCACATCTGAGACTCATTCTGAGCCTGACAAAGGCAGCAACAATGTGTGGGTCTGCTGGGCTCAGAGGACCCTCTGGAAGTAAGGGTAATGGAGCTCCTCTTGCCTCTGGAGGGTGGGGTAGGCATCCCCCTCATATCTGCAGATTCAGGTATCTGCAGGGGGTTCCAAAACAGAACCCCCGTGAATATGGGGGCATGCCTTTATTGCACAAATCACATTGGTAGGACCAACTGCATGGGTGAGAGCCCTTCCTCCCTGTGGAGTTTCCATCAGGTGGAAACGCCCACACAATTGGGCCTACTGTAGTAATTTTTGGTGTGACAATAAGGGTGTGAAAAGAATAGAAGTGTATCCTTATTTTCATCTGTGAAATATTGTAGTGTATAATGTAAGAGTGGGTCCTCAGATGTCATTTTGGAATGTGCATTCTTACAGCAATTATTGATTCAAATGAATGAGAGGAAAAAATGTCCAAGCATGCCACTCTGGACAAAAGTGCATTTGCTGGTTGCTTCAAATAATTGTTCAGTGGCTAGCCATTCTGGGATTATGGAGGTGCTAATTATGATACATGAAAGAGGTTGACATCTGTCCTGCTATTATATTGTAGTTTCAGCCTGCTGCTGTGTGGATTCATAAGGAAGGGAACATTGGTTTACATGGAGACAAAAAGCTTCCTTAATCCAGGATGGCCTAGAAACATCTTTCTCTCAAACACACACACACACACACACACACACACACACACGAGAGAGAGAGAGAGAGAGAGAGAGAGAGAGAGATTCTGGAAAGGGATAAAAACAAACAAGGACTCTAGGCCAAATACTGCATTGGTGAAGATTCTGAAGTGAGCAGGCGAAACACTCTCTTCTCATTTGCACAAGGTTATAATACTTAAAACCTATAATTTTTCCTCTTTCTAATCACAAAAGACACAAGATTGATTTGGCAGGAACCAAGTATTTAATGGAGTAACTGTCAAAATGGTAAAATGATTGAAGGGATTAAAACCGGGAACTCTTCTTGCAATAAGTGCCATAGAACTGAATGATTTATATGCCTGGAAGGGTTTGTTAGGTTACTGTCGTTTCCTAATTAGGACACCATAGTTCCCAGTTGGGTCACTGTGGGGGGGGGGGAACAGGAAGCTCGAAAGAGCACACATCTGCAGCAAATGCTTGCCTGGTCTCTAGTGAGCTTAGGAACCTTGGGCTCTGGGGAAGAGACTTGCAGGAAATCAATGTATTGTTGTATGACAAACATTAACTACATGTGGTAAACAGTAAAACCATTACCAGTTTGGACCAACACAGCTCAGACCATGACAACAAACTGCTAGATGACAATGCCTTCGGGTGCAGCAATGCTTCAGATATAAGATCTATTCCTGGCCTTACCTCCCCCCCCTTTTGATATGCTATTTATACATACTGTACTGGCTATGTTCAGGGCTGCAGCTGACTGCCCTACCAGCAATTCTGTACAGGCTTAGAAGTTACTAACCTCTGAGGGCTATAGCTTGGAATGAAAGTATCATATCCATTTATAGGTGGGCTTTTACTGTGTGCAGAATCTCATAGTTACGGCCTTTAACTTGAAGTCCTAGTAATCAATGAATTTTTTTTTACTAATTCTATTTTATCTTCAGAAGATGCTGTTGTTGGCAACCTTCAGTCTCGGAAGACTATGGTATCGCGCTCTGGATGGTGGTTCTGGCACAGCATCTAGTGTGGCTGAAAAGGCCGATTTGGGAGTGACAATCCCTTCCACGCCGGGAGCAAGTGCAGTCTGTCCCTTGTCTGTCTCCCTGGCTATGGGTCTTCTTTCTTTGCCTCTTAGCCTCAGACTGTTGGCTAAGTGTCTCTTCAAACCGGGAAAGGCCATGCTGCACAGCCTGCCTCCAAGCGGGCCGCTCAGAGGCCAGGGTTTCCCACCTGTTGAGGTCCACCCCTAAGGCCTTCAGATCCCTCTGAAGATCCCTCTGCATCAGAAGATGCAGAGTCAGCTTAAATGCATTAGGAGGTGCCTAGGTTTGCACCACCTGACCTTTCTGAATGCACATCCCTGCCTTTGTAATGCCACTTTTCCTATCCATGACCTCACTGCTTTGTTCAGTGAAGTCATGGAAGTTCTCTGTATTTCAAGTGAACCATATTTTCCTGTATGTATGCCATGTGAATATTTTCTCTCCCTCCATCCCTGCCCCAAGTCCAGAATGCCATGCCATGTATTGTTCTTCACTTAAAAAGTACTTTTCATGCCCAAAGTACAGTACAATATTTATAGTAATGTGTGCTTAGTTTGGCAATTCCATGCGTTAGTTCACTATTACTTCCAAAAAGAGTACTTGCACATGGCTGCCTTTAAGACACGACTCTGAATTCTCAGCTTCTGGATCACATGTGGTACACTCTGCTTAAACTGGATTCTTTGCTGAGATAGAATGCATTGTTGTAAACCCTACATAGCAGGGCTTTATAATAATATTTTAGGTGACTTTAAAAAGCACCTAATAATATTTTAGGTGACTCTAAAAGGGCCATTTTTGTTTCTGTCTCTCTTTCTCTCTCTTTGGCTTCTCCTGCCCATTGCCTGGCATAACAAATCACAATATCCTGAAAAACCCAACATTCCTTTCTAGTCTAGTTTTTGGTGGTTAGCAAACATATTTCTTTGGGGACTTGTTTTTAAATTTGGCTCAATTGTTTTGAAAAGTGCTTTCATTGCATTTGAAATTTCTTAACAGAATACATATTACCTCTATTTTTTCCCTCAGTAGATTAGTAGAAGACAGAATAATATTTGAGTAGGGGGAATTGCTTTAAAATGATTGTAACATGCACTAGTCTATATAATACAGAGCTTGTCAGGCACCAAACTGTGTGCTTTTAGTCATACTGATTTCAGTGAGGCATGCCTAACTCTCCACACATTTCTGTACAAGTGAATTTGTTTTCTTCCCCATCAAATAGAGTTAAGCATGCTTACTCTTTGGCCCTGATTCAGCTAAAGTTGGAAACTAACAAAACATTAGTTACAAGCAACTTAAGTCCCCATTGTTTTCAATGGGCTTGCATTATAATCCTGTATCTACCTGGAAGATAATAGCACTTTCAGTGGTACTTACTCTTAGATGAGAATGCATAGGGTTGGAACCAAAACCATGCCTGAGGCTGCAATCCTATGCACATTTTCCTGGGAGTAAGCCCCACTGAACACAATGGAACTTACAGTACTTCTGAATAGACATGCCTAGACTTGTGCAGGAAGGCTGCAATCCTACACACCCTTATCAGAAAGTAAGTAACTGTGAAGTACTTACTCCTGAATAAATATTTTAGAATTGTGTTGGGACTGTATCTAGGTTAGAGGCACAGATTTCAATTGGTGTAAGCATGCCTGCCTCTTTGTTGAATCAGAGCCTTCCAGTAAATCTTTATTTCTAGTAAATGAAAATCATCTGCTACCACAGCCCTCATTTTCATCGATTCTCTCTTGGAGTCATTGATATAGTATCTTACAATGATTTGAAGAGCTCTGAATCAGGTCAGTGGCCCATTTAGGCCAGCTTCCTGTAAATCACAGTGACTCATCAGATGCCACAGGGAGCACCCAAGACAACAAGAGAACTGGTGCCCTCCCTTGCATCTGGCATTCTGAGATAACACACTTCTAAAATCAGGAGGTTGCACATACTCATCATGGCTTGTAACCTGTGATGGACTTTTCCTCAAGAAATTTTTCCAATCCCCTTTTAAAGGCATCTAGGTCAGATGCTATTACCACATCATGTGGCAAGGGGTTCCATAGACTAATCACATGCTGGTTAAAGAAATATTTTCTTTGTCTGTCCTAACTCTCCCGACATTCAGTTTTAGCAGATGTCCCCTGGTTCTGGTGTTGTGTGAGAGGGAAAAGAGCATCTCTTTATCCACTCAATCCATCCCCTACATAATTTTGTATGTCTCAATCATGTCCCCCCGCAGGCGCCTCTTTTCTAGACTGAAGAGCCCGAACACTGTGGCCTTTCCTCATAAGGAAGGTGCACCAACCTAGCAATGATTTTGGTTGCTCTCTTCTGCACCTTTTCGAGATGTGGTGACCAGAACTGGACACAATACTGCAGGTGTGGCCTTACCATTGATTTGTACAATGGCATTATAATATCAGCTGTTTTATTCTCAAAACCTTTTCTAATGATCCCAAGCATGGAATTAGCCTTCTTCACTGCTGCCACACATTGGGTCGACACTTTCATTGAGCTGTCCACCAGCACAGTCTGAAGTTTTGATTTTTTTTTACCCCGATGTGCATTACTTTGCACTTACTTACATTGAAATGCATCTGCCATTTTGCTGCCCATTCTGCCAGTTTGGACAGATCCCTCTGGAGCTCTTCACAATCCCTTCTGGTCTTCACCACTGGGAAAAGTTTAGTGTCGTCCACAACCTTGGCCACCTTGCTGCTTAACCCTGTCTCTAGGTCATTTATGAACAGATTGAAAAGCACCGGTCCGAGGACAGATCCTTGGGGCACACCGCTTTTCACCTCTCTCCATTGTGAAAATTGCCCATTCACACTCACTCTCCGTTTCCTATTTTGTCTTTGATGAGGCATTCCACCATCTTACCTGGGCAGATGTTAGGCTGACCGGCCTAGAGTTTTCCAGATCCCCTCTCCTTCCTTTTTAAAAAAATTTACTATCTCATTTGCTATCTTCTAATCCTCTGGCACCATGGCTGTTTTAAGGAAGAAGTTGCATAATTTAGTCAAAAGATCAGCAATTGATTTAAAAGGACCCCCCCCATTCTCATTCTCTTATCTGCAGTGAATAACTGACATTGATCAACAAGACTGAAGATATTTTTTGCCCCCCCCTTTTTAAAAAAAGAGTTTGCTTCGAAATCACTCAGATAAATGAACATAAAGATATTGACATCAGTAAAAGTCAAAGCACAGTATAGTTGGAGGCGAAACTGAATTACCAACTGTGGAAATTTGGCTAATTTGGTTATGGAGATGTGCAGAACTAATTAATTTGGTAAAAACAAGGGAAGGCAGGTAGGCAAAAATTAAACACCTTTTCTAATAAAGGAGTTCTAGTTATGAGTTATTGGAGATAATTTCCAGCAAGAAGTGAGTAAAGACATTTATACAAACTCATTGCATATGGATATTGTAAATTTTGTGAACCCATTTCTTCCTTCTTGTGTTTTTGTGTGTCTTGTTCTATAGAACACAAATTTACAAACCAAATGAATGATATGCTTGCCTGATTCTGAGATATACCACTCCAAACCTTCACATTATGCTAGATTTATTTGATGGCTTTAAAATATGCCTGATTACTTTTATCCTCAAGGGGCCCTTTGTACAGCTGGAGAACAGCTGGACATTGTTCCATCAGGAACCAAATACTGTATAGGTAGTGGCCACTGTTATAATACATGCAACTACAGGATTGTTTTGAAAGTTGCCCTATATTCATCAAGGGATGCTTTTCTACAATATTGACTCAAAGCACTCCCAGCATTCATTATTTGAATGAAGATGGCAATTATTTCATTTTGATTTTTATCCAGGGAAGTCATGTCAGATTTCGGGGGAGGGGGGATAAATAGATTTCAGTTGAGGTGGCATGATTCTTAGTAAGATTTAAGGTTCAAAGTCTGCTATGGAATTTTTTTCAAGATCGGATCGCACAAAAGCAGCATATTTAAGAAAATGTTTAGAAATGTTCATGCTCAAAAAATGACAATGGGGATGGAATATTCTTTGAACTTCAAAATATCTTTTTTTCACTGCTTCTTCTTTGTGGTCTCCGTGTAGTCACACGGATATTTCTAAATAATTCTTTTTCGGGTGTGCTGTCTGTGTCAACAAGCCATCCAGAACCATAACCACCAATGCATCAATTTGAGGACAGGGAGCTCCCTGAGATCAGTGGGGCCAGTATTGGTTTTCTAGAGCTGTTGGCCACTACAGTCCTTCCTACCATCTTTGTCCATGTAGCACAGGGGTTCTCAAATGGTATACTCCCCCCCCCAATAATATATACCTCTATGCGACCTTCCTCATAGTCACAACTCACATTTTGAGAATCCCTGGAATAAAGACAACTACTCTATCTCTCAGTGGTTCCCAATCTTTTTGGCACTGCCACCCATCTCATTCTCCATGGCGGGTCATGATGCTGGAATTACATACCGGGAGGATGGGAAGGCCTCTTCTGGGTTGTACCAGACCAGTGACCCATTCTACTGGCCTCTAGGACCCTCAGAATGACACACAGAAGCCTCAGAAAGTCACTTCCACTTTGGAAGCAATTTGGACCCAAACTGGAGGATGGATGGGTGGGTGGGAGGGTCCAGGTCATGACCCACCACACATGGGATTGTGACCCACAAATGGAGCCTTAACAATAAGATCTGACAGGAAGTGGACAATAGAGAACATCCTGTTAGCATTCTCACAGTCACCCCCGTGCAATTAATTAGTGTATGAATCTAGGTTCTTGCTGTTTGCTTCCTGTTCCAAAGTGGAAGAAAATGTTGCCTTTTGCACAGGGTTTGCAAATGAAGAGAGGTGAGTTATTAGTGGGGGGCATGGGTGGGTGGGATTTGAGAACCGTAGGTAAGCGCAACCATTGTTACGGGGGGGGGGGGTCACATGTATATTATATCATTATTATCAAATTGAATTCAAAGCTGATTTTCAAAGGTGATGAGGGGCAAACATTCACATTTTTATTTATTATATTGAAGCCAAGCAATGATTAAAATGCATTTATTAGCTTTAGCATACCACAGTCATGGACTTGGGCAAGGATGTGCAAATTTAAACCAGACGAATGAAACTTGTGCCCTCGATCTAATTTTTTTCTGGTATTAATGTCACTGGAAATTTCCGCGTCATATTCCTGTATGTTGCTGCCCTTAATCTGACAGTGTCAGAGGGATCTATCTTCATTTTCTCACTCTTTTCATAATCTAATCCTCAGCTCTAACATGCAATTAGTGCCCTCTTCGCCCTCTGCATACCAAGCAAGGCGGCCTGCTACAGCTTTCGCTGTGCAATCCGTTTAGCAATGCAGCTCGTAATGAATATGTACATTTTGAGGACCTCAGCGAGGAGGGTCACAGGCAATCAACCTTGAATTCAATTATGCGAGTCAAGGTTAATGACTCGGCATGGTGGTCAGAGGCATTCAGAATACAGCAGATTAAATCAGCCTGTCAGAACTGACAATGTAGAATGGACAGAATTACTTGTGTGAGAAACAGGGAATCATGTGAAGATAAAATGGTGTCAGTCTTCAGTGAAGATTACACGGAGTTCACTGTGGCAAATCTGATTGTAAATCTCCCCTAGTCCTATAATATGATTAGTCTACATAAAGACATGTCTAGATTGTAAGGGGAAGTTTGCTAATAATGCTGTCTGAATGCCACTCTCACTTGGTCACT
The DNA here is from genome assembly GCF_035046505.1 of Tiliqua scincoides. Classification (NCBI taxonomy): domain Eukaryota; kingdom Metazoa; phylum Chordata; class Lepidosauria; order Squamata; family Scincidae; genus Tiliqua; species Tiliqua scincoides. The sequence continues at coordinate 218,082,321 of NC_089823.1, read as the reverse complement.
TCAGTGTTACCTCGTCATACCCCATGCTGATAAAAATGTTATATATGGAAAACCAAAAATATTTTTTTTCCCTCTCCACAACATAGATGACTTGGGGATTAGGATATTTTAGATTAAACATCCAAAGAACTTTTATTGACTGTTTTGTGGAAATATGATTTTCCCACTTCAGCATGATCTTAAAAATGCAGATTTGCCTCATTAAAAAATTAGCTTTTAATGTAAAAGCTGGGATGAGGAAAAAGTCTATGCCGATAGGGCCTTTCCATTTGGAAATGTGAGGAGGGCTGCTTCCTATAGTAGATTTGAGACTCAATAAAAGGCCAGCCAGTTTGTATAATTGCCAGTTTGTATAATTTATTGTATTTTTTCTGTACTGAGCAAGCCCCTTTTGGATTTTTCCACCTCAGGTGTCAAAATGCCTTAAGTCTGTTCTGGTGTCTTACAGATGGCTCAGTAATATCGTTACAGGCCAGCAGCGCCCAAAGTAGCGACTGCAGAAAATGCCATCCTTGTCAGGACTGCAGTTTTTTGTTGTGCCTCCATGCGGCTCCTCTTCTGGTTAGATCTGGGCTCTGGGATGTTCTTGGCAGTCACATCTGTTGTCTGGCATTCCAGAAGGCTGCGCAACAGGACATATGGGCATACGCGACTGCCCAGGATGCCCCAGAGCCCAGATCTACCCAGGAGAGGAGCTGCATGGAGGCAGAACAAACAGGTCCACTCACCAGGAGGATGGATCCGCCCAAATGCTGGATCTGGCCCGCGGGCCTGAGTTCACACAGTCTGGTTATAAACTATTCTCTGTCTGGAAAAGATTTTCACATCTTCAGTGTTTAGACCAGCCGTACACTACTCGGGTAACCAAAAGATATGAAGCTTAGTATATGTACATCTTATTGTTCTCCTAAATACAGATAAATGGTACAGTTTGACTGTTAAGTTATACAATACTGTTAAGTTATACAACAAGTAGTGAAGGCACTACTACTACACAACTAGTTTACTCCCTTGGCTTTAAAAATTAGCATATATTTTTACATAGAGTAAGAATTATAACACACAACATGCACAGATGTTCACAGGAGCTTAACTGCATAGTTCAAAGAGCACTATTAAAGCATCTCCAAGGAACATTGTCTAGTCTCATCACAGATCTTGCCACAGTGGTTGATGCTTATGCTTCCCAAATCATGGAAAGATTTGAGAACTAACTGCGTGGTTCAACTCAGAGCCAGGTGAGGAGAGAATCACAGTCTACATTTGGGTTCAGAATCTACATTTTATACCAATATTGCTTCAGAATAGGCTAAATTAAACTATATGTCAACAGCATTCTTAAACTCTTTCCTAAACTTCCACTATCAAAAGTGAAATTTATAGCCTTTGATACAAAAGCAGGTTTGTTACTGAACACTTTGACTCTTATTATATTTCATCCAATTGCCTTCAACCAAAAGAATATTGTCAATAGTGTAACATCCTTCTTCCTGACTCCAAATATTGTTTATTCTGGTTTAATCCCAGTAAGATACAGGGGAACAAATCAGCCCATTTGCTATCATGTGATCACTACATTTATTTTGCTTACAAAAAGAAAACCACTAAAGTGAAAAGATAAATTCCTGCCAAAGGGAGAAGAATTGATTCAAAAGCCACAGGTAAATTTGCCAATTCACTGAGATTCTCACCATATGACATAGTCATTAAGCCAAGGAGGCCTTGTTAAAATCTCTAGGATTGCTTTCGGCAGTCACTTGGAGAGTGATGCTGATTTCCTGAAGACCCCAGGCCAATCCTGGAGAGCTGGCAACCCTGAATAAGCCAATTCCTTCATAGTCAAAACCATTTTTTCTCCGTGTCTGTGATAATATGGTAGGACCTAGTCTTTTCCCCTCCAGTCTTACTGTCTATTATAGAGATAGTATATTAATGCCAGTTAGTCCTGACACATATTTGGGAATTGGGAGGGTGGGTTCCACATCAGATTTTGATGAATATCTTCTGGATAGGAGAGATTCTGGAAAAGTATATTTAGCTATGTTCTAACTTGAACTATAATTGATGAAAATGCATCCCCAAATACTATGGATGTCCAGCATTTTGTGAGATTAACTGAAAGCTTTGCCTGCCAGGGAATATGTAGCATGGTACGGCTCCAGTGTCATAGATGTGAAAGATCACAGAACTCCGTCAGTGTGTCATATCCTATTTAGTTATTTTGGAAGTGACTTTACAAAATCAGCTGTGTCGTTTCTTTAATTAGGTTACATTTTATGGTACTAATGGCAAGCAGTAGGATAGACCATTGCCCTTTAAAGGGTGGTGGAGCAATGGAGCAGTGTTCTGCACTGAAAAGCACGTTCTTGCTTTCCAAAAGAGAGCTGTCCCAAAACAATTCAAACATTACTAGAAACAGCACTGACAGGACAACAACTTGAGGTTCCCCTTTGGGTTGCCAGAGGCATGTGCTAACAGATAGGCCTTACACTAAACAGGCCACTAAATGGTGGGTGCAGATCTGAGTAGACATATTGCTGCCAGCAGAGTTCAACATGGGGTAAGGGAAGGAACACAGAGGAGGCTATGGTGGCTAGTCCAGCATCACAGGATACGCAGGCAATACACAGGTAATTTCGGTGTTGCTGTACCTTGTGGCAATCCCAGACTATAGGATTGGGCAGCCCATCCGTCCCTCTAGCTTTGTATTGTCTACACTGAGTGGCAGGAACTTGCCAGCTTTCAGACAGGAATTTTTCTCTGTCCTAACTGGGGATGGCAAAGATTGAACCGGGGACCTTTTGTAGGCAAATCAGGTGCTCTGAACAACAGGCCAAACCTTATAAGAAACCTGTTTCCCTTTTGAAACAAGCAGTCACAGGAATTTTAGTGTAAAGCTGCACAATATATACTGAATTAATCCTTCAAGCTGCGTGAAATCCTGGTGCCATTCAAATGAAGAGGGTGTCTGACAGGGATTTCACCAAGGTGCTGCCAAGATATACAGCTTGTCACGCAGCTGCTGAACATTTTTCAAAATGCCATATCTGGGGGTGGGGGGGGGGTGTATTTTGATTGAATAGAAATGCTCCTTTTCTGGGATTATTAGCCTCTACTGATGTTTTGGTCTCTTAAAATAAATGGCCGATAACAACATCAGAGTTTTGTTTCAAAGGTAAAATATTTTAAAACCTCCTCGTTCTACTTCTAAGTTTAAACAGGAAGAAAATAGACCAAAAAACCCCCACATTGTTTCTGCACTGGCTCCCCTTTTACATAAATTGCCTTGGAGATAACGTGCCATCATATTTTCCTAACAACCATACAGTAATCTAACTTCGGTATTTAGGATCATGTACATAAAACTGGGATACTCCTTGGAGAGATCCAGGACTAGCTCACTTGCAACAGTAGCTTCAGATCAAGTTTCTTTTGCTCCAAGGCTACCAGTTTGTGTTCCTATTCCCTAGGAGGAAGCAAATTGGCTGCTGTCCTGAAGCCAACATCTCTACATGCAATTAGGAAGAGTTGCTTTGAAGCAGCTGCCCATATGAGTCCATCTACACAGCTCACTGGAAAGCTAATTGTTCTGTTCAGGCATGTTTACACAGCTTTTCCTGTGGCTCTGGTGCCCCAGAAGGCTTGTCTAGAATTAGGACTGCCACCTTATTGATGGACTCAGTGCTTTGAACAGGCAGATAATATCTATGGAGGTGCAGGTAGGAGAGAAGCTTCACTTTGTCAAATTTTGCCTTAAACTTACAGGGGGACTGTGTGCTCTTGTCTCTCTCACTATGTGTATAGGAAATGATTTTGAAATCTGCCTTTTGGCTACATAACACCAGATGTAATGTCCCTCAAAGCATGATCTGGTTTCAGGGACTTAGTATCAAAACATCAAGTCCCTCAATGTGCCGTTTATCGCTTCAGGTAGTCCCTTGAGATCTGGGAGGTAGGTGTGTAACACTGAGGCAAGGACATCATGGAGCATTGACAGATATCAGATGTTAATTATGTTGTGGTGCTAATTGAAAATGAAAATTCTGTGTTCATGCATATCTCTTTTTTTTTCCTGCTAACAATGCTCCTCAATTGGATACAGGAAACAAAAGTGAGAAGTAAGTTAAAAGAGAACTGTTGTTGCACCAAAATTTTCTGTCAGGCCCTTTGCATTCATCCACCTTCTCCAGAGCAGTAGCAATAACTATAAATTAGAGAATAGTATGCCTAACAAGCCTTTTTCACACAGTATACCTTATACATTCCTGAATGTGGCGGGTGCGGAGATGGGGACAGGGTGATTGAACCGGCAAGCCTCATCCCCACTTATGATACACATGTAAAATTCCACCTCTGCCAAAGACATGAGCACAAAATGCTGCCCCTACCTTTCCCATTATCAGTATTTGTTGCACAGTTTGTTGCTATAGACCAGAGATTTTCAACTGGTGTGCCATGAAAGGTCCACAGGTGTGCCATGGGAATTTGGAGCACAGCGGTTGAAAACTGCTGAAAAACTCTTCTGGGCTTTGCACCTCTGTTTCTAGGGAAACTGTCTGTAGTAACAAACTGTCCATCTTCCTCTGCTGGCAGAGTCAGAAGTGAAATCATGAGAGCTGAAGACCACAGAGGTCAGTGTGCCGTGAGGAGAAAATCATTGAAAATTGCTGCTGTAGACATATGGGGAGGACAGGGGCGTACAATATGGTTGAGATGGTGCTTACTGGCATGATTTTCCTGCCTTCATCAACTTATCCCTTTACAGGAATGCATGGAAGATAATGTGTGAGGAGAGTTTTAGTATTATGCTTGCGCTAGCCACATTATACAATGTCCTCTGTTCCCATATATCACACACATAACTCCTACAGGACTTGCTTTTACTTTGCTTCTTAAGGCATCTCTTATGTTGTTTCACATGATATTTGACGAAGTGTGACATACCCTAGTAACTTCCTGATGTTCCTCTTCACTATAAGACAAAAAAATGCAAAAAAATGTGTTCGTATCTGGAAGTATTTTATTTAAAATAAATATTATGCAAAAGGATCAGTTGGGGACAGGAGTGTTATCCCTCAGCCTGAATGCTTGAAAAGATTAAATTGATGTTAACAGGAAGCTGGAAGTTAACTGCTTCCTGTTAGCAACGATCTTGTTTTTTTCAAGCCTTCAGGCTGCCGGCAGCCTGCCTTAATTTCACAGTCAACTTGAATGCTTATAGCGACCTGTATATGGAAGATCATTTTCACCCTGGTAAGTTTCTAAACTACATTAATGGGCATGTGGGGTGTGAGCAGTGGTGTTGCTGGGTGGGTGCAGCTGGAGGGTGTGGGCTGCACCGGGTGACGTGCAGAGTGGGGTGACACCACTAACCCGCCAAAATTTTTAAATCTTGGTATTTTCAAATAATACTGTCGTGTTATGCACCAACCGATGTGTAATTTCATGCAGAATGGAATGAAACAAACCATGTTGAAATATTCTATCAAAAGTTATAGCCAAAAAAAACTAGTGGGAGTAGAGCAAGGGTACATCACCCTGCCCACCACCCAGGCATTGCCCCACCCACTGCATGGGAGGAGGTCCATCATGGGATCTCACTGGCCTCCTGTACTGGGTGATGCAAACCCTAGTGACACCACTGGGTGTGAGTGTGTAGGGGAGGGCCTGGATCCATGGATACTGTATCCCGTATGGCTATGGGGGCTCGTTTGTACTTGCTATTAACATAATATGGTGGGGAAAAGGAGGGATTTTGTTCACATTTGGAATAGCTGTCTGCATAACACTGTTTTAGCCATTGTTGGTTGGCAACCTTCAGTCTCGAAAGACTATGGTATAAGCCTACAGCACCCTGTATTCCCAGGCGGTCTCCCATCCGAGTACTAACCAGGCTTGACCCTGCTTAGCTTCTGAGATTTGCCTCCCTTTTCCCTGAAATCTCTATTATGCATATTTGGGCCTATTTCTGTGTTAACACTGCTATAGCTCTATTATATGAATTGAGGTGAGGCATCCTGTTTTAAAACTATTTATCATTCTAGAAGATTTAATTTTGATGTGCCATGTCAAAGCTGCATTTATTAGAATATCTGTATTATAAATCGATTCCCCTCTATCCCCTTTATTTTTTTCCTATTTTTTAAAAATGCCATATATTTAAAACCTGCACTAAGTGCCATCTTCTTATGATAGTCCCATCTTAAAGTGTTTTTTCTGTGGTTGACACTACAATTTTGTTTGACCTTTAGAAAAAGATCATAGTGTGCATTTTTCCCCAGTTATCACTGTTGTCGATCCTTTATCAGCACGTCACTTCAGTCAAAGTAATTCATATTGTTTATCTTAACTTAGCAGAGATCAAAGTCTCCTCCTGCTACTCGAGCCTACCTAATTTTCATGGTTCTGGAGACACAAATGTTGGCTTTGAACTCAGGTTGCCACAACGTAACACTCTAACTCAAAATGAAATTTATACATGACACACTCTTGATAAAATCAAGGGAATGTCAATTTTTTTTTATTTTTTTGCAGTGTTGCTAGCTGTCATGATGGGAGAAATAATTTGCATTTGAAATATGCATGACAACACTGGGAAGATTGAACAGCAATGCCTGTGGTTTTGGGTGCCACTTTACTGCAGCATGTGTGGTCTGGCTGATGACTCCCTTGGTTAAACAGACCATGAAGACAGTTTTTACTGTAAGAAAGATGAGTGAGTAGTGCAAAACACATTAAATAACAAAACTCCTCCTTTGAATTCAGTACACAGTAGCTGTCTTCCTGACGATAAGCTGCCATCATCATTTTGTATGAGAAGTTGGTACGATGCAGTTACATGTGTTTGAAACATAATGATTGGCTGGTTGATCCTGTGGGTTGGCTTCAATATATGAAGCTGCCTTCTCAGGAAGTCATCTACATCAGTGCTGTCTGGCAGTGGCTTTCAAGGGATTCAGACAGGATTTGTTTCTGGCCCTCTCTGGAGATGTTTCTACTTGCAAAGCGTGTCTTCTGCCACTGATTGGTGGATGCACAAATCATGAGCTGTGTTCCTATGCCTAGCAAATGGGTCAGACTCATTTGGCTCTACTCTGCTCACCAGGAAGCCTACATTGTCTTCCATTCTATCAAGCACTCCTGCTTCACATTCATGCTCACTTCTGTGGGCCAAGAAAAGTCCATAGGATAGTTGGGGAGGAAGAAGAATTTTTCTCTCCTTTGGAACTAAGTGGAAGAACAACACCACCAAAAGTGGTGCTGTGTTGCTTCTGGGTCTGGAGTTGGGCCCAAATAATTAGCAGCCCAATCCTGAGCTGCTCGGGGCTCGTGGCTGCAGCGATGCTGAGAATGGCTCCCACCGCATCCTGCACGCCTCAGCCTGCTGCAGGTGGCACCTCAGGAGAAGGGGACTTTTGTCCCCTTCTCCCAGGTAAGGAAAGCAGCCCCGTCCTGGGGCTACTCACTTTGCCACTGACCAAAAGGTCGCTGAGCCTCACATGAACAGCTTGGATCTTGTGGAGCAGAGCAGACCCGCCTCCCTCCCTTCCCCTGGCATGCCTCCAACTCTTTCTCTGCCTCACACTTCCCTGTCATGCCTCCTTCCTGCCCTCTTTCCACCCTCTGTGTGCCTCTCCCCTCCCCGGAATGCCTTCTCCCCGCCCTCCTCCCCACCCCCACTTACTGTGCCACAGCTCAGTGGTCCGTGAGACCACCGAGCAGTGGAGGATGGGTGCCCGCCCAGCATTAGCCCAGCGCTGGCTGGCACTGGGCTAGCATGGGTGCTGGCCTGGTGGTAAGCCTAGCAGTTGTGCCTTACAGCACGTTTGCAACAATGCGGCAGAAAGCCGGAGCGTTGAGCTCAGGATTGGGCTCTAAGTGAGGTCTATAGTGCAGAGAATCTGTTTTATGTAGTCTGGCCGAGGAGCTGATGAACTGGATATAGAGGCAGCTACAAGCAGAAACATGTAACAAGCACTATGGAATTATCCAGCAGTGCGGGGAGGGGCAGATCTGAAGACCTCAGAGGGGAAATGGAAATTATTGTGTCTCCAGCAGCACACAAAGTTCTCCCCACCTGAATTTCTCCCTGAATTTGGGGCGTTCTGAATTACTAGAGCAGCACTGATGCGTTAGCTATCCACCATTTTTCTATTTTTAATTTCTGTATTCTGCACAAGTGGAGTTTGCCACAGTTTTTTGTTTTTTTTTACCACCACTCCAGCTGCTGGGACACTTGGTTTTTTTGCAGTACATATTACTGATGACTGGTTTGATGTAGGTTGTTAAAGATAGTCCTGGTGGGAGCAGGAGGTGAAAAACTGAGTATATCGGCGACAGGTATAAGAAAGAAGTGTAGCCCATTATCCCCCCCCCCCACTAATTTAGTACATCGATCCTCTGTAGTTTTCTTTCATTAAATGAGGACTTATTCCTGAGATGAGAAGCCTTTAGTTGGCTGGGGTGGGGACTATCCTGTCAGAGTAGTTCCTCAACTGGGCCAGGTGAGCGCCAAGCAGGAAACTGCCTTCTAGTGTGTCTGAACAGGGCTGGCCCATCAATGAGGCCAAGTGAAGCAGAGGAAAGGGAAATGTGGCGGGGAGGAGAGTGTTGAGCTAGAACACCGGAGAGTAGGAGGAACACATTACAGTATTGAGGAATTGGGGCCAGCATTTGGCACGCTGCTCCAGGTATCAGGAGTTTTGGGGCTGGTCCTGAGTCTAACCATTTGTCCACATAGCTCAGTACAGTCTGTACTGAGCAAAGCTTTCTAGGATTTTGGACACCAATCTTTCTACCTAAAGGTGCCACAGATGGAACCTGGGACTTTCTGTGTATAATGCACGTATTGTACCACTGAACAATAACAGGAAGGCTCAGCGAAGGAGCTTAGTACAACCTATAGAATGTTGTTGGCAACCTTCAGTCTCGAAAGACTATGGTATCGCGCTCTGAAAGGTGGTTCTGGCACAGCGTCTAGTGTGGCTGAAAAGGCCAATCCGGGAGTGACAATCCCTTCCACACCGTGAGCAAGTGCAGCCTGTCCCTGGCCTGTCTCCCTGGCTATGGGCCTTCCTTCTTTGCCTCTTAGCCTCAGACTGTTGGCCAAGTGTCTCTTCAAACTGGGAAAGGCCATGCTGCACAGCCTGCCTCCAAGCGGGCCGCTCAGTGGCCAGGGTTTCCCACTTGTTGAGGTCCATCCCTAAGGCCTTCAGATCCCTCTTGCAGATGTCCTTGTATCGCAGCTGTGGTCTACCTGTAGGGCGCTTTCCTTGCATGAGTTCTCCATAGAGGAGATCCTTTGGGATCCGGCCATCATCCATTCTCACGACATGACCGAGCCAACGCAGGCGTCTCTGTTTCAGCAGTGCATACATGCTAGGGATTCCAGCACGTTCCAGGACTGTGTTGTTTGGAACTTTGTCCTGCCAGGTGATGCCGAGAATGCGTCGGAGGCAGCGCATGTGGAAAGCGTTCAGTTTCCTCTCCTGTTGTGAGTGAAGAGTCCATGACTCGCTGCAGTACAGAAGCTTTCGACCTGGTCAGCAGAGACGGCCTCTTCAAGATTCTCCCCAAGATTGGATGTCCACCCAGGCTCCTCAGCATCATCAGATCTTTCCACAAGGACATGAAGGGCACTGTTGTCTTTGATGGCTCCACATCAGACCCCTTTGACATCCGAAGCGGAGTGAAGCAGGGCTGTGTTCTTGCACCAACCTTGTTTGGGATTTTCTTCGCTGTCCTGCTGAAGCAGGCCTTTGGAACTGCAACCTATAGAATGGACCAACCCTAACTACATCCCATCTGAAATGAACACTCAAGATGCTTGTGTGCTCAAGCAGGCTCAAAGTGCTGAGTAATTGCTTGGTGGCCTAGGGACCAGTCTGAAGGCACTTAATGGAGTTCTATTGTTAGGAAGCTGGTCTGTCCTCTCAATAGCTGGCTTGACAGACCAACTGCTCTGATCTCCTTGGAGGAAGAGCAGAGTACAAATGGCATATTTTTTTACTTGTTTATTTTTGGACACCTACAAACTCAAGATTGAGCTGCCTTCAGAGAAAAGGGCTCGGATAAATTAAAAACGTAAATAATATTGGGCTGCGTAAGCAGCTTCAATAAAAACAAATTATGAGTTTTACACATGCAAAACAGGACGATTTGGTGTGAAAAAAACGTGTATGTAAGATTTATCCTATTATTATACAATTGCTTTACAGCCAGATTATTTACTGTGATTTCAGTAGAGTTCACCATTTATTTTGCAAAATGCCTGGCAGCTCACATTTTCTTAACAGACACTTAAAAACAACAGCAGCCACTTCATTGTGCTTCTACAACATCATTTTGTTTATCGCTGGCTTTTTATATTTCCTTTCTGCACGGGTTAAAAAGCTAAAACACTTAATGGTCGATGGCAGAGCACTGGACAATGCCTGCAGTGGATGTAGGGAAGTGGGATAATTACTGAGAGCCTGAGAACAAGCTGTAAGGTTTTAAGTGTATTAAAACGAATTGTTGTTCTTTGATTCAAACAGGAAAACAAATATTTCCCTTCCCAAGGCAAATATTTAGCTGATCTGTCAGCTTCCTTTGGAAAGCTAGTTATCATATACGAGGGTGCTTCAGAAATGAAAGGCAAATTTTTGAGCCACTTAATCAGTCACATTCTGACATCCTGAATGTGCCACAATTAATTTTGTCACTCCTGGAGTGACATCATTAAACTGGTGCATTTTTGTACAAGAGCATCTGTCATCATTCCATCATATGTGCCATGCTTCCAAGAGTAAATATGCTACAATTGGGGTGGGTTGGCAACCTTCAGTCTCGAAAGACTATGGTATAAGCCTACAGCATCCGGTATTCCAAGGTGGTCTCCCATCCAAGTACTAACCAGGCCTGACCCTGCTTAGCTTCCAAGATCAGACAAGATCAGGAATGTGCAGGGTAACAGTTGCTACAATTAAGGTAGAATTTAGGCATGAAAGGTGTCTAATACCATGAAAATGAGGCCAAAAACAAATATTCACATATACAGGTGGAGCCTGTTTTTCCGCAGATTTTACATCCTCGGATCTAGCTCAATGCAGACTTGGGCTCCACCTGAACCCTCCAAAAAGAACTGGAGCTGTGCTCTGGTCCCCTCCAAAGGGCTTTCTGAAGGCTGCCCGCTGACTGTGCAGGCTTCAGAATGGCTCACAGAGCTGAAAGAACGTGACTTCCAGTTTACCAAGGGAAACCAGAGGTGATGTTTTTATAACTTTGAAGGCAATCTGAGGTCCAGGGAAGCTTCTTTCTTACATGTAGGATAGTGAATGTGGAGGGATTTCTTGGAAGAAAAGTTGATATGGGCAGGTAGAAAGTTTGAAAATCACAGTGATATACCATTGAATGAAAACTAAGGCATACATACGTACTGTCAAAATCAGACATCTTATATTGAAATCCTATAGCATTGAGTGTCCAATACAGATGCCCACTATTCAGAGAATATTTGTCACATACTCAAATAACCAGAAAACATTCTGAGAATATCTAGCATGATAATTCTTAAAGGTGAATTTTGAGGAGACTCTTGGGAAGCAAATTTGTATTAGCATTTCAGCACCAAATAGGGCAACTGTATAGGCCCATGGCAAGAGCACAGACAACTGCCCAAGCAAACAGGAGTTGACACCAAATTCATTGAAAAAAGCAGAGTAATTTGTGCATTGGGGAAAATGGTTGACCTTACAAACATTTGCTTTGAAAATTCATTACTGTTGGATTTCAGAGGTGGCCCTATATTTGAAAAGTAATTATTTCAACTCCAGCAAAGGCCAATAGTAAAAGCTTCTATTGTTACCTATGGTTCCAGGAGTATCTCTCAGACTAACTGATTAGAGGCACTTACTTAAAATGAGAGTAATTAGGTTATTGAACATCAGAACAGAATGCCATTGGAATGAATTAACTGTCGAAATAATAGGGTGATCAATTGCACAGAGTTTTAATTGGTGGGATAGATTTAGTACAAGGGTGGAAGATCTCCTCTTTCCATTCTTAGTTCTGCCTCCTCAGATTTGACTGCATCATCAAAGAATGTTGTTTTGTTCTGGTCCTGGAATGAAATGCCCTTGCTGTAGATGGAATGGTTTCATTTTAATTATGCTCAACATTGGTAATTGCCATTGGGTGATGGGAACAGCAAGCTGCTGGTGATTTTCAGAAACAACAATGTAATTTTTTTCCTGTTCTGAACCAGCTGTTCATATCAGAGCAAAATAATTGCAGTGGTGGGCAGGACTGAGAGGATGGCATTGGTTTGAGCTTGTCTTTTCTCAGTTACATTTGCAATATAATTGGCTTGCAGGGTGAAGAGTTATGGCTGAGTGCTAGAAGGAATAGCAGAAAAAGCATGCCTACCTCTTTTGGATATAGTATTTATTTGATTGATTGAGCTGTACGCCACCTTTCAGGTTGAGGCCTCTCAAAGTAGTTGGCATGCAATAAAACAATAAAACTCTGCCGGGCCACCGGTATTAGAATGGCACCTGGCTACCGCCTCTGAATAGGGTTTTCTAGCCTTGTATTCAGAAAAAAGAATTTGTTAGATTATTTATTATCTATCTAAATGATTTATATACCTCCTTTTCCTCTGAATAAATGGAGAGATCATGACTTGTATGGCATGTTCTTTTGTGTATTCTGAATGGCTTAGCTAGAGAAGAAAACCTTATATTGCTACACACTTGCTACTAGGCCACACTGCTACATTTCTGTCTGAAGGGCTCTTCCTGTTTAAACAGCCTTTTTGGAAGTGCTTTGAAGATACATAATGCTGGTTGCAAGTTTTGAACTTATCAGTTCCCAAGTGCCTGGGTGCTCCATTGGCTTTCTTGGGGGGGGGGGGGAGATGTTGAGGGGATTTAAATAATTGAATGAAGTGTATAATATTCTACAATTAATTGTACTGAGGGAGAATAATTCACAAGCTGCATCTTTCTAATCAAAATGTTAAAAATAATTTCTTCAATGTGGTTCTATAATAGTAAGCACTCATCCTTGGAAACAAATTCTGCCCACATTAGTGGGCTGTCCTTCTAAATAAAAATATTTTCATTTGGGACATTTGCTGTAGTAAGAAGGCTGAGCATATCATATCAAGTAATTTATCTACAAATTACATCATAGTTAATTAGTGCACGCTAATATCTTCATAGGTTTCTGTAGCAGTGGTTCCCTAGCCTTCGATAAGAGCCGAGGCATGGATGCCTACTTGTGAGTAAACATGACCAAATGGCTCAGTTTCACTTTTAATAGGGCCCAATACATTTACCTAGTCAGCTATCAGCTTGTCAGTTCGTGACCCACCAAAAATTGGGATGCAACTCACTGGTGGGTCCCGACCCACAGTTTGAGAACCACTGGTCTATAGCATTGATCTAACTAAACAGGGCAAACTGTATCCTTTGTAGCAAAAATAACAAAGAGCCCCTGGCACTTGAAAGGCTAACATATTTATTGTGGCAAAAGCTTTTGTGGATCAGACAAATGGGCTCTGAGCCATGAAATGCCACAATAAATTAATGTGTAGTTAATTAAATGTAAAATGTAATTTGGACCTAAATATTGGCAAGTTTGGGTCTTATGATTGTCCTTGTTTTGTAGGTAACTCATGATTGTGAATAGAAATAATAAGAAGATGCCATGTCCCTGCTGCTATCTAGCCTGCTTTCTCAGATAATTCCTAATAATCCGAGATCATGTTCTGAACAGTGAATGTGGGACGTATGGGAAAATGGGAATACTGACAAGAAGACCATCATGTTGTAACTCTTGTCCTAATTGTATACGAGAATAGATAAATCAACAAAGAAGAAAGGTTCTGATGCTTCCATATCTCATGCTAAGGGGAGCCTTTTCTGGCAAGTTGGGAAGACTGAACATCTACCTTGAAACCATAATTCCATTAAGGGCACGAGCCTAACCAGGTCTACTCAGAAGTAAGTTCTATTTTGTTCAATGGGGCTTACTCTCAGGAAAGTGTGGTTAGGATTGCAGTCTTAGCCAAATACCATCTACTCTGACTGGATATCTCAGGCAGAAGTCTGTCACAGCCCTCATAGCCTAACATGAGGTCCTTTTTAACAAGGGATACCACCCACTTGTTTTTTGTGCAAACATGTTCTCTACCACAGGGCCTTCCTTAAATAAGGTATAACCTTCCTAGCTACCAGGGGAGAGAGTCCCCTGGAACAACAGAGAAGAAGGAATATGGATTTTAGAACTGAAAGGAATGAAGGAAAAATTGTAGGGGACAGATCTGTGTCCAGAGTGCCAAAATACTAGAGATTGGTCCTGAACTTCTGCACTTGGATAGAAGCTGGCATCAACCAAATTAAACCTTAAATAAAAATACATTTGGCTTTCTAGGGTTGTGAATTAGATAGTTGAGGGAATTAAGATAGCCACCATTTTGTTTTTCCTGATGGCTCGGTCCGGGCAACTGGGTACCACTGAATTCTGAAGATGATAATAGAGAAGAATATGAGGCACATGATTTATTCACTTTGTAATGAGATTAATGGCATAACTGGATCAAAACGCAACAGTAATAAACCTTGATGGTTTCCTTTAATTATAGCCTTCTATTCATGCCCTATAATTGTAAGAGAATAAGGGGATTCTCTTCCGTGCCTAAATATTCCAATTGATTTCTATGCCATTACTCAAATGTGCTGAGGCTACTTACATGAGGCCTGGCCATATATCTTTCCAAAAAGATTTTTCTTCATAAAATGTGACACCTTTGAAAGTATACACAGTGTTTTCTGAGAGAACACTGAAAGTTAAATAAAGCTTTCAAAAGGATTTATCAGGTAAATGTTATGGATTGCTGTAATTTAATTTATGGGATTAGTTTGACTTTCAATTACCAAGCTTCACACTGAATCACTTTATATCCTGAGCTCTGTAACCAGCAGTCCTTACACTCGATCTTTCATTTAGAGAGGGATTATCAATAATTAGACACTGTGGCCTTATTGATCAACAAATCAATACCCACATTAATCATCAGCAGCCTAAAAAACAATTCACTCTTAGCATTAGAGGGAATTGGTGCAATCAAATTAGCATCCTTTGCCACACACAGATCACAGTCAGCACTTTTAAAAGTAGAGGTAATTTTTGGGAGTAGGCTTTTAAGAAACAAAAGGTGAATTAGTGGAGCAAATTGTAGGTATAATGATCCTCATTTTTCCTAAGACATTCCCCCTCCCTTTCACTGTAGTTTTATTCCATTTGCATAGAGAGGATGATTATTATCATTTACATTATTAGGTTGCACACAGATGTTTCTCGACAATGCTGCAAAGAAGCAGAATGTGCCCTTTGATGCGTGGGTGGTGAGGGTCATGTGTTTGTAGAGGATAGGTCAAATGTCATCCAGGTGCTTATGGGCACCATTGATTTATCTTGGATGGTTTTTATGGTTGTTTTTACTGAGGTTTCAGTTATCAGTGGTAAGCTGCTTTGAGTTTTTGGAACGACAGGTTAAAAATGTTTCAAACAAATAAATAGATCAGGATGCAGTCCATCAGCATGTAATTGCAACTGTATGTCAGAATGCAAGCTGCAGGCTAGAGCCACAGAGCTGGGAGGTATGGATAGTTGCATGGAAGTCAAACAATATAAAGATAAAATAAGTCAGTTACAACAGTGGTGGCCAATCTGTTTTTCCGGCAATTATATGACACAGTCAAGTCCAGAGTGTGAGACATAGTGCTGCTTTAGTGTTGTATAGAGACATATTAGGTACTGTAGTGAGCCTAACAGCCAGTCCTAAAGGTGGTGGCGCTGCCAAAGTAGCTCCACTGCATCCTGAGGCCCTGTGACAGCCACTGGAGGTCTCCTTGGGGGAAGCCCCAAGTCCCACAATGGGGCTTCTCAAGTCTGCACTGGCTATTTTGCCAGCACAGAGTTGATAGACTTCTAGCCTGACACAGAGTTCAGGATCTGGTGGAGCAGGGCTCTGCCAGTCCCATACCACCGCCCCAGTTCTTCCCCTGCCCCACCCTCCCTCGCCCTCTCCCCACCGCAGAACATCTCTCTCTGCCCCAAAGCCCTCACTGCTGTCTGGAGCGCTTACCTAGCTCTGGACGGCGTCTGGTTGGCACCAAACACAGCGCCAGTGATGCAGAGTGTTGTAGGTATGCCTTATGGAACATTTGCAACACCCACCACTGGTGCTACGCTCATACTGCTGGTGCTAAAGAGCTTAGGATTGGGCTCTAAGTACTGTAGAGAGCCCTGTAGTACTTAGGCAGCTACCATATGCCTTGGGGAGGTCTGACCTCTGTAGGACACAGCCAAGTGCAAGGCTGGAGCAGTAGACAGCCCTGACTTTTTTTTTGTGGTCAGGTGCACAGGCCCTTCTGCTTCTGTTTACATGTGCTACATATGTCTATGGTCTGTGCCACTTGTGGTAGATGTGCCACAGATGGGTCACTCATGAATTTAATGGATTTCTAAATTGCTTTTAAAAATGGATTTCACAACACAGTGAACGTACTTAAAATATTAATCAAAAAATACAACAGTTCAAAATGAAAGATCAAAATCAAAACAATGGTGAAGAAAACTCCAGATAAATATAAGGCATGACAAAGATCCCAAGTCACTGGCTGCCAAAAGCCACCTCATATAGAAAATACCTCTGAAATACAAAATTGCTTTTAATTGAATTAGACCCCTGGTCCATCAAGCTCTGTACTGTCTGTGCTGACTGGTGTGGCTCTATCTGGTTTCAGAGGTCCTTCCCAGACCCACATGGAAATGTCAGGGGACGCTATGCAGGCAAAGCATGTAATCTGACTTCAAGGTATAGTCCCTCCAATGCTCAGATTTGGTGGGGCACCAGAGGACAGTTTTTGGCCCAACGAAGTTTGTGCTGACAGAGTTAAAACTTGCATTCAGTGGGCATCACTCACTGGGAATTTCTCCTGGGCAGTCAATATCAAAATGAATGGGGGTAGCAGAGGAGAACAATCGAACTTTGATGGTGGAATGTGCCCAAAGTCTACAGCTGGGTGTTGTACGTACATAGAACCAAAGTTTGCCTCTATTGCAAATACTTAGTATTATTAAACAGGCTTTCAACTGCAGTCAGAATAGATGTACCATTAAGGAATATAAATGTAATGGCTTGTTCCCTTCAGAGTAGGCAGCTATTAAGGGGAAGGCCTTTTATTTCTGGTTGGCAGCTTATCTTCCTCTTAAGTCACCACTTTCAACTCTCAATTCCCAATGAGATGGAGCCATAGAAAAATCTGATGATATGAAGTTTCTTAGAAGATGTGAGGGTCTAGTTTTCTATGCATTCACTCTTCTGTACTGAACAGGCCTTCTGGGCCCCGTAATGGAAGGCCCAAAATTTCAACAAGGCTCTGCACCTTTTTTTCTCAAATTTTAATGCAAGATGATTGTTAAGTAGATATGAAGTTGTGTTTTGGAGGGGAGAGAAGGGAGCACACAAGGATGTTTATCAGAATGAACGTTTGTCATGGTTGTTCATGAACTGGTGATCTGAACTGTCTGGGAGGACCAGAAGAGTGGAAATGATATTTATTGAACACAAAAATATGGTGGGACAATCATGTTTAATTAAATTGATTCTGTGACCATCCTCCGAAAAAGGACTAATGCAGACCTGGTGGTCTCATGTCAACAGGACCAGTAGCTATGGTGATCTAGATGAACTGATCATAAAGTCATAGATTTTGTTCAGAATCTTATTGTTTCTTATTTATAATGAGCTTTTTCTGGCAATCTTACAACAATATGCTCAGAGCAAACGAACATAGTGCACAGGCCTTCATGACTGGACTTCCTCAAAATTAATTTGTAATCAATCTGTGGAACTCTTTGCCACAGGATGTGGTGATGGCATATGGCCTGGATACCTTTAAAAGAGGATTGGACAAATTTCTGAAGGAAAAGTCCATCACAGGTTACAAGCCATGATGGGCATGTGCAAACCTCCTGATTTTAGAAGTGGGTTACCTCAGAATGCCAGATGCAAGGGAGGGCACAAGAATGCAGGTCTCTTATTGTCTTGTCTGCTCCCTGAGGCCTCTGATGGGCCACTGTGAGATACAGGAAGCTGGACTAGACGGACCTTTGGCCTGATTCAGCAGGGCTCTTCTTATGTTCTTAAAATGGAGTGGGTTGCTTGGCTGCAATGCATTCATGTTGGCACTTCCCACCATGTGGAACACTTACACTAGGCATTTAGATGTCTGACCTAGCCTAACTTAAATAATATGTTGCAAAATGATATGGCATGGTACATGCCAGGGGTGTCATGGCAGGAGGGCCATACCATCTATCTGACACTGTGTTGGGGGCTGGGGGAAAAAAATTAATTTACATTTCAAATTTGAATAAGTTTAGATAGATAGATACTTTATTAACGGTCATCCGACCAGCTACTCACAAAACAGCACAACAAAATACACAAAATTAAAACCAATGAATAAGTTTACATAAATGAATATATTAGAGATGGAACTTATATGAATAAATGAAGGTCTTGAAATAGCTCAAGACCTATAAAAGGCCTTGCACAAAGCAAGGCTGGCCTATCTTTTGCTGCTGCAGCAGCATCACAGACATGAAACAGCAAGCAGTGAAGGGAGCCCTCGTCCCACAGCTCATGCAAGAAGTCAAACAGCTGCCCTCACACTGAGAGCAGTTGTGTTGGACCAGCACGGGCTCCAGCAAGTCTCTGGAGAGCCAGAGGCAAACTGGAGACTGGAGGCTCCCAGTGGGCCAGATTAGGAATCCCCGAGGGCCGCAAGTGGCCCCTGGGCCAGAGTTTGGGCATCCTGGTCCATACCAACAACTAATTTCCTATATCCATTCTGAGATGATACATTTGTAAGAAGTACTGTAACCACTTTGAATACCTACTTGAGAGATAAAATAGAATATAAATTTGTAAATAAATAAATAAATAAATAAATATGGTAGCACATTCCCACCTGTACATTTGAAGTCTCTCTTGTTTATCTCTTTGAGAGAATAAACAATTTGGTGAGAAGTGATAGGAAAATAGTAGATGCTGATGCACCGTTGTGAGATATGTGTATATAGAGGGGTGCCAGAAGTAATGGTTCTTTTTGGATGTGTAAGCAAAGGATAAGCAAATGCTTTTATGTCTACTATGTCTAATAATAGTTATTAACATGTTCATATCCTATTAATGAGAGGAACAACATATTAGGGAAAGAACCATCCAATGCACTGGCCCCCTCAACGGCAGGTGTTCAACCTTGAAGCAATGCTCAATACTTTCCAAGATGAGATAAGCAAGGGCGGAAAGAAAACTCAAACAATATTTGATGGATAGCCTCTGCCAATTAGTGAGGGGTGACAAGCTACATAGTCACCTCCAGGTGCCCTATCTTGGCATCTTGCCTGGGAACTTCTAAGATAATACCAGGGATGGGCGACTCAGAAGACTTGAAACTCAAGTCTTTCCCCTTTAAAAAGGCCAGACATGACTCCATGGAAAAATTGGGGCTGCTGCCGGGTTGTGTGTGTGTGTGTTTTGGAGTTCTCCTGAAACATCTCCTGCCCATCTCCTGCTGTTCCTGCCCATCCCATCTGTAAGGCAGCAGTGCAGAATGCACCAATCAGTTCCCTCCATATGTTTCCACCCCTGCCTTGACTAAACCCAATGCCCTTCACATCACAGGCATGGATGAACCTATGGGGAAGGAGGGAAGGAAGGAAGGAAGGAAGGAAGGAGGATGCATCCCAGCATGGCAAGGCAAAAGGGAACAGGGGGCAACATGAGTGAATGATGCAATGAGCACACACGCTGTGGATGGCTCTTTTTCTATCATTCCAAGAACTGCCTTCCCCTGGCTTCCCCCACCTCCTTGTCCTCTCCCTTCTGGAGACACATCATCCGTCCAATGGATGGGACAAAAAGAAGCACCTCCCTCCCCCATTTTCTGTACACATGCAGTATCCCCACCTGAAATACCCAGACAGCTAAAATGGATACTTTTTGCAAAAGTTGTTACAAGTTCTGCAACTGCAGACTCTGCAAGTTTTAAGCCCAAACAAAAAAGTTAACGACTTCATTCCACCCTCCCCCCCAGCTCCTGTCTCTGAACAAAACGTACCCTGCTGGTGGTGGTGCTGCTCATGCATGCAAAGCCTGGCTTCTGGATCAACGCAAGAGGTTTCTCCGGCAAAGCGGAGGTGGTGCAACAACTCCTAGCTGTTTGTGGGCAACTTGAGTTGCCCAAACCCATGGGGACTCCCAATATTCCACAGGAGCTGTGGAATATTGCCCATGACTTTGTATGACTCGAGTCTGCATGAATCAGTGAAAAACACACGTTTTCTAGACTCGGAATCAAGTCACTTGAATAGAGTTTCCATCCCTTGATAATATGAAGGCTTGGATGATGCACCTGTGAGGTGATTAGCATGAACAGTGCTCTTCAGAAGCTTCTGCAAATTAATTAAAATATATTACAGCAGGCTGTTAACATCAGGCTATTATCCTCTAAAAAGGCCTAAGATTAAAAGGGGCATGTGGTACACCAACTAGCCCCTCAAGATTACAATGGTCTTCTGTCATCTTTCACTACAAGGGGATGAGGACAGAAGACCACCAGAGGAGAAATTGCTAGGGGCTTGGAAAGAGGGTGTTGTAGCCTTATCTTTCTTGGCCAGGGTAGAGTTAGGGGCTAAGGGTAAAACAGAATCAGAGGCAAGTTTTTACAAAAGATTTAACCTTCAGATTTATGAAAGCAACAGTTACAGGCATTTCTTGGCCATATTGCATACTAGAAACATTCAGGATCACTAAGACAAAGTACAGCTATACTTGCAGTAATGAAATGCCTTTATACTGATGCTTGAATCTGCCCTCTGTAAGCATAATTTTGGATAATACAGGATTCCATGCATGTCATCAGTTAAAAGGTTATCAGGATTAAATTATGTGTTATATTAAACACATAGTTTGGCCCTTGTGTGCTTGGAATTGGGTTTGGTTACAATTCAACTGGTTACAATTCAGCTGGTCCTCTCCCTCTTCTGTGATCCCAGTCTGGATTGGGGATATACCATATTTCATACAGGATAGAAGTCCAGTTGGAACCAATGAGAGTTTCCTTGCCAGGATTAATTTGCAGGGTCCCAGATATAGTTCAGGAATACAAGGGAGGGAAATGGTTAAAGCCTCCTTCTACAGTCCATCAAGTATTGGCAGTTTTCGACAAACTTTCAGAATGCAGAAACACAGTTACATACACCATACTCCAAGAAACTATAAGAAGGTAGAAAAATCCCTGCAAGAATTAAAAAATACATTTGATATAGGTGCCAACTCCAAGAGGCAAGTATTGGAATGTCCCCTTTTATGTTTCCTAATCATCATCTTACTGCGCCAAGCCATTCAGGGAATAGTTTTCCTACAAGAGACTATCATCTTTACTAGGTTATTCCTCCGAAACAAGGCTTACAATTCCGCCACACACCTGTGCAGAAGTGAAAGCTAAGAAAATTCCCTCTGACCATCTGCAACCGTCTTTCTCCCTTCTTTAACTTCACACATGTGGTCATATACCAGGGCTGCAGTACGATGGGAAAAGCAGGGGAGGGAAGAGTTTATGGGCACAATCCTAACTGGGTCTACTCAGAAGTGAGTCCTATTTTGTTCAATGGGGCTTACTCTCAGGAAAGTGTGGTTAGGATTGCAGCCTAAGTGTTAGTAAGAAAAATCATAGTTATAGCCAACTGAAGTTCTAAGCATCTTAGTTCAAAGCAGCATAGGAAGCTGCTTTATGCTTAGGTTATATACCATCTAGCTCTGCTTGGTATGACTGTGTACTGTATAATAATGCAGAGCTAAGGGCAGAAGTTCAGTGAATACCTAAGAAACACAATGTACATGATGTATAGCAGGAACACTGCTTCCACTTAAGATGTCTTTCTTTTTATAATTAATCATAGCATGATATACTTTCATTTTGTAAAATCCCCCAATTCTATCCCCCAGCACTGGCACAGATGCATCTGCACAGGTGGAGCATGTGCTTCATCCAATGGTGGGGAGATGATCGGACAGCCAGCAGGAGGTAAGTAAAAATATTTTTTACTTGCCCCCTAGTAGTCTCCCTGATTGCTATGGGTTCCTTTGGATATATACCAGCCGTTTTCCTGATAAATGAAGTGCCCTCCCCACTCCTCTTGAGCTGCATGAACCTCACCAATGCCTGTTTGTAGCAGCAGTCCAGAAGTGTGCAACAGCAGCCTGGCTTTCCCACTTTCCTAAAGAACTTGAGCTTCTGGAATTCTAGCTCTGGCAGCTCAAGGCCCCTGTAGCAGTGTTTCTCATACTGTGGATTGGGACCCACTAGGTGGGTAGCGAGCCAATTTCAGATGGGTCCCCATTTATTTCAATATTTTATTTTTAATACATGAGACTGATATGTGACTGCATTTGGGGAAATGTTACAGACCTGTACTTTTAACAAGCTACTATTCTTTTAACAATGATAGTAAGTGGGACTTACTCCTGCGTAAGTGTTGGGTCAGATGGCAGCCTAGGATTGTTAAAACTCTTCCTGTTGATGATGTCACTTCTGGTCATGACATCACTTTCAGTGGGTCCTGACAATGTCTCATTCTAAAAAGTGGGTCCTGATGCTAAAAGTTTGAGAATCACTGCCTGATATAATTGGGACTGAAGACTGCCTATATTTTTGTCCTTTGGCCCTTTTGGTTCAGGGAGAATAATATTTTAATTTGGATTTGTTAACTTTTAATATCCAAAGAATTCGGCCAATTTTTTGTTCTTTAACCCATTTTTGCCCAACCTACAGGTGTACACATTTGGTCCCTGTTGTGTATATGCAGTGTTGGGCAGAAATTGCTTAAGAAAGAAATTAACAGATACATAACTATAAACTCTATATAACACAATGATTAAAAAAATCCACCCAGTCTAGTGTGAATAATAACTCTCCCGTTTTCTTGCATTAGTCTTTTAGAGAATAAGGGCCCAATCCTATCCAATTTTCCAGCACTGGTGCAGCCACAATGCAGCCCCAAGATTAGGGACCAAATGATCCTATACCTTAAGAGGGCCTCTGTGACTGCTGCCCCACCACAAAATGCAGTTCATGACCTATCAGCACAGCTGCACCAGCACTGGAGCATTGGATAGGATTGGGCCCTTAGTGTATTCAGTGTATAGTGTATTCAGAATTGCCAACTTTGCTGCCTGCCGTCAGCTGATTATCTTTTTATCAGTCCTAATGATGAGCTGAATATTGAGAAAATAATAGATTGAAACCTTGGGTACAGTTTGATGAATGAGTCTGATTACTTATTGTGTGTTTTTCCTTTCATCGTCATTAACTGTCTTTGCCCTTCTTTTCTGTGAGAGAGCATGCTCTAGTGTGGATCCTATTTTGGAGGAACCTGAAATGGGGGGGGGGAGTGCACATTCCACCTCCTAGCAAAGTAGCACATAATCTATTTTCAATTATTCATTCTACAACTGTTAAAATCTTATTATTTCCCAATTTTGGCTACCAGGCGTGATATAACGCATCTGGTTGTGTTTGTTCCAAGAAGCTGCATGAATACAACACCTAGAATTTCCAGTCTTTTAAAACACCCTGAAAGAAAATGAGCACTGCAGTGTGTGGTTACTTTACAAGAGCATTGTCCACTTAGCAGATGTAGATCTCCGGCAGGATGCCACTTTCAACAGGCCTGATTCTGTTCACCTCATCTTGGAATGCAACACACTCAATATAATGAAATACATCATTTCATGACTCAAAAATGTCTTGCAATAAAATATCTTGCCAGATTTCTCATCTAAGGTCCTGCCACTGAAGTAATCAGGGCAATGTCATTATGAATCAGCCCTTAAAGACTGCAAAGCTGTATTTATTTTTTTAAAAATCTCATTTTGCCTTTAAAAGTTTTAGATTGCACTGAATCATTGCTACTATATTAATGCTTCCATTCATATGAACCATCTTAAAAATGATGAGCCTGCAGGCTGTGCTATTCTTTAAAAAAAAAAAAAAACATTGCACAGTACCTAGCTAATGAGGCACTTTATAAATAATAATTAATATATAAGAACATAAGAATAGCCCCGCTGGATCACGCCAAGGGCCCTTCTAGTCCAGCTTCCTGTATCTCACAGTGGCCCACCAAATGCCTGAGGGAGTTCACAAGACAACAGACACAACGTGTGGCCTGGTGCCCTCCCCTGCATCTGGCAATCAGAGGCAGCCTGCCTCTAAAACCAAGAGCTTGCACATACCTACTATGACTTGTAACTCATAATGAACTTCTCCTCCAGAAAGTTGTCCAATCCCCTCTTAAAGGCATCCAGGCAAGATGCCATAACTACTTCTTTTGGCAAAGAGTTCCACAAACTAATTACGAGTGCCACAAACTAAAACTCGTACATGCTGGGCAAAGAAATATTTTCTTCTGTCTGTTCTAACTCTCCCAACATTCAACTTTCGTGGATGTCCCCTGGTTCTGGTGTTTTGTGAGAGGGAAAAGAGTGTCTCTCTATCTACTCTGTCCATCGCCTGCATGATTTTGTATGTCTCAATCATGTCCCCCATCAGGTGTCTCTTTTCTAGGCTGAAGAGGCCCAAATGCTGTAGCCTTCCCTCATAGGGAAGGTGCCCCAGCCCAGTAATCATTTTGGTTGCTCTCTTCTGCACCTATGAAACAAGTGACACAGATGGGCTGCTTCGAAGGTTGATGACCCAATACTACCTAAAGTATGGTAAGATACAGTGCTGAGCTTGAGGAATATCACACCTTAATACTATCATAAAATTTGAAAGGGCCTACAAGATCATCGAGTCCAACCCCCTGAAACACAGGCTATCCACAACTACAACATTCCTGACAGACGGCTAACCGGCCTCTTCTAAAGACCTCCAATGATGGAAAGTTTGCTACTTTCTGAGGCAGGCTGTTCCACTTCATGTAACTTCACATAGACAGTAATGTAAACTCATGCTGCAGTCCTATTTATGATTATGCAGAAGTCCTATAGAGTTAATGGGGCTACTCCCAAGAAAGTGTGCATAGTATTTCAGCCATAGTGTAACATAGCCATTTCCAAACTGTGGGTCCAGAACCAACCAGTGGGTCATGATCCAATTTTAGGTGGTTTGGGAAACTGACAAGGCAGATTAGGCTATGTGCATCATGGGTTAAATAAGCTGCTGGATGGGGGGAAACAGTGTTGCTCTATCACCATTATAGCCACACCCTTTGACATTTATAAATCTGGCAGCAGTTTCTTTAAGGCCTCTAAAAAGTTTGGGAACTACTGGGTTAAGGTATATGGAAATGTATGTACAATTCATCAGATTCTTTCTTTCTTTCTTTCTTTCTTTCTTTCTTTCTTTCTTTCTTTCTTTCTTTCTTTCTTTTCATGTAGTAATCCTGCATGCATAGGATTAAACCTAAATGCTACAATCCTAGCCTTATTTAAGAGGGAGTAAGTTCCACTGAACTGAAAAAGACTTACTTCTGAGTAAATTATGCTTATGATTGTGCTGTCGATGGGATTTTTTCTTGGCTAGCCATTGTTTGATTGTATAAGATGACCCTGGCCCTGATCCAAAACACCTGGTTGTTATCCAGAGGTACTTAAGTTGGTCTGCTCCCTTGGGCATGCCCAACTGATATATTTAACTTCTTTTCTTTGACCTGTGCTGGCTCTGCAGGTTGCAAATGTGCTGTAAAGCACGTTTGCACTTACTCAGGAGCTAGCTGGGCCGGCATGGAGGCCCACACTGACTCAGCCAGGCTGGATCCAGACCCTGTGCTGGCCAGCACAGGTAAGTGTGTGCTGGGCAGTGCGGTCAATAGGAGAGGAGGGTGGGAGGGCGGTTTTAAGGCAGGGAGGGGCATTTTGGGTGGGGGAGGGTGAAACAGGGGAGTATCGAGCCTGGGAGAGGGCAGGCAATCCATATTCTGTCCATATTCACATACCCCTTTCTGGCCAGCCTGGCGTTACATTGGGTGTCTTGAATTTGCGCCAGCTAAATAGCTGGTGCAGATCCAAGTAGCCCCATAGGACAGACTGGAGCATTACTCAGGTTAAGGGAAAAAATATCTCCTTACCTTGAGGTGACCTCTAGCCTGTTCCTAACCTGTGCGTGATACAGCTGTACTGGCACAGGTTAGGATTGCATTGTTAGTCACTCTGTATACAGATTAAGGTTGTTTTCCTTAGCATCCTTACATTGTACTAGGCTTAGTTGAAACCAATGAAACATCCAACTAAATATCATTAATTTCACAGTGCAAATAATGTAATCTCCTTAGTATTTAATGGATCAAAATCTGTCCATGCAGAGTTATGATGTAATTTTGACAGATGACAATAGGAATTTTTTTCCTAAGAAATCGCTGTAAATAGTTTCCTTGTGAGAGTTCTGTGTGTCATGAAGTTGGCTAGGAAAATGAGATTAGTATAAGATTTAATCATATCAAGTTCATTTCCATCTGATTTCATTCTCAGCTAGATCTGGTCTCATTTAAGAAAACACCTCCTGGATTTTAGCCTATTGTTGATGGGTAAGTAACTGGAGAAGCCTGAGAGATAATGAAATGAAGTGATAAATGAAGTCTTTGTATCTTTGCATTACAAATACGTAGAATGTATGTATAGATACAGGGTATACCTTAGTTTGCTTGTCCAGTGTTTTAGAATAGAATTGAACTATAGATTCTCTTTAGAGCACATTATAGTTATATCAAAATAACACAACTTGCCACCCTATCAGGACTCATCTGAACTTTACTTGGAGACAAAAGTAAATTAACCAGTGAATACCTTACCTTGCTTCAGTGCAATCAGAATGTTATCAATAATTTTGCCCATATTTTGCTCAAAAAATTCATTTTAAGAGGGTTAGTCACCCTTAGCATGCGTTATTAGCATGCATGTGTGTCTACGCAGAAGTAATTCTCTGTGTTCAGTGGGGCTTTCTCTCAGAAGAGTGTATAGGTTTGCAGCCATTAAACTTTAGCTACAGTTCAAACTCTGATAAGTTTTATACTATTGTAAAAAAAAGATCCTTAGAATTGTAGTTTTGGTGAGGTGCTGAGCACTCTGTTGGAAATTCCACATTCACAAAATTTGAAAATCCTTTGCAAAACCGGGTTCTGAGATAAGAGAGACTTACTGCTAAAACAATTTAAATCTATAGGATGGATATGCTATTATTCTGAGCAGAGAGATTTTTAAAATAAGCATTCCATCAAATATGTCCAGGAGAAAATTTCTAATTTACAGTAAAAATTAAAATGAAGACCTAACACATTCAAAAAATTTTGTTCACACACTACTGGTTAATTTAATTACCAGTAATGCTCTAAGGCTGTAATCTTATACTCATTGTCCTGGGAGTAAGTTCCTTTGAACACAGTGGGACTCACTTCTGAGTAGACATGCCAATCTTATGCCTATTTACTCAGATGTAAGTCCTACTTTGTTTAATGGAACTTACTTCCGAGTATCTTTATTCTGAATATCCGAGTATTCTGTTTTCCATGTACTGTATTTTCAAAATCAGAAACATTTTGTGTCCTATGTTTTCGAATATGTCAATAGTCATACATGTCCCCCAATTATTGGTTTAAATGGTAATTTTATTATTCAATATCTTTTAGAGAACTAATGTTAATATATTCAATGCTTAGAAATAAATACTGAAGATAGATACTATAACCGTTCTTAGAATTATAAGTAATAAATGATCAGTTTTATTTGCCCAATGGATTTGAGAATATAAGTCATATGGCACTATTCTGCCACTTTCAACCCAAAGAACAAATATGACTTGCAAGTCACTGAACAAAAAGATTATTGGCTTTGCAATTGGTGGTCCACATAACCCTAGGAACTTGATTCTGATTCAGGATTCAGAACGGAGATTATCTTTTTCTTTTTGGCAGTGATTGAATTTATAATGTACAAATGCAATAATTTAACATGGAAAATATACTAGCTCAGTACAATAGATAATGTGTTTGAAAAATGCTTTCACCGAGTTTTGCATTCATGCTTTTGCCCCATTCAGCATGGGGGTGGGGGGGAAGCCCATTCCTACTAGATCATATGCAGATGGCCGGATTTTCAAAGGGGCCTCAAACCAGCCTTTAATTTCACAGGTGCCATTCCTTTTAAGCATGTGGAAATAATGAATGCAAAATTGTGCATGCAGGATTAGAGGCTGGAGTCTGAATCCCCACTCTGCTTTGCATGCTGGTTTATATCTGTCTTTCTGTCGGAATCTCTTCCCTCACCCCTTTCTCCCGTTGTCCACAATATTAAATAGGTGTCTTTAACGGGTCCTTTGACGCTACCAGCCGTGGAGCACAAAGTAAAAGAATAGACGCTGTAGTTTGCACTGATAGTGCTGTTTTGTACATATGACACCGAACAATAAAACTAAAGTTAAAAGTCTCATAAAAATAGCAGTTATGAGACATGAAGCGATCGGATGGAGAAGGAAGGGCTTGCATAAAGAGGCCGTGGCCCTTTGATGTTTATTACCACCGCCAAGCAAATAGGAACAATGCTGTTTTTCATGAACACTTCTTAGCATTTGGTATTTAACATTTGTTTCCAATTTTTAGCAGTTAACATCGTGGGCTTTCATTATGCCATTGTCTTTAAAAATTGCATGGGCCATCATGGATGTAATTTATCTTTTGTACAATGTAATTTGGAGCATTTTCAGGCCAGAAAGGAACATCTGCATTGAAAAGCTGAATATCTGGACACTTTTAAGAGTTCGAGACTGGGACATGTTAGAAGGTCAGTTTCCTCATAAACTTCCCTATCGGTCTTGGTTTTATTCATTATATTTGACATATTAAGCTTCTGTATCTTGGCATAAAGGGACACAATATTGCAGCATATTGGCAAGCTCATTTGCTTTTCACAGCTAGTGTTGTGTCCAAATATCAATCCCTCGGGATAAACGCGTGTATATAGACTGTAGGAAAATGAGCCTCAGCAGCAGGTGGCCTTTTGCAGCCTAATGAACATGGCAATCTGTTACTATCACTGCACTGCTTTTCACCAGACAATTAGGCAACTAAGCATGTAATTATTCAGGCCAACAAGAAGAGCCTCTTCTCTAATTTCATCTTTTCATTGCTGTTTACTCACCCACACTCCCCTCATTAATGAGAGATTTTCCAGTCTATGCTAATTGGTTTCAATAACATTCATTTCAGTTGAAAGGGGAACGATTCTGTTAATTGGAGAATCGAAAGCGTCTTTTCATTTCAAGTGCGTCCTGCTATGGAAATCTGAATCCTCTCAACAGGTTCGAGCTAATGAAATTAAGTTACACAGCCATTGGTGGTGTAATAGAAATAAAGTAATTTATTTTCATTGAAGCATGTGCTTGAGGTCCTGAACAATTAATACAGCTTGTACTGGGAAGAAATTGGAAATTGTGATCCCAAATAAACAAGGGGTGGTGTGATTCCCCCCCCCCCCTTTAGATTGCTTATTTAACTTCCTTCCTTTGGATAAATGACTCATCTTTTGGAGTTACTGAAATTTTGAAAATACATATCATGAGAATATTGTCTTTAAAAAACTCTTAAGCTAAGGTTATATCAGTTATAATCACATTTAATGTCCTTAACCTTTCAAATTAATTTTATAAAAATGTAAAACATAAAGTACTACACTGGAACAATCTGAATGGCCATATGTAGTTGATTTTAAATCTGGTTATGTTACTGTACATTTGGACTTGAATAATAATGGAAATCCCAAAGGCATTTGAGATGCTGCATCTTGGATATGTGCATGGATAGAAAACTATTAGCATAAATGTTTTGTTTTTCTGCTGGCAAAGTGATCAGATGCCTGGGACCATAGGCTTTTGTAAGCTGATCCTATTGAACCATACTCAAGAAATTAAAGAGATAGGACAAGAGTTTCTGGACAAAAATGTGATCCCTGGGTACCTGACATCAGGCAACATTTGATAATATAGTGTCTTACAGATCAATCCTAACTTTCCTATGCTATGGGGAGTGCAATCATGGAGGCCTCAAGGTAAGTGAACACTTCTCACAAGAAAGAAATGCTCAACGAAAAATGACAAATGAATTAAGGAATCTGGTCTTCTCTGGTGAATTTGGGCTGAAATATTGAGAAGAAATCTTTGGGCAAGGGCCTGATTTTCCAAGGGAAACTAACTGAAGGCCAGTTCAGGTTATACTTTGTATGCTTAACTGTCTCCATGTGAAAAAGACATGTATACTCACAGTGATGCACATCTTGGCCCATGGAGAGCAGCAACCCCCTGCTGTCCCACATGTTGGTTAGCATGAATGTGTGCCTTCTCCTGGGCATGTGCGTTATCAGGCCCAAGTTGTGGAGCTATGCCTTTTAGGACTACTACCTTAAGTTTGTTTGCTACAGTTGCCATTCATGCTTGCATCAGATTGGCCTACCTACAGCATAATCCTTTGCATGTCTGCTCAGAAGTAAATTTCACTGAGTTCAATGGGACTTACACTAAGGTAAGTGTGCATAGGATAGGCCGCAATCCTGTTCACACTTACCTGGGAGTAAGCTGTGTTGAACATAATGGGATTTCTAACCAAATATGTATAGGATTGTGCTATTAGTAAGATTTTTAGCAGATCCTTGTTAATAAGAATAAGAATATCTATATACATTTTTCAACAAAAAGTTCATGAAGTGGTTTACAGGCAAAAATCAAATAACTAAATTGCTCAATGTTTATGTTTTGCTGGATAGTGCTCAGACATGATGAGGCAGAAGATAGCACTGCAAACCCTATTAGGCAAAGAGGCTCCTTTTAAATACAGGCCACCCACGTTACCCACAGATTTGGGACATGTGGATTTGAGCATCTGCGGGTCCTGAACCCATGAGATTGGCCCGACATGGACCCTCCTGAGGCAACAAGAGCTGTGCCCTCAGAACAGCTCCTCAGTCCTCAGAACACCTTCCAAGGCCTTTTTAGAAGGTCTCCTCTGGTTTTCAGGGGAAAATCAGAAGTGATGTTTTAGGCCCATATAAGGCTTTCCTGGGTGTCATAAAGTCAGAGGAAAAGAAATTTTTGCAAGGCAATTGGTATGGCTAACAGAGGATTCCTTATTATGCTGTTGGGAAAAAATCTCTCTCTTTTCCATTTTGTATTTTTAATATCAAATTTGCTGCAGATATCTTGATCTGATCACAGTTTATGGAAGCTTAAATAACATGTGGAATGATTCACAGTATCAGACACTAAGAGTTCTTGAGTGCCACTCCACCTTGAAAAAACCTTGGTTTTGCTTTAAAAAAAAACAAACAAAAAACCAAACATTAAATCAGTGGTTGCAAGAAATGCAATACAGGAAAGCCACTCAACATGGTCTGGAGGTGGGAGCATATCTGTGGTTTGGGGACTAGTGTTCCACTGCAGGTGTTTTATCATGAGTGATTACATGAGTTAACTGGCCATGAAATAGAGAAGTAGTTTATGTTCATTAGGTTTGTTGAACATGATTGAATAAAAACAAACTTGAACCAATGTAACACAAACCAGTTAATGGTATCATTAATTTTGGAAATGCTGGAAGCTATTCGTTTAAAACACATCATGACTTTACTAGGGTAGCCAGGAAGAGTTGCATTGTAGTGGTCTAGCATTATAAGATATTAAACAACTCCTTGTTTTGATGGAATCACCAATGATAGAGGCTAGTCACAAGGTAGAAAGTCCAGCCCAGTTTAAGCACATGCACTTCTGGGTTGGCCAAAGTAGATGTACAGTTGGACTGCAGTATCCGCAGGGGATCTGTTCCCAGACCCACCATGGATACCAAAACCTGCGTATAAGCAGATCCACAGGTCCAGTCCATAGGACCTGTGAACACAACCAGAGATTTTCTTCAGTCGTGTCTGGAGGTGTTCTGAGGCCCTTAGAGGCTGCATGCAGTATTCTCCGGTCACATCCGGGAGCTCAGGATCAGCTGTCCCCTGTGGGTTCAGAACATGTGGTGAGTTGAATCCGTGGATCCTGAATCCATGGATATAAAGTCCAGACCTGTACTTGTAGCTACTGGGGACACATCCTCTATAACATATTTAACGTTCGGATGTTTCAAATATTTGCTTAGATTTATGATAATCACATCTAATAATCCAATAATCACATTGCAATAATAATATTAAAACATCTAATAATCACTTCACAATAATCATAGGTTTGTAGCAGGCAGTGGCATTGCTAGAGATGTGGGGGGGTGCAGACTGCACTGGGTGACGTGCTGAGAGGTGACGTGCCCTGGGGATGACGCGCTAAAATCGCGGCTTTAGGAGCTACCCCATAACGCCATACACTGTTGGATGTTGAATTCCCAGTGGAATGCAGTGCAAAAAAACAGAATTGAAATAGCCCCTTTCCTTCAAAAGTTATGGCCAAAAAACTGGAAAGAAAAAATGAATGGATCCCTATGGAAAGTGAAAGTGAGCCGTATCGCGCATATACTCACAAGTAGGTGTACTTGCCATAGTCCGTCGGAAAGGGCAGGCTGAGAGAAATCCAACAACACCAGAATGGTCCCGATCCAATGAATGCAGCCCCCCCAAAACGCCCGAGAAGTTCCCTCCCTCCCAGCTGCGAATTGAGCCCAAAACGAAGCCACATGGCTGTGTTTACTCGTGAGTAGGTGAACTTGCCTTGGAAAGGGCAGGCTGAGAGGACTCCAAACAATGTCAGAATGATCCTGATCCAATGAAGGCTTGAGCTCACAGGCTGCAATTCTTCCCACGCTTTCCTGAGAGTAAGCCCCATTAACCACTGTGGGACTTGCTGCTGAGTAGACATGCATAGGCTTGAGCTCACAGGCTGCAATCCTACCCACACTTTCCTGAGAGTAAGCCCCATTGACCACTATAGGACTTACTTCAGAGTAGATTTACTTGGTGGAACAGGACTGGCTCCCCCTTATTTAATTATTTTATTTTAATTTAATTATTTATAATTATTTATTTTAATTTGCTTGATGATGTCACTTCTGGCCATGACATCACTTCCAATGGGTCCTGGACAGATTGTCATTCTAAAAAGTGGGTCCCGGTGCTAAAAGTTTGAGAACTGCTGCAATAAGTGGTTAGTAAGTTGACACGGTGTGTGTGTGTGAGAGTGAGACTCTACAAGTTTTCAAAATCACTAAATTCAGAATTTGGAGGAATAATACCATCATGTTATATATCAATCAATGCGTAATTTGATGCAGAATGCAATGAAACAAACCACATTGAAATATCTGTGTACTAACAAAAGGTACAGCCCAAAAAACCGGGGGCGGGGCGATGGTACATTACCACGCCCACCACATGGGGTGACATGCAGGCCTCCCGCACAGGGAGATGTGAATCCTAGTGACACCACTGTAGCAGGTAACAATCTGATCAGGGCTTCTTGATAGCAACTCTCATACTTTGAAATTCATTACCAGGGACACTCAGCCAACCAGATATCTGAGCATGTTCAGGTGACAAGTAAAAACTATGCCATTTGCACATGCTTTTTATAGTGCTGCTTATTTAATGTTTTTTTAAAACACTACTGTGTTAATGCTTCGTTCTATTTTATTGTATATTGATGAGGTTTATTGTTTCATTGGATATTGTAAGCCAGGTTCTAATCGTCCCCAAGCTGGACACTGTAAGTTCTAAATGGTCGCACTCCCTGTCTCTTAGAAAAACATCTTTGCAAGCAGCAAATCATCCTGGATATAGTCATCAGCTAAAGAACAAATCCAGAGACATCTTTCCTTCTTTTCCAGAGTAAAGAGATTACTCTGCTCCAAATGCCAGTTCTCTGGGAACTCCAGCTCTAAAGGGAAACTGCAATTGGTTAGCAAGCTAGGGGTTGTGAGTCATGCATGTGTCTCCTGAAAATACCATCAAGGACCTGAGATAATTCTTGGGATAGCTTGCCCCCCAGACAGGTAGATATTACAGTGCTTTCCCCAAGGGGCTCAAGTGTTTGGACTTTGGTATGGCCTGAGGTAGGCCATAGTTGGAGGATAGCATTACAGCTGTCACGAATGTACTTCACGACAGCTGAGTGGTGGCCAGTGCTGATGCAAAGGTGAGAGACACACTGGGGTCAGTAAGTGCTGTGGCAAGTAGTGAGAAGGTGGGTCAGGGGAGGACAGAGAGGAGTGTAACAAGGCAGGGGAGGATGGCAGCAGTGCCAGGGGTGTGCGGACCGTGCCTGGGAGGGGGTGGAAGCAGCAGAGGCTCCCAATGGATCATATCCCTCTCCCGGGCCCAATCCACCCAAACAAAGCTGGGACAAATGTCCCCTTGCCTCAGAGAGACTTCTAGCAGCCTCGTTTCCTGTGCTGGGTACATCGGTGGCTGTTTCGGCACCAGCGTAGCTCAGGCAGTTTGGTTGGGAAAGACATAGTTAATTAGAGCAGCCTTCTGAGTCCAGATCTTTTAACACTGGATATTGTGGGTTTTTAAGCAGGTTAGGTTTTTATGGGTCTGACCCCTTTTTTGATTGCTGCTAGTTTTGTCTTTTATGAGTTTTGTCTTTTTCTTTTTAATGTGATATTTTACTGCTGCCTTGTTTTAAGTAGATTTTTAATGTTTATGGTTTTTATTGTGATTTTATGTTGTAAGCAGCTTTGAATGCCTTACAGGGAGATAAAGCAGGGTAGAAATTTAGTTAGTAAGTAAGTAAGGTTGGGCTGCTAGTCAGAGACTGACCCAAGCCACAACCTCCAGCCAGGGTGGAAGGGAGACTGATAGAAATCGATGACAAAATACGAGTACCTACTTACTCAACAGCCTTCCTCCCAAAAAGAAGATTGGAGATGGGGCAGGAACCACCTGAGGAAAGCCATGTCCAGATAAGGTTTTTTGAGTGGAGGTTGAATGCCTGCGGATCTGAGGCCATCTGGCAACATACCCTTCCTGAATGAGATCTTCACTGCCTATAAGTAACTCATGGATACCAGTTCATTTTGATGCCTTCATAAATTTTTAAGAGAGCTTTTCCCAGCTTTGCCTCATCTTATTCTACTCAAATGAGCTACTGGAAGTCTAAAATGTAGTTAACATTATGTAAGACAGAACTGGTTATATCTTATTTTTAAAAGTATGCTTTGATAAACAATCTATCATGCAATATTTAATGTTTTACTTCCAACTAATTGCCTAGCTGGAAAAAAAAATGCTTTTCCTGCTTTCCAAACAAGTGTATGTCTATTAAAGTGGCACCAATATACATTTTTTGTCTGCTTTAATTATAAGTACTTGTATACTGATGTGGTAGCAGTGACAATATGTAAATGGTATAACCTTCCCCACTCCTGCCAACTTCTAATGCATATAATGGCAACGGAGTTCTAAAACAATACACTATATTCTGTTATGAATATTTCAAGAATTATTTCTTTATTTTGTGCATAGCTCATAGTGCTGACATTTGATTTATAGCTGCATGGATGTATCTAGGGTTGCTAAGGTTACCCAATTTCATTCACCCATAGATATTTGAGATCTACATAATCCCATCACATCATCCACTGCATTTCAAAGTGATGTTGATAAATGGTACCTTGCTTAGATGATATTTCCATTTAGATGTGATATATCTCAGGATCCCTGTCTTTTAAAATATTGTGGTTGATGAAATTTAACATTATGTGCATATACAGAAAGCAAAGTTAACATTTCCTGCCCCCCAAGTTTGAAAAGACCTAAAAAAAACCTATGAAGTAAGGAAATATTTGGAATTCTAATCTGTCAAGGTTACCTTTCCTTGTGAATTTAAATAGTTATTCTTCAACTGCTATCAGATTAGCTTTATAAGAACATAAGAACAGCCCCACTGGATCAGGCCATAGGCTCATCTAGCCCAGCTTCCTGTATCTCACAGCGGCCCCACCAAATGCCCCAGGCAGCACACCTGATAACAAGAGACCTGCATCCTGGAGCCCTCCCTTGCTTCTGACATAGCCCATTTTTAAAATCAGGAGGTTGCACATACACATCATGGCTTGTAACCCATAATGGATTTTTCCTCCAGAAACTTGTCCGATCCCCTTTTAAAGGCATCCAGGCCAGATGCCGTCACCATATCATGTGGCAAGGAGTTCCACAGACCAACCACACGCTGAGTAAACAAATATTTTCTTTTGTCTGTCCTAATCCGCCCAACACTCAATTTTAGTGGATGTCCCCTGGTTCTGCTGTTATGTGACAGTGAAAAAAGCATCTCTCTGTCCACTTTATCCTTCCCATGCATAATTTTGTATGTCTCAATCATGTCCCCCCTCAAGCGTCTCTTTTCTAGGCTGAAGAGGTCCAAGCGATGTAGCCTTTCCTCGTAAGGAAGGTGCCCCAGCCCCGTAATCATCTTAGTTGCTCTCTTTTGCACCTTTTCCATTTCCACTATGTCTTTTTTGAGATGCAGTGACCAGAACTGGACGCAATACTCCAGGTGTGACCTTACCATCGATTTGTACAACGGCATTATAATATTAACCATTTTGTTCTCAATACCATTTCTAATGATCCCAAGCATAGAATTGGCCTTATTTACTGCTGCTGCACATTGGGTCGACACTTTCATCAACCTGTCCACCACCACCCCAAGATCTCTCTCCTGATCTGTCACAGACAACTCAGAACCCATTAGCCTATATGTGAAGTTTTGATTTTTTGCCCCAATGTGCATGACTTTACACTTACTGACATTGAAGCGCATCTTCCATTTTGCTGCCCATTCTGCCAGTTTGGAAAGATCCTTCTGGAGCTCTTCACAATCTGGTCTTCACCACTTGGAAAAGTTTGGTGTCGTCTGTAAACTTTGCAACCTCACTGCTCAACCCTGTCTCCAGGTCATTTATGAAGAGGTTGAAAAGCACCGGTCCCAGGACAGATCCTTGGGGCACACCGCTTTTCACCTCTCTCCATTGTGAAAATTGGCCACTGACACCGACTCTCTCTTTCCTGGTCTTCAACCAGGTCTCAATCCAGGAGAGGACCTGCCCTCTAATTCTCTGACTGTGGAGTTTTTCAGTAGCCTTTGGTGAGGGACCGTGTCGAACGCCTTCTGAAAGTCCAGATATATAATGTCCACGGGTTCACCCACATCCATGTGCCTGTTGACCTTTTCAAAGAATTCTAAAATGTTCGTGAGGCAAGACTTACCCTTACAGAAGCCATGCTGATTCTCCCTCAGCAAGGCCTGTTCGTTTATGTGTTTTGAGATTCTATCTTTGATGAGGCATTCCACCATCTTACCCAGTATAGATGTTAGGCTGACTGGCCTATAGTTTCCCAGGTCCCCCCCTTTCCCTTTTTAAAGATCAGCGTGACATTTGCTATCCTCCAATCCTCTGGTGTTATGTGAAAATCCCCTTTTCCCTTCCAAGTTGTGATTTTTATAGCTGGTTATGTTATTTTGGATCATACAGACCAAGCAAGCAGGCCACTCCTCCCCCAGCACATGTTTCCAAAGGCCCTGGTCAAGCTACAAGCACATGAATTACACAACCCCCACTTCCTTGCAGGTCAATGTATAACCTAATCACTGTGTCTCCTGATTATGCAAAACAAGCATGCACCTCTGGAGGAAGAAGTCTATTGTTCTTTTGTTGTAGCTTTAACACTCTTAAGCACCTTATGCAAATCGCCTCCCTCCCCCAGAAGGTCAGCCTGGCTGGTAAGCTGACTTCCGGTTCATCATGTCTTTTTTATATACTCCACATGTACCATTGTGTGTACTGAGCATGCGCATCTAGGACAGTTGTAGGATACTTCTGGGTCATTCTAGGTCCGTCACAACCCCTTTAAGAGAGAAGCTCCGAGCACATGTCTCTCTCTCTCTCTCTCTCTGCCCTCCTAAGGGAGTGGTCCTTCACGGGACTCTCCCCTTCCCTACTGCTCCCCGGGACAGGTAAATATATCTTGTATCTAAAACTCTTTCCTTCTTCCCTATCTATTCCTCCCTTCTTCCCCCATCTTTAGTCAGCAAACTGGGTTTAGCAGATTAAGGAACCCCTAAAATCCTTCCCTACAACCTATCTGTTTCTGAACTCCTTTTCGGATGCACCAAACACATAGCACATGCAACCACCATAAAAACTAGGTACATTTTTCAAGTACTAGCACCAAGAAATGTGTATTATGTTTACCTTTGTGTGTTTTGCAATAAAAATATAATCCTTTGATTGAAAGTTACTTTTCTCCCAGTCTCCTCTTTAAGTTAGACAAGGGATCTCTTTGCTTTACGCTGTCTTGTTATCCAGCCTGCGATCCTAAAAGTTTCTAAAAGGCTAATATACCAATTCCCCTGAACAAAACAGCCCTTTTTAGTAACATTATTATTGGTGGAGAATGCGCCGTTTTGAGGGACAAGTTGCATATTTTAGTCAAGAGATCAGCAACTTCATTCTTCAATTCCTTAATAACTCTATGGTGGATGCCATCAGGGCCCGGTGATTTATTGATCTTTAATTTATCAATGAGGTCTGAAACATCTTCTCTTTTAACCTCTATCTGACTTAATTCCTTGGTTAGGATGGGCTGTTCGAGCAGTGGTATCTGCCCGAGGTCTTGAGATCCTATGTGTTTTGAGATCCTATCTTTGATGAGGATCTGAAACATCTTCTCTTTTAACCTCTATCTGACTTAACTCCTCGGTCAGGAGGGGCCGTTCGGGCAGCGGTATCTGCCCGAGGTCTTTTGCCGTGAAGACAGATGCAAAGAACTCATTTAATTTCTCTGCCATCTCTAAGTCTCCTTTTATCTCCCCTTTCCCTCCCTCACCATCCAGAGGGCCAACTGCTTCTCTGGCGGGTTTCCTGCTTCTAACACATTTGAAGAAGCTTTTATTATTCCCCTTAATGCTGCTGGCCATGTGTTCCTCATAGTCTCTCTTGGCTTCCCGTATCACCTTCTTACATTTCTTTTGCCACTGTTTATGTTCCTTTTTATTCTCCTCATTAGGGCAAGACTTCCATTTATGGAAGGAAGCTTCCTTTCCCTTTACGGCTTCTCTAACTTGGCTCGTTAGCCATGCGGGTACCCTCCTGGACTTAGTCGAGCCCTTCTTCCTTTGCGGTATACACTTCCACTGGGCCTCTATTACTGTTGATTTGAGCAACCTCCATGCTCTCTGTAGAGACTGGACTCTTTTTACCTTCCCTTTCAACCTCCTGCTAACCAGCCTTCTCATTTGAGGGAAGTCCGCTCATCAGAAGTGAAGGGTTTTTGTGAGAGATTTGCCTGATATTCTTCTCCCGACGTGCATGTCGAAACAGATCGCACCATGAACACTGTTCCCCAATGGCTCAGTAACATTGACATCTCTAACCAGGTCCTGAATACTGCACAATATTAAATCCAGAGTCACCTGTCCTCTGGTGGGCTCCATGACTAGCTGCTCTAAGGTACAGTCATTTAGCACGTTAAGGAATCCAGTCTCCTTTTCGTGACCAGAACACAAATTGACCCAGTCAATATGAGGATATTTGAAGTCATTCATGATTACAACCCTGTCCCTCCTTGTCACCTCCCTGATCTGTTTCCTCATTTCAAGGTCCCCTTCCAGTTTGTGGTCTGAAGGACGATAGTACGTCCCCAGTATTACATCACTTCTCAGGCCTGGTAATTTAACCCATAGAGATTCTATGGAGTTGGACCCACCTTCAATCTCTACTTTGCTGGATTCTATCCCTTCCTTAACATAAATGGCCACCCCACCTCCAACACGCCCCTCCCTGTCCCTCCTGTAGAGTTTATAGCCTGGGATTGCAGTATCCCACTGATTCTCCGCATTCCAGCAGGTTTCCGTTATGCCCGCTATGTCCATGTTTTCCCTAGTCACTAGACATTCCAGTTCTCCCTTCTTTGCTCGGAGACTTCGGGCATTTGCATAAAAGCATTTATACACGGAATGCCCCACGATGGGCTGCTTATTAGCTTCTTTATCCCTGAATCCTCTCATTGTGCCAAACCGTCTATCACATCCCATCATGCTACCATTCCCAATTTCTTCTCCTACTCTACCTTTACCTTGTTGTTCTCTAACCTCCCCATCCTCGTCCCATAGGGATGAGGAGTCCCGAACCAGATGCCCCTCGGCTCCTGTCGGCTTTCCCCCAGGGATCAGTTTAAAAGCTGCTCTGCCACCTTTTTAATGTTATGCACCAGCAGTCTGGTTCCATTCTGGTTCAAGTGAAGCCCGTCCCTCTTGTACAGGCCCCGCTTGTCCCAAAATGTTCCCCAGTGCCTAACGAATCTAAACCCCTCCTCCCTACACCACCGTCTCATCCACGCATTGAGACCCCTGATCTCCGCCTGCCTAGCTGGCCCTGTGCGTGGAACAGGTAGCACTTCAGAGAACGCTACCTTTGAGGTCCTGGCTTTCAGCTTTCTATCTAATAGCCTAAATTTGGCCTCCAGGACCTCCCGGCTACACTTGCCCATGTCGTTGGTGCCGACATGCACCACAACTGCTACCTCCTCCCCAGCACTATCTACCAGCCTGTCTAGACGAGAAGTGATGTCTGCAACCTTCGCACCAGGCAGGCAAGTCGCCATGCGGTCCTCACATCCATCGCAACCCCCCCTCTATGTTTCTAATAATCGAATCCCCCACTACAAGAAGCCCCCAACCTCCCTCCCGCCGAGGAGTATCCTGAGTGCATTTGGATACGGGCCCTTCCCCTGGAGAAGGGGTCTCCCCTGGGGAATTGTTTCCCTCCTCTCCAGGATGACATCCTCCAGCCCTGAGGCTTCCCACCCAGGCCTTGAAACCATCATTCCATTAAGGGCACGATCCTAACCAGGTCTACTCAGAAGTAAGTTCTATTTTGTTCAATGGGGCTTACTCTCAGGAAAGTGTGGTTAGGATTGCAGTCTTAGCCAAATACCATCTACCCTGACTGGATATCTCAGGCAGAAGTCTGGCACAGCCCTCATAGCCTAACATGAGATACCACCCACTTGTTTTGTGTGCAAACATAAGAACAGCCCCACTGGATCAGGCCATAGGCCCATCTAGTCCAGCTTCCTGTATCTCACAGCGGCCCACCAAATGCCCCAGGGAGCACACCAGATAACAAGAGACCTCATCCTGGTGCCCTCCCCTACATCTGGCATTCTGACTTAACCCATTTCTAAAATCAGGTGGTTGTGCATACACATCATGGCTTGTACCCCATAATGGATTTTTCCTCCAGAAACTTGTCCAATTCCCTTTTAAAGGCGTCTAGGCTAGACGCCAGCACCACATCCTGTGGCAAGGAGTTCCACAGACCGACCACACGTTGAGTAAAGAAATATTTTCTTTTGTCTGTCCTAACCCGCCCAACACTCAATTTGAGTGGATGTCCCCTGGTTCTGGTATTATGTGAGAGTGTAAAGAGCATCTCCCTATCCACTCTGTCCATCCCCTGCATAATTTTGTATGTCTCAATCATGTCCCCCCTCAAGCGTCTCTTTTCTAGGCTGAAGAGGCCCAAACGCCGTAGCCTTTCCTCATAAGGAAGGTGCCCCAGCCCCGTAATCATCTTAGTTGCTCTCTTTTGCACCTTTTCCATTTCCACTATGTCTTTTTTGAGATGCGGCGACCAGAACTGACACAATACTCCAGGTGTGGCCTTACCATAGATTTGTACAACGGCATTATAATACTAGCTGTTTTGTTCTCAATACCCTTCCTAATGATCCCAAGCATAGAATTGGCCTTCTTCACTGCCGCCACACATTGGGTCGACACTTTCATCGACCTGTCCACCACCACCACAAGATCTCTCTCCTGATCTGTCACAGACAGCTCAGAACCCATCAGCCTATATCTAAAGTTTTGATTTTTTGCCCCAATGTGCATGACTTTACACTTACTGACATTGAAGCGCATCTGCCATTTTGCTGCCCATTCTGCCAGTCTGGAGAGATCCTTCTGGAGCTCCTCACAATCACTTCTGGTCTTCACCACTCGGAAAAGTTTGGTGTCATCTGCAAACTTAGCCACCTCACTGCTCAACCCTGTCTCCAGGTCATTTATGAAGAGGTTGAAAAGCACCGGTCCCAGGACAGATCCTTGGGGCACACCGCTTTTCATCTCTCTCCATTGTGAAAATTGCCCATTGACACCCACTCTCTGCTTCCTGGCCTCCAACCAGTTCTCAATCCATGACAGGACCTGTCCTCTAATTCCCTGACTGTGGAGTTTTTTCAGTAGCCTTTGGTGAGGGACCGTGTCAAACGCCTTCTGAAAGTCCAGATATATAATGTCCATGGGTTCTCCCAAAGCCACATGCCTATTGACCTTTTCAAAGAATTCTATAAGGTTCGTGAGGCAAGACTTACCCTTACAGAAGCCATGCTGACTCTCCCTCAGCAAGGCCTGTTCATCTATGTGTTTTGAGATCCTATCTTTGATGAGGCATTCTACCATCTTACCCGGTATGGATGTTAGGCTGACCGGCCTATAGTTTCCTGTGTCCCCCCTCTTTCCCTTTTTAAAAATAGGCGTGACATTTGCTATCCTCCAATCTTCTGGCACCGTGGCCGTTTTGAGGGACAAGTTGCATACCTTAGTCAAGAGATCTGCAACTTCATTCTTCAATTCCTTAATAACTCTTGGGTGGATGCCATCAGGGCCCGGTGACTTATTGATCATTAATTTATCAATGAGGTCTGAAACATCTTCTCTTTTAACCTCTATCTGACTTAACTCCTCGGTCAGGAGGGGCCGTTCGGGCAGCGGTATCTGCCTGAGGTCTTTTGCCGTGAAGACAGATGCAAAGAACTCATTTAATTTCTCTGCCATCTCTAAGTCTCTTTTTATCTCCCCTTTCCCTCCGTCACCATCCAGAGGGCCAACTGCTTCTCTGGCGGGTTTCCTGCTTCTAACATATTTGAAGAAGCTTTTATTATTCCCCTTAATGTTGCTGGCCATGCGTTCCTCATAGTCTCGCTTGGCCTCCCGAATCACCTTCTTACATTTCTTTTGCCACAGTTTATGTTCCTTTTTATTCTCCTCATTAGGGCAAGACTTCCATTTACGGAAGGAAGCTTCCTTGCCCTTCACAGCCTCTCTAACTTGGCTGGTTAGCCATGCGGGCACTCTCCTGGATTTAGTGGAACCCTTCTTTCTTTGCGGTATTCACCTCTACTGGGCCTCTATTACTGTTGTTTTAAGCAGCCTCCATGCACTCTGGAGAGATTGGACTCTTTTTACCCTCCCTTTCAACCTCCTTCTAACCAGCCTCCTCATTTGGGGGAAGTCTGCCAGTCGGAAGTCAAGGGTTTTTGTTAGAGGCATATAGTAATACATGTGGCACTCGATGCAAAACACTGGATAGCCCCCACCCTGCTGCTGGCTATCTGACTGCATAGGTTTTTCAATTTTGTTGGTTTTTGTTTAGGGGTACTTAAAAACCCTACATTAGTTAGCAGCCCTCTTCTCAAGGGAAGAGGAAGGGCGGTATCTTTGGCCCTGGCTTCCTCGCCCTGCTGCTGAACTCGCACAGAAGCTAAATTCGCAGTGCCTTACTTGGCACTTTGTTCCCGAGGCACTGGGTTCCCAGAGGCCATGCGTGCTTCTGCAGAGAGGCTCACCCGGTGGCAGGCACTAGCTTTATACTCCTAGCTGGCTCCTCCTCCCTCCCTCCTGGAAAGGACTCATGGAACCTAGTCCTCACGAGAAAGCAGTTATCACATGTAATTCCATGGCTGGCACCAGCGTCTGGCAAGAATGAGAAATTGCGAGCATCTATGGATGCATTTATTTAAAATCTAGTAATCTCACCTTTCCTAGTTCATCAGTATAGCTCCCAACATAATTATAAAACAAGAGCAATAAAAGAATAATCTAAACTTAAAATCAAAGCCCACAGGATGTAGCATATTGCATGCTGGTACTGCTGCACTGCTGTGCGGGGATTTAGGTTGGATTGGGCTGTTAGTTGATACCAAAATATCTGTGTTATTTGAGAAATGGATCACATACATTTGCTAATGTGAACTAAATGGTTTGATTCTGAAAATTGTTGGGCTTTGTGAATGGAATGTTTTTTTTTTTTTGATAGCAAGCAATTTACAAATTTATGACATTCTCACTGTGAAACAATATGGCTTCCAGCCTGTAGGGAACTGCACATTCTGAAGTGGGTATTTCATAAATTATTTGCTGGAGCATACAAGAGAAATAGCATATCCCCTTTCCCCTCTGCTGAATGCTGGAGATTATAGTTAAAATGGACCCAGCTTTGGTCAGGATTTCTCACAAGCTGAACACTGAATATCACTTCAGGGATCAACACATGTATTACACCCGCACCTGCATCTGAGCCTTTTAGCCTAGAAACAACAACACTGTGTTTAAGCTTGCAATTACAGCACAGTATCACTGTCCTGTTTTGTGGCACCCATACGCAGTACCT
Source organism: Tiliqua scincoides (assembly GCF_035046505.1). Taxonomy (NCBI): domain Eukaryota; kingdom Metazoa; phylum Chordata; class Lepidosauria; order Squamata; family Scincidae; genus Tiliqua; species Tiliqua scincoides. The sequence goes on along the minus strand of NC_089823.1, from coordinate 218,037,777 downwards.
GCAGTGGGGCCCAGCTCCTCAATGATGTGTTGTTGACAGTACTGTATTATTTGTACAGCACAATCGGTGTTAAAAGTAGCATCAGCAGAAAGGCACGGTCCTTGCTCTGAGAAGCTTACAATTAACGGAAACTTGTAATTGTCCTCATTTGGCCTGAGAAAGGCACTGTAGCTTAAAGACCAAGCAAATAGTTTTTGAGTAGGAGCACTCAGATTCAATCCCTACATATCCAGGTAGGGCTAGGAATATTTCCTGGAGAACTAATGCCAACTACCTGTGTGGACTTGTGGTGTGATAAGGCAGCTTCTTATGTTTAATTTAAGTAACTTTTTTTTCTCTAGTTTGATTAAACCACATAGCTATTGTTCAAAAGCTGCTGTATGTTGAGTCTACTTTTCAAACAGCTTTGGGGCTGCCCACTGTGGGTGCATCCACAGAGGACCAGTTTTGGTAAGCCTCACTCACTCTGGAGAAGAGAGGGCTAGTGTAACAAATAAGAATTTTAAAGGCATCTTCCTGCTGCCATGGAGCCCCCTAGTGGAGTGTATGTTATACAATTGCCATCTGGAGCACTGGAACAGTAACTTATCTAGAATATCTATGCCTACTTTTGAGATAATATTGTATAGGGCAATAACATAGCTGCCTTACTTTTTTGTTAGAAATTATTGCTTTTGTTTCTGAGGGATACTGAGTTTTGCATACAAACAAATCTAATCGTAGGTTGTTACATGGCCTATGCTGACGAAAACAAGATATGTAACTGGCCAGAGATAGGTGCGACCAGGCAAAACACTTACGCTTCTCCTTTCCTCCATGGTGCAGATAGGAAAGGTAAAGTATTTCTTTAAGTTATCTGGCTCATAGTTGGCTGTTCCACAGGAACCAAATAGATGGTTAAAACAAAGAAAGAAATCATACAACAGTCATGTGGTTTTAAATTTGGAACTAGATCGATCAAAACAGTCCCCCCCCCACTCAAAACAATATCCTAACCTATGAAACATAAAGGATAAGTTACATTCTCCCATCAGCGTACAACTGCCAGTCAGTGCTAATGAGTATTACACATACTGAAAGGACATTCTAAACAATCTTTTGTCTTTGCCATGTGCTATAGTTAGCTAATTAGAGTGCCCCCCCCAATCTATTTTTTTAAGGCTTCTCCATCTTTTTTCCCCATCAGTGCAGAGAAAGGTTGCTGACTGATGTGTTTTTTCATAGGGGAAGCTTGTGCCTGACCCCCTATTTTTATTAAGTTATTTTGGGCCAACAATGAGATTGCTCAGGCAGGGAACTCTAGGTGTCCAAACAATTAATTAACACTGTAACATTATAACCATCCAGCTGCATTAAAGCTTCATTTTATATATGCAACATAAACAGAGCCAGGCAGTGGTATTAAAAACTCATAAACAGTTAACAAATTAACTCAGCCTGTCAACTCAAGCAAAAGAAAACCCCCTTTCACACTTCCCTGCCAGCCATATCGTAAACTTTGCGAAATGTCTGGAGGGTCGTCAAGTTCAGGTCTTGAGAGCCCAGCGAAGAGGAATGCTCAACATTTTCATTGGATGGTTACATACTCTTCTGTGTATATCCTCCATTTTGAAAAGCTAAGGTTACAAGGAACTCAGAACCTTGGTTGACGGCTACAGAAGGGGTTGCTTGATTTTGGGAGAGAAATAGTTTCTTGGGAAAGGAAGCAATTTAAAACTCATGGGCAACCCCATTTCTGAGGACTACAGGCAGTAAATGCAGATTATAACACATTGGTGTCATACTATTGAAGGGGTGGACAGATTTTGCCCATTCCATTTCCAGTTCTTACATTCATCACCTTTCCCCACCCTTCATATAAACCATGCATATAAATGATTATGCTTATTAAAACACCAAAGTTTGTTTGTTTGAATATGTAATGGTGCACATGATTGTACCCATATGGCTTCTTCTATTTTACCTGCTCTTGAAACTGAACTTGCTAATTTCCTATTTAAAGCCTGATTTGACCTTCAGCTCTCATTTAATTCCCCTTTTAAAGCTCTCCCTGACTTGCCTGTGGTCATCATAGCTGCCAAGGAAGGATGATGCAGCTATGTGCACCATCATGTGATCAAAAAGAAAAGCAAAATTATGCTATAATACTTGGTAGTATGTCTCTAGCGTAGCTACAGGGGGGCACAGCACTAAATTTTGCAGTGTCTCAAAACACTGTGCAAGCTGCCCCTTTCCTGGCTGTCAGAGCTATTTCTGGCAGTGAGAGCAAAGCAGAGGAGATCCTTCTGTGTTGGTGCAATGGAAATGCTCAAGTTCCCTTGAGGAGATAGGGTGTGGTGTCAAAAGTGGCCCCTTGCTCTGACAGGCAAGCATGGGGTTAACACCAGGGCCTTAGATTGCAGTGAGGGTGCTGCACAGCTGTACCCACTTGGAGGCAACAAGGCCCTCAGGGATAAAAGGAGCACCTGGAGGAAGGAAAAGGGTGTTGTGTAGAAGGAAGGAGGTTGGAGAGACTGGAAGGAAGGAGCTTGGAGGAGAGAGGACTGGTTGACTGGTGAATCAGCTGACTGGCAGACCTATTAATGGACTGAAGGACTAAATGGATTGGCTGATGGATTTCAGGACCTGCTGACTGACCAATGAACTAATTGACTGGTGGACAGACAGTCCACCACTGGTAAATGGACTACTGAGGTTTGCTGGAATGGAAACTGCTGGAGACACTGGAATCTGGTGTATGGCTGCAATGCCCAAGATCTGCTGAGAATCAAGATGTTGTGGTGACTGGAGAAGATGCTGACAGGACAGGACAGGACAGGACAGGAGAGGAAGGCAGACCTCTGCCAGTTGAACAGGCAAGCTACCCTGGTGGTGGGGTCCAGTACTGCTTTCTGCAGGATTAGGGCTATTTTGAATGAAGAGGAAAAATGAATTAGCTAAAAGTGGGCATAAGCTCTCTAGATCAAGTCTGGAAAGGGAATTTGGCAAAACAGATGGCCCTGCCACCTGGAATGGCTCTGACAATGAGAGGGAAGGGCAGCTCACACAGTGCACTGAGGTACCCTGCAAAACTTAGTGCTTTGCCCCCCTGTAGCTAAACTGCTGTAGAGTGTGGTAATGGTGATGGGCTCCTAAACTGAGCACCAAGAAGTAAGAAGGGGCTTTGAATGTGTAACTAGATTAGCACTACAAAGTTGGTCAGATGCATGATGGATGCATGATGCATAGGATGCATGATGGATTAATAAGCATGATTAATTTTGTGCATGTCTTAGCTGAAGGGAACCCCCCCAGTGATGAATGAACTAAACGGAATAAGGTGGCATCAGCAAACTGCTCATGCACAGCAGTGTTGACTACTTCTAGAAATTCAAACTGGAAGAAATGCATTGAAGCCACTCCCTGACTAGGATTGCAATCCTCATGCATACTTTCTCGGGAGTAATCCCACTGAACACAATAGGATTTATTTCTGACTAGAGCTGCATAGGCTTGCATGTAGGCAGTGGCATAGCTAATGATCATGTAGCCCAGAGCCAAGCTCAAAATGATGTCCCGGAAGTGATGTGACAACCAGAAGTGATGTCACACTCAAATTTTTTTTTTAAGTGAAGATTGGGGAAAACCTGCTTCTTCCATCCAGCATCTTGCTACCCACTTGCTCTGCTGTCTCCCCCCAGCCAATGGCATAGCTAAGGCATCTTATCTGCTATAGAGGGTCGAAGAAGATTTTGTAGCCCCCAACCACAACAACATTAAATTTAATAAAGTAGAAAAATAAAAAGTGTGCCCCTTATTGGTGAGAGACACTGGGCTGAGGTGAAAAGGGACATTTATTTTCCCCCTGCTAAATATAAGAGGAGCACCACTTGAAAAAGTGCCTCTTTACCAGTTAGCAGGAGTAGCTGTACTATGATACATGGAAATGAAAGCTGACTCATACTGACACCTTATTGGTTCCCTGCTGTATCATAATAACATCTCATTGGCTCTTAGAACAATCAGGCTGCAATCCTAACCACACTTTCCTGAGACTAAGCTCTACTGAACAAAATAGGACTTACTTCTGTGTAGACCTGGTTAGGATTGTATCCTCAGTCTCATGGGTCAGTTTTGAGTTAAAGAAATTGACTTTTTGTTCCATAAGGCAGTTGAGTTTCCATTTTCTGATTAATTGGCCATAACTTTTGATAGAATATAGATATTCCAAAGTGGTTTGTTTCACTGCATTCTTCATGAAATTACCTTTCCAATGACATATAACATGATGGTATTATTCATATATACCAAGGTTTTCACAATTTTAGCCACTAGTGTCAAGCTCAGCTTGTTGCCCCCCTAAAGCTTGTTGCCTGGTGCAACTGCTACCCCCTGCACCCTTTTAACTATGCCACTGCATGTATGACAGCCTGAAATCTGAATTGCTGCATTCAGGGAAACTGAGAGAAAAAGAATATTGAAAATATTTTAAATAAAGTTCCATGTTCAAATCCCTGCTCATCCAAGAAACTTCCTGGGTGACCTTGTGCTAGTCACCTATCTTACACATTTATCGTGAGATAAAAATGGAGACAAAAAACCATGGACACTACCCTGAGGTCCTTGGAGAAAGCGTGGTATAACAACAACTATACCTTCTTTTTCAATAACAGGAAACACTCCATCTCCTGACATGGCAAAGAAACATATTTGTTACAATTACTACAGCGCTAATCACTACTGTTACATGAACAATATGAAAATGGGATAAAATGAGTGCTATTACTAATGTCAAAAATGGCTGAATGTATTTAGTGATAAAATATATATAGTGTGAGTGGCTTTACTATATGTCAGAAATTGTATAGTATGAAAGAGCAGGAGAAGAAAATACAAGGTTGTTGGGAAGTCATTCTTTGGTGCTTTCAAAATGCTTTGAGATTCTGGTCTGGAAGGAAAATATTATGTTATAGAAATATTTTATATTATGTTGCCTTTTCAAATAAGGTACTTTGAAGCACTTAGCTTTTTTAAAAAAACAAAAACCTGGTGAGAGGTACGGAAGAAAAGGTGCTTTAAAACCAGGTAATAAAACTATAAAGTTAATGAGGGAACTGTGTTCCACTTTATAGTATGACCATTTTATAAAAACCTGCTTAGGAGTGAGGCTTTCAGGGTAATACAGTGCACACTATAAAATGGATGTTTAATGTAGCTGGAGGCCAAGAAAAACATTGTATAATTGTAGTAAGCAGCTCGCTAAGTAAAATGATAGCTTTTAAAGGATGAAATATAGCACATGTTGCCAGATTGGCACTGGCCTCCCACTTGATATTACTTCAGTAACAGTTTCTTCATTTCACTCACAAATGTATCTCTGAGGAGATTTGTAATGAATATATTATCTGCCTGGAAAATAAACTGTTAACTAGACCTAGTGCTATTATTCATTCTGAATAAATTATCTGACCATTTCCTCCTCTTCTGTTTCTTTGACAAAGAACAATTTAAAATTTTGAAGGGAAGGAATTTGGTATTACAAGAGGGCAGGTTTAAGCAGAGAGCTAGAGCCATAGATCAAAGATGGGGGCCAGGAAGACTAAACTTGGTTGACTGGAGTATGGAAGCTTTTGCATCACCATTTGTCTTTTCCTGGTTTATGTCACAAAGAATAAAATCCTGTAGCTGTTTTTCCTCCTACTTTAGTCTGACATCTTTGAGGGGAGATTCTGGGAAGTAGGAGGAAAGAGATTCTGGAAGGGGAGATTCTGTGGAGAGCTTAGTCCTGTCCCTCAAAAAATGACAGATCTCCCAGCCAGGCCTTAGGAGCTGCAGGATCCAACTGGAAACATTTTTTTGCAGAGCCTCAGGTTCACAGCCAAGGTCCATAGAATCTTGGAAATATAAATTGCATTTATTTTATAGAATTTATATCCCTATGGTAGAATGGGAAGCAATCAAACTGTGCGCTTAAAATGGGCATTTGATTTGCACAAATGTACATGTGAGCCAAATGGATCCAAGCTCATTTTAATATAAAATTGCATATGTGTAAGCCTACAAGTAAACCAACAAAATGTGTAGCTTACTTTTGAAAAGTCAATACTTCCAAATCATGCATTTTAGTGACTCTGAAATGATTTAGTAAAAATATTGATTTTATTTATTTTTACGCTAGCTGGGGGCCTCCTTAGGTGTGGAGCCCAATTGAGAGCAATTGATCCAATTGGCCAGCTCTGCTTGCAGAGGTAAATCAGCTTCACCTGCCTTTGCCTTCTTCCAACCTTTTATGTACATGATTGAGTTAAAGAAATAGTTTTTGTTCCATAATGCATATGTTTTTTCATTTTCTGATTAATTGGCTATAACATTTGAAAGAATAGAGATATTCGAATGTGGTTTGTTTCATTGCATTCTGCATTAAAGTACCTTTCCAATGATATATAACATGACATTATTATTCATGAAATTTCCCCTTGCTCCATGCCATGTGTTTTACCATGCCCTGTCCTGCATGCTTAGAAAGCTTTCTTAGCTTAGATTTGTTTCTTGGCAGTTCTGTGTTCCAGACACCATAACCTGGTTCTTAGATCTCACGAAGGCTTTCGACCTGGTCAGCAGGGATGGCCTCTTCAAGATTCTCCCCAAGATCGGATGTCCACCCAGGCTCCTCAGCATCATCAGATCCTTCCACAAGGACATGAAGGGCACTGTTGTCTTCGATGGCTCCACATCAGACCCCTTTGACATCCAAAGCGGTGTGAAGCAGGGCTGTGTTCTTGCACCAACCTTGTTTGGGATTTTCTTCGCTGCCCTGCTGAAGCAGGCCTTTGGAACTGCAACAGAAGGCATCTATCTCCAGACCAGATCAGATGGAAAGCTCTTCAACCTCTCCAGACTGAGAGCAAACTCCAGAGTCCAGCTGAAATGTCTTCGTGACTTCCTCTTTGCCGATGATGCAGCTGTCACTACCCACTCTGCCAAAGATCTCCAGCAGCTCATGGATCGTTTTAGCAAGGCCTGCCAAGATTTTGGACTGACGATCAGCCTAAAGAAAACACAGGTCATAGTTCAGGATGTGGACTCACCTCCCTGCATTACAATCTCTGCGCATGAACTGGAGGTTGTCCATGACTTTGTGTACCTTGGCTCAACGATCTCCGACACTCTTTCTCTCGATACTGAGCTAAACAAACGCATCGGTAAAGCAGCTACCACATTTTCCAGACTCACAAAGAGAGTCTGGTCCAACAAGAAGCTGACAGAACATACCAAGATCCAGGTCTACAGAGTTTGCGTCCTGAGTACACTTCTGTACTGCAGCGAGTCATGGACTCTCCGCTCACAACAGGAGAGGAAACTGAACGCTTTCCACATGTGCTGCCTCCGGCGCATTCGCGGCATCACCTGGCAGGACAAAGTTCCTAACAACACAGTCCTGGAACGTGCTGGAATCCCTAGCATGTATGCACTGCTGAAACAGAGACGCCTGCGTTGGCTCGGTCATGTCGCGAGAATGGATGATGGTCGGATCCCAAAGGATCTCCTCTATGGAGAACTCGTGCAAGGAAAGTGCCCTACAGGTAGACCACAGCTGCGATACAAGGACATCTGCAAGAGGGATCTGAAGGCCTTAGGGATGGACCTCAACAAGTGGGAAACCCTGGCCTCTGAGCGGCCCGCTTGGAGGCAGGCTGTGCAGCATGGCCTTTCCCAGTTTGAAGAGACACTTTGCCAACAGTCTGAGGCTAAGAGGCAAAGAAGGAAGGCCCATAGCCAGGGAGACAGACCAGGGACAGGCTGCACTTGCTCACGGTGTGGAAGGGATTGTCACTCCCGGATTGGCCTTTTCAGCCACACTAGACGCTGTTCCAGAACCACCTTTCAGAGTGCGATACCATAGTCTTTCGAGACTGTAGGTTGCCAATACGTAACCTGGTTCTTTTAGGGCCAGCTGCTTGAGATTCTGCACATCTTTTTAATTCTATACCATAAGCAACTGTCCCTAGATAAAGATCCCATGGCGTAGGGAGAAAGTGGTATAACTCTATCTACTTACACTGTTTTCCTGCTTAAATTTGCCCCCTACCTGTTGTTTGCTCCCCAAGCAAATGATTGCAGATAGCAGTGTTGGGAATACATAGCTTGGGCAGCTATGAGGAAATGGTGCTCCTGTCACTGCATTTAGTGAAAAAAGATGGAAATTTCAAGCATATCACTAAGTTATATACACCAAATAACTTCAATTGCCTCACGAGGCAATTCAATGCCATGTTAGTACAGCCCTCCCAGTAATACCCATGAAGTCCCTCCCAGTAACACTGATAGCATCCATGGAAAACTTGACACCAGTCCATGACTCATGGATCAGTGTCTTGATATTGGTACATCACCAGCCTGACACTGAGGAATCATTGGTTCATTCTTGGTGCAATGTCGGCATTTCATCTGTGTAATGTTGGTATGTCTTTGGTGTGAGTCCAAGGAACCAGCCATGCCATCCATCCAGCCCCAATGCTGGCAGACAGAAGCACTACTAGGGTGAACTGGTCAGGGGTCAAGGGCAGGCTCAGGGCTAACAAGCAAGTCACCATGGGGAGATACACCAATGACTGAGCGCGCGCACACAAGCACAAGGATGCCACAGCACCTCCTCACCCCCTGCAGAAACTACTGTAGTATTAGCAGCAAAGCTACAAAAACAACAAACAGCTTAGGAAAGGTGCAAAAGAGAGCAACTAAGATGATTACGGGGCTGGGGCACCTTCCTTATGAGGAAAGGCTACGGCGTTTGGGCCTCTTCAGCCTAGAAAAGAGACGCCTGAGGGGGGACATGATTGAGACGTACAAAATTATGCAGGGGATGGACAGAGTGGATAGGGAGATGCTCTTTACACTCTCACATAATACCAGAACCAGGGGACATCCACTAAAGTTGAGTGTTGGGCGGGTTAGGACAGACAAAAGAAAATATTTCTTTACTTAGCGTGTGGTTGGTCTGTGGAACTCCTTGCCACAGGATGTGGTGCTGGCGTCTAGCCTAGACGCCTTTAAAAGGGGATTGGACAAGTTTCTGGAGGAAAAATCCATTATGGGGTACAAGCCATGATGTTTATGCGCAACCTCCTGATTTTAGAAATGGGTTATGTCAGAATGCCAGATGCAAGGGAGGGCACCAGGATGAGGTCTCTTGTTATCTGGTGTGCTCCCTGGGGCATTTGGTAGGCTGCTGTGAAATACAGGAAGCTGGACTAGATGGGCCTATGGCCTGATCCAGTGGGGCTGTTCTTATGTAGGAATCTCTGTACCTAGGGTTCAAGTTCCCTTATCCCATTCACTCATACAAAGCATATCTTTCTCTGCAAAGCAAAGGTAGGAAGATTGCTTTCTCCGAAAAAGGTAGTCATGTGAAACAAATACACCAGTCCTTCCATGGTGACTTTTGAGTCCCCACGGAGGCATTCACCAGCTGGAAGGAGCCCTTTTGTCTGGGGGGGATAAGACAAATCGCAAGGGGACTCTCAGCAGCACGAAGGATGCTGGTAGCTCACTCCAGAAAGATGTGTGCCAGGAGGCTGGCAAAATGGCAGGCCAGGAACTTATCCTAACTGGCAAGGTACTCACATTTTGCATGACAGGCCAGAAACACCCATGGCAGGGGCAAAAAAGAGAATGTGGAACCCACACTGGCTATTCCACAAAGCTGATTTTTAATCATAGCAGGACACAAGCAAAGAGCACCTCATCTTGCATTTAACACCTTGAATCACCACTAACAGGCACATGTGGCTGGGAGCCTACATGGAGTTACCAGAGAGAGCACTGGTTGGGCCAACCATTGCACTGGCATGCGAGATAGGGTGCCTACTGTCGCAGCCTAATCAGTTTGCCACCTCCACCCCCTGCCCTTTGTTTCATCACTGGCACCTGCCAGTGTGGCTGTCAATATGCTGCTCCTCCTGTTACCCTTGTATAGTGTTTTGTCAGGGTCATGACGGTCATCTGAAAGGGGGTTCAATATGACATGCATTCTCCTCGTTCCACCCACACTGCTCCCACTTTATGCCCCAATCCCATTTTGGACTATGTAGCTAGCAGTTGCACCAACTTCCTAGCTACATTGGTGTGGTGTTTTTCTGGTGTCGTGCTGGCATCCATGTAACATTCCTTAGCAGGCAGATTTGTACACCAGCAGAGCTGTTGTTTTGCCACCATCCATAGAGATACACTGGTGCATCTCACGGATATGACTGGGCCGCTTGCGAGGTAGTTATATGTGTGTGTGGTGGCGGTGATGGGGTTCTCCCTGAGGAATCTTGAGATTGTCACTATGCCAGAGAAAGCAGGGGGTTCCACACATTATGACATACTAAATGAATGAGGCATATGTAAAATCAGAGATCCTTGTACATATGCAAAATTCATAGCCTGTCAGAATAAAAAAAAGCATCAAATGCTTATCCTGTGATTGTGCGTTTGCTGATTAAACGGGGGGCACCACTGCAGCAGCTGTCTTAATGCCCCAATTTAAGACACAATTCCGGGCTGCATTTATATTTACAACACATTCTCAGACCACCTGTTCTGCTTTACATTGATGTACGTTATAGAGAGATAGCCAGACGACCTGATTAAATCAACATTTGAACGCATGTTAGAATTGGTTATCGCTTCTGCACAGCAAGGATGTTTGTGCCGTGTCACACAAACCTTATTTGACTGCTGCTAATTACAGGCTTATAAAAACGGTAGTTCTGCAGCGGTCTTATGAAGCAGACACAAGTCTGTAGTTGCTGATTATTAAAGGCTATTATATATTGATAGGTTAGTATTTATTACTGAAAGTATAAACTGATTGCTGTGGATTGGATGGTAGATGTGCTCTGGGGAATAAGCCGCTGAGCTGTTAGCTTGGGGTAATCTATCAGTAGGAGGAGAGGTGTGTTATATCAATTAAAGGAACAAGCAATTCCACTGATTTGCTACTGGCAAACTAATAGAGATAATGGGTTTTACTGGACAGCCTAGGTACACAACAGTTGGGGGGAAGACAGTGATATTAGATAAAAATATAAGACACTTCAGTTCATTAAAGCATTATGACTACTGCTGTACAGATATGTGTAACTGAAGGACACCAGGCACCAGTGAGTCTAGCTTGGACAGATCTGCAAGAGATGCAGAGAAGGTGTCATGCAGAAAAGTCTATGCCTTTCATTTTAAAGGCATATATTAGGACATATGGCAGAATTATGCTATTTCTATTAAGATATGTTTATTCTTGATATAATCTCCCCTCCCAACCCTGACACTGTATTTATAGTGTCAGAGTTGGGGCACCCTCCCCCAGGCCATAAATACTTCCTCTGCCACCTTCACTTAGTGGATGTAATAATGTTATTCCCAGTACGAAGATGTTTCTCCCTGAGTAAGTTCACTTGGGGAAGAAAAACTGTCTGCATTACTCAGGAGTTTCGAAGACTTGGTTTGATTCTATCTGTACATAGCCTCAGAGTCCTTTTGCAGAACTTCTTTCCTCTCCTTTTGGAAGGAAGGGCCTCAGCTTTAGACCGTATCATCAACTGTAAGGTAGGGCGAGTTCCATGATGTTTGGGGGGCTCATTAGGTGGGCTCTTAGGAGCCCCTCTTCTAAACCTGTGGTTCCTCTGCTTCTGGTGCTGAGAGTACAAGTGTCAGCCTGGTCAAGTGGTCCCTGTGATGGGCATGGGCCCTTGGCTGGTGCCTAAGAGTCCAATCCTGAGCTCATACCACTGGCACTCCACCAGCGATGAATGTTGCAAACATGCCATAAAGCATGTTCATGGCCCTCAATGCCAGCCCAGTGCCAGAGGTAGCTCAGCACCAGTTGGTGCTGGGCTACTGCTGGTGCTCCACTGCTCAGCGGTCAAGCAGACCATGGGCAGCGGAGGGATGGATGAGGCATTGGGGGAGGTGGGGACAAGGTGTTCCGGGACAGGGGGATGCAGGGGAAGGTAGGGAGGAGGCATTCCGGGGGAGAGGGTGGGGTGGAAGGGAGGCGGAACTGGCAGAGCTCTACCTCATCCAGAGCCTCCGTGTTGGGCCATGAGGCCTGACACGAGGCCCAAGGGCTGCCGCAGAATCAAGTAGCCCCATTGTGGAGCTACTTCCCTTATCTGGGGGAAGGGGACAAAAATCCCGTCCCCCCGAGGAGCCACCAGCGGCTGACCTGTTGTGCACAGGATACCATGGCAGCTGTTTTGGCATCGTGGCAGTCCTGGAACAATGGGCAGCTCAGGATTGGGCTGTAAACTAGCCACCCCTCATGCCATTCTTCTGTCCAAGCTTTACTTGGCTCCCCTATAACTAACACAGGCCATTCACTCTTGTGGGATAAAGTAACACTTGGTGACACTGTTGTGGTGTGGGCAGAAGCCAGGCCTCTATTCCTAACAGTTCTGGTAGGGATCCCATGGGAGAGGGTGCAGCAATGCATTTAAAAACTTGAATTGGGGTTAGGAACTTGGCAGGAACTGAGTCAAAACTGTCTGTTCAACCTTCATGATTGAATTTAGTCTCCACAAAAGAGTTTAGGGCTAACCCTGTTCTGGCATGTCTTATTCTGCATTCCTTCTGATGCGCTTCTGTCCTCTTTATGCCACTTTGAAAAATATATTCTTCAATGATTCCAGTAAAGAAAAAGTAGATGAGCGTGAAGGGATATTTATATGCTGTTTATTGCTGAATATTATATATATATTAATATCCTTCTAAATAGTTTTGATCCAGTTAGGCATCTAAATGAGATTCAGCTACAAAAAAATCTCTGAACTCGATAAACACACACGAATGCCTGGGCTGTCACTGTCTCCTGGAAACTGACTCCAGGTGAAAGTATATGCTTCTCGAAATGAGAATGTATTTTATCTCCACAATTAGTGGTTTCACTATTAAGGAAGATCCCAGAGTTCTATAATTAATAACTAGTAATGCCACAAGTGAATTATGAAGGTTCTATTTCATGCAGAGGAATAAATGAATAATCCCACTGTAAACCCATTAAAGATGCACAGGCAGCAAAGTGTATAGGTTAATAAAGTGTTTAATAATAAATAAATTAAGTGACTGGCAATAAATTTCAAGGGTTTGTCGTTAGCCCATTTGTGAACTATGGCAAATGTTTGTGAGGAAAAAAAATCAGGTTTAATGGAGGATATGTGCTGAAAAAATTTGTTCACTCAAAATATGAGATCCCCTTTATACAAGCTCACAGAACATGAAACTTACTTCCCCACTGACTGTGTGATATGCATATGAAACATATGCTTGTTTTTTCTATGTGATAACAGCTGAGAGGGAGGGTTAGAATGCTAATGAAAGGGTTAATACCCTCCCACTTCCTGCATTCTTGGGGTAGGTGGTTAGCATGAAAACAGTGCAAAGGGAAAGTGTTAGGGCCCAAACCTATGGGCCTCTAATGCCAACACTGAGCTCCAGCACTGGCACTGGGTCTTGCAAACGTACCGTAATGAGCCCAGTGCTGCATGGATGCTGCCCAGAGCATGGTAAGAGCTCTAGGTGATGGTGACGGCCTTGGGGGCGGTGGGAGAGGTGTTCTGGGGTGGAGGGAGGAACTGGGGTGGGAGGGGGTGGGACTGGGAAGCCCTACTCTACTGTATCCTATCCTCCATGTTAGCCTGCAAAGCCTGACACAGAGGCTATCAAGTCTGTGCTGGCAAAATAGTTGGTACAGATATAAGAAACCCCATTGAGGGGCCTAGGGAGGGCTTTCCCTTGGGAAGGGGATGAAAGTCCCCTCTGGCAGCCCCTCTGGCAGCCTTAGTGGTGCTGTTGGATGCAGTGGTAGCCATTTTGGTGCTAGTGGTAGCCATTCTGTCTCCCCTCCCCCCCAACTGCCCTTTGTTGAAGAAGAGGTATTCACAGTCTTGAGGATTTCTAGTAATAATATAGTGACAATTTTATGTAACAATTTTATGTAACCAAATGTTGTTTGGCCCTCAGGTGTAAATGAAGGCTACAATCATATCCACACTTACCTGGGAATAAGCCCCATTGACTATAATAGGACTGGCTTTTTGAATAGACATGCATAGGATTGGGCTCAAAACTAAATCGGGTGCTCAAAGTCTGTAACACTTATGTAACACTTATGTAAAGCACTTCACAACCAGGTTATTAGGTGGAAGCCCTGCATAAAATTGTACCTGTGCCTTTAGACCCAGATCAAAACAAGCCTGAATTAGGGCCCAATGCTATCCAACTTTCCAGCCCTGGTGTAACTGCAATGCAGTCCTAAGGTAAGGGAACAAATGTTTCCATACCTTGAGGAGGCCTCTGTGACTGCCTTCCCACAACAGGATGCAGCGCACAACTCATTAGCACAGCTGCACTGGCACTGGAAAATTGGATGGGATTGGGACCTTAGTCATGTGATGTCTTGCATTTTAAATTATCCTTTGGCAGGGATACAATGACCAGATACAATGGAGGGCAGAGTGCCTATACCTTTAACCGCTGTATAGAAGAGGGAATTTTGGCAGGTGCAGCTTTTAAAACCCTTCCATGTTGAGCTGCACCTTCCAAAATTCTCTCTTCTATAGTCTAGACCAGCGGTTCCCATGCCCCAGGGTGATTAACACTTTAAGGAGGGTGGTGGTGTTGTAACAATGGAGATGGCACTGCAGTGGATAAAAGGGGTTTTTGCACCTACCTGGGGGTCGTTGTGGCCCTCTGGACAATGCAGGGAGCCCGCAGTCCCCTCTGGGGTTCTTACCAGTTGAATTTAGCTTGGCAATGCTTGGTTCCAGTGCCCTGTGGATTGCACCGCTGACTCTACCAATCCAACTGGGCCGTCTCCTTCCGTGTTAGAGCTCACGCTTGTGGTTGGGGTCGCAACACATTCACGAGGTTCTGCAGCAGACAAGTCAATGCGGAAGTGTTTTCTGAAAGTAGAAAGTTTAAAAATCACTGGCATATAACATCTATATTTTTAATACCAGTTCTTGCCAGACCCTGTAAATTGTATTGATTGTGCAGGGATTTAGAGAGCATATTTGTTTGCTCTCATAATATTCAACGTGAACGCTTGATGGAACTGCTTTTGTTCACTTTGAACTGGTTTCGAGTGTAAGTCATAACTGCCATAAAAGTTAAGGACACTGTGATGTGTCACCGGTGAAACACATATACCAAAGTGTACATTCAAAATCTTACTTAAACTCCAGACTGAGTAGTTTTGTAGATTTGATTTTCTGTTTTTATGGCCCATTCTATATGACAAGTTATAGCTATAAATTGGGAACCGCACACAATGTCCCAAGGGGGTTGATATTTTTCTCATCATAGAACATTAGCTAAATAACTTTTGAATGTGAATAGGAGAAATAATGGTAGGAGTTAATCCATAGGAGTACAAGCAATAATTGATGCAATGGAAAATTATGATTTTAAAAGCACATCTGTTTTATCACTTCCCTTTCAATGCACTCCAGCTTAATTATAATTACATTTTTAGTAAATGGCTTTTTGGTGATCTTGTTGCCCAAGGAAAAAAAACTATTAGTTGCTGAAAACATGTGTGTTTGTGCTGTAGTACTTAATCTAAGCAGGAGTTTTCTTCCAACTGTTTCCCATAAAAACCCAATAATTTTAGAGTGGGTTCCCTCCCCTCCTCCAAGCAACTGCTTCAACAGTTATACATTTCTGTGAAGAAACATTAATATGTGTTCATGGCTTTGGCTGGTAGCAATTCTTGTGATCACAGTACCTGGGAAAAAGTCTGTTGTAATAATGGGGATTGCTGCTGGCGATAGACATGATAGCACAATTCATACTGTGACCAGTTCAAATGTTATTCTGGTTCTGTTGGTCACTATAACAAGTTAGGAATCAGCTTCAAAAATACATATTCACTGCCCACAGACTCTTGCTTTCCTGGAGAATTGGAGACTCTTACTTCCCTGGAGACTCTTGCTTCTTCCAGAACTGGGGTTAGGCAGTTTCTTGGCACCAATGTTATCCACAGTTAACTGGGCTGCATGCTGTTCCCTGTGTTCCTAGTTTGTTAATTGCAATTAACTGCGAGGCAGCAACATGTCTGCAACATTGTCCCATCATTGTTTGACAACAGGAGTATGCACCCAAGAAAGGCATTTAGTCTTGCATTGTTACAACACTTTCAACCGCCACAAACCAAAGCAACAGGCAAAAGTTTATTGTATCACACATGGGGCCAATATAAAACTCTAGGTTCTTACTCTGATTCCAGAAGCTCTTGCTCTGATTCTGGAAGTTCATGTTTCACAAAGAGTTTGATAAGATTAAACACTTTGTGAAGCATGCCAGTCTAGAATACAGGAAAATATAAGTCTAGTTTCATTCCATGGAATTAAAGAGGGAAAAGGGAGCCATTTGCTTGTGTGGGATGGAAGGGTTTGGCATGCAGAAAGGTGATTCCTGTTTTGTACTAAAGTGCTGCTATTTCACTTATGGTCTAATCCTATCCTCATGGCACACTGGCGTGTTAGTCCATCCACTCCTGCAAGTATGATGGACAGAAGGCTGCATGCCACCAGTAGGTGGTGCACAGACTGGCCACTAGTAGGTTTCTGCTGATGGAAAAGGCAAAATGGGGTAGGGAATGAGGTGGATTACAGCAGGATGGGGGACAAATCATGGCAGCACCAGTGCCTGTCATATCCAAACCCCTGACCTGTGTCTGAAATGCCCCTAGCAGGCTCCTCAAATCTACACCAGCGAAAGAGCTGACATCTAAGGTGCCCCATAGGGGACCAGGCAGGGGCCAGAGCGGTAAGTAAAGTTTTTCCTGGTCAGTCTGGTCAGTCTGGTCCCCTGCTGGCATGCAGAAGACAGCGGCCACTGCACCAATGGCCTGAACCTGTGCTCTGACATGGGATATGTTAAGTAATTATGAGAATGTATTGTTAGTCACTATTACATGGAGCTGATGGCAGCTTCTGGGTTTATACCAGTGTTATTAAAACTGTGAGGCATGGCTCCTTAGGGAAGCGCCAGGAACTCAAAGGAGAGGCGCAGGATGTCCTCTCGCAGCGATACAGTCACACCCCTGGGCAGAATATGAGCCCGTCTTCTGCGCTTTTTTTTTTTTAAAGCAGAAGAAACGGGAGTTGCTCAGCTGCGAGAATGGCTGCTGCCGCCCCGCCCTCTTCTCCCTCCACTCCGAAGCTGCCGCCTTCTATGTTCCCCTTCTGTGTTCGCTGCATGTTGTTTCCAAAGCTCTTCAACTCCAACCCACATCTGGCAAGTACCAAGCATGCTCATTTTGCAGTCCTTGTCCTTGCTGACCATCAGAAAGAAACCCTCCTTGATCCTTGTCTGGTTGGTTCCTAGTTCTTAGCCTGGGATCGCTTCTCATCAAAGTGAAATCGCTCTTTTCAAACCCCTCCCTCTTCCACTCCCCCCTTTCGATCTCCAAACCTTCCCGCTTTCTTCCCCCTCCCCAAATAAAACACTTCCTATTTTACCAGTCACCAGGGGTCTTAAAGTTGTTTCCATGCAGTTGGCAAAGGGGAGGAGACAGAAGCACACACTTTACTTGGCCAGGAGCAGAAAAAGGGTACTGTTTTTAAAGTGATTTATTAATCTTGTTTGACTGAAGAGGAGAGGCTGTATTTTTAAAGTGATGAATATTGCTATTTGAAAGGAATACTTATCAGCCATTGATGATCCACACTTTCCTGGGAGTAAGCCCCATTGACTCTAATGGGACTTACTTCTGAGAAGGCATGTGTAGGATTGGGCTGTGCATCTCCTAGTATAGGAGACAAATCAGCTTCCTAACCAAACCCTTATCAGCTCTGTTTTCATGGTCTATTTTGTTTTCCCCACCAGCTGCTGGAAAAATTTAATTTAATTTAATTAATAAAGGGTTCAATCCTATCCAAGGAGAATGGGAGAGATGACTAGCTGGATTGGGGTCCACAGGGGTGCGTGTGTGTAATGTTGGTCAGACTGGTTGTTCACAAAGTTCATTTGATAAAACAATTCTGTTGGTATGCTTACAAAGTTAAAAAAATTAGTCTTCCTGGACCAGACAAAATCCACCTACTCCAGCATCCTGTCTCCAACAGTGATCAGCAGCTGATCATTTATAAAGCATGTATATTGCTGTGTATTAATAATATATTTTTAAGATCTGCATTTGATTAGTGATATGATTAATATAATTAATATAGTTAATATTTCTGGCCACTTCCTGTTTAATGATGTCACTTCCAAACCTCAGGAACATGATGGGGCGTCATGGCCAACAGCCACGGTGGGTCAAGGGAGCCACTGGCCAGAAAAGTTTGAGTACCACTGGTTTATACTATGCCTTAAGCATCCTATACTGTGTGCTAGGACAAAGAGATGAATAGATAGAAATAAATAAATAAATCTGAGATAACATGATTCCAAGTTTCTTTGTGATAGTTTGTGGAATCACTAGTTTGCAGAGAAACTGTAAACGAATTACATACTTTTGAAAATTGGATTTGGAGATAGAGAAATGTCTAACTCAAAAGTTTTTATATTTCCTTTATAACATTGTTCTTTGAAAGAACTTGTCACCAGACATATAATCCATCTCTTTCGGGGCATGCCAAAATACACAGTAATCTTAAAAAACTCAATCTGCCCAGTGATCTTTTTTTTTCTTCTCAGAGCAGGCAGGAGACAAACCACTAAGTCCAAATAGAGAAATGCACAAACACGTTAAGTTCATCTCCCAGGGCGCTCTCTATTAGCAGCCATCCCACCTGGTCTCAGCATAGGGAGAAGTGAGACAGCATGGCCCACTCCGAGAGCTTTGCTGGGTCTAACTGCCATTTGGCTCTTCCCCTTCCAGATCTCTCTCCTCAGTCTAACAACAACAACAACAACAATAACATTTTAACATTCTTTCAACAAAGAAAGTTCAGAAAGCATTTTGCAGAGAAAATAAAATCACTCAATCAACCCAAATAACTACATAACTTGAACATTTTGGTACCTGTCTTGGCTTTCTTTCCTCTTTTCTCTCCATTTATTTATCACTTGCATTCTGTCTGTCAGGTTGCAACGCTGCTGGCAGGGCCTGTGTTTTGTTTTAATTCGGTACTTTGTTAAGAGATGTAAAGGAGGAGGAGGAGGTTGCAGTGCTCTCTCACTTTTCCCAGAGGTGGAGCACAGGCAAAGGGTTCCTCACCTCTGCCACTTCCTCCCCAACCAGCTGGTGCCTGTTGCCCACTGTACTCCCCCTCTAGTCCCCTGTTTTTCCTGGTCACATGCTTAGGGACCAACTGGAGCAAGGATGTAGTGCAGCTGGGGGGAGCTGGAGTGTGACAACAGCGAGACGTTGTGAGAATGAGGTGCTCTGGTTCCTCTTCTCCTTCTTGGTCCTGACTCCTTGCTCCCAACAGCCCCAGCCAGCCTGCTTCCTAATTTTTAGGTATTTTTGATGGATCATTGTTGGGGGGGGGGCAGGGAAGAATGGATGGACTTTCACCTTTGGGATGTGTGTGTGTGTGAGTGAATGGATGGATGTGTGGGGGGAGAATGAATGGATAAAAATAGAAATGTGGGATGTGTGCATGTATATTGTGTTCCTAGTTTTTCAAACCTTTAATAGCAGCTGGAGAGAGGCCTGATCAAGACTAGAATTGTAACATGAATGGAGAGTTTTTCATAATTTCTACTCAGCTACAGTTCTGACCAAATTTGGGATTTGTGTTGGGAGGGACACTGCACCAAACCTATCCTGACATTCTAACCACTACATTACATTTCACTTATCAAATTCCAGTATAAAAAAGAAGATAAAACTAATAACAAAAAATGCTTCTAAAACAGACATCTTTTCCAGTTTGACCTTGACTACATCTACAAATTGACTCCTGGAGTCTCTGAATGCTGTCTGTCACCGGTTTCTGACCCCCATGAGATCTGAAATGGCATTGCTGCAAAAGGCTCAGAAACCAGGGAGGACCTAATCTCAAATATATGATTTTTCAATCTCATTATTTTGATTAGAGGTGGGCAGGAGCAGTGTCTAATCTTGATGCATTCTTTGAAGCAAGGTGCACACATTTTGACGTTGACTCTGAGACATTTGTTTCACCGTTTGTTGGAAGCTATCACCCTGCACCTTTACTGAAGTGGCAAGTTGGTTAAAATTCCTGGGGGAAATTTTGGAAAGAATTGCTGAGCCCACAGACTTGAGTCCAACTACTTGTGAAGCAAAGCATTCTAGCTCTACAAAATGCTATTAGTAGCTCCTTTCTGGCTCCTTCCTGTGTTCCATATTGCTTTATCCAAAAGAGATTATAGAGCGGTAAATGAAACACTGAAAACTGATGACCATTGCCATCAGATTTTGTAACTCTTTTTTGCAGGAGGCTGTAAGTGAAAGCTTGGTGAGTGTATGCTGTATGACACCAACTCTGTCACTTTCCTGACCAAAACCTTTAAAAAAGAATTTTGCAAAGACTTCTGTTTGTGTCAGCTTCAAAACTGGCAGAAAGTATGAGGCCGAATTCAGGAAGACTGAAATCGGTAGTCTAGAAATGCAAAGGGAGAAACTGGAAGTTCTTTTCCACATCAAGTTGCTTGGACTTAGGGAAGACAGCAGGTTCGGAAGTTTTATATTAGACAGAGGCACTGGAGTGGGCTTTTGGTGTCACCTGACTGTCCTTGGGTGGGGGAATTCTGTGCTGCTGTGCCGGTGTCTCAGCTGGAACTTCTCCAATCACAAGCACAGAGAATTCCAGCAGGTCTTTTTTCCTTTTGCAGCAGCCCACCTGAGGAAAGAGAAAGGTATGGCTTATCAAGCACTTTGTGGGCGGTAACTCATGATAAAGGCACTTAAAATAGCTTGGAGGCCACATATTTATCTGGCAGGGTTTAGACAGCTCTCTGATCTCCAGTGAAGTCAATGGATCTTGAGGACTGGAGCCAACAGCTGCTTCTAAACACTTCATCAACATTTGGCAAAATGGTAGCAAACAATGGCGTAGCTAGATGGGGTGCAAAGCACTAAGTTTTGCAGGGAGCCTCACTGCCGCATGCAAAACACAAAGTTTTTCAGGGAGCTTTACCACAGTATGCAAGCAACCCCTCCCCTTGCCCTTCAGCAATGGTGGACCTCCCATAGTCTCAATGGGGCAAGTCTCCCCAGGCATGGAGCTTTAGGATCCTGCTGAAGCCTCTCCAAGGATCCTGAAGGGGTCGAGACTGTGCTTCTGATTTGCAGGAAGCACAGTTTAAAGCATTGGGGAACCTCAGAGAGGCTTGGCCAATGCATCCTGGAGTCATGTGAGGCACTATGCGCTCCAGGTAAGTGAGGGGGAGGTGGATTTGTGTGCAGATCCCGCGGGGGAGGGAGCATCTTAGACCTTTGCCCAGGGGTGCAGGGTCGGGGAGGTCCGTCATTACCCTTTGGAGCAATTCTGGGGGGGGGGGAGGAGGAGAAAAATGGAGGTGTGTCAGAAAGGAAGAGCTCCCATGTGGCTGCTCAGCATCCATCTGTTGCAACCTGAACAACCATTCCTTCGATCCCTTCCCACCACTTAATCCTAGTTACCAGCTGAAGCATTCCTAAAAAATGTTGCTGGTCTCATCACTGCAACTTAGGTTAAAGTGGTTGTGGTGGGAGGGGGGAGTAAAAGAAGCATTATTTCAAATACTTTACCTAGTGAGTAGATTGAATGGTGGTCATGCTACCCAGGGCCTCTGAGAGGAATTTTATCAGGGGGTACAAAGTTTCTTTTGTGCCCCTTTTGGGTTACAGGGTTTCTTTTGGGCCCCTTCCCTTGGATCATAATTTCTACGGAATTACAATATATACAACTATGTAGGCTTACACAAAATGCAAATATTAGTCTTCACACAATATATGCAAACATTTTCTGACATCCCAGGAAATTTCTGGCTCCCTCCTTTGGCTGGCTCCTTTTTGACCCTGTGCCCAGGTATGATGTATCCCCTTCACCCCCCTCTCATGGACCCTGTTACTATCTATTACCAGGTAAGAAGATGAAGAAATGGGAGAAGGAAAAACAGTGTGTGTTAACTAGGTGGGGGTCCCCAGGCCCATCTAATTTCTCTCCACTGTTATAAAATGTAATGTATAATTTCTTCCCAGTGTCACCTTCCTCTTCTATTCTATCTGAAGGCAGCAGCTAAGCCCATTTTTGTTTATGTAAGGGGTTCATTTTTCAAGATGAACATGGAAGAATCCCATTGAACCTGATACGGGTGTAAACCAGTATCTGCAAGTGGTCGAGAGACATTTCATCCTGCAAGAGAGAGCTGCTGCAGATGTTGGTGCTGCTCCTGATGAGTGGTGTGCAATGTCAGTTTGAGATAAGGATATAACATGTTAAAAGGAATCCACTCAATCGGAATCCCATGGTGCTATATCAGCACTTAATAGGCCTGACTTTCCTGGATGGGGGGATGACTGGCTAAAAGGCCAAGTGCAGTAGCATTTAAAGGACTGCCAAATTGGTTACTGAAAACCAGAAAAGACTTCCTATCGTTGACATGCCAGAAGGGGCTCCTGGGAAAGCCTTGTAAAAATTCTGCCACCAAACCATAAAAGGGAAGGCGGGCCATTTCCATGGTTCTAAAAGCGAAATAATTCCAAGGAGCAATTTTGTTGATGTACAAAATAAACTCTGCCCTTCCTAAAGGAAGGGGAGCCCGGTGAACTATTGCCCATCAGAGTCGATAATACAGGGCTGGATGGATCAATGATCTGAGTCAATATAGGGCAACCGGCTTCACAAGTCTAGCTGTATTGCAGGGGCATGTGGACTGTTCGGCCAGTGGCATAGCTAGAAGGGAGGTAAAACGGTAAGTACTGCAGGGGTCGCTACATGCTGTGTAAGCAGCCCTCTCACTCGCTGTGTGAGCCATTCTGGGTAGCAACGGCAATGCACAAGTGCTCACAAAACAAACACTGTCTCCTGCATATTAGTATCTGTACCTGGAATGGCTCCGATGGCAAGTGGGAGAGGCCAGTGGTGTGGCTCTCAAAGAGCATTCCACCAAAATGCAGAACAATTAAATCTCTTAAGCAAAAGATGTGCTGAAAAAAGATGGTTTTGAAAAGACAAAGGGAAAGAAGTTTCTAGAGCATTGTTTCCCAAACTGTGGGTTGGGACCCACCAGTGGATCACAGACCGATTTTTGGTGAGTCCCAAAAAGATTTTGAAACATTAAAAAAAAACTTTGCAAGCATCCATACCCAATTTGTAGAAGAAAATTGCTAGCTGGAATGCTAACCTGTGGTATGAGGTAATCTTCACACCCCTGAATTAAAATGTCACATTTTCCAATTTTCTCTAGTAACTGGCATGCCGTAGATCAGCAGTCTCCAATCTGGGAACTGCTGTGTTATCAAAAAGCACTCCCTGTCCCAAGTGGCACTTGCTGTTCTGCTGTGGCACTGCATTTCTTTCAAGCTGATCTGGTTATAGGGATGCAGAATGGTAAGTGCTGCTCATGGGGGGGGGGGCTTTTTCTAAATTCTGGATCTGACCTGCTCAGGTTGGTATACACCAACCCTAGTGACACCACTGTCACCCTGCTGCTTTCTTAAGCAACTGGCTGGACAAGGAGGAGGGTGAGGCGGAGGCAGCAGTAGCAAGAGCTGGAGGGTTATTTGTTTGTTTATTTATTTATTTATTGGGAGTGAAGATAAAGGGCAGGACAGGGGCAAGGCAGGATTGCCAAACTCCACATCTCCTTGCTTGCTTCGCTGCTTCTGGGTGGGCAGGGAGGGTGAGGCAGCAGTGATGGCAGAAGCTTTTTTCCCCCTCTGTGGTGGCACTGGTGGAAAAAGTGGGTTGCCACTGTCCCAATTCTCTCCCTACTTGCTCTCAGCAAACAGAACGATGATTTAAAGCAGTGGACAGTGTGCTGGAGGAGGCCGTGGACAAGGGAAAGGTGCAGGACACTCCTTGTCAGTTTACTGCTCCCCCACTCAGCTGACCACTCAAAATAGCCACTTCAGTCAGCTTCATGGCTGGGCCAACCCTGTTTCCCCTTCTGCAAGCTTTTTCTCTCATGATTCTCAATGTTTTCATTTTCTGCCATTCTAGGAGCCTTGTCAGCTGAAAAGCAGGGTACAAATGCTTTAAATAAATAAATTACCAATATTGAGTACTGAAAACTGGACAATTTGGGTCCATGTGATTCCATGGGGCCCACAATAATCCAAACTGCCCACATAGGCCCCCATTCTCTTCTTTTTGTTATCCATCAATATCCTGGATGCACAGTTCCCATTTTTCTCAGGGTTAATAATGATACTGTTGCTTACCTATCCCACCTGGAATAGGGGTAGCTATGTCATGACATCTGCTGTGAACCAAGCCCGCTAGCGTCATAACTGGATGCGGGGAGGTAAGGTGACTAAAGTGTATTAGGTTGCTAGGCAAATTTGCTTGGTTGGTCCATTTGCCATTTCAGAAAATCACACCTCTCTGCCACCATTGCATCTGCAGAGAACCGTCCAGCTGAGCTCTTTTGTGTGGTCTGTAGCCTGTTACATCTGGCCCCCCCTACTGGTGGGGAGGAGCACACGGAAGCTCGCTGTGACGAGTTTGCAAGACACTTTGCAGAGAAGGTCGATCAGATTCGGCATGACTTGGACGCCGCTGTGGGCATGTCTAGTGATGTCCCCGGGGCAGCTGTCTATCCTGCTATTTGGGATTCTTTTCAGCTTGTAGAGCCTGAGGATGTGGACAGGATTCTCTGGAGTGTGAGACCTGCTGCTTGCCCGCTTGACCCGTGCCCAGCATGGTTAATTAGGGCTGCCCGGGAAGGGCTGGCCGAGTGGGCAGGGAGGGTGGTGAACTCATCTCTGAGGGAGGGGGTGCTCCCGCCTGCCTTGAAGCAGGCGATGGTTCACCCCCTCCTGAAGAAGCCCTCCCTGGATCCCACTAATTTAAATAACTTTCGGCCGGTCTCGAATATCCCATTCCTGGGCAAGGTGATTGAGCAGGTGGTGGAGTCCCAGCTTCAGAGGGTACTGGAGGAAACTGATTATCTGGACCCATTCCAATCTGGCTTCAGGCCGGGGTTCGGGACGGAGACTGCCTTGGTCGCCTTGGTGGATGACCTTCGCCGGGGGATGGACAGGGGGAGTGCAACCCTGTTAGTCCTGCTTGACCTCTCGGCGGCATTCGACACCATTGACCATGGTGTCCTTCTGGGCCGGCTGGCCGGGTTGGGGCTTGGAGGCACTGTTTTGAAGTGGGTCCGCTCCTTCCTGGCTGACAGATCCCAGAAGGTGGTGCTGGGGGATGCCTGTTCGGCACCCCGACCTCTGAGGTTTGGGGTGCCGCAGGGTTCCATCTTATCCCCCATGCTTTTTAACATCTATATGAAGCCGCTGGGAGAGGTCATCCGGGGGTTTGGAGTGGGTTGCCACCAGTACGCTGATGACACCCAGCTTTATCTCTCCTTTCCCCCTGATTCTGAGGAGGCGGTTGGGCACCTGTATTGCTGTCTGGAGGTGGTTAGGGACTGGATGTGGGCAAACAAGCTGAAATTAAATCCGGATAAGACAGAGGTGCTCTTGG
Source organism: Tiliqua scincoides (assembly GCF_035046505.1). Classification (NCBI taxonomy): domain Eukaryota; kingdom Metazoa; phylum Chordata; class Lepidosauria; order Squamata; family Scincidae; genus Tiliqua; species Tiliqua scincoides. The sequence continues at coordinate 218,012,209 of NC_089823.1, read as the reverse complement.
TTCGGAAATCCACAGCTCGGGTGCTGGACTATCGTCCTGCTCTGAATGGGGTTGCACTCCCTCTGAAGGAGCAGGTCCGCAGCTTGGGGGTTCTCCTGGATCCACAGCTGCTCCTGGAGTCCCAGGTGGCGGTGGTGGCCAGGGGAGCCTTTGCTCAGCTTCGGCTGATTCGCCAGCTGCGACCGTACCTGAGCTGTGCGGACCTGGCCACAGTAACCCATGCCCTAGTGACATTTAGATTAGATTATTGCAATGCGCTCTACGTGGGGCTGCCTTTGAAGACGGTCCGGAAATTACAACTAGTACAGAACGCGGCTGCTCGTGTGGTTGCCGGGGCACGTCGGTTTGACTCTGTCGAGCCGTTGCTCCGGCGGCTACACTTGTTGCCGGTTCTGTTCCGGGCCCAATTCAAGGTGCTAGTTTTGACTTTTAAAGCCCTTTACGGCTCGGGTCCGGGGTATTTGAGGGACCACCCCCTACAATCCGGCCCATGCTCTTAGATCTTCTGTGGGGGCCCTTTTAACTGTGCCGCCACTAAGAGATGTGAGAGGGGTGGCGGCCAGGAAGAGGGCCTTCTCAGTGGTGGCTCCCAAACTGTGGAATACCCTCCCCTTAGAACTGAGAACTGCTCCCTCGTTGCTAATGTTTCGGCGTGGACTGAAGACCTTTTTATTTCAAAAAGTTTTTAATTGTTGACAGGCTGGCTGGCGTTCTTGCTTTTTATATGAAAATTCACGGGGTTTGTTTTGTTTTTAGCTTTTTAATCATTGTAAATTGTTTTTAACTGTTTTTCATGTTGTATTTTTAAATTGTTTGTTAGCCACCTTGTGTGCCCATTGGGCAAAAAGGCGGAGTACAAATTAATAAAATAATAATAATAATAATGTACACTACAGTATGTTCAGCTGGCATTGTGCACTAGATTCTGTTCAGCAGGTTGATGGAGATTAGGTGTCTTACAGAATGAGCTGTTTATTGTCCATGATGAAAAACTAGCAACTGCACGTTCCTCACCTACTTCTGCTAAAGGACAAAAAGTATTCCACTGCTCTGGAAGGAGAGAAGGTGTTCTAATGAATAGAACAATGAACATACAGGAGACAGAGAGGTCAACCCAAGACACTGTATATACCACAAAGTGGCCAAGCTTGGCAAACATTTACCATTGTAATATGGAGTAGATTTCAGCCTGGGGTGAGTCCTTATGCTGGTAGCAGGTGGCAGGGGAGCAAAAGAACAAATGACTATCAGTTTAAAAAAAATGTTTTTCATTTCTTTCCTCAGCAAGAATTACTAGTTAAACCAGTACAAAATAAATGTAAGCCTCATATTCTTGGAATTATACAGTAAACTGCCCTGTACATTTTGGCAGCCGTTAAACATATCCTTAATCGAATTCACATGGGGGCCTCAAATGATCACAATGTTTGGAGAGGAGCCAGATAGTAAGTAATTTAAACATCACAGGAAATTAAATTTTAGAATTCAATTTTGCATAAAGTTTTCTGTAATGAAAATGTCAGATATAAATTATGAAGTCTGATTATATTCTTTTTTTAAAAAAAAACTTTTTAATAAAATAATAGAGGCACTTGACAGTCAAGAACAAATGCATATTTTATGTGAGTAGCATGATGTTAAAACTAGCATTCTCTGGAAATAATGGAACAGATGTTAACGCTGCTATATCAGTTATCAGGTGCTCTGTTAAACAGCTTCAAACACAAGTATTTATTAAAAAATGCTAACAGGACTGTCTCTTAGGGTTATCTAATTGTAGGCATAAACTGTGGATACTTAATGCAATTAATTATACATGTGGAATTATATAGTTGGACCATAATTTATTATGTGTGTCAAAGTATAAATTGCACTTTATTCCATTATAAATTAATTTAATATGGGCAAGGGGAATGACTTTAGTGAAAATATCAAATGGTTCATAATGCACTTATAAATGAACACTAATTCTAATTTCCCTTGCTTTTTGGAGGAGATTTTTTTTCTCCTGATATAGATACTGGGGGTATTTTTTATTTTTTTGGTAGCTGTTCTAAGAATTGCATAGCCCAACGGAGGGTTGCTAGGAAATGCAGTATGTATAGGGGGGAGTGGGATTACAATGGCAGACCACACCCAAGGGCAAAAATAATGCTGGGGGTGGGGCAAGGCCACTTAATTGTATCTGCAGATCACAGGCTTGACTCTCTGCAGTCTTTGTACGGTTGGCAACCCCAGGCTCTTCACCTTTACAAAGCCCTGAGCTGTGCTTGTATGGATGATTTACAGCATTGTACAGTACAGTATTATGCATCTTGGAACCAACCTATTTAGCAGTTTTAGGACCTATTTGTCCCTTAAACACAATACTCAAGATAGCCACTACAACATAATTTAGACCAGATTCAAGTCAAGCCCCTAGGGCTGTACTTCACATAGTATATACAGAATCTGTTATCTGTTGGGGATATGGAATATCATCAAGTCTGAAGCTGGTCTGACTACTTTATTAAGTTAGATCTGTTTATTAAAAAAAAAAAAAAGTTCTGCTCATGGTAGCTGCCTCTGCACAGTTTTCAGGGATTTCTCCCTCCTCCTCAGCAGCCACACCTCCGCCCGCATACACAGCATCCCACCTTGTTCCTGTTGGGTCTCCCAGCCCTCAAGAGCAGCTTTTCAAAGGACTCATGGAGCTGCCCTAGGACGAGGGGGGCAGGGATCACTTGCATGAGTGCCATAGAAATGCAGGGCTGTGTTAACTCCATGCAGACATTCATGTGAATGTCCAGTGATCTCTGCTCTTCAAGCATTCCCTCAGCCAGGATATGTCATGGAAATAGGGTAGGGTAATTCTGTGAGGTTATTTAGGAAGGTCAGTCATTATCATTTGTGAGACCTTTGTGAATATTGGTGAAAAGTAGACTGAATTCACTTGCAGGATCTTTCTACATAAATCTATCAGGGTTCCTTTCAATACAAATAACCAAGGAAATCCCACCTCTGAGTCAACGAGAAAGAAGTTTGCCATCAAACACTGAATAAACTAGAATAAGAAGCAGAAAAAAGGCTTGACTTCTAGCAAGAGGCATTGCTTTCTTTGTTTTAAAACCGAGTCTCGGTGCTTGGCAGTGGGGTGGGGGAAACATACCACTGCTCTGTGCTGTCCTGAATATCAGTTTTGGAAGACCGCCAGTGCTGTGATCCTGATGCCTCTCAAAGTGCCAATTCAGCGTATCAGGAGGCATCGGGAAGGAATCACAGGGCTGGCAGTTTCCCAGCCATTATCTTCAAGACAGGGCAGACTGTGTGATGTCTTAACTTCCAACATGGAGATGTCAGGGCAGTGACATCCCTTCTTTACAGACCTTTTAAAGAAAAGAGAGATGGCCGGGGAGAGTGCTACGTATCGCAACTGAAGCTAAACGTAGACAGGTCTGAATTAGCTATTATGCTTGGTAAGCTAAAGGCTCCAGCCAGTGTGGGAGCCACCCTGTGAATTTATTATTTTGCCACTTCTTGCTATGGAACTGCTGCCTGTTATGGACGTATGCCCTCCTCCTTTATGGATTTGTGCCCCCTGACCTGCGTACACTCACACTCTGTCTATGAAATGCTATAGATGATTCCTGTATTCTAAACTGTTGGCATTGCACTTTCTTGAAAAAAAAAGACCTATCATAGTTCTTTCCTTTATTACTTGAAAACACTGAAAGGGTAGCACAGTTATAGCTGAACACCTGGCAAATGTGAAATCCACATCTCTGATTTAACATATGAGGAGTCTAATCCTATCTTCCCCCCCCCCCCCGCTAGTTCAGCTATGCCAAAAAAGGAGCATACTGTACGCAATGGGGGAAGGGAGCAGATCTGGATGCTTCAGATGGGAAAGGGAAATTATTTCCCTTTACCCCTCCATAAGAGTCCTGCTCCACAGGGTCTCCTTGCTAGAAACAAAGGGGGCAGCGAGGCTGTGAAAAGAGGGGATAGGATCTGGTGCATGCCACTGCTGCTGGATCTACCATATCCTACAGCCTTCCCACCCCTGTTCCTCCGTATCCCCACCCAGTTTCATTCTTGGGGGAGTTTGAACCCTCTTACCAAAAACTCAGGCACCTTACTGCCTTTCATCATTTTCACAGTATACTAACTCATCACAGTAATGTGAAAAAAAAGAAGAATTCCAGCAGGTCCCATGCTGCTAAAATAACACTAGAAGCCATCCTTTTGGAATACTGACCATTGTAAACAAGACTGTAGCATTAAAATGTGTTTTATTTGTCAGAGAAATTGAGCCAAACCTCCCTACTCACTCATATCCTTGAACCTAGTCATGTCCTTAGACAGCTTGAATGTTCGGCTTTGTCAGAGGTCTAATAAGTGGAGGATTGTGAGTCTGGGGGAAGGGTAGGGAAGAATATTCTCAGAGGAATTCCAGAGCATTTCCCTTATGCTTCCTGATATAATTAAACACCAACACACGGACATTCATAACCTTTTCAGCACAATCATTGACACATTCCTGAACTAAATAAAAAAAAATACAGGTCACAGTTAAAAATAAACACAGAAAATGAGTCATGGATTTCAGCTACTGAAATGGAGGTAAGGGTAAGAATATTGGGTAATATTTTCCCTTCATTCTGTGTCTTTGAAGGGAGAGATTCCAACAATGAACTGGAGTCACTCTATTTGTTTTTTTTTAAATGTATTTAAAATATTGAATAATGTATTCCCACCTTTTGATCCCACTTAAGTTTCCCCAAGCACACTATATAAACTTTGTATCCTGTGGTCAGAGTTGTTTATGATATTATAAAGGCAATGGTAAGGCACCATGTGGTATGCTAATGATCATCAGATTGTGCAAGGGATTGGTGAACCTTAAAAACAGTGCCCATGTTATGAGGATGGTTTCTCCTGAAGAGCTTCTATACAATTGACATGATTTTCTGGATGATATCCCAGAATGTGGTTCGGGAGAGTTTTTTCAAGCACGGAAAGCATGCTTTGGGCCTGCTACTGCTATTTGTTGGATTATTTTCCTGGTCTTAGTGCTGGGCAGAAGTGTCCAGGGGTCCTGCATGTACCACCAGGCATCACCTCAAGTACCAGTACCACTGGTTGAGAAACTCTGTGTTAGAAAGCAATGGAGACATGAGATTTATTTGCAACGGTAGGTAGGTTGGTCCACAGGACAAATAAGCAGCACTTTGCCCATTGGTATGGTCACTCCTGCAGTATACCTCACTTGGGAGAGTTCTTCAAGGCTTTAAATTGAATCTCTGTATCCCTTGTCTCTTGACCCACTGGGAGGGGGTAAATGGACCCAGCTGGGAACTCATGGTGAGCAAGCCCCCCTCAAAATGGCTGTACCTTGGGGAGATCTCAGTCTCTTGGGGATACTGGGGCTGTGTATCAAGGAATTCCCCTTCCTCTATCCACTGAGGCTGTCTGCTCTCTTTCAGCTGGCAATCTCCCCACGTATTCCCTCACACTTTAATCTGTGCATCTCCCCAGTGGTCATAAGTCTAAGGAGGCTCAGGGGTGAATTGGGCCAAGAAAAGGGGATAGGATTTTGGGATGTGCTGCTGTTGCTGAGACCCACCCCCTTTCACCACTGACCCACCCCTGGTTTAGCCTGGTCCCCACCCTGTGGCCTTTTCAGCCACACTAGACGCTGTTCCAGAACCACCATTCAGAGCGCAATACCATAGTCTTTCGAGACTGAAGGTTGCCAACATACACCCTGATTCTCTCCAGCTGCCACCTTACCTGTTCTGGCTGGGTGTCTGAGAACTGCTGGTACATGCCAAGGGCCTCCACCTGTTTGTATATGGAGCTCAGAAGAGCATGATGGAATGGGGCTCACACTGACGGACTGTGAGATTGAACTGCCTGATTGATTTGGATTGGGCTGTTTGTTTTATTCAGGATTTTTTTTTCAAAAAATCTCATTTCTCAATGTCTAGTAATTTGTTTTCCAAATGCTTGGGATGAAATGAGCTGCATCTTTAAATGAAGCAAAAGTTTCAAATTAAAAAAAAAAAAAGAGTGGCAGGAGAAGAAAACACTCCAATGAAGAAATTTAAAGTTGATTTTTTTTTGGTTATCATTGAGCATGGCTATGGGGAGTGTCACAAGGAGTGCCTGTGCTCAAAATGCACAGCTTCAAAATGCACAGCTACACCACTGAAGCCAATCCATGACAAACTTGCAAACTGCTTTTTTCAGACCTTGACCCTGAAGAGGGAAGGCATAGATGGAATGAACACAGGAAGAGTTCTTCCAAATTGGTTTCACTGCTCTAAAATGTTATGTCTGTCTTTGTCCTACAAAACATATCACAAAGCAAAGCAGATTAGGTTTCTGTCCTAGAATATATGACAAAAGAGACAGTTGAAAGTTCAAGTATTTGTAGGGATCGTGAGCAGATGGGAAGAATTCCAGGAAGAAATAATTCATTAGCATTGAGCCTATAATGGAAAAGACAGACAGGGATATAGTTAGACAGAGCTGGGTGGTTTTTCAGATTGGGCAGTGGCAAGAAAGTTACACAAAAGATTCAGGAACACCAAGGTTGTGAGTTCCAGATCTGCTCGTCTCTGCAACTTGTAAAAGCTCCATTGTGTAAAATGTATGTATATAATTAACAGTGCAATCCTATCTCCCACCAGAGCTAGCGAAGTCATCCCTGTACCCGCTCTGAGTGTTGCAAACATGACTAATGAGCTGGCAGCACTGGCCTACATGCGCCGTCCTGCTCATGCTCATCTGAACTATGTGCTGGCAGGAGCAGGTATGTTCACACTGGGCAGCATGGGAGCTGAGAGAGATTGGTGGCAGGGTGTGTTGGAATTGGGGAGGAGGGGTTTGGGGGCAGGAGGAGGCAGATTGGGCCTGGGAGGGATTGGGATTGGTGGTTGCAGAGCATGTATCCTAACCCCCTGTATATAGTTGGCATGGATCCCTAAAGCCCCATGGGATGGCTAGAGAATTACTTGGGGTACGGAGAAATATATCCCTTTAACCCGAGGAGACCTCCAGCTGCCTCATAACCTGTGCTGTATCCATGTAGCCTGACTGTGCCGGAGCAGGTTAGGATTGGGCTGTAAATAACATGGGGATTCTCTGAGTAATGTTTGGTATTTTTGACTTACAGGATCTCAAATAAAAAATGATGCCTACTGAATTGTGGCTAACACAATCAGCATCTCACATTAATCACAGCAACTCAGGATCAAGGCCATCTAAGTCATTAACCTGAAGTGGGGGGGGGGGGAGAATTTAACAATTTAATCTATGCTTATAAAAATCCTACAGGGTATTTCTTAGAAAACAAACAATTGGAATAAAAAACCTTATTTATTTATTTATTTATTTATTTATTTATTTATTTATTTATTTATTTATTATATCCTGCTTTATCTCCCAAGTGGGCATTCAAACTGGCAGTCCAATTAAAAAGATAAAGAATTATCTTCTTACATATTCTATGTTATTATATATAGTGGCCTGCAGTAATAATGGGTAAATGATAATATTTTTGTTCACTTCTTGTGACATTATTATTATTATTATTATTATTATTATTATTATTATTATTAATTCACATCAAAATGACAACACAGCAGATAATGATTGTATATGTACACACTAAAAACACAACACTTACCACTTATCCACAAGGACATCTGTCTGACTTCTAGGTGTAGATGAGGTACTGACGAAGGATGGACGCTGTCGTCCATTATGGCGGTCTTGTAATTAGGCTGGTGTTATTACCAGGGCATCCAGTTGTGCAAAGTACTCTTTATATTGTGTTGATATTGATCCTAGTGCACGGATTAATATTGGCAGCACTTTTACACGCTTCATTCAGATTTGGGTCAATTCTAGGCACAGGTTGTGGTATGTGGATATCTTCTACTGTTCTTTCTCCAAAATTCATGAGTCGCCAGGAATGGCGACATTATTATTAACATGCACCTGGCTTCTATGATGGTAATATCCAAAGTATTGGCCTCCACACGTCTGTCAGTCTGTATCTGACAGTCCTACAGAATTAGACCTCTTCATTTTCTACTCTTTCCACCTGATGTTGCTGCAGCTTTTCTGACGTGGGTATGCTGTACTTTTTACATAAGGCCCAGTGGACTAATTTGGCCACATTATTGTGCCATTCTTTGTAATTGGTGTTGGCTATTTTGGGACATTCGCAAATGAGATGATTGTTTCATCCCAGTTTTTGCATAAACAACATTTACTATCATCACTGGTGCCTCGTATTTTTGTTATCATTACATTTGTTTGCAGAGCCTGATCTTGTGCAGCTAGAATTAGTCCTTCTGTCTCCTTGATGTTGCTCCATCTTCTTCTTTTAATTTAACATATATCTATTTATACAACCTTTTAAAACGCAATTTTCACTAGATCCACTAAAATTGGGGAATTTGGATTTTCAGTTCAAATAGGATTTGGGCATTTATTGTGAAAATGAGCAATTGTAAATGCATTTAACTAAGGCGCTCCAGTAGGGGTATAACAGCCTTATTGGTTCAGACAAATGGTTAATTTAGTTCAGCATTCAGTCTCTGATCAAGGTCTGTACAATCTGGGACAAATTAAATTTATTTCTCAAATTGTCATTTCAGAGGTAAATAGCTGCTTTAGGGGCTGATTTTTTGATTTAAGTTGTGGGGAAGTGAACATCCTCCTCTTCATGCATCCCAGGCCCAATCCAGGTGATCCCCTCCAACTGCTTTAATTAATTAAAAAAGAGAAGTTTCCAATTAGAAGCATGCTTGCATTTTCATGCACATCTAGTCTAGGCATGCAAATGCCATTGCCTGGTGTGTATTTGCATGCATATCTAGCAGGCATTTGCATACGCATCTAGTTTGACCCTGCGTAATCCAGAACACCTTTATGTACATAGTTCTTGGCACACTGTTACCAAAGGTCTCTGTGGACCATCATTTACCTTATTAATAACATTTAAAAATTAGTATTGTGGTATGGCATCGTGTACTCAATTCCTTTGCTGCTCCAAACAGGAGTTAGTGAGAGGTGTTGAAAGGGTGGCGGAGGGTGGGGGTGCGAAGGGGGGCCACCCATATCTGCAGATATGTGAAACCGCAGATACAGGATCCACAGATATGAGGCCCCCTGTATTGGATTGTAGCCCTTATGGCAGTGGTTCTCAAACTCTCTGGGAGAGAGCCAGTAAGTCCTTTCAGGGGCGGGAGGAGGAGCCAGCAGGGGGGGAATGCAGCGGTGCAATCCCCAGGATCGCGCTGCTCAGGGGGCTGCAGGGGCTTGGGTGCACTTACCCAAGCCTCCTGCAGCCTCCCCGGGGTGTGGGGAGCCTGGCGCGACTTCTGGCAGGGCTCCCCGCAGCAGGGAAAGTGGATGCAGAGAGATTGCGCCCTGCTCCCGCTAAAGTGGAAGTGGAGCGCGATTGCTCCGCATCCACTTTCCCTGCTGTGGGAAGCCCTGCCAGAAGTCGTGCCAGGCTCCCCACACCCCGGGGAGGCTGCAGGAGGCTTGGGTAAGTGCACCCAAGCCCCTGCAGCCTCTTGAGTGGCACGATCCTGGGGATCCTGGGGATCCTGGGGATCGCGCCACTGCCTTCCTCCCGCCTCTAGGCTGCCCCTGCCCCTTAAGGGGCAGAGACCAGGGCCCTCAGGCTGGGGCGCCGCGATGCCCCAGTTTGAATAGCACTGCCTTATGGGGAGCTGTGGCCAATGGCCCAGTAGGTCAAGTGAGCTGCCAGTTGAAAAAGTTTGGAAACCATTGCTATATAGGCTAATTCTACTTACAACTGTTGTTGGCATAGTGTTTTTCTGGTATCAGATTTGAAGGGGGTTCATACTGTATATGGTGTATGTTGACTCCTTCAGCCCATGTCCCTCCTATGCCCCAATCTCCTTCCTGTTCAAACTTCTCTGCTGGTAGAATTGCACTGGAGTTCAACTTATACCAGCACAGCATTTTTCTGGCATTGAGCCAGCATCAGTTGGTGAGCCAACTTCTGCGCCATCTGGGCTGTTGTTGTGCCAGTGTACCTGGAGTTATACTGGCATATCTCAAGCACAGAATTGAACTCTAAGGGTACAATCCTAACCAGGTCTACTCAGAAGTAGGCCCTATTTTGTTCAATGGGGCTTACTCTCAGGAAAGTGTGGTTAGGATTGCAGCCTAATGCCTTTAAAAAGGCATATGTACACACATCAACATTTTTATGTAGACATTTAATGCATGTCTTGTATATGTACATGGATGTGCTTCTTTCGATGGAGATGTTTCCTGTAAACCTAATCTTCTTTCTGAGGTTCAATCAAGGACCTCAGAACAGACTGAAGGGTTTTGCCAACACCAGGTTTTGAACTCATGACTAGCTGAAGACAACTTCCTCTGCAGTTTTCCCTTTTTTAAAATCCAGCTCTGCTCGATGATCACACTCAAAGCCTTTTCATGCAGTAATTCTTGAAGTCAGCAGACTGGGTCGTATGAGAGTTCCAGAGGTCAGTGACCCACATGGCTGCTGCATGGTATGTATGTATGTAAACATACCTGTTAGTGGTTTTCTGTGATTGGTTGAGAAAAATACTAGGATCAGTTTAGAATAGGTTCAAATGTTCACTTTATGGTACAGTAAGAAACCCTGGCATCTGATCTGAAATGACCCTTCAACACATCCTGATTAATCTCTCTCACTTAGGATCTGGTTGTTGGTGCCTGATGAGTCTCTGCATGAATGAACTGAGGTCACAAAGTGTTGTTTGTGAATTGATCAGTCTCTTGATTGTCTGATGAGAAGATTGCACAGAGAACTACTAGGAGACACTTGTGAGTGTTGGCTGCATGAAGAGATCTTGGATAATGGTACTGATTAATGTAACTAGGTGATGATTAGTGAGGCAGGTAGGAAGGGTGCTTTAGTAGTATGAGAGATTATGGGACAATGTACTCAGTTTTTATGGTATCGAACAAAATATCTGTATAAAGTGGATACCACTTCAGTATAGTTGACGATAGGCAGCCAGAATGGCCAAAAGTGATCTGCTACTTGCCATAGTTTCTGTCTCATGTCCCCCATGGGACGGGCAACAAGCTTACCTCCTACCCTCTTGCTTTCTCCTTTTTTCTGTGGTTTCTTAAAACAGGAAGTGCAGAAAGTGCAACCTATGCTTCTGTTGTATTTAAAGGACCCATGTGAAGAAGGAGAAAGGTAAGTGGGTAGGGGGCAGGCTTGCCGCCTTATGATTCACTTCCCACTCACTTTTACCAGGTAAGAAGTAGATCAGAATGACTCTATGGCAGGCTTAAGGGAGGTAACCATAGGGTGAAAAGTACCCTGAGTCTTTTTGCCACTCCCCTAAGTTTGCCACTTGATGCAGGCTGTAACAATTGACTCCAGTGGGCAGCCCTCATTGGATGGCATCAAATTAAGGAGTACTACTGGTAGAAAAACAGGTATATATACGCTAAGTGAACCTTTGTACATAGCAGGAACATGTCAGAATGGGCTGGTGTAGCACCTGAAATCTCCAAAATGAATACAAGCCTTTTGATTAATAGCCTATGCCAGTGGTTCTCAAACTGGTGGGTTGCGACCCACCAGTTTGTGTAAAGGTTCCCCCGTCCCTTTGAGGGGTGGGGGAAAGGGAGAGGCAGGGAAGCAATCCCCAGGAACCTGTCACTAAGGGGGGGGGGTGCTTGTGACTAACTTGTGCTTGTTCTTGTGAAGGCAGGGCTGCAGCAAGCTGCAGGAGGTGTGGGGAGCCCTGCATAGCTCTCCGCAGCATTGCTGGAGGCTTTGAACTCCTTCCGTTTTGCAGGAGGAGCTTTGTGCCCGCTTTCAGGGTAAGTTCCTAGCCTCAGGGAGCGGTGTGCAAGGCTGCACAGGGTTCCCCGCACCTCCTGCAGCCTGCTGCAGCCCTGCCTTCACAAGCACAAGTTAGTCACAAGCACCCCCCCTCGCCCCCCCCTCCGGACACAATCCTGGGGATTGCATCGCTGTCCTAGTCCCTTCCCCGCAAGAACTTACCGAGGAAGTAAAGTTCCCTCAAAGTTTGAGAACCACTGGCCTATGCATAAGCCAAAGCTTCTGCATCCTTCCCAATTCAAGATGGGGATTGCCCAAAGGGAAAACAGAAGAGTGGGAAATGTTATAACTGCACAGGGCCACATATGAAGAACACAGCACTGGCTCTACAAGCTGAATGACAATGGTTGTGAATGGTTGTGAATGAAATAGGACTGTGTTCAAGTATTCTACACATAATAACCATACAAATCAGTCACAAGGGTGTTTGATGACCAAGTTGTTATAATTATGAGATGCAAAAAAAGTAACCACAGGAAATGTTTTAGAAATATACTGAGTCGGAGTTGTGTTTTTGCAACTTGATCCTCAGTCCTTGCTGAGCTCCCCATCTCACTTTTATAGAAATATTGCGCCTGCTGAAATCTGAAAAGGTGCATCTAGTACATTGAACCACACTTTGCCAAATCCCTTTCTCAGGCCATGTAGTTCAGGTGATCAGGTTCTAAGTCAGTGTTTCTCAAAATGTGAGTCGGGACCCACTAGGTGGATCGTGAGCCAATTTCAGTTGTGTCTCCATTAATATCAATAATATATTTTTAATATATTAGACTTTGTGCTACCATGGTATGTGACTGCATTTGGGGAAATGTTTTACTTTTAACAAGCTGTACTTTTAACATATACTATGTATATACTTTTAACAATGATTTCAATGGAACTTACTCCTGGGTAAGCGTGGGTAAGACTGCAGCACAGGATTGTTAAAAATTTTCTTGCTTTATTATTATTATTATTATTATTATTATTATTATTATTAACAGTATTTATATACCGCTTTTCAACTAATGATGTCACATCTGGTCATGACATCACTTCTGGTGGGTCCTGACAGACTTTAATTCTAAAAAGTGGGTCCCAGTGTTTGAGAACCACTGCTCTGAGTGATTACAAGCTTTCTTTCTTTCTTTCTTTCTTTCTTTCTTTCTTTCTTTCTTTCTTTCTTTCTTTCTTTCAGATTTTCACATTAGAATTTCACAGTGGTAACATGTATAAAATTCCAAACATGTTTTTTTCTTTTAAAAATATAATAAACATTATATGATATGTACAACGAGTTAATGAGGCACAGACTGGTATGAAACTGAGGGAAGCAGAGGCATAGGAAAGCTATTTGAATTGCTTTTAAAAACTAGAGTTGGATTTGTTTCCTAGGATTTAAATTGGTAAATTATTTGAATTTCTCCACCCCTAGGTGAATGATTTAGATGGCCTTGACCCCAGTCTGACTGCGGGGATTAATGTGGGATAATGATTGCTGAGGCTATCACTGCAGCAGGCATCATTAATTATCCTTATTGATTGTAGCTTTCAAAGATAAAGCATTATGCTGACTGGAAAATACCCTCTTCCTGCAAGGTCAAGGCTAAAATAGGGAAGCTAAGTAATTGCATGAACAAACACAGAAAATAAAAATAACCTCTTGGAGAATTGTGTAATTAAGATCCAATTACAACATTTAAGTCTTGTTTACAAAATGACAGGGTTCTCCTTGTCAAGTCATTTCCCTGAAAATTGCTCCACTACATGATAATTGCATTATAGCAGGTAACTGGAACAGTGCACTGAAAGGGGGGATCAGTTTCCTTGGATATGTGCTAACCTGCGCCTGCCTTGTGACGTGCCCGACAACCAAAGTGTGAGGACCCCAGAGGGTCTTGTCTAAAAATACTCATGATATGTTAAACAAAATGGGTTAGATGGAGGAAGTAACATTCACCCAAAATCCTCTTGTATTTCTTTTGGCTAGGTGTCTCTAGGATGTGAGCCCTCTCCCTCCTTCCCCCACCCCCGCTCCTTTTATCCCTGGTGCATCATTTTGCTGCAGTAAGAATCTTGAGTTTCCCCAAGATGTTTGGCTGCAAATTGCCCTGATGAAAGGAAGGAACATTCGGCCTCCATCTCTGTTCATCTTCATCTAACTGTCACAGGAATGAGCTGTCTTTAAATATGTAGATGTGTTGAAACAAAAAGCCACATGGAAGAAATGAAAACCAATCTGTTTATACCCTGGGCAGATTTATTAATGAACCACCTTACAAGGAACACACAGCATGATCCCAAGAAGGTTTACTCGGAAATAATTACTACTGAGCTGAGCTGGACTTAAGGTCCAATCACATTGTCTCTCAGTGCCAGTGCTGAGCTGTAAGGCACATCTGCAACACCCAGCAAGGAGTGAGCACTGGTGCGGGCTCAGTACCAGTCGGCTGGCTGGATGCCATCCGGAGCATGTGGGTGGTATTGAGGGCCTTAGGGGCAGGGGGGAGGCATTCTCAGGTGGGGGGAGGAACCGGGGTGGGACTGGCAGAGCCCTGCTCCACTGTATCCTATCCTCTGTGTTTGTTTATTTTTATTCCTCATTTTTATACCGCCCTTCCTCCAAAGAGCTCAGGGCGGTGTACACAGCTGCTTCCCTCCTTTTATCCTCACAACAACCCTGTGAGGTAGGTGAGGCTGAGAGAAGTGACTGGCCCAAGGTCACCCAGGAAACTTCATGGCTGAGGGGGGATTCGAACCTGGATCTTCCAGGTCTAAGTCCTTCTCCCAAACCACTACACCACTCTGGCTCTCATTTGTTGGCATCTGCAAAGCCCAACATGGAGGCTTTCAAGTTTGCACCGGCAAAATAGCTGGCGCAGACTTGAAAAGCCCAATTATGCATTTGGGGCTTTTCCTGGAGTAAGGGGACAAAAGTCCTGTTCCCCCGAATATATATATGGTGACCCTGGCAGTGCTGCTGGATGCAGTGGTAGCCATTTTGGTGCCACTGCACCTGGCAGAACCGCCGGGGATAGGTTTGGGCTGTTATTTCCTAGTTAGGCTGCAATCCTATACACACTTACCTGGAAGAAAGTCCTATTTAAATCAATGGCATTTACTTCTCAGTAGATATGCAAAGGATTGTGCTTTGTGTTTAGGTACACAAAATCCCACATTCAGTTTCTGAAATTGAAAGTGCTTGTCTGGGATATACTCATAAGTTTAAAGTGATTTAGAATTGGGCCCATCATGTTTCCTTAAAAAAATTGCTTAGTGTAGTAATTCATTTCATATTTGTTGATGCAGTATGGCATTGTATAAAGATGTGATGGGCGATCTGCATGCCAAGCAGAAACATTTTCTTGACATGAATTAGAATTATTTGAATCCTAACATTTGTTTTAAGTATGAACCACACTGGCTGGCATGTCAGTTCAGCAATCAACTTATTTGAGGTTCTGAAAAGATTAAGCCCATAAAACCACTTTCCTCTTTAACATATTTTTTGACTTAAAAGAATTTTACAGATGTGCTTCTTGTTAGGAAAGTATCTCCATTAATCTGAATTATCACTGAATATTGTTTGCCTCTTGTCCATCACACAAATGCAGGTTAAACACTTTAATTTGAGGTTACTGCCTTTGAGATGTAATTGAATTATTCGCACAAGGCCCTCTTGTGCCCATAATCAAGCGCGACGAGTTCATAAGTTACATCCCTGAAGGAAAGTTCTTTGCGGTACACTGTATCCCATGCTCAGGTTCCTTGTGCCTCTTAACCATGATTCACAAACATCACACCATCTAACAGCCCAGTCCTATACTCTGCCATAGTGCCAAAGCAGTCATGCCAAACAGGTGCACACTGCATCCTATGGTGGACAGGTAGACCAAAGGCAAAATAATTTTTACTTACCTCTGTGTAAACACTCAGGTCGTCTATGGGTCTGTCATGGTGGCATATGTCTGAAGAGGGAAAAAGGGCAGAGTGGTTTGCAAAAGAGGAGATAAGATTTGGCTTGCACCTTTGCCACCAGATATAGCCCCTTCCGTCTCTTCCCTGGCCTGTTTCCTCCCCCTTTGCTGCTGAGAAATGCCCCCATCCCTCCCTTCCCTGGCACTGGCAGATGGTGTCTTCACTGCCTGCAAGCACGTGTGGCTGCCATTGCACTTGCCATTGATATTGGTGAGTGTGACAATTGCATTAGCACTTGATACAGGTACCTCTGCCTGGATCCTGATGCTTCCCCTGGTGGAACACGTATTCTGCCAGCGGACCAGAAGTGATAGCATTGGGTCATAAGGCACATACCAGAGTAGTGTAAGAACTACTTCTGCAGAGTCTGGTGCCACTGCTAGCCTATCCATGCAGCCACCTGATGTGGGTTGCCATCAGCGGTGGATTGTGAGGGATACGAGGGGAAAGTGGATTCAGGGTGACTTTCACCCCAAGTCTGCCACTGCCGCCTCCCTCCAGCCTGCCACCAATGCAACCCACAAGGATCTGCTTCTCACTTGCTTGCACTTTGGTGTGCTCCTTGTGCATTATTCTGAAACCCAGAAGTGTAGGACTTCTGGTTTTCTTTACAGAAATGGGGTGAGAGTTTGTTCTGTCCCTTTAAATGAAACTGGTGGTCCCACGCTTCTGGGTTTCACACCAGAGGGAAGGTGGCTCCTTGTTTGATGCTAAGGTGCTTTGGAATTAGTTGAATGGAAGTAAGTGTTCATTCAGAACCTTCCTACAAAACCCAAGTGAATTTTCCATTCTTGCTGAAACACTCTAAAACACTCCAGTGGAGAACATATTATGTCAGACCCAGCACCCAATTAGCCAAAAGTGATCTTGATACCTATAATGTTTTATATCTTCTCACTGAGAGTCTGCTTTCAAGTATATTCAGTGATATCGGGGCATGAACTTACAAGAAAAGTAATAATGGAGGTTTTACTGAGAAGAATGCATCCTACTTATTTTCCTGACTCCCTGACATTTTAGCACAAGGTAGATCTCAAAAAACTAGGGATGTAAATCTAGTCATTTAGTAATAGAGGAACCAACCTTTCTCAACAGAATTTTGCTTAATGATAGAGAGTGGGACTAGGTAGTGAAACTTTGAAGGCCATTGAAACGCTTTAATTTATGACATGATATGAGGGCATGAATTTGTTAAAAAGTGGTGTGGGAAGAAGGCCCATGCAAGACACGAGTGCACAGAGAGTTAACACTATTGTTCACTTCGTGGACAAGCAAAGAACAGATTATACATAGCAAGAGAGGGTAAAGGCATACACAAAAGCACCCATAGCAACAACTTCTAAAGGTAACTTCCAGCCACATGGATACTCCACTCCTAATGTCCACCTTTTGATCTTAGTATCATAGAACATAACTCAATAAACTAGTGTGAGGAAGGGCCTCCTGCAGGGACAAAGGGACCCCCACTGATAGGAACATATAATGGCAACTTATTGTTTACAGCACAATGCAGAAGAGAACATGTGCTATAGGAGCAAGGAAAGGTCGACCGAACAAGTTATCCCATCAACCTGTTCCTTCATTTATTGTGCAGCACAGACCGTTAAATATGATGCTGGGGAAGGGAAAAAATGTCTTGAGCATTTGTGGCAGGCAATGCAGGGGAGAAAAAAATGGCTCATACCAAACTGTATGTTTCCCTTTTTTCTTAAAAAGTTCACCTTCCCAAAGATTCATTTGAACCTTTGCTTTATGAACAGTAAAAGTTATCCATCTGACTCTAGTAAAAAAGCATCACACAATATGTGTAAGGTGAATTAAAATGGGGCCTTTACTACATAGTTCTGTACATAAATTGAACTTGGGGGTTTTCTTTGTGACACAGAGCAATGGTAAAACATTTCTTGGTTCAGTTAACGGCTCTGGAACAGAACCATCCCCACCCCCAGCACTGTTAATGCAACATGAATTTAACCTTTTGCACTTTATACTTGTTCTGCAGGATTGGACCTCTAGATCCCGAGCATGCATCTGACTAAAAAAACATCTCTACAAAGCAGACAGTAACGGTCATGTGTGTCTAAGGCTAAAACTCTAACCACATTTTCCTGAGAGTAAGCCCCATTTAACAAAATAGGACTTACTTCTGAGCAGACCTGGTTAGGATTGTGCCCAAAATAAAATAATTTACATCAGAAATATCAATATGACTGTCATGCAAATGTAGGTTTAGAATTTCCAAAAATCTTCCTAGGTTTGTCCTGGATCCCTTGCATAAATCCTCTCAGCATCAGTTATACCTTTAAATATCTACTTTATCTATCTACCAATCAGAAGGAAGATATTGTTTTCTCTTAGTAGTTGAAGACATGCTTTAAATGAGAGGGCATAACACCAAAACTTTCACTGGTACCTGGGGCCAGCCTAGATCTGATGTAGGAGCAGCACACCAGGAATTCCCAACATCTGTTCCTTTTTCAGAAAGCAGTTCTGTGGGGGAGGACGGTTTGGGTTGGGGCCATGGCATGAGGAGTGGAATCTAACCCTTTCCCTGCCGCACAGTCCTCTTCAGATTGATCCCCCAAACACGCTAATAGTTGTGGAGGAGAAAATTTATATGCACAAAAATGTGCTGATAAGTGTTCCCCACTGTGGCAAAAAGCAGGGGTGTGTGTGTGATTTAAGTTGGGGGATTGGAATCAGCTTTTTTATGGCTGGGATCCAATGATGCTGGTCTTGACTATGGGATCAGCATGCTGCTCACATATTCAGAGATTTAAAAAGCCAGCCGAACTCTGCAGAGGCTGTTCATGGAAAAATAGTTCCTATATGGTGAGGGTAACATTTAAGTGGCCCCTGAATGCAGGGCAGCTAAGCCTGGGAATTCACCATTGTAAAATCAACCTTTGGT
This sequence comes from Tiliqua scincoides, assembly GCF_035046505.1. NCBI lineage: Eukaryota > Metazoa > Chordata > Lepidosauria > Squamata > Scincidae > Tiliqua > Tiliqua scincoides. Next base: position 217,993,454 of record NC_089823.1, on the reverse strand, counting down.
TCAAAGGGCCGAAGTTCTCTGTGTCTGCCTGACTCACACAGTTGTTGAAGCAGTTGGAAAAGTTGGTGTTTGTATTGCAGGTCTGGAATCTTCCTGTTCTCTGGTTTTGACAATGGTCGAGCATCTCTGGTTTTCACGGATGTCTCCCTAAAAATCTTCCCTGCAGACGTCATCACTATGGTAAGCTCTGGAGCAGTAGTGTAGCCGGTGTGTGTGTGTGTGGTAAGTACAGCAGCAGCCACAACAGATTGGAATAAGTGACCCTTCCCACTTGCTTTTGGAGCCATTTGGGGCAGTGACGGCAATGAGCAGGTGCTCACCATTGGTGAGTGCCTGCATGTTGCCATTACTGCCCCAGATGGCTCCAAAGGCAAGTGGGAGGGACTGATTATACAGCGTATTGTGGCACCCGCTGTGGCACTTACTGTACCACCCACCCTCTGGTTAGGCTGCTGCTCTGGAGCAAGGGTGACTTCCAAGTCACATGGCAGGAGTGCTGGATGGAATATGGGAGATGTGTTTGCATCTCCCATCTCTTACAATAGATTCTTGAACCACTGCACACTCACCTGCATGCATGTGTCAAGTGTGTGTGTGGCAGGGTGGGAATGGAGGTAACATTGCTGTATTGAACCCTATAGGGCTAGGGTTCCCAACCCATGGTCCGTGGACCACTGGTGGTCCGCAGCATCCCCCCAGGTGGTCTGTGATGTCTCTGGTGAAAAAAAGAAAAAAAATGCCCTTCCAGGCAGAAAAAGAGCCTCTGCAGCGCCAGCAGCCAATCAGAGCAGCTCAGAGCCAATCAAAGCATAGCCTTTCTCCGTCTCCTGCCTCCCCCCTCCACTTCCCTTCCCTCCTTGTCTGTGAGTGCCCAGGCAAGCGAAAAGTGAAGCGCAGGCGCCTTGTAAAGTGCGCGCGCGTTTGTGCAGCCTCGTGGCTCAGCTGCATGCAGAGGAGAGGTGCCCTGACACCCACTGCCTCCATTCCTTGACCCTGTGCCTTCAGGTGAACCCTGGCAGCCTGGTTTCTCAGGAGTCAGATCAGGGCTCCAGCCAGCCTGGGAAGCCCTTTTGTGCGGGGGCCTGAGTAGGGGGGCAGAGGGGGGAGGAGGAGAGGGGCCTGAGAAGGGTGAGTAATGGGAGTAATGAGGAGGAGAAGGAGCAGGCTCCCAAAGGCATGGCTGGCTGACTGGCTGGGGGGCTTTCCCTGGGAGTGGGTTTCTCTGGATGTGATTTCCCTGGGAGTGCAGACTCCAGCTGGCCAGGGAACACAGAGGAAGGGAGTTGGAGGCAGTGTGGCAGCAGGAGAGGGGAGAAACGGTTTGCTCAACCCCCAGCCCTGGTACCCCCTCCCCAGTTGGCAGGATTGGGCCCCCTGGATGTGCTCTTCTAACACCCAGGGGTGGAGCAAGGGATCCAGGCAACCAGGTTTTGGCACCCCTTTTGGAGAGGGAAACAGGCAGCATCTCTGCTGTCTTACTGCAAGCTGCCCACCTGGGGAGAAGCAATCCCAGAAGTTGCAGAACAGGCACCACCGTAGCCAAGTACAGCAGCTGGAACCCCTGACTCTCCCTCCTCAGAGAGCAGCAGCAGCAGCAGCTTTGTCCATGGGGAGCCCCCACACTTGGCCAGTTCCCCTATCTCCTCAGATTGCAATCCTATGCATGCTTACCTTGCTTACCCATTGACTATAATGGGACTTACTTCTTAGTAGACATGCCTAGAATGGGGCTGTTAGTCACACTGTGGCTGTGATGAACTTCTCCAGAAATTTCTCCAATCCCCTTTTAAAGGCATCTAGTCTAGACATCATCATCACATCTTGGGGCAAGGAGTTCCACAGACTAATGGCAGAGTAGGCAGCTGTTGTTTTGTGGCTGCAGCCTACCTATAGGCTTGCTCACACTCTCTTAGCTCCAACCAAAGTAGTCCACAGCTAGAGCATGACAGTAATTAGAACAGGAAGTGGCTTTTTCCCCCCTAAAGACCCTGCAGTGCACACCAAAAGAACTTTTCTTCCTGAGACATGCAGCAGCCCTTCTGAGATGTCACTCTGAGCTGGTGCTTCTCCTTCAGGACCGTCCTGCCTAAATTGTGTTGAACACTTTCCTAAGGACTCTGGACTCACAAGTGGGGGGAGCAGGGCCAGGGCTGTGTAACAAAAGGAACTGTGGAGGGATGTGTGTGCTTTTTGTTGGCTCATTTAACTACCTTGCATGACTTGTGCTTACCCTCTCCCTTCTTGAGGTGTTTTTCCACACTTAAAAGAGGCAAGGGCTGTGCGTAATGTGGTCTGGTGTGTGGGAAAAGAGACAGGATTGAATTGTGTGGGTGTGAAAACCTCTGAGTTGGGGGGGGAATTATTATGTGTTCCATGTATTCCATGTAAACCTGAGACTTTCACAGCTAGTGAAGCAAATGCAAGCACAACCATCACATTAATTATTAAGTAATCTTCTTATGTATTACAAATTCAATTGTATTTTTTGTGTGTGAGGGTGGGGGGGGATTGCATGTGGTCCCCGCTGTCTCCAAATTTTGCCTTAGTGCTCCCTGAGCTCCTAAGGTTGGGAACCACTGCTATAGGGGGAACCTTTTACATGCAGCTTCTAAAAAAATTGTATTTCTAGTTTTTTAATGCTGTATGTAAACTTGAGTGCCTTGTGGCAGACAGGAAACTCTTTGTGTACATTACATTCTTGTGTTAGGTAGTTAGCTTTAAAAAACAAACAAACAAACCATCTGCAGAGCTCATAAAGAAGAGTACGGTAATTTTCAGTAAAAGAAGGCCACCATGGGGACTGGTGACTGAGGTCTTGCTTGGCCCGTAAATAGGTAATCAACTCAGGATATATGCAAAGTAACCCTGTGGCTTTAAGTGACAAGAGTGGCACTCTGAGGGCTCGTCTTCTGTGATACGAAATAAATGGGCCATAAGCACTCTGCTGGGTAATAAGCAGCTTTCTCTGAGACTCTGGAAAGATTCCATAATTTCACATATAAAAGAAGGCTCCACCATCACGATTGCATAAATTGCTGGCCTTTAAAAGGCTCATTTTTAGATGATGAGGATAAAATGGGAGATTTTGATGAGATAAGGCCTTCCCTTCCTTCCACACAAATTAATTGTACAATTTAATAAACTAACAGGTGGTTCCACTTCAGACACAGCAGATGTTAGGCTGAATGAATGGAGTCCCCTCTTGTGATCATCTCGTCCCCATGCTATTCCTTCCTTTATATCAATCCCTTTCTTTTCCCCCCTTCTCTACTTTTTTCTATTTGATTTATGAGCAGCTACAGTATGAGATGTTTTGTCTGAATTATATGAATATTGATGACAGGGTAGTGTTGATTTTAGCTGAACTAATAACTTTTATGCCCTTCCTGGAAATGCCTGCTTTTCACAATGAAGTATGGCTCCCTACTGTGGTATCAAATTCTCACATCTTTATTCTGCAGTACAGAAGGCTCTTTTTTATATATTCATTACAGGGACACTTTTTATTCCAAAAAAGTGCCTGCCATGGCTAAGTGTGTAGATGACTATGGAAATAGTTTCATCAAGCAACTGGAAAATGTCGTAACTTATCACTGATTTCATAATTAAATACGTATATATCTTGCATTTCTTTGATAAGGCACATGTGAAAGTTTTTCAGGCGGTTCTCCATTCAGGCACTGGTCAGACCCAGCCTAATTTGGCCCCCAAAAGATTGCACATCGTATATCTTCAGATCATAATAATAATAATAATAATAATAATAATAATAATAATAATAATAATAATAATAATAATAATAATACAGGTATTTATATACCGCCTTTCTTGGTCTTTATTCAAGACTTTATTCAAGGCGGTTTACATAGGCAGGCTTATTTAAATCCCCGTAGGGATTTTTACAATTGAAAGAAGGCTCTATCTTTCAAGAGCCACAACAATTCAGGTGTTTCATTCTGATCTGGCTTCACATTCTGGCCTCCATCCTCGCATGCTCAGAGCAGATGGAATAGCTCGGCTTCAGCCTGTCAGCTGCTTCAAGGTCGCACGGTGCCGGTGGCCTCGAACTGGCGACCTTGTGGATGTTATCTTCAGGCAAATGGAGGCTCTACCCTCTAGACCAGACCTCCTGCCCTTATGGCCCCATATGCCCAGTCCCATATCGATAGCACTAATTGATGATGTGAGTTGGCATCCCACAAAGGTCTTCAGCAAACACTTTCATCTTACTTCAGTGTGGTGTAGTCAGTGTAAGAATCGGGTGAATCAAAAGGTGCAGTTGCAGGCAGTATATTGAACATCAACTCAGGAAACTGAGACCCAGCTCAGTTGTGAAGCTTGGTTAACTAGGCTGGCAGGACTGGCCCATCCACGAGGTCAACTGAAGAGGTTACTTCAGGCAGTAAATTGGTGAGGCATCCCTCTCTGTCTCTAGTACTTCTCCTCTTCTTTTCACTCCCTGGTTTGGAAAAGGAAGAAGGGGACAGAGAGGAAGAATGAAAGTGGAGGGGGTGAGAGTGCTGAACTGTAACATTGGAGAGTGGGAGGAACAAGTGTAGGCACATTATCAAGAGGGCAGCATCTGACATGCTGCCTCAAGCATCAGGTGGTCTGGGGCCAGCCTAATTGGCTGGTTCCCACCTCTCAGCTTAACCGCTCACAAGTTATTGTGAGATAGAAAGTGGTACAATGCAGAAAATATACTTATTTGCCCAATCTCATCTGATCTTGGAAGCTAAGCAGGGTCAGGCCTGGTTAGTACTTGGATGGGAGACCGCCTCGGAATACCGAGTGCTGTAGGCTTATACCATAGTCTTTCAAGACTGAAGGTTGCCAACCAATGAATCATAACAAACCTACTTCACAGGAGATTTTGAATGATAAGTGCAGCCTAAGCTTCTTTCAGGAGGGAGAAGATGATACAAGCACATCATGTACTACTGTAAAAGCAAGCAATTAGGGCAACACAAAGTGCAGTACCATCTCAGACCAAGATGATCGCTGGTTCACCACCTGCACCAAGGTCTGTTTACCACACCGGGATTGTACCTTTTTATTCATAAAGGCCTTCTGCCAAATGCCAGCTCCTATGGGAAAGGACTGCAGGAAGGTTAGGTCCCTGCTGATCTCAGGCTTAGCTCACCACGTGGGCTACCTGTTTACATGCCAGTAGCAACCCTGGAAGGCCACTCCAAACTTGCCAAGGGATCAGATTGAATCTATAGGTTGGTATTAAGGGAATTTTGCCAACTAGACATAGCACTGAAGTCAGATAAGAAGGAGAGCCAGACCTTTTTTCCTCTTGTCGGGTTCCCCTCCTCCCACAGGTCCTCAACTTACCCAGGGAGAAGACTCCTGGGCCAGAGAATCAGGGAGGAAGCCAGTGGAACTTGGGGCCGCTTCCCCATGCGCTGCCTGGGCACTCCTGTGGCGGCAAAGCGCAGCAGAGGAACACTGCGCGCCGAACCCCCAGCTTCTCCCTCCGCCTTGGAGGAGGGACGGGGGAGACAGGACACAGGCCATTCAGCTGCTGGGCAGCTGCCTCTCCCCCACCTCGGGGGAGAAGGGGAGCACTCCCTCACCGAGCCAGCCGGGACCTGCCTTGCCAGGCAGGGCACCTGGCTATGACATCGGGAGCCCACAGCTGGACCTCCCAATGTCATCTACAGAGCTACAGGACCCAGGTGGGCAGGGCCAGCCCACCCCCCAAAGGTAGAGACCAGAGCAGAGGCAGCAGCCCCCCCCCCAGCCATCTCAGGAGCAACCGTGGCATCTCCAGGTGAGAGGAGGTGGGAGGTAAACAGAGAGAGGAAGGGGAGGAGTTGTGGTAATCCTAGGGAAGGACAGTCCCAGAGACACGCCCTTTTTGTACCATCCCTGTGAGGGAAGGGGAGGGGCCAAAGGGGAGGGGTCTGCCCTTCATAAACCTGGAGACCAGGGATGACAAGGCAGTTGGGAGTTAGAAGAGCAGGCAGGAGGATCTGCTGACAGCAGCCCCTGCTCCTGACTCTGGCAAATGCTCCCAACCCAAAGAGGGGAAGCCGGGTGACACAACCCCCCTTTCTTCTGGTGATCTAGTCTGAGGCCTCCACAAGGGGGTCCCCCTTGGAAAGGCTGGGAGGGCCCTCCCCTCCCCCCACAGGGAGACCTCACACCTCTTTTGTCCCTTTGGTGATTCTGGTGGTGGTGAGAGGATGAATGGAATTCCAGTTGTCAAGCTTGGAGTTGTGCACAAGAAGCACAGAAGGAATGTGGATAATTTTCCTTTCCTGGTCAGAGCAGTGTCTTTTGCTTGCTGTTCTTCAGACTGCAACTTCTACTCAATCCACTGAACTAAGGTTGCTTGAGCCTAATAACAGACCCAGGGTCCAATCCTATCCAACTTTCCAGTACTGGGGCAGCCGCAATGCAGCCCCAAGGTAAGGGAACAAATGTTCCCTATGACTACCTTCCCACCACAGGATGAAGGGCATGCCTCAGTGGCATGGTTGCACTGGCACTGGAAAATTGGATAGGATTGGACCCCCAGTCTGGCTTTGATGCATTATGGATTATGGTCTAGTGACATCATGAGAACTTACTGGGGTGTCCTGGCAGGGAGACCATAGCACAAGCCTCCAAGCAGTGGCAGGAGTCCCAGCGCAGCAGGAAAAGCTGCAATGTGTGAAAACTGCACGCTACGAAAAGCCCTCCTGCCTAAACTCTTAGCATTTTTTTGAGGCCTGCACTAGGCCTCTGAATCCCAAAGAGAATGGTGGTGATGTCACCACACAACATCTTTTGTGACACTGTCAGTCACTTCCTGATTCTGGGGGTGTTGCAGCGCCAGCAAATTTGGGAATCGCTGGTCTTTGGCCACAGTGCAGCACAGAATTACATCTCCCAAAGGCTGTTGATTTCAATGGGGTGAAGTGTGGTTAATTGTGTATTAGATCATGGTTCCAGTATTTAAATAAATAATCAAATAAATTGATAGGTATAACACATAGATCCATTTGCTAGGCCAAACAGAATGGATTTTAAATATATTGCATGGAAAAATTGATTAAGCTGGGCAGAAATGGGTTAAAATATATGGCAATTATCTGTGAACCGGTTAAAGGATTGCAGTTTTTGTGTCCTAGAAACTAACAGGACATAAAAGTACAGGAAGGCACTGAATTCTGAACATTAATGTAAAAGAGGCATTTATGTCCCAGCTGTAACCTTGACAAAATGTCCCTTAAATTTTGAAAGCCATACAAAATTATTCTAGTTATATAATATTATATTATAGTGTTGCTTGTTTCTTCAAATGAAGATTTTTAAAATGCTGCAATTCTTTTTCTTTTCTTTTAAAACACTTTCTAAACCTTTGCTTGGTGTGTATGCTGCAAGGAAAGGCAATAAACACTGCTGACTGTTAGAACATAATTGCTAATTTCCTAGTGGAAATTTGTGAGCAAAGACTAAGTATTTATTATGTCTTCCAAACAGATTTAAGAACTTGGAAATACTTGAGCACTAAATTCAGGAAAGCAACAAAACAGGCCATAATTCACTTATTTTTAAATAAGGGGAAGAATTGGCAGTTGGAGTTTTACTAGAACTTTTTTTTAATACTAGTCATTTTATTGCAGAAATAAAATAGTTTATTAATTCAAGGTTATGTAGAACAACTGCCTGTTAATAATCAATGAATTTCTACTCATGAAAAATATGAATATCATTTATAGCCCAGTTCTATCTCCTTCCATGGGGGACGGGGGACGGGACAACCAGACAGTCCAGGAGAAGAAAGTAAAAATCTTTTTTTTCTTATCACCCCATAGGCTGCCAGGTCTCCAATGGGTCTCGTCAGACCTATGCCAGCAACATGCAGCCATATAAATCATGTGCTTACGATTACAAGCTTTGCACACTTACTTGGGAATAAATCTAATTGAATCCAGAGGAACATAGGGCACAATCCTAACCTGCATGGCCTGTGCTGTATCCAACACAAGTTGGGAGGCTGCTGGAGGTCATCTCGGGGTGAGAGAATATTTTTCCGCTTACCCCGTGTCAAGGTGCAGCCTGTCCTATGGGACTACTTGGATCTGTGCCAGCTATTCAGCTGGTGCAGATCCTAACAGCCCATGTAAGGGTGCCCAGGCCAAGGGTTAGGATATGGCATGCACTGCCGCCATTGATCTCACCCCTTCCCAGGCCTGATTCCCCCCGTTCCACCCTCCCCACCCAGAAACACCCCCTCCCCAACCCAGAATGCCCTCCTGTCACCCTTTCCTACCCCTTGCACAGTACCGTTCAAGCGACCTACCTTGTTCAGCTAGCGCAGGGACAGGATGTGACAGTGGCAGGTCAGTGCACATTCTTGTGCCAGCGTGGCCTATGCCCGAGTCAGCACAAACATGCTTTATGCAAGGAGCCAAATTTGTGAAACCAGGATAATATATGAAACTGTACAAAATCTTTACTGTTTATAGTACAGCAACCCAATTTTTCATGGTTTTGGAAGAATAAGTGAAAATTATAAACACTTTAATACTTACTGAAATATAAATAATGGTTATATTTTGTTTTTATTTTTTTAATGTGATGATATGGTGTTTTATTGGTTCAGGTCAATCATCTTGATGAAAATATTGTTTAAGAAAGTCATGCAGAAATAAATTTATATTCCATCCACCAGATTATTGTGACTGTTTTTTACGCAATGAAATCAAAATAGAGTGGATTTATTGATTCAGTGAATTGTGCAGCAATCCACTATAAAAATTGTATGATTTCATTCAGCTTGTGTTTTCTCACCAGCTAAATGTTTTCATTCCTCTTCCAATAATTCTTGTTCCTGTGAATGAGAAATGAGATCCTCATGTCAATGTTTTAAGACCATGATTTGATCTCTCATTATTAGAGGTATTTGTTTTTGGTGAATAGTATAGTAGTATAGCCAGGTAGCCTGATCCTGTGCTACCTGAGTGCTGGTGCTGTGGTCCCAAGCACTGGAGCTGGGTATCGTAACATGCCATATTGCAAACAAACCCTGCAAAATGCAGGGCGTAAGCACCGCTGTTGGAGTCCTGCCCATTGGCTGAGAGAACGTAACTGCCGAGCAGCATTGGGGTGTGGGGAGGGTGGTGAGAGGGTGGGAGAGGTGTTGTAGGGCATGGGGAGGGCAGAATCAGGTGGGAGGGGCTCAGAAGGGGGTGGGACCGACTTCTGCCAAATCCCATCTCCCATTCCAGACTTAAGCCTGACATGGGGCTTCTCATGTCTGCCTGCTAAATGGCTGGTGCAGCTCTGAGAAGCCCCATTAAGCAGGCTGGGGCTTTCCTCCGGATAAGGGGACGCACGTCCCCTTACTCAGAGGAGACCTCCAGCCTGCTCAAATCCAGCTTAGGATGCAGTGGCTGCCGTTTGGAGCCAGTGCTAATTTGCTGGATAGGATTGGGCCCTAAAAACTTAAATATTCCTAGGACATATTGTTTTGTCTGAGAAAGAAAAGTCCTAAGACCTTGGACTGTGACACAGGTTTTATTATTGTCATTTCTAGTTGGGAAGACACTACAACCAGAGGAAGATTATTGTTTGTAAATTAATACTATAAGGCTCTATTTACGGAAGTCAAAGCTGTAATACTTTTAGTTCTTCTGAGAAAACTTTCTCTAATGGCTTCTTGTAATGCTTAATCTTTTTCTTGGCCAATACCAAGTTTAAATCCAGTCCAAATGCCATGTCTCAGTCACAGCTTTAAAGGATTAAAAATGATTATACTGGCATTTGTCATCTTGCCTGATACATAAGTTCATGTCAATGTTATCTTCAAAATTGACATCCAGTTTCATCAATGAGGTGAGAGAATAAACTGTTGACTAAATGGATTAGCTATAATGCAATTAGCATTCTATTCACAGATGTTTAGTTGGGTGCATCAGCTAAGACACAGGGGTAAGAAGAGGCATAGAAAAGAGGAAGAAAATGAAGAAAAAGTGTATTATTCTGAATTTTGCATTCAACCTCTGTTGCACACAGGGAACCACAGTAAAGAAAGCTTTAATTTGGTAAGGTCACAATAATGTCATACAGTGTGAAAATAATTTAATTCAGCTGTTTCAAAGACTTCAGTTCCATTTAAATACACCAGGGGCACAATTCATGAGGCACTGAGGCTTTTCAACCTCCATCCATAGCAATGGGTTTTGAAGAAGCCCAAGTCAACTGGAAAAAAATGCAGTCTGCCCAACAGCAGTATTGTATAAATATCATTTTTGATGGTACAATAGTAGATATATGGCAATAGGAGAACAAGGGGATGGTGGATTTAGCTGTAGTGAGTTTGACTACCCCTGTGTCTCCCATTACTTCTCCTAAATTCATGTAGGGTAACATAGCATGAGATGGGAAAGTCCCTGTTTCTAATCCCAGATCATTATAGACTCACTGGGTATCTTCAGCCAAAGCACTATCTCTCAGCCATTCCCCCTTCCCCCTTCCCATCTGTAATATGGAGGTATTAATACCGGCCTCCTTTATTGAACTGCTGTGAAATTACTGAGATAACACATTATGAGCACTTAGGAAAAACAATGTATCAATGTCAAGTATTATTACAACTGCACTATACATTAATGCAATATTAACATGTATATTGTCAGGCTAATTTTTCAGGCCTATCCACAATTCTGTGGCCAATACCAGTATTCATTCTCTCTCTCTCTCTCTCTCTCTCTCTTCTTTACTAATACTATGTTACAGGTACACTTCAGAACAAACAGGGTTACCTAACTCAGGTCCCATACCTTGCGGAGTCTTCTGTTACTGCCTCACCATCACAGGATGCAGTGTATGCCCCACTGGTATGGCTGCACCGGCACTGGAAAATTGGATAGGATTGGGCTGTTTGTAACTTAGCTCTATAGTGTGCTTCCATGCCTGAATTTATTCATTGTGGAAGCACATGTCCCGCTCAACTTTCAACTTCAAGTTAAAAATGTATTAAGTAGCCCCGCAGGGCTAAAGCCCAGCTTGGCAGGGCACAAAAGCTAGGCTCAAGCTAGAATCAGGTTTTTAGTTGGCCTGACGTTGAATCCATCAGGATGCTAGTAACATTGTATTGGGTATATTCGACCATCCGTATTAAATTAACCTAAAGTCATTCAGCTCAGTAGCTTCTTTGAAAGTGACCAACCTTTATATATGCATGGAACAGCAATGAAGCCCTCTCTGTTGAAGGAAGGAAAAATATTTTTCATCATTTGGTAAAGGAAGCAAATTCAAGTGGCTGCAAAGCTTACTTTGGTGTTAGTTGTTAAAAAACAAAAACTTAGAAGGTTGAATTGTTAGTTTAGGCTACAGTTCTATCCACACCTTGATTTCGATGGGGCTTACATCTGAGTGGACATGCACAAGCTTGTGCCGTAATTATTGACTAAACCCAAATTGCTGTAGTTTTTACTGTATTTGTCTAGATACTCTTAAGTTTTTTTAAAAAGTACATGAAAGCCTATGAGTTCTCTTGAAGTTCTGAAGAATAATGAAAATGCACAATAACTTCCTAACAATAAATGAGGACACATTAATTGGTGCTGCTAATACAAACTTTTTCTGAATTTTGTGAAGAGTTTTGTATAAAAGAGCATATTTTTCTTAATTCTTATTAGTTTACAGCATGACAATGACTAATTTAAAGAATGAAATAATGTGTAGGCATGAATGCAGCTTAAAACAATTGCTACTTCTGGCACTCCTATTCCCTTATGAATAATGTGGTGTTATTAATACAGAAATAATGACCAGAGAATTCAGTAGTGAATTTGTGCCAGCAAGGCAAGCCAGGCTGCCATACAGCAAAGCCTTCTTTCTCCATGAAGTTAAAGTGAAGCTGTCCTGTCACAACAATTCAATATTAGGTAAATCGGATTTCTACTGAAAACAAGTGTTATTTTTAAAGTGTAAAAATGATATCCATGGAAAACACACATGAAAAAATGCTGTGCTGATGGGAGACAATTGTCCGATGACAATGTATACTCAGAGGCATGAATGTCATCACTGTCGTAAAAATTTGCACTCACAAAGGCATGTCCTTGGCAGTTTTGTAACAGGCAGGGAATACTTGCGATCTGAGCGATCTATCTAGCTAACAACCAACCCCTTGCCATTCTTGGGTCTTAGGAGAATCCACGGGGAGAAATCGCCACAAATTTTTTCAAGTGCTTAATTGTTCTAGGCTTACTAAGACTTTCTTATCCCCCGACTGCTTCAGCAAACAGAAAAAAAAGAGAAAGTTCCGTGCAGATTGAAAGGAACAGACATCGAAGTGCTCACAGCCAATTTTTTCAAAGTGAGCCTAAACAGCGTTTCTCCTTTGCATGTGCAAAAGAGCTTTGGAAAAGTCGATTCTGAATAATTCCTTCGTGTTGTAAAACTCAAGGCAGCTGCCTATGCAATGCTTTCAATGACGTAAGTGCCATTGAACAAGTGTGTGGAGAACTGATTGCCACCTTGTTCTTCCTTCCCCCACCCCATTCTGCCCTCCTCCATTCTGTCCTGACTTCATTGCCGACTTACTTGGGTTGATGGGCAGGTCCAGGTCCATCACCATGCCTGAGGCTGCTGTGTCCTTCTCGCTGATTCTCTGGCAGCATGTCGCTTTGTGCGCTGCCGGAAGCTTTCTTGTGACTGCCGTTAAGGCAATCTATGCTGGTGGAATACTTATTATGCCAAACCGGTAGGATTGGGCTGTAAATTCCTGATTTTTTTGCCCCCTTCTTCCCACCTAAGTGGAAAAGGGTGGAGGTTAACCAATGGTTTACACAAGTCACCAACTTGGGTAAGAACCACAATTTATCACTGCTTTTCTTTTAAAGTAAGCAACTATGAGAGTGAGGTCTAGAACTTAACATAACTCAACACAACATATTCTTCTGTATTTGTTTTAATTAGCTGAGGTAGTCATTGCCAGAGCCTGCCCTATGAAGAGGTGAGATGAAGTGTTTGCTTTGAGCTGTGGATTAGCAAGGAGGCAAAATCCACCGTTGCATTACTGCTGCTGTGCATTGCCACTGCCTCAGCTTCCACGGCCAGCCACTACTTGATATCAGCGTCGGTACTGAGTTTGTGGCACTGCCTCATCCCCACTACTCAGAGAACACAAGCCAGAGCTTTCTATGAAAGTGCATTGGCAGCTCTGCATAAATTCTCAAAGTCAGCAGGAGAGGAGTGGCAGCAAGAAGAGATAGCAGTGCTGACACTTTGTTGCTGAGCAGTATCTGATTCTCCCACCTTCTTCCTCCTCTAATCAGCATCAGGTTTTCCTCCCAAAGCCAGCCTGTTCCCCTCCTTGGTGGCCAGCTAACTCCCAGTTATCAGCTAATGGCTGACCAGTGTTTGTGTTTCATCCCTAGCCTAGGCCTCCCAATACTCAGCCTGCCAAATACTGAGGTCAGTAGTACTCAATGGGGTCAGGAAGCCAGTAGGCAGTATCAGAGCCAATGCGAGAGAAGTATGCATCTTTGCTGGTGAATGTAGTGTTCTTATCTTCTCCCCTGTGGGTTCTGCTTGGGGAAGGACCTACCTGAGGAATGGTAACATAAATGTGCATTACAGGCTAGTTGAAAGAAAATCTGGAGTGACTAGGCAGAGGGCAGACCTGGAAAGATGAACTGGTCACAAAACAAAAATGTGATGTGCGTCCTCTATAATTGGCTATGGGGGCAAAAAGTCTGAATTGATTGCAGTGAGGGGAGTGGGGACTAGTCCTGGACTTGGTAACACTGTTAAAAAATAAATGTGATGTGTGTCTGTGTTCATAGTCTTCTGCTTTGACAATATAAAGTTCACCTTGTTATTTGTATCCCCCCAATCTCTGCCTTGGAAGGAACCTGTGTGTTTCAAATTTGTGCTGGAGACTGGACTGAATTAACTTACAGACTTGATAATTCAGAAGGGGGAAGGGAAGGTACAATCTCTCCCCCCCCCGCCTTCTTTTATCTAAGCAGCCCTGTGTGTGCACTGAAATGGTTTTGTACCTTTCAGAGGCTGATCCAAGTCTGCAAGAAAACTGCTGAATGAGTCTGACTTGTTTAGACTTTACAAACTGCAGGCTATTGGAGATCCTACAACATTTTCTCTTGCTCTGTTCCTTTTGTTTACCATCTGCCTGATGAAGAGTTTTATAGAACTCTGAGTTCTGATACTGATGAGTTCTGATGCACACTGATACTTTTCTACTTTTCGTTTATCCAAAATAAAGTCCAATTCTACTCTGAATTTTTTACATTTATTCTGATGGACCAATGTCATCACCTGTGATCGTATGCTTTGTACTATCTTTTGTGTTGTGGTGGTGGGGGAACCATTTCATACTTCTCTTGAGGTAGCATGACTGGCCTGCCCTGGTCATAACTTTCCATATTTCATAGTGTGATGTCGCATATGGTTCTACATTCTTTGTGCTACTGCACCTCATTTCAAGAGTCTGGGTTGGAATTTATGCCTACCCCAGAAAATAACCATGGCTCTTCTGCAGTGACCATCATGTACATGTATGCACACATTTATTATGTTTAATTTCTGTTGGTTTTTCATGCTATGTTGAGATAAACATTGGGGTTGATATAAACATATTTCTAATTGTATGAAAAAATACAGTTTGCCATATCTTTTATAGTTAAAACCACTAGTGTTTTTTATAGTTTTTTATAGTCTTTTATAGTGTTAAAACCACTTCAGAGTCAGGCTACTATTTGAAAGGGACATCTGACCTATGATATTAGGACCCAATCCTATCCAATTTTCCAGTGCTGATGCAGCTGTGCAAACAGGGCATGTGCTGCATCCTACATTGGTGGGGGGAGGCAGTCACGGAGGCCTCCTCGATGTAAGGGAATGTTTGTTTCTTTACCTGGGGGCAGTGTTGCAGCTGCATTGGCCCTGGAGAATTGGATAGGATTGGCCCCTTAGTGACCAGGTGATTTCACTGTAGTGCCACAGTAAGATTTGCCTTTGTTTTCCCACATGATTAAATTCAATGTCTGAAAGTAACCTAGCAAACACGTACTTTTTTGCATCCAATGAAAACTCACTTGAGCAAAATTATTCCCATATGGAATCATTTTTTCAGGATGGGGCTTTTGCATGGTGGGGGATCTGTGATTATGTGACAGTGATCCATGTCAATGAAGACCAAATGGGTGGTTTATCCTTAGGAAATGCTGTTTGTATTTGGGATATGTATTTACTATAAGTAAATATTAAGTAATTCAGTTCAGCTGACATACTTATAAAGAACCAAATCCTTTCTCTTTACTCATGTTCCTGCATTGGCTTAAACAATTGAATCAACATAGTGAGGCAGGCTTATTCTCGAGATGGAACGAGGGAGATATTAACTTCATCGAGCTTTGTCTTCAGAATACACTTCCCTAAAAATCCCTGGCATTTCTGTCACTCAGGAACAAGCAGGTTCGCTGATATGTAACTTCTTCATGACCCAGTCCCATCCCCCATTTCCAGCAGCTGCTGCCATAAATCCATTTACAGTGGCATGAAAGGTCCTCTGCAACCATTTGTGTGAATGGTTGGAGGCATCTGCTGCCAGGGAGCCCAGACCACATTGACCCATGTAGGTTGGTCAATTAGGTTGTGGGTGTGGAGGGTTAGGTTGTGGGTGTGGAGAGAGACTTTTGGAGAAAATTTGACCAGGTTCAGGAGGAAGGGGGTGGATCCTGGCAGCAACAACTTGCACCAGGATCCTACCCCCTGCCTCTCTCAGATGTATGCCAACTACATAACTGGCTTAGGTCTGAGGAGACTGATAGGCCACCAGACAGCCTCCTGAGAGGTAAGTACGTACAATAGTTTTTCCTTTTTTAATTTATGCCTCATTAAATTAAAAAAGAAATTTGAGTTTGAATCTCTCTCATTATCTGTAATCTGAATAAGAGTACAGTATATTGAACATATACAGTATATTGAACATATGCTCGTAAATATTATAAGGTATTTTGAAATATTGTGAGCTGATATGCAAATTTTGCCCCCAAAGTGGGATAGAAATCTTACTAAATAAATAAATATTTGGAATGATGTTAGCTAAAATTTTGTGACAAGAAAAGCTGAGTTATGTGACCTGTATAAATTATGTGAGCTGAGTACATGTTTGCAATGTCTGTATTTTTCGTAGTTTATTGTTCAATCATTCAAGGGCTCTTCTTTAAAAAAATCAGATCTGTTCTAGGACCCCCTTGTCCTGTCGAGTTCTCTTTCCAAACATAGAAACCTTATGCCCATTTTAGGCTAATTAGCTTTCCTTATCCCCAAGAAATAGTGAGCCTTAATTATGTGCAAAGCTCTGGTGAACCCCAATCGTGTTCTGGCATCATGGCACACTTTATAAAACAATAACACAGGCAATGATTCTGGAACAAAAGGAAAAATGAAAATGAATTTCGGTAGGGAGAGATCAAATTCTAACGGAAGAAGAATGTTAAAATAGATACAATTTGGAAGTGAAATAAGGAAGGTGAAACAGGAAAATCCAGGATAATTGTATGGAGTAGTGGAGGTAGGTGGCTGATGAACATGGACAAATAGAAATTTGAACAGGGTGACCAGATAACATAAGCACAAAAGAAGACAAGGCAACCCAAAATGTAGGACGTAAAAAAATGTAGGACATGACAAAATAAAAGCTAAAAACACTTGTGTATTGATTTCATGTGGTTAAACACTATGGGCACAATCCTACCCCTGTGTTAGGCTGTCACAAGTTCCTTGCACTAGCCTAGGAGGGTCACAAATATGCTATAAAACACATTTGTGCCTCCTTGGGAACAAGTGGCACCAGCGCACAGAGGTGTGCTGGAGCACGGAGGCTGGACGGCTTGCGCCAGGTAGGTTGCGTCAGCCAAGCTCAGTTGATTCAGGGGTCTGAGGAGGGCGGGGAGGAGGTGGGAGGGAGGCATTCTGGGGCATGGGGAGGGCAGGCAGAGGGCAGTCCCGGGGGTGGGTGGGTGGGAGGTGAGCAGGAGGCGGAACTGGGACCCGGCTGTTATGCCAGATCCCAACACCATTCCCTGAGCAGCACGAAGTGGCTTGCAGCTGCTCCATTCTCCTCGAATTATGCCACTTCCTGAGGTGGCGCTAGTCTAAGAAGACCTGTTGGGGTTGTGGTGGCTTATCCGGGGGGTAAGAGGAAGAGTTTCTCCTTACCTCTGGCTGAGCCACTTCTGGCCCCAATCTGGCGCTGTATACAGCTCAGGCCTCCCGGCCTGCCTGTTCCAGTGCAAAATAGGATTGTGCTGTATATTACTTATTATTAAATTTAAAACTATATTACATCTAATTTATTAATTACAAAAAGTCTTATGTGCTGCCTGCAGGAGCCTGCTCACAGGGAAAAGGAGGACATTTAAATTCTTTTCCAGGGCCCAAGGCTAAAAAAGAGCACACATCCTAGAACAAGGGTGTCCAAACTTTTCGGCAGGAGGGCCACATCATCTCTCTAACACTTTGTCTGGGGCTGGGGAAAAAAAGAATTAATTTACACTTCAAATTTGAATAAATAAATGAATATATTAGAGATGGGACTTATATGAATGAATGAAGGTCTTGCATTAGCTCAAGGCCTATAAAAGGCCTTGCACAAAGCAAGGCCAGCCTTTCCTTTGCGGCCCCTGCTGCATCACAGAGGTGAAACAGCAAGCAGTGGAGGGAGTCCTCATCCCACAGCTCACACGAGAGGTCAAACAGTTGGCCATCACGCTGAGAGCAGTTGCATCAGGTCAGTACGGGCTCCAGCAAGTCTCCAGAAGGCCAGAGGCTCATTGGAGACTGGGGGCTTCTTGAGGGCTGGATTGGGAGTCCTCGAGGGCCGCAAGTGGCCCCAGGGCTGGGGTTTGGGCACCCCTGTCCTAGAAAAAGAGGACGTCTGGTTACCCTTGAGGGTACAGTAGTTTTTAAAACTGGAGTTTTCTTTGGGAAAAAAGGTCACATGCATCCTATAAGTGTGGAACTGCAGAAATTAATGTAAGACCATATTGCAGAGGAGCTTTGAAAGAGCTTTTGAGGAAATTACCGTGACACGACCTTTAGTGAACTTAATTTATGGTTTTCAGTATGGGCCACTGCATTTTTCTCATCTTCCCAACATTTATTAAAGTGGGCTCTGTATCTGCTTCTTCATAAGAACATAAGAACATAAGAACAGCCCCACTGGATCAGGCCATAGGCCCATCTAGTCCAGCTTCCTGTATCTCACAGCGGCCCACCAAATGCCCCAGGGAGCACACCAGATAACAAGAGACCTCATCCTGGTGCTCTCCCCTACATCTGGCATTCTGACTTAACCCATTCCTAAAATCAGGAGGTTGCGCATACTCATCATGGCTTGTACCCCATAACGGATTTTTCCTCCAGAAACTCGTCCAATCCCCTTTTAAAGGCGTCTAGGCTAGACGCCAGCACCACATCCTGTGGCAAGGAGTTCCACAGACCGACCACGCGCTGAGTAAAGAAATATTTTCTTTTGTCTGTCCTAACCCGCCCAACACTCAATTTTAGTGGATGTCCCCTGGTTCTGGTATTATGTGAGAGTGTAAAGAGCATCTCCCTATCCACTCTGTCCATCCCCTGCATAATTTTGTATGTCTCAATCATGTCCCCCCTCAAGCGTCTCTTTTCTAGGCTGAAGAGGCCCAAACGCCGTAGCCTTTCCTCATAAGGAAGGTGCCCCAGCCCCGTAATCATCTTAGTCGCTCTCTTTTGCACCTTTTCCATTTCCACTATGTCTTTTTTGAGATGCGGCGACCAGAACTGGACACAATACTCCAGGTGTGGCCTTACCATAGATTTGTACAACGGCATTATAATACTAGCCGTTTTGTTCTCAATACCCTTCCTAATGATCCCAAGCATAGAATTGGCCTTCTTCACTGCTGCCGCACATTGGGTGGACACTTTCATCGACCTGTCCACCACCACCCCAAGATCTCTCTCCTGATCTGTCACAGACAGCTCAGAACCCATCAGCCTATATCTAAAGTTTTGATTTTTTGCCCCAATGTGCATGACTTTACACTTACCGACATTGAAGCGCATCTGCCATTTTGCTGCCCATTCTGCCAGTCTGGAGAGATCCTTCTGGAGCTCCTCACAATCACTTCTGGTCTTTACCACTCGGAAAAGTTTGGTGTCATCTGCAAACTTAGCCACTTCACTGCTCAACCCTGTCTCCAGGTCATTTATGAAGAGGTTGAAAAGCACCGGTCCCAGGACAGATCCTTGGGGCACACCGCTTTTCACCTCTCTCCATTGTGAAAATTGCCCATTGACACCCACTCTCTGCTTCCTGGCCTCCAACCAGTTCTCAATCCACGAGAGGACCTGTCCTCTAATTCCCTGACTGTGGAGTTTTTTCAGTAGCCTTTGGTGAGGGACCGTGTCAAACGCCTTCTGAAAGTCCAGATATATAATGTCCACGGGTTCTCCCGCATCCACATGCCTGTTGACCTTTTCAAAGAATTCTATAAGGTTCGTGAGGCAAGACTTACCCTTACAGAAGCCATGCTGACTCTCCCTCAGCAAGGCCTGTTCGTCTATGTGTTTTGAGATCCTATCTTTGATGAGGCATTCCACCATCTTACCCGGTATGGATGTTAGGCTGACCGGCCTATAGTTTCCCGGGTCCCCCCTCTTTCCCTTTTTAAAAATAGGCGTGACATTTGCTATCCTCCAATCTTCTGGTACCGTGGCCGTTTTGAGGGACAAGTTGCATACCTTAGTCAAGAGATCTGCAACTTCATTCTTCAATTCCTTAATAACCCTTGGGTGTATGCCATCAGGGCCCGGTGACTTATTGATCTTTAATTTATCAATGAGGTCTGAAACATCTTCTCTTTTAACCTCTATCTGACTTAACTCCTCGGTTAGGAGGGGCCGTTCGGGCAGCGGTATCTGCCCGAGGTCTTCTGTCGTGAAGACAGATGCAAAGAACTCATTTAATTTCTCTGCCATCTCTAAGTCTCCTTTTATCTCCCCTTTCCCTCCCTCACCATCCAGAGGGCCAACCGCTTCTCTGGCGGGTTTCCTGCTTCTAACATATTTGAAGAAGCTTTTATTATTCCCCTTAATGTTGCTGGCCATGCGTTCCTCATAGTCTCGCTTGGCCTCCCCTATCACCTTCTTACATTTCTTTTGCCACAGTTTATGTTCCTTTTTATTCTCTTCATTAGGGCAAGACTTCCATTTACGGAAGGAAGCTTCCTTGCCCTTCACAGCCTCTCTAACTTGGCTGGTTAGCCATGCGGGCACTCTCCTGGATTTAGTGGAACCCTTCTTTCTTTGCGGTATACACCTCTGCTGGGCCTCTATTACTGTTGTTTTAAGCAGCCTCCATGCACTTTGGAGAGATTGGACTCTTTTTACCCTCCCTTTCAACCTCCTCCTAACCAGCCTCCTCATTTGAGGGAAGTCCGCCCGTCGGAAGTCAAGGGTTTTTGTTAGAGATTTGCCTGGTATTCTTCCCCCAACGTGCACGTCAAAACGGATCGCAGCATGATCACTGTTCCCCAATGGCTCAGTAACGTTTACATCTCTAACCAGGTCCTGCGTACCGCACAAAATTAAATCCAGAGTCACCTGTCCTCTGGTGGGCTCCGTGACTAGCTGATCTAAGCCACAGTCATTTAGCACGTCAAGAAATCCGGTTTCCTTATCTTGACCAGAACACAAATTGACCCAGTCAATATGAGGATAATTGAAGTCCCCCATGATTACAACCCTGTCCTTCCTTGTCACCTCCCTGATCTGTTTCCTCATTTCAAGGTCCCCATCAGATTTCTGGTCTGGAGGACGATAGCACACCCCCAGTATTACATCGCTGCTCAAGCCTGGTAATTTAACCCACAGAGATTCTACGGTGGAGTCGGACCCACCTTCAATCTCTACTTTGCTGGATTCTATCCCTTCCTTAACATAAAGGGCCACCCCACCTCCAACACGCCCCTGCCTGTCCCTCCTGTAGAGTTTATAGCCCGGGATTGCGGTATCCCACTGATTCTCCGCATTCCACCAGGTTTCTGTTATGCCCACTATGTCAATGTTTTCCCTTGTTACCAGACATTCCAGTTCTCCCACCTTTGCTCGTAGACTTCGGGCATTTGCATAAAAGCATTTATACATGGAATGCCCCAGGATGGGCTGCTTATTCGCTCCTTTGTCCCCACATCCTCTCATTGTGCCAAACCGTCTATCACATCCCATCTCCCTACCTTTCCCAATTTCTTCTCCTACCCTGCCTTTGTCTTGTTGTTCTCTAACCTCCCCATCCTCATCCCATAGGGATGAGGAGTCCCGAACCGGATGCCCCTCGGCTCCTGTCGGCCTTCCCCCAGGGATCAGTTTAAAAGCTGCTCTGCCACCTTTTTAATGTTATGCGCCAGCAGTCTGGTTCCATTCTGGTTCAAATGGAGCCCGTCCCTCTTGTACAGGCCCCGCTTGTCCCAAAACGTTCCCCAGTGCCTAACGAATCTAAACCCCTCCTCCCTACACCACCGTCTCATCCACGCATTGAGACCCCTGATCTCCGCCTGCCTAGCTGGCCCTGCGCGTGGAACAGGTAGCACTTCAGAGAACGCTACCTTTGAGGTCCTGGCTTTCAGCTTCCTGCCTAAAAGCCTAAATTTGGCCTCCAGGACCTCCCAGCTACACTTGCCCACGTCGTTGGTGCCGACATGCACCACAGCCGCTACCTCTCCCCCAGCACTGTCTACTAGCCTGTCTAGACGAGAAGTGATGTCCGCAACCTTCGCACCAGGCAGGCAAGTCACCATGCGGTCCTCACATCCGTCGCAAACCCCCCTCTCTATGTTTCTAATAATCGAATCCCCCACTACAAGAAGCCCCCGACCCCCCTCCCGCCAAGGAGTATCCCGAGTGCGCTCGGATACGGGCCCATCCCCTGGAGAAGGGGTCCCCCCTAGGGGATTGTTTCCCTCCTCTCCAGGATGACGTCCTCCAGTCCCGAGACTTCCCACCCGGGCAGCTGAGGAGCTGCACGCCTGAGGTTGGGACGAAGCCTGATCGTCCCCAGAAGTCTCCCCACGGTCCTCCTCTGGCTGCCTGCGCTTCTCCAGGTCGGCCACCAAGGCTTCAAGGGAGCGGACGCGTTCCCTGAGAGCCTGGAGCTCCTTGCACCGAGGACACACCCATGACTTATGCCCCAGAGGCATATAATCATACATGTGGCACTCGATGCAGAACACTGGATAGCCCCCACCCTGCTGCTGGCTGTCTGACTGCATAGCTTTTTTGTTGTTGTTGTTGTTTTATTTAGGGGTCCTTTTAAAAACCGTACACTGGATAGCAGCCCTTTTCTCTAGGGAAGAGGAAGGGCAGCGTATGGGGCCCTGGCCTCCTCGCCCTGCTGCTGAACTCGCCCAGATGCTAAACTCTTGTGCCTTACCTGGCACTTAGTTCCCAGAGGCACTGGGTTCCCAGAGGCCACACGCGTCTGCAGAGAGCCTCACGCGATGGCCCGCCTAGCCTTATACTCCTGGCTGGCTCCTCCTCCCTCCTTCCTTCCTGATTGGAAGGGGGCTGGCCTTCCCAGGTGAGTTTACAAAAGCTCAGGAAGGCAAATGGCTGCTGATGGGCGTGACCTACTCTGCAGGCTCCTGAATGGACTGCTTGGATTAGCCTACTGGGGCTCTTAATGGGTTGGGAATTGGCCCGTCCCCTCCTAGTTCTGTTCTCTTAGGCTGGACTGTTTTTGTAACCTCAAGCTAGTTTTTATTTGGGTTTGTTTAATTATTTATTGCTCTCTAGATCCTGTGTCCCAATTTACTGACCTGTTTAGGTTAAGTTCTAACTTAGATTAGGTTTAACCTGGGTTAAGTATAGGTTTAATTTAAACAAGTAGAAAACCTACTTTTCACTTTATCCTCCTCCCTTCCTTCGATTAAGTGCTACCTTAGGTGCAGCTAACTTTCAATTTTGATTTAAATGCCTGACCCTTGGGCACTTACTCACGAGTAGGACGCTGCTCTTACTCACGAGTAGGACTCTGCTCCTGCTCAGAGTAGCCCTATGTACCTCCCTTAGGTGCTAACTTTCAATTTTGATTTAAGGTTGCTTTAAAGGTAAGGTTAAGGTTAGAAGACAGGGAGTTAGAAAGACAAAGCGTTAGAATGAGTACACTTACCTCCTCCTCCTGCTCCTCCTCCTCTCCTTCTCCAAAACTCAGAGGTCTCCTTGCCTTCTCCTCGCCCAGATGCTAAACTCTTGTGCCTTACCTGGCACTTAGTTCCCAGAGGCACTTGGTGCCAAGTAAATGGGACCCTTCCTTTGAAACAGAAGTAGCTGGTATTTTTTTGTGTCAGCCAATGGCCCAGTTTGACAGAACAGCAGGAGGCAATGACTACAGACTGCTGTAGTTCAGGCCTTTTTAAAGATGTGATCCAGAAACACAGGCAGCGCTATTTTTCATCAAATGCCGAAGCAGTCAAACAAGGTTTCAGCTACTGTGCTGCAAAAAAAAAAAAAAGCATGCCAGCTGATTTCAAGAAGACCCGCTCTGTTTGCCCACAGAGATGTTGTCAGAGGAGAAATTGCTCTCCTGGGCGTTACTGGTGGAACAGAAGAGCAAGAGGTATTAGTAAATAAGACAATAGAATATTTCCTTTATTTGTAAATGCCACCTCCGTACTAGGATGTAGGTAGCTTAATTTCATTTTTGTTAGGGTGTTCACCACCATTGCTATCATTTTGTCATAATGACTGAAATTGTGTACCATCTACATTTAACCTTTGTGAGAAGCTACTCAGACGCCTGCGTTGGCTCAGTCATGTCGTGAGAATGGATGATGGCCGGATCCCAAAGGATCTCCTCTATGGAGAACTCGTGCAAGGAAAGCGCCCTACAGGTAGACCACAGCTGCGATACAAGGACATCTGCAAGAGGGATCTGAAGGCCTTAGGAGTGGACCTAAACAAGTGGGAAACCCTGGCCTCTGAGTGGCCCGCTTGGAGACGGGCTGTGCAGCAGTTTGAAGAGACACTTTGCCAACAGTCTGAGGCAAAGAGGCAAAGAAGGAAGGCCCATAGCCAGGGAGACAGACCAGGGACAGACTGCACTTGCTCCCGGTGTGGAAGGGATTGTCACTCCCGGATTGGCCTTTTCAGCCACACTAGACGCTGTGCCAGAACCACCTTTCAGAGTGCAATACCAGAGTCTTCCGAGACTGAAGGTTGCCAATACAATACAATACTCTGAAGTGGCTACCTCAGTGGTGTAGCTATAGGGTGGTGGTGCAGTAAGTAAAGCAGGTGTCATAATGCGCTGTGTGAATGGCCCCTCCCACTCACCATCAGAGCCATTTTGGGCAGCGATAGCAACTCTGCATGTTGCAGTTGCTGCCCAGAATGGCTCCAATGGCAAGTGGGAGGGCTGCTTACATGGTGCATTGCAGTGCTTGCAGTACTTACCGTGCTACCGCCTGTAGCTACACTGTGACAAAAAAAGTTGTTAACTTCAAACCCAGTGTTTTTCAAACTGTGGGTCGGGACACACTAGGTGGGGTCGTGAACCAATTTCAGGTGGGTCCCCATTCATTTCAATATTTTTTTTAATATATTAGACTTGATGCTACCATGATATGTGTGACTGCATTTGGGGAAATGTGACAGACCTGTACTTTTAACAAGCTACTCTGTATATGCTTTCAACAATGATAGTAAATGGGACTTACTCCTTTGTAAGTGTGAGAGGGATTGCAGCCTAGGATTGTGAAAAATTTTCCTGCTTGATGATGTCACTTCTGGTCATGACATCACTTCCAGTGGGCCCTGACAGATTCTAAAAATTGGGTCCTGGTGCTCAATGTGTGAGAACCACTGCTAACCAATACAAAATTTTGCTCAACACAGTAAACGGCTTGATACAGCCACTGTGTTGCAGTGAATAGAACGTAGGACTTGGAGCTGGAAGACCTGACTGCGATCCTTGTTTAGGAATACGGTTCACAAAGTGACCTTGGGCCAGTTGTGGTCTCTCAGCCTAAGCGACCTCACAGAGCTGCAGGGATGACAAAAGTGAGCTACCCCATGTACATTGCCCTGAACTCCTTGGAGGAAGGGCAGACACAAATGTGATGTTTACTTTTCATAAGTAATAACACATTCAGAGTCATTTGTTGGGGAATCTGAACCTAGTTCCTCAATGGTTTAGGCCCCAATTCTAATCAACTTTCCAGCTCTGACATAGCTGTGCCAATGGGGCATGTGCAGCATCTTGCAGTTGGAGGGCAGTCACAGAGTCCTCTTCAAAGTAAGGGAATATTTGTTCCCTTACCTCAGAGCTGCATTGCCCTTACCTTGGTGCTGGAAAGTTGGTTAGGATTGCGTCTTGCAGTCTTCTGTTGCAGATTGCAGTCTTCTGTTAACTGCAAAAGTATTATGCTATGCACACAGCTTCTAAACTTATACCTATATATAGTCCCTGGCTCTATTTATATATAGAGGGAAACTTAACCGTGATTTCTCCCAGCCCATCAAAATAAGTAAAGTACACATCAAACGTGAAACATACTGATCATCCATTCTTATCAGTCATGTCTATTATCACCTCTTATCAGTGGTAACAGTCTCCTTTCAGTTACTGTATTTCTGTCTTGAGATTATAGCATGAATTGTTCCAGCACTGAGGTTTTGAGTGAGACAGAAAGCTTGGGTAGCCCTTAATACTTTCAGAAATGCAATCAAATATTGCTGAACTTTCTGACATTTGTTCGAGTTGGCTCTGCTCTAACAATAGGAAAATACAGCTTCCTTTCTGTGTTAGCATACTATCACTAATACGTCCTCAACTAGTTAGGTGAGAGTTTCAAATTATTACTGAAAAAAGATTAATAGTAAATTCACAGCACAAATCTGTGCATGTCTACTCAGAAGTAAGTACCATTCTGTTAAGTGGGGCTCACTTCCAGGAAAGTGCACATAGGATTATGTGCACCGTACATAGGTCATTGTGCCAGGCATTTCTTACCAGTTGTGGGCTGCTGTGCAGAACATCAACAGAAGGATGACACCTCCACGATGTATTATTAACATAAAGCCAGCCAGCTGGACTGGCTACAGCAAACTTTAATTTGCTAGTTATATCACTTTACAGCTGCATTTTGCTGGAAAGAAAGGCTGTCTCGTTGAATAAGTGTGAAGGAGAGGATGTTAACAGGTTGGCTCAAGGTCTCAGGAGGCCTCCAAATATTGTAATAAATAGATTTGATATGGGGGAAGGAATTTTCTTTAGAGAAGAGAAAGTAATCTTGGCACTTGAAACCAAAACATTACATGCTGTGGAAAAGTTAAGGATTTGGAGTGCAAATACCAAATAACCCCACGTCAAACTGACCATACTGATGCCATAATTGGAATAAAAGTTGTTCTAGACAAAAAAATAAGAGAATGGAGAAAACTGTCGCATAGTTAAGTACTGCAGGTGCCGTAATGCGCGGTGTAAGCATCTCCTCCCACTCACCATTGGGGCCATTCTGGAGAGGCACAGGAGATGCTGTTTGGTTTGGCAAATGCCTGCACGTTGCTGTTGCTGCCTGGAATGGCTCCAGTGGCGAGTGGGATGGGCCATTTACACAGTGCATTGCAGCGCCTGCAATACTTACTGTTTTGTCCTTCTTCTAGCTACACTACTGCGAGAAAGACAAAGATACGTTGCAAACAGGAAAGGGAAAAGGATTCCCTGAAAATGCTGAGCAAATATTTCTTTACTCAGTGTGTGGTTGGTCTATGGAACTCCTTGCCACAGAATGTGGTGCTGGCGTCTAGCCTATACACCTTTAAAAGGGGACTAGACAAGTTTCTGGAGAAAAAATCCATTACGGGGTACAAGCCATGATGTGTATGCGCAACCTCCTGATTTTAGAAATGGGTTATGTCAGAATGCCAGATGCAAGGGAGGGCACCAGGATGAGGTCTCTTGTTATCTGGTGTGCTCCCTGGGGCATTTGGTGGGCTGCTGTGAGATACAGGAAGCTGGACTAGATGGGCCGATGGCCTGATCCAGTGGGGCTGTTCTTATGTTCTTATGTACCCGATCATAAGGTTCCAAAACAGCAAGTAGATGAAACCTTAATTAGGACTAACTAAACATTAACAATGAGCAAGCAATGACCTTTTGAGCAAGCTAGTTCATCCGAGCTCTTTTTTTAAATCAAAACAACAGAAGTAGGATGGTGAAGGGATGAAACTGGGTATGGTGGAAAGCCGCAGAGCATTTGGCCTGAAGCAAAGCTCCAAAACTACAGGTAACCATGTAAGCAGGTAACCACAGGTAACCTCTGGCATTCTCATTCTGGCTCTTCAAGATTGTCTAATGCATCTCTGCTATCCAACCATTTGCCAGCTAGGAGTTAGGAATTTCTGTTCCATTTTGGTGAATGCCAGGGGCTTCAACCATTGCCACTCATTTGAATCCCTTTTGTTCTTTAGAACTGTATTATGGCCACAGAGAGATGAACATTGGTCCTGTGCAGAGTCCCACTGCAGTTCTCCACCCCAAAAGGGAAAAGTAAATGTTCCAAGCCATCTTTCGAGAGCCCACAACAGGAAACCACTGCATGAAGACTTAGATGGCACCCCTCTCTCTCTCACAAACTCCTGAGTATGATCTCAATCCAGAGAACAGGTGTGACTGATGCTGTTGTCAATTTCTTGCTACTCTCTCCTTGCTCCCCAAAGGCAGCTGCCTGTGCCTTCTCCCCTGGCTAAAAAGTTAATTCCAGGTGATCACAGAGGCTAAAACCCTCACCATGGAGAGATGTAGTGTCTGTTGCACAAGGTTGCCTTCTTCCCAGGGAGCTACCTTTGTGCCCTTTCTCTGTGTTTGTGTTTATGTGTAGTGTCCTTGGGGCATCTTGCTATAGCTTGCTTCTTGCTTTGCTCTTCATTCCCAGTGCCTGGTCAGGGAGATGTCTTCCAGCATTGGTTGCTCATTAGCCCTGCACCAACACTCCCCCACCCCCGACTGCTCTGTTCACTTTGGTGGTGCTTCTTTAGCTGCTGGTGTTGAGCTGGCTGGATGTGGTGATTGCCTCCTTAGACATCACACTGATGGTACATGGGCATAACATTGATGACACACAAACGTAACACTGATAATGCATGAACATTACAACAACAGTGTGCCAATGATGTGCTGATGCCAGGACACTGTTCTGTGTGTGATAGGCTGTGTCAGGGGTTCCATGGATGCTGTTAGCATTGGTGGGAAGGGCTGTACCATTGTTAATGGAGAGGCTACACCAGCATTACTAGGAGGGCTGTGCTGGTGTGGTGTGATGTGTGATGTCAGCATGGTGCCTGAATAGGACTGATCCATTAGTTTTTTCCTATAAAGTTCTGGGAAATATGGCAGCAAACCCATTTTTGCCCGACCCACAGGTGTATACATTTGGTCCCTGTTGCATATATGCATAACTGGGCAGAAATGGCTTAAACTGATGGGAGCCGGGGGGTGGATTTTATTCAGTTCCCCTGCTACCCTTTCTCCCATAAATCAAGTGGTGACTGTAATTTTTCCAGGATACTCTGAAACTCTAAATTAGTCCTTTATGTTACTTTCTATCAGTCTAATTAGCCTCCTCCATGTATTTAAATTAATTTGGTTGCACCATCTAATGTCTGAGCTGCATTAAAGTTTAAATACAGTACACTAAAGCAAACGGCTCCCATTTGTACATCGTACTAATTGCTGTACAATTATGGCTTTGAGTTAGTTTATCTTTGGCAGTAGCAGAGCTTTTTTATGCATTGCTTGTTTGCAAGTTTGTTTTCCCAACAGAACAGTCTAGAGAAGGAAAGCTTTTATCTAAAGTCATTTTGGGGTAATGCCGATAATTACAAGTGAAAGAACATTTTTAATGAAAAAAGTAAAGATATATTTTCTCATTTCAATACCCCCCCCTTGGATGGGCAGAGAGGACTAAAAAACCAGGGATCTCTATTATGTGCAATGAAAATATTCAACACATTTGAAGTACTTCAAATACAGGCCAGTAGGATGTAATATATTTGGTGTCATTCAGAAGCCTCCAGTTTCAATCAGAGCAAAGATGGAAATGGGTCTGCAAAAGCTCAACGGCTTTCCCTACATTCGATGACTTTCTAAGCCAAACTATAAAATGAGTATATGATAATATTTACCTTCCCTGCAAGAGCACTGTGTGGATTAAACTTAAATAAAGGTAAAATTCTCACTTCAAAATCTTGGCGGAAAAGGCATGATAAGTACCAAATATTGTAGTAAATTAATTCAATTTCCCTACACATGCCTTTTTGATTGGACAGATTTGGTTTTTTTAAACACTGAAATCCAAATGTGGTAATAGCAAAGAAAGGCGATGAATCAAATCTTAAGAAATAATGAAGAACATGATCCTGCATGAACTTCTCCTGCACAAGCCTAGTATCCAGTCCTATCCTGGGTTTAGGGTGGCAAATCTCATGATATACCACCACAAGTCCTGGGCCGACAGTGCAAAAGCTGTGCCACTCTTGTGTACACTGGAGGCCACCAGTGCAAGTGGCTGGAGGTCCTGCATGAACAATAGTGGCTCACACTCATCCTGCCAGAGGTTCATGGAAGGATCTTGGCCGGTTCAGGGCAGGGAACAAGTTGGGAAGGGGGTATGAGGGGAAGGATCTAAGCAGTATTTGTGCACACTCTGTTCTACAGAATTGGCACAGGTCTGAGAAGACCCATTGTGGAGCTGGAGGCTTATGGAGGAGTAAGTGAATTTAAATCTCCTTTCTCCTTCAGAGCCTTCCAGTCTGCCCACCCCCTGCTGGATATAGCATGCTCCATTTTGGCATAGCTGCACCAGCATGGGGGGGGGAAGAGGATAGGATTGGACTGTTAGTGTTTGCTCCGAACACCGTAACTAACATGAGTGTAGGATTTGTGAGTGGAATTATTTTCACCCGGATGAGCTAAAGCAAGATAATTGACACTAAAGCAAGATAATTCCACCCAGCCAGCACTGTAATCCTAGCTAGAGGGAGACTAGCAAGTTATGTGCGCTTACCCCAAGTGTGATTACTAGATTTGTGGAGGGTGAGAGCATTTCTCACTGACCCTACAGATTGCAAAGGACAGCATTATGATAGTGAGATAGTATTGACTGGACAACTACAGCATATTATATAGTTTAGCAATATCAAGTGTTGGTTGAACACGAATGGATCAGTACCCATCATGTTCCTTATACATAACTACTCCCTTGAGTCTTTGGGCTTTGCACTGAGTTTAGGCTTGGGCCTTAAATTAAATTCTACCTGTGTATAGGCAGGAAACGGTCTCAACGTCTTCTAGAACAGTTAACATTTTAAGTATTTTTGCAGAATTGTACAGCAAGCAGTTGGTTACAAGCCTGTTAAGTTGAATCAGGAAAATGATACACTAGGGGAGTGTGAAGCCCTTATAGTGAGGTAGCATATCACTGAGTATCAGAGACGGTGTAAAAGGCAGGCTGTCACCATTTTCCTTTCTTACAAGCTTCCCAAGGGCAATTGACCAGTGGTGGAAACAGGTTGTTTTACTAGATGGACCTTGGTCTGATCCAGCAAGGAAATTCTAATGTTCTCAGGAAGCAGGGTCCTGTGATAGTTATTTCTTCAGGGGATCATTGCTTCTTGTTCAATTACTCCCATAACTAAAGCTATTGGACAAACCAACAACTTTATGTAGATGTTTATGGATTTATGGAAAGAAACTGATGACAACAGCACTGAACAAAACACTGGTGCACCTTATTATCTACTATGATACTGATACTTTATCTAGAATTCATTTTGGTTTAGCAGGAACATTATCTGACAGTTTTCCAGTGGCATCAGTAGTCAGACAAGGCTGTCTTTTCATTGTCGCCCACTTTATTTAATTCATTTTTGAACATGATTTTAAATTCTCTGTGGAGGCTGAGAAATGTCATAGGCTTTGACACTTTAAATTACTCCTTGTTTGTTGAATACAGATGAATGTTACACATGAAATTGCCTTATAGTGAATCAAACCATTGCTACATGTACTCTAGTAGTGGTGGCTGCTCTTCAACAGCTCATGCAGCCCCACTACCTAAGATCCTTTTAACTGGATCTTGGGCACTGAACTGGAGACTTTGACCAATGCAAGAATAGAGTTTACCAATGAATTGTGGGCCTCCCCCAATGAATGTTATTAAACATTTGTTGAAAAGGAATTCTTTAGAGTAGTAGTAGTAGTAGTAGTAGTAGTAGTAGTAGTAGTAGTAGTAACTTTATTGTCATTGTGCTACAGGACAACGAAATTTATGCACCTTTCAGATACAAGCATAAATATATACTACAATTCCAACAATCACACTCTACAAACTCACCCACACATTCTATACAACATGCATCATAATATAAAAACAGTATAACAGACCATAATGCCCAGGAGCATGGTAACAACTATATCACCTTATTCAACGTAATTATGGCTGTGGGATAAAAACTGTTCAGGAATCATGTGGTGCGTGCTCGAATAGTTCTGTATCTGTATCTAATAGTTCTGTAGGGTAAGTACCACATACATACATCTTGCAGCAACTAACCTTATATCAGCTTAACTTTCATAATCCTTTTACAGACAACAGTAACCAAACATTCTGGGAAGTTTTTGTCAAGTGTTGTGAGGTCTAGTTTTCTAAGGACAAGAAAATGATATACATCGCCTTATGATATTTTATATCTAATTTCTATAAATGCTGTGATTATAGAAGGAAGAAGTGACAGTTAAGTAGAGGTGGGTGGGATTTATTTTCATATTATATATTTTACAGTACATTTTGTTCATAATAAATCCCACTAAACTGACCTGGAAAGACTCTTCCAGTTGATAAACTACTAAGGGAGCGAGATGAAACAGATTATGTAGACTGAGTGGTTTTTGAAACTATTGCTCATCCCTTGAATGAAGCCCAGAACATTTAATGAGAGAGAGAGAGAGAGAGAGAGAGAGAGAGAGAACTTTTTATGTATGCTCCTTCAACCACTTCCTCTTTTTTTCTTGTACCACTTCTTCTTTTTTTCTGTCTCTATCATCCATTAATAGGGATGTGTATATAACAAATGAAAAAAATGAACTGAATTGCTCCATTACAGTGTATTGGGACAGGAAAATCAAAATGAATGGGAGTTACAAAAATGAATGCAATAATAACAAATAAGTAGTGAAACAAATATGATTTTCCTCAATGAATAACAAATAACCCAGTCCTATCCACCACCAGCCTATGCAATTCAAGGGCACCAATGGAGAACTTAGAGCCCAAACTAACTTCTAACCCCACAAAACTGAAGAAAATAAATGGGGTTTCAGTCGTTGTTGCTAAATACTCAAGAGGGAGTCTGTCTGATCAGTAATGGCAAGGAATTCTACATGTGCTAATATACATTCCACATAGGCTGCCATAAAGATGGCCTCTCCTGGGTCACTGCCAGTCGAGCGTCACCTGGTGGTGGACCTGCAGGAAGATTCCTCCAACCGACTTCAGGGGTGGGCTGTTTCATAATGAGGGAGATTGTCCTTACTTGGTCCTAAAAACTAGCACCTTGAACTTCATTTGGAAACAGACCAGTAACCAGTGAAGCTGGTATAATGGTGGAGGGAAGTGGTCAATTGTGTATCATTACTTTGTCATGGTGTCCTAGCAAACTGAAATTAAATATATATGTGGCAATGTCGGGATGTTCCTGATAGTGCTGGGTAGAATGAATATGATAATACTCTGTTAATGCAAATATAATAGAATCTTCTTTTCTCACCCTAGGTAAAGGAAGACAATGTTTGACATTTTCACAGCAAATAGAA
The DNA here is from genome assembly GCF_035046505.1 of Tiliqua scincoides. Taxonomy (NCBI): domain Eukaryota; kingdom Metazoa; phylum Chordata; class Lepidosauria; order Squamata; family Scincidae; genus Tiliqua; species Tiliqua scincoides. The sequence continues at coordinate 217,960,567 of NC_089823.1, read as the reverse complement.
TTAAAATAATCTTATTTGTTTTCAGACAGGAGGGCCTTTCCCCCCTAGAAAATGTAAGGAGAGATAAAATTAAATGGTAATAAAGATTGTCATTCCTTAAGTACATTTTTATCAGACTCTTTGCTCATTCTTTTTTACCAGTTTCTTGACACAACAGTGTTAAATGGAACACTGCCCAGATTATGATAATGCCCTGCATTTTTGTAGCTCTCCTATCTGATTTGAAAAGCTTCTTTCTGTCTGAACGCACTTGAAGTTGGTGCTTTTATAAAACGGAATTCAGTTTGGGGTTAATAAGCCTTCTTTGAACCATTTAATGGTATCTTTGCAGCACCCTGTTATTGAATACAAAAACATATATTCAAAGCACTGAAGGCTGATTTAATTAATTTGTCTAATTAACAAAAGGGAAATTAATGTTATTTCTTGGCTGCTCCATTGTTTAGTGTTAGAAAAGGCAAATGTCAGCTGAATTACATATGAGCTATGATTATTGCTTCTCCAGAACATAAGGTTATCTCAATGTTGTTTTAGAGGTACATGAAATTTGATGTCCCTGACAATTTCAGGCCAGCAGTCCATGCGATTCTATAATTACTTTTGCCACTTTGCTTTGGTGTAGTCATTCATTATGAGACTGTGCTTATCTTGTCATACCTCCATGTCATTAGCAATGCTCTAATGCATTAGTGACCAAATGCAGGTTTCGCAGCCAGTGATTAGAGCCAGCCAAGTGAGTGATGCTTGAAATATCAGAATTGTTCCACTAATTTCCATCAAAATAATAATAGCAAGATGTCAGCATGAAAAGCAGGCTCTGCTCAAGGAATGTGCAGTGTCTGAAGATGGCATTGATATTGACATTGGATTGCCCAGCTCATGGTTATTGTTGAAATGAACAGGTCGCTGCTTATTTTCTTCTGCACAACTTCACACAGATAAAAATACTCTGTGGTACACAGTTGTAGATATATAAAATAGAAAGTAAAAGAAAATTTAAAAGTTGCATCATAGCTTTAGTTCCCGAGGGATTTAACTTGTTAAATCCTTTCATGGTCCACCAGCCGATTCATGTTCTCCTTCCACCCATAAGTTAACAACTGTATTTGTCATCATGTTGTCATTGTTATGGTGTCCAAGCATTGGCCCAATGAAAAGTTTGGGAGCAACTGACGGTATTGTTGAAGCTGAACACATGAAGGCTTAGGGCCCAATCCTATACCCTCCCAGCACCAGCGCTGAGCTCCACTGCAGGCACTGGGTGCCGTAAAGCACACTTACAACACTGAGACAGCAAGGAGCGCTGGTGTTGGGCTCAGCACTGGGAGACCAATGCAGGGGGCAAGCCCACAGTAAGGCACACTGCTGGGCATGGGGCAGGGTTTCTGGGTGAGGAGAGGAAATGGGGTGGCACCAGTGGGGCCCTGCTCTGTCAGATTCTATGCTTTGTGTTGGGCTGAAAAGCCTGACATGGAGCTCCTCCTGTCCGCGCTGGCGAAATAGCCCATTGGAAGAGACCCATTGTGGCCCTGCACCCTTACTTGGGGGAAGGGGACAAGGAGGCCTCCAGCAGTTGCCATTTTGGCACCACTGCCCCTGGCGGTGCCACCGCCGTTGGGATTGGGCTGTCCATGAGTACTTGTATGTGAGATCAAGGCAGTAAAATGGTGACAGCTGAGCAATGTAGACTCACTCAACTCCATGGACAGTGATTGACAGGAATTCCCACGTATACTTCTCCAAGCTTTTCAAAAGATGGCCTATAGTTTGTGTCTTCAAGTTCATTCCCCGGCACTTCCCTGACTTTGGGCACATTTTATGACAGAAAGGCGGGATAAATAGATAGATTTCCAGTTAAAAGGATTTCAGGCAGTAGGCAAAGGACTTTCCTAGATCTGATACCATGAGGAAACAGTTGACCCTCAGGATAGGTAATGCTGCCATAGATGGACTCAGTAACACCATTTACTCATTCCCCTCCAGTGAATGGAACTGTGCTGGCTGGAGCAGGTAGGCCTGGCACAGAATGTGGATTGAGATGGGGGGAAGACAGGGAGGGGGTATAACGGGGTCAAGGCAGGGCAATGATGGGATGAGTGGATTAGCCCCAGGAGAGGGGAGGACTGGTGGTGTGGTGTGTACCATATCCGATCCCTCTTCCCAGGCCTGATTTGCTGACATGGGTCAGTGTGGACTTGCACCAGCAATATTGGAGGCACAGGTCCAAGTTGACCCATAGCAGTGGCTATAGAGACAAATTTACCCTTACCCCAAGGAGACTTCCTGCCTACACCTGGATGCAGTGTAGCCTGCACTACTATCACTGCATTGGCGGGGGGGGGGGCGGCTTCAGTTTAGATCGGGCTACCCTTTCTGTTTAGTTCAGTCACAAAGCCATGAGAAAAGACTTCCTTCCCATTTCTGTGCCCAGGCCAACATTACAGAAAGAAAGAAAAAGCCTTAACATCTCTGCTTTCCTAATGTGCAGCATCAGCCTCCTGTACCAATAAGCAGAAAGAATAATTTAGGAATGGATTAACTGAAGATACACAAAGTTGCATAATTAAGCAAACGCAGAGTGCATAATTTATGGACCCAAATAAATGTTGCTGAATTGCATATTTATCCTTAATGCATTTCCCTTATTGTTATAATAGAAATTCAGTTGATGTAGTACAATATGTGGATGGTATAATTACATTGCATAAGATCTTCTTTTATGGGAATGTATTTTCATTTGTAAGCAGGACATGGAAAACATGGCAGAATCCCCCCTTCCATTATCTATATTTTATCTATCCATCCCACACCAATACCTGCACTTACTTTCAAGCCTCACCTTCCCTGCTGCTCTGCTGTTATTTCACTCTCCTCAACCCCTTCTTTCTACACATCATGTTTCTGGACTCTCTTGGCTTTCTTGTCAAAGCAAAAAGTGTGGGCTGAGACCTGTGCCACAGGGCCTAGGACATCACTGGGCACTATAGAAATGCAAGCAATAGTGATAAGAGGCAGTAACAACAAATGTTTTTAAAATAAAAATTAATTAAATAGAGGAAATAAATAAATAACAGTAGTTGTACTAGTAGCAGAAACACTGCACTTCCCTGAATGTCTCATTGGATAGACAAAGGGCTCAATCCTATCCAACGTTCCAGCACTGATGCAGCTGTAATGCAGCCTTGAGATAAAGGAACAAATGTTTCCTTACCTTGAGGAGGCCTCCATGACTGCCCTCCCACCCCACAGGATGTACCCTATACCCGTTGGCACAACTGCATCAGCGCTGGAAAGTTGGCTACGATTGGGCTGAAAGACACCTTGAGGTGGGGGTGGGCGTAGCGCTGTATCTCAGCAGTAAAGATGCTTTACATATCGAAGATCCCAAATTCAATCCCCAGCTATTCCAGGTAGACTGTCATCCAAAGCCTTGGAGAGGCAGCACAGAAAGTACTGAGCTAAATGAATGAATGGATTGCCCAATACAAGGCAGCTTCTTATGCTATCTTTCTTACACATATCTGAGGTCTTTTTCATCAAAAGGTTTCATGTTTGTAGGACCCACCTGTCATGGTTGAAAGCTCCTTGTTTTTAAAATAATAATAATAATAATAATAATAATAATAATAATAATAATAATAATAATAATAATAATAATAATACAGGTATTTACAGTTCAGCCATTGGACAATGCACTGAAACAATACAGTCCTAGTTTGATGTAAAAACAACAGGGAGAAGGCACACTAAACCACTAGGGGAAGAACTGTACCTCTTTGTGTGGTGGGACATGGAACAGGACCTCCATAGGTATTCCATGATGGAAATCATGATCACATGGGAAGACATAATCCTTTAAATTTCTTGATCCCAAATTCAATCATACGCAAAGAAAGGAAATTAAATATTGAAATGAAAAGGTAAGTATAAACTCTGCCATGCCCCACAGTCCACCATCTGAAACACCCCACTTCACTCTGTTTCATGGTAGGATGGGCTGGGTCTGACTTGTCCAACTTCTTGTTTGGCTCACTTTGTGAATTGGTCCGTTTCCAGGTACTAGCAAGAATGTAAATATGGAATGAATCAAGTTTTTCCACATTTTCTCATGCACTTTTTTTTTAAAATAGAGAACAGATTTTCTACAGAGGAAATTAAAAAGTACATAAAACTGAGAAACCGTGGCGTTGTTGAGAACTACATCAACTTTCAGTGTCAATAACTGGTGGTTCATATGATAGTCAAATGGCCTTGTTCTTCAGTAGAATTTTTTTTTTTCACTTGGCTTCAGCTTTCTTTGAGAAGCAATTATCATGGGTCCCTGAAATAACTTTTCCCAGAAGAGATGTCTATCATTATGATGAAAATCTTTTATGTCGGTTCTTTAAATTGCACTTCCTTCTAAAAATGACTAAACATTGATTTAATAAATATACTTGATTTGTGTATATTGTTTAAATTTAAAAAAGGCACAGCATAACTTAGGTTTCCTGTATGAACACTGAAAAATTGTGGATGGCTTTTGTTTTCATTAAATGTGCAGTCAGAAGGATCTTTTCATTTTAATGTGTCTTTTTTTTAATGGAAAGAAAAACTTAACATTAGCATTTGGTTCAGATTTCTATTTTGGATGGCATTCTTCTGAGTGATTTCTAAAATAATTTTCCCTCTCAGTGCATCTGTAAACATCTGAAAATATGACATTTGATTAAGGGCAATTGATAGAGACAGCTCAGAAAAAGCCCCCAAACTGGAGGCAAAATGGTTGCTGAATTGCAATCCAAATGTAAACCACATGGAGAGCAGATGTGGTAAATATGCATTCAGACAAACATCCATTGATGGTTTGGAATGGCACAAGCATTTCCTCCTGTTAAAGGCCCTTTTCTACATTACATGCTGCTCTGATGTACTTTTGTGTCTGGAATGCTGAAACTCAGTATGCATACATGTTACAGTTCCTTTCTTTTCCACCCTGACACCAGAAGCACAACCTTTTTATTGTCAATGTCTCCACTGAATTTTCTAACAGCAGCTGAGTAGGAATTCATTGAAATAGCATGTGTTTTGTTTCCTTTATTTATACCTCAGGACAAGCGGTTGTCAGGTCAGCCCCTATTTCAGAGGCTGAATCCATCCAGAGTGGAGATATATTTGCCTTGTTCTGAAGGGCAGCTTTTCCTGCTGATGGTGGTGATCACATAAATACCTTCAGGCCAGTGTACCTGAGTCATCAGTGAATGACCTCACTGACAATCTGAAACCACAAAATGCAGTTTATGAAAGTCTTGCTAAAGCAGCCTAGCCAGATTGAGGCACAACAGTGTCAATAAACAGAAATGAACCTGGTCATTGATGTGCAAGCTTAAAATTTCCAGAGCATGAGAAACTAATTCCAAAGAATAATAGCAGTATAAAACTCCTTGAGGAATGTTCATAACACTATTACCCGAAGTGCTTTTCAATAAAATCCAGGGCACTTAATGGAGTTTGCTCTTCATTGTTCTATCATCTTTTAATCTGTAATAAGAATGGCTAGGTACAATGAAGGATTTAAGAAGTAAATATATCTTGCGCAATTTCATTTGCTGGCAACGTCCACAAGCTCTTTTCTTGTAAGGTCCAAAAATGCAAAGTTCATTGTAGCTAAGAATCCAACCCCGGTTCCTAGAGTATTTCCACCGACTTGACCTTCTCTGGTAATTTGATCCATCCATGAGATGTTCAGTCAACTCAAATAATGCATAATGGTGTGTGTGTGTGTGTGTGTGTGTGTGTGTGAGAGAGAGAGAGAGAGAGAGAGAGAGAAGGAGGGGTGAAGAGAAGGTGCCTCCACTTTGCTTTCCAGTCCCTACTGGCTGGCTCAGAAGCTGAGGGGAAGGGGCCACTTTGCACAAGCATCCTGGGACCAGAACAAACTTACTGCTTTGCCCTGAGTGACCAGATGTCATAACTGCAAAAGAGGACAAGGCACCCCAAAATGTAGGACACCCAAGAAAAATGTAGGACATGACAAAATAAAAGCTATAAACACTCATATATTGATTTCATGTGGTCAAACACTTTATTACTTATTAAGTTTAAAACTATATTTCATAAAATTTATTACATATAATTTATTAATTACAAGAAGGCTCTGCGCTGCCTGCAGGGACCCACTCACAGGGAAAATGAGAACATTTTTCCAGGACATGAGGCTAAAAAAGAGGACATGTCCTGGAAAAAGAAGATGTCTGGTCACCCTGGCTTTGATCCCCTCCAGCAGAGGTGTTCAGACTGGGGCATCGCGATGCCCTAGCCTGTGGGTCCTGGCCTATTTGCCCTTAAGGGGCGGGGGCAGCCAGGAGGCAGGGAGGAGGCAGCGGCGCGATCCCCAGGATTGTGCTGCTCGGGGGGGGGGGCCACAGGCGCTTGGCTGCATTTACCACAGCCTCCTGCAACCTTCCCGTGGTGCGGGGAGCCCTGTAAGAGCCTCTGCAGGGCTCCCCAGGTCAGGGAAAGTGAAAGTGGGGCGATCGCGCTCCACTTCTGGTTTTGCAGAGGCAGAGCATGATTGCTCACTTTCACTGCTGCTGACCTGGGGAAACCTGCAGAGGCTCGTGCAGGGCTCCCTGCACCGGGGGAAGGCTGCTGCAGGGACTGGTGGGTGCACCCCAGTTCCTGCAGCCCCCCTGAGCAGCGCAATCCTGGGGATCACGTCGTTGCCTTCCCCCGTCCCAGCTGCCTCCCTCCCCTCCCTTGCATGAACTTACTGCGGGTTTCAAACTCCTGGAGAGTTTGAAAACTGCAGCCCTGCAGGAATGCCTCTGGTGTTGAGCTCCCTAGGTGGCCTTAGGCAAGCTACTCCATCCCAGCTGCAGTGTGGGGATAATAATACTTATCTTACAGGTTTGTTGTAAGGATTCCATCAGATACTACATGTGGAGCACTTTGCACAGTCAGAAAATGCTATATGCTAAGTATACCATCGTTATTATGGAGGAGAGCTATGTAGATATAGCTAGAGAGGTGATGTCAGCAAGCGCTGAAGATGGCAATGCAGAATTACTTTTAACGGGAGGGGATTAAAGGGGGGTTATGGGATCACATGCCCCACTTGCCGCACTTGATATATGTTTGCTGTGTAAGTGAGTTTGAAACATGCAGTGTCCTCTGGGACTACGGTGGAATTATGAAAGCTGGCTTCTGCTCTTGCATCATAGATAAACCTCAGGAAATAAAAAGGGAAATTCTTCTTGCATCCTTAACACAGCCTTGAATGCTATCAGTGTGATATTAGGCCAAAACGTCTCTATAGAATTCAAAGCTAATATGAGGGTGTAAACTTCATGCCACATGCAAGCAGCTCAATTTTAAACTGCCCTTATGCTGCTGGAACTAGTATTCTGGTAGCGTAAGGTGCTTGAATCCCCTGGGGGCTGGGGATAAGAATAGGCCCTCAGTTTGGCTGTACTTGTCGTAAGAGGCGACTAAACAGCCACCGGGTAGATGGGGCTCGTCAGCCTGGGAAGGAAGCTCATCTGAGAGAAGGAAAACTCTGATCCCAAACCTCCACTGCCTTGTGGCTACATCCAGTTATGGAAAAGGCTTCAGGAGTCAACCTCGAGGCAAAATCCGGAGCCGGAGTCCCTGAGGCAGTTCATGGCTGAACACAGTCACGTTCTGGCAACTCCTGCGACGGTGCTGGAACCAACCGTATTGGCCTCTGCCTTTCCATTGGACCATTTCAGCGACGTGGAGAGGGGGGATTTGCTGCATGGGTAACAGCCTATCCTCCATACCTACTTTACCCAGGCTTTGCGCACTGGAGAGGACACTCTGTTCCAGAACCTCCATTCAGAGCGTGACACCATAGTCTTCCAAGACTGAAGGATGCCAACTCAAGGTGCTTGATGGCTGTTGCAAACATGACACACCCTCAGGAGCAGGCTGCTGCAACTCCATGGTCCCCATTGCCAGTAAGTCAGCATGGGGGGCAGGAGGGAATTGGGAGGGGGGAACAGGGAGGAGGGGAGGAATGGAGATGAGATGGGATGGAATGGAGGTTGGAATTAGGGAAGGAGGCAGGATCTGTGGTAGTGGCACTGCTGATATTCTCTCCCCCTTCTGGGCCTTAATACGCCTTCCCAGGTTCACTTGAACTTGTGCCAGCAAAATCGCTAGTGGCGGTCCAAGTAGACCCATTCTGGCATTAGAAGCATATCCCTGGATAAGGAAATAAGTGTTCCCTTACCTGGAGTGGAGCTTCTGAAGTGCCCTCTATACCCCACAGGATGTACCAAACCTACTTCAGTGCTGAATTTCTCTCACAAGTTTCCAAAAGGGTGTTTTTGAAGGTAAATATGCATCATAAATGCTGATGGTAGGGATGGAAGTGGAAGAGGGTCTGAATTTGGAGCAGAAAAATGCCTGGTAGAGAAAAGATTAAGAACCATTTCCCCTTAAGAACATAAGAACAGCCCCACTGGATCAGGCCATAGGCCCATCTAGTCCAGCTTCCTGTATCTCACAGTGGCCCATCACTGCTTCCCTGCTCTGAATCATACCCTCTCAAAGTTGCATCCCTTGATGTTGACCCATCTCACAGCAACAGTAAAGCAACACTTTTTCTTAGGTCTGCCTAAGAAACATCACAAAATATTCTTTGGGAAGTTTTAGCAAGTCCTGTTTAAAAGCATGGAGGGTGACACTTTCCAAACAGGAAAGAGGTGAATGCCCCCATTTTGTTCCCCCGCCCAGAATGGCTCTGAAGGGGAATGGCAGCTTGCATGCTGAGGCTCCCTCAGAACTTAGTGCTTTGCACCCCCTTTAACTGATTGATAGTACAGTCTTTTGCGCATGATACCTGCCACTGGAACTCCATAGTCTCCCCAATAAAGCCCTTGCAAATACAATGAGTTACATGATGGTTAACTTGTAAGCCTCATTATTGCATCACCCAATGCAAATTGCTACACACTCTCTTTTTTTTTTAATCTGCTGAGCCATATTTTAATGTTGCTGTCACATTAAATATCTGTTGCTTCAACTCAATGAATGGTAGAATCATAAAGTGAAGTGATAGCCAGAAAGTGTTTCTGATGCCTAATGCACACCCTGATATTGAAAAATAAAACCACAGACATTTAGAACTAATTATATGCAAGTTACGGTAACAGATTTATGTTACAAGCACTGAACTATGATCTTCAGCTGTAATAACATGCTTAAGGGAGGGGAAAAAAATCTTAACAAGACAGATAGCTTTGGACTGTACAAGCAAAAAAACAAGCTTTTGTTTTGAAATGGTCTTGGCTGTTTAGTTATTTATAATACCTCAAATCAGAAGAAAGATCTAGTATTAAAGACTGATGAGAGCATCATAAGAAAATCTCTCCCTTAAGTCTTCTTCCTGAGTTGATTTGTCAAAGGAAGGCTAGATAGTACTTGCCCCCCAAAGGCAAATGTTTCCAGCATTGTAAACTACCATCTTCTCTACTATTTCTAATGATGCAGTTGATTTAAATGCTAGTAGATAGCATCTTTATGGGTGTTTCCATACAGACTACCATGACACCATTGTCTGTGCAGGGTGACGTATGAGAGGTTGGGTTTTGTGAACGTAAACACAGTACTCCCTAGCATGTGTTTAGTTAAGCCAAATGAGCACTAGCTACCCCATACACTGCTCTTTTAGTGACCCATTACTTTTATTCAAAATTGGGCAATGAGTGGGCCAAGCTGAACAGACCAGAGGCATCTTATATGGACTGCGAAATGTGTGCATGAAAAATAAAGGTCTTTTTGAATTTTTTGCTCCCAGACATTTGTCATTTCAATCCATTCCCTTTTACTCCAGCTGTGGGACAGTTTTGCATACTTACACAACTCTACCTTAATGAGTCCTTACCATGCCTTTTAAAATGTATGCAGGTTCACAGGGAAGTGCCTCAGAAGGCTTCTTCTTCATCACCATCATCATCACCACCACCACCATCAGCATCATCACTGGTTGTCTGTCTACACACAGGATCATATACAAAGTGACCCACGATAAAATACAGAACAAAATATACAATGACATAAAACACATTAAGGGCCCATTTCTACCCCAACTTTCCAGCTCCGCTGCAACTGTGCCAGTGGGGCATATGCTACTTCCTATGTGCCAGTGGGGTGGAGCAAACACAGAGGCCTCCCCAATGTTTATTTACGGGATGTTACTTAGGGGTAGAACACTTGTTTTGTGTGCTGAAGGTCTTGGGTTTGATACCTGGTAATCTCAGGTAGGGCAGGAAAAAAAAACCTGCCTGAGGCCTTGGAGAGGATTAATCAGTCAGTGTTGACAACGCTGCCTTAGATTGTCCTGTATTTGCCAAACTTTGAGAATGTTTTTGATTGATAACTGGGTTATAAATGGCTTAAATAAATTAATGTACAGACCAGGGGCTCTTCTGTGCAAGGCCTCAATGGGCCTCAGAATGGCCTGCAGAAGTCTCTGGAAGCTACTTCTGGTTTTCAGAGAGCTATTTGTGGTTTGCTTCCAAAAACTGGAAGTAGCTTTCAAACGCTTCTGTGGGCCATACTGAGGCTCACAGAGGTCTGGCATAGCCCAGCAGCATCCTCTGGGGTCTCCTAATGACAATACCACCAGCACAAAAATAAGTTTTTCACATAACAACTAAATTGCTTAACGATGGGGTTCTGAAAACATATCCTTGCCATTAAGCGACACATACCTGTATAGGATTGCAGCCCTAGAGGCTCTTTGCTTTGCCCCGCCCTCTTCACTATCTCTATATCACGTCCCTTTCCTCATAGCAGATTTCATGTAACAAACCACCTCATAATCCCATCTCTACTGGGACTTTTTTACTTTGTCTGTTCATTAGATGCCTCAATTTAACTCATATTTTAAAAAAGAGCTAACTCCATAGAGATCCAAATATTTCCTTTCCACCCTGGATGCTCTATGATTTCTCCATGTTTCCAAGGAGCACAAGCCAGCACGCATGGTTTTCCCTCACCCAGCAAGCTTCATGGCTGATGGTGATTTAATCCTTGTCCTAAGCATTCCCAGGGCTGGGGCAGCTTTCTTACGAGGAAAGGCTACGGCGTTTGGGCCTCTTCAGCCTAGAAAAGAGACGCCTGAGGGGGGACATGATTGAGACATACAAAATTATGCAGGGGATGGACAGAGTGGATAGAGAGATGCTCTTTACACTCTCACACAACACCAGAACCAGGGGACATCCACTAAAATTGAGTGTTGGGAGAGTTAGAACAGACAAGAGAAAATATTTCTTTACTCAGGCCTGGACGCCTTTAAAAGGGGATTGGACAAGTTTCTGGAGGAAAAATCCATTATGGGGTACAAGCCATGATATGTATGTGCAACCTCCTGATTTTAGAAATGGGCTATGTCAGAAGGCCAGATGCAAGGGAGGGCACAAGGATGAGGTCTCTTGTTATCTGGTGTGCTCCCTGGGGCATTTGGTGGGCTGCTGTGAGATACAGGAAGCTGGACTAGATGGGCCTATGGCCTGATCCAGTGGAGCTGTTCTTATGTTCTTATGTTCTAAGCCACCACTGTAACCAGTATATCACACTGGACCTGACTGGGGTGTGGGGAAGAGACCTCTCTCCAGTGCACAACAAATTTTAAAACTGCAGCAGTAGTAGAAAAGCTAAATTCTTAATTTGACCACCTGGATTCATATAACTGTCGGGCGGGGGGAGTTTCTGCAGTGAATATTTAGAGAGCCTTTTGCCACTCAGTTAAGTGAATTAAGCTAACTGATTAATCATCCTCTAGGAACAATCCAGTTAATGAATGCTCAGCTTAATAATTATTTCTGAGCACACTTATAACAATAATATTGTTAATAATAATAAACAAAATGTGATTCTCTCTCTTTATTAATCTAACGTAATTTACTAGCTCTCTTTTGAAATGTCACTGAAATGAATAATTAATTTTATATAAGTGGAAATCTCCTAAAATATTATTTTGTCTTAAGACAGATGGACTCTAAAGGTGGAGGTCATTTACTCAATGAGTTGCAGATTATACTGTGGGACAGCAATGTGTGGGCTGATGAAACTGAGTCATGTGATCTTGGAATGTCTGTTAGTCACACCTGTCTGTGTTTTATCATACCACCATAAGTAGTACTGTAAGGAGCAGGAATTTTGAAGAAGGTAGCTGGAACCAGGCACCTGGGCAGCCCAATCCTGAGCAATCAGGGCTACAGTGGCACCAAAATGGCCAACATCGCATCCAACGTGCAACTGTGCAGTCTGCGGCGGCTTCTCAGGAGAAGGTGACTTTTGTCCCCTTCCCCTGAGTAAGGAAAGTAGCCCCACAAGGGGCTACTTGTTTCTGTGGCAGCTCTGGAGCCAGTGCAGGATTGGAGAGTCCTGTGTCAAGTCACACAGCCTGGCGCTCAGGATCCAGTGGAGCCAAGCTCCACCAGTCCCGCCTACCCTTCCTCTCCTGCCCTCTGCCTGCTCCCGCCACTTTCCCTGCCTTGGAATGCCTCCTCCCACCCACACCCTCACACCTCTCCGCCACCAGGCAATCTGTGCGACTGCCCGGGTGGTGGAACATAGGCTCATGCTGGACCAGCTCTGGTGCTGGGTCTGCTGTAAGAGCTTGCAAACATGCCTTATTGCATGTTTGCAAAAGTGTGTGCCAGCAGTAAGCCGGCGCGCTGGGCTCAGAATCAGGTCCTTAGTCTCTCCTACCATGATAGCTTGGCAGAGAAGGAATTGCTGATCTGCTTCTGATGCAGTAGCATAGCAATGGGGACACTGAGTATTGCAGGCACTGCAATGCGCTTTAAAAATGGCCCTTCCCATGTGCCTATGCATTGCCACCGCTGCCCAGAATAGCTTTGATGGTGAGTGGGAGGGGCCGCTTACATGATGCATCGTAGCACCTGCAGTGCTTAGCACATGTCTGCCCTGTAGCAAAAAACTGTTAATGTAAGAACTGCCCTGCTGAATCAGGCCATAGGCCCATCTAGTCCAGCTTCCTGTATCTCACAGCGGTCCACCAAATGCCCCAGGGAGCACACTAGAAAACAAGAGACCTGTTCTGATGTCAGAAAAAATTCTGATGTCCTTGAGCACCACAACAGCAGATGGCCAAAGGGCAGTATTGCTGCTGTCTGGCAAGCAATGGTCAGATGATACGGCAGCAGATCAACAGCTCAAAGAATGTGTGCATTTAAAAATACATATCTTTGGGAAGTGATGAAGCAATGAGAAGATGGAGAAGATGTGGAGGAACTGTGGCCGTGAAAGGGCGACGAAATATATTGCATGGGATGAAGGAAAATTTTGTCGGGGGGATGAGACAAACTATAATCTGCAAAAGACAATAGATAAGAGGCAAACAAGAAAAGTCACACCTTTAAATATATCACATGCTTGTGCAGAACACTTACAAGATCATAAGATATCAAAGAACCTGGAGCACTATGTGAAATGTAGTTCCACATCAGAGCCACAATGGAAGACAGACATTCACAATGAAAGTGATCTCACCAAAACCCGGTGCTGTTCTTTAGTTTAGGGAAGCATTTCCCCCTTCAAAACTGTACATTTTGCACACACACAAAAGAAACCCTATAAGAACTTGGTGACTGAAACAGTGGCAGACTATTTTCCAATTGCTACTATCTTGCTGTCCCACCAGATGTTGATCAAACCTGGCTTTGTCAACATGTGATTAGGCTTAGAATGAGAATGCTGAAGAAGTCCATGATAAAAGTGTGCATATATGGAACATGAAAAAGGATGAAATTGAACTGTATAGTATATTGCAACATGCAAGGAAAGAAAAATCAGCTGAAAACCTGGATCTCAGATATAGTCACATGGTCTAGTCCAGCGGTTCCCAAACTTTTCAGAGCCCCTAGAGCAGGTATTTTCACATGGCATACTGACAAGGTGCTAAAATTGTCAAGGCACACCATCAGTTTTTTGGCAATTGACAAGGCATACCATGCTGTGGTGGGGGGCTCACATCCCCCAGTGTCCCTGTGAATAAATGACCCTTCCCCAACTTCCATGGCACACCTATGTACTATTTGCAGCACACCAATGTGCCGTGGCGCACTGGTTGAAAATAGCTGTACTAGAGGCTGCTGCCTGATTTATAAATGCCAAGGAGTGTGGCTAAAATGGAGATTGGGCAGCACCTCCCCCCCGTCACAACTTATTTAACACTTGGTCGCCCTGTCAGTTTCATGAACCATCAAAAATTGGGTCACGATCCATTGGTGGGTCCTCGGCCCACAGACTGGGTATCCCTAATCTAGTCGATCATTAATTTTCCATCCAAAATTAACTGCACAATCTTATGCATGTCTACTCAGAAATAAGTCCCATTGAGTTCAGTGGGCTGTACTCCTGGGTAAGTATGTACAGAGTTCTGCCCCAAGTACATTTACAACACAAAGTTTTGCTTGTGCTTCCTTGGAACACCAGGCTTCTTGTGATACCACAATTAGAAAATGAAAATGAGCCCCTTGGGCATATGACTCCAGCCTCTTGCTTCATATTAGACTGGTAACATTCCCATAAATATTTAAGAGCACTTGTAATTCAGGTTCTTAAGCCATTTTACTTCTATAAGGACAAACATGAGACTGCAAGTGACTCTAGTGACATTACAATTCAACCCCTTTGTTGCAGAATAATAGTTGGAGCCCTGCCTAATTCATCCAGCTGTTTTCTTATCATCCCTGAATATATTTTTAAAAATAATTTTAAATTATTGAATAAAGGACAAAAAGTCATACAGGGCCAGTAGCATAAGCAGGATTAAAGTGTCCTTAGATACACTTGGGAAGAGGATGTGACAACCTCTTTCTTTACTTCAAAAGAATGGGGCAGAGGACAGGGGGATTGTTCTTAAACTTCAAATATTTCAGACCTAATCCTGTCATTTTTTTTTCCTCTGTATATACAACCAAAACTTAAAAAAAAAATCACATCCATATTTCTTACTGGCTGCAAAAAAGTTCAACAGCTACAATTCTTGTCAAACTTCATGGAGAGAATTCTGGTTGTGCTCTGTGTTTTATAACCTGTATTCTGAATTAAGCATTTTCTCATATTCAAGAGTTGTGGTCGCTTAAATTCATTTACCTTCTTCCCCCACTTTTTGCCTCCATGGCTTCCACCCAGTGCTTGCTAGAATCCAGACCATAATTATAATGCAAAACAGCATCTCTCAGGCTCATTAATGCATTGCAGACCTGAAGTTCCTTGAAGTTCTGAGGATTTTAAAATATTGATATTCATTAATAGAATGACTTCCTGTGACATCAAGGCATAGTACGGGCTTGAATGTGCTGGAAACAACTTTAAAAAAAATGCTATGTCAGAAGTGTTTACTGTTGTGAAAAATTGTACTGCATTAATATATGCCTGTTTCTTAAATTCTGTTAGCAGTTGTAAGACAGTCAGATACCACCCATGGGATTGTGTGCCCTCATGAAACACAATTACAATGAGAATATCTCATTATCTCATTGGCTTTAGCTTACTGTTCAGTTACCATGGTTTCAAATACACAGAGGAGTCTGAAACTAAGAGTGCTGCTAACAAAGAACATATCCTTGTACAATGACATCAGATCATGTTAGACAGAATAGACTTAATTAAATACCCCCTGATGTAGGCCAAAAATATAGAAGTTGTGTATACTTTTTTTTTTTTAAAGACATGCAAGTGTTATCAAATGCAGCTGGGAAACAAAAATATATATCCAACACACAAAAAAGTCCTGTGGTTGTTTAAAAATAAATTTATTGCAACCACTAAGCCACCCTCAGTCAGAGAGAGAAGGCAATGAGGAACGCATTGGGATCAAATGAAATTAATGATATGCAGCCTTCTGATTAATGCCACACTCTCTGTATGAAATTTGGATCAATTCTGTCCTCATAGTTTGCACTGGGATTCAAAATGGAGGAGTGAGGGCATGACAGATATAGTGGGTGACCCTACTGCACACATCCTAACTAGAGACTGATGATGTATCCTACTAAGAAAAGCACTCAGAAGGGTGGCTTCTTCTCAGTACCCAATTAAACTCCAGCTTGGCGCTGCTATGCACATTTAAACATATTGTAATCACTGACCTATAAACTCATGTAACAATATGTGGGATTGTGGCCTAATTTTTTTCCCATGAGGAAAGATGCTATCCTAATGTCCTTTTTGCTCATATCCATACACTATCCTAATGTCCTTTTTTGCTCATATCCATCCAAGGAGCACTGCTTTAGGATTAAGCATATCTGCTAACCAAGTTATATTTGCATCATCATCATCATCATCATCATCATCATCATCATCTTTATTTATACCCCGCCCTTCTCCCCAAAGGGACCCATGGCGGCATTATGGTACACACAGGGCTTTTAAAAATTGTGCTTACTAATTTGATGGGAAAAATTCCTGGAGGCAACACAGAGCCTTGTGCTTTCACAGTTGCATGCATTGGACAACCAGGAACACCCAGAGTTTCAAAGCAGCAAGATGGCAAAGTCTTCCATATTTCAGGATCCCTGGCATATAATGCACGAGCGAAGCATAAGGCATGCATAATTCAGCCCCAAGTTCCCATGTTTTTGTTTCAGAGTCCTAGCATTAAAAATTCCACAAATCATTTATTTACCCTGGAGGATATCAGGTGACATGATGTGACAATAATGACATCCCTTGTGGTGTTAATTGATTTTGTCCGGGTAGAGAGGGTAATTTGGCGTCCACAGCGGTTTCCAGATCATGGACTTAGTGATTGTCTGCCTAGGTAGTATTACTGTTAATGAAGAGAAAACACACTTTCCTCTTTAAAAGACAGTATGCTAATTATGACAGACAATAGCGAGCCAGAGGTCATTTATTATTTTTAAAGAGAGAGTTAATTATAAACGACTGGCAAAGAAGTGCAAAATGACTGTAGATTAGTAAGTGCGATTCCAGGCTCATAAAATCCAGTGTCACTTTTTATTAAAAAGAGAGCATTCATGAAATATTTTAACCGTCTTAACATTTAAAGGTGTGAATAATTAACAACCTGAAGTTAACAATTGCCAGCTTGTAAAATGTCTGATTAAGAGCAACGTTCATCATCTACTAAATGAGCGCTGCTCATTAGGTCAACTTTCCTAATTAATAGCTTTCTATTAGGGAGACAGCATATTTTTAGTATCATGAGTTTAAAGGAGTGTAGCTGTTGTTGGTTGTAAACTGTGCAATAATTAAAAGCTGTCCGCAAGCTCTAATGGGTTTTATAACAGTTGAGGAGCTATTAGAGAGGGAAGGGATTTTATTCAAGTTAATGCTGGTTTATAAAAAGGAACTCAGCAGTTTTTGGTTTGGGTATTGTTAGGTTTTTGTCTTTTGTCACTGAAGTTTCATGCCAGCTACAGTTATGGCAAATTCTTGCACATGGTCAGAGAAGGTGACAGGTAGCCAGGAATCTGCACGGGTGCATCTCTTCTCCTGGTTCTTAAGCTGAAGAGCATCTGCAAGCCCTGAGTATATATTGGAGGAAGTCCTGACCACCTGATTCTCTGGCTAGTTGGGCTCTGTCCAGAGGATTTCGCTTCCTGGTTTGAAGAGCCTGTTTTCCTTCTTCCAAATATTTGTTTTAGTGGCACAGTGAGTAAGGTCTCAGTGCCTGATCCCCAAAGCTCCTGGAGCTTTGGGGATAACACACCTGACATTCCAGAAGCAAAGTGAAAGTTTTTGCTAGTTTAGGCAGCAATGTGAAAAATAGGAAGCATAAAGCACTTTTGTTTCCTGCTTCCTTGGTGTTACATGTTAAAAGCAAAGATGTGCTCAAGTCACTGAGCTCGAGTCACGAGTTGAATCCCAAGTCAGCAATCCCATGACTTGATTTGCAAGTCATAGAGAGCAGCCTTCGCAACTCGACCTGTGAGAAATTTAAATTTCAAGGCGTAGACATGAGTCACTTCAAGTTGCGAGTCAAGGTCTTCCCTGAGCAAAACTTCACAGTGCAAAAACAACAACAGCAACAAAAAACCCTTAAACCTTCCTCCTCCCCTCAACCCCCTTCAGGCTCTGCCTCTTGGAACCACCTAGCCTCCTCCCACTATGCCTGCTGCTGCTGTCAGAATGGCTTCCAGATTGCTCACAAGGTAAATTAAGTAAGCCAGAACACACTTGCATGAGATAGGGACTTATAATAAGACTCAAGTCATTTTGAGTACCAACTCATAAGAACATAAGAACAGCCCCACTGGATCAGGCCATAGGCCCATCTAGTCCAGCTTCCTGTATCTCACAGCGGCCCACCAAATGCCCCAGGGAGCACACCAGATAACAAGAAGACCTGCAAGGCATTCTGGGAATTGTAGTTAAGAACATAAGAACAGCCCCACTGGATCAGGCCATAGGCCCATCTAGTCCAGCTTCCTGTATCTCACAGCGGCCCACCAAATGCCCCAGGGAGCACACCAGATAACAAGAAGACCTGCAAGGCATTCTGGGAATTGTAGTTAAGAACATAAGAACAGCCCCACTGGATCAGGCCATAGGCCCATCTAGTCCAGCTTCCTGTATCTCACAGCGGCCCACCAAATGCCCCAGGGAGCACACCAGATAACAAGAAGACCCGCAAGGCATTCTGGGAATTGTAGTTAAGAACATAAGAACAGCCCCACTGGATCAGGCCATAGGCCCATCTAGTCCAGCTTCCTGTATCTCACAGCGGCCCACCAAATGGCCCAGGGAGCACACCAGATAACAAGAGACCTCATTCTGGTGCCCTCCCTTGTATCTGGCACTCTGACATATCCCACTTCCAAAATCAGGAGGTTGCGCATACACATCATGGCTTGTAACTCGTAATGGATTTTTCCTCCAGGAACTTGTCCAATCCCCTTTTAAAGGCGTCCAGGTCAGATGCCATCACCACATCCTGTGGCAAGGAGTTCCACAGACCGACCACACGCTGAGTAAAGAAATATTTTCTTTTGTCTGTTCTAACTCTCCCCACACTCAATTTTAGTGGATGTCCCCTGGTTCTGGTGTTATGTGAGAGTGTAAAGAGCATCTCTCTATCACTCTGTCCATCCCCTGCATAACTGGCTCCAAGTCGTGAGTTGAGTCAGGGTCTATGCAGACTTGATTCCATTTGAGTGGCCAAAAAACAAGTGCTTGCACAACTTGAGTAGAGCCAACCTGAGTTAAGTGCCCACCCCTTGTTAAGAGTCTCATAAATTTAGAAAATAATTTGAGTTTTGACATTTGTGGAACTGAGCTGCTCCTTGGGAAAGAGACTGCTAGAGTTCATGCAGGTTTACATTTAGATGTGGGAGATCCACATTCAACCCCGGGACAGGAATCTAACTCTTGGACAACTTACAAATCAAGCCTATCCAGGCCAACTCAGAAGTAAGCAAAGCTTAATGGGACTTAATCCCACATAAGTGCATATAGGATTGCAACCTTATTCTACCTCACTCTAATTTTCCTGAACTTGTTCCTGTGAGGATGTAAAGAGACACAGATACTATATACTGTGATCGCTCCTGAGAACTTGAAAGGCTGAAATTAGCACAATACTGGAGCCTATCACTGTTTCTCAAACTGTGGGTCGGGACCCACTAGGTGAGTCGCAAGCCAATTTCAGGTGGGTCCCCACTCATTTCAATATTTTATTTTTAGTATTTTAGACTTGATACCAGCATGGTATGTGGCTGCATTTGGGGAGATCTGTACATTTAATAGGCTACAATGTATACGCTTTGAACAATGATAGTCAATAGGGCTTACTCCTGGGTAAGTGTGGATAGGATTGCAGCCTAGGATTGTGAAAATTTTTTCCTGCTTGATGATGTCATTTCTGACCATGACATCACTTCCAGGTTAATGATATCACTCCTGGTGGGTCCGACAGATTGTCATTCTAAAAAGTGGGTTCTGGACTAAAATGTTTGAGAACCACTGGTCTATATGGGCAGGAGGTCTGGTCTAGAGGGTAGAGCCTCCGTCTGCCTGAAGATAACATCCACAAGGTCGCCAGTTCGAGGCCACCGGCACCGTGCGACCTTGAAGCAGCTGACAAGCTGAAGCCGAGCTATTCCATCTGCTCTGAGCGTGGGAGGATGGAGGCCAGAGTGTGAAGCCAGATCGGAACGAAACACCTTGAATGTAGTCGTTCTTGAAAGAAAAAACCTTCTTTCAAATTTTAAAAATCCCTATTTAATAAGGGATTTAAATAAAGCCTGCCTATGTAAACAGCCTTGAATAAAGTCTTGAATAAAGACCAAGAAAGGCGGTATATAAATACCTGTTGTTGTTGTTGTTGTTGTTGTTGTTGTTGTTGTTATAAGAACATAAGAACAGCCCCACTGGATCAGGCCATAGTCCCATCTAGTCCAGCTTCCTGTATCTCACAGCGGCCCACCAAATGCCCCAGGGAGCACACCAGATAACAAGAGACCTCATCCTGGTGCCCTCCCCTACATCTGGCATTCTGACTTAACCCATTTCTAAAATCAGGAGGTTGCGCATACACATCATGGCTTGTACCCCATAATGGATTTTTCCTCCAGAAACTTGTCCAATCCCCTTTTAAAGGCGTCTAGGCTAGATGCCAGCACCACATCCTGTGGCAAGGAGTTCCACAGACCGACCACACGCTGAGTAAAGAAATATTTTCTTTTGTCTGTCCTAACCCGCCCAACACTCAATTTTAGTGGATGTCCCCTGGTTCTGGTATTATGTGAGAGTGTAAAGAGCATCTCCCTATCCACTCTGTCCATCCCCTGCATAATTTTGTATGTCTCAATCATGTCCCCCCTCAGGCGTCTCTTTTCTAGGTTGAAGAGGCCCAAACACCATAGCCTTTCCTCATAAGGAAGGTGCCCCAGCCCCGTAATCATCTTAGTCGCTCTCTTTTGCACCTTTTCCATTTCCACTATGTCTTTTTTGAGATGCGGCGACCAGAACTGGACACAATACTCCAGGTGTGGCCTTACCATAGATTTGTACAACGGCATTATAATACTAGCCGTTTTGTTCTCAATACCCTTCCTAATGATCCCAAGCATAAAATTGGCCTTCTTCACTGCCGCCGCACATTGGGTCGACACTTTCATCGACCTGTCCACCACCACCCCAAGATCTCTCTCCTGATCTGTCACAGACAGCTCAGAACCCATCAGCCTATATCTAAAGTTTTGATTTTTTGCCCCAATGTGCATGACTTTACACTTACTGACACTGAAGCGCATCTGCCATTTTGCTGCCCATTCTGCCAGTCTGGAGAGATCCTTCTGGAGCTCCTCACAATCACTTCTGGTCTTCACCACTCAGAAACGTTTGGTGTCGTCTGCAAACTTAGCCACTTCACTGTTCAACCCTGTCTCCAGGTCATTTATGAAGAGGTTGAAAAGCACCGGTCCCAGGACAGATCCTTGGGGCACACCGCTTTTCACCTCTCTCCATTGTGAAAATTGCCCATTGACACCCACTCTCTGCTTCCTGGCCTCCAACCAGTTCTCAATCCACGAGAGGACCTGTCCTCTAATTCCCTGATTGTGGAGTTTTTTCAGTAGCCTTTGGTGAGGGACCGTGTCAAACGCCTTCTGAAAGTCCAGATATATAATGTCCACGGGTTCTCCCAAATCCACATGCCTGTTGACCTTTTCAAAGAATTCTATAAGGTTGGTGAGGCAAGACTTACCCTTACAGAAGCCATGCTGACTCTCCCTCAGCAAGGCCTGTTTGGCTATGTGTTTTGAGATCCTATCTTTGATGAGGCATTCCACCATCTTACCTGGTATGGATGTTAGGCTGACTGGCCTATAGTTTCCCGGGTCCCCCCTCTTTCCCTTTTTAAAAATAGGCGTGACATTTGCTATCCTCCAATCTTCTGGCACCGTGGCCGTTTTGAGAGACAAGTTGCATACCTTAGTCAAGAGATCCGCAACTTCATTCTTCAATTCCTTAATAACCCTTGGGTGTATGCCATCAGGGCCCGGTGACTTATTGATCTTTAATTTATCAATGAGGTCTGAAACATCTTCTCTTTTAACCTCTATCTGACTTAACTCCTCGGTTAGGAGGGGCCGTTCGGGCAGCGGTATCTGCCCGAGGTCTTCTGCCGTGAAGACAGATGCAAAGAACTCATTTAATTTCTCTGCCATCTCTAAGTCTCCTTTTATCTCCCCTTTCCCTCCCTCACCATCCAGAGGGCCAACCGCTTCTCTGGCGGGTTTCCTGCTTCTAACATATTTGAAGAAGCTTTTATTATTCCCCTTAATGTTGCTGGCCATGCGTTCCTCATAGTCTCTCTTGGCCTCCCATATCACCTTCTTACATTTCTTTTGCCACAGTTTATGTTCCTTTTTATTGTTGTTGTTGTTGTTGTTGTTATATAAATAAGTACAAATACTCACAGTGGGTGAGTTGTTTAAGTTTTCATTTGACAAATGGAGTGGGACTGAGGTAGAGCAAGAACAATTTGCCCAAACTACCCAAAAAGTTCATGGGGGTGTCAAAGTATTTGAATTTTAGCATTCTCAGATTTGCACTAGATTTGTACCAGAAAAGGCAAGTGGCACAGTCCTCCCAGTTCATTCAGAATGTGTGTGCGTGTGCGTGTATGTAGTAGTAGTAGCAGCAGCAGCAGCAGCAGCAGCAGCAGCAGTAGTAGTAGTAGTAGTATATTTGGGTACAGTCTGTCAGTGTTGATTGTTGTAAAAATCAACACACCCACAGAAGCAACCAATTTATGCATAAAACATCACATGCGTGTCTGTGGCATGAAATAAGCTAATTGTAACAAAGCACAAGATTCCAGTTGGTTCCTGGCAATCAACTGCAGTGACTAGGCTACAACACACAAGATGATTTCGTGCCAAATAGCAAAATATTGGCACGGGATTCATTCTGGGTGCAGACGTCAAGCTTTGCTCCTCATCTAAAGAGCAGACTTGGAGGCAGAGGCTGCCAGGCGCATGTTGCTGTGGCCTAATGATACACAGAGGTGTGGCTAGGCTTTAATGATATGCATGAATAATTTATCAATGGAGTATGTAAGAGATAATTTGCAATTTTAGGTGCACGTCCTCCTTTTGAAGCACCCATATAACCCCCATTAATGTTAATGGGAACAGTGCTCACTTTAGAAAGAGACCAGACCCCTTAGGTGTTGAACAGCTGAATTATCCAGGCCTTCGATTACATTGCTGCATGTCACTTCTTTCATTTGCCAAGATGGCTGTTTGCGGTGCTGCCATTTCATGGCCCAAAAGCAAAAAAGAAGAATATTTAAATGGAAAACAAACACTAAGACAAGTTAGGTGACCTTGATTTCAATCTAGTTTTGGCCTCAGTGCAGAATAGTTCAATTCCAAAGCCATTAAGAAAAAACACCAGGCATAACTTAGATTCATCATAGGGCTGTGAAATGTCACTTTCCCTGTAGTAAAATGGTACTGTGTCAGGCCATTTGTCCACCTAGCATAGTATAGTCTATGCCAGTTGTTCCCAAACTGCTGGGTTGTGACCCACCAGACAGGGAAATACTTGTCACTACCCCTTTAAGGAGTGGGTGGGAAAAGATAGAAATGTGATCCCTAGGATTGCACTGCTGCCAGGGATGGGAGGGTGTTTTTTACTTACCTGCAGCCAGTGCTGCAGTCCTTGGGGGTCTGGGGTGAACAGGGAGCCCTTCGCAGGGCTTGCTGTGCCTGCAGAAGTCTAGAAAAAGGGGGGGGGGGGAAAGCGGCACTTTCAGTTTTTGCAATGAAGCCTTTTTTTTTTTTTTTTGAGATTTTTGTAGTCATGGGGAGCCCTGCGGAGAACTCCCTGGAGCAAGTGGAAATTGCCAGAGAAAGGCTCTGGGTTGGTTTTTGAGCTTCAGAAAGGCCATGTGCAGCCTCTCCGAGGCTCAGAACAGCTCTGGACACAACCAGAGCAAGGCTCAGGATGCGTTCCGAGCTCTAGCAGGCCCCCAAAACTACAGATTTTATTATCTGTGATTTTCTGTATCTGTGGGTGGTCTGGGAATGGAACAACCATGGATAAGGAAGCACCACCTGTACTTTAGTGAAATGCACAGGCACTGAAAAGCTATTAGAACCATATAGATGATAATCTAGTGTACAAATAACACATGAAGGCTACTGGCCTCACCCCCAGCTTTCGTGAGTTAATCAGGTCTTCTGCACATGTTCAAGTTGTCAGTCAACCTTGAGCTCAAGTCTGAAACACACAATTTGCCAGCAGGATTTTGCTGTAGGTTATAAAGGCTTAATAAATCTGCTATGCAGTATATAATCTATACTGTATTTGTGGTAGTGAATGGCTGAGTTGGCATGATGGCACAGACTATTCCATCACTCACTAAACAAACAGTGCTGTCTACCTTCTGCGAGGGAGAGAACAGTCAGTTTGGCTGAGATTAAAACCTCACGCAAAGGCAGGCTGAGAACTGGAATGAGGTTTGAGGACATGAAGAAACTAAGGGGTAGGAGCCCAGTGGTGAGGAAGCTGGAATAGTGCAGACCAGGCAATGAACGGAGAAACAAGTCAAGAACAGGAAGGAAGAGAAGGTGAAGAATGAAGTTTGAGAGGGAAATGGCAGGGGAAACAGGAAATCGAGGCAAGAAAGGGTTAAACAAAAGAAGGGATGCTAAAATATCATACTGCTTGACATGAGGTGGGGCTATATGTGTGAGGAGGGGGTCCAAAGAAGGATGGCCAAGAATGGCTAAAATAAGTGGGATAAAGAAGATAGTGGGCAGAAACGTTGGTGCCCAAGGAGCCGATGGGTAGAGAAGATATGAAGTTGAAGCTGAAAAAAGGAAAAGTCAAGAGTAAAACCAGATTGGGCCAAAACTGGCAGTAGGACTGATAGCAGGAAGGGAATGGACACATGTGGGAAAGCTCGGCTATGGACTTGAGAGCAAAGAGGCAGCAGGATGCTTGGTCTATATTGATCCCGAACGGGGAATTCTGTTGTGGCTTCTGCTGGCTTTGCAGCATTGTGAACCTGGCAAAGCTAAGGGAGAAACAAGGGCCAAACATGAGGGTGGTGAGAGGCCGAATTTCCAATATTGTTTTGAATTAACTAGCCAGTTCTTTGACTGCTCACGTCTAGTCAATGAAAGAGGCAGGTTACCCAGTAAATTGCCCTCTTTTACATGTAAAGAGTAATTTCTTTTGCTTAAGCGAGATCATGTTTTCTCAGTTATAAACCAGAGCAAAATTGATGCACGTTAAACTAATTGAATTTAAAAGATCTTTCACTGCAAAATTGTGAACAGAGGCCATTTGTTTAAAGCAATTTCCTCTTGTCTTTAGATCTGCCAGACATTCTGTACACTGTTTGGAAAAAAGTAGGGTGCTAATTTATCCAGAGTACTTTAAATGTTGGTTGATACTGGCAAGGAATATTTGGTGAATATTTTTTTCCCCACAAATGATTATTTTTTTCCTCTGTATTTTTGTTTTTAAAGTGTGTATAACAGAGGTGTCAAACTTGTTTCATACAGAAGGCCAAAGTTAGCATTCAGGTTACCTGCTGAGGGCCAGAAGTGACATCATTAAGCAGAAAGTGACATCATTAAGCAGAAAGTGACATCATTAAGCAGCAGATGGCCAGAAATCAGCACTTTGTTCTCACAAAGAAAATTATTAGCTGCAAATGACAGAAGAGAAAATATGCAAATCTTGATCACATTTCAAGACATGGGAGTGCCCAATTTTCATGTGGGCTCCTGTTTCAGCAGTAACACCTCAGCACTGCTCAGCAGCTGAGAGCCTGAGGGCCAGATAAAAAGCTTCTGGGGGCCACATCTGGCCCCCGGGCCTTATGTTTGACACCCCTGGTATATAAGATCATATAAAAGAATACAAAATATACAAAACAAACTGAACAAGGAAGCACAGAACATCCACATAACCTTAATACCAGTAATATAACTTACTGGTATATAGATATTATATAATATACCAGTATATTATATACCAGATATATCTGGTATATCTGGTATATATCTGGTATAACTTACTGGTATATTATATCTGGTATATAATATAATATACCAGATTCCGCTGCCCGAACGGCCCCTCCTGACCGAGGAGTTAAGTCAGATAGAGGTTAAAAGAGAAGATGTTTCAGACCTCATTGATAAATTAAAGATCAATAAGTCACCGGGCCCTGATGGCATCCACCCAAGAGTTATTAAGGAATTGAAGAATGAAGTTGCAGATCTCTTGACTAAGGTATGCAACTTGTCCCTCAAAACGGCCACGGTGCCAGAAGATTGGAGGATAGCAAATGTCACGCCTATTTTTAAAAAGGGAAAGAGGGGGGACCCGGGAAACTATAGGCCGGTCAGCCTAACATCCATACTGGGTAAAATAGTGGAATGCCTCATCAAAGATAGGATCTCAAAACACATAGACAATCAGGCCTTGCTGAGGGAGAGTCAGCATGGCTTCTGTAAGGGTAAGTCTTGCCTCACGAACCTTATAGAATTCTTTGAAAAGGTCAATAGGCATGTGGATTTGGGAGAACCCGTGGACATTATATATCTGGACTTTCAGAAGGCGTTTGACACGGTCCCTCACCAAAGGCTACTGAAAAAACTCCACAGTCAGGGAATTAGAGGACAGGTCCTCTCATGGATTGAGAACTGGTTGGAGGCCAGGAAGCAGAGAGTGGGTGTCAATGGGCAATTTTCACAATGGAGAGAGGTGAAAAGCGGTGTGCCCCAAGGATCTGTCCTGGGACCGGTGCTTTTCAACCTCTTCATAAATGACCTGGAGACAGGGTTGAGCAGTGAAGTGGCTAAGTTTGCAGACAACACCAAACTTTTCCAAGTGGTGAAGACAAGAAGTGATTGTGAGGAGCTCCAGAAGGATCTCTCCAGACTGGCAGAATGGGCAGCAAAATGGCAGATGCGCTTCAGTGTCAGTAAGTGTAAAGTCATGCACATTGGGGCAAAAAATCAAAACTTTAGATATAGGCTGATGGGTTCTGAGCTGTCTGTGACAGATCAGGAGAGAGATCTTGGGGTGGTGGTGGACAGGTCGATGAAAGTGTCGACCCAATGTGCGGCGGCAGTGAAGAAGGCCAATTCTATGCTTGGGATCATTAGGAAGGGTATTGAGAACAAAACGGCTAGAATTATAATGCCGTCTGGTCGCCGCATCTCAAAAAAGACATAGTGGAAATGGAAAAGGTGCAAAAGAGAGCAACTAAGCTGATTACGGGGCTGGGGCACCTTCCTTATGAGGAAAGGCTACGGCGTTTGGGCCTCTTCAGCCTAGAAAAGTGACGCCTGAGGGGGGACATGATTGAGACATACAAAATTATGCAGGGGATGGACAGATTGGATAGGGAGATGCTCTTTACACTCTCACATAATACCAGAACCAGGGGACATCCACTAAAATTGAGTGTTGGGAGGGTTAGGACAGACAAAAGAAAATATTTCTTTACTCAGCGTGTGGTCGGTCTGTGGAACTCCTTGCCACAGGATGTGGTGCTGGCGTCTAGCCTAGACGCCTTTAAAAGGGGATTGGACAAGTTTCTGGAGGAAAAATCCATTATGGGGTACAAGCCATGATGTGTATGCGCAACCTCCTGATTTTAGAAATGGGTTATGTCAGAATGCCAGATGCAAGGGAGGGCACCAGGATGAGGTCTCTTGTTATCTGGTGTGCTCCCTGGGGTATTTGGTGGGCCGCTGTGAGATACAGGAAGCTGGACTAGATGGGCCTATGGCCTGATCCAGTGGGGCTCTTCTTATGTTCTTATGTTCTTAACTTGAAATGGATCGTGAAACAAAATTAATTGGGAAAACAGTTATGCAAATTTGTATATTATTTATCATTACCACTAATTAGCAACAAAACCAGTTTTCAGTACATGTTAACAAGCAGCAACTCTGTTTCCTGACTGAATATAAGTTTGCAATTCCATCAACATGATTTCTCGTTGTCTTTCTCATCTACCATTGATTCAAAGACGATGTGCTTCTGTTTCTCCAATTCACTGCTAGCATTATTGGTCCAAAACCGGAGGCATGGATATTCACTTGCAACTACTTTTGATTGCGTGCTGTGATGGCAGCGTTGATGAATATGATCATAACTACTTGTTGGCATCCTTCAGTCTCGGAAGACTATGGTATCGCGCTCTGAATAGTGTTCTGGAACAGTGTCCTCTCCAGTGCGCGAAGCCTGGGTAGAGTAGATATGGAGGATAGACTGTTACCCATGCAGCAAATCCCCCCTCTCCACGTCGCTGAAATGGTCCAATGGAAAGGCAGAAGCCAATACGGTTGGTTCCAGCGGCACCGCAGGAGTTGCCAGAACGTGACTGTGTTCAGCCATGAACAGCCTCAGGGACTCCGGCTCCGGATTTTGCCTCGAGGTTGACTCCTGAAGCCTTTTCCATAACTGGATGTAGCCACAAGGCAGTGGAGGTTTGGGATCAGAGTTTTCCTTCTCTCAGATGAGCTGCCTTCCCAGGCTAACGAGTCCCATCTACCCAGTGGCTGTTTAGTCAGTAGATTTTTTTCAGGGGGTAGATCATAGTCACAATCAAAAACAATACATAACAAGAGTTCTGTACAAGAATCATGAATGAATTCTAGGGCAATATGACTGCTGCGAGCCTTCTCCCTGCGGCCTGGCTGCAGCTACTTTCACCTAGGTAGCCCTTTCCCAAGAAAACAGTGTTGTGCATTTGTAATTAGAACCCACTTCTTTGTTGTGAGCAGTAACCACACCAAAGCATGCTAAGCTCTGAAAAAGGCAAAATCCCCATGCTGCAAGCTAGCAGTCCTTTGCAGAGACTGGGATGCTCCATTACCTTGTCTTCCAACCTGCAGCTGGTCAAACGAATAGTGTTGCAGCTTGTTGTAAATAGAATGTTTATTCTACATAATGGATTTTGGTATGATATAAATATCGACTCCCGGGTTGGCTGAAATGCATAATTCATTGTGTAGCCTATTCCCACCACTCTGTCTCTTGCATGATTAACACGGAAGGCATGCATTCTACTTTTTTTTTTCTGGAGATGTAGAATCTAGTGTAGAAAGTTACACAAATGAATACCAAGCATTCAGATGTGCTGTAGCAAATTACCAAGCTCCACCCTTGCCTGATATCTTCAACACCCAGTCACCTCTGTCACTTCAAAGTATTATCATTAAGGCAGTGTCATGATTTAAAGGATACTGAGATGGAAAGTGCCTGGGCCAGGCCACCCTGCACACACTCTGTTATCTCAGCCACACTGCACACATTGCTGTCTGTGTTATACATGAATTAACTCCTGGTAATACCTTATGGTTTGCATTTAGCAAGTATAAGAGCCATAGAAATCAATCAGTAATGGGGCATGTGCAGTTCCAATGCAAGAGGCTCATTCCAAATACTGGTTTTGGAGGAAGAGAAGATCCCAGTCAACACCAGGGTGAAAGGCCAAGGTCCACAAATTACAGGGTATGTATACATCCAACCCAGCAATTGCCTTATCAGTTCTTAAGACATATCTTAGGGCACATGTAAATCTTCCTTATAGTGAACTAGATCTTTAAGCAGGGCAGGAGGTCTGGTCTAGAGGGTAGAGCCTCCGTTAGCCCGAAGATAACATCAGAAGGTCGCCAGTTCGAGGACACCGGCAGCTCCCTGAACGGCTGAGAATGGCGAGACCTTGAAGCAGCTGACAAGCCCAGCTGAGTGATTCCACCTGCTCTTGGTGTGAGCAAGAGCATCTTGGCTGCCCTTCAGGTGAGAGATGGAGCTGCTTGTCAGCCTGTGTGGGAGAACTGGAGGCCAGAAGTGAGACCAAACCAGGAAGATCCATTCTGAAATGTTGTTGGTTCTTGAAAGAGAGAACCTCTATGATTGTAAAAATCCCCTTGAGGGATTTAGAAACGCCTGCCTATGTAAACCATCTTGAATAAAGTCAGAGGAGTAATCAGATGACCAGAAAGGCGGTATATAAATACCTAGTTATTATTATTATTATTATTATTATTATTATTATTATTATTATTATTATTATTATTCAGTATTGTATACACTGCAGTCAGTGGCCCTCTTGGGTTGATGCCAGACACTGAACAGAGAATCTTCTACTTGCAAATCTCATGCTGAGCTGAGCAAAAGCTACATCACTAGTAAGGCATCAATACTAGGGATATTCATGGGTTAAATACTTTCAGTTGCTTAGTCTTTTGCTTTTTAGCCAACCAGTTAATGAATAAATCGATCAGGTTCAAATAAATTGCATATTATCAAAACCTCAATATAAGGTGCAGCCTTGTCATACATGGATTTTTTATGCAAGGATTTGACTCAACACGAATGGCCACTGCAAATGAGAAGGAATGTGCTGGTCCCTGGAGAAGGGCAAAAATGCACCCCTTTAAAATCACAGTTTTAAAAAACTGCTTTTCTTACTGTTGTAGAGAGAGAGAGAGATAGTCATGCAAGCCATTACAGGTATAACTTTTTCTCTCTCAGTGCAATGATAAGCACCCTTTAAATTAAAGGAAAACAGAGAGAGGGAGAGGGCAGCAGGCTGACAATCCATAAATCATTCTCTCTTCAGGCAGCTTCAACCCAAGACAGGGGTTTAGCCCTTCCCCCTGAGCACTTGAAAGAAAGATACTTTGCATTGGTGAAGGGAGGGGTTGGAGGGAAGCCTTTCTAAGCACCTTCAGAGAGACTGATTGTTGGATTGCTGCTTAATGACTCTATCTTAACATCAGAAAGGTCAGCAAGGCTGTTTTTAAATCACTTGAGCAAAGAAATTTTGTCTTTTAAATTGATTTGCTATAGTTTTTTTTTTTTTTTTTTTGCCATCCAGGTGAGTTCTGGGAACGGAACCCTCCAGATTAATGAGACTCAACCTGTATTTTTTTTTATTTTTAAAAGAATGCACACCTGCCTCCTTTTACAAAGTAACTCATAACACAAGCAAATTTAAAATAATAGCACATGAAACATCTATTTCAATAACAAAACAATGGCCTGGGTGCAAAAGATATTTTTTAATTAATCTTCCCCTAGGCCATTCCAGAATTTGAGCCCTGTTTGGCTTCCTGTTATATCCCTGTAAGTGCAACAGGACCCAAATGGCAGGTGTATGAGGATTCCTTCATAAGCAAGCCTTACGCTTGCTTATCATCCTGTCTGAGTTGGATCTGGAGAAAGGCATAATCCAAAGCACTATACTTTCTTCTGCTGAATTTCCGTTTGTCATGCTGCTGTTAAAGGCACATGAGCCTTGTGAGGAAAAAGTTGGCAACCTTCCAAACCTGGAGAATTTTTATGTTGTGTTTTCAGATTTGCATTTCAGAAGTGCTGCAGCTTGGATGTTTGTAAGTAAAAATGGAGGAGAAATAGATGATAGCCCCCCTAATTTTAGGGACACCATAGGAATGGCTTTGCTGTCAGCACACATACATAGATGCTCAGATGCTAGACCAACATATTTTAATGTTTAAATATAAATGTAAATATAAATATGTGTATGTATTTGTATATAAAGTGTGCATTTTCCATGGTAGCAAAAAAAAAAAAAAAAATTCCACCCAGTAGCTCCTGGGGGCTAATTTTATGAAGTGTGAAATCAGTCAACATGGGGTAAATTGGCAATCAGGTGATGGACAAGTGGATAACACTGATTTAATAAATATGATCTCTGCCCTCTATATACACGCCTATTAATGCTGATTTGGCTCTGCTTGCTTAAAGCAGGTGCATTCCTGATGAAGACTGACAGCCAGGGCAAAATGGATGGAAGCCTTTGGAAAACAAATGCTATTCTTGGCACATTCACAAAATGTTAATTGGCTAACAAGCGAGAGCTAATGCAGTGCCGATGATGGGGGCTGCATTTTCCCATACTTCTGTGTTTGCCTGAAAGCCTCGGCTTCAGTAATGAGCTGAGGAGCGCAGTAGCGTAGCTATGGGGGGCAGGACAGTAAGTATCGCAGATGTGGCAATGTGCTGTGTCAGCAGCCCCTTCCACTCGCCGTCAGAGCCGTTTTGGAAAGCGACGGCAATGTGCGCTTTACCATCACTGCCCAGAATGGCTCCAATGGTGAGTGCGAGGGGCTGCTGACACTGTGCGTTGCGGCTTCGGCAATACTTACTGTGCGCCCCCGTAGCTACACCACTGGAGGAGCTCACTAATTTTCTTCTTCAAGGAAATTTTCAACATGGTAAGGAGGAATCAAAGATGTAGCCCATTTGTGGAATGTTTCATTGTAGCCTGTCACTACACTCGACCATGATTTAAGTTTTCACTTAGAATAACATTCCTTCTTGGGGGGGGGGGCGTGTTTAAACACATGAGAGACATTTAAGTAAAAGACCCTAATTTACATTCCTATTAAGATAAACTCTTCAAACTTTGGGGGGAAAAAATTCAAGAACTTGAGAACTCAGGTAATTTTTGTTTAAAAAAAACACACACACATAGCCAAATGACAATTCCCACCCTGATTTTCAAAGAACTCCTGCTGTAAAGGAAGAAGATAACACCAAGCCATGCACAGAAAACCCCTAGGCCTAGGGAGGACTTGCACAAGTCTCACAGAAGGGATTCTGTTCTCTGTCAGACTTGTGTAACCCTAGAACCAGAATAAGGTACCTAAGAGGAAACCATGTGTGTCACTCTCTACAGTACCAGAAGAGGAGACATTGACGGTATAAATATATGCCAATGTCAGTGCAAGGTGAACTTGAATCTATTATTACATTCCAGTCGATCTTGAATGCAATGACTTAGGAAACTAAACCTGGAAGGTTCTGAATGCTTTCCACTCTCAAAAAACTGGAGATACACAGGGCTCCAAACACTGCAACAAACACTTTACAGTACTGTATTCTGAGAGGGCAACTGTGGGCAGTTGAGTTATTCACAAGGGTTCCATTCCCAGGACTCAACATGAATGGCAAAAATCGCTTTAAAGCAAATCTATTTAAAAAACAATGTCCCTTTGGGAAGCGATTTAAAAACAGCCTTGCTGACCTTTGTGATGTAAGAAAGAATCATTAAGCAGACAATCCTTCAATCAGTCTCTCTCCAGGTGCTTAGAAAGGCTTCACTCTGAGCCAGTGACCCCCTCCCTTCACCCAGAGTGCAGTGCTGAGAAAGAATGCAAAGTGATTATCTTTCTTTCACATGCTCAGGGGGAAGGGAGGGGGTCTCTTGCCTTGGAGTGAAGCTGTTCTAAGTGCCTGGAGAGAGAATGATTGATGGAATGTCAGCTGGCTGCCCTCTCTCATAACCTCATTAATGAGGCTATTGTTAAATGACTTTTTTCCTTTAATTGAAAGGGAACTTCTCCTGGGGTTGAGATAAAACTGTGGGTGAAAAAAATCCGTGGATAATTAGGTTATATCTGTATAGACTCTTTGGAACAACACATCTATTGCGGCACAAGCTGGAAGAGCCAAGAACAGCCCACTGTAGCCACTCATTGGCTCGTTGGATTACACTGAAAAAAGATGTACACAGGGTGTTTCTGCCTTGTCAGACAGCTGTTAAAAGCACAAGGATGGTAACCTTAATAGGCAACAAAATACTGAGCAGGAGATCTTCTTCCTTTCTTGGAAGGTTCAATGAGTTACATCAGTGGCAGAGCCAGCTTTAAATCAAACAGTATCACAGCAAAGAGTGGGGGGGACGACATAATGGGGATTGCTCCAACCTCTTTGCCAACACAGCAGCACTGGACAGCAGCCCAGGTCATGGGTGTGTGGACAGCAGCCCTACAGCCAATGAGCGTCTAGGAAGAGTGGCATTTCTGAAGGGAAAACTAATCAGATTAAACAGTATGGTACTTCCACTCTCCCCATTTTCCTCTATTAATTTTGTGACTCAGGAAAAGCGGAAAAGCTCTCGTCTTTTCTTTTTGTTATGTGGAGAATGATTTAAAAAAAATAAGAATGTCAAGAATGGAAAATTCTACAGCAACCAGTTCTTCTGCTGAACTGTATATATAATATAAATGTTAATGGTGTGTGTGTGTGTGTGTATGTTTGCGAAGGCTTCCCTCAAGCTTTAGAATTTGTACCAATAAGAAGGCAACTAATCCAAATTTAATCACAGAGTTACTAGCAGCATGGCACCCCATTAAATTTATTTATAAACAGAGTAAAAATATTTCAGAAGCTCATTAAAATGAAAACTTAAGTAGTTCCTTTCCTTTATTTTTTTTTTTTTAATTCTAGAGTTGTCTGAGCCTTCCTGGGGGAGATCATATGTGCATTCTAGTGAGTATGTCATATGTAAAAAATTATAAATGTTCTCCCACTTAATCTTTTGTTTGCCAAGCTCTCTGTGTGATTTGTCTTTTCCTAATGATTACTAAGTATTCAATACTCTCCTATTCTGGATGCTTATGTCAAACTAATTAAGTTTAAGAGAGAGGAAACCAACTGATTAGAATGTTTTTCTTTGCACTTGAACCAAAAAATCTTTTGTATATATACATAACAGCCTACAGGGTTTTTTCCCCTTTCTCCCCCTCCCCCCAAATCCCCAGTTTTGCTGGAATGGAAGGGGTGCCACAAACTCATCAAGATTTGACTTACCCTGGGCTGTTATGAACTGTTGAAGTCAGCTGCAGTGGTAAACAAGAAACAGTGGAGAACCATGGCAGATGCTCTGAAACTCGCTATGACTAGGTTCAGACATAACACAAAGTCAGAGATTGTTCAGCTCGTTTATGTCTGAATCTGAGCCTGCCCCCAAATGGTGGTTTGTTCAAGTCCTACAAACTGGGAAACGAAACCACAGTTGGAAGCTGGTTTGCAGACTACAGTTTGTTAACTGTGATTTCAGGTTTTGCCTGAATTAAGAGACCATTGATTAATTACAGTTACGGCCCAATCCTATCAAGTGTCTATGGGAGTGGTTCTTGTGATTTGCACTGTAGGCCCCCATTGCAGTAGGGTGAAAGCTGTGCCACTGTCATGTGGCTGCTGGTGGAAAAGGCTGCTGGTGGAAATAGCTAGTGATGCCATGTACACAGCAGTCTCACCTGAACAATACACTGGCCTAGGGGACTCTGGTGTCCCCCCCCCCCATCAGTCAGTGGGGCTTACTTCTAAGTGTGGATTGGATTGCAGCCTGTGACTTCTTGTGCTACAAGAAATGGCAGTGAGGGCAGCTTGTGAGTGGTTTGGGTCAGGGAAGGGGGAGGGCAAGGGTGAAGGAGCCAGCTGGAAGGGGTGGATCCTGCCAGCAAAGGTGCATGCTGGATCCCATCTCTCACTTTCAACTGCCCCAATCCCTTCCTATGGGAGACAGGCCTCCTATGGGAGACAGACAGGTAGCCAGAAGGCCTACCGAAGGGTAAGTAAAAAATACCTCTTGTTGGCTTTCTGGACGCCCCCACCCCACCATAGCGGGCAGTGTGCATTCTGTTGGTACAGCTGCAAGCTACAGTATGACATGGGATAGGATTGGGCTGTTACTGACTGTTCTGTCTCAAGAGGATGCTTCCCCATGGAGGCAGGAGTAAATATATGGATTTATGAAGTCCTTAGCAGATGAGAAACAAAAGCATATAAGCAGCTCAAAACCATAGTTTGCTGTATGCCTGGAAGCTTGAATTACAGCGAATGTTCTTAACTATTTATTTATATAGGTATTTATATACCGCCTTTCTTTGGTCATCAGATTTGTGGCCCTTTGCCTCCCACGCTCCACTTGATGGCAACTCCTCTCTGCCACCGAGGGTCAGCTCATCATTATATCATCGTGTCATCAGTTCTCGGGTACTTCTGGTTGTTTCGAACTGGCAGCCTCAGATCTTCAGACATACAAGGCGGCAGAAATGTTGATTCTTACCATCAAACTAGGGTCACTTCTGCTTACATTGTTTTGGTTAAAACAAAAACAAAAAAACACTGTCCAGCCTAATCTTCAACAGCTCTTGTAACACTGATGCCACAAAAATCCCCTAGATTTTGGGAACCCTTTTACAGATCAGAAGGGAATTTTCCAAGTTGGCCTCTTTCTGGTTTTCCCCACCTTGTGGTGTCAGGAGGGACCCATCAAAACTCCCCAAATACACACCAGATCAACCAGATTGGAGAGGGAAGAAGAGTTGTCTCTAAGCTGTGGCACCTGTTTTCCCTCTACCCACATATACCCCAGACCTTATGAGCCCTGAAGAACGTTCTTGCTCCTTCCATACTTGGTCAAGGGACGCCACATTTTTCACAAAAGCACATGAGAGCCATGAAAAAAATGTTACTCTTTTCAGTCTTTTATTTCACTCTGCTCAAGTGCTAGCGAATATAAGCAGCACATGGATTGCATGAATATTGACTTAATATAAAATTCAAGTAAATGTCAGGTCAGCAAAAAGCACTGTGGTTACAAATGAGCAATGAACTTGAATAAAACAGCTTGGATCGGGTTGAACTATGAATGCCATTGAACTTCTCACGTGCTCCTTTGCTATGTGAAAAGCTGAGCAAAACTTCAAGTTTTAGAAGGCAGGTCTGATCCGTAGTTGAGCTTTGCAATTCTAGCCTCCAACTCCTTAGAATGTCAGGAATAATTAGAGATGAGAGAAGCCTTTTAGTGTCATCAGTTTGACCACTGAATACTTCTGTTTAAATTTGGGGTTTGTAAAGTAAAATAGAGACATAGATCAATTAAAGGTCATATCACTTTTTCTAACATATCATGAACACTGAGGCCTGTCTAATCTAAAGGATTATTTGCACTGACACCTCAGTGTGTAATAATGTTTTTTTAATACTTTACTCTAAGTGAGGCTCCTGCAGCCTGTAAAGTAGCTGAGGGACGGAAAGAGAAGTGACGTAACAATAGCAAGGCCTGGTAGAAGTAAGGCAAGCCGGGAATTTACTGTTGTTAGGCTTCCAGCAACACACACATGGAGAAGTATGAAGGGCCTACATGGGCTAAGGAGAAAGAGGCAAATATACTGAAATATCTTGACTGATCTATTATGCAATTACCCCCTATCTCTGCAAAGGACATAACAGAACATTCTGAATTATATGTTCAGATAAAAAATATGAAAAATATAATCTTCATTTCTTTCACAAGCCCAAGCAAACAAGAAATTGAAACCACCAACCTTTGGTGATCTATTATTTTCTCCAGTTCTTTGAGAACACCAGTGGTGTTCCTCCTTATCCATCTTTGGATGACAATTAGCAACTACTAAATATTTCAGTTGATTTTCACAGGTATTACTTCAAATAACTTAACTGTGGAGGTTAATGGTGTTTGAGTAACCGAGGGGTAAAAAGACCAGCGGCTATTTTAAGCTTTGTGCTTCTCTGCTAGGAATGTCTGTGAAGTTCATCCCTCTTCTTCCAATGATTTTTGCTTTGTCTTATTCCATTGTGTGCCATTGATTCTTGCTATTGTGTGGGCTACATGCAAGTGCAATTGTAGGTTTCATATTGGCCGTTTTTTTGCCCGAAGCAGATGTGTTTATATATGAAATAAAAAAATTGACACTTCTTAGTGTATAGTTGAGATGCAGCTTGGCCATTAATTCTGTTGCCTGAATAGCTCATTTTTTATCAGACTCGTGCTTGTGTTTTGCATAACTGTCAGCTTTAAACAGGACAAAGTTTACCTATTTGGAATGCATGCTGCAGATAATACCTGAAACTGCAATTTCTCTAACAAGGTGTAATTTTACTCCATGCAAAAACCATTATCCTTTTCTTTCAACTAGACACAGAGTATTATTACAGCTGGAGGGACGTGTTCACCTCTCTGTTTGGTGAAGTCTGGCAAAGAGCATCTTAGAGCTCGTGAGCTCAGTTCCTTTATCTCTTTAGGCAATAAAAAAAAGCAAGGCTAGACAACAAATGGTAGGAATCTGAGCAACTGAGCAAGGGTAAAATTCAAACTGTTAGACGCATTAAAGACAGCAGTGCTGCTTAAACACAAAGTAACCTGCAGGAGGAAATTACAGGACTGAAGCCGGTGAAAAGGGTTTTGGAGTGGAGGCAAAGTAAAGCTGAATTACTATATCAGAGACACAGGGCATAGAGCATGCACCCCCGCCAAAGCATTTGAAGTACATTAAGAAAACAAGCCCGTGGCTGATACAAAGAATGTTCACCTACTACAGTAAGACTGGCTCAGACATTCAGGATGTAGGAAGGGAGAGGGAAGAGGAATAGTACTTCCTGTTCCTCACACTTCAGATATTAAAAAACGGAAAGTTTGCAAGTCTCTCCTGGTGAGATGTGAAATATTAAACAAGAATACAGGTAACAAGAAGCAGGCGTCTCATGGGTTTTCCCTGTTCCCACCACATCATGGAAGTCTTTGGCTGCTCTAACAGACTGACTTCTAAAGAGTTGCTAGGTTTACACTGCAGTCAGGCTGATTCTTAAATCATGCATCAATATGGAAACCATTGGAAGTGCTTCTGTTCCTGTCAGCCCAGGATCTGGTGGACCTGGACTCCCAGGCCTGCAAGTGAGGAGGGGAAGCTGTCCAGCAAGATGAGAAGGCTGTCACTGCTGAAACAACAGAGGAGCTTAGACGAGGGGCCCGACAGGGCAGGAGCTGCACTAGCCAGGTGAGCAGTAGCAGAAGTCTACAGTAGACCTTGCAATCCTTATTTTCCTGGTACTTCAGTGGAGGCTCTTATCCTGGAAGCACTTCAGTCACAGACTTCTCAGGAGCACAACATGGCGAAGAAAGACTAGGAGCTGCTTGGTGAGTGCTCTGCCTCTTAAAGGTGGCTTTTGTCTGGGTTTGGAACTGTCTTTGTTCTTAAAGTTTAGGGGTGACAGTGTGAACATAAGAACATAAGAACAGCCCCACTGGATCAGGCCATAGGCCCATCTAGTCCAGCTTCCTGTATCTCACAGCGGCCCACCAAATGCCCCAGGGAGCACCCCAGATAACAAGAGACCTCATCCTGGTGCCCTCCCTTGCATCTGGCATTCTGACATAGCCCAATTCTAAAATCAGGAGGTTGCGCATACACATCATGGCTTGTACCCCATAATGGATTTTTCCTCCAGAAACTTGTCCAATCCCCTTTTAAAGGCGTCTAGGCTAGACGCCAGCACCACATCCTGTGGCAAGGAGTTCCACAGACCGACCACACGCTGAGTAAAGAAATATTTTCTTTTGTCTGTCCTAACCCTCCCAACACTCAATTTTAGTGGATGTCCCCTGGTTCTGGTATTATGTGAGAGTGTAAAGAGCATCTCCCTATCCACTCTGTCCATCCCCTGCATAATTTTGTATGTCTCAATCATGTCCCCCCTCAGGCGTCTCTTTTCTAGGCTGAAGAGGCCCAAATGCCATAGTCTTTCCTCATAAGGAAGGTGCCCCAGCCCCGTAATCATCTTAGTCGCTCTCTTTTGCACCTTTTCCATTTCCACTATGTCTTTTTTGAGATGCAGCGACCAGAACTGGACACAATACTCCAGGTGTGGCCTTACCATCGATTTGTACAACGGCATTATAATACTAGCCGTTTTGTTCTCAATACCCTTCCTAATGATCCCAAGCATAGAATTGGCCTTCTTCACTGCCGCTGCACATTGGGTCGACACTTTCATTGACCAGTGTGCTGGGATCCCTGTGATATCCTTTCATCGATCCTTTCATCGATCCCAGTGTGCTGGGATCCCTGTGATATGAGCTAAGTTGAGGCATGTCCTGTGATGGAGACTCTACCCTTGAACCAGATGGGATACAGTACATGCTCCGTTGGCATAGCTGCATTGGCACAGAGGGAGTTAGGTAGGATTGGGTTGTGTCTCTCTCCACATGATACTACCTCTTTGCTTTGGTTTTCAATCAAGGACTTGCTCTGTGTCCCACTGCAACTGCTGCAGGATGCAGCTGCTCACACAGATTGGTAACTCAGGACCAATTAGTTTAGTAACTTTAACTACCCTGTTAAACAACTGAGCATGAGGATTCCCCATCCCCCACAGAAACTTCTCATGATGAAGTTTAAGATCCCAGTGTTTTGCTTTTAAAAAATTGTTCTCTCTCTCTCTCTCTCTCTCTCTCTCTCTCTCTCTCTCCTTTGTGTAAATCCACTGAAATATAGGAAGTTACTTAGTGGGGTGCAAAAATACAGAACTGACATTGTTCAAAAGCTTCTTGGAAGAAATGTGAGGAAGGAGGTGGGGGTTAATGTATTTTTTCCAGCTCAGTGCCAAGAAAGGCTTTATGGCCCTTTGAGTCACAGCAGGAATGTTCAGATACATCCAGCACTGGTCAGACTCTGGTTCTATTGAAATCAAGTAGATTTCTGCTTTCCTTTCCAGTAAACAGAAAATAAAGTCCCATGTGGAGCTTATTAAAACTCTCAGGTTAGTGTTCCCAAGTGTGACTTTGTAGAGAAATAATGCAACAATTAGAAAATAAGAGTTTATACTACTAAAGGACTTCCAAGTTGAAGAGGCACAAGAAGACCCAAGACGCCGTAGCAGAATACATTTAGGGCGCAATCCTAACCCAGCACTGCAGCTCTGAGGTAAGGGAACAAACATTCCCTTGCTTTGAGGAGACCTTCGTGAGTGACACCCAACTGCAGGATGCAGCCCATGTCCCATTGGCACCGCTATGCCAGTGCTAGAAAGCACTGACATAGGGGGTTAGGATTGCACCCTTAGTTCATGAAATCTTCCATTCTAGATGGAAGAAGCTAAACCAGAAGTGCTGGTTTCTAGTTGCTGACAATACTGGTTACACTGCTGTCCTTTCCTTTGTAACTGAGCTAATGTAAATGAGTGTTGTGCCCTAAAACATTTTTTTTGTAGTACTGCTTTATGGAAGATTCCACCAGGCCAGGATGGGAATAAGAGACAAGACTGCTGAGGTATTAAAATAGACTGTGTCACTTCTGAGAAGTAGCGTGGGATTCCACTACTCCCTTGTGGGAGTGGGAGAGAATCAGAACTCTCCCTGCAAAAGAAAAGTAGCACATCAAAGAGCCAAGTCCAACCTTTAGCCTGCTGTGTTAGTTTCCATTTGCAGAGAGAGTGCTATTTTTGCTTAAACAGGTTTTTTGTTTACATTTAAATGTGATATCCCAACTCTGTCTGTCTTGAGCTTAGTTGTTGGTGGCTATCAAGGACATCAGTATCTTTGATGTAATCCAAGGAGAAAGCTCTCCACCAGTCGCACAGCCCAATATAACTGTTTGATAATTGAAAATACCAGCTATGAAGTTTTGCACTGGGTCTTTTTAGAGAACCTTAATTCCTACACAGGTTAATCAATTATTCCTAGTTAATTTAAGAGTCCAATCCTATTCTTCCCCCACTGATGCAGCAGCGCCAAAATGGCTACCACTGTATCCTGCAGGGAGAGGCAGTTGCAGAGGTCTCCTCTGGGTAATGATTGTTCCATCATTCCCTTCCATGGGGGGTAAGCCTTTGCAGTGTGTGTGGGGGGCAGGGGACTACATGAACTTGTACTAGCTGAAGAGCTGGCACAGGTCTGTGTAAACCTCCACCACAAGATCAGATCTGAGAAGGGGGTTAGGATTTGGCAGCTGCCACCACTGCAGAAACCACCCCCTTCCTCGAAATGATCTGCCCTTTACATGTTCCACCCTCCCCCACCACCTTGTTTTGCCCTCCCCCACCCCTTTTCTGCCCTATCCTGCCCCCTCCTGTCTAACCTTGATCAGCAGGTGGCTCCAGATCCACTGGTCCCAGCAGCACAATACTCAGTTCGCTGCCAGAGCGCCATTTACAACTGGTGCTGACTGCTTTATGGCAGTCAGAGCCAGCAGAAGAGGCACTTTTATGTTTGGGCCTGCACATGCCCGATCTCGTCTGATCTCAGAAGCTAAGCAGGGTCAGGCCTGGTTAGTACTTGAATGGGAGACTGCCTCGGAAGTCCGGGTGCTGTAGGCTTATACCATAGTCTTTTGAGACTGAAGGTTGCCAACCATCTGTGTCTCAGAATGACTTTGAACATGGTGATGTCATGGAGAGAACTGGAAGCAAAAGGTCCTCATTCCTCTTGTTCCTTCATAGCTCTACCTCTTGGATAAGAATATTTGCATTTTCTGTGCCTATGGAAAAAAAAATATCCTGATGAAGGGATAATGTACACATGAGATGTAGAAACTATTCCAGACATGGAGAGGAACAGGAAGCATAATACTTGAACCCAGTGTTCTGCTGTTCCGACAACTAATAGTGGTGTGGTATCATAAAGGTGACACAGAACATCACAAAGTAGCTTAAATTCCAGTCTAACATATCACTGTGCTGGTAGCTACACCAAGGATATTGGTTTACTGCAAATTAGACTATACAGGACTGGGGTGTGTCTGGATTTTTTTTCCCCCCCTGTACCCATCATGTTCAATAATTCCGTTTCATTGAATTAACAAAAAGGAGATTTGTTGTGATCTTTTGGTAAAAGATTGCAATGAGCTTAACTGCTGTTAAAATATGCCTCTGTCTCTCTCTTTCCCTTTATGGTTGTCATTTGTATTTTTTTAAAGACCATATTCAGAATGACAGGCTTTCAAAGCGGGAGAAGAAACAAAAGTTGGTATTTGGATCTGTTCAATATTCAGTGACATTACTTACCTAATGCATACAAATTTAATTCATTTTTTGATTGATCCCATAATTACAAAATTTGTTTAAAGCTGTTATATTATCTCCTTATTTGACACAATATGGCACAATTTTGTTATAGTATTGAAAACCAAATAAGACAACTGCAGTTGGTAGTATTTCAAAGACATATTCCCTTTAAGATGAAATCAATCCTGTTTCAAGTTTATTCCCCTGCTTTATGATGGAGGCTCTAGGGGTGTATTTTGCTGAAAAATGTCTTTTTGATTTTTGAGAAATTCTTTAGATTAATATGCAGCTGTCATTGCAAGGCAAATCTAGATTTGCTTTTATGTACTTCCTCTTTCCCCAGGCTGCAACTAATGTCTACCTCTCTTGGAGAAACAGTCCATTCATTTACAACTGGGGCTCTTGCAAACAGGTCAGCAGCAAAGGATTCATCAACTCATATTCATTTGAAACGTGTCTCACACAAGTCCCTATTTACATTGACTGAACTCACCGCTTTTGCTTACAAGGTTCAATATTAGCCCTTTAGTAGGGATTTCAGCTCATTTTCAATGCAATGTTATGCCTGGAAAAAAACAAACCCACAAAGAGTATTCTTATCCTTTTCAAGAAATATTCAGCATACCATTTAAAAACACATTTAACTTTCAGGCCATATACAATAAGCTTTCCAAGGGGATATTGTTGAGTAAATAAGTGCTAGTGTATGTATGTGATGTTTACATTTGTATGCAAAGTCTTTATTATAATTCTCTCTCTCTCTCCCCTCTGTAGCATAGCCAGGGGTGTGTGGTAACTACTGCAGGTGCTGCAATGCGCTCTGTTAGCAGTTGGGGGCAGTAGCACCTGCACCACGCCACCTCCCCTCTGGCTGCACTACTCTCTCTCTCTCTCTCTGTGCATGCGTGCGTGCGTGCGCACATGAGTGGAAAGAGACTATATGTATCTATCTGGCTACTTAGATTGTCTGAAATTGGTTCTCCTTTTGAAACACTCTTCCATCTGAAAAGTCCCAATCAGGATCCTCAGCCATGGCTGCAATCCTATGAACACTTCCCTGAGAACAAGCGCCACCCCCCATTTTTTTCCACTCTAGCTGTAGTTACATTTCTCAGAGAGGTGATTGATCTGTGTTTGGGCTGCGTCACTTTAGATTGCAGGTGGGATGTATACAACGCTGGGTGCTCTCTTAGAAGCCCCCCTCTACTAAACCAGACCATTAATCCATGTAGAAGAGCACTGCTTGTACTGACTAGCAGTGGCTCTCCAGAGTTTCCAACAGGGGCCTCTCCTAGTCCTACCTGGAGCAAAGAAGGATCAAACATGAGGCATTTTCCTTCCTAAGCATGTCTGGTCTCTTCCATTGAGGTATGCCCCCCGTACATAGGAATGTTGTTAGCTAGGCATCCTCGGCATCACCTGGCAGGACAAAGTTCCAAACAACACAGTCCTGGAACGAGCTGGAATCCCTAGCATGTATGCACTGCTGAAACAGAGACGCCTGCGTTGGCTTGGTCATG
Organism: Tiliqua scincoides; assembly: GCF_035046505.1. Taxonomy (NCBI): domain Eukaryota; kingdom Metazoa; phylum Chordata; class Lepidosauria; order Squamata; family Scincidae; genus Tiliqua; species Tiliqua scincoides. Next base: position 217,916,432 of record NC_089823.1, on the reverse strand, counting down.
TCGTGAGAATGGATGATGGCTGGATCCCAAAGGATCTCCTCTATGGCAAACTCGTGCAAGGAAAGCGCCCTACAGGTAGACCACAGCTGCGATACAAGGACATCTGCAAGAGGGATCTGAAGGCCTTAGGAGTGGACCTCAACAGGTGGGAAACCCTGGCCTCTGAGCGTCCCGCTTGGAGGCAGGCTGTGCAGCATGGCCTTTCCCAGTTTGAAGAGACACTTGGCCAACAGACTGAGGCAAAGAGGCAAAGAAGGAAGAAGGCCCGTAGCCAGGGAGACAGACCAGGGACAGACTGCACTTGCTCCCGGTGTGGAAGGGATTGTCACTCCCGAATTGGCCTTTTCAGCCACACTAGATGCTGTTCCAGAACCACCATTCAGAGCACGATACCATAGTCTTTCGAGACTGAAGGTTGCCAACAAGAGGGAGAAGACTAGGCTAGAACCCTTCCTAGGTGAAAATATTGTACTCTGTGTGTGAGTAGTTCTTTCCTGTATGTAAGGCCATTCAGTCATGTGAACTCCCAGCTGTACAAGCCCTCAGTGAGAAATATGGCTTAGGGCAGGGCTTTCCAGACTGGGGCATCATGACACCCCAGCCTGTGGGTCCTGGCCTCTGCCTCTTAAGGGGCAGGGGCAGTGAGAAGGCAGGGAGGAGGCAGTGGTGCAATCCCCAGGAATAGTAGCTTCGGAAGTGAAAGTGGAGCAATCGTGCTCCACTTCCGCAAAACCAGATCAGCGATCACACTTCACTTTCATTTTCAAAGCTGTGGAGAGCCCTGCAGAAGGTCGCGCAGGGATCCCTGCATCCCTGGGAGGCTGCAGGAGGCTTGGGTAAGTGCACCCAAGCTCCTGCAGCCCCCTGAGCTGGGGATCACGCCACTGCCTTCCCCTGATGCCTCCCCCCACCTCCGTAAGAACTTAAGAGTGGTTTCAAATTCTTGGAGAGTTTGAAAACCACTGGCTTAGGGCACAATCCTATGTGTGTCTACTCATAAGCAAGTCCTTTAGTGTTCAATGGGGCTTACTCTCAGGAAAGTGTGGATAGGATTGCAGCCTAAGTCACAGACAGTAGCTGACCATAGAGAACATAAGAAGAGTCCTGCTGGATCAGGCCAAAGGCCCATCTAGTCCAGCTTCCTGTATCTCACAGTGGCCCACCAAATGCCCCAGGGAGCACACAAGACAACAGACATAACCTGCATCCTGGTGCCCTCCCCTGCATCTGGCAATCAGAGGCAGCCTGCCACAAAAACCAAGAGCTTGTACATACCTACTATGACTTGTAACCCGTAATGAACTTCTCTTCCAGAAATTTGTCCAATCCCCTCTTAAAGGCATCCAGGCAAGATGCCATAACTACTTCTTGTGGCAAAGAGTTCCATGAACTAATTACACACTGGGTAAATAAATATTTTCTTCTGTCTGTCCTAACTCTCCCAACACTCAGTTTTCGTGAATGTCCCCTGGTTCTGGTGTTGTGCGAGAGGGAAAAGAGCAGCTCTCTATCCACTCTGTCCATCCCCTGCATGATTTTGTATGTCTCTATCATGTCCCCCCTCAGGCACCTCTTTTCTAGACTGAAGAGGCCCAAATGCTGTAGCCTTTCCTCATAGGGAAGGTGCCCCAGTCCAGTAATCATTTTTGTTGCTCTTTTGCACCTTTTCCATCTCCACTATATCTTTTCTGATATGTGGCAGCCAGAACTGGATGCAGTTCTCCAGGTGTGGCCTAACCATTGATTTGGCATTACTAAATTAGCTGTCTTATTCTCAATGCCTTTCCTAATAATCCCAAGCATGGAATTAGCCTTCTTCGCTGCTGCCACGCATTGGGTCAACACTTTCATCGAGCTGTCCATAAGGACCCCAAGATCTCTCTCCTGATCTGTCAGACAGCTCAGAACTCATTAGCCTATACATAAAGTTTAGAGGATATGCACCCTACCTGCATCAAGAGAGAATATGCAACCCACCTGTCACAACCATCACCCTTGGGGTCAGTGAAAGATTGGAGGGGATTCCCAAAGCCAGGCAGGATGTAGCCCACACCCTCTTCCACCAACCTAATCCACCACACCCCCAAGGATAAGGTGATTTGCTTATACTACCATAAGCACCCAGGTTCTTTTGGTCAATAAATATTGCACTTAATCTTCAGTAGAAGGATTTTATTATAAAACTTTAAGGAAGCTCTAATTGCTCCATAAACATTAATAGATGCATTTCAATAGTAGAATAAAACAAGAAAGGTTAGCTAACTTAACAGAGTTAAAGTCACCAACTTTACAAGCAATTCAGCCATATAACATTCCTTCCAGTATAAAGACTACTAACCCCAACTTCCTTCCTCCTGCTGTTCCTACGTCTCCAAAGCCCCACAGCCGGGGTTTTATCCTCTAAATTATCAATAAACTACACCTGGGTAGACTCAGATCTTCTGCCCAGCAACCAGCTTAAAACCCCTTAAAGGAAAGGCACTTGCCCCACCCTGTGACACTACCTGTGACACTACCTGCATCAAAAGGCGATATACAGTGCAAGCCAATGCATGTTTAGTCAGAAGTCAGTTCCACTGTGTTCACTAGGTCTTGCTTTCTAGTAAAGATGATTAGGATTGCTGCTCCAGTCTGCTAAATGGGGCCTAGATAAGCAATGTGGGTATATAGCCGTGGTGCATCAGCTGTACATGAAGAGGCTTCTCCGCATACAGATCTTCCTTGCTGGTTTGGGATAACAGCCTGTAAACTCCAACTGTGCATTCATAAGTAGTCATTCTATGGGCTGCCATAATATCTTTTAAACAGCGTTAACATTTAAAATGTAAATGTTCATACCTTAGACCTTTCTGTCATTGATCACGATGTGGGGTGAGCAGCAGGGATTATTAATGGGCAGTTTTTTTTCCAAAAAAAAAAAAAAGTATAGCAAGAGTATGAAAAGTTACCCAAGTTGGTGTCATCCAACACCCTGATTATTATTTTTTTTAAAAAATCACTAAACCTTAGTGGGTTTTTCAAATGTCAAAAATAACTAAAATTGTAAGGTTAAGGCAGACCATAAAACATTGCTTTTTGGCGTACAAGAATTTGTTTTAAATGTTGCAGTGCTTATTTTTCTATTGTATAAAAGAGAAACTGATATGAACTTTATTTTAACAAAATGAAAAGATGTATACTTAAAAAAATATTCTGTTAAATTAGCAATAGGCTGGGGTGCACCAAAGCATTTCACTTTATCTACGTACTACACATGGTACATGGAAGAGACATGAAAAAAGTGGAAGAGAAAGTCCATATTTCTCCCTGCTCTTTCCATAGCAGGAATAGGATTCACTACTTGAATGAACAAATGTTTCATTAGTTTCATTAGTTTTTGCACAGGGGCTTGTGAAAATCTTTTCACAGTGTCGCACTGCAGTGTATGGTTGGGCGTGCGTTACAGACAAACCTAGTGAATAAGAAAAAAGCCTGCATTATACAAACTCTAGTGGGCCATAAAATGATCTTGAAAAGAACTTGTCAAAATCACAGGTGTATCTTGGGTAGAGCATGAGGGAAATGTGCCTTGGCTGCCACACTAGGGGGGCACATTACTACCTCCAGGCTTGGTCCAGTCATGTCTGTGAAGTTGGGATGCTGCAGGATTTGCAGTGCCCTGCCCCAGCTTTTGAGAAGGCTCCTAGCCTCATCCTGGGGAGAAGCTGGGGCAGTGTCATCATGATGCTAGATGACACCAGAACCAGGGGATATTCACTAAAATGGAGTGTTGGGAGAGTTGGATCAGACAAAAGAAAATATTTATTTCCCCAGTAAGTAATTAGTTTGTCGAATTCCCTTGCCACAGGATGTGGTGATGGCAATTGGCCTAGAGGCCTTGAAAAGGGGATTGGACAGATTTCTGGACGAAAACTCCATCACAAGCTGTGATGGGTATGTGCAACCTCCTGATTTTAGAAGTAGGCTACCTCAGAATGCCAGCTGCAAGGGAGTGGCACTAGGATGCAGGTATCTTGTTTTGCGTGCTCCAAGACATCTGGTGGGCCACTGTGAGATACAGGAAGCTGGACTAGATGAATCTTTCAGTCTGATCCAGCAGGGCTCTTCTTAAGTTCTTCTGACATTGTGTGACCTTGTGACCTCACTGCTCTGGTTGCTGGGGCAAGACATTACGCCTCTGATCGAAATAGAAGAGCTTCTCTGGATTGGGGATACCTTTTCTCCTGCAGTGCCCTTTCACTAGGCTGGAAAGAGCCTTTATGTGAACAGATTCTCTGCAAGCAGAACACCTTTGAATCCAAGCCCGAATTCCCAAGTAACTCGAATTTGATGGCAGTCAAGTACTCCTGTTTCCCAATAAACAGCAGATCTCAAGAGGAACCAACTTTATAGGGCAGGTGTGGCCAAACCACAGTTGGTGAGCTACATGTGATTCTCTGACATATAATTGGCGGCTCTCAGAAATATGTTGGCTAAGCTCTTTTTTGCATCATATTTAATATAGAAGGTGAATAAGACATTTTCAAGCTGTGTGATTATTTACTGGGTATTAACTGAGAATCAATTGGATTAAAACATAAATTTAATGATCATGGTGAGTAAATATATTTAAGAATTTAAATGCTTCTTAAATATTGCAGCTCCCAAACACTTGAAGTTTATCATATGTGGCTCTCACATTAAGTAAGTTTGGCCACCTCTAATATAGGGATTCCCCAAAACACATTTGAGGAACTTTTGTGACCACAAGCAGGCACCATGGGAAATTTAATGCAGACAAGGAGGCCCTTTCTAGGGTCAGTCTAGGGAGCCTTTTTTTCAAGCATTGATACCAATCTGCAAGGTGGCTTGCACATTCTCAACAAAGTATTTGAACATGTACCCATTAAATTTGTTGATACAAATAAAAAGTTCTACGCAGTAAATACTAGGCTTCCTGTATCTGATACAACTGCAGGAGGATAAATATAAAGCATTTACCATAAACAGAGAGGCAACCAGAGGAATGGTGAGAGTTTATGTATTTACATGCTCATGCACAGCAGGCCTTCTCAGCTGGGAGCTATTCTTCTTTCTTTTTTTAACTGTGTACAAGAAGATTCTGTTAGTTGAAAGTAAAGCAAAGGGTTTATAGAGTTCTATTTCACGTTCTGGTTATTTAGCACAAATACACACTGTGCTGCATTTTGTGGAGAAGTAGCATACAAGTTGGCATTACAGGTGGTGCCTTTATATCTGTACAGGATCCGTTCCCGCATCCCCCGCAGATATTGAAAATCGTGGATAATCAAATCCACGGTTTTTGGCCCATCTGGGCTCAAAACCCATCCAGAGCTGAAACTGGATGTTGCATTAGAAATGCTCGGGGTGGCATTCTGAGCCTCGGAGAGGCCATGCATAGTGACACGCAGCCTCTCCTAGGCTCAGAAAATCTCATAGACGCAGCCGAAACAAGGTTCCAGTTGCATCTGGAAGGTCTGCAGGAGGGCAATTTGGGGGTTCAGCATCTGTGGTAAGGCAAATCCATGGATGCCAGATCTGTGGGTAAAGAGGCCCCATCGGTACTTTCTATACATTTATTGTATAGATCCTGGGCCTGCCCCAAGGGAGATAGCACAAGATGCTCTCTTCTCTGCTGCCACCATTACATGAAGATTGTGTACTTTGTCTCCTTTGTTGAGGGGTCTGTGATGTGAATGGCAGCAGTGGCTGTGACCGTCAGTTAGTCTTCCTGCCCAACTACCTCCTCCTCCACTTTCTCTTGTGCAGAGGAGGAGGGAAAGAAAACAAAAATGGAGGTGGCAGCAGCAATGGAGATGACAATTATAATAGCAGCTGCATTGTTGGGAAAACCCAGCAGGGCTTGACTCAAGTTGAGTCACTGAATCACTGTCCCCGATGACTCGAAAAAGAGTCCCAATGGGGGCACTTTCCGAGTCTCCAAGTCAGCCTTTAGTGACTCTAAAGGACTCGAGCCAAGTTGCCCCCCCCTTTAAAAAGCCTGCCATGAAAAAAACGGGGCTGCTGCCGCTGCTGCTGGGAGTGTGAGTGAGTTGGAGCTCTCTTTACTCAGTCCCCTACTGTCCCCGCCCACCTGTAAAGAGGGCAGGAGGGGTGGCAGGGATGGCGAGAGAGCCGGAACAGAAGTGGCAAGAGGGAGGAGGGTCAGAAGCAGCAGCTGGGAGGCTTATCAGGACGATCCAATCCCTGACAGTCGTACTCAGAAGTAGTCCCACTGCAGCTGGACATTCAATGAGGCTTTCTTCTCCAAGTAACAACTGAGTCAAGAAGCCGCCACAAGGTGAGAAAGCAGAAGTGGGCAAAAGAGTTTTCTCCAATCTCCCTGGGCTTCTGGCAAGAAACCCTTGGGCTCCTCTTGCTCTCCTTCAGCCAATATAAATATCTGAATGCCCATCCTTTATCCAATGATCACCCTTCCCTTTCTTCCTATCAAAGATGGGGAAAAAGAGCTCACTCCCGCTTCCCCCCTCCCGCCTGATTCATTAACCCTTCCCTGTCTCCTGGCTGGAAACACCCTGCTGTTCGTCATCGGAATGCTGGCCCTATGATGTTTTTCACGTGGCGAAAACAGTAAGCAGTCACCCCCAGACACAGGCAGACTCAAATCAGCACATGTGGGGACAAGTGCTGAGTCGGGGGGCCCTAACTCGAGTCTTTTTCAGAGTCTTCCGTGCGCGACTCACGAGTCGCCAAATCACTGGAAAACACACATTTTTGTGACTCGAGTCCAAGTCACCTGACTCAAGTTCCCAACACAGAGCTGCTGTATGCATCCTGTCCTTAATTCAATGATACTCAAACTGGCGGGTCCTGACCCACCAGTTCATGTAAAGCTTCCTCTTTCCCCTTAAGGGGTGGAGGAAGGGGTGAGAGGATTGCATTGCTAAGGGGGACAAAGGGGGGAGTGTTTGTATTTACGGAGGATTGGCACGAGGTCCAGGAGTTGTGGGGAGCCATGCACAGCCCTCTGCAGGGCTACCTGAGTTTTAGAATGTTGGAAAAAAGCAATTGGCAGTCACTTCCAGTTTTGTGATCGCAACCAGGAAGTGGTTTCCGATCCCTTTTTTCCCCAACAGTCAGAATCAATGAGCCCTGCAGAGGGCTGCACAGAGATCCCGCAACTCCTGGACTGTGTGCCAGCCCTCAGTAAGTACAAACACTCCCCCTTCGTCCCCTTTAGTGACACGATCCTGGGAATTGCATTGCTGCGCTTGCCCCCTCCCCTGCAAAGACTTACCTTGGAAGTTTTACTCCCAAGAAATTTGAGAACTACTGCTCTAATTCGTTGTTGCTGCTGCTTCGCCCTTCCTCCTCCTTTCTTTCCTTGCTTATGTGTTTCTTCCTCCTGGCTTTGAGATGGGGTGGGGGATGGGTGGATCAGGCCTGGAAGGGGGTCAGGTCTGGTGGCAGTGGTACATGTCACTTTGAAACCCCCTCTCCAGGTCTGAACTGCCTGTGTGGGGTGATATCTCTGGCACAGGTGTGAGTTGCACCACAGCTGCTGCTGGGAAATATAGATTTTTTTGGGGGGGGAATAGATTTTTATTTAAAAAGTTTCATACTATTATTATTATTATTATTATTATTATTATTATTATTATTATTATTATTATTATTATTAACAGTATTTTATATACAAATAACAAATAAAATAACTTATTTTATATACAAATAAGTTATATACAAATAACAGTATTTATATACCGCTTTTCAACTAAAAGTTCACAAAGCGGTTTGCAGAGAAAAATCAAATAACTAAATGGCTCCCTGTCCCAAAAGGGCTCACAATCTAAAAAGATGCAAATGAATACCAGCAGACAGCCACTAGAACAGACAGTGCTGGGGTGAGGGGGGCCAGTTACTCTCCCCCTGCTAAAAAAAGGAGCACCCACTTGAAAAAGTGCCTCTTACCCAATTAGCAGGGGTTAATAAATTAGCAGGGGTTAATAAACTACAATAAATAATACAAAAGGAAAGAAATCACATTTTACAACTATCACATTTTACTTTCAACTACAGTCACATTACATCAACTGTTTAACTAGAACACAGATACATCACGTTATAGGTGGATTCACCCCATCTAACCACTCCCACCATTTTTTCCACCTGTCTCCACTGGTTCTCATCCTTTCGTAAGCCGCGACGCCGTATACTCTGGAGACCACAAAGTGGACCCATCCCTGTGTGTTGGTGGACTTTTTCTCCTTTATTTCTTTGCCCCTTTGGATGCCCAGCACAAAAAGGACATACAGATTTATCAATCTTACCGTAGACCACGGCACCTCCCACCTATCATCTCCTCCCCTCCGTTGTCCCGCATTACTCTTCCTCTTGGGTCCCCTCATACCTCCTGCCGGCGCCTTCCCAGAGACGATAGTCTCCCAGGCCTGTTGGGCCAGTTCGGGCCACTTAAAGGCCCTCACTATGCTCCTCCACAACTCCTTCGCCGGCATATACTCTTGGATGAAATGGGCTACCGTTTCTATCAGTGGTGGGGCGCCTTCCAACCTAGAGGGTCCCGACCCCGAACAGGTCGGCCTCTTGCACCTCTTCAGATCTTCTTGCAACCATGGGTTTGCCACTCCCACCCTGAGGACCTGATGGAAAGCCCTCCACCTTAATTCCCATAAACTAAAGGGGATTCTCTTCTCGCTAAAGGCACTGTGCGCCACCTTCTCCTGCAAGAGGTACGCGGAAAGGTGCGTCTTACTTTGCTGTTTCTTTTGGTGAGGACTCATGATAAACTCCTGTACCGTTGTTTCATACATGTAACGCTTGAGTTGTTTCCCTTCCAGCCCGCTGGTTTTATACGGCTTGGCCAAGAGCCCCATCTCCTTCATCAGAGTCACTGCCGCCCTCATGTACTCTGGCAAAGATTGTTTTATCGCCTGAGTGAGTACGTATCCCGTCTCTTCTTTTGCCCATCATTTCTGTCCCCAGGTCGTCTTTTCCCAAGTGTCTCTGAATTGGGTCCATACAGATGCAAAGGCTCCCCCTTCCTGTGGCCTCTGCCTCCATTTCGCCCAGTTGCCAAAGTTATAGGAGACAAAGGTCGCCAGGATCAAAGGTCCCAGGGCCCAAACCCCTAGTCCTCGTTCTTTCACTTTCTTATATGCCATTGCTGGGGCTTACTCCAAGGAGATCAACCAAAAATCTCCTGCAAAGCTCCTACGCAGCAGAAGCCATGCCGGTGCCTTTGCATCACTATGTGGGGATTAAAGTAAGATTGGGTTGTTAATAACAACAGGGCGTAGGAACTTAATAATACAATGGTAGGATACTCTAGTAAAAAAGCAAATGAAGTACAATCACAAGACTCCAGAATGACAAATCATGTAATGAAAATAATGAGAGATGAGGATGTTATTATTAATAGCTTCATAAACAGGCTATTACAAATAAATCTTCCTCGCTGCCTTGTGGATCAGGCTCAGGAGAGAGGAACACTAACAGTGCAAACCTACGCATGTCTGCTCAGAAGTAAGCCTCATTGTGTTCAGTGGGGCTTACTCCTGGGAAAGTGTGTATAGGACTGCAACCTAAGGCTGTTCACTCCACTAATACTGGTATGGGTCACTATCACATAGTAACTGGACAATTCATGCCCTTTCCAGCAAACCTCTGCAACCCACCAGTTCCAGATGTATTGGTTGTTGCCTCTGGATGTAGCCTAAATTCAAGAGATGCATGCAGAACTTGGGCAAATGTCCATTATATGTGCTCAGGCTTGTGCAACAGCCTATTTGAAGAGGTTGTTTGTTTTCCCACCTACTGATGTACACTGATGTGCGCATGGAGCACCACTGTTTAAAAGAGCATCCTTATTCACTTCAAGGTCTGAAACAGCAACACTAACAGACCTTTTTTCTGTGTGGAGTTTCATTCTCCTTTAAATGGGTGGGTTCGCTCACTCATACTAGAGCTTCCTGTGTGGCACTGGAACATAAATGGTGTCTTGAAGCAGGTCTTTAAGAGGCTTGAACCAAAGATGTCCACAAGATGCTGAAAAGCATTTGTTTTTCTTTTCAAGTGGCATCCATAATCTGTCATAAGTACAGGCAGGCAATGATAAGGGTATAGATCAGGATATGTTCAGTTTAAAAATTGAATTAATTTTGTATTAATCTCAGTTAATTTGGGAGTTAGAGTTCACACACACTCAAACTGTCAACAAAGTATTTAGGAACACAAGAACTAGGCAAAAAAAAAAACTATGAAGTGCTTCAATTTTCAGGTCAAATAGCTGATTTTGTGGGGTAAGAAAAAATTATTTTGCCTTGAATGTGCATATTTTTTTCCTCCTCATTCCAGCTTCTTCCTCCTTCCTGGTATTTCAGGATCACACATGAATGGGATGATTTATGATGCTATGATTTAGCAGGATGATGAAGTTGCTTCAAGTCAGTGAGGGCAGTCTAAACAAATAAGTGAGCCTTTTTGCAAGAAGTCCCTAAAAATCCTTGAGTGGGGGTTGTTTAACAGCAGCGCTGAAAACTTTCACCCAAACCAGCAAGTCGTTTTGGCTCAGTTCTAAGATCATGTAAAAATCACGTTGTACAATTAATTTAGTGCAGGCAGAACACATTAAACAAGTTATACAGCACACATGACAACTCACAAATGTTACCCTTGGCACCACATCAGTGTTTCTTTTTTGATAACGCACTGTACAAATGTCGGCCACTGACACCTGGTTTGGATGAAGTATTAGTCACATACAAGTCATACTTACAATGTTGTACATTACTCCAGATTATATATTTGCCATGTTAGTTATTAAGCCAAGATGGATTACAGTGCTTGGCTGTTAACAAGGAGTTGTAAGACATTCCTGTGTACTCTGAAGACATGTCCCAGCAAGCTCAAGTACATTGTTTTCCAATATTCCTTTGGAAAGATCACACATTCTAATCACTCTATACAATATACGATGTAAAATGATTCCCATTTATTTCGTACAATAGATAACTGTGTCATTTAATTAATTTAAACTAAAGAGGAATGATCAACATTCACTAACAACCTTTCCTCTGGGACTGTACATGAAAAATCCTCATTTTATACAGCAGGCAGAGAAAAAGAAAGGCTTAGGAAGATCAGGTTTGCCTGGTGAGAAAAGATACTGCAGCAGTTTCAAGTTGTTCGTATGACATTGGGTTTACTGAGTAGCAAATATATAGTTTTGTATATTTTTGAGGGTGTGTCATACTTTGGTTTTTAGTTCTAATTCAACATAAGCGTTTGATTAAAAAAAATCAAAATCAGGCTGCAGTCATAAACATACATGGTGGATCAGGTCCCAGGAGAGAGGGGTGGGATCAGTGGTGCGCACTGGCATACCGGGGGGGGGGGTTGGGAGCAAAAATCCAGGGGTGCCCACCGGTGGGGTCGCTGCCGCAATTCTCCACCCTGCTCTCCATTTTTATTTATTTTGTTTTTCCTTAGAAGGCCTTCTGAGAGCTCTAGGGGCCTAAAAACATCACTTCCAGTTTTCAGTGAAAATCAGAAGAGATCTTTTTAGACCTCCGAACTGCATGGGGGGGGGGGACCCCCAGAATTTTGCAGTTCTGGCTCCAGGAAGCAAATGGACCAAAATCGCAATTGGTGGTGCTGGTGCATGCTGTATCCTATCAATCTTCCCAGACCTGACCCGCTGCCATGGATCCACTCGGACTTGCATCAGCAATTTAACATCAGTGGTTGGCCAGGTTGGGCGTTAGTCAATGGCCCACACCCTTCTGAAGTCTCATCTGGGAAGGCTGAGTCTTGAATGTTGCGGCTCATTTCCAAGCCGCACCAGACAGCTAACTACAAGGTTCAGTACCTGAGGCATGATTAGCAGGAACAGAGTATCACAATGTAGCAATAGCACCAAATGTGCCATGAGGAGGCTGATGGGGGCCCCAGACCAGGGTTGTGCCTTAAGGACCCCAGCAACCTGGTGGCAGGAGCCACCTCAGAGGAGCCTCTCTCTTGATAACCTCAGTGAATGGGCTGGTTTATAATGGAGAAGACAGTCTTGCAAGGATTCTGACCTTCAACATAAGCAGTACAATTTAGAGAAGATAGAGTAGTTCTCCTCCTGCATATCTCTTCCTTAGGCATCTTTTCTCCTGAGGAACACCTTATCTCTGGCTATTATAGGGTATAAAATGCAGCTACAACAAAAACCCTTAAAATACACAGCTTTCAAAAAATTAATGTTTAGTATATAATACAGCAGACCTTTGAACCTTGCTGTGAATTCCCTCACCCACTGAAGACACCCTTGATTAATTTCAATTTAATTAAAGCATATATTCTATGTACATATGAAAAATAAAATCAGGATAAATACTTCTAACGACCAAGTTTCGTTGCAGTGATAAGGCTTTCACCACAAGTTGCTCTTTGTTTTTATTTCTTTTTTTAATCCTCTCTTGGAAAAAAAAATTCATTAGAAATGTTTATGGCACACACAGCAACATAACACTGATAGCCCGAAGTCGTGTTGCAGTTTAGCATTCTTGTCCCGGTAGAATCCATTTTTATATTATGGAAATTTCTGCAGACCTTAGGCCATGAGTATTGAACAATTTTCACCTTTTGTGGCTTCTCATTGACCTACAGTACAATATAGGGGTTTTTGAACATAAAAGAATAATTGACAACCTTTATATTACTCTAAGAGATTGCTTACCTATGTGGTAGGAAAAACTTTTAAACTTACAGTTAATTAGGACTATATTATTGATGACAAATCTTTAGTGCATTAGATGGGGAGAGAGATGAAATTACTTTGTTTGTCAATTGTTCTTTAGATCATTTCTCTACAATGAGTTCTTTGGTTTCTTATTAGTATCAAGGTCTCATTACAATGTCTCTGTTTACCACAAATGTTATTGTTATGGTCAGGCCAACTATTACTAAAGTCATGCATGCAGCATAAACCACACAGCCTGGATCGGGCATATGGAAGTCTGTATTTACTACCAAACATGATGCCTAACAGTTCCAAACTTCATAGGGTAATTGCACACATTACTGCAGAAATTAGCCTGGGCCTGTCACATTTCCCAGTCATTTCCGTTCCTTACTTTCCATCTCTTTCCACGTGAATGGTGGTTTACTACACTTTTTTCCTTGAATTCTGCAGCAACCATGTCACAGAATTCCCACTGTACTGGATTGTCTGATACGGTTCACGATACCTTTTGTTAAAGGCTTCATCACATAGGGAATCACTAAGCAGAAGCAAATTTCCCTGGCAGAGAAGTAGCCGCTGTTAGGAGTGCACTTAAGCAATGCACTTTGTGAAGTGACTACTAAATATTATGCTAGGGGAGTAAGAGTCCAATCCTATCTAACTGTCCAGCACCAGTGTAGCTGCAATGCAACCCTGAGGTAAGGGAATAAATGTTCCTATATCTTGAACAGGCCTCTGTGACGGCCTCCCCACTATAGGATGGAGCACACGTCCCATTGGTACAGCTGCACTGGCACTGGAAAATTGGATAGGATTTGGCAGTAAGCTGTTTATCTTGACGTCTTCTACTGAGGAACTAGCTTACATGTTGGAGTTAGCATGGAGTGTTCAATACATGCTTACCACATAGTTACAATTTGCACAGAGGATATGCAATTATGTGGGGAGCCAATGATCTGTCCATATAGTTAGATGTTACCCCATTCCTGCTTCCACACATTCTCAATTAGTCAAGGAAGCAAAATTCCTTAGAAGGGGTTCTACTCATCCTAGTATGGAATGGTGTGTGTGTTTTACAATCATGAATGAGGTAATCAGCAACAATTTATCCTTCTAGTATTCAACCTGGAGGGAGAACACCTACAACAAGTAGGCTTTAATACTTCTAGAAAATAATGGCTAATATAAAAATCTGGCTTTTTAAATATATGGTGTTCATCAAACCCATGGCATGGTGAATTCTATCACATTGTGACTGATTCATGTACTGAATCTCAAGGCCACCTCTATCACCCCACAATCAGTGATGGTTTCCAGAAAACAAAATCAACTTCCTTGGGTTGGGGGGGGGGGGAACTGCTGCAGAGTAAGGAATTCCCTACAGGAAGAAAGCAAAGATGTACTCAGAAAGAGAGTCATCTCTGATTTGTTCTAAACTGCTTCACACCAAGGAAGCAGCAGCACATCCTGGAATGCTACTTGATGCTGTCTTGGGTTTGCCAACTCTGCACAGTTTTAAAAAAGCAGCTGCTTATTGAACTCTTCTTACGGTGTCTTCAGTTGTGAAAAGGCAGGGCTTCCATGTTAAATTTAAAGGGACTGCACAAATGAGGGAGCTCTTTTGTTCACAAGGTCCCTGTAAATCAAACCAGAAGTCCTGCAAGTCTGGAAATCCTGCACCACACAAGAAGCAAGGTGAGGATTGAGGGATCCACTTTCTACTTGCGTTTAGTGAATGGAAAGCAGATCACTGTGTGGGTTGCATCATGGCAGGCTGGAAAGAGATGGTGAAGACCACCCCTAAGCCACCACCCTGTCATCATCCTGCAATCTGCATCACCTCACCTAATGGCTGGGCCACCCTTCACAAAGGGACAATGGCTCATCTTTGGTTACTCTGTTCATCAATACCTTTGTCTCCCTGTCCCTCTTTTATACTGTTTCTCACACTTGCAGCAAGTCCAACATCCAGGAAAAGTTGAGTCTCAACACAATGGTGCGAATATAAAAATAACTTCGTGCAAATGTCTAAATTACGAGGAATGCATCTCAAAAAATAAAAAAAAAATTCTTCTTAGACAGATGGAAGGGTACACTAAGCAAAATAAGCTCAACTTATGTAAAGATCTTGTAAGGTGGCATATCTTTGGCCATCCAATAGGCAGGTTATTTATCAGCTGAAGGTGGAAAATGGAGTGGCATTATCACCAATTTAGATTAATTCCTTCATCAGATGATCAGCTACACAGGAGTAATCCTAGTCCTGTCAATAGAACTGTACAAGCTTTAAACTGTTGTAAGCAGGGGAAAAAATCCATGAGTCAAAAGGTTATCTCATACCCTTGAGCAAACCATAGCCTTTGAATGCTCAATGTCATACTCACCATATTTGTGATATACATACGATTGGCGTCTTGTATCTGAAATAAAATTCCCTTTATTGTGCTTTGTAGTCTGCTTTTATTCTCCCAGCACAATTTATAGTTCCTTGTATATACTGTAAGTACTATATTTGGAATACATTAGTGAGCTATTTTCATCATAAGTTCAAGTTGCACGATAGTGTCTCACTTGGAAACATTTGTTTTTCTTCCCTGGAAACCGTAATGCCTATTGAAAGCCCCAGTTCACCTCCTCAGTGCTCTTCAGTAAATTAACTATGGAAAAATCTTTCAGTGTACCCTTCATTTATTTGTAGTATTTAAATGGGACCACACCACTTTCATTTGCTAAAATAAAAGATCCTCATCTGTATGAACTGGGTTTGATATAAATGGTTTGCCTCTCAAGCACATTATGGTTCATCTCATATTTAGTGATGCAGTAATAGCTGAAATTGTACACCGAGGTCAAGGACCTGTATTGATTCCTTAAAATATAAATATTACTGTTAATTAGACAGGGACTTGAAGAACTTTCCTGACTTTATCAGAGTGATTAAAGTACTATTAGAAAACAAACCCAGAAATAAACAGAACAAAAATGGATTTTAAAAGAAAACCTGCTTTCCTAGATAAGATTAGAAGAGAAAAATGATAAATCAGAGAGCATGAATATTGCATTTCGCAGACTACACTTGAATATTTTCAATATTTAGGCTGTGTGATCCTAACAATTCTTACTTGGAAGAAAGTTATGTTGAAACTGAAAGGTTTCACATCCAAGGATTTAGGTAGCAGAAATATACTCTTCTAGATGTAGATTATACCATTTTCATAGTATTATTTATGAAGCACTTGTTTGAGGAAAACTAAGAATGGTATGTAACATATACCATTTCAATGCAACGTTTTCCATCTCCAAGGTAATAGGTAGCTCACTTTCAGCAAATGAAGACAGCCTACCTGTACATCTACTAAGTAGGTAGTATGCAACACCTACTTAGAGCTGCAGCAACTAAAATGATGCCCTGTGATGATGCCCCCTTGGTACAAGGGGAACGATAGAGGAAGGGGAGTTAAGTGGGGGCAGAGAGAAAGAATAGGCATCAGTGCCTGCCTCTCCATTCTGTAAAAATGCAGAGCTCAGGCACGAATTCCTTCCAATTCCCCCCTATCTGGGGATTTTTACCTTTATGTATGAAAGCGATAGGCCAATTTACCTTTTCCTTGGCAACTCGCTTTTCCCAGACTGACTGGATCTTCTCTTCCTTAGACACCCCAAATCAAAGTTTCACAAGCCACGGAGGGTCACTTCTCACACCCTTTAATAGTGCAGCACAAGAGTAGAGGCCCTTGTAGCAAACCACAGAGGTATTAATTACCACAGTTGTATCAGAAGAAGCTATTAGTCCTTTGGTTTGAACCTCAAAATGCAGTGTTGTGCTATTTAAGTTGCTGTGCCATTTGCCCTCTGGGTTTATTCCCATGGCCATGAAACTTGGCTCCACAACTCCACACACAGTGCATTTCTGTTTGTTCAATGTAGATGAGTGAAAGTTGTTGTCTCAGAGCCAATTGTGTTCAAAAACGGACTTCCTTGCATCTCAGCATGTCTAAATTCAGCTCCTTAATCTGCATCTTCAGTCTATTAACTATGTTTGTTTTCCTCTTTTGCTCCTCTATATGAGGTCTTTCCTAAATAAGGGCAAAGAAGGCCTAACTAAGGCCCTACTGAAAATCTAGATGGGCACGGTGTTATTGTCATAGGTCAACAAGATTAATATACTGAAGGATGGGTACCTTCTGTCTGTCCTAAACTGAGAAATGAAGGCTGCAGTCTATACTTATCTGGGATAAAGTTTCATTACAAATCAATGGGGCTTTCTTCTGTGTAGACATGCACAGAATTTGCATTGCAAGTCAAGCAAAGTACTTAGATGCCCCTTTTCCTGAGGTTTCTTGATACAATCAGCTTTATGGAAAAGGGATGCTGTGTGTGGCACACACACACTTCATCGTCATAGGGATTCCAATATAGCACGATTCTGTCCTCTCCCCCAACCCAACCAATGCAGCACCACCAAAAAGGCTTCTGCTGCATCAGTGGTGGGATTCAAATAAATTAACAACAGGTTCTATGTCCTAATGAGCAATGAGAAACAACTTACTTCTGAGTAGACAGTCATAGGATTGCACTGTAACTTTAACCAAGTTACTGTAACTGTAACCCAGTGTCTAAATCCAAATTGCAAGGCTGCCATTCTGTCCTCTATAGTCATACTTACAGGCCTCTGGCCACTAGTTTCCAAGGAGGATAAACATGCGGCTGAAATGCACACTTCAAATGGACATTTTATTCTTGAATTCTCAAGGCAGTTGTATAATGAAATAAGGAAGGCACCAAGAAGAGGAGGTGGGAACTGCCAGGGCTCCAGGTTACCAACCTCTGGAGACACCACAGCAGCATAGCACCTTCACATCTGCACAAACCAACTTGCTGCACTGGGCTTTGAGTTGGGCTACCTTCCTTCTCAGTGGGAACTTGGTGATTTTAATCAGAGCAGTCAATCCTCTCAAGGATCTGGTTCACTTTTAGTGGTGAACATCTGGTCAGCAAAAGTGCACTGAGCACATAGTCTGACACCTCATCATCAACCAAAAGCAACAACAGCATAGTAACATCTTTACATCTCCCCTTCTTTTTTGTTCTATTACAGCATTCCTCAGCATCTGCCTCTCGCCCGCTGTACCATTTTGCATGGCCCACCTCTGGGAAGTACAACTGGAAGTAACTGGAATGACTTTATCACCAGTTATTTCCATACTAAGAGGCCAGACATGATGCAACAAACCACGGTAAGAGGCTCAGGCTACAATCCTATCCACTTTTTCCTGGTAGTAAGTCCCACTGACTATAATGGAACTTACTTCTGAGTAGACATGCATAGGATTGGGCTCCCAGAGTAGATGGGAGGGCTTTTTTGAGTGCAAGAAAAGCAGAACTGAGCCTCCTACCACTGTTTGTTGCATCGTATTGCTGGTCTCACTGCCAGGCAGTGTAGTTCTGGGGGGGGGGGGTCCTGCCATGAGTACCACTGGTGGTATGAGTACTACTGGTTGAGAAATGCTGCTCTATTACTTTTACCACCCAGCCCCAAAAAGAATTCCAGAGAACTCTAAAGCTTCCCCCTCCAACTTCCAACTCTGCAATCCAATGCACGTCTACTCAGAAGCCCAACAAGTTCAAGGGGAGTTGTTGACTTCCAGGGTTTGAGAGAGAATGGCAGCCTTGAAGGACAGTTTCACTAATGAGCAAAAAGGTACTAGGAGGGGACTGTTCTTCTAGGTTGCTTTCCGACAGGCAACAGCAGATACCCATCACTTTGGTCTACTGTCGTGGCCTACAGTAGACCCATCACAATTGGTCTACTGTACTGATTCTCCCACAAGTTTGAGGGCTGCTACTGACCAGGGAGTGCAAAGCAAGGGCCTGCAGTGGGTGGGGAGGCAGGTGAGGCAGAACCTCCCCACCACAGTCCTTCAAAAGTGTTGCAGCTGTGTAGGTGCCCAAGCACCCACAACCCAGCCTAAAAATGAAAATTAACAGCACAAGGAGACCTCCAGGACTTGGTGCTGGAAAGTTACAGTTAAGAGGACTTAGGACCCAATCCTATCCAATTTTCCAGTGCCAGTGCAGCTGTACCAATAGCGCATGCACTGCATCCTGTGGTGGGGGGCAGGGGACATTTGTTCCCTTACCTCAGGGCTGCATTGTGACTGCACAGGTGCTAGAAGAAAGCCTCACTGAGCACAATAGGACTTACTTCTGAGTAGACATGCATAGGATTGTGCCCTAAGGCTGCAATCCTACTTCCACTTTCCTGGGAATAAGCCCCATTGGCTATTATGAGATTTACTTCTGAGTAGATATGCATAGGATGGACAGAGTGGATAGGGAGATGCTCTTTACACTCTCACATAATACCAGAACCAGGGGACATCCACTAAATTGAGTGTTGGGCGGGTTAGGACAGACAAAAGAAAATATTTCTTTACTCAGCGTGTGGTAGGTCTGTGGAACTCCTTGCCACAGGATGTGGTGCTGGCGTCTAGCCTAGATGCCTTTAAAAGGGGATTGGACAAGTTTCTGGAGGAAAAATCCATTACGGGGTATAAGCCATGATGTGTATGCGCAACCTCCTGATTTTAGAAATGGGTTATGTCAGAATGCCAGATGCAAGGGAGGGCACCAGGATGAGGTCTCTTGTTATCTGGTGTGCTCCCTGGGGCATTTGGTGGGCCACTGTGAGATACAGGAAGCTGGACTAGATGGGCCTATGGCCTGATCCAGTGGGGCTGTTCTTATGTTCTTATAGGATTCTGCTCAAAGGCTGCAATCCTATCCACACTTTCCTGGGAGTAAGACCCATTGAACACAATAGGACTTACTTCTGAGAAGACCTGCATAGGATTGTACCCTTAATGAAGTAATGTTTTGTGCCACATTCCTGCCTTTTTTTAACCTGAGGAATTTCAGCTGTGGGAGCTTCACCTCTATGTGTCTGATAGTGTATTATACAATCGTTGTGTAACAACACATTGTATTGCAATGAAAAGATCCCAGGCACAAAACTGTATTCCCAAACCCCAAGGATGAAAACCAACCCCATGGTGCAGTCCTGTGCTCGTGGGAAGTAAGGGCACAATCCCCATGCCCATCTACTCAGAAGTAAGTCCCATTATAGTCAACAGAGCTTACTGCAGCATGAGAGCCCAAGCCTATGCATGTCTACTCATTATAGAGTCTCATTATAGCCAAAGGGGCTTACTCGCAGGGAAGTGTGGCTAGGACTGCTGCCTTTGAGCACAATCCTATGCATGTCTACTCAGGAGTAAGTCATTATAGCTAAAGGGGCTTACTCCCAGGAAAGTGTGGATAGGATTGCAGTCTCAGTGACGAGGATGAGATGCTTCCTTCTTCGCCTTCTGATTGACAGTGTCTACTCAGAGGTAAGTCCCACTGTATTCAATGGGGCTTACTCCCAGGAAAGTGTGGCAAACTCAGAGAGGAGAATGAGATGCTTCCTTCCTTCCCTTTCTGATTGACAGTGGCTGCAATCCTAACCACACTTTCCTGAGAGTAAGCCCCATTGAACAAAATAGGAGTAAATTCTGAGTAGACTTGGTTAGGATTGTGCTCAGTGCCTACCCAGAGGTAAGTTCCATTGTGTGTCCATGGACGGGTGGCGGGGGCTCTTTGGGTGGGAGCTGCTCTGGTGCCCTCCTCTTCTTCCCGCCCACACCCCCGACCCACCGGGAGAGCTGAGCCCAAGGAGCCTCCAGGTGCAGGAGCGGTCTACTCGCCAGTCGGCCAGCTCGGCCGGGGAGGGGAGGTGCGGGGCGGGCAGCTGGGAAGTTCTCTCACCCTCGTCAGCAGGCTGCATCTGCGGGCACACCAGCCGTTTGCGCCCTTTCGCAGGAGCTGCGAAAGCGAGCTGGCAAGGGCTGGTGAGCAGCAGCCGCGTCGCGGGAGACTCCAGTTGGCCGAGTCCGTCTCGCCCCTTCAGCCCCAGCAGCCTCGGCACCCGCTGGGAGCGACCCTATTTCCCCTGGAGGGGTTGGCCCCGCACGGCTGCTGCCCCCAGGAGGGTTAGCCCTGACATTTCAAGGCGCGAGTCCCTGGCCAGCAAACAGTTCTTAGAACCAACAGCTGGATTAGGTAGGGGTTCTATAGAATAGGTGAGAACCTGCTGAATCCCACCACTGTGCTGCATCCTGCGGGTGGAAAATTGGGAAGCTTTGGAGGGTTGAAGGGAAACTATTTTCCCTTACCGCTGGGTAAGCCTCCAGCTAGCCAATGGAACTCCTCAGACCTGTGCCAGCTCTTGGGCTGGCACAAGTCTGAGGAGAGAAAGGGACATGTCAGAGGGTGAGAAGGAAGATATAGCAAAGTGGTGTAGGTCACTCATACCAGTACACACACCCTCCCACCTCCATCATACCCATCTATCCCCCAGCTCTGTTCTCCTCCTGCCCTATCCTGCCACAACCTTTCCTGGTCCAGCAGGTTCATTGGCTGAATCACTGCAGCTCTCACAAAATGGATGACGGTGGAGCACTGTGAACTCCATCAGCAGCCATATTATAACAATGGAAGTGTCATAAGAGGCTTCCCGTGAGTGCCTAATCCTCCAAAGGACTGGACTGTTACTTAGGTAAATATGTAAACCACAGTCCAACACAAAGTCAATTGAAAGCAATGGTGTCAAGAATGGTCCAACTACCCGGAGGGACTGGAGAAGTGAGTGGAAGCACGCTGGCCTCTGTCATCGGCTAAATGGCTCTTCAGATAGTTTCTTATTGTAATTGTAAGCCATTTTGGAGATCACTTTGATCAAAAGGCAGTTTATAAATCAAACAAATAAATACACTACTAAAATCTACAGTTGCCAGGCAGGGATTCAGCCTGTGGCCCCCCCCCCCCATCCAGCTCAGGCCAAAGGAGGAATCAACAGGAAGATCAGTAAGGAAGCTTCAATAACATGTCAGAATAACGTCTTGTTCTTTGTAAAGGTTTCAAAAGTTCAGGCTTCTGGGTCAGGTTTGTTCATTTTTCTGAGCAACTTGGGGGCTCCCTACTACCTTTCGTCCTCCTTCCCTTGCTTCAGCTGGCCTTCTCTGGTCTCAACCTGACTGGACAGCAGCCTATACTGCTTTGCTACTAACAGAAATAGATTCTGCATGTACTCAAAGGCACTCTCTTCTTCATAATGCTTCCAGGGTTGACCTCTGAAATTAAGCCAATCCTTGTGTATCAAAAAGAACAACTCAATTCTATCACAGTGTTGCCTGCTTTCCGCTCCCTGAGTGTTGAGAAGTTTCAGGGACAGGGCTACCTGAGTTTGATTTCCTTTGGATGAGAGAGCATAGAGACTTATGGTGTTTTTCTAACACCAATACACAAACAGAACAGAATTGGTGTTACCAAGCATGCTTTTAAGACAAGTGTAATGTGAGCACTTGGAGAAAATCTATTATGTGTGCAAGTATCAAGTATAGTGTCCAATGGCACACAGTGGACCAGCAGAAAAGATAAAGGGAGATTAACTTTGCAACAGTAGATAACTTTTATTGTGAATGGGGCCTGAGGAGGTGAGGAAGGGGAACGGTGAGGAGGGGGAATCAATAATCAATACAATCATCAATACAATGGTGGGGAGGGGGAATAAATAAAAATGCAGTGCAATATACAGTATGTATTCAAACACTGTCATAACTAGATCCTAAATATAAGTGGTTTCTAGTTTAGGAAGAGGGGAAATAAGAACTCTTACAAGGACAAGGAAGCAAGGAATGGTGCAAGCATTGGAGGGGGAAAAGGAAGAGGACATCGGAAAATCAAGACGGTTGATTTTGAGGACAATTTTGAGGTTTCTGCCTTCACCCAAGACTCTGGCTGAGTTACTGTTTCTGTAGCCTAAGAAAGGGCTACAGGCTAGCAGTGAGTCCCTTGGTGCATAAAGCTTCTTTTAAGACAATAAGCTACAGTATGGAGGCAGGGGGTGTGTGGAATTGAATGTTCTGATGAACAAAAGTTTTGGTTTTCCATCAGATCTGTAGGACCTGAAGCCTCTTGCTATCACTCTAACTCAGGTGCTTTGAGATTGCCCTAGGTCAGCCATTTTAACCATGATGCTCCCCAGGTGTGTTGCGGGAATTTGGGAGAGGGTCATTTATTAGCAGGGTCATTGGGGGATGTGACCCCCCCCCATTGGCAAGCCTTGTCAATTGTCAAAAAACTGATAGTGTGCCTTGATCATTTTAGTGCCATGCTAGTGGGCCGTGAAATGAAAAGGGCTGAAAACAGCTGCCCTGGGTATTCTCCGGCATGCATGCAACACTACATACACATGCAAACAAGTGTGACATGCATCTATATAAAAGGAACATGTTTGACAGTGGAGGAAAATAGTAGCACTCCTACAAGGCAGCAAATCCATTCCTACACATCAGACCCACAGAGGAAGGCCCTGCACCCTTAAGTGCTTCCAGATGTGAGCTGACTCTCAGGCCTTCTCCACCCTGCCTCTGTTCCCAATCGGGAAAGAAAGTTGCTTCTTTACATACACACATTAGCCAAAGGGGTCAACTTCACAAAGCTCTGATGGACTTCTCATTTGAATACAAAGTGATTATCGTAAATCACAGGGAGCCATGCTGGCCTGTTAGGAAAAAAAAAAATCAAAAGTTACAGTTGGGCAACGCCTATATAAAGACCACTAAAAATGTCACGAAGCATTGTTCTGAGCAAAAAAGTAAAAGGGAGGGGGAAGAAAAAAAGCTAAGTTTCAAAGAAGCAAGGAATGCATGAAAATGCTGAAAACCAAGTGCCTGATGTTAAGACACCTGCGCTGCAAGCGGGCAATATCTTAATTAAGATCAAATAGAATGTCCAAAAGCAATGGGTAACTTTTTTGAGTGTGGCAGAACTATCCATCAAACCGGATGCTAAGTAAAAGGTGGGTGCGATGTTGAACCTTTGGGGATTCAAAATCATGTCTACTTTTTTTCTCCTTCCCCCATTTTGCTTTACCATAAAGTCTGACAAAGAGTTCTGGAGAACTCAAAATCTTGCCCACCAGTTTGTGATGTCTTAGGGCCTAATCCTATCCAACTTTCCAGCACCAGTGCAGCCGCAATGCAGCCTGGCCGGGGGTACGGGAACCAATGTTCACTAACGTTGAGGATGCCTCTTTGACTGCCTCCCCACCATAGGATGCAGCACACACCCAATTGGCATGGCTGCACCGGCCCTGGAAAATTGGATAGGATTGGGCCCCCAGTTGGCCCTGATAGAAATTGACCACTATCTCCCAACCATCTGCTCCTGTTGAGTAACCATCAACCGAGCACCCTCGGCATTAACAAGAAGTCCACCTAACAATAGGAAGGAGAGTGAACCCTTGATCTAACACACGAACGGGGGGAGGGGGGAAGAGACATATCTGTTAATGCCACAAGTTTGTTACATACAAACGCATTTAGTCAACGGGGACACGCATGAGCAAAAAATACATGCAGGCTGACCAGATGTCTTAATCACAAAAGAGGATCAGGCACCCCAAAATGTAGGACACCCACAAAAAATGTAGGATATGACAAAATAAAAGCAAAAAACACTTGTATGCTGATTTCATGTGGTTAATTTAAACACTATATTACTTATTATTAAATTTAAAACTATATTACATATAATTTATTAATTACAAGAAGGATATGCACTGCTTGCAGGGGCTGCTCACAGGGAAAAGGAGGACATTTAAGTTCTTTTCCAGGGCACAGGGCTAAAAAGAGAACATGTCCTGGAAAAAGAGGATGTCTAGTCACTCTGGATCTATGACTAGTTTTTTAACGGCACAGAAAACATCTGTTGTTTCAGAAGTCAATTAAACTGAGGTCCATTAAATCAATTATTTACTGTAAGAATGTGGTGGAGCAAGCGATAGGACAATGTAGCGTTCTTGGGGCTTAAGCACACCATACAAAAAGTGCAAGTGGGAGCATAGGGCAGCACATGCAGGCCACTTTTAACATTCCTTACGAAACAAACAATGAATTTTCTATGGTTAGAGGGTAATAATAAGCATCAAAAACAAACATAACCAGCCTTGAGAAGTGCTCAAAATTTCCAATACACAGACAGGCAGGCAGGGAGGCACACATACATATATACACACTGAGCTGCACAACCCTCTTCACTCTTGGAAACTATTTGGAGAAAAGCCCTGAAGTGGGGCCTGGCCCATGCTTTTTTTCAAAGGTCAGAGGCAGCAAATAATCAATGTTCAAGTCCAAATTGGAAATTGCAGCATCTTAAGCCATCATTTTTCCATGTAATACTTCAGACGAGGAAGGTAGGGTAGGGGGTGGGGGAAAAGAGGAGAGAAGAGGGAAGAGAATGTTAAATGACAGAGAACCAGTTCAGCTTTCAAAGAATAAGTGTAGCCCCAAGTGAAAAACCTGACATAAATGCAACAAGATGGCAAAATAAACAAAGCCCGCTATTCTGAAGTTTCAGAGGTTATTCATCATTGTCAAGAGTTGCTTTACAGTACAAGCATTACAGCGGTTCAGAAAACTGGCAGGTCATCTCAGATACTATTTCTATATCTCAAGGATATCCTTTTCAGGGAGGAGGAAACAAATAAACAAAAAATCCCTAAGACTAGCCTGCACGCAGGAAAGAAATATAGTATTCCCAACTTTGAAGACCTGCTAGTTTCCTTCAGTAGATATGTTTTTAAATTACAAAAAGTGGAAATTACATGAGGGAGGACATTGCAAGGAGCAGTGCAGCACTTTTCACATGGAGACACCCCGGTCCCCACCACCACCACCACCACCAGTCAGCAGAAGCTCTATGTCTGGACCAGATGTCCCTGTATGACAAGTAAGCTTCTTTTTTTTCCCCCTGAATAAATCCCATTCAGCTGTTAAGGTCATCATCTGAAGTCACTGCTGGAGGTAGATCCTGCTTCATGCCCCTGAAAATCCAGGAATCAGGGTAAGGGGCAGATCTGGCCCCATCTGAAAAATGTCTCAGGTGCACAAAATGATAGCATAGTGCAGTCGTTCCCAAACTCACCAGGTTCGTGGCGCCCTTTGCACTCACAGGGGCTCCACGCAGCCTCTTCTTCCCAGCTCTCCAGGCTGACACTGTGTGAGATCTTGTGAGAACAGAGCAAGATCTTGCATAATTCTTGCAAGATCTCACACATGTCGGCCCAGCAAGCCAGGAAAGCCGTGCAGTGTCCCAGTGAGTGAGCTGCAGTACCCTGGGATGCCACGGCACACACTTTGGAAACCTCTGGCATAGTGGCAAAGAGGTAAAAATCAGGAAGTTCCTGTTTCAAATCTCTTCCTAGTGACCTCACGAGATTATGTTTGGCAAAACTCTCAGCACCCACCCCTGCAATATGGAGATAATAATATTCATTTACTTTATAGAGTTGTTGCAAGGATTACAAAATGATACACACAACATTCTTAGAGAAACCCTGAAAGGGGCAGGCAGGCCTCAGGCTGACAGCTAGTTTTAAAGGGAGACTTGCCTCTCCCTTTGCTTTTCTCCAATTGCAAACCATTTACTTGTCCCACAGAACTCAGCATTTGCTTCTATGGAAAGAAAGAAAACAGCTGGTCGGGGGGGGGGTGGGCTTCATTACTTTTTGTTGACTTCCACATTCCTGATTACTCAAAACTGATCTCTAAAGCTAAAGACTACAACACACTGAGGTTAGGGGGAAAAATCCAATAGTCACACACAGTATATCCAGTAGCTAAGGCTTCTGGTATGCAGGGTCAAAGAAGATTTTGGAGCCCCACAATGATGAAATCAAATCTAATTAATTAAATAAGTCTAATTTAAATGAATGTAATAGGTAAATAAAGGGAAACTACTAAATGATTTGACCTCCTTACCAGATAACCACAACAGTTTCCTGTATGGCTTTGGCTATATGCAGATTCCAACTGAAGCTCAGAATTGCTCAGATGTTGTTCCTTGCCCACCTGCTTCCATCTGGAAGGATGTATCATGAACAAGGCACAAGCAAGGCGTACACAGTATCTCCCAGTCCCAGAAAGCAGCTGTTCACATATTGCTTCCACTTTTCTCAGTGACACAGCTCTCTCAGCGATACGCACCTTGCTCTTATTCTGACTTCTGCATCCTCCTTGACCTTTGATCAGTGTCCTGCCCCACCTCTTTTCCTGTTGGAGCCCCTGTTTAAAGGCTCTGGCGGCAATTCTGAGTTGTGGGCAGGCTGCACATTGTGCCCCCTGGCAGCGTGAACCCTGGGGCAATTGCCCCTGCCCCCTAACAACACCACTGAGTATCTCTGTGATTGACAAAACACGATGCGTTTGATCCATAGCTCTAATTCTTCATGAAGAAACTGTCTCAGAAAAGGGACTGTTTACACCTCATGCTAAAGTGTTGCATAAGCAATGTGTAATTAAATCCAAAGCCTTAAATTAAATCCAAAAGATTCCTCTTTTGCAGAATCTGCACAACGTCTTGCACAAGCAAACACATGGACACCCTTATAAAACCACCAATTCTAGGGTTGCATGAGCTCTTGCACAAAAGTTGGCAGATAGGAATAGTGCCTATTGCTACTCTACTCACAGGTTCAATCCCATGTTTGCTGGCATCTTACCTTCCCCAGGATGCTTTGCATGTAACCATTGGGTGGGCCATTGTTGTGAAATGATTTTGTGAATGCTTCAGATAAGATACATGATACTGGAGCTGCATGTTAACAAGGCAGGGAATCTGAACAGCAGCTGGATACAATTCCTGATCTTGCCTCCCCTGGATATGATTCCTTGAACTGCCCTCTTTAGGAGCTAGAAGACTACCTGCGCCAGTTTCTCCAGATATCCATGACAGATATTGTTTCATTCGTGCAATCTACAAAGTACCTCCACTCTTTTTGTCTCCTTTCCTTCTACAATGAAACAGCATCCTCCGGATGTGGAAATGTAGAATGTCCTAAAAGAAACATCAGTTCAGAAGAAATCACCCTTTGACCCATTTCCGCCCAGCCCACAGGTGTACACATTTGATCCCTGTTGCATATATGCAACGTTGGGCAGAAATGGATTAAGAATCTATTTATTAAAAATTCAATGTTTCTGGCATAATTCTGTGAATTCCAGTTAATGCTAGGTATGCCAACAGTCATATTTACGAAAAATAAACCTGATATTGAAGCAATTGGTCTGTTCTTGGCTGCTATTGTCTACAACACAAATTAAAATTCAAAAAAGGTGAATTATATATCACAATATTTACACTCCTTCAGATACTGTATTCCAGTTATTAAACAGACAAAATGACTGCGCTTACAGATTGATCCCACTACTCACTTTGCACCCAATGACTGATTCAAAAGGAGCGAAGAAAAACCAAATCACATTTTACCTAATAATGTAAAAAGGTAATTATCAGGGTCAATTAGACACTCAGTCACTGAGTAATCACAGTGTAATTGACAGGGGTTAATTACTGTTATTGTAAATTTAATTTGTCATTCTGTGAAGTGTCACATGGGGGAATGCTTTGGACTGCCTTGGACTATTTGAAGTGATCTTTTTTGGGTTTTCTCTTTTTTTATATATTTGAACATTTTATCTATATAGTTTGGCTTTAACCAGCCAGGCAGTAAATTAAATAGTGATTAAAGTTTTCTGCTCTGGTTGAAACTCCCTAACCTTAGCACAGTGTTTCCCAAACTGTGGGTTGGGTCCCACCAGTGTCTTGTGGCCTGACTTTTGATGGGTTGCAAAACAGACAAACTGATATGATAGTTGACAGGGAAAATGTATTGAGCCCTATGGAAACTGAAACTGAGCAGTAAGTAAGCATGCATGTTTATTTATGAATAGGCAAGCATGCACTTCAAAGGGCAGGGGGAATGCACCACTGCCAGAATGGTCCTGCTCTGATGAATGCAGGCCCCAACGAACTCTAGAGGAGGAAGTCCCCCCTCCAAGCTGACAAGGTAAATGTACTGAGCCGCTAGGTGTCTACTGTGTCTACTAAATGTACTATGCACTGGTGTCGCTAGGAGGGTGCAAGGGGTGCAGGCCGCACCAGGTGACGCGCTGGGGGGGTGATGCGCCCTGGGGAGGATGCGCTAACATCGTGGGGTTAGGAGCTACCGCGTCATGCCATACTCCATTGGATGCAGAATGGCCACGGAGTGCAGTGCAAAAACCAGAATTGAAATAGCTCCTTTCCTTCAAAAGTTATGGCCAAAAAACCGGAAGGAAAAAATGAATGGAGCCCTATGGAAAGTGACAGTGAGCTGTATTGTGTGTTTACTCGCGAATAGGCGAGTAGTCTATCGGAAAGGGCAGGCTGAGAGAAATCCAACGACATCTGAATGGTCCCGATCCAATGAATGCAGCCACCCAAAAACACCTGAGAAGCTCCCCCCTCCCAGCTGCGAGTCTGAACCCGAAGTGAAGCCATGTGGCCGTGTTTACTTGCGAGTAGGCGGACTTGCCTTAGAATGGTCCTCATCCAATGAGTGCAGCCCTCCCTCCCAGCTGCCTCCCTCCCAGTCTATGGAGCCCTATGGAAAGCAAAGCAGCCTCACAGTTGCGTTTACTTGCGAGTAGGCAGACGTGCCTTGGCTGGTGGTCAGGCCAGGCAAAGGGGAATGTGAGGTCCTGATCCGATGGAGCTGCTCCAGAAGGCAGCCTCCCCCCCCCCTAAAAAGAACAAGAAAGAGGCTTGAATGGTAAGGGGAAAGTTTTCTATTTTGCACTTGCAAAGCCAGGTGGGTCTTTATCTTGATGTGCCTGAAATAGAAAAACTTTAAACTGGGCACTGGGGAGGACTGGAAATCTCACTGATTCTTTTTTTGGGGGGTTATTGCAGGCAGGCTACAGAGTAAGCTCCATTGACCACTATGGGACTTACTTCAGAGTAGACATGCATAGGATTGGGCTCACAGGCTGCAGTCCTACCCACACTTTCATGAGAGTATGCCCCATTGACCACAATAGGACTTACTTC
Source organism: Tiliqua scincoides (assembly GCF_035046505.1). Taxonomy (NCBI): domain Eukaryota; kingdom Metazoa; phylum Chordata; class Lepidosauria; order Squamata; family Scincidae; genus Tiliqua; species Tiliqua scincoides. Next base: position 217,886,752 of record NC_089823.1, on the reverse strand, counting down.
AGAGTAGATTCACTTGGTGGAACAGGACTTGCTTCCCCTTAGTTGATTATTTTATTTTAATTTAATTATTTATAATTATTCATTTTAATTTGCTTGATGATGTCACTTCTGGCCATGACATCACTTCGAATGGGTCCTGAACAGATTGTCATTCTAAAAAGTGGGTCCCAGTGCAAAAGTTTGAGAAGTGCTGCAATAAGGTGTTAGTAAGTTGACACAGGTGTGTGTGTGTGTGTGAGAGAGAGAGAGACTCTACAAGTTTTCAAAATCACTCAAATCAGAGTTTGGAGGAATAATACCATCATGTTATATATCAATCAATGCGTACTTTCATGCAGAATGCAATGAAACAAACCACATTGAAATATCTGTGTAATAACAAAAGGTACAGCCAAAAAACTGGTGGGAGCGGGGCAATGGTACATCACCACGCCCACCTGGGGCTACCTCAGAATGCCAGACACAAGGGAGGGCACCAGGATGCAGGTCTCTTGTTGTCTTGTATGTACCATGAGGCGTCTGGTGGGCCGCTATGAGATGCAGGAAGCTGAGCTAGATGGGCCTTTGGCCTCTACCAGCGGGGCTCTTCTTATGTTCTTATGTGTGCCATTTTACAAAGTGGGTCCCAGTGCTAAAAAGTTTGGGAATCACTGGTGTAAGGCGTTGAAAGGGGCTTTATCCCACATCACCATCAGGAAAAGTCCAACCGAGTGCCAGTCATCAGTCGTTGAACAAGCAGCTGCAAGGACTGCATAGAAGCAAGAACAGTCTACCACTTTCCTGCTCCCTGCCACAAACAATTCTGTTCCATCCATTTTCCTGGGCCTGCAGTCACACTGTAAAGGCCACTCTGTCCTTGGTCAGCAGGTGTGTCCTTCGTCAGCAAGAGTTATATATGTATTAACACTCACCAGCAACAATATTGTTGTGAGTTGCTTTGGAAGACCAGGTCCAAATATAATGCATAAAATTCTGTGCATGAGCAGAGCTTGGTATGGGCACAGAACTAAGCATAACGGAACTCCCAGCTTTCACCTTACAAAAAGAGGGCCCAATCCTATCCAATTTTCTAGCACTGATACAGCCATACCAATGGGATGTGAGATGCATTCTGTGGTGGTGGGGCAGTCATGGACACCTTCTCAAGGTCAGGGAATATTTATTCACTTACCTTGGGGCTGCATTGCACTAGAAAGTTGGATAGGATTGGCACCAGAGTCAGGTTTCAAGACCATTAAGTTCTTAAGACAGTAACAATCTACGCTCCCTTTAATAATATCTCTATCAATAATATTTATATAACATTTTTCAACAAAGGTGTGTCTCCAAAGCATTTTACACAGTGAAGGAAATAAGATCCTTTGGTATGGTGGGGGATTTGCTGAACCTCTCATTTCAGTGATTGGGAACCTACAAATTATATTTCCTCATCTCTCACCATGAAGAAGCAGAAGTGATACAAAACATGCAGGTTCATTTCTTTTGCATTCCTTTTCCTTAGTTTCATTAGCATAGTTTTTACAAGCTGTGGAATTCAACTTTTCTGAGTCACATTATTAGACTGGAGTCACATTATTACAGAAAAGATTTTAGGATCGGCACAAAGTAAATACTACCCCAATTTAGCACTTTAGCCACCACTATCCTGGTTCCATAGACAATTTGCTTTATTGCCAAATTGACCTTAAAAGTTAGGCCAGAGGGGAAACCAGTCCTAATGATGGGAGATAAGATTCAGGGAGATTTTATGCAGGTCTACTCAGAAGTAAGTCCTATTGTGTTCAATGGGGCTTACTCTCGGGAAAGTGTGTTTAGGATTGCAGCCGAGCAGCCCAATGCTGAGCTGCCCAGGGCACGTGGCTGCAGTGGCGCTGAGAATGTTTCCTGCCGCATCCTGCCCACCACAGCCTACCATGGGCAGCGTCTCAAGAGAAGGGAAGCAGCGCCGCAATGGCACTGAGCCCCACACGAACACCTTGGATCCAGTGGAGCAGAGCTTCACAGGACCTGCCTCCCTCCCTCCCCCGGCACTCCTCCCGCCCGCCCTTTCTCCGCCTCCTGCCTCCCCGTCATGCCTCCTCCCTGCCCACTCTCCACCCTCCACCTGCCACCCCCATCCCCAGAATGCTTCCCCCCCACCCCCTTCCCCGCCCCACTTACTGTGCCACAGCTCGGCGGTCTGTGAAACCGCCGAGCAGTGGAGGACAAGAGCCCGCCCAGTGCTGGGCTAGCACAGTGCTGGCCTGGCGGTAAGCCTCACAGACGTGCCTTACGGCAACGGTGTGCTCTAGTGGGAAGCCAGAGCGCTGAGCTCAGGATTGGGCTCTCAATTAGCTATTTTCTTTGCCTAAAACTGCTCTTGCCATGGGGGGAGAGACAGAACTGGCAGGCGCTCAGACTCTTGCTGGTCCCACGCGCCCCCTCTGGCCTCACCACTGCTGACGTCATCATCAGTGTTAAGGGCTGTTAAGGCCTGCCACCGAAGAGAAGTCTGTCGTTGGTGGCAAGTAACTCATGGGGTTTGGCCATTTACAGGTTAATTACATCACTTCTAGTGGGTCCTGAACAGATTGTCATTCTAAAAAGTGAGTCCCAATGCTAAAAAATTTGAGAACCACTGCTCTAGCAAGTAATGAAGAACTGAGCGAAAGCATGGCCAAGAGTAATATTTTCTTTGGTTGGGTAGCTTATTGTTATTATTGAGGAGGCAGATAATTAAAAAGTGAGCCTTATTCTGTTCTCAAATAAGTTGTAACTTGAAAAGCTTCCTAGGAGTCACATCCATTGACTGGAGGAAGAAGAGAGTAGGGTCTAAAATATTCAGTGACAGAATTTTTCTGGGTGGTGTTACCCTGCACATGCCCAATCTCGTCTGATCTTGGAAGCTAAGCAGGGTCAGGCCTGGTTAGTACTTGAATGGGAGACCACCTGGGAATACCGGGTGCTGTAGGCTTATACCATAGTCTTTCGAGACTGAAGGTTGCCAACCATCAGAGCACAGAAGATTAGAAAAGAACAAAATCATCCAGTTTAGGATGTCCAAAATAATTTGGTGAATACGCTTCATGCATAATATGTTGTGCCTGACACCGGTCTGTTGTAAATATTATGCCTGGCACAGATCTTCTGGTGAAAATGGCAACCTCGTGTCAAGATCTTCCTCTTCACCTGTTAATTCTTCAGTATATCTTGTGATGTTATTACATTGTGTATTTCCCTTCTTTGCCAACAAATGATTTAGACAGGTGGCAAGGAAATGTACATTGTGATGATATGACAACACGGGGAATTGTGGCAAAATACAATGATGGTGGTTGGGAATTTAGCATATGACTGTGGATTTCACTGGCAGTCATGTCAAAGGTAATGTCTCTCTTTGCCCTGGCTTGTTTTTGAGGAGGAAGGGGTCATGATGATCCGGTCAGCTGTACTACGAACTACTTGTGAACCATCAAGGGGATATTGTTATTCAATAATAGCAGAATGTCTTGCATTAAGATGTGGCAAGCTAAAAAGACCTTGGCTAGGAAGCAGCTTCCTAATATGTGTGGCACAGCATAGTTGACCTGGCCCAAGAGGAGCTAGAGAAATATATCAAGGCAGAGAAGAGAAGAAACAGTCTTCAGGGCATTTGGGGTCCCTCTTGTTAATACAACCAGAGATTGACAGGCAGAACTGTGTGCCCCCCCTTCTAAACACTTCAAGCTTTTTATAGCCTTCTATTTCATTTCAGAATCACAAGTGCTCCATCTAGTGGTTAATCGTTTTCTCTTGCTAACATAGCAGTCGTTCTTCATTTCTTAACAGAGCTATTACTTGCTTGTCAAGTTCTGCAGTGATAATTTAGATTTTAATTTTTTTAAAGCATTCTTGATTGTGCATATATTTAGATACACTGGGGTGCGTGTGTGAATGCAATTGGCCCTTCCTATTTGGTGCTATTATAGAAAAAATTCCCCTGGGGGCTGGGGATAAGAATAGGCCCTCAGTTTGGCTGTACTTGTCATAAGAGGCGACTAAACAGCCACCGGGTAGATGGGATTCGTCAGCCTGGGAAGGCAGCTCATCTGAGAGAAGGAAAACTCTGATCCCAAACCTCCACTGGCTTGTGGCTACATCCAGTTATGGAAAAGGCTTCAGGAGTCAACCTCGAGGCAAAATCCGGAGCCAGAGTCCCTGAGGCAGTTCATGGCTGAACACAGTCACTTTCTGGCAACTGCTGCAACGCCGCTGGAACCAACCGTATTGGCCTCTGCCTTTCCATGGGACCATTTCAGCGACGTGGAGAGGGGGGATTTGCTGCATGGGTAATAGTCTATCTACTATACCTACTTTACCCAGGCTTTGCGCACTGGAGAGGACACTCTGTTCCAAAACCACCATTCAGAGCGTGACACCATAGTCTTCCGAGACTGAAGGATGCCAACATAAAAAAAAAGTCAGGATATTATTTTTCCTGGTTCATTTCTGTTGGCGGATAGTGCATTCCCTCAGAACGTAGCAGCCTATTGCTAACACTGCCTATGTAATTATGAGACACACATAAACCCTCTTCAGGAACTCATCTTGCCAGGTTGATGAATGAGTGAAGGTTCTCTAGAGTGTTCTGATGATAATTTTGCCATTTATCTGAAGCAACAAAAGCCGATCATGGGGAGAAACTCTGTCTCCCTGTGATCAGTATTCGCTGTTGCAAAACGACAATAGTCATGGGAAGTTGCACATCTAAACATGCTAAGGAGATGAATGACTGAAGAGGACTTTCGGATTCTCTTATTTTCCACTTTATGACAGATGAGTTTGCGCTCACAATTGCCATCCAATCCGCTTACAGTAAGCCTGTCTTTTAATTATCAGCGACCATAAACTACAAGCTGTCTGTCTGTCTGTCTGTCTGTCTGTCTGTCTGTCTGTCTGTCTCTTTCCAATCCTGCTGAATCAATCAGCAAAAAGTAAGGTGGCACAAATCTGGTTGTTTTACACTGATAGGCACTGGAGAAGTCAACCTACCTGTGTATATGACTAAAGTTGGGTGTTGGAACTTGTTGAACTCTGCAAATCAACTTCGGTAAGCAGGGTACACTCTAATACAGAAAATCCCCACTCACAAAAGCCAAGAGTCCACTTTTCTTCTCAATATGACACTGCCCAAAGGAACAAATCACTTTTGTGGGCTTTTAAATGCCTAAAAGGGCAGGAGAAACCAGGTATGAAACTGCCGGTAATATACAAAACCAGGCTTGTCTCCAGAGAGCCTCACTTCAGTGTTCATCAAATTCATTAGCAGCAACTTATTTGTACACTTCTTCTCTACAGTAACAAAAAAGACTTCAAAGCAGTTTACATAGGAGAAAGAACAAGAAGATTCTTGTCTCAAAGTGACTCACCATTACTGGTAAGGCTTTAGGACTCATCTTTCGTTCTTCTTTTACTTGGCACGGAAAGAGCAATCACTAGCTCCATTCTGCAGTCAGGAACAGAACATCTACTCCTTTCAGTGCATCAGGGGAAAGGAAAAGTAACATGTCCCTGCCTCCTAGCAGACAGGGATGCTGTAATGGTGCTTCTGCTTAAGTGCAATCGTTTAGGAAAGGATTAGAAAAGTTCATGGATGGGTCTATTAACAGCTACTAACCGGAATAGCTTTATGGAACCTTCATGAACTGAGATAGTACCATTCTGAATACCAGATCTGCAAACATATACTATAGGGAGACCATCACCTTTAGCACCCAGGGGCATCTGACTGGCCACTGTTGAAATCAGAACAGTGGACAAGGTAGACTTTTGATCTGCACCATGTGCTCAATGAAGAAAACATACCAGTTCTTAATTTCTAAGGAGAAGGGTAGTGGATCTTCACCTTCTGTCAAAAGCTGGCTGATGACAGGTCCAAACATCACCAAGAGAAAGCAAAGATTTTGATAAATGCATACAACTGTAATTTGATTGTGCTTTATCAACCTGCCCAGAAATAAAGAGAAGGAAAGTGAAGAACCTTCACTTTGGAATCTTGGGACAAAGAATCTTGAGTCTTTGAGACTTTTGCTATACCTTTAACAACATATCCAGGAGAAACTACCTCTGTCCTGAACCAGTTTGAAGGCTGAGATGATGGAGTATAGTTGAAAACTAAGTTGAAAGATGCAGTGGTTTTGATGGTGGGGAATGGCTGTGGTCTGGAAGGAATATGCCTGACTGTTACTGATGGGTCTCAGTGATCCAATGGGAACTCTAAACTCAGAAGAACTCAGCAGAAAACTCCTAGACTCAGAACTGTTTCTCTAGAACAGCAGGCTAGAATTGTTGCTAAGAGGCTTTTGCCTTTCTTATACAGACCAGGCTTTGCTATGTTGATCCATATTTCTGAGACTGTGAGACTTGATCACTGCAATGCATTCAGTGTGGTGGTGCCCTTGTAGACTATTTTGGAATCTTCAGTTTTAGTACCTCTTCTAACAGGCTCAGAGAGGCATATATACTTTCAGCCTGCTCTGCTTCAGTTACATGGATTGCCATGTAACTTTCAGCCCTAATTCAGAGTGTTGCTTTTAACTGTTAAAGCTTTACCCACCCTGGAACCCTCATACCTTTTGGGCTGTTTCTCACCTTATGAATCCATTCACTAGTGAGTGAGATCTAGTCACAGGCTCTACTCTTTGTCCATCCTCATGACAGATTTGGATGACAGCAGCCTCAAACCAGGCTTTCTCAATGATTGCTCCCAAACCTTGAAACCTCCTCCCTGAAGTAATAAAGAGAGCAATATTTTTGTTATCTTTTTGGATACGCTGTAAGACATACCTCTTGCATTTAGCTTTCTTTGGGATGTTTAAATCTGTACTGGTGCGCTGATAGCGTGATTTTGGTCACAGCACTTGGATAATTATTTTTTAAATTTGATGTGAACCACTTTGAACTGCTGGAAAAGCAGCATAAAAGTATTGTGACAAATCAGGAACCATATTGTATATGAATTGTTCAGCTGTAAAATGACTTGCTTATGCATCCTCACTGAAGCAATAATAATAATACTAATAATAATACAGGTATTTATATACCGCCTTTCTTGGTCTTTATTCAAGACTTTATTCAAGGCGGTTTACATAGGCAGGCTGATTAAATCCCCATAGGGATTTTTACAATTGAAAGAAGGTTCTATCTTTCAAGAACCACAACAGTCCAGGTGTTTCACTCTGATCTGGTTTCACATTCTGGCCTCCATCCTCCCATGCTCAGAGCAGATGGGCTCGGCTTCAGCTTGTCAGCTGCTTCAAGGTTGCACGGTGCTGGTGGCCTCGAACTGGCGACCTTGTGGATGTTATCTTCAGGCAAATGGAGGCTCTACCCTCTAGACCAGACCTCCTGCCTAGACAATTATGAAATGTTCATAATTCGTACTAAGAATGCAATCCTAACCACATTTACTTGGGAGTGAGTCCCACTGACTATAATGGGATTTACTTCTGAGTAGATATGCATAGGATTGGGCTCTAAAGGTGTTCTCCAGCATGAGGGACAGAAGGATACTTCTTTCACACTTTTCCTTCATCCCCACTTGGGCCACTAAGGATGTGAACAATGTTAATAATTTTGATGTCCAGGGAGAATTATGGCCCAATCCTATCTAGGATTGGACCAGTGTTAGCAGGGCTTTACGACAGCATTACACAGTTCCTTTGTCATAAAATGGCTGTTGCAAGAGACCATTGCTGAACCACCCAGCACCCACCAGAGCAAGTAAGACAGGCATGAGGATGTGAAACAGGGAGGGGGCAGGGAAGCTGCTGGAGGGGGTAAATTCAGCAGCAATGGCACGCACTGGATCCTATCACCTCTTTTTCAAGTCTCTCCCTCATCAGTTCTGAGAAGACTCATTGCAGAGTGGGAGCCTAGGAGGCTTATGGAGGGATAAGGGGATTTAAATCCCCTTTCCCCTCTGAAACATCCCAATCTCCTTCCCCCCCCCCTGCAAACAGCATGCTGGTTTTTGGCACCAGAAAGGGGGGAATTGGCTCTCAGAATCATAGAACACAAGGGTTGGAAGGGACCCTATTCCCCTGCACAATTCAATGTCAATAACTCCAGTCGCAGCAAAGTGATGGCGACTGTCCCATCAAAGTGTCCCAGCAAAGTGAAAGTCCCAGCAAAGTGAAAGTCCCATCAAAAATGATGACCGACATCTAAGAAATAACTACCCAGGGAAATGATCAATAGCCAGAGATACTTTAGCCATAAAGTGGAGAATTGAAAACTGTATATCCCAGGCTTGAAAGTCAGATTCTACAGCTATGCTCGAACACCATATCACAAGATTTCTGTGAAAGCAGTCAAACAGATGGACGCAGATATTAAAAACCACGAGAAGGGACATATTTGTTCTGTCTACAAGCTTGTGACAAGTTTTTGTGCTCAATAACTTTTAAAACCTTGCATTGAAGGCAGTCTCATATTTCTCTTTACTTTCAGAACTTTATGCGCTTCCAAGGCAGGACAGACCAGCTCAAACAGAACATATGCAACATGAGTGAACGCTCTGGTGCATGCTCGCTGGCTGCATACGGAGAGAGAAGCATTAAGACAGACTGGGCAACCTGTTTAAAAGGCAATTCAAAGTTTGATTCAAGAAGTTTGCTGGAGCACACGCAAAATGACATCTGGTCGACATACAAAGCACTTGAAAATGATAATACGAAAATTACACGTACAAACTGAGGCATTAACTGACACAGTAAGAGTCAAAGTACATGGGATACAAAATGAAAAACATGGCCAGGTATTGATTCCTCTTTTTTTCTTTAAAAATAGTATAAGGGGAGTGGAAAGGAGGGAGAACGAGAGGGGTAGGGGAGTTCTGGGAGTTTGCCCCCACCATAGCAAGGATACTGATCTCCAGTGCCCTTTTAGTTAGAAATTAGTGATGTACTTCTGTGTGTCTTTATATTGGGTTAAGTTCCATTGAAAACAGTGGGACTTTTGAATACACAATGAGTTGTAAGACCAGTTGTACACAATGGGGCCTAAGGACCCAATTCTATCCAACTTTCCAGCACCAGTGCAGCCACAATGCAGCCCCTAGATAAGGGAACAAATGTTTCCATACCTTGAGGAGGCCTCTGTGACTGCCTCCCCACCATAGGATGCAGTGCACACCCCATCGGTACAGCTGCACCAGCATGGGAAAATTGGATTGGGCCCTAAGAGCCCAATCCTATGCATGTCTACTCAGAAGTAAGTCCCATTGTAGTCAATGGGGCTTACTCCCAGGAAAGTGTGGATAGGATTGGGTTATAAGTCAGTTGCAGTTAAGTTTTTGTGTTGGTTTTGATTTGATTTAGTCATGACTTGCTTTAGTTCTATCAGGGCCAGAATCTACAAAAAAACTCAAGACATGATCAGAGTTAACCAGTCTAGAGTCACATTGATTTAAATGAGAAAAAAAGTATGCAATTACATGCTAAACTTTATGTCCATCCATTTCAAATTTCAGGGCAAAAATATAGATTTGGGATGGTTGAGATATTTCCTTAAACTCCATTTAATGGTTGCTTTGTCAAACCTGTTCCTTGCTGTCTGTTTTCCCACTTTTCTTCTCCTGCTTCAGTGTCATTTTTGCCCTGGTTAAGGTTTCTACTTCTTAATTAGGATTATCCCAGCCAATAGAGGGAAATATAGTACACATGATCACAGTACTATGAGAATTGGGCTACTCTGTGATATAGGATGCTGGCTGAGAGCAAAGGCAATGCAACATTTCTGGTCACTTGGGTGATCCCACCATACTGGATCACCAATAACCCTTACTCTGCATCACAGTTTTGCCTTCTTTCGACAATTCCCAAATAATTATCAAAATGAAAGGGCGCTTCCATTGTTGCTGGAAACATTTGCAGAAAAATGCCTCCAATTTGGCTCAGCCCTACTTAACTTTTTCCATGTAAATCAACAGGACTTAAAAGGGTATAGCTTTAGCTAGATCATGCTGAAATGTTTATAAATTCCTGTCTGGTTGCATCTGCTTAGATACAGACTTCAGAGTCATCGCACAGCTCTCTAATTGCTGTTGCAATTTGCAGCATCTTGGTCCATTCCCTAGAACCAGAATGTACTGGAATATGGGCTGAGCAGAAGAGAATGTGTTTGATGTTGTATCTGTGGACTGCTAAGAGATTACTTATAAATCTGGTAAACTTTGAGCAAATGGTAAGCAAGGTTAGAAAATTAACAGTGCACCTAATAAACAGATATCAAACAGAAGTTCTGACTTATACCGCTCACTGCCCATGTGAACCTTCTAAGGTAAATAAATGATCTTGTGGCTGTTGTAAGCTCCTTAATAACAAAGTCCCAGGAGCATGACAGAATAAGAAAAACACTTGTCCTGTTACGTTGAAATGTCTGCTAAGTGAATAAGTAGCAAAATTCACATTGCACAGGCTGCTTATACTGATTTAGTCCAATTAAGCTCAGTGGGATTACACCAGAGTAAAGTGTCTGTGAGTCGTCCCTGGAGGTGCACATCCTTCGTGAGCTAACTTGAAAGGTTCAAGTCGTGTGCAGCTATTTGAAAGGCATTATCACAACAGACACTTCCATTACTGAAAAGTTCATCTGCCAAAAATTTCAACAAGCCTGCCTTAGTAGCATACGGAGGCATTTTCAATATGTCAGAAGCAAGAGCTGCTGATAACCTCGCAAAGCTACATTTTTGTACTTTAAAATGATGATTTTGCCTTTTGTAAATCTAATGGAATGTAGAGGACCTTAAAATATTGATTTACTGACAACTGTTGAAAAGAGCAAGGAGGAGATGAAAATCCACTGTTTTCTTTCCACTCCTGTTGGATGCATTATTTTCCTTCAAATCAAACAGAAATAATAGGAAATCAAAGGCATATTTTAAAATGTCTGACTGTATCCTTGCATGTTGATGAGAATTGTGTAGTTTAGCTGTCTGGTGAATCAAATGCCACTGAAAAGATCTGAAAAGAAGAATTTGTAGGTGGAGGCGAGTTACTTATCCCTTTCCTCCTGCAGAGTCTCCTCTACAGATGCTTCTGCAGTCCCAACATGGTCCTCCCCACAGCACAGTTCTGTCTACAAAACACTGTGACAACTTTAAAAGTTTCTTTTTGCACTAGGAATTAGTGATGGGAAAGCTCCCTTTGGCTTATCTCATAAACCATTACAGTATTTTTGTTGAGTCCTCATGGCCCGATGCAGCCACAGTGATCTTCCAAGAGCATCTCCTAATATTTGGCACCAAGCAGGTAACCCACACAAGCAGTTATTGTCATCTGGACACAGGAAAACACAATGTTATCTGATCAGTGCTGGATAGTAGCAGCAGGGAAGAAGGTGAGAGCTTGAGTCCACCAGGATTTTCCAGGTCCTTCCCTGAATGTTCAATTCTTTGCTTATTTCAGTAAGCCTTTAACCCTTTTACTTGTGAAGACATAAGACAAAGTATGCAGGCAATTTTGCGCGGTATCCAAAACTTTTCTTGCATGCCCTTCCATTGGAGGACAGGAAACTAAACACAACCCATTATTCCCCAATTGCTCACCCAGGAGCAGGGATGAGCAAATCCAGCATGGCATGACTGGAGTCAAGTCACAAGTCACCACCTCCCTGTGACTTGAATAGAAGACAAGTCATAATGGGAGCACTTTCCAAGTCGCTGAGTCACCCTTTTGTGATTCGACTCTAGTTGAGTCACCCCCTTTTAAAAGCCTGCCGTGGGAAAAAAACAGGGCTGCTGTTGGCTGTGTGCGTGCTCTGGGGTTCCCTTTAAACACTTCCCTGCTGTCCCCAGCCCTTCCCTTTCCCCATGCGATCCCACCCCAGCCACAACAAAGGAAACCTCCCCCCTTCAGTTCATGGGTATGGCAGGGAACAAGGGTCATCCCAGCTTGGCCAGACAGGAGGGCGCATGGGCAGTGCAAGTCAAGCAAGTGAGGAAAAGCTTGTCACGGCTCCGCGGAGGGAAACGGGGCTGCAAAGGGCTGAAGGTGTATCTTGGTGTTCCCTTTACACTCTCTCTCTGTCCCCTGCTCCATCCCACCTGGCAGGCAATAGTGCAGAATGCACCAACCCTTTCTGTCACAAAAAATGCAGCTAAAAAAAAGCAGGAGGACGACAAGGAAACTTTGCCAAGAGACACTTGGACAAAAGTGTGGGTACTATAAGTCACTCCCCTGCTATGCCCACCTTCATCCCACCTGTCAGGCAGCAATGAGGAATGTGCTGACTCCTTTCCTTCCCCTGTGCTGAGACCCCAGCCCAGCCATGACAAAACCCACCCTCCCTCTCCTGGGCATGGCAGGGAGGGAGAGAGTGAGGACGCATCCCAGCTCAGCAATCTACCGTGTTTTTCCCAAAATAAGGCCTACCCCGAAAATAAGACCTAGTTGTTATCAGGGCCAGGATGGGGGGGGGGAAGGGGTCCTCAGGTGGCGGGGGGTGGGGCAGGTGGAAAACTTGACCAGGAACTCTGCACTCCGTGCCCGCCACCTAGAAAACGGCTGCTGTGCTGCCTTGTGCAAAGGACACTGAGGAGGAGTTGAGGCAGGAAGCAGCAGGTGAGGCAACCCTGCCTACCGGGCTCTGAGGCTCTCCACACCTTCCAGGGAGTAAGCCTCATTAACTAGAAAGGGACTGACTTCTGAGTAGACAGGCGGGCAGGGATCCTCCTGGGCGCTTAGGGAACACCCTCTCCACACTTTCCAGGGAGTAAGCCCCATTAACTATAAAGGGACTGACTTCTGAGTAGACAGGCAGGTAGGCATCCTCCTGGGTGCTGAGGGGATATTTTTGTGCGGTATATTTTTGTACATGAATGACTGTGGATTGTTGTACATTAAAAAAAATAAGATCTACCCCGAAAATAAGACCCAGTGTGTTTTTTAAACATATATATTTTAAACATGTATATATATATATATATATATATATATACACACACACACACACACACACACACACACACACACACACACACACACACACACACACACCCTCAGTTTGGCTGTACTTGTCGTAAGAGGCGACTAAACAGCCACCGGGTCGATGGGACTCGTCAGCCTGGGAAGGCAGCACCTCTGAGAGAAGGAAAACTCTGATCCCAAACCTCCACTGCCTTGTGGCTACATCCAGTTATGGAAAAGGCTTCAGGAGTCAACCTCGAGGCAAAATCCAGAGCTGGAGTCCCTGTGGCAGTTCATGGCTGAACACAGTCACGTTCTGGCAACTCCTGCGACGCCGCTGGAACCAACCGTATTGGCCTCTGCCTTTCCATTGGACCATTTCAGCGACGTGGAGAGGGGGGATTTGCTGCCTATCCTCCATACCTACTTTACCCAGGCTTCGCGCACTGGAGAGGACACTCTGTTCCAGAACCACCATTCAGAGCATTACAACAGGCTTTAGAAAGCCCCTTCAGAAAGGAGAATGAAAGTGAGACAGGAGAAAAAACTTGGTTAATATGTCAGTATGACCCAATTTACAAATTACAGTAACCGGCTGCTATGAACGCAATGAGGGGTGAGGTGTGGGTGGCTGTTTTTCTACCATCCGAGATCAGCCTCCCCCCCACTTGTCTCCACCTCCTGCAGCCCCTTTTTCTTTTTGCAAAACCCACTTGGGTTGTGGGGAAAAATGGCTGCTCCTGTGCCCCTTGCCCCCTCCCTCTCCTGGAGATGCCTCCTTTGGCCAATAAATGCTGCAGAGGACCAGTGGAGGTGCCTTGCTGTCAGGGTTCTGGGCAAAACCCAGGTAAAATTGATACTTTTTGCAAAGAACGCAACAGGTGCTGCAACACAAGACTCTACCAATCTTTTGGAGAGCAAACAAAAAAAGTTGACCCTTTCGCTCCCACCACTCCAACTCATCTCTGAACATAGTGTGTCCTGCTGTTGCTGGCTCTCGTGCCAAAAAGTCTTTTGGATTGTTTGAAGAGGCTTTCATGGACAACAGGGAGGCAGCACAACCTGTGTCTGTTGGCACACAACTCGAGTCATTGGAGTGGAATGTGAGTCACAGGGCCCCTGATTTGAGTGTTTTTCCAAGACTTCCATGTGTGCAACTCACGAGTCAGCAAAAAAGTGCACTTTTGTCACTTGAGCCCAAGTCACCTGACTTGAGTTCCCATTCCTGTGCAGGAGTAATACTATTAAATAACAAGCTTATTTGTCTACCTATATGTATACTCTGGTTCTTCTGCAATGGTTCCCCACCTCTTTAATGTCCCCTCATCAAAACATTTCTAGCTTTGGGTGTTTGGTTGTTGATAGCCCAAGAAGAGCCATTTGCTAGCTGAAAGGGTTTAATGTTTTGAGAGAGAGCAAGTGAAATACATGTGTTTATTTGGGAATCAGAATCCTGGGGTATGAGCAACTTTCACACAGATAATTAATACAGACATCACATCATCATCATCATCAACATGACCCAACTATGCTAAAATCAGGAACTTCTCAAATACATTTTCTTTGCACTGTTGGATCATAGTATGTGATCCTGAATTTGCTGGAACCATGTATGAAAGCTAACATCTCTGGAATAAGGATTTGTACTCAAAATTATTATTCATGAACAGTCCGCGTTACCACTAATGCTCAACACAGATAGTTACAGATACCTTTCTAGTTACACAGAGACCTATTAATGCACTAAATGTCAAAAGAATTGTGTGGAAATAATCATGAACCAGAATTCATAGGCAATGCACAACAGTCATTTTTGCAGTAATGAGGCCTCTTGCTTTAGAGTCAGTTTCAGATAATGGAATATGATCTGTTCTAGGAATTTTGCCTGAAACCAGAGACTTAAAAATATCCCAGTGCCCGGCTGCCAGATTTCATGACAGTTATTATGCTTAGAGAAATCTACAAAAGAAAATGAAATCCATGGGGAATGCAAGTTTACTTTGACATTTGTCAACATTTGGTGGACCAGGAAAATTAACACAAGACCTTACAATTTGATATGCCAAATTATTCTGCTACATCAGATATAATGGTTACCAATTATCACAGCATTCTTGGTTTATAGTGATATTGCTCTGTCAGAGACCGCAGTGTAAATCCTTCATTATTAGGAAAGTAAAAGCCAAATTAAAAACTGTCAGCCCAAACTCCTTGTTATTTGAATCCACTCTGTTCTCTGCTCCTCCTTTGCACCCCATGGGTGCCCAAAAGGAGCCCCGTTTCCAGATAAGTATGCATATATGACATTCTATCACTGTGTTCTGTCTCTTTGATCTACTCTAGTGTGATTACAAATCCAAACACAAGGAAAGGCAATGGAAATTAGTGGGTGAAACTGTATGGATATGTATTGGGTTGGTATTGGGTTAGTGCAGTGTTTCTCAACCAGTAGTACAGGTACCACCAATGGTACTTGAGGTGGTCTCTGGTGGTGCTCACAGGACCCCTGGACATCTGCTGCCCAGCAGCAAGACCAGGAACGTGACACAACAAACAGTGGTAGGAGGCTTGGATCAGTGGTCGGGGCTCCAAAGCATGCTTTTCAGCACTCAAAAAAGCCCTCCCATCCACCCTGAGCCTCTTACTGGTGTTTGACACATTGCATCTGGCCTCCCAACCCAGAAGTAACTGGCGACAATGTCATCACCAGTTACTTCCTGTGGTACTTCAAATAAGTGGACCATATGAAGTGGTATGGAGGAGGACAAACCTTGAGAAACACTGGGATAGTGGCTCAGTGGGAGGGGAGGGGAGGGGATACAAAACAGATGCACAGTTGAGACCAAGGACACACACTAAACCCAGCCAACTCAAACACTGTATTCACCAGTGGCCAAGGATAGGTTAAGCCCTGCATGACCTTCCAACATTATGTTCCTATCAGCTGCACTGTGGGTTGTTCCATCATTGCAAATTAATGCTGGAAGGAAATGGCCTCACCTGGGCTTACACAAGGCAATCATAAATGGAAGGCAAGAACGTAGAGGGACAAGCTGCACATGTCATTTCTATACCACCAGAATGAGTTCTCTGTACTCAGGCTTCCACAACCTTGCTTGCTGTCATCCCTCTGGTGCCACCATCTGGCAAACAGGATGAGCCCCGACTTTCCTTCCAAACTTGAAGAAGGAGCAGTCCTGACACTTGCTGGTGACCCCATCCCCAAATACGGGGGGAAGCTGGGGCGAGTTTGGCAGTTGTGTTGCCAAAGGGCCACTCCAGAGGCCAAATAAGCACATCTCATGTATCCTGTTCTTGCTCTTGAGAGTGCCCTTGGCTGAGCAGAGGCCAACTGCAATGCTCCCTTCTCCTTTCTGCTCAGTAGTGGAAACAGGAGGAGTGTATAACCCAAAGGATATCTAATGCTGCTATAATGATCAGCTTGCATGGAGTTTAATACATTGTTTCAGCCTCATCTGCTATAACTGTGTGCTTCCTACTTCACAAGTTCCTATTAATAAAATCTGGAATTGGGAAAACATCAAAATCCTGGTCCCCAGCTATCTTTCCATATGTATGCCCAAGGGTTCTTCCCAACACAGACTGCAGCCCCTTAAGCTAAGATCAGCATCACTTCTCAAAACGTGGGCATAATGCAAGGCGACGCATCTAAGCAAAGCAAAGCAAAGCAACAGGAACTGCAGCTGTTGTCTTTTTTTTTTTCTTCCCAAGCATGAATTTCATTTGACGAGTCCCCAGCTGAAGCCAGCTCAGTTCAGTCCTTCAATCCACCATGGTACTAAGTTGGTATCGGACATGCCCTCCAGGACAGTCCCAGCACAGACAGAGTACATTTTGGCTTGAAATATCCAAAGCGAGGAATTCAACTTGCAGCAAAACACATGGAGGGGAACAAAAAAACAAGTTTTCTAAAACGGCAAGGAAGCATCTGCTACAAAGGCAGTATTTGGATTACATACTCTTCCAGTGTGCAGAAAAGTGAACAGGTATTTCTATAATGTAGGATTTTGGGGTACTTTCTTCCCCTGAAAAGGATCAATTCTCTCCTCACAATCAGTACGGAAAATATGGAGAATGAGTTTCACACACAGTCAGGGTTTGACCTCTCGTTACTATCTAGGCTCAGGAAGACTTTTTTCCTCTTAGGTGAGATTGCCTATTTGTACCATCCTTTGCTGTTTCATCTGAAATTCTGTAAGCACCTTTCTGCAATGCACTTGCTTTTCTTATAGCTGGGGTAAAATACTGGGCTATACGGCAGGGATGGAAACTTGCCACCGTGGCAAGACTCGAGTCGGGTCCCAAGTCTCTACCCCCCTGCAACTCAACTTGTGCATGAGTCTTAATGGGAGCCCTTTGCTGGTTCACCCCCCCCCCCGAAATTCCTGAGTCGTTTTGACTCAAGTCAGTGTCTTTGGGTCAAGCACGCCAGGTCAGGCATGCCAGGGCACAAATCAAAAGGGACTGGGAGGTGTCCAAGTTCAGAAAGGCAGGAGGGGGCAGGATGGGCAGCGGGAGGGGACAGAAGCAGCAAGAGGGAAAAGGGTAGCGTGGCAGCAGCTGGGAGGTTTAAATGAAGAGTACAACCGAATCCTTTGCAGCTCTACTTAGAAGTAGTCCCATTGCCTGTCATTCAATGAGTCAGCTTCTTCCTCCCAGGTAACAACAACTGGAGCAACCACTTTCTGGCTTCCCTGCCTCCTTTTTCCCCCTCCAGCCAATCCTAAGGCAAGAACTCCCTTGAGCTCCTCCTTCTGCCCTCCCATGCCCAGAGGAAAAAGTCCACTCATCCTTTGTCCAATGATTGTTCCTTCAGAGATGGCAAGACAGCCTGCTCCCATCTCCCTCCCACCAACTCTTGCTCAAAACATTAACCCTTCCCTGCCTCCTGGTTGGACTTTCCTGCTGCTGCTCACCCGGTCTGAATTATGGCCCCATGAGGTGTTTCACACACCAAAAAATGTAAACAAACACATTCAGACACACACTCGAGTCTGCACACGGGGGGAACTCATTTCCAAGTCAGTGTCTCAACTCGAGTTAGTGCCCGAGTCAGTGGCACGCCTGACTTGAGTGTACACAAGTCAGCGAAACACATGTTTTTGCGACTCAGACTAGAGTTGTTTGACTTGAGTTCCCTTCCCAGCTATGTAGTCAACTCCTCTGAAATTGAAATTTGAAATGATCCTAAAGTTGTTGTTAAGAATATTTGTATACCACTTTTCAACTTATATTCTACTTTTTAAGAGTAGTCCACAAAGCGGTTTACATAGCAAAGAAAATCAAATGGTTCCCTGTCCCCAAAGGACTTACAATTAAAAAATAAAATACAGGAGAGACACCAGCAACAGTCACTGGAAAATACGCCATGCTGGATTGAAGAGGGACAGTTGCTCTCCCCCTGCAAAGGTGCCTCTTTACCCAGTTAGCAGGGGTATTGACACAAACAATTGTTCGCACCCACCAGGAGTTTCAGCTCACACCTGTCCACAGGTATGGGACAATTGGAACAACTGCAGCACCAGCTTAGACCATTCTGTCTACATGTGTCACATACAAATAACCCTACAAATAACCTAAGAAGGCATGCCTGCTCTTTCAAAGATCCTTACATCCTTTAGAATAACCAGCAATGGTTACTGAACAATTTCAAATTCTTTTAAACTCTGTGAACAAGGTTAGGAAACGTGCAAGAAGTAGAGCCATGGTCATCAGGGTCAAATACAGATTTTTGAGAGAATATCTTCTCAATATTACGCTGCATGCTAAAGCCAAACAAGCCAGGACATTATTTAGGCCCTTACAGAATTAAAATGCTTTTTGTCCAAAGCTTGGATAGAAGCCATGAATTCCAGAAGGCTGCCAATAGGCAAAATGACAGATTACCACTGTAGCAGACAGCCCGGCTTTTGTACTGTAATGAGGAATTATGCTCAGCTAAGTTACTGTCAAGCCAGTAACTAGGATCCATTTCTGTTCACACAGAACAGAACAGAGCATGGCCATGTATATTGTCACAACTGGTCTTAGTCCTGCCAAGAGCATGCAGTGTATGGTCATGAAGCATGTGCTTACATACCCCCAGCATGTGGGACAGATGCACGCAGTCTTCACAGATACTGAGCCACTGTCTGCACACTTTGCTATTTCATTATGATTTTGACAGGAACTGCAAACAGTAGACTCAAATGTGTTATTGGCATACCTGCCACAGCCCTGTGTCAAAGTCATGTTTAACTGTATCAGAAATTAAAAGAAAAGAAAATAACCCAGGTAGCAAGCTACCTAGTGTTAACTATAATTGATACTATTAACAACACATAATATGAAATGGCTACAAAAGAACGTTTGATGCTCCACCCACAGCTCAGGTCAGTGAAACTACCCGAGTTTAAGCCACTTCTGACCAACATTGCATATACACAACAGGGATCAAATGTGTACACCTGTGGGCTAGGCAGAAATGGGTTAAGCAAATGTAGCCCACACTGAAATCATATAATGCAGCTGAACAGGGTTATGGATTAAGCTGTGTAGACTAGACATACTTATTTTAAAAGCTAGGTATTAAATAAGGGGGTGATGCTAAATTATGTTCATCATCTGTTGCTAAAAAAACCCCTGCTTTCTACATTTCACTACAACTCAAGTTCATGGAAAAGCAACACTATGCTCCAGTCTAGTACATTAGACCAGTGGATCTCAAACTGGTGGGTTGCGACCCACCAGCCTGAGAACCCCTGCCCTTTTCCCTCTAAGAGGCGGGGGCAGGGGGAAGGCAGCAATGTGATCCTCAGGATTGCGTGACTGTGGGGGGAGAGGGGGCTTTGTTTTAACATCCCTTATCTGCTGCCAGGGTTCAGGGGTGTGCAGGAATCCCCCCAGATCCATCCGCAGGCAGAAAGTAAGAAAAAGCTATCGTGACCCACTTCTGGGTTGTTACTTTCTACAAGCTGTAGTGAGCCCTGCTGAAGGCTGCATGGGGCTCCCCACACCACCTTGGACCCCAGCAGCTGGTAAAGACGTTAAAACAAAGCCCCTCTTCCCCTGCAGAGGCGCGATCCTGAGGATTTGGTTACTGCCATTTTCCCCACCCCTGCAAAGATTTACCCTGGGGCTCAAACTCCAACAGAGTTTGAGAACCAGTGCATTAGACTGAATAAGTGTTCTAATAGGGCAGCCATTTTCAACCACCAGTGTGCTGCGAATGGTCTGCAGGTGTGCCGCGAGAGTTTGGAGGAAGGTCATTTATCAGTAGGGCCATTGGGGGATGTGAGTCCCCCACTGAGAGCATGGTGTACCTTGTCAATTGCCCAAAAAACTGATGGTGTGCCTTGACAATTTTAGTACCTTGTCAGTGTGCCATGAGACAAAAAAGGTTGAAAATCACAGGAATAGGGGAAAGATTGTTATAAGAAAAATACGCTTAAGGGTTATCAGAAATAAATCTTTACAGAAAGAGAGACGCTGAAATACAAATGTAAAGAAATGTGCCATCAACCAGTGTTTCTACATTTTAGTTACTGGTTTTGTTTCGCTTTTCTATCTGGAGTAAATCTCTCATTTAGCAGATTATTTTATGGACTCCTAACAGAGACAAAAACAGCACAGGAGGCAGCACTGCTATATTATAGCAACCAGAAAGAGAGTAAGCAGTACCAAACTCATGGAAGAATTCGTAAGTTCTGCCATCGTTATTTAACAGCACCAACAGCAAATTATTCTAGGATTTAAGGCTGTAATCATTTTCTTATTAGCCTTTTATAATCAATCTGAAACAACAAATCTCTGATGAAGCACTGCATATTATTAAAAATGTGTATATTTTGATCATTTTTCTTCGCAATGAGGTATCATTACTTTTATGGCTAATTCAACCATACAGCTTTCTTGTGTTGGGAAAGATGCAAGAGTGGTCCATGGAACCCCCATATCTTGCTTAATATTTTACAATTTTGACTATTTACCTTTCTTGGAAATAAACTGGTTAATGTGCAGTCAATTAAAGCAGCAAGACCTCCTGCACAGCAGAGGTCCAATGACCCATTTTGCTATGTCTGATAAACAAAGTACAGAAAAGTTGACTGGAAAAACCCAAAAGACAACCTCAAAACCAGTACTGTATTCTCAATGCCCATGAACCAACATTACAATTAACATGAATTAAATCTAAAGGGCAATCATGGACAATGTGTATATGTACATTACTAAAACCACAATCTTATGATATGGTTACTCAGAAATAAATCCCACTATGTTCACTAGGGCTTGCTTCTAGGCAAGTCTGTATAGGAATTCAGCCTTCAAAACTTTCCTTACTGCCCATAATTTCTTTATCTATCTTCCCTTTCCTAAAGTCACCACCATGATGCCAACAGAAATGTAGTCAAAACAGCGCCTCCCATATGGAATATAGGGCTGTTTTTTATTTTAAGTACTCCTGAGGTTTGCAGAGGTATGAAACTTTTATACTTTTTTGATGAGCTTGATTGGCTCATCAACAAGGACAAAAAATGCTCCAATTGTTTTGCATCCAGGATGGCTAAGGGTTAAAGAAAGTCTGGGTTTCTAGAGAGACATTGCTTTGACTTGGAACTTCCTGGGGAATGGAAAGGAAAGCACTTTCATTTTCAATGTTATTACAACAAGATTTGGAACCGCACTTCATGGCCAAGTGTATGAAAGTCAGACAAATTCACAGGAAAAAAGATCTGAAGCAGAGAGAAAATACTTCTTGTTCAAAATGTTCATACTACAGCCTGTCCATAAACCCTAGTGCCATAATCGAGGACATGATTACTGTTACTTAAGCTGCCCTGAATCCAGGGCAATCTTTTGCTGCATGAATCTTCCTTATTTCTAATAATGAACTGAGTTGGTATCAATTTAGAACAAAACAGGGCTGCTCAGTATAAAAACAGTGGTTTTTACATACTCAGAGGACTTTCTGGGTTTGCAAAAATATATTGGTCTGTAGATTTTTTTAAAAACCCAAACAGCTTAGTGAGCAGATTTGTGAACTTCTGGGATCTACAAGAGGGTATAGAGAAATTGTCGCCCAACTTTTTCAACTGGTGTCTCCCTTGACCTCCTGGGCAGCGACTGCCCATTAGGGCAGGGGTGTCCAAAGTTTTTGGCAGGAGGGCCACATCAGCTCTTTGACACTGTTTCGGGGGCCAGGGGGAAAAAAAGAATTAATTTACATTTAAAATTTGAATAAATTTACATAAGCTTACATAAATGAATATATTAAAGATGAACTTATATGAATGAATGAAGGTCTTGCAATAGTTCAAAGCCTATAAAAGGCCTTGCACAAGCAAGGCTGGCCTTTCCTTTGCTGCCGCTACTGCATCACAGACATGAAACAGCAAGCAGTTCAGGAAGCCCTCATCCCATAGCTCACGCAAGAAGTCAGTCACCCTCACACTGAGAGCAGTTGCGTTGGGCCAGTGCGGGCTCCAACAAATCTCTGGAGGGCCAGAGGCTCATTGGAGACTGGGGGCTCCCTGAGGGTCGCATTGAGAGACCTCGAGGGCCGCATGTGGCCCCAGGGCCGGGGTTTGGGCACCCCTGCATTAGGGCAACATTTTAAAAGGCAGTGGGTTTTTCATGAGGAATCCGTGGCTCCTCTAGCTGGTTTCCATGGCTCTCTGGGGAGCACTACAGCTCACAGTTTGGGAACCTCTGGTTTAGAGATAAGAAAATATTTGAGGACTTCATTTTATTGATTGGAGAGGTGAATGTTAGACAGGAATACTGGTTTTTACTACTACGGAGGGGGGAGGGGTGATACTCCTGGATTTCTCAATTGTTTTCCCTGACTTGAGACATTTATTCAAGACTTTGAATTGTAAAACTGTTCATGGAACTCATTATCAAAAAGTGACCTGTAAAAAAATCCCACTCTACAAAAAATGACACATTTAATGACAATGCCCCCTTTGAACAGTATCCTAGGGGCCCAAAGGCTTTGTTACACAGGTTTTATTCTGCACAAATTTCCTGACACTTGGTTCAATAACTTACAAGTTTCCCCCAGACAACTGACTTAAAAATGAATCCCATTTAACTTCAGCCATTTTATTCCTGCTGGGATAATTTCATACCCTGCTCCCGTTATTTCTAACCTGCATAGTTGAAATGTGAGCTTAGTAGAGATGAACACACAGAGACTAACCTACAATTGAAGAAACTATAACTGGTGCGATGGGGGGCAATCCAGAAAAAAAAAAATCAATGGGAATTTTGTCATCAACTTCAAATGATTGTCCCAATTATTTTAGCACTTTCTCACGTCCAAGGAACAGCGGCTGGAAAAAGCAGAAGGAACATGGGGACAAGGTATTGGTGAAGTACAAGAACAAAGTCAGCTTCTAGAAAAGCAAACCACATTCTTCTGCTTTTTCCTCTCTCTAGCTATATAGAATAATTTTCACAGTATTCATGTTGGCTGTCAAC
Organism: Tiliqua scincoides; assembly: GCF_035046505.1. Taxonomy (NCBI): domain Eukaryota; kingdom Metazoa; phylum Chordata; class Lepidosauria; order Squamata; family Scincidae; genus Tiliqua; species Tiliqua scincoides. Next base: position 217,863,344 of record NC_089823.1, on the reverse strand, counting down.
AACTGCACAAACCATATCTAATTCTTCCCCACAATAAGACCATGAAGAAAGCCAACAGAACAACCAGGTCAGGCTGGGTAATGCAGGGCGACTGCAGCCAGGGGAGGCAGAGAAGGCACCCCATCCCCGATTTTTTACCTACAGGCTTGCTCAGAGGAACAGAGAGGCTCAGGCCACTGCTAGCTATTCAGCCTCTTGTCATAAGAAAAATAAAAGAGTATGTCACATTTTACTCCAAGAGGACAAAGTTCCAGCATTATACTCCACATTTTACTCCAGCAGGACACAAAGTTCCAAACAACACAGTCCTGGAACGTGCTGGAATCCCTAGCATGTATGCACTGCTGAAACAGAGACGCCTGCGTTGGCTCAGTCATGTCGTGAGAATGGATGATGGCCGGATCCCAAAGGATCTCCTCTATGGAGAACTCGTGCAAGGAAAGCGCCCTACAGGTAGACCACAGCTGCGATACAAGGACATCTGCAAGAGGGATCTGAAGGCCTTAGGAGCGGACCTCAACAAGTGGGAAACCCTGGCCTCTGAGCGGCCTGCTTGGAGGCAGGCTGTGCAGTATGGCCTTTCCCAGTTTGAAGAGACACTTGGCCAACAGTCTGAGGCAAAGAGGCAAAGAAGGAAGGCCCATAGCCAGGGAGACAGACCAGGGACAGACTGCACTTGCTCCCAGTGTGGAAGGGATTGTCACTCCCGAATTGGCCTTTTCAGCCACACTAGACGCTGTTCCAGAACCACCTTTCAGAGCGCGATACCATAGTCTTTCGAGACTGAAGGTTGCCAACAACTCCAAGAGAGATGATTATTAAAACAAGTAGCAAAACTTATCAAATTCCCCCCCCCCCTCAATTTGCAAGTGTTTGAGCTTGAGACCAAGGACAAATGGCTACTCTACTCTGGCTGGCCCTGGTCACCTGAGGCATCCACCTTACCAAACCTCATCAATGGACTGTCTGCAACCCCACTTAGAAGGTTGACAGCCCTACTTAGGAAAGGTGTTTTGCTATGGCTCAGAGCCCCTTTCTGTGCTGCACATTACTGTACTAGCTTCTCCAGTTCCACAAAATATGGAGCAGTCTGTTATAGGATCAGTTGTAAAGGAATCAAGGTACAATGGCTTGTCACCTGAATCCACCTAGAGATGAGGTAACATACGGCCAGTATGTTGTATACCCACTGCAGTTCAGTGCGTGAATGTATGCAGGCACCCCCCCATGTGTTTAACGATAGAGAGATCAAAGGAGAAGGGGTGATGCATTTTTATTTGCTCTCAACAGCATAGATTAGCGTCAACTCACCACAACAGTAGAGTATAGCAAGCCAATTTGTCAACCATCAAATATTGCTTTAAACAGGAGAAACATGCTGCTCTTGCATATCCTATTTATACTATGCAGATAGGGACTGAAACGCATCAAAGAATAAACCAAAAAGGCAGCTTCTGAGAAGAGCTCCAGGCAGGATTACTCATGTATGAATCTGAAAAATACTTAAAGATTTTAAACTCAGGGTAGCGCAACAAACAGAAAGCAGACAATGGAAATCGACCCTATGATGGCACTCCAGCACTTCCACGCATTCTCGACACATTCTTCGAGGAGATGCCAAATTCAGGGTGTTCTATTTAGGCACAATCTCCTATCCTCTACTGGGGAGATATTAAAAGCCTGTGGATGCAAGCTGAAGAGCCATCTATTCAAGTTTAGGGATATCATTTCAGAAGTTGGCTCCGTTTTGAACCCCATGCAAATCCGTTTACCAGTTCTGAATATTCTCTCTTCCCCTTCAAAGCTCCCAGATCCAGATGGATGACTTGGTACAACGATTTGTTTCCAGCCCCACAGAAGGACCTGCCAAGTTCGAGAAAATAAAATACATCCAGCATGAATACATCAATTTAAGAGACAAATCCAGCTAATTATTCTATTTGGACACATATGAAAGGCAAACGCAAAGCAAGAAGGAAAATTTAAAATATAGATGTTAACCCACCCGGCAGTTGAATGTTCTTATGCTGATCAAAACGGGTCAATTTCCTATCCTGAAAGTGGATATTGGTTGTGAAATGTTGTCTTCCTACACAAGGCAATCCACAGAGTGCTATCAGAATGTTTCAATTGTAACTGCACAAGTGCCCACTAGAGTAAATGCAAAGTCATATTACTATAACATTTAACAGAATGGCATAGATAGGCAACTTTTATTTCCATATTAGCTATAGGCCACAACAGAATATCAAACACAGTATGGAAAAAAAATAATAAAATAGCAAAGTTATAACAAGATAACCAAACCTTATTGTTTTGATTTTGATTGGGAAAGAAAGTGACAGTCTTGGACTAAAAAATAAAAAAGTACCACAAGATCTAAATTAATGCCAAATCAGAGAGTAGTAGGGATTCTATCTTCAGTTAGTGCATGCACATCCACACACCCTTTCTGCTCCCCACATTTTCCTTTATACAGAAGCGGAAGATGAAGAAGGGAAAACTGGTAGTTTCTATGGGTGTACCCCCATATTCGTGGGGATTCTGTTCCGGAACCCCCCATGGATACCTGAATCCGCAGATATGGGGGTCGCCTCCCCCTCTGGAGGCTCTTCTGCGCCCCACACAGACTCTGCGTATCTGCCCATGGCCTCTCTGGGGCCCAGAATGACAACTAGAATAGAAATAAAACAGAAGTGATGCTTTTATACCTTTAAAAGGTATTATGAGAGCCAGGGCAGCCCTCCTCCCATACCAGACCATACAGAATAAATTACAGTATCATACGCACAGCATAAATGCAGTGGAATCACTAGGATGGATGTAATCTCCATTATCTTTATTTATTTATTTAAATATAGAACAGTATAGGTCACCCAACAAATCAGTAACCTACAAAAAACCTGTGGTCAACTTGATGACACTCACACAACTGAATAAGAGTTCTAGTATTAGCTCCAATCCATGGAAATGAAAGCTGACTCAATACTAACACCTTCTTGGTTCCTTGCTGTGTCATAATAACACCTCATTGGCTCTCGGAACAATCTGTTTCATTGGTCAGTTTTGAGTGAAGAAAATCTTCTTGTTACATAAGGCAGTTGTGTTTTCCTGTTCTAGTTAATTGGCCATAACTTTTGATAGCAGCAACTTTGAGAACTTTATTTCCAAGTAAACATACATGGGAACAAGCTGAAATCACTTGTTTCTTTATATATGCCTGTCTTTTGCTCCTTCCACCCAGGATGCTAAATGTGCTATTCACAGAAAACACAATGCTATAAATCTCCTTGGTTATTTTACAGTTAAAGGAAATCCCTAAGATAATATTCAAGATCTTTTCTTGCTAAGAATGACAGTCCATTATGCATCCTCAACAAGTCCATGAGTATTCTTGATTCTGAGTAGTTATTTCCAAAAAAATCTATATGACTTCTGAAAAAGCCACAGCAGAATAGCAAACTTTGCTGTGTCTTCCCACAAATGTTATCTGATTTTGAACCTAGTAAGATCTGCATCATAAGAAGCAGTAGTAGTTTATAGTGGTTTTAGCATGGCCTTTCCCAGTTTGAAGAGACACTTGACCAACAGTCTGAGGCAAAGAGGCAAAGAAGGAAGGCCCATAGCCAGGGAGACAGACCAGGAACAGACTGCACTTGCTCCCAGTGTGGAAGGGATTGTCACTCCCGAATCGGCCTTTTCAGCCACACTAGACGCTGTTCCAGAACCACCTTTCAGAGCGCGATACCATAGTCTTTCGAGACTGAAGGTTGCCAACCAAGAAGATGTTACAATGATCTCCAGCAGCTCATGGATCGTTTTAGCAAGGCCTGCCAAGATTTTGGACTGACGATCAGCCTTAAGAAAACACAGGTCATGGTTCAGGATGTGGACTCATCTCCCTGCATTACTGTCTCTGTGCATGAACTGGAGGTTGTCCATGACTTTGTGTACCTTGGCTCAACAATCTCCAACACGCTTTCTCTTGATTCCGAGCTAAACAAACGCATCGGTAAAGCAGCTACCACGTTTTCCAGACTCACAAAGAGAGTCTGGTCCAACAAGAAGCTGACGGAACATACCAAGATCCAGGTCTACAGAGCTTGCGTCCTGAGTACACTTCTGTACTGCAGTGAGTCATGGACTCTTCGCTCACAACAGGAGAGAAACTGAACGCTTTCCACATGCGCTGCCTCCGACGCATCCTTGGCATCACCTGGCAGGACAAAGTTCCAAACAACACAGTCCTGGAAAATGCTGAAATCCCTAGCATATATGCACTGCTGCAACAGAGACGCCTGCGTTGGCTCGGCCATGTCATGAGAATGGATGATGGCCAAATCCCAAAGGATATTCTCTATGGAGAACTTGTGCAAGGAAAGCGCCCTACAGGTAGATCACAGCTGCGATACAAGGACATCTGCAAGAGGGATCTGAAGGCCTTAGGAGTGGACCTCATTCGGTGAGAAATCTTGGCCTCTGAGCGGCCCGCTTGGAGGCAGGCTGTGCAGCATGGCCTTTCCTAGTTTGAAGAGACACTTGGCCAACAGACTGAGGCTAAGAGGCAAAGAAGGAAGGCCCATAGCCAGGGAGACAGACCAGGGACAGACTGCACTTGCTCCCGGTGTGGAAGGGATTGTCACTCCTGAATCGGCCTTTTCAGCCACACTAGATGCTGTTCCAGAACCACCATTCAGAGCATGATACCATAGTCTTTCAAGACTGAAGGTTGCCTACGCACATGTTACAATGCGCTTAATTTGATATGATGCTCAAGAGAGAATTTTCTTGCTTCTAGCAGACGGTTGGACTAGATGGCCTAAAAGGAACCTTCCAACTTTATGAGTATGAATCAAATTAACAGTAAAGCAACAGAAAGAAACATGGGATATTGCTTGGCAATGAAGACCCCTTGGAAGCCATGCAGGCACAGTCTTTACCTAGAAAGCTTTTTACTTACCTATCAAGAAACTTAAAATATAAGCTAGATTGTTGAAGCCTATTCTGTAATGCAGTGTGTCTCAAGCTGTGGGTCAGGACCCACTAGGTGGGTTGCAAGCCAATTTCAGGTGGGTCCCCATTCATTTCAATATTTTATTTTTAATATATTAGACTTGATGCTACTGTGGTATGTGACTGCATTTGGGGAAATGCTACAGATCTGTACTTTTAACAGGCTATTCTGTATATGCTTTTAACATTGATGGTAAATAGGACTTACTCCTGTGTAAGTGCAGGTAGGCTTGCAGGCTAGGATTGTGTAAAATTTTCCTGCTTGATGATGTCACTTCTGGTCATGACATCACTTCCGGTGGGTCCTGACAGATTCTCATTCTAAAAAGTGGTTCCCAGTGCTAAAAGTTTGAGAACCACTGCTGTAATATATGCCAGATCCTGCAGTTTGCAACGCATTCTCAACATGCAGGAAGCCTTACCTTTTTAAATTTATGGCACAACATCCTTCATAAACAAGTATTTCTGCACACAAAACCAACTGTCTTCACATGACTTTCTACTTATCCTTATTATCACAGTGCCTTTGCAAGGCTACACTGTCAGCACAATCTTATGCATACTACTCAGAAGTAGGCTCCATTGTGTTTAATGGGGCTCATTCTTAGGAAAATGTGTATAGGATTGTAGCCTGTAACACATTTAGGACTCTGACAAGTCATCTATTGAGAAGAAATTCCAGTCCATCCTCTCTCCCTGGTCTTTTTTAGAATTTGAAATGGATACAAGGAAATGAAAGACGGGGGGAAAAAACCCAAGATAACAGTCATGAAGGAAAAAAAAAAACTAAAATACTAATACAGTGGAAAAAAAATCAATGCAATGCATTATTGAAGGAGAACTCACTTCATTACCTCGGGGCCTGCATGTTCCTGAGAGGCTTCTGTGGTAGCTCTAACAACATAATGTGGTCCATGTTGGAGCATCAAACTGGCAGCTGATATTGGTGGGAATCATGTGACCTTCAGGGGGAAAAAAGCTTACATGTTGCTTTACTCAAACGAAGGCCGTGGTTATGGTATTACTTGGAAAAAAAAAATTGAATATATCTGCAATCATCTCTGCAAGTTACTTTTCAAGTTTAACCTGACACCCCTGGACATTAACCAGCAGCCGTGATTACCGAAAACATACAAGTAAGCGGTTCAAAAGGCGGTGGGATTATAAAGATAAATTTACAATCCTCATGAGACTGACGGTCTGGCCTTTGGCCTTCTGCTGCACAACATCTTCTCTGATGCATGTTATCCTGTGGTCTATTGCTAGTTAACATCTATGCAACACCAGCAATTGTCAAACAGTGAGACTAGCATCACTAAAAGCTTTCATAGAGAACCTGTCAGCTGTTTTCATGACAAGATGGAAGATGCCTTCTACCAAACTGCAATCTTTACACATGTGGGATTAGCTTCAAGGTCTTCTAGAGGTTGAGGTTTCCGATGTTAGAAATTCGGCAATATCCGGCTGTACCAATAAATTAATAGTAACAGACCAGTACTAGCAAAATGCATATAGAGGGGATCACATCTTGCATGACAGCATCCTGCTATGACATAGCTAGTAGTGCATGGGTAAGCATTAACTGTTTGGTGAAACTGACCAATCTGCATCCTTTCTGATGAGTAAGGTAGGAAGGTTGAAATGTGTAACAAGGTAAGTAATCACTAAGGTTGCTAACTATTTCCTGGCAAAGATCCTGTATCTTTTAAGAGTAGTAAAACCAATGGTGTTGCTAGAGGGATGCAGGCCCTACCAGGTGATGTACACGGGGGTGACACTACTACTGGCCAAAATTTTTAAAATCTCTGTATTTTTGAATAATGCCATCATGTTATCTATCATTCCATGTGTATTATCATGCAGAATGCTACAGAACAAGCAGGGTTGAAATATCTATTCCAGTGATTGTCAACCTTTTTCATCTCATGGCACACTGACAAGGTACTAAAATTGTCAAGGCACACCATGCTGTTGGTGAGGAGCTCACATCCCCAATGGCCCTACTAATAAGTGACCCTTCCAAACTCCCACGGCACGCCTGCAGACCATTCGCACAGTGGTTGAAAATGGCTGCTTTATTCTGTCAAAACTTGTAGCCAAAAAACCAGCAGGGGGTGGGGTGATGGCACATCACCATGCCCACCGTCCAGGGCATTGCCCTGCCCGCTGCATTGGAGGAGGTCCATCATGGGGGTGACAAGCTAGCCTTCTGTACTGGGTAACACAAACGCTAGTAAACTCAGTGACACAACTCAGTGACACAAACTGAGTAAAACTACTGCATCATGTCATGTTTCTTCATCACTTCAGAACGTTCAAAGCGCTTTTCATAATTTTCAAAAGAGTCCTGTAAGGCAGGTCACTGGCATTAGTTCCATACTACAGGAGACACTGATCTGCGTACTGAGCAAGTTTATGACCAAGGCAAGATTTGAACTGGGAATCTCATAAGAAGCTGCCTTACACTGAATCGGACCATTAGTGTGCGGAAATTCACTTGGTGGACCAGGGCTGGCTTCTGCTTATTTAATTATTTGTTTTACTTTAATTATTTATTTTAATTTGCCTGATGATGTCACTTCCACCATGACATCACTTCTGGTAGGTCTTGGACAGATTGTCATTCTAAAAAGTGGGTCCCAGTGCTAAAAGTTTGAGAACTGCTACAATAAGGTGTTAGTAAGTTGACACCCGGGGTGTGTGTGTGTGTGTGTGTGTGTGTGTGTGTGTGTGTGTGTGCGTGACACCACTAGTGACCAAAATCACTAAAATCATAATTTGGAGGAATAATGCCATCATGTTATATATCAATCAATGCGTAATTTCATGCAGAATGTGTTCTATCTTTGTTCTATCAAAAGGTACAGCCAAAAAACCAGTGGGAGCTGAGTGATGGTACATCACCACACCCACCACCTGGGGTGTTGCCCCGCCCACTGCATGGGGGGTGACGCGCTGGCATCCTGCAGTGGTTGACGTGAACCCTAGTGACGTCACTGGAAGCAACCCGGTGCAAGCATGGTGGCTGCACTATGTTTCTGTCAGGGTCGGAGATGGCCAGGGTGACCAGATGTCATAACTGCAAAAGAAGACAAGGCACCCCAAAATGTAGGACCTAACAAAGTAAAAGCTAAAAACATTCATATATTGATTTCCTGTGGTTAATTTAAACACTATATTTCTTATTATTAAATTTAAAACTAAATTAAAAGTTAAAGGTTCCCCCCTACCCCGTTAAGCCTAGTTGTTTACACCATTACCTTCCCACTGAGGTGGTACCTATTTATCTACTTGCAGTTTTACATGCTTTCGAACTGTTAGTTCACCCTGCTGCACGGATTCAAACTGCCAACCTTGTGGTCAACAGGCTCGTCAACTCAGCAGTTTAACCCACTGAGCCACCACATCCCCCCCCCCCAAAAAAAACAATATTACATTTAATTTATTAATTACAAGAAGGCAATGTGCTGCCTGCAGGAGCCCGCTCACAGAGAAAATGAGTTCATTTAAGTTCTTTTCCAGGACACAAGGCTAAAAAAGAGGACATGTCCTGGAAAAAGAGGACATCTGATCACCCTGGGGATGGCAAGCCACTTCCCTTGGCCAGCTCTGAGCTGAGGAGAGTGAAGCAAATGCAAATAATGCAGTCACTGGACTGTGGCTCCCTCTGCTGACCATTGGTTGCTTTTTCTGAAGCACATCTCCAAAAAGAGAAAGGCAACTCAATTGTTCTTGCCTGCAGTCGCACTTGCTGAAATTTGAAGGCCTCACAAGGTCCGTAGGAGCTATATACCCCTTGATCACTCCAGCCTTGTCCATTGCTGAAGTTTCTGGGGATTATTTCCTTCCTTTATTCAGTTGAGCCTCTTTCCTTCCTTTATTCGTTTGGGCCTCTTCAGCCTAGAAAAGAGACGCCTGAGGGGGGACATGATTGAGACATACAAAATTATGCAGGGGATGGACAGAGTGGATAGGGAGATGCTCTTTACACTCTCACATAATACCAGAACCAGGGGACATCCACTAAAATTGAGTGTTGGGTGGGTTAGGACAGACAAAAGAAAATATTTCTTTACTCAGCGTGTGGTTGGTCTGTGGAATTCCTTGCCACAGGATGTGGTGCTGGCGTCTAGCCTAGATGCCTTTAAAAGGGGATTGGACAAGTTTCTGGAGGAAAAATCCATTATGAGGTACAAGCCATGATGTGTATGCGCAACCTCCTGATTTTAGAAATGGGTTATGTCAGAATGCCAGATGCAAGGGAGGGCACCAGGATGAGGTCTCTTGTTATCTGGTGTGCTCCCTGGGGCATTTGGTGGGCCGCTGTGAGATACAGGAAGCTGGACTAGATGGGCCTATGGCCTGATCCAGTGGGGCTGTTATGTTCTTATGAGCTGCCTGGCAGCACTTGGTGGTTCTTTCCTCCATTTGTTTTTCTCCTTCCTTCACCTGCCTAAATCCCTTCTTCAACCATTATTAAGTGATACAATGCTAAGCAATAGTATGCCCCGTAGATCATGGTTGGATTTACTTCTGAGTAAACATACAACAGGAGTAGTGCATTGCACAGGGGAACAGTCCTCTCTTCCTTGCCATCTGGTCACACACTAGGAATGGGTAATTCACTGTATATGTGAGAACTGCTGACATCTTTTGATAACCCAACTACCCTGTGGTTGCTGAACCAGGCCAGTGCAGAAACTTAGATTGACGGGGGGGGGGGGAATACTTGTCTGCAGTGTGTAACCCTCGAAGTCTACACAGGTTCAACCATTCACTCAGGTTTTCACTGCAAAACTGAAAGCGTTTGTTCCACTCACATAGCTTTGTCATCCTGAGGGCTTCTTGGCTTGCCTCTTAAAAAAGCAGGACACAACATCAGGATTGAAAGTCCCTTACCCAACATCAGGATTGAAAGGCAAAGTCCTGACCTGAGCATTTGGCACATTCCAATACCAGAACCAGCAGCCATTATCTCCAGGATGCATGTGGTACTGGTATGATCCACAGCACACTAGCAGTGATTCCTAAACTGTGGGTCGGGACCCACCAGTGAGTTGCAACCCAATTTTTGGTGGGTCGTGAAACTGACAAGCTGATTGCTTACAAGGAAAATGTATTGAGCCCTGTGGAAACTGAAACAGACAGCATATGAGCATTTTTGCACGAGTGGGTGGAACATACTTCAGTCCACTTTGAAAGGCAGGCTGAGAGGAATGCAGGCCACCAGAATGGCCCTGATCTGGAGCTCAACAAATGCTTCAGAAGGCAGTCCCCCCCCCCTTCCAATAGTAAAAAGGATAAGGCAGAGGCTTCTGTGGCTGGGTAAAGTGAAACTTTTTAAAAGGCTTGTAAAGCTAGGTGAGTCTTGTTACTGTGTCATTTTGAAATGTGGGTCCTGGTGCTAAATGTTTGGGAACCACTTCACTATAGGGTAAAGTGACTCTTACCTGTGCTGCTGTGGGTGAGTTCCATATGGGGCCTATAACATTTAAAACAATCTTACAACATAAGGCTGGAAATTCTGTCTCTTCTTTCTCACATTTACACAGCTCAAACCACTTATATCTCATTTTACTTGTACCTATTCTTATCACTTACTTGCTGATCCTAAATACATTTACCTGAATATAATGTCTCATTGATTTCAGTTTTCCCCTGAGGGCTGGGGCTAAGAATAGGCCCTCAGTTTGGCTGTACTTGTTGTAAGAGGCGACTGAACAGCCACCAGGTAGATGGGACTCGTTAGCCTGGGAAGGCAGCTCATCTGAGAGAAGGAAAACTCTGATCCCAAACCTCCACTGCCTTGTGGCTACATCCAGTTATGGAAAAGGCTCCAGGAGTCAACCTCGAGGCAAAATCTGGAGCCGGAGTCCCTGAGGCGGTTCATGGCTGAACACAGTCATGTTCTGGCAACTCCTGCGACGCCACTGGAACCAACCGTATTGGCCTCTGCCTTTCCATTGGACCATTCCAGCGACGTAGAGAGGGGGGATTTGCTGCATGGGTAACAGCCTATCCTCCATATCTACTTTACCCAGGCTTCGCACACTGCAGAGGACACTGTTCCAGAACACTATTCAGATCGCAATACCATAGTCTTCCGAGGCTGAAGGATGCCAACAAGATTTCAGTACCACTGAACAAGTTTAGGATGACAGCTGTAGGCAAACACAAGGCAGGCAGGGTATGTATAGATTCAACACATGTAGCAAGTGTGATATTGGGTCCAACTGGTTGCTCAGACAAGCAAATTCAACACAAATTTGGGAAGCATTCCTTGCCATCTTAACCTTATTGCAGAATGTTATAGCCTTATGGTTAGTCAAGAACAGACAGGTTCAGAGTACCAGAGAAACATTATGAGGTTTTGCTTTGCTTACTACTCCTGTTGAAAAACAATTTATTATTATTATAAATAATTCTACAACAATATTTCATTCTTATTCATCACATGCAAGCTGATCCCTACACAGAAGTAAGCCCTACAGAGTTCAGTGAGATTTACTTTCTAGTAAGCATCTTTAGAATAGCAGCATTAGTTCAGACTTCTGGGTTAATATTATAGGACTTCTGATTAAAATATTTTGCTTTCTCACCAGCTTGGTGCTTGCTTTGACCACTTTTGTAGCAGAGTTCAGAACACATGATCTTAGAGTCTGCAAATATATACCTGAAAAGTTGATTTGAAAAAGCTACTTGGCAGTGTCAGCTATAAAGTCACAGATCACTTGCTGGCTGGCTTATGAGAGAAATACTTTCTGTGGAATGGCCTCAAAGGAGTGCTCTGAACTATTTTCTGGTGCAAATTCCAGCTGTAACCTTCAGGACTGACTACAGCAGTGTGCGTTCTATGTGAGGCTACAGTGTCTTAGCTGGGGCTTTAGCCAGTCTTCCTTTCTAGGGGGCCAGCAGCCACATGTTGTGCCTCAGGTATATAAACAGGAAATCAGTGATTTTCTCAGAGTCCATATAAAATTGCAAAATGGGTTGTTAATGGACATAAGAACATAAGAACAGCCCAGCTGGAACAGGCCATAGGCCCATCTAATCCAGCTTCCCATATCTCACAGTGGCCCAATGGAATAATGGCACAATAGAATAGCTGGGAGGGCTTGCCTGAAGGATAGGCATTGTTAGGAGTAAGCTCCTCAGACTGAATTCCGTAGGGTTGCTCTGCATGTCACTTTGAGTCTCTTGCACTGGGCCACTTAGAGGAATTTTATGAGGGGGTTCAAAGTTTCTTTGGGGCCCCTTTTCAAAGGGGGAGGGGTGAAACAGAGCAGGAGAGGGTGGTGATGGGTGAGCAGAATAGGGGCAGGGAGGGGTGAAGCAGGGAAAGGGGAGGGTAGAGACAGCTGGAAATGTCTTTGGAGCCCAGGTCTACCCACCCATGTGGCATCAGTAGTGTTCCCAGCATCCCTAGTCATGGTAATGTCCCCAGCATTCTGTAGAGGCAACAAGTCTGAGTAGATAGGAAAATGTCAGATCCCAGGAAATTTCTTGGCCCTCTCCTTTGGCTCCTGGGCCCCCCTTTTGACCCTGGGCCCGGGTACAAATTACCCCCTTTACCCCCCTCTCCTAGGCCCTTCTCCTGCGAGTAGGGTGGCCAGAGGCCAAGAAGAGCAGGGGTCTTCTGACAGATGTAAAAAAGGAATTTGAGAAGAGGCAGCTCTCCTCCCCGTCCAACTCGCATGAAAAACTGTATCTTTTAAAATCGTCTCTTGTACAAAACTGTGAAAGGGTACAGGAATCCTGTCCCCTTTTGCCTCTGACCTCCTTAGCAGGAAATTAAGGGAAGCTCGATTAATGTTTAATATAATATGATAATGATCTTAATGTTTAAAAAATAAGATTGTGTAGCAAGAAAACATTTCCTCTGAGCATGTTGCAGTATCTTCTGCTTCACCATACAATGATTAGCTTTGAAAACTCTGTAGAACAGTGGTACTCCACTCTGTAGAAAGCGGTACTCAAACTTCACTCCCTCAGTAAGTCTTTGTGGGGGAGGGACTAGGGCAGAAATGCGACCCCCAGGATCGAGCTGCTAAGGGGGGGGTGAGGAGGGGTGCTTGTCACTTACTTTTAGAAGGCAAGGCTGCAGGAGGTGTGGGGAGCCCTACGCCGCCCTGCACAGCGCTCCCCAAGGCTTGGAACTTTCACTGAAAGCAGGTGCAAAGCACTTCCATTTTGCAGGAGGCGCTTTGCACCCGCTTTCAGTAAACGTTCCAAGCCTTGGGGAGCACTGTGCAGGGCTGTGCAGGGCTCCCCACACCTTCTGCAGCCTGCTGCAGCCCTACCTTCGAAAAGTAAGTGACAAGCACCCCCCCTCGCCCCCCCCAAACAGATGCAATCCTGGGGATCGCTTCCCTACCTCTCCCCTTACATAAGAACATAAGAACATAAGAACAGCCCCACTGGATCAGGCCATAGGCCCATCTAGTCCAGCTTCCTGTATCTCACAGCGGCCCACCAAATGCCCCAGGGAGCACACCAGATAACAAGAGACCTCATCCTGGTGCTCTCCCCTACATCTGGCATTCTGACTTAACCCATTCCTAAAATCAGGAGGTTGCGCATACACATCATGGCTTGTACCCCATAATGGATTTTTCCTCCAGAAACTCGTCCAATCCCCTTTTAAAGGCGTCTAGGCTAGAGGCCAGCACCACATCCTGTGGCAAGGAGTTCCACAGACCGACCACGCGCTGAGTAAAGAAATATTTTCTTTTGTCTGTCCTAACCCGCCCAACACTCAATTTTAGTGGATGTCCCCTGGTTCTGGTATTATGTGAGAGTGTAAAGAGCATCTCCCTATCCACTCTGTCCATCCCCTGCATAATTTTGTATGTCTCAATCATGTCCCCCCTCAAGCGTCTCTTTTCTAGGCTGAAGAGGCCCAAACGCCGTAGCCTTTCCTCATAAGGAAGGTGCCCCAGCCCCGTAATCATCTTAGTCGCTCTCTTTTGCACCTTTTCCATTTCCACTATGTCTTTTTTGAGATGCGGCGACCAGAACTGGACACAATACTCCAGGTGTGGCCTTACCATCGATTTGTACAACGGCATTATAATACTAACCGTTTTGTTCTCAATACCCTTCCTAATGATCCCAAGCATAGAATTGGCCTTCTTCACTGCCGCCGCACATTGGGTCGACACTTTCATCGACCTGTCCACCACCACCCCAAGATCTCTCTCCTGATCTGTCACAGACAGCTCAGAACCCATCAGCCTATATCTAAAGTTTTGATTTTTTGCCCCAATGTGCATGCCCTTAAAGGGACAGGGGAACTTTTACACTAACTGGTGGTCACGGCCCACCAGTTTGAGAACCACTGCTGTAGAATGTAGAATTTCCCACTCCAAGAGGTTGTCTGCCAAGTTGCCAGTGCTGCCCTACCACCTGGTGATCCTTCTAAACGTTTGCTGTAATGTTAGTTTTTAGCATTGGTTTTCTAAGGCTGTGTGTGTTATATTGCTTGATCTTAATTTAGCATTGTTTTATGATTTGCAATTTGTAAGTTGAGCACCTCCAGTCTGGCAGTAGAAAGACAGGATATATATGGACATAAATAAGTGATGCTTTGGAGAAAAAAAGTTTACTTTTGTTTAAAGATGGCTTTGATTCAACATGCAGTAATCTATATACATTGCACATATTAAAACATGGAGCTTAGCATGTTAAGCACATATGTGAAGCTACTCTGGTCTCATCTGAAGCTGCTGGAGGTCTGGTCTAGAGGGTAGAGCCTGCATTAGCCCGAAGATAACATCAGAAGGTCACCAGTTAGAGGCCACCGGCAGCGCTGACGAGCTGAGTTATTCTATCTGCTCTTCGGTGTGAGCTTGAGCTGAGTTATTTTATCTGCTCTTTGGTGTCAGCGAAGAAGCATCTTGGCTGCCCTTCATGTGAGAGATGAAGGAGCTGCTTGAGGCCCGAAGTGAGACCAGAGCAAGAAAGGTCCATCTGAAATGATGTGCGGTTCTTGAAAGAGAGAAACTTTCTGTGACTGTAAAAATCCCCTAGAGGGATTTAGAAACAGCCTGCCTATGGAAACCACCTTGAATAAAGTCAGAGGAGTAACTGATGACCAGAAAAGGCTGTATATAAATATCCAGTTATTATTAGCTGGATTAATTATTATTATGGAATAATAATAATAAGCAAACGTTTAGAAGGATCACCAGGTGGTAGGGCAGCACTGGCAACTTGGCAGACAACCTCTTGGAGTGGGAAATTCTACATTCTACAGCAGTGGTTCTCAAACTGGTGGGCCGTGACCACCAGTTAGTGTAAAAGTTCCCCTGTCCCTTTAAGGGCATGCACATTGGGGCAAAAAATCAAAACTTTAGATATAGGCTGATGGGTTCTGAGCTGTCTGTGACAGATCAGGAGAGAGATCTTGGGGTGGTGGTGGACAGGTCGATGAAAGTGTCGACCCAATGTGCGGCGGCAGTGAAGAAGGCCAATTCTATGCTTGGGATCATTAGGAAGGGTATTGAGAACAAAACGGTTAGTATTATAATGCCGTTGTACAAATCGATGGTAAGGCCACACCTGGAGTATTGTGTCCAGTTCTGGTCGCCGCATCTCAAAAAAGACATAGTGGAAATGGAAAAGGTGCAAAAGAGAGCGACTAAGATGATTACGGGGCTGGGGCACCTTCCTTATGAGGAAAGGCTACGGCGTTTGGGCCTCTTCAGCCTAGAAAAGAGACGCTTGAGGGGGGACATGATTGAGACATACAAAATTATGCAGGGGATGGACAGAGTGGATAGGGAGATGCTCTTTACACTCTCACATAATACCAGAACCAGGGGACATCCACTAAAATTGAGTGTTGGGCGGGTTAGGACAGACAAAAGAAAATATTTCTTTACTCAGCGCGTGGTCGGTCTGTGGAACTCCTTGCCACAGGATGTGGTGATGGCATCTGGCCTGGATGCCTTTAAAAGGGGATTGGACAAGTTTCTGGAGCAAAAATCCATTACGGGTTACAAGCCATGATGTGAATGTGCAAGCTCCTGATTTTAGAAATGGGCTATGTCAGAATGCCAGATGCAAGGGAGGGCACCAGGATGAGGTCTCTTGTTATCAGGTGTGCTCCCTGGGGCATTTGGTGGGCCGCTGTGAGATACAGGAAGCTGGACTAGATGGGCCTATGGCCTGATTCAGTGGGGTTGTTCTTATGTTCTTATGCTTGGCAGGGCAGAATCCCAGTGGGAGAGAGGCATGGGGCTTTGCCCTGAATAGGTAGGATATTGGGATGCTGGAAAGGGGGGAGGGCTGTGTGGTTGGAGACAGATCCAAGTCTGTGTTCTGCTTTGGCTTCCATGCTGGAATGTTTGAATTCTGAGCTATGCAAAATAACAACACGGGCGTGCTGTGTAATGGGACCTTTGATTGTGGCTTACGTTTAAAGCCTAAGGGCGAATCCTAACAACTTTCCAGCACTGACTTACCCGCAATGCAGCCCCCATGTTAAGGCAACAAACATGCCCTTAGCTTGAGGAGGCCCCCTTGACTACCTCCCCATTGCAGGATGCAGTGCACACCACTTTGGCACACCTATGTCAGAGCTGGGAAGTTGGTTAGGATTGCGCCCTAAATTGATAATGGGCGCAATCCTAACTTGTGCTGGAACAGGCAAGACAGGAAGCTTGCACTGTATTCAGTGCAGGATTGTGGCCAGCAGTGGCTTAGCCAGAGGCAAGGGGAAACTTTCCCCCTTACCCCTGGGCAAGGGCTGCTGGCGCCTATAGGTCTCCTCGGACTTGCACCACTTCCTGAGGTGGCACAAGTTCGAGAAGAGCAGAGCAGCTTGAAGCCACTCTGAACTCCCCGGGAATGGGGGTTGGGATCTGGCATAACTGCTGGGTCCCAGCCCCGCCTCCTGCTCCCTGCCTGCCCGCACCCTGGGCCACCCATTGCCCTCCCTCCCCCCACCCAGGAACGCCTCCCTCCCTCCTCCTCCCTGCCCCCCATGCCTACATTTTGTCCTTGCGTCGGATCATCTGAGCCGATGCACGGAGCTTGGGGGAAGCTGGCGTGGAGGCTTCCGTCAGCCTCCGCAGGCTGGCGCTTCTCGGAGCGCCAGCCTGGCTTCCTCTCAAGGAGGCACAAACGTGATTTACGGCACATTTGCGACCCTCCCAGGCTGGCCCCAAGGGACTTGGGCTGGCATAGGCTGCAGTTAGGATTGTGCCCTATGTCACTTATGGCCATGATGTCACTTCCAGGTTAATGACATCACTTCCAGTGGGTCCTGACATATAGTCATTCTAAAATGTGGGGCCCAGTGCTAAAAAACTACTGATCTACAGGATTCATTTAGTCCCATCTCGCCAATAGTAGGTATGTTCCTGCAGTCCTATGAGAAAAGAGGAGGCTTTCACTCCTACTTTCAAGGCTGTCAGACCAATTCTTTTACCAGTTGCTTGTAAAAAAAAGAGAAACTTGCATTTACTGAGATTTTGCTAGGTTGCTATGAGTTCAGAATGCTGTTGTGACATTTTCCTTTGTCACCTTTGGAACCAAGCATTTTTGCCTTGTTATGGCTCTCAGTAAATCAGGAGCAGAAGGTTGGTTAAATAAATTATCCTCTGCACTATTGCAGTTCCCACACTTTCTTCAAGGGATCTGCCAATGCAGTCTTGCCTTCTCGGTCCTTGGTTTCCACTTTTTCATTGGATTGAATTTGATAAAGAAGTCAAGATTGTTGGCTTGGAGTTTAACTTGCATTCTGTTAAAAGAAAACATAAACAACCTGAACTTTCCCATCTCCTCCTTAACAACAGAATGGCATATGGTGCATGGATCTGCAGAAACAAGGAGAGTTCTGAGAAAATGTCCCCACCCCCAACTGAGCAGAAATGCCTTGCCCTGCCTGACACAAAAGCTCAAGACCAAAAGCCAAGCCCATTCTTATGAGGTTAGCAGCTAGAATAACTCTGGCTAGTCTATCACTCTGGTTTAAACAGTTGTACAGTAAGAATCAGGGATTTGACAAAATAATATAATAGTACACTTTAACAGCTGGGGGTGGTCCCTGCACCATAAATTGACCTGACAGAGTGAAGCACTGAGATAGTGCTTGGCATAGGAAAAAAACACAGTAGGTCAATACATGTATTAGGACCAACTAAAATGTGGCAAACTTAACTGCAAGCTTTTGAGTTCTCCAGAACTCTTCTTCAGGTAGGAAGTTAGCAAAACAATTCGTTTGGGGGTGAACATAGGAAAAAAGCCGGGTATGATGTCGAAGCCCCAAAGTCCACAGCTTGCAATAGCCTCCAGTGACGGTGGTGTCTGGAAGACGTATCTAAATTAGATTCTGCTAGGTACAAAAGAGATCTCAGGTTGTAATGAAAATTCCTGGGATCAAAAGGGCTACATTTGATCATAGTATCTTTTGGAGACTCCTGAATTTAGCTGTCCAGAAGAGGGATTGTGAAACTGAAAGAATATGATTTTCTAACACCTGAAGATGGGGTTTAACATCCAGGATGGGGTTAGGGCTTGGTGCCCTGTTTCAACTATTAGGTAATAATACCCAAGCAGTTGGGGGAAGTTAGGACCAGGAGAAGTGGAATTGTTTTCATGCCACTTAGTGGGGAGTAGAGGTGGGACCAGGAGAGAAATGGGTATATAGCAACACATAGGAACCAAGATGGAGACGGGGCTCCAACTGAAGGCTGTGGTTGTAGCTGTAATACTGGCACTGTGGGGTAATGGAACCAACCTCAGCTTCCATTGAATGATGGTATTCTTGTCTGTGCTCATGAGACAGATCAAACTAGGAAAGGCCCAGAGATCCACTTCTTTAGGTGGTGCAGATCCAAATAGCCCCATTAGGGCTGCTGTGATTTTACCTGGGGTAAGGGGAAGTGATTCTCCTTGCCCCGTTCTGAGCTGCTTTTGTCCCCAATCCTCTTTGGATATGGGGCAGGCCTACGGGCCTACGGGCCTTAACAGTGCAAGTTAAGACTGGGCTGCCCAAGTGTTAAGACAGACAAAAAAAAAATAAAAATAAACTACCAAACTGCTTACAGCAAATATAGTGAGGAATTTTTCTGTAGGAAAAGAGGTTACAAAGGATACTGCAGCCTATGCAGTGAGTTGAACGTTAACTTTTATACAGACTATTTTTGTTAGTTTTTATTTAACCTTTGAAGCTTTAGTCCCACATTAGGGTTACAAACTGCTCTGAGGGCATTTTATGGCAAAAGAAGGAGTAGAAATGAAATATACGGAGAGCAAGGATGTTGTGGTGCTTTGAGAATTAGATTTGAGCATGGAAGATCCAGGTTCAAATCCCCACTCAAAAATGAAGCTTCCTGGGTGACCTTCGGCAATCACTCAGTGGCGGACCTGCCATTAACTAAAAGGGGCAAATGCCTCGGGCGTGGAGCCCCGCGTGCCTCTAGGACCGCACAGAAACCTCTCTGAGGCTCCCAATGTGGTTGGAAATTATGCTTTCGGTTTGCTGGAAGCACAGTTTAAGAGTGCAGAGAAACCTCAGGAGGTTTTCCCAGTGTGTCCCAGAGTCGTGTGAGGCTCTGTTTCACTCCAGGCGAGTGGGGGGGGGGTGATTTGCAAACAGGGGAGGTGGCATCCCATGAGGAGGGTGCCATTGCAGACCTTTGCCCCGGGGCACGGGGCTGAGGAGGTCCATCATTGCAGTCACTACCTCTCAGCCTTGCCTACCTCACATGGTTGTTGTGGGGACAAAAGGAAGAGAGGAATCATGTACACCATGTGAATGCCTTGGAGAAAGTGTGATATAAAAATGTGGAAATACACACACACACACACGCACCCCTCTTCCCTCTTTATCCATACATTTGCAGATTTTCATACTGCAAATGTATGGATACATTTGCAGATTGCATACTGCACATTAGGACCATCCCTCTTTATCCCTACCAAGATTTTTGATATACAGTAAGGTCCAGGAACAAAGGAGTCTCTTGTAGAGGCAAGGTCTACCCCCATTTTACCCAATAGGTAGACCTTACCACCACCTTGCATGCAAAGCTCAAGGTTTGGGAGTGTCCCTTTAAGACTCTTCATTCCCCAGGCAGGATATGGAGATAGGGGTAGTCTGGACCTAGGGGCATTTGTTTTCCTTGCATTTGTTGAGCTCAAGATCTTGTTTCAGCATGTTTCTCACTTGACCTGTCTGAGGTGCTGCAGCTCCTATCTGTCCTGCTGCTATCCAGCTGCCCTGTTGCATGTGGTGGCGTCCCATGTGCAGACAGGACAGGACAGGACATCATCCAGACTGTTTTAAAAGATATTTCTCAAAGCTCTTTGATTATTTCTAGATTGTTTTTTAATGTGTTAGAGTTCATTTTTCATCAGGCAATGATCTATCTGATGATCTTGATAGTGAAAAGCAATAAATGGGGAAAATAGAAAATACTGGGGGAAAAGAGTACAGTAAGCAGAAAGAAAAACAAAAACTGAACTGGATTCTGGAATTCAGTCTTTTTTAAGCCAAAAGACCTAATTTTCTCTTCAGCTCCATGAAGTTGGCTAGAAAAAGGAGTTCTTAATACAATTAGAGAATGATTATAATTGCCCTATAGTGAGTTGCAAGGAACTGTGCCGATTTTTTGAGTACAATAAAGGCTTATGATGAGTTTGCACATTTCAAAAGTAAGATTAAACTTGGCTGGAATACCATTTATCTTTTAAAGTGTTAATCTGATTTATCTTCATTTTGCTATCTTTCTCCCTAATGTACTTGACAGCAAAATTCAATCGTTTTTACTACTGAGCTGGGCCTGAAAGGCCAATGCTCAATTTTCTTTTTCTCAATTGTTATGCAATGTGTATGCTTGGGCACTTGATAGATTCAAACCTTGGGGACAGCACTAACAGTTATATTGTGAACACGAAGGACCATCTGTTGACTTATATAATACAGATTATTGGTTTAAATTTTTTTAACCTTATGAGAAAAAAAATTGATTCTCTGTAATATACTGTAGAAGTTTAGTGAGTCTTATTTCTGTTCAAGTGCCTACTAGTTGTTGTGTATCATTTTAAAATAATGGCCACTTCCTCAGGAGATAATACTGAAGTAACTCAGAGTTTTTTATTGGATGGAGTGATCAGACATAGGGTGAAGACAGAATCAATATGGCAGGGATCCCAAGATCTTCTGTAATTGATAGTCATCTACATCTTTGAGGGGGAAAGCTTGGTGCTGTGGTATGAACTTTCTTCAAAAGTTTCTACAAGCACAAGCACACTTTCTACAAGCACAGTTTCTACAAGCTCCATCAAATGTGGCAACTATGTGTTCCACCTCCATATATGACTCATTTTCTTCCATCAGGATTTGCAAATCCATAGACTGAATGGCTTTGAATCTCAGGCAGGAATTTTATGGAATGGCTGTAAGCAGGAGACCTTGAAATGTCTCATAAACAGTTAAGGGCCATTTGAGACATTTTAAAAAATGGCAACAGAGGAAGCGTGAGTTTCTCAGGCTTTTTGTACCATTGCTTCTCAGTGTTGTCCAAAGCAAGAAGAAGGTGCATGACTCACACAAGTAGATGCAGGGATGGTATAAGGCAGGGGTGTCAAACATAAGGCCCATGGGCCAGATGCAGTCCCTGAAGCAGTTTCTCCGGTCCCTATTATAATTGAGATTTTCCAGTGTGATAATTGGGCTCTCTCATATCTTTAAATTATGAACCAGATTTGCACTTTTTCTCTTCTATCATTTGCAGCTAAAGAGTTTCTATGTGAGAAAAAAGTGCTTATTTCTGGCCATCATCTGCTTAATGATGTTACTTATGGCACTCAGCAGCACCATTTATGCTATTCGGCTCAATATGAAACGAATTTGACACCCCTGTGTCGGGTTTTTGGCATCCCAGGCTTGAGATTGTTATTAGCAAAGATGTGGCAGGAGGTCCTGATACCTGGGCCTAGTGTGAAGCAACCAGCAAGGCAGCACAGCTGATGCAATCAACTGTGCCTGCTGCAGGTGGGAGTCACGTGACTTGGGAAGAGCTGAGTACTGAGTCACATAGGCTATGGAGGAATGGTGCAATGCACCACTGGACGGCCAATCAGAGTGGGTCACAAGACTGTCTTGTGACTATGAGGTCGCCCTACTCTGATTGGCTGGTCCCAGTATATATGGGGCAAGCACAGACTCCTGGGTGTGGCTTGTTGTAGTGTTGTGCTGCTGGTTTGTGTACTCATTTTAGACTGCCTTCTCATGACTGTGACCTGCTGTATCCCTGACTTCTGGACCGTTTGACTGACTACTCTTCTGCCTGCTCCTTTACCAATACATGCTTCTGCAACAAACAAGCCTGTATCTGCTTCTTTGGCTCTGTTTGGGATTGCCTGCTTCTTGTGCTGTCTTCCAATGCTCCTGAGCCACTCTGCTATTGGGAAAGCAAGGGCTATCCTCCCCTGCTGACCTGACATAGGGATTGGTATAAAGGATTGCCTAGTATGGACATTGGCTGAGGGTCCATTTCCTTTTGGAAACTTAGCCAACTCAACCAACCCCTGAACTTTCAACAGTGATGGCAATGGGAGTGTGAACTGTGCCATCAAGGGATAGGTGAAGGGCACCATGGAGTGTCCAGTGCAAGGCTTTGCACAAGGACCCAGCAACCTGGTGGCAGCACTGGGAAGATGTGTGTTTTGTCCTCATAACAGAATATTCATTCCCTTTGTGGAATTTGCACATCTCTGACTTTTGGGAAAGGGGAAAAACCCTAGGAATGTATTGGTGTGGGTGTCTGAAAATGGTTTTATTTTTTCTCAGATTTTGTGATTTGAAAGGCTGTAAGCGGTGTTATGTGTTTTTATTCCATTTTTATTAATTTTGAACGCTTTAAAAGTGTACTTAAACACTTTAAAAATATAGGCAAAGGCCTGTAGCCAGGGAGACAAACCTGGGACAGACTATATTTGCTCTCAGTGTGGAAGGGATTGTCACTCCCAAATCGGCCTTTCCAGCCACACTAGATGCTGTTCCAGAACCACCATTCAGAGCACGACACCATAATCTTCCTAGACTGAAGGATGCCAAATAAAATCAATCAAAAGTGTACTAGGTAGGTGATATAGTGTCAGCAGAGTATTTCTAATTGGAAAAAATAATCTGTTAATTTCTGGAAAATGCCTTAAACACCAAAATGTGGTGTTTTGTGTGTGTGTTTTTTTATTTGGATCTTTAAAACACAAAATGCTGTGCTTTGTGTTTTTATGTGTTTTTAAGAAAACAAACAAAAACCCACCTCTATTTATTGGGTGTATTTTGTCTTTTAATTTTCTATTTTATTATTCTGCCCTCTGTCCATTTTTACAATATTGTTGTAGGTATACATTTTGTGATATCTGCAGCACCTGTCTAAGAAAGGCAAGGTCAGTAGTTTTATTATAGCAAAAGTAGCTTTCCTTTAAAGTTGAATTCAGTTTGATTATTTACCTTAGACGTGCTTGGAAAACTATGGTACATTCTCCTTTGTGAAGAATGCAGCAGAACTAGTCAAGTACTCAGATACTGAAGTATGTTTCTCAAATGACAGAAGTTCAACCACACCTTGTCTTTCACCAAGTTCAAAGCGGCATGGGAGAGTTTAGCAGCCAAGTTATACAGTTCAATTAGCACACAGTGCTCCAGAGTTCATCAGGTTTGCAACTCAATTAGCAAAGTTCCCTGGATTGGTAACAACAGGGACAAGAAAGGTACTTCTCCTGGCCAATAAAATATGCAGCTCAATTAGCAGGTTGTGCGGGTTGATAATTCAAGAATGCAACTTGATCTTAACTGCTCTAGAAGAGCAGGTGGCTAACTTTTCAGCCTGCCTACTAACAATATGAGCTGATGTGTTTGGATACTGGTGATGGAAACACCACTGAATAGATAGGATACTGTACAGTTTTACCATTTCACCATCACACCCTAACTTGACTTTGTTATGGAAAACATAAACATATTTCTTTTTTGCATCAAAAAAGATGCTATTTATTTGTAACCCACGTCAATCTGTTCTACCCATTACCTTTACAAAGAGGGAGATGGTTGAATCCTGGACTGTACCATTTTAAATTGCAGATAGGGAATCATATTTGAAAATGATAGTTTAAAAAACTATGTTAAATGTTTAACTTATGCCACTGGGTGGCATGGGGCATTGAACCCTGGGTTCCGGGTTTCCTAGTGGTTCTATTTTTTGCCTTTTTGCTGCCTATCACACATTAGCTCCTGTAGGGGTTAGGATGCTGTGGCATCCTTGTGGGGGAGATGTCACTGGAGCCTCTCTCCATGGTTGGCAGTGGTGACTGTTGCTATGGTACTCACTCCTAGGGGCTTCTGGAGGAGGTATCATCCCAGTGGTGACTGCTCTTTGAACCTGTACCTGCCCTGCCTTTGCTTGGTTCACCTTGGCAACTCTTCTCTGGGCACTGGCATTGGGGCTGGATAGATGTGGCAATTGGCTCTTTGCAGGTTGGCCTGATGTTGAGCTAACATTACACTGATGTCATGTCAACATCATGCTGACATCAAGCTGCTGTATTGGGGTTTCCAAGGAAATAGGGTGCATTACTGGGAGGGTTGTGTCAGTGGAGCCAGTGAGTTGTGTAGTGTGGAGCTGCGCCAGCATGGAATTGCCTAGGCTCTTGTTTCCATCTAATGGCTAAATGGGCTTAGAATATGATGGGCATCACGCCAACAGGGCAGCAAATTTGGTACAATTTTGGCATAGGATTGCACTGTAAGATGCATACTGAATTCAATTTACTGTATTTACTGAAAAATTTTACATCCTACCTTTTCCCATCAATAGTAGCCTAGGTAGCTTTCAGCTTTTTTTTTTTTTTAACACATTAATAATAGTTTAAGTTACTACTAGACTAATCTACTAGATCTACTACTAATCTACTACTAAACTAGACTAACCTACTACTAGACTGACCACTAAAAATATTTAACATAGTTTTTTAAACGATCACAGAATAACACAGTTTTTTAAACTATTGTTTTCAAACGTGATTCCCTATCTGCAATTTAAAGTGGTACAGTCCAGAATTCAACCATCTCCCTCTGTGTAATGCTAATGGGTAGAACAGATTGACCTGGGTTCGGTCAGTCTAGTTAGTACGGTTGTTTAGGATTGGGGCCCAAGCCTCGGAACAATATTTGCAGTGAACTTACTGGTTGGTGTTAGGAAAGCTACTCTCAGCTCTCCACCATTTATCATATTGTATACTAACTCAAGTGGTTGAGTGCCTATCAATTTGTACATAAAACATGGCGACAAACAAATGAGATAGGGAATTCTCTGCGTGTGCAGAAACCACTAAGTAAGCAGAAGTAGGTAAATTTGTATGATTAAAAAAAAAAGTGGCAAAGCAAACACACTCTGAAATTGCCTGATGTCGAGTGGGCACTTTTAGTCAACCTCAAGAGTTATGGAATGTTAGGTGTTCACTGGAAACAAGCAGCGGTTGAACATGGAGGTGGGGAGCAGGGAGAGAAATTGGCTTGTGTGAGCTGGTTGGGCATTATGATAGGGGAGATGCAACATTTTGTTGCAGGTCCTTCTTTTGTGAGGTTAAGAATGCTGATTTACCTTAGAGGGCTGTTGCAAAGATAGTCAGAACATAATATGTATGTGAAATGCTATGAGCACTTAAGTGCTGTATAATAATTATTTCCTGTGACTTGCCAGACACAGAGATAGTGACATATATGGTGACTGAACAGGGCAATAAAGGTAAATAACTGAAAATAATATTTTAAAAATATAAATTATAAATGCAAAATGTGTAAATTGACTTTTGATGCCTCTACACACGTTAACTGTATATTCACACAGTCCTATTGATTTCCAGTTCGCATGAGATGGCAACCAACTGGTAGAAATAAACCAGAAGTTGTTTTTGCACTGTCTTGGTGCCAGACCACTTAGTGCATGACCAAACCATGTGATTGGCATTGATTTAACAATGGTGTATGTGACCCATTTTTTGAAGTACAATTTACCAAGCAAGCCTCCCTTTCAAGGGCTAATTACATGTTACGTGCAAACATGCATAACAAATTCTTAGCACTTGTGTGTCAGTTTGCATATAACACGCAGTTATGTCCTGATCAGAAGGCATAAATTGATACATTATTCCTCAGAATTGAAGAATGGTGTGGATAACCTAGTATTGGGCTTTGCAGCTTGTGACTTACCAAGTCAATGCAAATAGGGGAACACAGGTGAACCTATTCTTGTGTGGGGATTCAGAACTCAGAGAGGTTGTCACATTCCTTAGAACTGAACCATCCCATCACAGATGTCTGAATATAAATAGCATGACCCCCTCCCCCCCCACACACAACAGCTTTAGAAAAAGAGAATTTAGAATGGAGAAATGAAACGGAAAGATTGCTTAATCCTTTTCCCTCCTGCCATTTGTTTGTTTCAAACTACCACAACTCCCCCCCCCCCCGAGTTCTAAACACAAGCTGAAGGGGCAGAGTGTTAAGACCACGGCCCAAGATTTTGCCAACACTATGCAAATATACTTATGCTTATATCCCACTGTTTGCAGTTTGGAAGGATGATAAATTTCTTTCATCGTTTTGTTAATCTGAAGCAGTCTCATTTAAATAAATTTATAATAATTGAAAGAAATTGCTCTCACTGACTTGAATCACAGTATTCCATATTCTGAAGTCAAGTTGGGTTATAGAATGGACTCTGCATTTTGATAACATGTATAATAATTTTGTTTTTCTTTGGACTTAATCTGCAGGAGCGTCCAAAACAATCTAGATGACACATGCATTAAGGTGTTTTGGTTCATTAAACAATATATTTCCAGTGTGACTCTCTATTTGAATTTAACAGAGCTGTTTTTAAAAAAAATAAATTGTTAGACAACAGTGTTTAATTATTCACAAGCTAATTACAATAAAACTTATTGCAGCTGTCGGCACTGTCATTATTAAAATTAAAACATTTTCTTTGAGAAGCAGCTAACATGCCTTATTTAGGTTAAAGGCTGAAAATGTTATCCCCCTCCCATCATGAGTACACCATTAGATGCAAGCCTAGTAGCATCTCCATTTTCCTTCCCCAACAAGATACTTCTAACTATATAGTAAATATAACAGTAAATAATGTAAGATGACTTTTTTTTCAAAACCAAAAACATCTTCTCATGAAAAGTACAAAATTGCCATTTTAAAACTCTCCAAGCTGAGTTAATGTGATGCATTTATTTTTATTAAGGTACTGTGAGGAAACTGAACCCAAGTCTTATGAAGGTGGTCAACTCAGAGCCCAATCCCGAGCTCTGTGCCGTGGCGGACTGTTGCAAACGTGCCATAAGGCGCATTTGCTAGCCTCACCCCCAGGCTCCTGCCCGTGCTCGCCCAGCGCCAGCCAGTGCTGGGTTAGTGCAGGGCGGTCGCCCAGCCTCCATGGCTCAGTGATCTCCTGGACCGCTGAGCCGCGGCACAGTAAGCGGGGGCAGGGATGGGGCGGGGAGGTGGCGTTCTGGGGAGGGGGAGGCCGACGGGGGCAGAGAGAGGGTGGGGGGAGGCGTAATGCGGAGGCATGCCAGGTGGGGGAGGGAGGGAGGGAGGGAGGCAGGTCCGCAGAGCACCGCAGGATCCAAGGCGCTCGAGGAGGGCTCGGCATCCTACACGAGCGCCTTTACTCTACTGCTGACAAGGTCGGTGGTAAAGTGAGTAGCCCCATTGCAGGGCTACTTACCTTACCCGGGGCAAGGGGATGAAAGTTCCCTTCTCCTGAGGCACCTCCCGTGGGAGCCCAGGGCGTGCAGGATCCATTCTCAGTGCCGCTGAGGTTGGACACTCCGGGCAACTCAGGATTGGGCTACCCTGCTGCAATCCTATACACCAGGGGTTCTCAAACCTTTTAGCACCAAGACTCACTTTTTAGAATGACGATCTGTCAGGACCCACAGAAGTGATCTCATTAACCTAGAAGTGATGTCATGGCCGGAAGTGACATCATCAAGCAAGAAAATGTTTCACCCATATGACAAAATCTAATTAATTAAATTAAAAGTTTACAATAATTATATGTTTAAAACTTTATTTAAAATAAAGAACCTTTCTAACCCTCCCAAGCATTTGCTGAACTGTTTAAAAAAAAAATCCCCAAACACCCCAAAGGCTGCAATGCCATCCACACTTACCTGGGAGTAAACCCCATAGACTATTATTGTTCAAAGCATATACATAGTAGTCTGTTAAAAGTATAGATCTGTAACATTTTCCCAGATGCAGTCACAGACCATGATAGCATCAAGTATAACACATTAAAAATAAAATGCACATTGAAATGAATGGGGTCTCACCTGAAATTGGCTCCTAACCCGCAGTTTGAGAAACACTGTATATACAGATGGGAGTAGGTCCTATTGAACACAGTGGAACTTACTTCTGAGTAGACATGCAAAGGATTGTGCTGTAGGCCTGCAATCCTAAATGCACTTACCTGGAAGTAAATCTCACTGAACACAGTGGGGCTTACTTCTGAGGAGACATGCTTAAGATTGCACTGTGACTGTTTTGCAGCCTTTTGCTCTAAGTGTGTGCATTTGCTCATGTACCTCTTCCAACTAAACTACATGTCTGCCCCTCTAGCAAATGCCTTCCTCAGTTCCGTCATTTGTTCTCTTGTAAGTGGCCTGAAGTACTTTTGTAATGGTCACAAAACAGTTCTCTTCCTAGGGCTCTAATCTTGAAGTCCAGCACTTTACACTGGGGCAATCCTGTTTCCTGGGCAGATTCTCCCCCTTTTTCAGGTGCCTTGTTTGGCTATAAAAGGGTGAGGTTTGCTCAGTCACTCCATTTCCAGAGAAGTTACAAGGGGCTGTGGCAGCCAGGACTTTTCAAAGACATGATTTCAACTGAAGAAAAGGTGGCCTGATTTATCTTGTCTGATCTCGGAAGCTAAGCAGGGTCAGGCCTGGTTAGTACTTGGATGGGAGACCGCCTAGGAATACTGGGTGCTGTAGGCTTATACCATAGTCTTTCGAGACTGAAGGTTGCCAACCAGATAGTAAGACACCGCAGGCACTCGTCTATAAGTCGACCCCACAGATAAGTCGAGGGCAGGTTTTGAGTCAACAATCATGGAATTTTCTATGACCCTCGGATAAGATGGGGGTTAAACTTAGGGGGGTGTCTGACTATAGCTTTGTCTGATTTTACCGAGGCCAGATCCTGAAAAATAACCTACCACTAATTGTTACCTAAGAACTGTAGTCTCTAATTTATTTAAAAAATAGTAAAAGATCATAAGATATATTTTTATTCTTTTTTAAATTCTGATCTTCACCACCTTTTTGTAAACACTATCAGAGTAAGTGCACTGTAAACAACATACCAGTAAAACAGCGGTTCCCAACCTGGAATTCACATACTCCCAGGGACACTCAACAGGACCTTTAGGGGTACTTGAAAAAGAATGGAATAATGGCAGAAAAAGGCAGGCCATGCTCCAGAATGCCTTGCAAGGACCAGGAAGGGAGGTAGCTAGTTGGCTGTGAAAGCCCCACCAATAGCTAGTTTTTGGTCATCAATTCAAGTATGAACCAGTGATTGAAAACCAGCACAGTAAAAAAGCTGAAACATAATACAGAAAGTGATCAATCATCCAGAATTTCTCAGGACACTTCTGGTGCAAAACAGTGCAAAGGCAGTTCTTCAAACAGATGAAAAGAGAAAATATGTGATGAATACATGAAGTCTGGGCTTTCATATGGAGGAGATGAAGGCTTGTATTATTAATTATAAACATTTTGCTAATATGAAGGGTACAATTTATGGAAATGGGCTGCCAAGGGATATGCAAGTGAAAAAGGGTGGGAACCACCATGAATCAAATCCACCTTTAAGGTGTCTGGCTCTACATACAACATACAACCCATAACACATAACTGAGAGTGTGCAATTCAATTTACAGCAGAGAGATGAGATACTTGCAACCCTTTTTACTCAGAAGTAGACCCACTGCTTTCCATGGGTGTTATTCTTAAGTAATGGTGCACTGAATTGTAGCCTGGGAAGGAGGATCCCATCCTGGTGTTTCAAAAAACAGACCTGCTTTGCAAGCATTTGCAAAGGCTGCAGCAGAAGGAAGGAGAATAAAAGGTTAACTTTGGCTGGAATGTCCCAGGACAATCACTATAGCAACTAACCAGGTGCCTGCCTGAGCTGAGCAGAGAAACAAACTTTTCAGAGTTGAAAGTTACCCTCTGATTAACCCGGAGATCAGGCAAAGTGAGAACTGGAGCTTGATTACTTGGCAAAAATTTCAGTGAGTATCTGTGAGTATTTCAATGAGTAAAAATTCAGTGAGTATCTACTGTAATCATTATGCTTTCTTTTTCTTTGGTTTCCACAGCCTTACTTTTAATTTAACTATAAATATTATTCTACTTTTTTACTTCAGTCAAATTGTGCTTGAAATTTGGTTCTAAACTTTATCTGGTCTCACTGTGTTGATACTATTGTGGTTCTGGAAACTATTCTAGTTCAAAGGGAATTCCTTTGGGGGAACTTCACAGATGCTTGGGGGCCCATTGAGAATTTCTAGTTCTTTTTTTTTTTTTTTAGGGTCCTGATATCCTGAATGATCAGGTGGTGTAGCTGATACACAGAGCTCCCCCTACTTTGAGGGGAATACTCTTGAGGGTGGTTGGACTTGTTACCTGTGATCTCCACACCTACTTTATCTCAAATTCAAGGAGATGAACAATCCATAATTATTATTAATTAACAGTATTAATAAACAGTATAATAATGATATTATACACCCAACAAAAAAGCCACTTGTAATGTAACACGACAATTTTAAAAATCAGAAAAAGCATATTAAGTTTACGAAGTAGAT
Organism: Tiliqua scincoides; assembly: GCF_035046505.1. NCBI lineage: Eukaryota > Metazoa > Chordata > Lepidosauria > Squamata > Scincidae > Tiliqua > Tiliqua scincoides. Next base: position 217,832,421 of record NC_089823.1, on the reverse strand, counting down.
TTTTGATCAATGTGCTTTCTGGACTTTCCTAACACTCAAAAGGGAACTCCTTTTTTCCTCATGCACAAAAAGACCCTATTGATATTCTCCACTGATCTTGTGAGGAGGGACTTGGAGCAACGTCCCTTCACCTGATCTAGATAAATGATGGAAGGAGGGTTCAATTAGTAGAGCCCCAATCCATATACAGGTGTGGCCTCTGTATTCACAGATTATCTATCCAAGGATCTGGCACAATGTGGGTCCCCCAGACCCATGTTGAGCCTGATTTGGCCCAACCTGAACCCCCTGAAGATGACTGGAGCTGTGCTCCAGTAGCTACTAGAGGGCTTTCTGAAGCCCAGAGATGCCATGCGCAACTGCCTGCGGCCTCTGTGGGATTCAAAATGTTCTCTATGACAAAAAAAAATGCTACTTCTGGTTTCCCTTGGGAATCTGGAAGTTACTTTTTATGCCTTTTAAGGCATTCTGAGGCTGGGGAAGACTTTGGAGGGTTTAAAGGGCTGAAACCACAAATTTGCTTATCTGTGGTTTTCAGTATCCAGATCCCCTGCGGTTACTGAAGTCCCACCTGTACATCTGAAAATGCAAAACATGTGCTCTGTCACTGAGCTACTGCCCCATCCCCAAACTTGATTTGGGCCTAGTTATGAATTGGTTCTGAGGTTTACACTTGATTGTTTGATCTCAGAGCTGATTCAACTTTATCTGAAAGACATCTTTGCTGTGAATAGACTGATGTTTGCTACTGCAAAAAGTGTAAAAGGAAAACACTCTGGAAAATTTAAAGCAGTGAACACATACTGGAGCAGTACGAATGACCAGTTTCCTAACATCTCTGCAGCATACTGTATGTTCACCAGGAAAAAAATTGACCAATTGCATCTTATTGGCATGTGTTTCCCTGTGTGTTTACAGGCAGATTTCTCTCTTTTAACAACTGATGTTGCTTACTGAGAAATACAGTTGGCCCACATTTTAAATGCAATGGGCAGCCCAATCCTATCTTGCTCTGGAATGGGGAGGCCAGTTGGCTTGCCCCATATCCAACACAGGATTGGGGCTAGTTGCGGCTTAGCCAGGGGCAAGGGGATTTATTCCCCTTACCCTGGGTAAAGCCGCAGCAGACCCAATGGGGCTACTTGGATCTGCACCACCTCAAGAGTTAATGCAAATCTGAGCAGTCTGGAGCTGCTCTGGGTCACCTGGGACCGTGGTTAGGATCCAGCACAAGTGTGGGATCCTGGTCCCCCCCCCCAACTGCTGCCCACCCTTCTCATGTATCCCTTGAGCTTGTAGTTGTTAAAGAGACAGTATGTATTTGTTGGAGTCCTCTATGGAGAACTTGTGCAAGGAAAACGCCCTACAGGTAAACCACAGCTGCGATACAAGGACATCTGCAAGAGGGATCTGAAGGCCTTAGGAGTGGACCTCAACCGGTGGGAAACCCTGGCCTCTGAGCAGCCCGCGCATGGCCTTTCCCAGTTTGAAGAGACACTTGGCCAACAGTCTGAGGCAAAGAGGCAAAGAAGGAAGGCCCATAGCCAGGGAGACAGACCAGGGACAGACTGCACTTGCTCCCAGTGTGGAAGGGATTGTCACTCCCGAATTGGCCTTTTCAGCCACACTAGACGCTGTTCCAGAACCACCATTCAGAGCGTGATACCATAGTCTTTTGAGACTGAAGGTTGCCAACAACAGGCTATCTGCAATTTTGGCTTTACTCTATGACCTTGGAACATAACCTCATGTAGAAGTGGGTTGACTGCGTATGTATATATGGGACATCCATGTACAAACAAGCTTGATTCTTTGGCTTAATAATTAAGAACATGAAAATGGGCAGCTAGGTCACACCAAGGTGCCATCTAGTCCAGCATTCTGTTTCCAACAGTGGCAAGCCATATACTTCTAGGCAGTCCACAACAGGGTAAATGGCAAGAGCCCTCTCATGTTACTCATCATCAACAGGTATTTGGTTTCTGTGCTCTTCTTCAGGTTCCATTTAGCTATTATGACTCACAGTGCGACCCAGCTGTTAAATGAATGATGTGGCTTGCATCAGGGCAAGTGGTGGACAGAGTGGCAGAATCCGGGTGCCCTTCACCGGCTCTGCCACTATCACCTTGTACTAGTAGTCCAGCAACACAATAGTGGTGTGCCTTCAGTGATGATCCACTGGGCTTATAGTGGTGGATTCCAAGATCTGACACCGTAATCCCAAAATTGGATTGGGCTGCTTATTGCATCCTCCTTTAGGCTGCAATCCTATGCACGCTCACCTGGGAATAAGTCCCACTGAATGCAATGGGACTAATGCCTGAACCGACATGAATATTCGATAGTCTTCTTTTTTCCTCATGAAAAAGTCTCAGATATTTTGCTTTACTTTGTAAAAATGCCTCAATCCCTTGATTGTTTTGGCTTCCCTTTTCTGCACCTTTTCCAGCTCTCTATAATATCCTTTTTGAGAGGGGGTAATGAGTTTTGCCTTAGCCATGAGCAATTGCAAATCAAGCACAAAACTATTATAATACTGTATACCAAGACTACACTGAATTGAATACAAACAAATAATATACCCAGTTATCAGGTATAAGGAAACATTTCAAGAATCGTATATTTCTCAACATCATCTCAACGGCATCCAGAGTTAATTTAAAATTGCATTATTGTTTCATGTTGTTTCCTTATTTTGCTACCTGCTCAGGCAAAGGATGCAACAGACCAAGTAATTACCATAATTTGCCTGCTAGCAAGTATCCTAATTCCTGAACAGTGGGAACAAAGGAGATATTGTACAAAAATGGGGCCAGGAGACTGCTTCTATGTTTAGCATAAATGGGCACAACCCAACCGAAGTAAAGCTCTTGGAAAGTTCTAGTGATCTGAGTTGAGTGCTAAGTATATGCTTAAATTTGACTGGCTCCTGTCTTGAACTTCAGCAAAAGTAGTGAGAAAAGTTTCCTTGTTCATCTTACCAATCGAGGCAGGGTTCGTGACCGGTTTCAGGATCACACTGCATGTTATATTAAACACACAGTTTTGCCCTGTGTGTTTGCATGGGATTTAAAACCAACAACATTAAATACAAACTGTTGGGGGGGGCAGGTTTAAATACCCCTTTTCCCTCATGTTGTGGTTGATGAAAATGGGTGCCCTCCCCCAGCTGCTAATCCTTTATTGCAATGCTAGTGACACTTTCCCTCCCAGAACTAATTGCAACTTGGGGGGAGCGTACATTAATTGGGACCACACCATGAAGAAAAAGGGTTAACTACACCCTCCGCTCATGTTGTGGTTCTAATCCTAATTGACCTTTCCAGAGTTACTATTTGTTTTTTAAAGCATCTACTCAGAGCCAAAGTATGTGTTTAATGTCATGTGCATTTTGTCCCTGGGGAATGTTTTGAAAGTGCAGGGCTATAAAAAATTTGAACAGTGCTCAGCCTACATTTTAAAATATGTGTTTACAAGCAGTGGTGTCACTAGGGTTCGCGTCACCCGGTGCGGGATGCCAGCACTTCACCCCGCATGCAGTGGGGGGGGCAACACCCCAGGTGGTGGGCGTGGTGATGTACCATCCCTCAGCTCCCACTGGTTTTTTGGTTGTACCTTTTGATAGAACAAAGATAGAACACATTCTGCATGAAATTACACATTGTTTGATATATAACATGCTGGTATTATTCCGCCAAACTGTGATTTTAGTGATTTTGGTCACTAGTGGTGTCACACCCCCCCCAGGTGTCAATGTGCTGACACCTTATTGCAGCAGTTCTCAAACTTTTAGCACTGGGACCCACTTTTTAGAATGACAATCTGTCCAAGACCCACCAGAAGTGATCTCATCGTGGAAGTGACATCATCAGGCAAATTAAAATAAATAAGTATAAATAATTAAAGTAAAACAAATAAGCAGAAGCCAGCCCTGGTCCACCAAGTGAATTTCCTCTGTAACCAGCCTGCAATAACACCCCCCTTCCCAATCAGTAAGGTTTTCAGCCCTACCCAGTGCCCAGTTCAATTTAAGAACTTCTATTTCAACCAGATCACTGTCAGGATCCACCTGGCTTTGCAAGTCTCAAAAAGGTTCACCTTATCAGCTGACGCCTCTGTTTTGAACCTTTTTAGTGGGGGGGGGGGAGGCTGCATTCTGGAGCACTTGTTTAGCTCCAGGTGCATAGGATCAGGACCATTCTGGTAGCCTTACACTCTCCTTCACCTGATCTTCCACACCAGCCAAGGCATGGTTGCTTAAAAACGAGTAAACGCAACCTTAAGGCTTATTTTCGCTTTCCATAAGGCTCAATACATTCGTCTGCTTGGAGGGAGGGACTTCCTTCTCAGGTGTTTCTGAGGGCTGCATTCATTGGATCAGGACCATTCTGGTGTCTTTGGATTCCTCTCAGCCTGCCCTTTCTGAAGGACTAAGGCAAGTTCACCTACTCATGAGTAAATGCGTGATACGGCTCTTTCACTTTCCATAAAGATCCATGCATTTTTTGTTCTCCAGTCTTTTGGCAATAACTTTTTATAGAAAGGAGATATTTCATTCTGGATTTTTGCATTGCCTTCCGCTTGAAATTCCACATCCAACGGCATATAATATGATGGGGTTACTGCTAACCACCATGATTTTAGCTTGTCACCCCCTGTGCGCATCACCCAGTGTGGACTGCACCCCCCCGCACCCTCCTAGCAATGCCACTGTTTACTAGTTACTGTAGGTTATGTGCTGGGAAGCTCTGACCAATTGTATCTCCCTAGGTCCGCATGCATGCAGGTAGAAAAACAAGAACATCCTTCCATGTTCAGCCATTAATACACTATAATGTGCAAAGGTTTTCAACAAACTAATACATGATGTGCCACCTGTAATGTGTGGTGCAAGGTGGACAGAAGATTGATCAGGGGACATGGGTCAGTTTCTGCTGCACTGCCTGGCACCTACTGGTTACTGGAATTGTTCCCTCAAACAGCTGCTACTGTCACTGCTACTTGCTGCCCTGGAAGCTCTCTGAAGTGTTTGTTTTCTCTTGGCTTAGAGGTGGGAAGTTTGGCTGGATTAAGCTGTGGTTCTGACCCCTCACTGTATTTTCATTTGAGAAGTAACCAGCAGAAGAGATTTGGGGCAAACTGAAAGTGTTTGCAACCCTACAGTGGGTTCAACAAGGAACTGGACAATTCAAGGAAGATTCTATCACTAGCCATTAAGCAGCACAGTCCAAAAGATCCAATCAGGGTGGTGGTTGGAGAGATTGGCCAGCTGGGGCACTGGCCAACAAGGGCTCATGTTCATCAGTGACTGAACTATTCAGGCTGACCTCTCAGAACTGGTAGCAGTAGTAACAATCAAGGTGGTATTATGAAGTGTGTGTGTGTGGGGGGGGTGCTTTGAGGGACCCAATGCAGGACTTTGCCCTAGGGCTCCTAGCAGTGGCACTGAAACTGGCCTCAAAGTCCAAAGGTACAGTTCAGTGTTCAAAGGTGCATCCATTCTGTTCACCACATCTCAAAAAGGATATTGTGGAACTGGAGAAGGTGCAGAAGAGAGCAATCAGAATGATTACTGAGCTGGGGCACCTCCCTTATGAGGAACGACTACAGCGTTTGGGAGTTTTCAGTCTAGAAAAGAGGTGCCTGGGGTGGGGGATGATTGAGACATACAAAATTATGCAGGGGATGGATAGAATGGATAGAGGGATGCTGTTTTCCCTCTCACGCAACAACAGAACCAGAGAACATCCACTAAAATTAAATGTTGGGAGAGTTAGGACAGATGAAAGAAGATATTTCTTTACCCAATGTGTAATTAGTCTGTGGAACTCCTTGCCACAGGAAGTAGTGATGGCATCTTGCCTAGATGCCTTTAAGAGGGGATTGGACAAATTTTTGGAGGAAAAGACCATCACAGGTTACAAGCTGGTTACAGGTAACCTCCTGATTTTAGAAGTAGGTTATCTCAGAATGCCTGATGCAAGGGAGGGTGCAAGGATGCAGGTCTTTTGTTTGCTCCCTGAGGTTTCTGGTAGTCCACAGTGAGATACAGGAAGCTGAACTAGATGGGCTTTTGGCCTGATCCAGCAGGGCTCTTCTTATGTCATTATTATTATTATTATTTCAAGTGGAAACTAGCTTTCATATCAGAAACGGAACAAAACAAAATAGCTTTTGAAGAACTGTGCATAAGAATTTTTTAAAATTTAAACTGTCCTCCCTCAACCATATATGTTGACAGTGTCCATCTGCTGCTGATCTTCTGTTGGATTACAAAGCTTATTGTTTTATAATTGTTGCCTATTTGCCACATGGTGCACAGGAGAAACAAAGGAGAGGACAATCTTATTGAGAGGCTGCTACGAGGCATGTTCAGAGGACAAATCAAATCAAATGTTGATGTTGTGGTTTGTATTTTCCTGCCTCCCCACCCTTCTCTTTTAGGCTTTGTATTCCTAGAAAAAATTCCATTTCCCAACTTTTTTTTTTCTGATAAGAGATCATTATATTAACTTTGAAATGTTCCTTCTTAGGTTTAGCAGTTTATTCATTAACTAAACAGAACAACCCATCTGCTTTTACAAAAGCAAAATATACACTATTATATCCACAGTGATTCAGATTTAGAAATAGAACTTTATTGCCTTTTTTCACTCAGGCCACTAGTTTTGTGACCAATTAATCTGGTTTTCAAGTGCCCAAGTAGGGGAAAATGGAGAGGAGATATTTGTTTGCTTGATTCCACATGACAACTCCAGGGTAACTGAATAGACTGTACGGTTGGTTTGACAAGGCAGTACACTGAGCCAGCAGCCTTGCATACCAGAGACAGGGGGCTGGCAGGGGGACTCTGACAGTTGTAATGGATTTTATCAGAATTTCTCCAAAGGCCGACTATTTTGTCTTCAATTATTAATGGTTTTCAGAGGGGGCTTTCCCCCCTTTTCTGTGAGGTAATGAATAACTATTAACTTAAACCAATGCGCATTCATATTAGCTTTTTTTTGGTGATGAATAATTAATTGTGTGCGTGGGGAAACATAGCCTCGAATGACTGCATGTCAAAACCCCAAACTCGATTTTGAAAGGCAGCGTAAAATGTAACCGTAAAATTGTGCTTGTTTGGGAGCTTGCATTAGGTATGCTACAGATGTTTCTGGGTGAATTCGGTGCATTAAGTGCAAGGTTGCTATTTTATGTGTTTGGGGAATATGCTGTAAATTAGTGTTGCTACTGAAAGTGCAAGTAGGGGTTTGTTCAGGGCATGATGTTTTGTGGATTAATATTTCATTCTTCATAATGTTTCCTTAGGGCTCTACAGTATTTGTCTCTCACCATCTCCATTCACAAAATGTTCTACCACTGCATCCTTAATGTGGAGGCAACTTTCATGTAGGATAACAAAAATATCATTGACTTGTTTTCACAATTTCTTTTAATAGATGACCCATTGACTGTTAACTGACACAGAACCAAAGAGTATTGCGAGAATGCTACGTAGTTGCACTCAGGGTGAATTCTGAGGGTCAGAGTCAATCGATTTTGATATGCGAGTTGAACTGTCATAGTGGACTTGTGTTCAGGCTTCTCTGGGATGTCTCATATAAGTCTGTCTGTCTCAAGTTTGACAGAGAACAAGTTTTGCAATATGTCTGTAGTGTGCCTAAGAACAGCTGGCTTGCTCATGTACGGACACATCAAATATCATGGCAGTAAATAGGAACTGATTTACTATACATGTTACAATGTACAATGGCTTTTTATGTAAGAGTTCATATACGAGGGGAAGGCTCAGTGTAGAAGCTCTGCAAAATTCAAAATTATACAGTGTCACAGTATTTTTCCTCCTATGCTCTCTTCTTGCTTGTTGTCATGAAATGACTCAAGGGTTAGAACGATACTTGATGAGCTCACATGGTTAATGTGAAATACGAGTCTCATTTCAATAGTCACATTTCAAAAAATATTATGCATAGAACTGTTGTTTTCTAGTGTGGGGATGATTGGCCATGTGCAATGATGTGGGCTCACGGCAGTCAGTAAGACAACACACAGTGAAAGTTTATCTGTAACCACCTCCTTGTGGTGGACATATTTTTATTTGTATGACTGAAAAATAAGGCAGACTCATTTGTTTTGTGATGTCTCCCTTTCTGACTGCATTATCAGAAATAAGATGAAAATTCCAGATGATATGATATATTCTTAAACTTTGTGAGACAGACACTACTGTAAAACTGGCATGGAACACTGGCTGTGTGTGAGGAGGTGGAGGGGGAGAAGGAAAAGTTTATTATTTTATGTTGTCATTGCATTTATAGACTTTGATGTGAGCTGCCTTGGGGGCCTCTTTAGAGGCCAAAAGGTGGGATAAAAAAATCCCCTAAATAAAGAAAGAATATTCTATGTATTTTCTTTAGCCTAAATACTATAACAGCTGTTTCATTATACAAAGTGGGATGAATTTCCTTTTTTTTTTTTTTTTTTTTTTAATTTAGGAGAACTACATTTCCTGGGCTATGTTATATAAAGAGAGCATTCACATCTTAATGATTTGGTTTTTCCCACCAAAACAGAGTAAGTTGGAACTTTGAGCTAGAAACTTTTACCAGATTTAGATCCCTTTTTCTGAAGCTAAACTCCCATATCACAGAAACGTCACAGGGTAATTTGGAAGCAAGTTGGGCTACAAGCCAGCCAGTTTGTTACTGGTCCAATCCGTAGGACTGTTTTCTGTCAGGTAGCCAATACTGATGTCTGAAGTTAGTATAATACAGTACATTACACTTTTTTAGGCTATGTCTCAGAGCTGCCAGGTTCCATATCAGCTCCACTTATCATGGATGTCTCTCTCTGACCCTGGGGCAAAGTAATCATTAAATCAAGAAGCTGACAAGCTTAGAAGCAGGCCCTTGAAACTCAGATGTTGGGTGGGATTTAAAGATGCGTATCCATAACATCGATTCTACAATGTCTTTTTCCAGCTGTAGTTACCAGCCTTTCTCAGGAACTCAAGGTATGGGATGGAGAGATGTTGGGGGTGGAGTCTGCAGCAGAGATGTGACTTACCACCTCCATGGGCATTCATTATCCACATTTTTAGTGCCTGAAGAGGGCCCTGGTGGCAGCAAGGAGAAGGAAGGTTCTACTGTGGGAAGAGGGCCTCCAAAGCAACAATGATTTCCATGGTGCCCTTTGAGTTTTATTCTAGCTATGAGCCTTAATATAACATTAATCACAAAGATTTGCATGTTCAAGGTTTGGAGTGTAATACGATACAGTCAACTTAACAATCAATGTTTTACTTTATTGTTGGCAGTCAGTGTTTTATTTTCCCCCCCAAAATAAGAATCCTTTGACAACAATCAGCATTAGAAGTCTCTAACCTATGGAAAGCAGCAGTTGAAAAATGATAGCTGTACTGTACATCTTTAGGTTAAATCTTTGCATGTCATCATACTTCATTAACACCTAAGAGCTTAATATATATGCTCAGGCCTCAAATTCTAAATGTATAAACTCTGTAAAACTTTCTTGAATTGTTAAAATTACTCTTACTTTGATTGCAGTTTGCATCTTTGGTTGGCCATGTGATCTAGCAGGAAAGCTGCAAGTTTCTGAGTTAGAAATGAAGGGCAAAAATCTCAGAACAGAAAGGAACTGAGCAGCATGTGAGAAACAATGACTGTTTTGTGGGAAGAGTTTAAATGTATGCGTCTGATCCCATGGGAACTGCAGTAGAGCATACGTGCTGTGTGGAAAAAGATGCTGTTTCAAAATAATCTTTAATCCTTTTCTGTTGCTGAAAAAGGATCTGTGAATGTTGTCAAATAGTTGCCAAGGAGATTTTGATGCTTCTATTATAATAATAATGTGAACATGTAGCTCCAGATATATAGTTCCAAACTTTGTAACTACTATTGTACTGGACAAATACAAAAGATAGTATAAATTCTAATAACAAAGAGAGCCAGGAGAAAAGTCTTCAGCTGCAATCCTAACCACACTTTCCTGAGAGTAAGCCCCATTGAACAAAACAGGACTTCTGAGTAGACCTGGCTATGATTGTGCCCTTAGGTTACTCAGAATGAGAAAACAAGATTCTGATATTCAAAGCTGTAATTTGCCTTTTTTAAGGTGACCAGGCTGGATTTATGTCAATCTGGTTTCATTAATTTAATTTAAAGTGGCTTTAACCAAAGTATTCAGCATAAATTTAACTAATTTGTATGCCAATAAAGGTCCTGTTCTGTTCAATTAAACTAATTTCTGCATTACAAGCATAGGAGAGCCCAGTGCTTTTTTAAAAAAAAAAAATAGGTGCAGGCACTCACAACTTTTTATTTATTTATTTATTTATTTTTAAACCATTTTTTATACGCGTGCACGCACGCACATACACACACACACACACACACGTCCATCCCGTGTGAGCTCCCTGATAGCAAAAGCACTCCTGCCACAGCTGGAGTGAAATACCCCATTTTTTTAGGTGGGGAGGTGCTCCATTGGGCTATAGGAAACTCTCTCCATTGGGCTATAGGAAAGCCTATACAGTAGTTAAAAGTGTTCAGAACAAATATATAAGGTCTTGAGCCCAGCTGGTGGCCATCAGTGCCTCAAGTGTTAGTTCCAAACACTTTGAGCCTAAGAGCTCTGGTGGTTCAATGGATAAACTGCAGGTCTCTGGAGCCAGAGGCTTGGGGTTCAAATCCCTATGAGGAATAATTTTTTTTAGGTGGGAAGGTGCTCCATGGCTGCAAAATATAAAGGTTGGTTGCTAGTTGCCAAAAGGGGGGCCAGTTGAGGCTGCAAAACTCCTCAAAGTTCAGTCCCAGGCAGGCTCTTTTTTGAACTTTTTTTTTTTAAAGTCCCAGGTAGGACTTAACCCACAGCCTCCAGCAGGGGGCTCACTCCAGGAGCTTAACTGTGAACAGTCACTGACTTGAACGGAGTCAGATTTGCAACTCATGTATGACAGTATATTTTCATAGTTCATAAATTGTGAATTTCTGATGCAGATTCTATTAGCTGGGATTTAGATAGTCAGCAGCCCACTATTGTTTGGCTATAGTTTCTCTTCTGTATTTCCAAAAGTTTATTGTCAGAATGCTTTTAAAGGCACAAATTAAAAGTCATTTTTGTACCCAGCCAGTTTAAGCATTTGTGAGTTAATTTTTCATATGTTCTGCCTAATTTGGGAATAGAAAGGCTCAGACTCTCTGGAAGAGAGCTACAGTTTAATCACTAGCATACCTGGGAGGGGGCAAGGGTTTCAAATGTCCCAGGGAGTGCAAGGGAGGGGGTGGCGCTGCCCTGCCATCCAGTGGCGTCACTAGGGTTTGTGTCACCCAGTGCAGCAGGCCAGCATGTTGCCCCTATGATGGACCTCCTTCCATGCAGTGGGTAGGGCAACAACCCTGATGGTGGGCATGGTGATGCACTATTGCCCTGCCCAGCTTTTTTTGGCCATACCTTTTGATAGGATAGAGATATTTCAACACTGTTTGTTTCATTGCATTCTGCTGTAAATTACACATTGAATGGTATATAACATGATGGTATTATTCCTACAAACTGTGATTTTAGTGATTTTGATCACTAGTGGTGTCACCCCCTCCAGTGCACGTCACCCCGCCCACCCACGCACATCACTTGGTGCGGGTCACACTCCCTGCACCCCTGTAGCGATGCCACTGCCACCATCCACTCCCCTCCCCATGGAGCCCTGTACGGAGGTCTATACTAAGGCCTGACACTTCTGGTTTTCGCCTGAAAAACCAGAAGTGATGTTTTAGGCCCTTAGGTAGCTTTCTAAGGAGACCTTCATGCCTTGGAGGACTCCCAGTTTTCAGGGTACTTCTGGTTTTTGCCCAGAAACTGGAAGTGGGATTTTAGGCATTTTAAAAAAGTTTTTCTGATTTCACTTATGGCTAAACTTGTTCATGGAATCCAGAGTTTTAGCCCATGTTTGATATATTATATACTAGGTTCCCCTTCCCATTTAACCTGCTACCAGATTAGATAGAGCCCCTCTCTATCAAGATCAATTAACTTTGGCATTAAAGGAGTTCCACCTAGAATGGCCAGTCTCACCATTAGCTTTTCTAGGAATCCTTGCTTCAACAGCAGAAGAAAGATCTTGCCATGTTTAGAATGGACAGATAGTTCACCCAGGCTTTTGTACAGGAGGTTGAATGGGATAAGCTTTGACGGCCCCTGACAATTGGTCACTCCTTCACAGAGCTTAGAATTTTGCACAACGTCAGTTTTTTAAAAAAAATATTGTAAAGCTTTTTTAAAAAATATTGTAAAAAATTTTTTTAAAGCTTTAAAAAAAAATATTGTAAGGTATCTTTCTCAATTTTATTGATAAGGACGAATAGACTGCTTGCACCTTTGAAATACAAGGTAGGGAAAATTGCCCTATGCAGAAGATGAGCATATAAGCTAGAAACCTACAATTGCTAAGGGCAGGAGGTCTGGTCTAGAGGGTAGAGCCTCCGTCTGCCTGAAGATAACATCCACAAGGTTGCCAGTTCAAGGCCACCGGCACCGTGGAGCAGCTGACAAGCTGAAGCTGAGCAATTCCATCTGCTCTGAGCGTGGGAGGATGGAGGCCAGAATGTGAAGCCAGATCGGAATGTAACACCTTGAATGTAGTGGTTCTTGAAAGAAAGAACCTTCTTTCAATTGTAAAAAAATCCCTATTTAATAAGGGATTTAAATAAAAGCCTGCCTATGTAAACCGCCTTGAATAAAGTCTTGAATAAAGACCAAGAAAGGTGGTATATAAATAACTATTATTATTATTATTATTATTATCCCTTACCTTGGAAAGTTGGGTAGGATTTGGCACTGGGTGTGTTTAAGCTCCTGGGCCAATTACCCAGATTGTTTTGTGTGTGCAAAAACTAGGATGTTTGAATGATTTTGTGAATAAACTTTGCATTATTAAGTATTTATTTATAGTAAAGCCAAAATATTTTCAGTGAAAGTCAATGGAATTGTTTTCATGGAGGGCATTTGCTTGAACAGTGTCACCTAACCATGTGCTGCTAAGGTACAGCTCATTGAGTTCAACCCTGTTCATGTGAGATGCATGTGAGATGCATGCATGTGCTTCTTCTCTTCCATAAGCCCTCATGCATTTATTGAATGCAAGGAGAACACAGCTGTGTTGGCTGGCCCTATTCTTGATGCTGATCACCAGAGCTACATGTTTGGCTTGGATAAGAAAAGAGCCACCCCAAATACAATGAAAGAACTCTCCCCTCCAGTCAGCACTGCCCTATGCAAATAGGGACTGAACTGCAGGTGCCCAGGTGGATTGGAGGACACATTGGTGCATGTGAGAGGGGGTAACTAGCATGGCCCTGCTCCCGCCTTCTCACATTCAGTGAACATGGGGAGAGTAACTTCTACACTACCCTTCAAACCCATAATAGCTTAACACTAGTTCTAGAGCAGGGGTGCCCAAACCCCGGCCCTGGGGCCACTTGCAGCCCTCAAGGCCTCTCAATGTGGCCCTCAGGGAATCCTCAGTCTCCAATGAGTCTCTGGCCCTACGGAGATTTGTTGGAGCCCGCACTGGCCTGACGCAACTGATCTCAGCGTGAGGGCGACTGTTTGACCTCTCGCGTGAGCTGTGGGATGAGGGCTCCCTCCACTGCTTGTTGTTTCACGTCTGTGATGCAGTAGCAGCAGCAAAGGAAAGGCCAGCCTTGGTTTGTGCAAGGCCTTTTATAGGCTTTGAGCTATTGCAAGACCTTCATTCATTCATATAAGTTCATCTTAAATATATTCATTTATGTAAACTTATGTACATTTATTCAAATTTAAAATGTAAATTAATTCTTATTTTTCCCTTGGCCCCCGACACAGTGTCAGAGAGATGATGTGGCCCTCCTACTAAAAACTTTGGACAGCCCTGTTCTAGAGCTAGATCTTATCAGTTCTCTGAACTACAGTTCCCAAGATTCTCTGGTGACAAAGGATTGACTGTGGAGGATTGACTATACTGTACATTGAAGCCTGCAATACATAACCATGGTCTTAGTGATATAACCATGTTCTTAGTTTCATTTTTGTGAGATGTTCTTGGTCAGGTGCACAAAAGTGTTAATGACAAACACTCCTTGAACACTAAAGGCAGCTTCAGGTTCTCCTTTATATTCATGAACAGTTTTATTCTTTAGGGAAAGAATGGCTTCTCCATAGTAGCTTCATTCATTTACTGTCTTTCAAAGGAGGGGGCAAAAAAAAAAAACACAACCAGCTCATTGGGGTCTTTTCCCAGGAGAGGATAGTTTTCCATCAACAGAGAGCTCTCTTTCCTCTACTAAAAACAGGCACTCAAGTCAAACAGGCTTTTTTTTGTATTTTGTCCCAGGAACAGAGGCTTTCATTCAGAGATAAGGCTACTTTGCTTTTAGGTCCTTTCTGGTCATGTGGCCAAGCCCTCGTTAACTTTTATGCTGATTTCGTCTGCATTCCTCAAATTCCTTATTCCTGGCCCTGCAATTAACAGCTTCAGGTTCACCGCCTTAACAGTGGATTCCATAACTTTCCACTTGTGCCCTTGGATGCTGGACTGTTGCAACAAATAGGCAAAGTTGAACAACCCCGAGTTTCAAAACGCCCAACTTTTGACAGCTGCAAAAATACTCAGTGAACGTCGTTGTGGAGTCGTGTTCAGGTAAAGCATTGGTTTGCGTTTGTGTTCGTTTGAGAGATTCCTTTACAAAACAAAATCAGCAATCCGGAAAGAGTGCCTCTGTTTGGCACCTGAGCATGTCATTGTTTTCAGGGTAGTCTGTCACGCACTGTTGTATGAGACAGTGAATCTTATGTCAGTGCGGTTTTCGATTTAAACACCTGGCTCATGTTTTCTAGCTAGGCAGTATTTGTGGCAGCCAAGATATATGATCATTTTCACATACATCTTTGATGTTGTGTCTAAAAGAGGAAAGGTGTCCAATTTATGGCAGGAAAAATAATATATACTCCATGTTGTAGAAGCATTTCTTGTCACCATCCAGTTTTGTGCTCTGCATAGACTTTCTTAAATAGGTATTGACAGTGAATGATATTATAACAGTGTTGTTGAAACTAATGGGGCTGGTTTAGTGTACATAGCTTTGCGGCTGAAGCTCAGACCGATGGCTCAGGTGAGATGTTTTCAGTGGGAACAGTCTAGGAAAGATGCCTGAGTGCAACCCTTGGGCGTAGCCTGGTTGAGCATATTTTGTACCAGAACTGAAAGACATTTATAGGGGACTGTGGACTGGAAGTGACCTGTTCATACTGCATAGCTGTCAGGATTCATACCAACATAAAATTGCCCATCCTGTTAAAAACAATCAGCTTTGGCATTTGCGCAGTATCTGAACTGCGCAGGGAAATGACTGTTCAAAGCGTAACAGCTTTATTTTTCCATTTGGAGTTCTAACAAGCCCTGAAAGAAGTGTGTTTTTCTTTAGTAGTGCAAAGGAGAAATGTAGTAGTGAAGGAAAATGATGTGCTATGCTTTGGATATTTACCTGCCTGTATTGTAGGAGCACTACCTGGAGAGAGAAATTGGCACAAAAGAGTGACCTTTTGCTTATGCATGTGATTAGTCTACAGAACTGGCCCAGAGAATAGATAAAATTTATCTGTATGCATTAGTTAATCTTCATTCATTGCTCATAATCTGAAGTTCTTTTCTCTGGCCTTCCATCAGAGATGTGAACCAGGATGAAAAATAGGGCTGTTTAAGAACACAAGAAGAGCCATGCTGGATCAAATCAAGGGCCCTTCTAGTCCTACTTCCTGTATCTCACAGTGGCCCACCAGATGGCTCATGGAGCATTCAAGATGACAAGATATCCCATATCCTGTTGGCTATCCCTTGCATCTGGCATTCAGAGAGAGGCTATCTCTAAAACCAGAATAGGTGTTGCTTCAGAATCTGTGAGGGTACTATTCCCGGAACCCCCTTGGATGTAGAAATGCATGGATAATGAAATCCGTGGATTGGGTCACCCAGACTTTGTGCTCTGTGCATGGCCTCTGCAGGTCTCAGAGAGGCTCCCAGACATGACTAGAACAAGGTTCCAGTCGCATCTGGGAGACTTAGTGGGTCCTCAAACCCAGGTTTGGGACCCGTGGTGGGTCAAATCCATGGGTCCCAAATCTATGGATAAAGTTGTTTCATAGTTGTTGTGGCTTGTAACCTGTGATTTTCCTGGGGATCACATCATTGCTTCCTCCCCCCCCCTGCTGCTTCCTCCCTGCCCCTGCAAGGACTTAGAGCAGTTTTCAAACTTCTGGAGTGTTTGAAAACCACTGCTCTAATACAGGGTGTCCAAACTTTTTGGCAGGAGGGCCACATCATCTCTCTGACACTGTGTCGGGGGCTGGGGGGGGAAGAATTAATTTAAATTTCAAATATGAATAAATTTACATAAATTAATAAATTAGAAATGGAACTTCTATGAATGAATGAAGGTCTTGCAATAGCTCAAGGCCTATAAAAGACCTTGAGCAAATCAAGGCCGGTCTTTCCTTTGCTGCCACTGCTGCATCACAAATGTGAAACAGCAAGTAGTGGAGGGAGCCCTCACCTCACAGCTCATGCAAGAGATTGAACAGTTACCCTCATGCTGAGAGCACTCATGTTGGGCAAGCATGGGTTCCACCAGCAAGTCTTTGGAGGGCCAGAGTCTCATTGGAGTCTGGGGGCTCCCCGAGGGCCACATTGGGAGTCCCCGAGGGCCGCAAGTGGCCCCCGGGCCGGGGTTTGGGCACCCCTGCTCTAATATACTGAGATTGCTGGCTACCAAATATTGGAAAGGTAGGCAAGATGGTAGACCTGCTTGTTTGTCGAAGATCCAAGTGTACCATGTGCTGTTCTGCTTATGGTGTCTGTCCTTGTCACTTATGCTTCTGTCAGTATGCACACTCATAAATTTGTCATTCAACAAAGGGCAGACCCATCCATGAAGCAAACTGAAACAGTCACTTCAGGCAGAGGTTTGGTGTGGCATGCTCATCTCTGGCTGCCTTGCCTCCATTGTTCCTTCCACTCCTTGGATTGGTAAAGGAAGAGGGTGACAGGGAGGAAATGTAGATGAGAGGGCTGAGTGAGGACATAAGAGACTGGGCAGAGTCAAGGCTGGCACATCATTGGGTAAAGTGCTGGGGATGGGGTGGGGGAAGCATTCAGCATGCCGCCTCAGGAGCCAGGAGGCCTTGGGCCAGCCCTGGTTCAACATGATAATGAATCTGCCCTTCACATTCTGTTTCATTGGTCAGTTTTGCAGCAGACTACCAAGAATTACTAAATGGGATTACGGATGGCCCATGTTATCCATGTGGATTCTGTTTCTGGAATCCCTCCATGGATTTTGGGGGGGGGGGGCGTTTAAGCCTCCAAAAGAGACCAGAGCACTGCTTTCTGAAGCCCACAGAGGCCGTGCGCATTTGCCTGTGGCCTCTGTGAGCTTCAGAATGAAGCCCAGAGGCAAAAAATCAGGCCGGTTTTGGGTGAAAAAGGAAGTTCCCCTTTTATACCTCTAGGTGGCTTCTTGAAGCTCACAGAGGCCATGAGCAGATGAGTGTGGCCTCTTCAGGCTTCAGATAGACTCTGGATGTGACTGGAGCACTGCGCTGGTAGCCTTTGGAAGCTCCAGGTTGGTCCGCACTGCGGGTTCAGGGACCTGTGGATGAAGAAATCTGTGGGATCCAAATCCGCGGATATTGGAGGCCGCTTTTATTTAGCAGCATCAGCCCCAGGTTGCTGGGTGTTCTTGGCAAAACCCTACACTGGACCTCCACAGTATCCCCACCCTCCCCTGATGGCCCCACCAGGCCAAATGGTACTTGGGGTTCAGGGGTCAGCCTGTGGGCATGAACCTTCATCCAGTGCCAGACGTGTTAGGTCCCTGAGGCCACCCCTGCTGCCTATGATTCACACTGCAAAGCGAGATGTAGAAATTAGTATTGCAAGGGGTTCAGTGCACAGTGGGATCACAGACCGGCATGAGTTCTGAGATATACTGAACTCATGTTGGCTCACGATGCCTGTGTATCTTTGACTCTTCTTATTACCTTGTACATTGTGTCTGTGAGCTTGCCCCGCAGTGGCCCCACACATGTGGTCCCAGGGTCGCAGCAATACTGCTCTCCCACAGAAAGACTGTTAGCATGAAGCAATGTTAGGTGACTAGACCCTTCCTCCTAAGACGTGAGGGCCTTGCCATGCCATGTGAACTGTTACCTTTGTTCGGAGTGGAACCCTTTTTGCAAAAAGTTACATTTGTCTCTAATTCTAATTGCACACAGCTGCTATCCAATTGTTTAGGAAGCCTGATGGCATGCCATCTGTTACTATTTCATGTAGGAAGCAGGGGGGGGAGGGGGAAGTGTAGTTTTCAAAACACATTTGTTTCCAACTTCTAAAAGGTAAAGTCTGCTTTTTTTAAAAAATACCTGTTATCACATTTAAAATGGCTTCATAGCAGATTGCTCAGAGTCAACTGAACCCAGATGCCCCTGGCCGACATGGCTACCCTTGACATTAAACAAAATAATGTTGCAGATTGCTCAGACCTTGCTATGCTATCTCTAGCATTCACAGAAGGGTGTATGTTTGCTGCATGTCTAGTTTCTGTCACTGCACAGGTCACAAATATCAGTGATACAAAGTATTGGGGGGTAGGAGGACTGGACTGCTGAACGCTGTTATCGGGTTTCTGTCCTTCGTGGAAGGCATTGCTAAATCACCACATAGGAAGGATTTGATTGGGGCTACATAATGCAGACTCAGTGGCTGGAAGTACTCAGTGTGGGCTAATGATCTCAGCGATCTGTATACCCACAGAATGTTGCTGTCCACTCTCTGGGTATTATGCATGCACTTCTACTCCCTGGTCCCCTGTTTCTGCCACCAACCAGTGACCTCTGGTAAAGTCAGGATACTTTACTCAGCTAAGATCATAAGAAGAGTCCCGTGGGATCAGGCCAAAGGCCCACCTAGTCCAGCTTCCTGTATCTCACAGTGGCCCACCAAATGCTTCAGGGAGCACAAAAGACAGCAAGTCACAACCTGTGTCCTGGTTTGTGAGTAAAACCACTTGTACCCATTCTAATGTGCATTCCAGGTTTTTCCCCTCCATACTGAGAGAGGTGCCCCAAACACTGACTTATCCAATTGTATTAGATGTTTTTCAGCTTAACCACTGCAAACTGGGTAAGTGGCACTTTTTCAAGTGGGTGCTCCTCTTCTGTTTAGTAGGAGAAGTGGCCCAGCTCATCCCAGCAGTGTCTTTTCTCGTGGCTGCCTCTTGGTAGTGTTCTGTATCTTTTGAGATTGTGAGCCCTTCTGGGACAGGGAGCCATTGGTTTGATTTTCTCAGTAAACAGTTTTATGAACTTTTTGTTGAAAAGCAGTATATAAATAGTTAGTTGGCAACCTTCAGTCTCGAAAGACTATGGTATCGCGCTCTGAAAGGTGGTTCTGGAACAGCGTCTAGTGTGGCTGAAAAGGAATACTAATAATATGAACTCTGAGGACGTGGACAAAACTCTTGGGAGCTCCACCTGAGCTTTTGACTGTCACCCATCATAGCTGATGCAAGCTGCCAGAGGGGAGAAGTCTAGGCCTGAAGAGGTTTTGCATGCATCTCTCAAGAAGGGCAAAGTATAATTGGTCCTAAAGTACCGTTAGATACTTGCCTTAGAAGGCAATCTCACAGATAAAGCAGCGGCAGGTTTTCAGCCCCAAACCATGGAATGTCCCATAACCCTCAGATAAGTCGGGAGTAAAACTTGGGGAAGATGCTTGTGAGGAGGAACTGCAGCTTGCCCTGGAGCCTGATTGAAAGATGGGAAAGAACCTGAGCCATGTCACTGTTTTTTGAAGACATTAACATAGTGCTTATGTAGTATGTTGTGCCATTCCTCCCTCCAAACCACAGAACTGAGCATAGAATTGAACTGCTAAAAAGAAAAATTCAGGTTTGAAACTGCAGAAAAGCAGTTGCGCTTTAAAAAATGTTTCAGAACAAATGCAGCACCAATTTAAAGCATCATGAACAGCTTACCTCAGCAGAATACCCTGCTACCATTGCTGCTCGTCAACTCTTTATACTGTTCACTGTCGTTTTAAGAGAAACTTCTGGGTTTGGAGTTAACAAACATGCTTAGAGGACTCTACAACAGAGCTCCAACAAGTGTAAACAAAGCTGTGAGTCTGTAAGTTGTCTGCAATTGTTCAAAATGTTCCTCACTTGCTTCACAGACCCTCCACAGGGTACTAGCCAAAGCAAGTCAAAGTTGCTCCTGGCCACAACTGCCACCTTTCCCTCTAAGAGAAAGAGAGGATCCAGGAAAGCCCCTAGGCCAGCCATTTGCAACCACTGTGCCATGGCACACTGGTGTGCTGCGGATGGTCTGCAGGTGTGCCACAGGAGTTTGGGGGAGGATCATTTGTTAATAGGGCCACTAGGGAATGCGAGCCCCTGCTGTCGGTGCGGTGTGCCTTGTCAATGGTCCAAAAACCAGTGATGTGCCTTGACTATTTTAGTACCTTATCAGTGTGCTATGAGACAAAAAAGGTTGAAAATCACTGCCATAGCCTGTACCCTTGCACTTTCAGAGGGAGGATGATCCCGTCAAGACAGCCTTCCTTCTGATAAGCGATACTATTGACCTACTAGTTGTCTTGTGAGAAGTGGAAAGATATTTAATAAACTTGTTTCCCCCTCCCCATTCCTTATGTGTTTGACACATTGTTTGTGCTCTTTGGGGCATTAGCTGCTTTGGAGCTAAAAATAGAAAAATAAATAAGTTTTGCTAGGAATGTGGAGAGAGGCAGTAGCTCAGTGTTAGAACGTATGTTTGCTTTTGTACTTCTGCATGCTGAAGGTTCCAGGCTCATAACAGCATCTCCAGGTAAGGCTGGGAAAAAAATTCCCCCCATTACTCTGTCAGTCAGAGTAGGTAGTACTGAGCTAGATATCCAGCTCAATATAAAACTTCTTGATGTTTACTTTTAAAAAAACACAATGCACGTTCAAATCTAGATAGATACTATAGGTTTTGCAGGTATTTCAGTTCCAATTTGTTAGACTCTTTCCAAAGAGTGGCTGTTCTGTTAATATGACTTCTTATTATTTTTTTCTTCTTTTTAGACTTCAAAGTTTGCCTTTTCCATTTTCTATAATTTGTACTCCATGAGCTGCTATGTATGTTTACACTTTAAACAATGAGAATGAACTCTGTCATGCAACTGATGTGAACATAACTCTCTTGCTAAATTAACTCCCACTCACACACATTTCTGATGGCCCCCTCGGAGAAAGTCTGGGAAAACAGGTACAGCGAGATGTTCTGCGGAACAGGCTAAAGCCAAAGAAGGCACGCCATTCCAGAAATATTATTTTTTATTAGTCTTTTAAAAATCTCACTTTTCTTTCTCAAAGGAGACACCCAAAGTGCCTAAGTGCACAATCCTAATCAACTTTCCAGCACTGGCATAGCTGTGCCAATGGGGCATGTGCTGCATCCTGCAGTTGGGAGGCAATCACAGAGGCCTGCTCAAGGTAAGGCAATGCCTATTCCCTTACCTCAGAGTTGCATTGCCCTTACCTTGGTGCTGGAAAGTTGGTTAAGATTCCGTCCTAATAGATTGTAAAAATTTTTAAAAAAAGGTAAACCAAGGGGGTAAAGTCAATAAAATGTAGAACACCTGAGAGATCCACAATAACTTAAGCAACAAATATAGAAACAAATTAAGACTGCAGTTCTAGGCACACTAACTTGCGAGTAAGTCCCACTGAACTTGTCCAGGGAATCAAAGGTGCATGAAGAAGAAGAAAGAGTTATGTGTTCATGGGTCAGCCAGAAATAAATGAAGCTAAATAGCTGGCATGGATCTGAGAAGCCCCATAAGGACAGCTGGGACTTTAGGGCCAAATCCTAAGGAGTACACACTGGCTCACTGCTGACACACAACTAAGGCAGGTTTGTGGGCCCTAGCCCCAGTGCTAGCCCAGCGCTGGCCGGTGCTGGGCTAGCACCAGTGGAGCACCAGACCTCCACCACTTGACCACCAGGCAGCAGAGAGGTATTTGGGGTTGTGGGGGAAGGCAGGGAGGAGGTGTTCTTGTGCGGGGGGGGGGGGTGAAAGGCAGGGAGAGGATGGAGAGGAGAAGTGCCAGGGGAGGGAGCAGGGCAGGAGGAAGGCAGGACCGCTGGAGCTTTGCTTCACTGGATCCAGAGCCTCTGTGTAGGGCTGGTAGCCCAACATGGAGGCTCTTTATTCTATTTAGACCTTCAGGTGGTTGTAGAATTGAGTAGCCCCATTGCAAGGCTACTCACTTTACCCAGGGAAAGGGTATGAAAATCTCCTTGTCCTGAGGAGGCAGTGGCAGCTTCCTGGGGCATGCTGGAAGCAGCAGCAGCCACTTTCAGCACCACTGCAGCCCCAAGCGCCAGGCAGTTTAGGATTGGGCTCTTAATCAGGGTCAGGGGGAAAATATTCCCTTACCCCAAAGTGACTTTCACCTACCTCCTAACTTGCATAGAATGCAACACAGGCCCTGTGGCTTGGCTGTGCCTGTGCAGCTTAAGTTGGAGCTGTTCATTTATGCCCAGCCCACAGGTGTACACAGTTGGTTCCTGTTGCATATATGCAACATTGGGCAGAAATGGCTTAATTAATGAGATACATCTGATGATGAAATAGACTGTAGTTTATCTCCTTTAATATTGTTGGTCTTTATGGAGCTGTTAGATTCTTTGCTGTTTTTGCTGCACTGGATTAACAAGGGTCTACCAAGGGGAATATAAGTTGCATGTATAAGTTGAGTCTCATTATTTGGGAGGGTTCTGACTCATGTGAATGGCAAAAATTGCACTATAGCAAATCAATTTAAAAAACAAAGTCCCTTTGCTCAGGTGTTTTAAAAACAACCTTGCTGACCTTTGTGATGTTAAGATAGAGTCATTAAGTAGTAGTAGTAACTTTATTGTCATTGTGCTATAGCACAACAAAATTTATGCACCTTTGAGATGGTGTGTTGGCAGCCTTCAGTCTCGAAAGACTATGGTATCGCGCTCTGAATGGTGGTTCTGGAACAGCATCTAGTGTGGCTGAAAAGGCCGATTCAGGAGTGACAATCCCTTCCACACCGGGAGCAAGTGCAGTCTATCCCTGGTCTGTCTCCCTGGCTATGGGCCTTCCTTCTTTGCCTCAGACTGTTGGCCAAGTGTCTCTTCAAACTGGGAAAGGCCATGCTGCACAGCCTGCCTCCAAGCAGGCCGCTCAAAGGCCAGGGTTTCCCACCTGTTGAGGTCCACTCCTAAGGCCTTCAGATCCCTCTTGCAGATGTCCTTGTATCGCAGCTGTGGTCTACCTGTAGGGCGCTTTCCTTGCACGAGTTCTCTATAGAGGAGATCCTTTGGGATCCGGCCATCATCCATTCTCACAACATGATCGAGCCAACGCAGGCGTCTCTGTTTCAGCAGTGCATACATGCTAGGGATTCCAGCATGTTCCAGGACTGTGTTGTTTGGAACTTCGTCCTGCCAGGTGATCCCGAGGATGCATCGGAGGCAGCTCATGTGGAAAGCGTTGAGTTTCCTCTCCTGTTGTGAGCGAAGAGTCCATGACTCGCTGCAGTACAGAAGTACCTTTGAGATATAAGCATAAATATATACTACAATTCCAACAATCACACTCCACACACTCACCCACACATTCTATACAACATGCATCATAATATAAAAACAGTATAACAGACCATAATGCCCAGTCCTGAGCTGCCCAGGCTTGGCAGCACCGAAAAGAGCTGCCGCTGAATCCTGCACCTCCCGCGCTATTGCGGGAGGCTCCTCTGGAGAAGGGGATGTTCGTCCCCTTCCCCTGAGTAAGGTAAGCAGTCCCGCAATGGGGCTACTCACTTTACCATCGGCGGTAGAGTAAAGGTGCTTGTGTAGGGCACACAGCCCTCCATGAGCGCGCTGGATCCTGTGGAGCTCGGCCCCTCACCCGCCCCCGCCTCCTGTTCCGCAGCCTGGCAGTCCAGGAGACCACCGAACCGCGGAACCTGGGCCCCCGCCTAGTGCTAGCCCAACACTGGGCTAGCACTGACAGGAGCCTGGCAATGAGCCCCGCAAACGTGCCTTGCTGCACGTTTGCGACTGTGGCTGGCGGCACGGAGCCGTACTCCCGACCACAGGTTTGGGCTCTAAAATGGCAATCCAACAGACTCTCTCCAGGCCCTTAGAAAGGATTATCTTTCTTTCAGGTGTTCTGGGGGAAGGGAGGGGGTTGCTTGGAGAGAGAATGGTTGATGGATTGTCAGCTGGCTACCCTCTCTCTAACTATTGTAAAGGACTGTTTTCTTTTAATTTAAAGGACCCTTTTCATCATGTTGAGATCAAAATCTCTACAACAGTAAGAAAAGCATTCTAAAGGGGTGCATTTTTCCCCCTTCTCTAGGGATCAGCACATTCCTTCTCATTTGCAGTGGCCATTTGTGTTGAGTCAAATCGGTGTATAAAAATTCCGTGTATAGCAAGGCTGGACCTGTAGTTAAGCCTTATTTTCAAACAGTATTTGAAGAGGGATAATCACAAAACAGTATTAGTAGTTCTGGACAGAATGAGCTAGGATCTTTTCTGTTAAAGTTCAGAAGACGTTACAAAGTGACATCCATGTATTTTATTTATTTCCCCTCCTTAGGTTATGGCTGAAGCATCCTTTAAAATAGGTAAAACATTTACATTGAAGAAGAAGAATGCCATCTGGATTATGGATTACTGCTTCACAAGCCTGAAGTACATGCTCCCCTGAAAACTTTTTGCTCCCCTGAAAACAGAAGGCATTAACTATGCACCATCTCTTTGGACTTGTTTTGGGACAAAAGGATCTTTCACGTGCAGGTGACCTCTTCTCCTTAGAAGATTCTGAGATAGAAGGATGCCTGTCAGAAGCTCTCGAGCAAATAAAAGCCATTAGTTCATCTCCAGTAAGTAAAACACTTAATGCCGCGTGCGTGCGTGTGTGTGTGTGTGTGTGTGTGTGTGAGAGAGAGAGATGAAGTGTATAATACAGTCAAAAAACATGAATGTTTTCTGACAGTGAAGTATAAAATTGTATCCACAATCACAAATGTGCTGTGGTTTGGACTCAAAGACATAAGAGCAGAACATTGCTTGTTAAAGACTTTTCCACTCCTCCTCCTCCTCACTGCATCCCCTTTTGCTTCTTTAAAGCTCGTTTTGAATTTAAGGGCTCCTCTGGGACAATCTAATATCTTCCGGGAGGGGGGCAGGTTTCAGTTGGAACAGAGAAATCCAGGGCTACCTTTTGTGCTTACTGCTCACAAAAGAGTAGGTTTGGATCCAAGCCACTGTAAATACAACATTTCACCCTCAGTTCACCACCTGTAAAATGGGAATGATGATTATCATATTTATAGTATTACTGTGACAAGGAAGTTCCATCCATTGTTAGAAATGCACAGCATTAGCAAGAGGTGTTATCTGATAATAGTGAATTCACAGCTTTTGAAGTCATCTATGCATTTGGTTGCTTCTTTATAAGCTTGTTTGAAACAAAATCCTTGACCTTTGAACAGTCAGTGAGGTGCAAAGAAATTTGGGAGGTTTTCACTAATAACTAAATGACAAAAGTCCACAATGGTAGAAACCTGTATAGACATTGTAAGTAGGCATGGCAGATGGGTAAAAAATGCTTCTGAATCTCTACTGCTAATATAATCTCTAAAGGGATGACACATAGATCTATAATCAGCAGTTCTCAAACTGTGGCTCCCGGACCCACCAGTGGGTTGTGACCTGTTTTTGGGTAGTTTGCGAAACTGACAGGGCAGATTAGGCCATGTGCATCAAGGGTTAAACAAGCTGCTGCTTGAGGGAGCAGCACTGTGGCCCAATTACCATTATAGCCACACACCTTGGCACTTATAAATCAGGCAGCAGCCTCGAAAAGGAGAACCACTGGACTCTATATACTCTAGAATTCACCTTTACACACAGTTTGGGAAAACAGTAAAGCCAAGGAGGTGATAGACCTTGATTACAGAGAGAAATTAATAGACCATATGTTCAATGTTGCAATGTTGTGTACAATGTACCTAAAATGTACAGTGGCTACTCCATTCATGTGAAATATGCATACCCACCTTTCAATCTTTTATTCTCAAGGCAGCGAACATCATTTATAAAACATCCTAAAACAATGACAAAACAAGCAGTAAAACAGCCAGTAGCAGATTAAAAGCCTATTATAGAATATTAAAAGGATGCTTATGAACATAAGTTCTTGATTTTGCTGACAGGTTTATAGGAATATCTGTTCCAAAAGTAGTTGCTAGCCAGTATATCTTTCTGCAAATGGTCAATTTTGAAACTTACTGAAGATAATAAAATGCTAAATGAGTCTTTCAAGTACTTTCAAGCTAATTGTTATTCCAATTAGCCATAGAAGGTTTAAAATACAAGTGCCTATTGAACTTGGGGAAGCTACCTAAATGACTGCACTGCCAGTTTGTCTTTAAAGTTATCTCAAAGCCCACTTGTGCCCATATGAACCTACCTAGATTTTAAGATTTGCATCTTAGGCCCTGCTCACATTTTAATGTAGATTCATTTGGTAAGCACCAGGGACAAGGCCTTTTCAGTGGTGGTACTGCAACTGTGAAGTTTCCTCCCTAGGGATATGCACTGAGTCTTCACACTAGCTACTTTTATGCAATCCCCAAAGACATTTTATTTTACCTTAATTTTAACTGACTTCTCAATTATATAAAAATAAGTGGATCTTGCCTCTTCTCAAGAAGATCTGGCAGCAAACATCAAAAGGATATAAGTGCAAAAACAATAATAAAATATCAAAGCAAGACAACAAAGTGTGTGTGTGTGGGGGGGGAACCTGACTGAGGGCCCAATCCTATCCAATTTTCCAGTGCTGGTACTGCTGTGCCTATGAGGTGTGCATCGCTGCTTGTGTTGGGAAGATGGTCTTGGAGGCCTCCTCAAGGTAAAGGGACATTTGTTCTCTTACCTTGGGCTTGCATTGCGGCTACCCCGGTGCTGGAAATTTGGATAGGATTGGGCCCTCAGGCTGTAATCCTAGACATAGTTACCTGGGAGTAAGTTCCACTAAATTCAATGGGACTTAGCTAGGATACCATTCTCCTGCCAGCTGCATGCTGGTTTTCAGAGCTGGTTTCAGTGGATTTCATCCTGCTGTTCAAATATTTTATTGTGTACCTTGCCATTCTCTTAAACATTTCTGTAGTTGTGGTTGGGGGCTGGGGATTAGAATAGGCCCTCAGTTTGGCTGTACTTGTCGTAAGAGGCAACTAAACAGCCACTGGGTAGATGGGACTCGTCAGCCTGGGAAGGCAGCTCATCTGAGAGAAGGAAAACTCTGATCCCAAACCTCCACTGCCTTGTGGCTACATCCAGTTATGGAAAAGGCTTCAGGAGTCAACCTCGAGGCAAAATCCGGAGCCGGAGTCCCTGAGGCAGTTCATGACTGAACACAATCACGTTCTGACAACTCCTGCGATGCCGCTGGAACCAACCGTATTGGCCTCTGCCTTTCCATTGGACCATTTCAGTGACGTGGAGAGGGGGGATTTGCTGCATGGGTAACAGCCTATCCTCCATACCTACTTTACCCAGGCTTCATGCACTGGAGAGGACACTCTGTTCTAGAACCACCATTCAGAGCGTGACACCATAGTCTTCCGAGACTGAAGGATGCCAAAAAGTTGTGGTTTAAAAAGCATTATCTAAAAAGACTGCACAAATTAAATAATAAAGTACATTTGGCTATCAGCTAGTCTACATTTCAGTGGACAATGGGGGTAAGGTAAGTGTTTCCCTACATAGTACAAACTTTAAGTTCAGCCTACTATATCATATTTGCAAACTGTTAAATAAAGCATTGCTCCAGGCATAGAAATTTGCACCAGACTTCCCACTAGAGGGCAGCAGTGATGCATAATTGGTATAGAATATAGTTTCACAGGATTTTCAAATTCAAACTCTTTCCAGTGTTAAGTATTTTTACTCAGATCTGAAGGAGGCCTCAGAAAACTGTAGGTATCTGTTCTTCAGCACCCCCAAATCAAAAAGGACATTATAGTAGTGGTACAGAAAGGAGTGAATGCTGTGGTACAATTTCCTTTTGAGGAAGGATATATGAAATTGGGCCCTAGATGACTGAGAAGGAACACAATAGTAGTTTATAAAACCAGATACCAGAATGTGGAGAATTATCTATTCAGATTGATAGTAAGCCCACTGGAGCTAACATACTTAGAAGTTGCATTTCTATCCAAACCTCATTCCAAGTTGCTTAGTGTCCCATCCAAAAAATGGTCTGTCTCCCACTACCCACTTTTTTGGCTAATTAACAGCTCCTCATCTCTAGAAAGAACAGCTATGGTATGCAAAGAAATGAACAAAAAAACTCCTTATCTATAGCAATTAACTAAATTTATTGCTATAAACACAATAACACTCCCTGCAATTCCTCTTGTTCAGAGGCTTCCCCCTCCCCAAAACTCAACTTAGTGGGTAAAGGTCTGAAGCCTCCAGTCCAAGTCCAAAGCACAGTTCAATCTTCCCAGTCCAATCTTCTACAGCAGAGGCCCTCCTCTGTATCCTCTCCAGCAGAGTCCTGGTAGTCCCCCACCTCCTGTTGGTCTGGGTCAAGTTAGCTCAAGGTCGCCTTCTGAAGCTGCCTTTTATCCTGCATGTCCCGTTATCCAAAATGCAGCTCAGCTGTGAGCTACCTTGTTAGCCCATGTCCATTCAAAGTCCCATCAAGGTCAAATGAAGCTCAGGTGTCCATCAGAGTCTCCATGGGCCTTGATTGATTACAGCTGTGGAGCCAGCCCTGCCCTTCCCAGAGCTGTCAACCAGCTGTCAAAACATGGGAATCGCTGTCAACACCACATCAACCAGCTAATGATCTTCCATTACACTTAGGGGGGTATTATTTGTAGCAGTGGCATAGCTAGAGAGGGTGTAAAGCACTAAGTTTTGCAGGGAGCCTCACTGCAGCATGCAAGGGGCCCCTCCCCTTCAGAGCCATTCCAGGCATATGACTCCATTTTGCTCCCACTGCCTAGAATGGCTCTGAAGGGGAGGGGCCCTTTGAGTGCTGTGGTGAGGCCCCCTGCAAAACTTAGTGCTTTGCACCCCCCTCTAGCTAGGCCACTGATTTGTAGGCCAATGAAAGGGAGATAAATAGATAGGAAAAGAACATGTGTGTGTTTCAGTTACTTGGGGTCAAATTGTACATAAAGTTAAAACATTTCTTAGTTACCAAAAATTTTGGTAATTAATTATGGTATAAGTGAAAATCCATATAGCAAACCTATGGATAGCTGGAGGTGAGTGAGTCTGACAAATTCTGATGATATGTGGCTACCATGTAGCTTATTGTTTGTCTCAACCAGGACTACCAGACGAGCGACAATGACCAGGCAGTTGTGGAGATATGCATCACTCGAATCACCACGGCCATTAGGGAGACGGAGTCCATAGAAAAGCATGGGAAAGCCCTTGTTGCTCTTTGGGAGTCATGCTTAGAGCACAATCTCAAGCCTTCTGGTAAAGATGAAGACACACCACATGCAAAAATTGCATCTGATATTATGAGTTGCATTTTGCAGGTAAGACTGCATTGCAGGGAATTCTATATCGTAGAAAGAAATGAGAATATGAATTATCAGTGTTTTAATAAACAGGCAAATTTATAGTAACTGGAGTGCTATTTATTAGGGATTGCTGAACAACCCTCAGCCTGATTCCTAACTGCCCGGGACACATATTTAGGATTGATGCCAATTTTTAAAAAAAGTAAATCTGAGGATTTCTCTGAAGGAGAAACTTCTGAGAATTTTCAAGGGACACCAGACAGGTGTCATTAAGACACCTGCACAATCTTGTTTGATATTTGCAAGCTTTCTTAGATAACTTGTACAAAAAAATTGCAAAATCCCAACACTTCTGGAATTCTTTTCAGGCTTATAACACAGATTTCCTTGTAATTTTTGTCTGCCCCTCAACAATTCATCTATTTTTTTTTTTTTAATTCAAGTTCTGGAAACTTGGTTTTCAGAACTTGGTTGTGAACCCCTTTGGGACAGGGATCCATTTGATCATTAAAAAATTTTTTGCTTTGCATTGAAACTTACTGCATTGTAAATTGCATTAAGGCTTATTGCCAGGTTTTTTTGGGGAGGGGGGAGGATTTCTTCGGGCAGATACTTTATGCAGGTTTCCGTCTTACAAGCATGTGTTATCTCCCCCTCTCCCCAAGAGAATTCTCCTTCACAAAAGAGAACTCTGTCATTTGTGACTGCTGCTTCCCTCTCCCATCGCATAGTAAACTTCCCTGTAACTCAGTGGTTTCCAAACTTACTGGTGTCACGGTCCCTTCTTCCATGTCCTCACCTTCCCTGGTTCTGCCATCTTGAATCTCATATGATCTCATGCAATTCAAGATGGTGGCATTTGGGAAGAGGTGACTAGGGACATCTTGCAACTCCCCTGTGAGTACCCTGTGGCTCCCTTTGGGAGATGTACCTCGCAGTTTGGGAATCACTGCTGTAACATATCAGGTGGTGTGGGGGGCATATCAGGTGGTGTGGGGGGGGGGAAGCAGTAGCTGCAATAGTCCTTTCTCCTTCTGCCAAGCTCCATGTTAGAATATCTAGGTGCTCCATCTCCAGCACAGCATCAGAGCAGGGCATCTGGAATTTCAAGGTGGAGCCTGATAGAAGGAAGAAGGACCACAGCAGCTGCAGGATCGTCCCCCCCCCCCCCATCATCACCCAGGAAGCTATGAGGACACTTACCAGGCTATGGGGAGGTATGAAGCAGCACTTGCAGTGGACTGCCACAGTTATGGAAAAGAGAACTTTCCTTCATTGGGTTGCAGAGCTAGAAAGAAATAAAGAAAGGAGATGGGCCTGGGAACTGCCAAGAAGCAGTACAACTCAGGAATAAACAGCTCATGGAAGGAGGCCAGAGAATAACTGGTCAGGAGGCTGCTGCTCCTCTTCCCTGACAAGGCATTAGGCTGAGCCAGGACTTGTATGTGTATCCACATTAAAAGTCTGGGATCTGACCCATCAGGGTGGTTTAGAATCAGCCAATCAGGCAAGGATGTTTTCTGCTGTGATGTACCTTCTGGTACTGATCCAATTCTGACAGTAGGTCTTTGCCTTTGTACTTTGTTTTCCCAGTCTTAAGTCTGCCATTTCCGACAGCAAACTTTCAACAGACTAAAATGTTTCTGGCTATCTAACCCTGGCTGCCATTCAGAAGTAACCCTAAAGGCTCATATTGCTTTAAACATCATATTAATCTTTTTTTTTTGACTGTTGATGGTTTTTATCCAAAAGGAACAAGAACATGATATTGGAGAGGGAGAGAAAACTTTTAGATTTAGTTTTCACATCAACGCAGTGGCAAATTAAAACTGTCCATATGCCCAGTTCTGTTTGTTCCACCTTCGGAACTCTAGAACCAGCTCCAAGTAAACATTTTATACAATGAAGAATGAAAATGTTATTCTGGATCTTAGATGGGTGTTGATTTCCAAAACTAAGTCTTTCCTAAACAGAAAGGCTTCCATTGTCTGTACTTCAGTTGTTATAACTCTGTCAAAACAAAAAGATTGAAGAGTTTGAATTACCATCAAATCCACTGCAGTCATTCAAGTTGCATGCCAGTGATGTGTGATCAGAAACCTCCCATGGATTTTGGTGCTCCTTAGGCTGTCTCTCCTGTTATTCCCATTACAGTAAACCAGAGAGAGACAGTTTAATGGCATCATTAGCTAGGTCAGCTTGCACTTCTGAGTTTGGTCCAGTTTGTAGAAGAAACCCAAGCACTTGTTTGGGGCAGCACTTTTCATAGTGGGAGTGAATCAAAATACAATCTCAGAGACTGCTTCCTTGCTTTTGTATAGTGGCTTGTGAGATGTTGCTGAAGTGGCAACTGAGGTTGCCACACAGTATTTTGTGAAGCATTGTAGGAGATCTTGGGTGCCTGTTGACTTAAACCGTATGGTTCAGTTGCTTGGAGAGATGCAGGGAAAAATATTTTGGGCCAACCTAGGGCAGAGCTGAAACTTTCCCTGTAGTATCATTTTCATGTAGAAGTAATATTAGGTCTGGTTTTGCCTGGTTTTCTGCACTTCCCTGAAAACTTCTCCCTCCCCTACAAATTTTGAGGAGGGATTTTTGTGGGGCCAATATTAAAAGGACAACATTCAGATATGCTCAAAAGAAGATGTATAATTGCTCTGAGCCTTAAAAGAACAAGCCTGCAAGTCCCATGACCTCAGTTGAAAGATTTTACAGCCACAATAGTGGACCTCCAATTCATTTGATGGGGCAAATGCCCGAATGCAGAGTCTTGTGCACCTTTAGAACCCCCCAAGGCTCCCATTGGGATCAGAAACTGTGCTTCTGGTTTTCCGGAAGCACAGTTTAAAGCGTCAGGGATCCTCAGAGGCTTCCCTGACATGTCCTAGAGTCATGTGAGGCACTGTGAGCTCCAGGTAAGTGGGGGGTTGGATTTGCACATGAGGTGTGGCGACATCCCATGAAAGGGTGCCATCATGGACCTTTGCCTCGGCACGCAGGGCTGAGGAGGTCTGCCACGCTGCAGCCAGTCCATAATGAATCCTCGAGAGACTGGAAGAAGATATCCAGCCTTTCAGGGAAAAGCATTGCAGTCCTTGGCCTAGCCCAAAATGTTCTGGTTTTAGGGAGATGTTCAAGCCTTGGGTTCCACGAATGTTGAGCACCTCCTGAGCTAGCCCAGAAGATCTTTGCTGAGGAAGATTCACAAGCCCAAGTGAGCTGAGATTAAGAACATAAGAACAGCCCCACTGGATCAGGCCATAGGCCCATCTAGTCCAGCTTCCTGTATCTCACAGTGGCCCACCAAATGCCCCAGGGAGCACACCAGATAACAAGAGACCTATCCTGGTGCCCTCCCTTGCATCTGGCCTTCTGACATAGCCCATTTCTAAAATCAGGAGGTTGCACATACACATCATGGCTTGTAACCCGTAATGGATTTTTCCTCCAGAAACCTGTCCAATCCCCTTTTAAAGGCGTCCAGGCCAGATGTCGTCACCACATCCTGTGGCACGGAGTTCCACAGGATTCAGCTAGACTTCTTTATATATTCGACATGATCACTCCGTATAGGCCCTGTGGCTGTAGTTGCCCTAGCTCAACCCTGTTCATCTTGGTAAGCTTTTTCTTCCATTCCCTGTAGTTGAACTTTGGTGATGTTACCAGCACATGATTATTATTAACAGTATTTATATACCGCTTTTCATGATTCTCCCATTATGGTCCATTTTTATGATTGGTGACATTCTGATTTCACCTTTTCTCCAAAAACAGCAGCAGAATCTCCCCCCCCCCTTTATCTTCACAATAACCCAGTGTGATAGATTGGTATGTGAAAGAGTGACTTGGTGACTGAATACAATATACATTGTCATGTATTTCTTCCCAAGTCCAGAGCCTGGTGCAATAATTTGTAACAACATTTCATTTTCTTCCCCTTTTTTTAATTTTTTGGTGCCGTTGTTTTATCCAACAGAATTATAATCGTCCTCCCATTATGGCATTGGCTGTCCCAGTAGCAGTGAAATTTCTTCAGAGGGGTAACAAAGAACTATGCAGGAACATGTCGAGTTATCTCTCCCTTGCAGCAATTAGCAAGGCAGATCTGCTGGCTGAGCATACCGAAACAATTGTGCAGAGTATCTTGCAAGGTGAGACGAGAAACATCAGTATTATTTTGCTTTTGATTTGCTTAGTCCTGTAGAATTTTCCATACATGCAGTCCTTGCAATAAATGGCAGTAAGATAAATTTCTGGGTCTTTACACACCCAGTTCCTTCTCCAGTGGAACTTTTCCCCCTTTCCTTCTCCTGTCCCTACAGGACAAGGAATGGGGGCACGAAGCCACCAGTACCTTCTCCTCTGGGGAAAACCCAGAAGTGAATGCCTTGCACCACTTGCAGTACAAGGCAGTCACTTCCAGGTTCTCCCCAGAGGAGGGAGTGCTGGCTGAGGCTGCTTCATGCCCCTATTCCCTCTCCTCTGAAGGGGAGCCTCCACAGGAGAAGGAATGGGGTCATAAAGCCGCCAGCACCTCCTCTGTAACTAGGACAGAGCCTGAGGGGCAATCATGTGTCCCCCCTTTGGTACAGAGCTCGTGGCAGGTGCCTCTCTACAGTTAAACCTCTGTATTTGATTTATTTACATTCCCTATGTTTTTATTATTAAAAAAATCAGCTCCACCATTAAAAAGCTTGTTAAAAAATAGAAAAAGAGAGCTAATTCTCCTTTTTTTTTTTTTAATGAGGGCAGCTTAACTGTAGCATTACAAAGCTCTGGGCTAACTGTTTATTGTTTTAATCATTGAAATTGTTTAAAAAGTGACAGAGCTCTTTCTGGTGCCTGTTGTCCTTCCAGAATATACCAGACAAGTTGTTCTAGGACACTGTGGGGGTAATAGAACAGCCACAAGTAGAGGTTGTCATGGTTTTTGTATTGACCACCCATTTCCCCTCCCACAATGTCCTGAAACCATCCATGGGATTGGAAGGAAAAATTGGATCATGGCTGGGAGGCAACCACTGAAAGGAGCTTTGTTGGGGTACAATCCTATCCAACTTTCCAGTGCTGATGCAGCCAGAGGTAAGAAAACAAATATTCCCTTGCCTTGAGGAGGCCTCTGTGACTGCCCTTCCACCATAGAATAAAGCACACACCCCCTTGGTATGGTTGCATCAGCTCTATAAAGTTGGCTAGAATTGGGCCCTTGGTCCTTTAACTTAGGTTAAAAAAAAGGAAAGCAAACTTGCCACTTTAGCACACAGTACTTCAGACTGCCCTTACAAGAAGAAATGAGACTAACGAAAACAACCAGCATTTGTTACGAAACAAGTGTGATTTTAACAAATGTGTAATTAAATGAATAGGGATTTAATAACAATGCCATGGGGAAAAAACCTATTGCACTGTTTTTGATTTGCTTTTCAAATCACATGAGAAATGACTATTTTTAGTCTGGGGAAAATGATGGTGGTGAAAGTGGTGAGTATTACTGTTGCCATGAACGTTTCAGATGACGGTGTTGATGTGGATGAATGTTACCACGAATAAAAGGAACTTGGTCTTATTCATTTGTATTAATAATAAATTGCATGTGACGAAAATTTCTTAAGCAGTTCTGGTGGTACTTGAAAGTTTTCTTTTAGAGGCAACAATTTCCTTAGTATAACAATATTCCAAAGATAACTGTTTTCTGTTTCTTTTTTGCATTTACATTATTCTACCAGCAGAGGTGAAATTCAAGAAGTTGTTCATTCCACAAGGGTTCTGTAGGAATTAGGAATAATAAATGAGCTGGTTTACTTTAAAGCAAGCCCTTAGGACATGGGCCATTTGCAATGCTATATATGTGTACAGATGCCCTGATCTGATGATGCTCTACATCAGTGGCTCCCAGACTCCGCCCGGGGAGTTTAGAACCTCCTAAGTGCTTACAGGAGGAGGGCTATAGCAGTGACATGTTCCCGAGGATCGTGCCTCTAAGGGGAAAAGGGTTTTTTCCTCCATACCGGGCAGCAGTGTCAGCCTTGGTGGGGTGGTGGTGGTGGTGGTGGTGGTGGTGGTGCAGGAAGTGGTTTCCAATTGTTTATACAGTTAATCAAAGGCTTGGGGAGTCAGGTGTAGGTGTCCACAGGGCTCCTTGCACACACACCCCAAGATTGCTACCAGGTAAGGAGGAAAAAAACCCCTTTCCCCTGGCAGAGGCATGATCCTTGGGAACATGTCACTGCCATCTCTGCAGGGCACACCCCTTAAGGGGGAATGCCCAGCTTCCTCTACATACATGCAGAAACAGATGTCCTGA
The DNA here is from genome assembly GCF_035046505.1 of Tiliqua scincoides. Lineage (NCBI taxonomy): Eukaryota > Metazoa > Chordata > Lepidosauria > Squamata > Scincidae > Tiliqua > Tiliqua scincoides. The sequence goes on along the minus strand of NC_089823.1, from coordinate 217,796,424 downwards.
ACAGAAACAGTGCAAGTATCCTTAACTGACTGAGAAACTATTTGTGGCCTTGTCCCTGCCACCTCTTATGTTTTTGCTCAGTAACTTTGGCTAGGGTGGTCATCTGGTTGGTTGGCAACCTTCAGTCTCGAAAGACTATGGTATAAGCCTACAGCACCTGGTATTCCCAGGCGGTCTCCCATCCAAGTACTAACCAGGCCTGACCCTGCTTAGCTTCCGAGATCAGATGAGATCAGGCATGTGCAGGGTAACAGTTGCTGTATGGGGTGGTCAAAGGTTCAGTACAGTACAAGTTTAGCTGATGCCGAGTTAAGTATCCTTTAATGCCCTTGATTTCAAGAGATTTAGATGTGCTTTAACTCTGTGTTGGATTAGGTCCACAGAGTATCATTCACTTTCCGTCCCCTGAGTGTGAGATCTATTTGTGAGATCATTCTGTATTTAGAGAAGAAGAATTGGAACATGCAGATTATGTAGAAAAGAAAGAAAAACAAAGAAGGGACATACCGGCTGTCACCCGCAGTATGGGTTGTGGGGGCTATGCCGCGATGAGTAGGTGGGCCTGTACATTCCAAAGCAGTGCTGGTTTTCAAAATTAAACCCCCTTGAAGGAAGCTTATAGGAACTACTGCAATTTGATAAAGGATTTTTTTAATTTACAGTACAATTTTACAAAAATAATTTTAATAAAATTAGTACAGAATCAATTTACAATATCATACAGCTGCATCTTCTACAAACAATAACAGCAAAAATTAAAACAAATAACTGCAATTGTCTGATGGGATTCGGGACTAAACCTTGCACTGTGCCCCTTGATGGGTGTTGCCACTGGTACTGAAGATTCAAGGGTTAGCCTGGCCAGGTAAGCTCTCTTCTGAACACGGGCCCTTAACTAGTACCCCACTTGGTCAACCTCTGATGCCACCTGCACTCCCAGTATGAATAATATCTTGGGTAAGGCACTAACTTTATCAAGGTGTGCATATCAGTAACAAGGAACAAAAATTACAATTATTGCCTACAGGTTCATCTGTAAAACTCACATTTAGTACTGTAAAATATACATACAGGAGTTTGCCAGAAAACCATGTAGCATTAGCTCTGCAGATGAAGAATCCCAGCCATTTTCATACTTGTATAAGTAAGAAATAGTGAGTCGCATCTGATCCAAGGTATCCACAAGTGCTACCTATGTACTCTGCACCTCATAGGATTAACACAAGTACTACCTGTGTACTCTGCACCTCATAGGATTAAATCTAGGATGACAGCCACCACTGTGCTAAGAATGATTATTTCATTACAATTCTTCAGTATGTTCAAATACATCTTTTGATTAGGTTTTAACCTTTTTTCAGACAATTCTGCATTCATACCTCCAGTCTGAGATGCCTACATACAGTACTAACTCTTCAGAAGATATTTAAGAGCTCGCGCGCATGGCATAGCCGCCCTGTGGAAGCCATTTTAGATTGCTTCCTGTGTGCAGCTATTTCTATGCCCCTATATATGAAGCTCCACATGGTGAGAAGCCTTCAGGTGACTCAAGCAGCTTATTTTCTCTGACAGCTGCTACAGCTACTTGCTGTTCCAGTCCTCTCTCACTATTGCTCTCCCACTCATTTCCTCTCCATCAGACTGCACTTGATGCTTTTGTAACACAGAGCAGTATGGAAGGGAGAATTTATACTGAGGCGGCCGTAGCTGTAGCTTCTCAGAGACCTCTCACCACATGAAACCTCATTTGTGGGTACCTGTGTGAACCAGTCCTATGTGTCCTGGCTCATCTCGTGAAGCAGGCAAATTTTTTTATACTGCTGCAAACCACTTCTATGGAGATTTAAAGCAACTCCCCTATGGAAGCTGTGGCATGCCCTAAGAACTTTAGATATTTGGGTTTGCTAGATTCTGCGTGTTTATATGGAGTTCTGAAGGGCCATTTTTGCATTTGTTCAGGGCCCAAAAACATACTGAGCTCCACCATGAGGCAGTACCTCTGTGACTCCCCACCCCACTACATTTCCTCGGATGCCACATGATTCTTCGCCAGTCAGCCTTGTTATCTCATGGTCACTGAGGATTCTGTTCCAAATATTAAAGTCAGTTATTTTTCCAGAGAAAGCTAAAGATTCATTAAAACCACCTCCAACGCAGCAGCCATTCTTTTCTTGGCCAATCTGCAAAATTCCACCACCTGGAACGATGTGGTCCTCTGCTACTTCTGAGGTGGCTGCCACAAGCCTCCTGTTTACCCAAAGTGAGGTACTTCCATTTGCTGAGCTCCAAGAGCTGCAAATGTGAGTCCACTGTCCAGGAAAGATGACATCTGGGGCAATAAGCTTGTTCAGGTCACTGCTCATGGCAAGAACAACAGAGTCGTGGCTCAGATAAAGTTGAATTTCATAGGGATTTCCCTTTGTTCCATATGAGAATACAATAGTTTTGTCCAACATTTCGGTCACTTTCACCCATGCACACGCAGTAAAGGAGAGTAACTTCATTTCGGTAGTTGGATGAACACTCGCAAATATCTTTTTAGAACGCATTGGGAACAAAAGAGCTGTTTCACAACCTGTGGAAGAAAAGGAATGAGGTCATTCTCAATCAATTAAATTGTGCATGAGGGTCATGTGCTGCAACTGAGAGAATTAAATATAAAGTTGTTGGAGAAATTGTTTTGAATAAGCAAAACTCCCATCTGTAAAGTTTTAATGTTGATATGTGTGCAACATGTGGGACAAATAATGAACTTGGTGTGCAGAATCATTTCAAATAGTTCATTTCAAATAGTGGAAATTATTGCATGCCACTTTAGGCTTGCAGATATTTTAAAATTAGTGATGTTGATGAGTTTTTTATTTCCTGGCTTGCAAAATACATCTCATTGGGCACAAATCCTAACCAGGTCTACTCAGAAGTAAGTCGTATTTTGTTCAATGGGGCTTATTCTCAGGAAAGTGTGGTTAGGATTGCAGCCATTGTCTTATAATGGTCATCTCAAATACAAGATTAAAATTATGACCTGAAAATTCTCCGTCTCAGATTTTAATTTAAGCCAGAGATGTTGAAGCTCTCTCTGACACCTAGCTTCTCCACCCTGCTTCTGCAGGTGGTAGATGAAAGGAAAGAGAGCAATTGCTCTGCTCTCCTCCCCCTCTGGAGCCTGGCATGTTGCTACAGCTGCAATCCAACTGTCAGGGCAGCAGGGGAGGATAGCCCTTGCTTTCCCAATAGCAGAGTGACACAGGAGCCTAGGGAGATAGCACAGGAAGCAGGCGATCCCAAACAGAGCCAAAGGAGCAGACACTTGTTTGTTGCAGAAGCATGTATTGGTAAAGGAGCAGGCAGAAGAGTAGTCAGTCAAACGGTCCAGAGGTCAGGGATACAGAGAGGCACAGTCACGATAAGGCAGTCCAAGTCAGTACACAAACCAGCAGCACGACACACAGAAGCTCCACCACAGCAACCCACATTTGGTGTCTGTTCTTGCCCCATATATACTGGGGCCAGCCAATCAGAATAGGGTGACCTCATCATCACAAGACAGTCTTATGACCCTTTCTGATTGGCTGTCCAGTGGTGCATTGCACCACTCCACCATGGCCTATGCGACTCTGCACACATCCTCCCAGGTCACATGGCTGCCACCTAACACAAGTGCAGTTGATTGCTAATCACACACATAAACAGTGCATCTGTTCCTTCGTTTGCATTTCATACCAGGCCTGGACATCAAGGCCCCTCCTGCCACATCCTGACTTACAACAAATTCAGGGCCTGGGATGCCAAAGGCCTGACAAATAGCACATCAAAAGCACAGAGAAATATAGTTTTCCCAGTGCTCCTGTCACTGTCAGTAGCACTGGGAAAACAACAGTCATGCACTCTAGGCACCTGGCTCACAGCCATAGCAGCATACTAGGTATCAAAGGAGGTTGGGGATGAGAGAGAGAGAGAGAGAGTGCTCTTCTTCCATCCAACTCCCTATTTTATTGGAACAGCAAACCTGGTTAGCTTGTGGATTAGGGTACTCAGGGTGCATGGTTGCAGGAGTGATGGTGCATTAGAGGGTTAGGAAAGGATTGGACCAAGTCATGCTCCCAAGGACATAATTGGGGCATGACATGATCCCATTGGGTTTGGAAGTTTGTGGGAAAATAGAACAGTTTTCCAGGCTGTTTTCAGTCCTGACTGGGATATTTTGTCTCATAATTAAAAAAGAACTGGCATTCAATTCAGTGACAAGTTGCTGGTGGGTCAAATCCCTGCACGGGGCCCTCCAGTGGTGCCTCCTGATGGCTCCCAATTGAACTTATGGCCAAGGTTTGCTGGGCAAGTAGACCTGGGCTCTCACCCGAATTTGGAACCTGGATCTATCTGACACGTAGACCTGGGCTCCCAGTTGAACTAATGGCCTCCATGGCAAGGTTTGCTAGATGGGAAGACCTGTGCTCCCCTCAGACTTGGAGCCCAGATCTACCTGCATGGTAGACTTGGGTTCCCAGTCCGACTGCTCCGTTGCCTGAGTGCGATCTCGCCACCAACACCCCGCCCAGTGGGCATTCCCCTGGCACATGGCTTTGCTTGTGTCAACCCTTGTGTCAAATCACAGTTGTGACTGGTATGCAAGTTAACATAGGGGGCAAACCTAACCAACTTTCCAGCACTGAGGTAAGGGCAGTGCAACTCCAAGGTAAGGGAACAAACATTGCCTTACCCTGAGGAGGCCTCTGTCACTGCCCCCCAATTGCAGGATGCACCACATGCCCCACTGGCATAGCTATGCTAGTGCTGCATAGTTGGTTAAGATTGTTCCCTTACAAACTTAACTTGCCAAGTTCTCATGGCACCTTTTTCACCCAAAGGAGGCTTCCTTTGATATAGCACCATCAAAAGGGAACTTTTGCTCATAAGTTTCCTGTCAATAAGGTTCACAATGGTGCATAATTTCATGGTCTGAAAATTGGTAAATTTAGAAGAATTAATTTTCAGTGTGTGGCAAGCATTTGACTGTGTGCTTTAACCTGCAGTATCTCTCATGGAGATATCTCAAAAACACCCCATCGCACAGAAAAACACCTCACCACAGATTGACATCACCTCATGGATGGTGATATATTTGCCATAGAGAACTACACGTTAGAACTGGAATTTGATTACGTATATGGAGCAAAGAAACTATTCAGAACGAAGAGAAATAGATACAGTCCTAACTGGGGACTACTCCTGGGCTGTTATCAGGAGGTCGGTCAACTGGGACACTGTCTAAGGGCTGTCAAAAGGACCCATGACCAACCCCTGTGACTTAGGTGAAAAAAGATGGCCTCCACCAAGAAGCGCTCCAAACTGTTTCTGTCACCACCTCTATTAATAGGTCTTCCTCAAATCCTTGTGGGGGCTTACCTTAGCAGCCACGGTGGTCTGAAGTGCTCTTTGACAACTGTGCTACTGGCAACCACTGTTTACGTATAATGCAGTGAGGTTGTTCCCTCCATTGCATCCTTGAGAAGTATATTGCATTAACCCCTGCTAATTGGGTAAGAGGCACTTTTTCAAGTGGGTGCTCCTTTTTTTAGCAGGGGGAGAGTAACTGGCTCATCTTACCCCAGCAGTGTCTGTTCTAGTGGCTGTCTGCTGGTATTCATTTGCATCTTTTTAGATTGTGAGCCCTTTTGGGACAGGGAGCCATTTAGTCATTTGATTTTTCTCTGTAAACCGCTTTGTGAACTTTTAGTTGAAAAGCGGTATATAAATACTATTAATAATAATAATTAGCAAATGAAGATGGTGGCTACCAGCTCAGCTAACCTGTCATACCACTAAGGGGCCTATAATGGCACTTGTCCAAAGGCCCACTATTAATTTTCTCCTATATTTATTAATGCAGGAGAAATATTATACAGAGTTTTTGAAAGTAGTATTGCCTAATGCAATGATCATTTATTACAATGTATTTCATGTTCACCCTACTCCTTGTTCTCTAGCTCTAAGAGCTAAAATGCATCTTGAAATCGTAGCAACAATAAAGAATTTTTTTTTTTCTATTTTCTCTTACTGGGGTGGTCATATGCTTTTGGCTTTGAACTCTGAATATCTCAAAAAAAATCTCCCCTTTGAGAAGTGGGCGATTGGGAGATGGTTCTTGAGGACGTTTATTTTAAGAGCAGAGAGCTCTGTGTAACATGGCTTTTTAATTAGCAGGATTTCCAACTTTATTATCAAAGGGTAAAGCAAAATTAAAACCAGCTTCATAAGACACCAGCAAGAGTGTGATTAGAAAACCTCTTTAGAATCAACCTAGCAGGAAACCAGGATATGCAAGAAATCAAAACCAGTTGCTGAAAACTCTTTTAGAAAAGATTTCCATAGGGACCCATGGGGTATTTCAAAAATTTGCTCTTCTCATTTTTAATCAAATTACAATTCTTCTTCCTCCTATCAAAACATATGGAACCCAATTCTGACTTAGAATAACAGAAGTTTGTTGTGGATGAAGAACAGGTCCTATGATGACAGTGGGTTTATTCTGGACTTAATGCTGACTTCATCTTTTGGGCAAAGATAGAGAGTACAGTCCAGCCAAAGTGAAGCAGTTTATGTTCAATCAATTTCAACAGGTCTGATTTAAGTGTGTGTCTGATGCCGGAACTACATGCTATGGCCAATGTGTGGCTGCCGCTGAAAGAATCAAGACCACACCTTCTCCCTCTGTTCCTCTCCCCTTATAATGTTGCATAATACAAAACATGTGTTGTGACATCATTAGGCTCTGAGGTTCTTCCACCCTGCCCCCAAGCAGCAGCCAATGAAGTGCAGTGGGGATGAGAAACCCAGGAATGTGATGTGGTCATGTCACACATAACTAAATGTTATGGGGAGAGAGGAAGAGGCTTGGGGTTGTTTCCTAGAGTGGCAGACATGCATTGGCTGTGATACCTAGTTCTGGCATAGCTCTCCTGTTGGATGCAGTGAGAGTTAAAAGTGCTTATTTTTATGGATGGGTCAGGTGTCCAAGGGGAGGGAGCTCAAAAATGCAAACAAACAAACAAAAAGTTTAGTAAAGCCCCCTTCCAGCTTGCCTGACTTGCACCCTTCCTCCATTTGCAGCTAGGGATGATGTGGTCTTGTAAGACTCCATGATTCCTGGATGCCAATGAATGACAGCTGAGAAAGAAGAGTACTGGACAAATGTTTCTACTGAATATTCAAAAAGCCTCTCAAGGTTTTTTGAATGTTTATTCTCAAAAATAAACACTCAGAATACCTAGAGGGCTTTTTGAATGTTCAGTGGAAACAACCTGATTTGTCCAGCACTCAGTGCAAGCCATTTATTTTAGGGCCAAGCAGAAAATACCAGTTATTGCTTTGCTTACCTTTGACTGGATCATGCCACAGCTACAGCAGCATACCTAACAGCCCCAGTGCCCAGGACAGTGACATCACAACATCAGGTGATGTCACTTACAGAGAAGGAGGAGGTGCTTCCAGTGCATACATCCTATGACAATAATAGACTGCATTCCCAGGGCCACACATGAGGCCAACAAAGATTGGAACCCAGAAGCAGGGTTGCCAAATCGGTCCAAATCCATTCTTGGAGAATTTTTTTTTTCCCCAACATGGTGTAAAGTTGGAAATTTCTGAGGCCCTGCTAAAATCTTCAGAATAACTTTCAGTAGTCATTTGGAGGTTGATGCTGATTCCTGGAGACCCCAGGTCAGTCATGGAGGGTTGGTAGTTCTATCCAGATGGTAGCAGAATTGGGTGTTGGAAGTGGGTCACTGGTGATGGTGGTTGTTGCTTCAGTCTGGTGGCCAACCCCCCGTTCCTTCTCCTGTGGAGGCTCCCCCTTAAAAGGGCACTGCCAGAGCCTTCTTCTCCAGAAAATCTGGAAGTCACAGAGGAAGATGCACTGGTGTTGGCGGCTTCTCTGCCACCCCCATTCCTTCTCCTGTGGGGTTTTGCCCTTTAAAGGGGCTCCACTGAGCAAAAAGAGTGGAGGAAGCCAGATCATTAAGCTGCCAAAACACAGGCTGCAGCTTCATAATCTCCCACCCCCATTCTTCTGCTCAGTGGTGCTCCCCTTCAAGGAGTGCCCAGGGCAGGTGTCCATACCTGCAACACCCTAGATATGCCACTGTGCAGCTATTGCTATTCTGGTAAAAACTGCACAAATGAAAACTTCATTTTTTTTTTCATGAGTGTGCACTAAAGCAAGAGTGTTATCCTGATGCATACAATTGTTAGCATGGCAAAATGGTAATCAAGGAAAGTGCACTGTTAATAACTTCTCCCATACCCCGTTAAAATGATCAAAGCGTTGTGAGTAGTTTCTTGTAGGTCTTTAGGAATACTTTAAAGGCTTTTCAAAGTAGAAAGAGCTATGTCTGCAAAGATGAGCCTTTTAACCATTATATTTTGATATGTCCTCATGTTTGGAATATTAATATGTACTATTAGCACTACCTGCACTAACAGAACCCTTTTTTTCTTATCTGCCATGTTTTTCATATAGTGTCCTAATGAATTAAAATTGAAATAGCTTCTGGATGTGACCCAGAAAGGTTAAAATTTAGGATGCTTCATTGATCTGATCTATCAGCATTGATAGCAATTCCCTAAGAAACATTCAGTTCTGTGTGCAAGAGTCTGTTCTCCCAAATTTCTGTGTTCTTTAAGTGGGCATTAAAGAAATATCTATGCAGTAAGATTTCAGCTAGGTGGACTTATAAATGTATAGCACATGGAATGAGTTATTCAGACATCTGCTTAAATTTCAGCCTTATTCAAATGAAATAAAAGCAACTTTTGAATTGCAGTTTCTCCTTTGGAGACAAGTGAATGGCATTGCTGGCTAAATTCTTCATTAATGCCCCAGAGCAAGAGTGCTTGAACTGTCGAAGCTGCTTTTTGGTTGGATTAGCTCTTAAAATGCCCATGCCAATATATGCAAATTGAATGTTTCCCAGGTTGCTCTGCTAGGTGTCATAGCTGAGCTAGGTATCATTGCTCAGCTAGGTATATAGCTGCTTAAGGGTTCTGGCTGGGCAGCCACTTGGCAAATAAATTTAAAGGAAAATGAATATATAAAAAGTTATATGGTTTAACATGAGTCAAGACACATGCAACGGTGACTGGTAGAGGCTGGATATCAAATTATCTGAGTAGACTGGTAATTTGAAAAAAGAACGAGTGCCTGTGTGTAATCTCTGTGATGTGATGTACAACTATGCAGTTGTACTACACAGTGAAAGTTGTTCTGCCTTCCTGAACCCCTGCGGTGAGTCAGTTTATGCCTTGAAGCATGAGAATTGATGAATAGCATGTTGACATAATCAGTGAGCTCACAGGGTCAAGTTCTGCTTATAAGTGCAGTACCCTCAGAGGAATGCTGGGGGAGGAGAGGGAAGGCTGGAAACTAGACTGAATTGGGGTTTCAGTGAAGTCTTTTGTTTTGCAAAGTAATGTTAAGGGTGGAAAGAGCCCTGTATGTGGTAGGCAAAAAGCTATCCAGGCCTTGCAAATGTGTCTGTTGTGTTTCTGGACCATCCAACGAGTCTTGGGCACCAATGTTGCCTTCAGTGTCATCTATTACAGCGTCCACTAAACTATGACCTGTGGGTCTGATCTGGCTCAATGCTGCAGCCTTCCCCACCATGAGCAACGCTTACTGTTCCTCTGCGCTGCTCACAAGCAGCCCACCTGATGTCTGCAAAGTGACCCGGGCACAGTCACGTCTGCCCAGAAATCTGGGAGCAAAGCCTGCTGGGACAGTGGGTTATAGACACGACTGCCCAGAGCATCTTGCTGGAGAGATTGGGTGGCCTGCCTGGAAACAGAGCAATGGAAAGGTAAGCATTGGTCCCAATGGGGACCGCTTTTTCTGAACAGTGGTCACAAGTTTGGCAACCCTGATCCACTATAATCCTAGCCATGACACATAGTTGAAAGTTGGGTATAATTTAAATGCAATACTTTTTGTGCTGTGTGCTTATGTTCTTTGGCTGCCACATTGTCTAAGTGGGGCATACATTAGAGCAGCCATTTTCAACCACTGTGCCATGGCACACTGGTGTGCCACGAGTGGTCCACAGGTGTGCCACAGGAATTTGAGGGGGAGGTCATTTATTAATAGGGCCAATGGGAGATGTGAGCCCCCACTTGTGGCTTGGTGTGCCTTGTCAGTTGTCCAAAACCTGATAGTGTGCCTTGACCATTTTAGTACCTTGTCAGTGTGCCGTGAGAAGTAAAAGGTTGAGAATCACAGCATTAGAGAGTCTGCTCCCACACAAGGTGAACTCTCACAGGCTTCACAATAACGTACCCCCTTGTATAAATAAGCAAGGCATTGGCTGAGATGGTGGGGAACTGAGTAGTTTCATGTAGCGGTTTGGAAATGGATTTCATTCATAGTAACTCTGCCAATGGAGTTTAACTTACCAGCTGGCAGCAAGTGCTGTGTGCTCCGTTTTTGAGATTCTTTCAGTTCAACTTTTGTCTTCTGCAGTTCTTCCCACAGTGAGTTCAGAATGAAGTGGCTCCCTCTTGTTGCATAGCTGGAGCTGTCTTCCTGGAGCAGACCTCTCTGCTGAGCGTCTGCCTCAGCTCTCCTCTGCAAGGCATGCTCTAGTTGGCTGAGTCTGCTGGACAGGTTTTGGCTCAGCTGCAGAATCTCTTTCATGGTCTTTCCTTGCTCAGACTCGTGAAGCATCCCAGAAAGGTCCTTGGCTTCTTTGCAGTCCTTTGCCAGCATCAGACCCTTTTGTCTCGTGATCTGGGAGATGGTTTTATTAATGGACGCAGTACACGTGCCAGCCAAGTTTTCCACCAACTGGAGCATTTCCCCTCTCAGTGTCTGCAGCTCCACCCTAAGGATTTCATCCAGGGACTGAAGCAGCATGTTCTCCTTCATCTGGGAGTTCTCCAGCATAATGAAGAGCTTGTCCCATTCTGTGTGTTGTCGCTGGCAATCGCATGAAATTGCTGGGGTAGAATAAACAGCAGCAATTAACACTGCAACCTTTCTGTGCTTGATTATTTTATTCTTATTTTATTCTTAGTGTGTGTTTTTTTTGTCCCCAAAAATACTGATTCTCCAGTTGAATGCATGCTTCCAAAATACCAATGTTCTATTTCCCCAAAGTATGACTTGTTCAAATACTAGTTATAAAAGGGAGCCGGAAGAAAGATTTGAAAGATCTGTCCAACTTCTTTTACTTAGGCTAAATGAGGGTCTCCTGACCCTAATGCTTTTATTGTGCCTGCAGACTGCTTGCAGTGTTTACAAGAGAGAAAGAACAAGAATTTGAACTCTGAATGCTCTTTCTTTTGTTGCAAGAGAAACAGATATCTTATACTTACAGACTAGAAGAAATAAGGCAATCCCTACCCACCCCCAACCCCACTTACCTTCCTCCGTTGCAGGAATTACACTTTCTACTTCATTGTCAAAATCCAGAAAAAAGAGGTCATCATACTCATCTTGGTGTTGAGTAGATGAAGAAGACCAGAGAGCAAAAAATAGGATGACAAAGGAAAACATGTCTTTGAATTGGATTCCCCAGCTATTCCTTGAAAAGTCTCAGCGCCTCCTTTAATGCAAGGTCTCTGGTAAGACCCAAGGAGAGATGATTCTATGAGAGTGAGTCTCAGGAAGCCCTTAAATAATGCTGTGAGAGTGCCTGAACTTGAATGAATGAGTAATGCAAGAGCTGGTCTGTAATAGGAGTGCTTCTGGTTATTATTATTATTTTTTTTTTTTGGGTTGGGAGCTGTGAGGAGGGGGAGGCGTGGAGGTTGCACAATCCTGAACCTTAAAAGTTTGAAATGTGGGTGGATTAGCCAGGAGAGTGAGAGGAGAAATGATGGAAAAACTGTTCTTGCAAATTGCAAAGCTCCTTAGAGACTAGATTAAGAAAAAAATATATATACAGGGCTTTTACTGGAGAATGAAAAGCAGGGGGTATGAATACCTTGTGAATGTGTAGAACTTCAGAAAAATGGGAATTTCAAGAGTTGTTTGCAATTGTTTTTGAATGAAGTACTTTTTTCTACTAATTTGTAGATTCCCAAATTAAATGTTGCTAGATTTTAAAATGTGGTAAATGTTGCATGATAGAATTGCTAATTTTCAGCTATATGATGAATTGGGCGGAGAAAAGACCCATAGGTTGAAAAGAACCTTTTCCCAGAGCAGTGTCCACTTACATAGCAGAAAAGTTTGTTTTCTTTTAATTTGTGTTTTTATATAGTTAGTGAAATGTTGCAAGTTGTCCTGAATCCAATGGCAAGGGCAGGATGATTGTGTAATAATAAATAAATAAAATAGGCTCCAGTTGGACCTGGAGAGCCAGGGTGGTGTATGGTTTGAGAAATGCAGCGCTGTAGCTAAAGGGGTGCAAAACGCTAAGTCTTTTACAGTGCCCCACCGTGCTGTATAAGTGGACTCTCCCCCTTGCCACTGGAGCCAGTGGGGCGGCAAAAACAACGTGCAGGCATCTCCTCCATATTATTTTCACCACCCTGATAGGCTGTGGTGGCGAGGAGGGGCCACTTATACCGCATGGTCGGGCATCATGAAAGACTTAGAGTTTTGTACCCCTTTAGCTATACTGTTGGGGAAATGGATTGAGACCTGGAAGTTCCAGGTTCAGATCCCCGGTCAGCCACAAAGCTGACCTTCAGCCAGACACTGCCTGTCAGCCTCACCTACCTCACAGGGTTGTTGTGAGGACTGAAGGAGGGGAGGAACCATGTATACCACCTTGCGCTCCTCGGAAGAAGATCATTATAAAAGAGTGAAAAATGAAGATTGGTGATCATCAGGTGCATATGTGGATGTGAGCCCCTGAGACCCCGAAAGGATTGTTGACAGAAAATGTGAGGTGCCAGATACATTCCTCCTTTTGTTCATCCTTGCTCAGCTCATTCATCTGGGGGATGCGCTCAAGGAAGTCTGCTTCTACAAGTAAATGGCACAATCCTCTGTGTGTTTACTCAGAAGTAAAGCCATTTTGTTCAATGGAGTTAACTCCCAGATAAGTGTGCTTAGGTTTGTGGCCTCAGGCTGCAGTGCTGTCCGCACTTACGTGGGAATAAGCCCCATTGACTATAATGGGACATACTTCTGAGTGAACATGCATAGGATTGGGCTTTTAGAGACCATGCTAGATCATGACTGCTCTTTGCAAAGTGCTTTTAAAACCCTTATCTTGTCTGGGTGTATATACACATGTATGCATACTTTTGTGCCCTTGCACACATGCATACACACACAAAATACTGGATAATAACCTTTTTCTTGTCTTATAACCCCTAATTTTTCATCTTAAGATAGATGTCTTACAGAGGAAGAACTCAGAACACTTCTTGATATAATGTTTGTTCTCTAATAAAGATGCATATGTCTAAAGGACTGGTTTCAGGTTTGAGGGGGCCCTTGGCGTGATAACTTACAATGACTCCTTCCTTCATGGATGAACCTCTTTAAGGCTTGAAGGGCTCGGTTCAACTGGGCAGCAGCTGCAGCACTTGGTCTTTTTTGCTCTCAGTGCTGCTGATGTTGGTTCAGCGCTGCTCTCAGGAACACTTGGGGTGGGGGGTGAGAAGAAAGGTGGCCAACAGCAGAATGGTGATGGGCCCAATCCTTGCTGGTGGGGGCAGCAAGGGAAAGCATCAGCAGCAGCTCTGCCAGGGCACTGGACTCCAGCTGCTGTCTGTGAGTACCAAACATGCAGTTCATAAATTCCCTGCAATGGGATTGCTTACAATAAAATCGTAGTCAATATGTCACAACAATAATAAAAACAATACCAGCAGCTTAAAAACAGCAAATCAAACAACAGTATAAATGCTAAGTTTTAAAGCACAGATAAAAAGAGCGACCAAAGGCAAATAACATGGCAATTTTCAATGTAACAACATAACCCCCTGCCTAAAAACAGCCCATGCTACAATGAAAAGACCACATGAAACATAAAAGTTTTCAAACCCTGCAGGAAAACTGTCAGGGAATCAATTCAAACTGCCAGGGAATTCAAATCAATTCAAATCAATCAACTGTCAGGGAATCTGCAGGAAAACTGTCAGATCTCAATTCAAAAGACAGTGAGTTCCATAGTTGTGGTGCCACCACAGAAAAGGCCCTAACACTTGTCTCTGTTCATCTGACTGCATTCAGTGTCAGCACAGATAGGATGTGCCAGACCTCAGGGGATGAACTGGGATATATGGAAGAAGGCAATCCTTCAGATATCCTGATCCCAAGCTGTAAAGGACTTTAAAAGTCAAAATGAGCACTGTGAATTGTGCCCAGAAATGAACCAGCAGCTTGTGCAGCCGCTGGAGCAGTGTCCCGACGGAATCAAACCACTGAGCCCCCATGACCGCACAGGCCAAGTCTTCCATGGCAACCCCATGTATGCGTATCAGTTCTAAATGGCGCAAACATGTTTAAATTACTGATTTCTTGGCTAAATACAAGTGGCACACAAGAAAAGATCATCGTCTCTGTTTCTGTGCATACTGCCAAGAAAAAAATTCAAATGAGATTGAAACCGAGATCAAACTGATTCCAAAACATCTAGCAGTTCCCTTGCATGTTTAGCTACATCTATTATAAAATGGGTTTTCTACCATTCCAATCCAAATGCTTGACTCATTCTTCCATAATTCAATAATATTGTATGGGTGACTGCTTTGCCAAAATCTGAATCAATGTTGATCACCCTTCTAATGTCTCACCATCATCTTGCCAGAATACACAGGGTATGAAATTGGAGCCCAGTAGTGGTAATGTGCTGGGTCAAAAGCAGGGGCAAATGTTGGCATATGAAAACACCTTTGATGTAGCTCCATGAATAGAAAATGTGCAAAAGACGAACTGAGCAGGCAGTCCTCTCCCCCCCTTCCTTTTTCTATTCATAACTCGTTAGTCTAATATTTTTCTTCTGGAATAGTACATTAGCTAATTTTCACCTCACACATTTTAAGTCACAAGGACCCAACTCTTTTCTGAACTTTATGAGATTGTATTTCTATTTGGGAATGTACCACTTGGGCTTTGAGAGTGGACATCTTTTCACATATCTACATGAAGTAAAGTTGGAAATCCCAAGTTAACATCAACTTCCTTCTGCCATTAGTAGGTATGAAATACCTAAATTGTTCTAAATCACTATAGAAGTTTCAGCAAACATGGGTGAATGATGATAATGTCAGATTTCTGGTCCCAGGGCACCCCCTTGTATTTTTCTGGCAGCATGAAGAAAACTTAAAGATACCTTATTTGGATAATCAAAGCAGGAATGAACTGGTTCAAACTGGAAAGCTGAGATGTAGAGTTCCTCTATCAAACGTCAAAAGCATAGGCATGTTTAATTCCACTGTCTGGTTGGGAGCTCTATGTTCCTTCATCAGCAGTATCTAGCATCTGGTCCAGGTCAATGTCAGCACGGTTGGCTGACTTGCTGTGATGTGGGGAAAGGCCTGGTAGCCGTCAAGTCCATGAGGCAATCTTTTCTGGTTTTGCTGCTGACTCAAACATTCTTAGACAAAATAGTTTGATGATGCCATTCCATTCATGACCATCCAACATGGGAAAGGTCAAAGATGTGGAATAAGGAAGCATACCATATAAGGGTTTTCAAAATGATGCAAGATACACAATTATACAGTCAGGGGATTTTGGTAATTGAATTTGGTTTATAGCATCTGAAAAACAATTGATGTGTAGGATGCAATATATGAAACAGCCATTTTTGGTTCCACGAATAATTAAGAACATAAGAAAAACCCTGCTGGATCAGAGCAACGGCTTATTTTAGTCCAGTGTACTGTTTCCAACAGTCTCCTGGGAGCTGATCTAATGGCAAGAGCCCTGCCCTGCTTTTTGTGTCCTAGCAAAGGATACATATACTGCCTCTGAATATGGAGGTTCCATTTAGTGATCCTTCTAAATATGTGATATTTCATTGAAATGATCATGTGGATATGCAGTAATGCAAACAAACAAGCTTAAACAAACACATGACTGCTTATAGAGCACTATTTTTTACCACAGAGAAAAATTACATTTTTGCTCCTGTTCTAATGGGATTTCCTTTAGCAAAGGCTGGATAAAGGTGATGATGATGATATTTCTAAGTTAATGACTGCTTCATAAAGGCTCTCTGTGTGTCATGCACAAACAGCAGTGCAAGACAAAGACAAGGCAGTCAACAAAGAGAGACAATCTGCTGCTTGAATTTGCAGGATGGGGTGTCACTGCGAAGTAAAATTGTGGTCCAATTTGCCCAGTAACAGTCCAGCGAATCATTTTAAGCAGGCAATACTTCCCATAATGTCCATTATGGCATTGAAATCCTGTTGTATTTTGTACTTCTTGCATACGAAATTGACGTGCTTGGACGTAGGTCACGTGTCAACTTCTGATCCAGTGAGGGCCAAGAGCATACTGCTTTAGCTGTTTCAGATATGTTGCTGGATGTATCCCAAAGGAGAGAGCTGTCGAAGACAGTATTATCAGAATGTGACATTAACATATCAACATGCAGAATGAAAGGCATTTAAAAGGCACTACAGACGTCTTTTGTGAAAGCACCTTTTCAATTACCTTATCCGAGGCAGGCATGTCATTAAAGTTAACTTTGATCTTGTCGTGTTCTGCTGCATAGTTCGTCTTTTAGTTCAGTTATGAATTAACTGTTCTATATGAGAAATTGAAAAATATTCGTGGCACTTGTGATAATGTTTGCTGGGGGGGCAAATGTACTAATGGCTAATGTTTTTACTAAGCAGCCTGAAACTTTGCTATCATACAACTGATGAGTGACCTGGTCGTCTTCCATGTTAAGAGAATGAACAAATTAAAATCAAAGTATAGGAGGCCAATATATCCCCCGCCATTTTTTTTTTTTTTTTTTTTTTGCTGGAAAGTGAATCCATAGAGGCTTTAAATATGTTAGAAGATTTAGAGAGTGAAACCATGTAATATAGTGATAGGCAGATGTTTTCCATATGTTGTCAGCATGGAACTTCAATCACAAGCAGTGCTGCCTTGTACAATGTTTCATGTTACAGATTTCTCTGTGAAGCCTGGCTTCAAATTAAATTGTGCACGCACATCTTCAAACATTCTTAAAAACTGTGTGAGAATATTATGTCTTGGATGTTCGCTTTTCTTGCTTGTTCCCTGCTTGGGTAACTCTCTAGTCCCCAGAAGTTGCATCTTAACTAGTTATACTTTAATGTACCTTTATGCTAATGTTATACTTTCAAAAACCAAATATTGTGTCCAGATTTTGCTGTAATTTGTTTTCTTAAACCCAGCAAGGGTGGAAAAAAAATGGTTGAAAAATGCAATGGATGCCTTCCTTCTCATGCTAATTTAAGTCACTCTTACAGTGTGGTTTGGTGCTCAATTAAATATTCAGATTTCTGAAAATGCAAGCCCATGTTGCCTCACTGAGTCACATTCCTTGCTAGATAATGTTTTGATTTCTTGGTGCAATGTCCCTTTTTCTTTGGTTGTGCCATATGTTTCAGTACAAGCATCAGTTCCCACAAATATTGTTCCCAGAAATTATTTGTAATAAAACCCTGCATTGCTTTATCTGTTCAGCTTTTGAGATATTGCAATATGAGAGACTTGCTGCCAAAGTAAATGCTCGGAAACCAGTGATGTAGGGAACATTCTTTCTGATCACGCACAGAATTGGGCTTGGATAAAAGAACTATTTTCCCAAAACTTGAGAAAAAGTTCAGTTTATTCTAACCCAAATTTCAACGGAATACTGTCACATCCCAGTGGTGTCATTGGGAGTGCAACAGAAGTCTGATTTCCCATCCCTCTCCCCTGTGCATTTGTACTACAAAGCTCTGAAATTCCTATTTTAGTGACATCATTTGGAAATATTTTAATGACAATAATTTCTTTTTCAGGGAATTCCATGTTGCTACGCGTCTTACCTTCTTTGTATGAACAACAATCACAGTCAGTTAACAGCCACTTGCAGAACCTGGTAGCACTGATGTCTCATCTGGAACAATCCGAACAGCACCACTTGTTACAGCTTGTATTGATAATTGCTAAGAAAAAACAGCCAAAGGTAACATGTTTTAATTTTATAGACATTCAGCTCAGAAAATGTATCCTAGTCAGAGGGACCTTCTGATTTGGATAAAGCAGCTCTCAGTGCAATCAAAGAGTGCAAATACGTATATAAGAAATTATATATTTCTTATATATCCCCATATGCTAGAAAGTGCATGGGTGTTCTTTTTTGCACATGAGGTATATTTTCTGTAGACAACCTTGCAAAAGTTGCACCTTGAAGCTTTAAACTTCTTTTTGAACTTTGCTGAAGTTAAAAAGTAGTTTAGGGATGACACAGAAAAATTGTTCAAAGCAGAAAAAAGTCATGATACTGTGACAGCATTGTAGTATAATGAACATGTTGCATGGAAATGCTCTCACATGGTGAGTACTGGTATTTTCCTCTCTCTAGTGGAACATACTAGCTTTTACTAGATGATGTGTCATAGACAGCGCAATCCTATCCTTTGCTGGAACAGGCAGGCCAAGAGGCCTATCCTTTGCTGGAACAGGCAGGCCAAGAGGCCTGTGCTGTATCCAGTGCAAGATTGGGGCCAGAAGTGGCTCAGCTGGAGGCAAGGGGAAACTCTTCCCCTTACCCCCAGGTAAGACACCATGGCCCCAATGGGTCTCCTTGGACTTGTGCCACTTCAGGAGGTGGCATAAGTCCAAGGAGAGCAGAGTGGCTTGCAACCGCTCTGCACTGCTCGGGGAATGGGGTTGGGATCTGGCATACTAGCAGGGTCTCAGCCCCGCTTCCTGCTCCCTGCCCACCCCTGGGACCACCCTCCGCCCACCGTCCCTCCACCCTGGTTTAAATGTGACCACTTACAGGGTTGTCAGGAGCCTCACCTAGAGCCTCACCATTACCCTTCCCATTGGAACAAGAGGCAGGGCTAGCATGGCCATTCTAGTCAGGTTCTGGCTCCTATCTCTCTTCTGGTAATCTCTCTTCATTACCATGTTCGTAATGAACTCCATGGTGGCTTACCATAAACTCGCATGGGGCAATCACAAGGGATCAGGAAGTCCCTATCCTGACATGCAATAGGTTGCTGAGTGGTCCAGTGTAGGTGCAAGGTGCTGAACATCACTCCCTACCCTGTGGCATGTAGGGGTAGATAGTTCCCTTCTTTTGTCCTCACAACAACCCTGTGAGGTAGGTGAGGCTGAGAGATAGTGGCTGGCCCAAGGTCACCCAGGAAGCTTTGCGGCTGAGTGGGGATTTGAACCTGGATATTGCTGGTCTAACTACAATACCAGAACCACTACAACATCCTGGCTCTCCTGGTCTATCCCTTGGGCCAGTTTGCACATACATGTTCACCATTCACCCTGTAATTACTTGTTTTTGTGAATGAGGAGTATGAAAGCTAAGTTTTTTTCATGTAGTACAATGAGTTCAAGAATGAATGCATGAGAGGAGTGGAATTTGGTGAGTCGACTCTACTTTCCACAAGCAATCGAGTGTTCAGTTGAATGACTGCAAAGAGTTTATAGGTGGAAGACTCTCCATGTGATTGGGAACTCTTTGCTTTTCCAAGAGTCCTGGTCACCTGCTGAGAGCAGGGCCAGCCCAACAATGAAGTCAACCAAAGCAATCAGCTCAGACAGCTGATTGATGGAGGGGCCACATCTCTGCTCTCTTACTTGCCTCCACTGCTCCCCTCCTCTTCCTTCCACTCCTCGGATCAGAAAAGGAAAAAGAGAAGGAGGAACTGAATATGTGGAAGGGAAACAGACATGCTGCTCCAGACATCTGGAGGTCTTTGGCTGGTCCTTGGTGAGAGACCTATGTGTATACCAGCGATTTTCAAACTTTTTCATCTCATGGCACACTGACAAGGCACTAAAATTGTCAAGGCACACCATCAGTCTTTTGACAATTGACAAGGCACACCATGCTGCTGGTGGGGGCTTCAAAGCTCTCAATGGCCCTATTAATAAATGATATTTATTTAATAAATAAATAAATTCGCCAGACTCCCATGGCACACTTGTTGCTCACTCGTGGCACACCAGTTGAAAATCCCTGGTGTATACATTTGTATGTGTGTAGGCTATCCACAGACATTCAGCTGAATACACAAATGTTGAAGAGAGAGCAATCAGGTGTGATCCTTTTGCTCTTCTGAATTCAAATCTATAATATGAAGGGAACTATTGTGAACTCAGGGCCCAATCCTATCCAATTTTCCAGTGCCAGTGCAGCCATATCAATGGAGCATGTGCTCCATCCTGCAGTGGGAAGGCAGGCCTCCTCAAGGTATGGGTTGCATTGTGGCTACATTGGTGCTGGAAAGTTGGATAGGATTGGGCCCCCATTCTTAATACTTTTCATGTTCTCTCATTTGAGAAAATGATAAAGTAATGAGGCAGCAAGCAATGTGCTTTCGGGTGCAATCCTTTCCGTGAGTGACATCCAACTGCAGGATGCAGCACATGTTCCAATGGCACTGCTGTGCCAGTGCTGGAAAGCACTGACATAAGGGGTTAGGATTGTGCCCTTCATGTGTGAGACTGTGCAGTACATCCACAATTAGAATTGGGCATGTCTGGGATTAGAAGCTTCCAGATTAGACAGGAAACTTGATTTTGTCACATCTTTTATTAGAAATTAACAATGCAGTCCTAAATATTTACTTAGTAGTAAATCCCATTCAGCTCAAGAAGACTACCACGTAGTAAGTCTGTTTAGGATTGCAGCTCTAGGATTGTATAAAAAGAAGTAATTGAGGGCAAATGGCTAAGCTGTACAATCATGTGATGTACATTTATATTATCTGTTTATTATAAGTAAAGGTTTCCTCACAAATATGGAGGGGAGATGTCATTTTCCATGCATATTCAGCAGTACAATACAAATTGCTAAAAAGGTTTCTAAGGACACATTCCTATCCTGGAGTTACCAAATCAATGCTGGTCTTGGGGATCTGCACAATTTTATACTGATATTAGTGGTCACTGGTGTAAGGCCTCCGAAGGATCACACTGTAAACCAATTAATTGTTGTAGAATATTTGCACGCAAACATTTTGCACTGAAGCTACCACACAGGAACTCTTCTGAATTCCCTGATGTACCTTTTTTCTCCAAGTGCAGGTTTTGTCAGAGCTCTTTGCGAGTTTCCTTGGGTTAGAGCTAGAGAAGACCTAATCAATGCTACCAAATAACTTTTTATCGATTGCCAAAAAACATGATTGGAAAGATTAGCAAATTTATTGCGATCAATGTTAATGGAAGGGTAAAGCAACCAGGTGCTTGAGTAGTTCAGAGGAGATTTAATGGGACACATAAACCTATCATGGTTATTGAAATAGACTTTTGTGGTCTTCCAGTTTTGAAAAAAGACACAAGGGAGTCCTTGCGTTGATCAAGCCATTTGGACGTTCCATACTCATTGCGCACAATTATTGCATTTCCTTCGGTAAAGCTAAATGTATTTTAAAGACTTTGAAGTCATCACACTACAGTATGTGCAAGCAAAAATAAAGAAATGGATAACACAACAGGAACATCTCATGTTCCATTTATGGCTCACCCAGTTACACAAGCAGGATGTTTATGAGGTAGGGGGCACTGTAACAAGCTGCGAGGGTGCCTAGTTTATAGAGTATAAATTCCAACAGGCTTTTGTTAAAAAAACAAAAAAAAACCAACAGGAATTTAATATCCACCTCTCAGTACAGTCGAGGGAACCTTCTCAAAATATACAGTTGCAGAGGAAATATAACTCCTCCTGTAAAAGAGACTTTCCAGTCTGATGAGGCCCATGTTTGCCTTGCCTGGAGCCTGGGTCATATGACATCTTTTCAGGATACTTCTCCATTCTCTTGTTAAAGTCTCTTTGCTATACTGTTGAAGCTCCTTGGGACCAGCTCTGTAGAAATGCGACCTGATGTTTCAAAAAGCTTTCATTTCAAGTCAGACAAGCAGTCTCACAGACCAGTATGGTGTCATAGCAGATAAAAAGTTGGACTTGAACAGGGAAAACTGAGTTCAAATCCCTCAGCCATAAAACTCATTGGGTGTTTTAGACCAGGGGTGCCCAAACCCCGGCCCTGGGGCCACTTGCAGCCCTCAAGGCCTCTCAATGCGGCCCTCAGGGAGCCCCCAGTCTCCAATGAGCCTCTGGCCCTCTGAGATTTGTTGTAGCCCACACTGGCCTGATGCCACTGCTCATGTTGACCTCTCGCGTGAGTTGTGGGATGAGGGCTTCTTCCACTGCTTGCTGTTTCACATCTGTGATGCAATAGCGGCAGCAAAGGAAAGGCTGGCATTGCTTTGTGCAAGGCCCTTTATAGGCCTTGAGCTATTGCAAGACCTTCATTCATTCATATAAGTTCATCTTTAATATATTCATTTATGTAAATTTATTCAAATTTTAAATGTAAATTAATTATTCCCCCCCCCCCGGCCCCTGACACAGTGTCAGAGAGACGATGTGGCCCTCCTGCCAAAAACTTTGGACACCCCTGCTTTAGACAACAAGCAGCACAATCCTAACTTGTGCTGGAACAGGCAGGCTGATGGGCCTATACTTTATCCAGCACAAGTTTTGGACTGACTGAGGCTTGTCCTGAGGCAAGGGAAAAAATTCCCCTTACCCTGGGTGGAGCTGCAGCAGCTCCAATGGGTCTACTTGGATCTGTGCCACTTAAAGAGGTGGTGTAGATCAGAACAAAATGGAGCAGCCTGGAGTTGCCCTGTGTTGCCCGGTAACGGGGCTAGGATCTGGCATAACTGCTGGATCCTGGCCCTACCACACACACCCCACCTGCCTGCCCATGGGCCCACTCGCTGCCCACTTTGCCCCATCCCAAAACACCTCCTCCTTGCCCTCTCCACACACCCCTAAACCCCTGCACTGGCTGAGCTTGACCAGTGCAGATTTACTTTGCCACCACAGAGGCTGGATCTGGCCTCTGCAGGCCGGTGCACGGAGCCTCCGCGACTTTCTCCAGAGGAGGTGCAAACGTGCTTTACAGCATGTTTGCGACCCTCCCAGGCTGGCTCAAGGGGCTTGCAGCGGCCATGGGTGCAGTTAGGATTGTGCCCTCACACTCTTTCAGCCTAGCCTTCCTTGCACATAAGTTGTGAGGCAGACAGTTGGAATAATGCGTCTAAATGGTGTCCCTTAGTTCCCTGGAGGAAAAGCAGGATAAAATTGTTAATGTTAACCTTAGTTAAGCAACTCCAAATGTTTAGTTAAAAGGGATTGTTGTTATTTTGGTTTATTGAGGGAGAGGTTAAATAGTTGTAAGCAATGATGGTTGGAAGTCTTGGCTCCGGATTCCATCTAGGAAACGGCAAATTTCTGCCCCTTGAGAAATCTCAGTGAAAGAACCACAGAGACTCAAACTCTTGCCATAGAGAGACTTGTGTATTTATTCCAGAGAGCTGCCATCTCCCAAGGGAACTATCCTCATTCCTTTTTTTCTGCTATAGTCAAAAAATATTTTGTGGAAGTGTTTGTGTGAATGGCATAGGGGGCTTGAACTCCAGCAGCTGGGATTCCTAGGAATTCTTTGCTTTTGCGTTCTTGCTGTCTTTTTTACTATAGCTTCTCCAGAGGGTGTGCTGTGGCATCCTCGATAATGGCAGTGCCTTTTTAAAATATGTATAACGTGCACATGAGAGGGCAAGTAATTGTACGCAGGGATTGGTTAAAGCAGCTGGCACATCTGTGTAATTTGGTGGTGAAAGATGACTGAGGCAGAAGTTAAGGTGCACTAACATTTACTGAAATGTGCTCAAATTCCAAAATGGGGCATTTGAACTGGGACTCACTTTTCCTAATATACAGGGGGGACCTTGTTATCCGCAGCAGTTCTGTTTGCAGGAACCCTGGCAAATATCGAAATCCACAGATGTTTGAATCCATAGATTTGGGACACCTGGACGCTCTGAACATGACTAGAACAAGGTTTAGGTCACATTCGGAGCCCTTCTGAGGCCTGCAGAGGCCACATGTGGCCTCTGTGGGTCTCAGAAAGCCTTCCAGATAGGCCCAGAACAAGGTTCTGGTTGAGTCTGGGAGGTCTTCAGTGGGATCCAGCCACATGTTTGGAACCTGCAAATCATGAAATCCACAGGTTCTGAATCCATGGATATGGAGGCCCCACTGTACTCCCTTCTTAAACCATATGGGGGAGAATTCTATCAGTAATGTACATAAACATTAGCAGCCATGAAGAAAGCAGGAGGAGAGATTTAGCAGGAGGAAAGAGGAATTCCTTAGAAGAAGAAGGGACATAGAGAAGAGAGGGGAAATGTGTGTGTGGGGAGGATGACGACACAGAATGTAGGCAGATTAGTTAGGTTTCCCAAAAGAACCTGGGAGAAGAAAGAGAAAGTTTTGGGTTAAGGTCATGCCAGCAGTGCCTGTTCATTGGATCTGCACCTACCACTACCCCCAGCTTGGTTCACCTTGGTCATACTTCTCTGGTTGCAGGCATTAGGGCCATATGGATTCTGAGCTGTCTGTGACAGATCAGGAGAGAGATCTTGGGGTGGTGGTGGACAGGTCGATGAAAGTGTCGACCCAATGTGCGGCAGCAGTGAAGAAGGCCAATTCTATTCTTGGGATCATTAGGAAAGGTATTGAGAACAAAACGGCTAATATTATAATACTGTTGTACAAATAGATGGTAAGGCCACACCTGGAGTATTGTGTCCAGTTCTGGTCGCTGCATCTCAAAAAGGACATAGTGGAAATGGAAAAGGTGCAAAAGAGAGCGACTAAGATGATTACTGGGCTGGGGCACCTTCCTTATGAGGAAAGGCTACGGCGTTTGGGCCTCTTCAGCCTAGAAAAGGGACGCCTGAGGGGGGACATGATTGAGACATACAAAATTATGCACAGGAAGGACAGAGTGGATAGAGAGATGCTCTTTACACTCTCACATAACACCAGAACCAGGGGACATCCACTAAAATTGAGTGTTGGGAGGGTTAGGACAGACAAAAGAAAATACTTCTCTACTCAGCATGTGGTCAGTCTGTGGAACCTCTTGCTGCAGGATGTGGAACGGTATTTGGCCTGAATGCCTTTAAAAGGGGATTGGACAAGTTTCTGGAGGAAAAATCCATTATGGGTTACAAGCCATGATGCATATGTGCAACCTTCTAATTTTAGAAATGGGCTATGTCAGAATGCCAGATGCAAGGGAGGGCACCAGGATGCAGGTCTCTTGTTATCAGGTGTGCTCCTTGGGGCATTTGTTGGGCCGCTGTGAGATACAGGAAGCTGGACTAGATGGGCCTATGGCCTGATCCAGTGGGGCTGTTCTTATGTTCTTATGTTCTTAAGTTGAGGTGATTGGCTCTTTGCACATTGGACCAATGTCAGGTCAGTGTTAGGCCAACACCAAGCTAACATCAAATTGACATTGGGCTGTTACCCCATGACTGGTGGACTGTTTTAGGGTTTCCATGCACTCTGGAAGAGTTACTGAGAGAGCTGCATCTACATGGATTTATTTGGGTTCTTGTTTCCCCCTCCCGCTTTGTTCTGGATGAACTTTGCATATACCGAATGTCCCACTGCTATTGCACCGATGTAGCAACACTGTCAGCACAACTTTATTATAGGATTCTATCATTACGGCTGTTCTTACTTTAGTTGCTTCAATAGAAGGACTCGCTTGAGGATGGAGCTTCTAAGCCAGGGGTAGGCAACCTATGGCCCCAAGGGCCAGATCCAGCCTGCCTGAAATCATCCTGCCCATAGCCCCAGAAATATCCTTTTTACTTTTGGTGATCCTAAAAAATAATTAAAGTTTGTAATTCTATCTCTGTAAGGCTTACAGTGTAAGTTGACCAAGGGTAGCTTCCATTAGTATCATTCTCTGTCTAGGCATGCAACTCTCCCCTTTTTCCTGTATTTTTTTTCTTCACTCTGTGGCCTAATCAAGGGGGGAGGGGTTAGCACATGTGTATCAAAAGTGCATACATTCTTACTATTGATGTACCTGATGTCTGGCTCCTCTGTGGAAGAAGTCTGCTCTATATACGTATATCAGAAAGTACCAATAGCTTGTGTGTTTTCCAAATATCAAGCAAAACATCACTTCTTGTTGGCATCCTTCAGTCTCGGAAGACTATGGTGTAATGCTCTGAATGGTGGTTCTGGAACAGAGTGTCCTCTCCAGTGCGCGAAGCCTGGGTAAAGTAGGTATGGAGGATAGGCTGTTACCCATGCAGCAAATCCCCCCTCTCCATGTCGCTGAAATGGTCCAATGGAAAGGCAGAGGCGAATACGGTTGGTTCCAGCGGCGTCGCAGGAGTTGCCAGAACGTGACTGTGTTCAGCCATGAACTGCCTCAGGGACTCCAGCTCTGGATTTTGCCTCGAGGTTGACTCCTGAAGCCTTTTCCATAACTGGATGTAGCCACAAGGCAGTGGAAGTTTGGGATCAGAGTTTCCCTTCTCTCAGATGAGCTGCCTTCCTAGGCTGAAGAGTCCCATCTACCCGGTGGCTGTTTAGTCACCTCTTACGACAAGTACAGCCAAACTGAGGGCCTATTCTTATCCCCAGCCCCCAGGGGGAAAGAAAACATCACTAGTGCAGAATATAACATTTATATTATCATCTTTTATCAAAAAGAGTGTGCAATACTGAGGACCATCTAGTGCTGTTTGTGTTGGTTTGTCCCCTTTCCCCCCATTCTTTTCTCTTTTCTTCTATCCCATTTTGTTTTCTTTCTGTTTCATCTTTCTCCTCATTTAGTTTTTGTAGTTGTGTGTATGGAGGTATGAATGAGTACAAGACTGTGGTTGAATGTATAAAAATTTCATAGCAAGACACTAAGTTTTTCATGGGGAGGTTTTATGGAAGTGTTAAGGACAAAGTTGAAGAAGAGGAGAAGAGGAAGTTAAGAATTTAAGGAGGATTAAAAAAAACAAAGCCTATGGGAGAAACTGTTTCAAATAACCTTTTATTGATTGACCTGTTTGTATTAAAATTAATAAAAAATGTATATTCAAAGAAAAAGAGTTGGCTAAGAGCTTCCAGATCCAAAGACTCTTTAAACATGCACAGACGAACCAATCATGTTTAAGGATATATTGGCAAAAACTTTTTAAGGAAAAATAGGATGTTTAGACCGTCTATTGAACCTGATGGATACTGCTAACTATTTAGATAATGCACGTTTCTGTGGTTTGCTGTCCAAACTCCTAATCACAAGCAGGATTTGCAATAGCACTCAAACATTGCTTCCTAGAGTATGAGTTTATTGCATAAACTCAAACACTGTTGTGCAATAGACACTCTGAATTGGTTGCATACGATGTTCAGATACACAGTCACACAACACAAATTACAACTACCGATATCTAATGGCTCAATCCTATTCAGTAGTAGCACCAGTGAAACATGTGTTCCGCTGCTGCATGCTATTGCAATTGCACCATTAAGAGCTTTGCAACAGCATTACCGACCGGCACACCAGCAGAATAAAAGATGCCTGCCAGACCAGGCTAGTCCACCACATTGGTGGGAAGAGGGTGGGGGAGGGGATAGAATGGGATGAGGAGGGCTATAACAGGGCAGGGGGTGGGCAGATCTGGCCCAAAGGAGGGCTGGATCAGCAGCACCAGCACACGTCATAACCTGTCCCCCTTCCCAGGTCCAGTCTGCCTGCACGGATCAACTTGGACTTGCACCAATGGTTTCGCTGGTGCAGTTCCAAGTTGATCCAGAGCAACTGCTTACTCAGGGGCAAGGGGACAAATGTCCCCTTACCCTAAGGTGACCTCCAGCAACCAAAATTCCCCTGCGGGATGCCACATAGTCTGCCCTGGCGCCACTGCATCGCCGCACAGAAATTTACTTGGTATCGGGATGTTAGTCATGATTTCCCTGAACCCTTATTTATTCATGTAACCCATTGCCAATATTGCTTCATAAAAGCATTCCCATTCATCCAATTCTCCAAATTTTTAAGATATTTTTGGGGCCATCAGATGAATTATGTTACACTAAATTACAAGAGTGTCTACTGTTTTGATAGATGTTACAGTGATGCGATGCTTATTTCTCATATTGTCAAGGCCCTGATTCCATCTGCTATAAATTTGTATCCTTTCATTGCATCATATGAACAGACATTGATTTAAACCAGCTGAGTGCCTGGCTCCTGGTTTCATTCCTTGCACTAGGCATCCAGTGTGGAATTAGAGGAATTCTTTGGGACCATAGGAATTGCTGTTGTTTCCTAATTTACTATGTCATTAGAGACCTTAATTCAAATTTACTTTAAGTCAATAAAACTTCATACTATTCAAAGGGGAGAAACCTGAGAATTTTGTATGGAGTTTTCTGCACTCTAAAGAAGTTCCTTAATTATGAAATGATGACTCTATGAATGTAGAACCTCAGGCAGTAGTCTACCCATATGCTTTGTGCAGAAGTGAACTTGCATTGACTTCTTTGAGAATTCTATATGATGATAATGGCAAGTGGAATGTTTTTGCAAAAAAATAGATTACCTTTCAAAATCTCTGCTGATATGGTGATTAATATCTACTTTCTTCCCCTTTTCTCTTCTAGGTGCTCAAAGAATGTATTCCCACCCTAGTTAATTACTTAAGAGATCCCAACCACAATGACATCATCCTTAATATACTGACAGAAATATCAAGTTATGAACCAGAAGTATTGGCCAGTTTGCTTCCTATGCTGAAAGAAATTGGGGAGAGTTTCCCAAATCTGATTGGACAAACTGCGAAGATCTATGGAGCTGTTGGACATGTTGATGAGGTATGGAAACTGTGATATGCTTGGGATAATTGTTATAAGCCTATTCAAATAGTCCTGGACATTAGTCCTAAAATAAGGAGGCCGATGGAATGTAGAGTAATAATGTGAGTGGTATCCATTTTGATTATCTCCTGGGGTGAAATCCACTAGCTATCACAACAGTGAGCCGAGAGCCTAACATGCTGAGGTCTGCTTGGAAAACCTCTCTGGGAAAAACACAAGGCACAATTCTAACCCACTTTCCAGCGCCGACATAAGGGCAATGCAGCTCCGAGGTAAGGGAGCAAACATTCCCTTACATCGAGGAGGCCTCCGTGAGTGCCACCCAACTGTGGGATCCAGCACATGTCCCACTGGCACCACTATGCTAGCGTTGGAAAGTTGGTTAGGATTTGGGCCACAGTAGACGAAAGACTCACTGCGATTCATTTCACGAGTCTCTCCTGGGTCAGAGTTCTTAAACAAGTTCTCAGTGCTTTATTGTATCATAAAGTTCCATCTATAATTTAGCTTGCTTTAGAACAGGGCTGCCTGGCCCTGGGGCCACTTGCGGCCCTCGAGGACTCCCAATCCAGCCCTCTGAGAGTTCCAATGAGCTCTGGCCCTCCAGAGACTTGCTGGAGCAAGTCCAGCAACTGTGGGCCTGACGCAACCGCTCTAAGTGTCCAACTGTCCAACCTCTCATGTGAGCTGTGGGACGAGGGCTCCCTCCACTGCTTGCTGTTTCATGTCTGTGATGCAGCAGTGGCAGCAAAGGAAAGGCTTTGTGCAAGGCATTTTATAGGCCCTGAGCTATTGCAAGACCTTCATTCATTCATATCAGTTCCATCTGTAATGTATTCATTTATGTAAATTTATTCAAATTTGAAATGTAAATTAACTTTCTTTTTCCCTGGCCCCCAACATAGTGTCAGATAGATGATGTGGCCCTCCTGCCAAAAAGTTTGGACACCCCTACTTTAGAACTCCCTTAGAGCACTCTGTCAAATCATACATGAGTGAAGTGGGAATTTGAATCCACATTGGGTTTTTTGTTTTTTTTTATAGAACCTAAAAGCTAAATACAAGCTTTAGTCCATTACCACTTAAATACCAACTCTGTGGGTTGGATAGATATGGGTTTGATGTGAACTCTAGGCATGTATGCTTCATATGATGAGATGGTTGTGTATGTGGCTCTAGATGACTATTCCAAAATACTAACTAACTGACTGCTTGATAAAGGGAGAGGATATAACAGCCCAGTTCTGTGCTTCCCTCCCCAGCATGCAGCCATGCCAAAACAGCCTGCACTGCATGCTACAGTTGGGGGGGGAGTGATCGGGAGGCTTGGGAGGGGAAAGGGAAAACATTTTCTTTTACCTCTCTGTAAATCCCTCAACCACTAATGGGTCTTCTTGGACTTATGCCAGCTGTTTAGTTGGCCCAAGGCTGAGAAGACAAAGGGGTTGTATTGGCTGCCTCCCTCCAGTGTGGGAAGATGGAACAAGGTGGCAATGAGGGCAGGAGGACAGCAATACAGGATGGTTATGGGGTGGGAGTGGTTCAAGTTTGAGAAGGGGACAAGTTCAGCAGCAGCTGCTGAATCCATACCCCTTTCCCAGACTTGATCCCACGGTCTGTGTCCATGCTGACCTGTGCCACTGATTTTGCGGACATGGGTCTGAGTAGACCCTTTTGCACCAGAGGAAACCTCCATGACTACAAAATGCAGTGTAAGCTGCTTTGGCACACCTGAATCAGTGGGGAAGGGGAGGATAATCAGTGGGGAGGGGGAGGTTTGTTCAGTATATGAGGAGCACAGTATGGTGGTTGATAAGAAGTGATGTTATGAAGTTGTTTTGCAGCGTTTATTTCAAAGCAGGTTAGTCATTTGCATTCTGCCCACCAATAGCGCAAAGCTCTGTCTTGCACATACATCCTAATCTGTCTTGAGCATCCTAATCAAGGCATTTCAGGAAGCAGCTCTGACCCATTGCTGACCTGCACTACAGGAAGTGCACTATGCTGCTTATTTCCATATTGGGCTTTTTTTCTGACATGGATAATCTCTGAGCCAAAACCATTTCTTTATGTACAGATAATTGGGAGATCATTATCTGATTGGCTGACATTGGTTGTATATGTACATATTGTTTATATGATTGGCTGACAACATAGTCAGCAGCTATGCGACTTACTTTAACCACATGTTGCATCTGACAATAAAACATTGCCTTCGGCTCTTGCAATTTATCTGTTAGACAACTGAGGGCACAATCCTAACCAGGTCTACTCAGAAGTCAGTCCTATTTTGTTCAATGGGGCTTACTCAGGAACGTGTGGTTAGGATTGCAGCCTGAATCTGCTTCCGTCAATACTTCTAAGCTTGCATGAAGGACAACTAGAAAGGAATAACAGTATTACTAAAAGCATGTTGTTGGAATACACAGTTGTTTACTGAAGAAATCCTGGGCATGCTTTTGGATGTACATATCAACTTTTCCAAGGTACTGAAGCAGTACCAAACCAATTTGAGCAGAGACACACAAAATGGAATGTGCATAGGGGTTATAGGTTCACATATAATGCTAAATGGTTGTGGCTTTTGTGCTAAAGCAGGGGTGTCCAAACTTTTTGGCAGGAGGGCCACATCATTTCTCTGACACTGTCGGGGGGGGGGGGGCAGGGAAAAAAAGAATTAATTTTTTAATTAAGACGCGTGTGGCCTCTGGGAACTAAGTGCCAGGTAAACTGAGAGTTTAGCATCTGGGCGAGGAGAAGGCAAGTAGACCTCTGAGTTTTGGAGAAGGAGAGGAGGAAGACAACGAGAGGGTAAGTGTACTCTTTCTAACTCTTTGTCTTTCTAACTCCCTGTCTTCTAACCTTAACTTTAACTTTAAATCAACCTTAAAGCAAAATTGAAAGTTAGCACCTAAGGGAGGTACGTAGGTCTACTCTGAGCAGGAGCAGAGTCTTACTCATGAGTAAGAGCCCAAGGATCAGGCACTTAAATCAAAGTTGAAAGTTAGCTGCACCTAAAGTAGCACCTAATCGAAGGAAGGGAGGAGGATAAAGTGGAAAGCAGGTTTTTCTACTTTGTTTTAAATTAACCCTATACTTAACCCAAGTTAAACTTAATCTAAGTTAGAACATAGCCTAAACAGTTCAGTAAATTGGTACACAGGATCTAGAGAGCAATAAATAATTAAACAAACTCAAATAAAAACTAGCTTGAGGTTACAAAACAGTCCAGCCTAAGAGAACAGAACTAGGAGGGAAAGAACCTAGTAAGGGCCAATTCCCAACCACCCAGGCATAGTCCATTTTAGAATTTCAGCATCACCACCTTAGGAGGTGATAAGAGCCCCATTAGGCTAATCCAAGCACTCCATTCAGGAGCCTGCAGAGTAGGTTACGCCCATCAGCAGCCTTTTGTCTTCCTGAGCTTTTGTAAACTCACCTGGGAAGACCAGCCCCCCTTTCAATCAGGAAGGAAGGAGGGAGGAGGAGCCAGCCAGGAGTATAAAGCTAGGCCTGCCATTGCGTGAGGCTCTCTCCAGATGCGTGTGGCCTCTGGGAACCCTAAGTGCCAGGTAAACTGAGAGTTTAGCATCTGGGCGAGTTCAGCAGCAGGGCGAGGAGGCCAGGGCCCCAGACACTGCCCTTCCTCTTCCCTTGAGAAGAGGGCTGCTAACCAGTGTAGGGTTTTTAAAAGGACCCCTAAATAAAACAACAACAACAACAACAAAAAAGCTATGCAGTCAGACAGCCAGCAGCAGGGTGGGGGCTATCCAGTGTTCCGCATCGAGTGCCGCATGTATGATTATATGCCTCTGGGGCATAAGTCATGGGTGCGTCCTCGGTGCAAGGAGTTCCAGGGTCTCAGGGAACGTGTCCGCTCCCTTGAAGCCTTGGTGGCCGAACTGGAGAAGCACAGGCAGGCAGAGGAGGACCGTGGGGAGACTTCCGGGGACGATCAGGCTTTGTCCCAACCTCAGGCGTGCAGCTCCTCAGCTGCCCGGGTGGGAAGTCTTGGGGCTGGAGGACGTCATCCTGGAGAGGAGGGAAACAATCCCCTAGGGGGGACCCCTTCTCCAGGGGATGGGCCCGTATCCGAACGCACTCAGGATACTCCTCGGTGGGAGGGCGGTCGGGGGCTTCTTGTAGTGGGGGATTCGATTATTAGAAACATAGAGAGGGGGGTTTGCGACGGATGTGAGGACCGCATGGTGACTTGCCTGCCTGGTGCGAAGGTTGCGGACATCACTTCTCATCTAGACAGGCTAGTAGACAGTGCTGGGGGAGAGGTAGCGGCTGTGGTGCATGTCGGCACCAACGACGTGGGCAAGTGTAGCTGGGAGGTCCTGGAGGCCAAATTTAGGCTTTTAGGCAGGAAGCTGAAAGCCAGGACCTCAAAGGTAGCGTTCTCTGAAGTGCTACCTGTTCCACGCGCAGGGCCAGCTAGGCAGTCGGAGATCAGGGGTCTCAATGCGTGGATGAAACGGTGGTGTAGGGAGGAGGGGTTTAGATTAGTTAGGCACTGGGGAACGTTTTGGGACAAGTGGGGCCTGTACAAGAGGGACGGGCTTCACTTGAACCAGAATGGAACCAGACTGCTGGCGCATAACATTAAAAAGGTGGCAGAGCAGCTTTTAAACTGATCCCTGGGGGAAGGCAAACAGGAGCCGAGGGTCATCCGGTTCAGGACTCCTCATCCCTATGGGATGAGGATGGGGAGGTTAAAGAACAACAAGACAAAGGCAGAGTAGGAGACGAAATTGGGAAAGGTAGGGTGATGGGATGTGATAGACGGTTTGGCACAATGAGAGGATGCGGGGACAAAGGAGCGAATAAGCAGCCCATCCTGGGGCATTCCGTGTACAAATGCTTTTATGTGAATGCCCGAAGTCTACGAGCAAAGGTGGGAGAACTGGAATGTCTGGTGACAAGGGAAAACATTGACATAGTGGGCATAATGGAAACCTGGTGGAATGCGGAGAATCAGTGGGATACCGCAATCCCGGGCTATAAACTCTACAGGAGGGACAGGCAGGGGCGTGTTGGAGGTGGGGTAGCCGTTTATGTTAAGGAAGGGATAGAATCCAGCAAAGTAGAGATTGAAGGTGGGTCCGACTCCACCGTAGAATCTCTGTGGGTTAAATTACCAGGCTTGTGCAGCAATGTAATACTGGGGGCATGCTATCGTCCTCCAGACCAGAAATCGGATGGGGACCTTGAAATGAGGAAACAGATCAGGGAGGTGACAAGGAGGGACAGGGTTGTAATCATGGGGGACTTCAATTATCCTCATATTGACTGAGTCAATTTGTGTTCTGGTCACGATAAGGAAACCGGATTTCTTGACGTGCTAAATGACTGTGGCTTAGAGCAACTAGTCACGGAGCCCAACAGAGGACAGGTAACTCTGGATTTAATATTGTGCAGTACACAGGACCTGGTTAGAGATGTAAACGTTACTGAGCCATTGGGGAACAGTGATCATGCTGCGATCCGTTTTAACGTACACGTTGGGGGAAGAATACCAGGCAAATCTCTAACAAAAACTCTTGACTTCCGATGGGCAGACTTCCCCCAAATGAGGAGGCTGGTTAGAAGGAGGTTGAAAGGGAGGGTAAAAAGAGTCCAATCTCTCCAGAGTGCACGGAGGCTGCTTAAAACAACAGTAATAGAGGCCCAGCAGAGGTGTATACCGCAAAGAAAGAAGGGCTCCACTAAATCCAGGAGGGTGCCCGCATGGCTAACCAGCCAAGTTAGAGAGGCTGTGAAGGGCAAGGAAGCTTCCTTCCATAAATGGAAGTCTTGCCCTATTGAGGAGAATGAAAAGGAACATAAACTGTGGCAAAAGAAATGGAAGAAGGTGATACGGGAGGCCAAGCGAGACTATGAGGAATGCATGGCCAGCAACATTAAGGGGAATAATAAAAGCTTCTTCAAATATGTTAGAAGCAGGAAACCCGCCAGAGAAGCGGTTGCCCCTCTGGATGGTGAGGGAGGGAAAGGGGAGATAAAAGGAGACTTAGAGATGGCAGAGAAATTAATTGAGTTCTTTGCATCTGTCTTCACGGCAGAAGACCTCGGGCAGATACCGCTGCCCGAACGGCCCCTCCTGACCGAGGATTAAGTCAGATAGAGGTTAAAAGAGAAGATGTTTCAGACCTCATTGATAAATTAAAGATCAAGAAGTCACCGGGCCCTGATGGCATCCACCCAAGAGTTATTAAGGAATTGAAGAATGAAGTTGCAGATCTCTTGACTAAGGTATGCAACTTGTCCCTCAAAACGGCCACAGTGCCAGAAGATTGGAGGATAGCAAATGTCACGCCTATTTTTAAAAAGGGAAAGAGGGGGGAGCCTAACATCCATACCGGGTAAGATGGTGGAATGCCTCATCAAAGATAGGATCTCAAAACACATAGACCAACAGGCCTTGCTGAGGGAGAGTCAGCATGGCTTCTGTAAGAGTAAGTCTTGCCTCACGAACCTTATAGAATTCTTTGAAAAGGTCAACAGGCATGTGGATGTGGGAGAACCCATGGACATTATATATCTGGACTTTCAGAAGGAATTCGACGCGGTCCCTCACCAAAGGCTACTGAAAAAACTCCACAATCAGGGAATTAGAGGACAGGTCCTCTCGTGGATTGAGAACTGGTTGGAGGCCAGGAAGCAGAGAGTGGGTGTCAATGGGCAATTTTCACAATGGAGAGAGGTGAAAAGCGGTGTGCCCCAAGGATCTGTCCTGAGACCGGTGCTTTTCAACCTCTTCATAAATGACCTGGAGACAGGGTTGAGCATTGAAATGGCTAAGTTTGCAGACAACACCAAACTTTTCCGAGTGATGAAGACCAGAAGTGATTGTGAGGAGCTCCAGAAGGATCTCTCCAGACTGGCGGAATGGGCAGCAAAATGGCAGATGCGCTTCAATGTCAGTAAGTGTAAAGTCATGCACATTGGGGCAAAAAATCAAAACTTTAGATATAGGCTGATGGGTTCTGAGCTGTCTGTGACAGATCAGGAGAGAGATCTTGGGGTGGTGGTGGACAGGTCGATGAAAGTGTCGACCCAATGTGCGGTGGCAGTGAAGAAGGCCAATTCTATGCTTGGGATCATTAGGAAGGGTATTGAGAACAAAACAGCTAGTATTATAATGCCGTTGTACAAATCGATGGTAAGGCCACACCTGGAGTATTGTGTCCAGTTCTGGTTGCCGCATCTCAAAAAAGACATAGTGGAAATGGAAAAGGTGCAAAAGAGAGCGACTAAGATGATTATGGGGCTGGGGCACCTTCCTTATGAGGGAAGGCTACGGCGTTTGGGCCTCTTCAGCCTAGAAAAGAGATGCCTGAGGGGGGACATGATTGAGACATACAAAATTATGCAGGGGATGGACAGAGTGGATAGGGAGATGCTCTTTACACTCTCACATAATACCAGAACCAGGGGACATCCACTAAAATTGAGTGTTGGGCGGGTTAGGACAGACAAAAGAAAATATTTCTCTACTCAGCGTGTGGTCGGTCTGTGGAACTCCTTGCCACAGGATGTGGTGATGGTGTCTAGCCTAGACACCTTTAAAAGGGGATTGGACAAGTTTCTGGAGGAAAAATCCATTATGGGGTACAAGCCATGATGATGTGTATGCGCAACCTCCTGATTTTAGAAATGGGTTATGTCAGAATGCCAGATGCAAGGGAGGGCACCAGGATGAGTTCTCTTGTTATCTGGTGTGCTCCCTGGGGCATTTGGTGGGCCGCTGTGAGATACAGGAAGCTGGACTAGATGGGCCTTTGGCCTGATCCAGTGGGGCTGTTCTTATGTTGTTATGTTCTTATGTTAATTTACATTTAAAATTTGAATAAATTTACATAAGTTTACATAAATGAATATATTAACGATGAACTTATATGAATGAATGAAGGTCTTGCAATAGTTCAAGGCCTATAAAAGGCCTTACACAAAGCAGGGCCGGCCTTTCCTTTGCTGCCACTGCTGCATCACAGACATGAAACAGCTAGCAGTGAAGGGAGCCCTTGTCCACATCCCACATGAGAGGTTGAACTGTTGGCCATCACACTGAGAGCAGTTGTGTCAGGCCAGCACGGGCTCTAGCAAGTCTCCAGAGGGCCAGAGCTCATTGGAGACTGGGGGCTCCCAGTGGACCGGATTGGGAGTCCTTGAGGGCCGCAAGTGGCCCCAGGGCCAAGTTTTGGGCACCCCTGTGCTAGAGGGCCCAATGCATCCAACTTTCCAGTACTGATGCAACCATACCAATGGGGCAGGTACAGTGGCGTCACTAGGATTCGCGTCACCCGGTGTGGGAGGCCAGCGCGTCACCCCCTGCAGTGGGTGGGGCAGCACTCCAGGTGGTGGGCGTAGTGATCTACCATTGCCCTGCCCCCACTAGTTTTTTGGCTGTATCTTTTGATAGAATAAAGACCCCCCCCCGGGTGCCAGCTTACTAACACCCTATTGGAGCATTTCTCGAACTTTTAGCACTGGAACCCACTTTTTAGAATGACAATCTGTCCAGGACCCATCATAAAGCAAATTAAAATAAATAATTATAAATAAATTAAAGTAAAATCAATAAATAAGGGAAAGCCAGCCCTATTCCACCAAGTGAATTTTCTCTGTAGCCTGCCTTCAAGAACACCCCCCAAAAAGCATCAGTAAGATTTTCACCCCTACCCAGTACGCAGTTCAATTTAAGTTCTCATATTTCAGGCATATCACTATCTGAACCCACCTGGCTTTACAAGTCTGAGAGCCCAATCCTATGCCTGTCTACTCAGAAGTAAGTCCCATTATAGTCAGTGGATAGGATTGCACCCTAGAACAGAAAAAAATTCACCTTACCCTGTCAAGCCTCTGTTTCATTCTTTTTATTGGGGGGCTGGAGCATTTGTTGAGCTCCAGTTGCATCAAATCAGGTGGCCTCACATTTCCCTTTGCCTGACCTGCCCAGGAGCCAAGGCACATTTGCTTACTCACGAGTAAACATGACCATGTGGCTTAGTTTTGCTTTCCATAGGGCTCAATACATTCGCCAGCTTGGAGGGAGGGACCTTCTTCTCGGGTGTTTTGGAGGGGCTACATTCATTGGATCAGGACCATTCTGGTGTTGTGGGATTGCTCTCAGCCTTCCCTTTCAGATGGATGAAGGCACATTCACCTACTCACAAGTAAACGCATGATATGGCTTGGTTTCACTTTCCACTGGGCTCCATGCATTTTTTGTTTTCCAGTTTTTTGCCAATCGCTTTTGATCGAAAGGTGATATTTCACTCCAGTTTTTTGCATTGCATTCATCTCGAAATTCCACATCCAATGGTATATAACATGATGGTATTATTCCTAACCACTGCTATTTTAGCGTGTCACCCTCCCAGTGCATGTCACCCCCCTCTTGCGTGTCACCTGGTGCGGTCCGCACCCCCTGCACCCCTCTAGCGATGCCACTAGGCAGTTTGCAACAGCCTGCAGTTGAGGGACAATCATGGAGGCCTCCTCAATGTAAGGAAACATTTGTTCCCTTACCTTGGGGCTGGAAATGTGGTGGTGACATAATGACTTAATCACATCTCCCCAACTTTCTGGACTCCTGCACTGGTTTAAATGTGAAAGCCTGCCTCCAGACCGCCTCCATTCGGCAACCTTCAACCCTTTCTACGTAGTCCCCATCACTTTGTTTTCTTGCTGGCATGAGCCAAAAACGTTATAGGTGGTAAGAGCTCAAGGCAACTGGGCCTGGAAAGAGCTGAAAATCACCAAATGGAGGCTTGAACAGTGTGGTGTAACTTCTCCCCAAGGTCACATCTGGGGCAGCCCACACCAGCCACACTGCCGATGTGACACCACTGCATAGAGTCTTTCTTTCTTTCTCCTGTGGGGTGGGATAATCATATGAAGCTGCCATACACAGAATCCACCCATTGGGTAATTTAGCTCAATATTCGCAACTCTGACTTGCAGCAACCCTCCTTGTTGGCAACCTTCAGTCTCGAAAGACTATGGTATCGTGCTCTGAATGGTGGTTCTGGCACAGCGTCTAGTGTGGCTGAAAAGGCCAATTCGGGAGTGACAATCCCTTCCACACCGGGAGCAAGTGCAGTCTGTCCCTGGTCTGTCTCCCTGGCTATGGGCCTTCCTTCTTTGCCTCTTAGCCTCAGACTGTTGGCCAAGTGTCTCTTCAAACTGGGAAAGGCCATGCTGCACAGCCTGCCTCCAAGCGGGCTGCTCAGAGGCAGGGGTTTCTCACTTGTTGAGGTCCACTCCTAAGGCCTTCAGATCCCTCTTGCAGATGTCCTTGTATCGCAGCTGTGGTCTACCTGTAGGGCGCTTTCCTTGCACGAGTTCTCCATAGAGGAGATCCTTTGGGATCCGGCCATCATCCATTCTCACGACATGACCGAGCCAACCCTAGCAACCCTCCAAGGTCTCAGATATAAACAGAGTTCTGTTTTCATACTGTATTTTAATTTGCTTTGATAATTGCACTAAGCAGTGGTGTCACTAGAGTTTATGTCCCCAGTGCATTACCCCCATGATGAACCTCCTCCCACACAGTAGGCATGGCGATGCACCATTGCTCCACCCTCTCTGTCTTTTTGGCAATAACATTTTATAGAATAGAGATATTTCAACATGATATTTT
This sequence comes from Tiliqua scincoides, assembly GCF_035046505.1. NCBI lineage: Eukaryota > Metazoa > Chordata > Lepidosauria > Squamata > Scincidae > Tiliqua > Tiliqua scincoides. The sequence goes on along the minus strand of NC_089823.1, from coordinate 217,756,905 downwards.
TCTTTGTGTTCTGTATGAAATTACACATCGAATGCAATATAATATGATGCTATTATTCAAAAATACCAAGATTTTAAAAATTTTGGCCAGTCGTGTGATGTCAAACCCCCCCCTCCCCCGTGCGCATCACCCAGTGTGGCCCACACCCTCATACACCTCCTTAGTGATGTCATGGGCACTAAGCCACCTTGAACTTTGGAAAGGCAGCATCTCAATGTTTTAAATTAAAATAAAAATCCATTACACTCATTAGCAGAAATTTCCCCAAAGTTACAGGAGCCTATAGAAGTGAGAATCTCATATTGCCAGTTTGTAATGGCCTTGGACACTGAGTTTTTGCTGTGTGACAGCATTTGGTTATAGTCAGAAAATGAGTGGAATGCTGTAAATGTAAACGTTTAAAAAAATATAAAAACAGTGCCTAGATTCTGGCAACCACAATGGTTTAATTTAAGTCAAGACTCTTTAAACATACATTTCATTGGTTGCTTCTCCCTCCTTCTGCAAATCATTAGAAAAGTAGAAAAAGAGCTAGTCTTTTTTATTACAGGACTCTCCAGGACTTCACAGAGGAATTTTTCTGTGCCCTTCCTGGAAATGCCAGTGAACCTGGAACCTTCTGAATGCAAAATTGTGCTCCCTCCCCAGATGATTAATCTGTTTGAGATGTTTCCAAAGACAGCAGTTCTACAAATAAAACTAAGACAACTGTTTTTCTTCAGTTGAAAGTTTGTTTATTCCAATCATTTGGGACGTAGCACGGTATTCCTTTTAGATTTGTGTGTACATGTGTCTGTGTATACCAGAATGGAGGAAAATAAGCTGTACAGCTGCAGGATTGAAAAAGTAACATTTTCGTATTACTAGTAGTAAGAAGTAGTAGTAGTATTGGCAACCTTCAGTCTCGAAAGACTATGGTATCGCGCTCTGAAAGGTGGTTCTGGCACAGCGTCTAGTGTGGCTGAAAAGGCCAATCCGGGAGTGGCAATCCCTTCCACACCGGGAGCAAGTGCAGTCTGCCCCTGGTCTGTCTCCCTGGCTATGGGCCTTCCTTCTTTGCCTCTTAGCCTCAGACTGTTGGCCAACTGTATATTCTACTTTCTGTTATAGACGTACATCCCAATCCTAACTAACGTTATGTGCTGCGAGGCTGCAGTGCCAAAATATCTGCTGTATCCAGCGCAGGAAGAGAGATGGAGGTCTCCTCAAGGTAAGGGGATATTTGTCCCCTTTTCCTGGGATAAGCCCCAGCAGTTGCTATGGGGCTACTCAGGCATGTGCCAGCAAAATTGCTGGTGCACGTCCGAGCATCCCCGTGTCAGAAAATCAGGCCCGGGAAGGGAGATAGGATATGGTATTAGCCCCTGCCACAATTCCTGCCCCCTCCCAGGTCTGATTCACCCCACCCTGTCTTCCTCACCCTCCTTGTGCCTCACCACCACCCAGCAGGAGCTTACCTGCTCCGTCAGGCACTCCATACGATCTGGTATTGGCAGGCTGGTGCAGGAGCATGTATGCAGGCTTGGTGCCAGGAGCATCTATACTGGCGCAACATGCTTTCAGGCATGTTTGCGACAGTGCATGTGCTTGTTCCACCGATGGTTAGGATTGCACTGTTAGCTCTCTTGGCCAATGTGTGAAAATCCATTAAATTTCTCTAGTGATAAGTGGCATCATATGATGAGGATGGCAGCAAAATGTGGCCATCCTCAGTGAAGGGAGGAAGATCCTACAAACATAGGGTGTGTTAGAAACAAATTCATTTGTAAATTAAAAAGAAAATAGCTGTTTTGGTGGCAAATAGCAGCTTGGAGGTGCCATTGGCAGGATAACTATACAAGGGAAAAATCTCTTCCCTGTGCACTGTGACTGAATCCCACTTCCCAATCACTCCAGCTGCTTTTTGTTATGGAGGCATTTTCATTCTTAAACATGCCTCTTAATAATCCATTTTTGTTACCATGTGCTTTGGCCCATAGCGACCCTCAAAGCAGCTCACAGTCAAAACAAAAATGCAATAAAATAATCCTCTTAACAAATTGAATCAAATTCATTAAAAATGTTCATCATAAAAACAACAGAAACCGAAATCACTAAACACTCACAGAGAGAGAGAGAGAGAGAGAGAGAGAGAGAGAGAGAGAGAGAGAGCAAATGATCAGACATAAGGGCTTGTCTGAAAAGGACTATCTTTGCAGTCTTTCTAAAGGATGAGAAAAAGGTGACCTAATGTGCCTCCCAGAGAAGGAAACTTTCAGAGTCACCCCCAAAAAGACCCTGTCACATGGCCCAGCAATTTAATTTGCAGATGGAAGTGGAATACAGCCTCTCTCAGTGATCTTAATGGGCAGGTGGAGTGACAGGGGAAAATACAGTCCCTTGCATAACCTTTGATCCATACTATTTAGGGCTTAAAAGGTCATAACCAGCATTTAGATTGGACTTGGAAATGAACAAGGAACAGGTGGAGATGAAATGATATTAAAATAATTGTTTCATATAAAGAGCCCTATTAACAGCTTGGCAGCACCAATCTATACCAGTTGGTTTCTGAACGTTCTTCAAATGTAGTCCCATGTAGAGAGAACATATTGCAGTCTTCCAACCTGAATAGAACCAAAGCTGTAAGTTTCTTGTTGAAAAAACGTTATATGAATATTCTAAATACAATGGCTAGACTTGCCTTCTCCAGGGAGGCTGCAGTTGGCCCACCAGCCAAAGCTGCGGTAAAGGACTCTTGGCCGCTACTACATCCTGGCCTTTCAGGAGCAGAGCTGGATCCAAGAGGAATACCTTCAAGCTGTGCACCTGGCCTTTCTGCGGGAATGCAACCCATCCAGAACCAGCTGAGTAACCATTCCCGGATCAGCTTTCTTCCTGACCAATAGCATCTCCATCTTGTCTGGATTAAGTCTCAGCTTGCATAGTGCACTACAGCTATTGAATTTCCAGCCTTTGGGCCAATTTTTACCTCATCTTCTATTCAGTTTGGCCAGTTTCTTTGTGGGTGATCTAGTAGCACGAAACAGATGTTTACTGAACAATTCATAACAATATTTTACTATTAATTATAAAGCACTGTAAAAATCTAAGTGCCAAACTGAAGACTGGTAATACAGTGCCCAGAATGTAAAAGGGATCCCTGATCAAATATACTGATTTAATTGTAAACATTGTGACCAGGATTAACTCCTTCTTCTCCCTCCCACTGATTTTCCTTATCTTCAGTCTTTATGATCTGATACACTTGAATCATGACCTTGGATTATGATTGTGATTTTGACCTAGAAGTCAGTGTCTTGGGACGGTACTATTTCTCTTTGCACCAAGCAAAGAAGTACTTTGTACTTCAGCCCATAATATTTCTTGGGTATCCTGTAGAATGAACTGTGATACTTTGTCCTGTAGATTGTCATATGGTGGCTTCCTGGCAGCACCTAAGAGTAATAAATCTTACTTTATGAGAATGTAGCCATTGGCGGAACTAGAAGATAGATTGTATGCTCTCTGATAAATTACCTGCCTTCAGACTTGAAGGCCCAACCCCAGTAGCAGAAATGAGAGAGACTAGAGTAATTCAGAAAAACTTACCAAGTTATTGTAGGTCGTATTAAGCAATGTCTATAGTATGACAGAAGATAACCAGTACAATTGAATCATGTAAAAAGTAAGGAGTTTAATGAGGAAAATATGTCTCTGTGACACTCCTTTTGATGATGCTGTTTTGCGAGTTTTTCATTTTAAGTGAGAGGCCACAGGCCACCACAGAGTTAAGCAACTCTAAAGCTATTGAAATGACAGTGCAGTCCTAACCTTACCATATGCTGGTCAGTAGCCGCTGTGCAGTCGATGGTGTCACAGATGTGCCATAAAGCATGTTTGCAATGACTCATGAGCAAGCTGTGTTGGTGGGAAGGCCTGCACTGTCCCACTGGTGCTGAATCCAAAGTGGTGGCCTCTGGAGCAGGTGAGAGCTGTTCTGTGAGGTGCAGGGATGGGGGAGAATGGAACAGGGTGGGGAGGGGATGTTTCTGAGCAGGGAAGGGCAGAACAGAGGGTCGATCAGGACCGGAAGGGGACGGGACCAGCGAAGCAGGTTTTAAACAAGTTCAGGGAAGAAATGTTTTCTTACTCCGAGTAGACCTCCAGCCTGCTCCTAATCAGCACTGGATATGGCATGGGCTGTGTGACCCCATCACCCAGGGACATTCAGAATCTCCTTGTCTGTAAGCATTGGGCTTTGATTCCATTTTGCTAGTTTCTTTCTGCTTTAGTTGAGAAGATTAACGTGAATATGGTATTTTCTAGGTCACTGCAAAACTGCAGGGGCTCCAAATTGATAATGGCCATTTCTCATAATACATCTCATGTTGGGGAAAACTGTCTACCCTATAATATGTGAGTAGTTGGTTGAATTGTTTCTTCTCTCATCACCCCCCTGCCTGGAGCATACATTGAGAAGCTATAATAAATCCATGCTATCTTGCATATTTCTAAGAATGTTGCTTAGAGCTGATTGCAGGTTTCCCAATGAAACAAAAACTTCATTCAACTGTTCTAATTGCATGTAAATGTTATATGTGTTTTCCAAGTTGGATTGCATATTCTGTGTGGTTTTATACAGATTCACTGACAGATTTACTGCCCAATCCTATCCTCCATTATTGGCTCCAATGCAGCATCTGTATAGTGCTGTTGACTGTTCAAAATGCAAGAACGTACATTACGTTCTTGTAATCCCTACAATAACCCTGTAAGGTAGTGTTATGTTTGTAATTCATCCGTTCCTTAATCCAGGCCAGTGTTCAGAAAATCCTGAGTTAGTCATAGACTGCATTCCAAGACTTATATTAACTTAAAAGGACAGGGAGGATTCAAATGGATAGCAGTCCATTTGTGGCTATACACGGGAACAAACTTCAGTTTTAAATTCTTAACAGAGCGGTCTCATCTTGTTCTTAACAGCCCTTGGCCCTCTGTTCAGGTAGATCAGTATCAACCACATCCAGGTATAACCTAATTATCCACAAATTCGAGAGAGCACAGCCATCTGACTTGCCACTCCTTGCCACAGGATGTAGTGCTGGCGTCTAGCCTAGACGCCTTTAAAAGGGGATTGGACAAGTTTCTGGAGGAAAAATCCATTATGGGGTACAAGCCATGATGTGTATGTGCAACCTCCTGATTTTAGAAATGGGTTAAGTCAGAATGCCAGATGTAGGGGAGGGCACCAGGATGAGGTCTCTTGTTATCTGGTGTGCTCCCTGGGGCATTTGGTGGGCCACTGTGAGATACAGGAAGCTGGACTAGATGGGCCTATGGCCTGATCCAGTGGGGCTGTTCTTATGTTCTTATGTTCTGACAATCCATCAATCACTCTCTCTTCAGACACTTAGAACACTCCCAGGCAAGCGGCCCCTCCCTTCCCCCTGAGTATGTAAAAGAATGCAAGTAATTATCACATTCTCCATTCTTTCCCTATGCTGGGCTCCAGGGGAAAGGAGGGGTTGCTGGCTCAGAGCAAAGCCTTTCTAAGCACATGGAGAGAGACGATTGCCTCTGTGTGCATTACAAAAGGTCAGCAAGGCTGTTTTTAAATGGCTGAGCAAAAGGACATTGTTTTTTAAATGGATTTGCTTTAGTGTGATTGTTGCCATCCACTTGAGTTCTGGGAACTCAACCTGTATTGCAGATGGAGGGTTGGGACTGAAGCTCACTTGCTTCAGGCCGCCTGGCCACATGGCCAAAGCAAGGTTCAAACCAGGAATGTTTGGATTCATTGCTCAGTCTCTTCACTGCTATGCTACACAAAGTTCCATGATTCTGTGAAATGTCCCTTTCTGTTTTTCAATTGCATGCGGTTCAAGCAGCGTTACACATATACCGCAAACTGTGTTGGGAAGGCAATTCCTTATATTTTTATACTTTTTACAAGTTTTATACTTTTTAAAAGTTTAAAATTAAAAGTTCCTCCTTTTAATGGAGTATGAACATCGCATATCAACTTGCTACACTCGAAAATCATCACTGCACTTATAACATGGATTGAGTAGCCCAATTATTCCAGAATTGTTTCTGTTCATTGCAAGAAGTGGATGAAAAAGGCTGCCAGGGAGGGGTGGATGTAGGAGTTCCCAACTATTATGAACACCACTTTTTTTTTCATTTTCCCCCCTCAGTGAGTGGTGTGTGCAGACTATATAATATATGTATCAGGACATAATGAGCTGCTTGCGTCAAGCAGTATACTATTTCTTATCCAGTAAATACAGTATTTTGTTTGGTTGAAGTCCCATCTTGATATCTCGCCAGACAGATCACCAGCCAAAGACTGTCTAGCTCCCCCTAGATCTTAGCTGGAGTTCTAATCAGGTATGGCTGATTGTCAATGGGTTGATTGCCAGAATGCCCAAGCCATTTACCTCTGTTACCTCCTGAGGAAAAACAGATCTGTAAGAATCCTAATGAAGTTGCTTTCCATTGCTGTTGCTTAAATTACCAGGCCTGAGGAGCAATGTAATACTGGGGGTGTACTATCGTCCTCCAGAGCAGAAACCGGAAGGGGACCTTGACATGAGGATACAGATCAGGGAGGTGACAAGGAGGGACAGGGTTGTAATCATGGGGGACTTCAATTATCCTCATATAGACTGGGTCAATTTGTGTTCTGGTCACGAAAAGGAGACCAGATTTCTTAACATGTTAAATGACTGTGCCTTAGAGCAGCTAGTCATGGAGCCCACCAGAGGACAGGTGACTCTGGATTTAATATTGTGCAGTACTCAGGACCTGGTTAGAGATGTCAATGTTATGGAGCCGTTGGGGAACAGTGATCATGCTGTGATCCATTTTGACATGCACGTCGGGGAAGAATACCGGGCAAATCTCTCACAAAAACCCTTGACTTCCGACGAGCAGAATTCTCTCAAATGAGGCTGGTTAGAAGGAGGTTGAAAGGGAAGGTAAAAAGAGTCCAAGCTCTCCAGAGTGCATGGAGGCTGCTTAAAACAACAGTTATAGCCCAGCGGAAGTGTATACTGCAAAGGAAGAGCTCGACTAAGTCCAAGAGGGTGCCCACATGGCTAACCAGCCAAGTTAGAGAGGCCGTAAAGGGCAAGGAACCTTCCTTCCATAAATGGAGTCTTGCCCTAATGAGGAGAATAAAAAGGAACATAAACTGTGACAAGAGAAATGTAAGAAGGTGATACGGGAGGCCAAGCAAGACTATGAGGAACGCATGGCCAGCAGCATTAAGGGGAATAATAAAAGCTTCTTCAAATATGTTAGAAGCAGGAAACCCACCAGAGAAGCAGTTGGCCCTCTGGATGGTGAGGGAGGGAAAGGGGAGATAAAAGGAGACTTTGAGATGGCAGAGAAATTAAATCTTTGCATCTGTCTTCACGGCAGAAGACCTCGGGCAGATACCGCTGCCCGAACGGCCCCTCCTGACCGAGGAGTTAAGTCAGATAGAGGTTAAAAGAGAAGATGTTTCAGACCTCATTGATAAATTAAAGATCAAGAAGTCACCGGGCCCTGATGGCATCCACCCAAGAGTTATTAAGGAATTGAAGAATGAAGTTGCGGATCTCTTGACTTAAATATGCAACTTGTCCCTCAAAACGGCCACAGTCCCAGAGGACTGGAGGATATTATTATTATTATTATTATTATTATTATTATTATTATTATTATTATTATTATTATTAAACAGTATTTATATATCGCTTTTTAACTAAAAGTTCACAAAGCGGTTTACAGAGAAAAATCAAATAACTAAATGGCTTCCTGTCCCAAAAGGGCTCACAATCTAAAAAGATGCAAATGAATACCAGCAGACAGCCACTAGAACAGACAGTGCTGGGGTGAGGTGAGCCAGTTACTCTCCCCCTGCTAAAAAAGGAGCACCCACTTGAAAAAGTGCCTCTTACCGAATTAGCAGGGGTTAGCAAATGTCATACCAATCTTTAAAAAGGGAAAGATTGGGGACCCAGGAAACTATAGGCCGGTCAGCCTAACATCTATACCAGGTAAGATGGTGGAATGCCTCATCAAAGATAGAATCCCAAAACACACAGATGAACAGGCCCTGCTGAGGGAGAATCAGCATGGCTTCTGTAAGGGTAAGTCTTGCCTCACGAACCTTTTAAAATTCTTTGAAAAGGTCAACAGGCATGTAGATGTGGGAGAACCCGTGGACATTATATATCTGAACTATCAGATGGTGGTCGACACGGTCCCTCACCAAAGGCTACTGAAAAAACTCCACAGTCAGGGAATTAGAGGACAGGTCCTCTCATGGATTGAGAAATGGTTGAAGACCAGGAAACAGAGAGTGGGTATCAATGGGCAATTTTCACAATGGAGGGAGATTAAAAGCAGTGTGCCCCAAGGATCTGTCCTGGGACCGGTGCTTTTCAATCTCTTCTTAAATGACCTGGAGACAGGGTTGAGCAGTGAGGTGGCTAAGTTTGCAGACGACGCCAAACGTGATTGTGAGGAGCTCCAGAAGGATCTCTCCAAACTGGCAGTATGGGCAGCAAAATGGCAGATGTGTTTCAATGTCAGTAAGTGTAAAGTCATGCACATTAGGGCAAAAAATCAAAACTTTAGTTATAGGCTGATGGGTTCTGAGCTGTCTGTGACAGATCAGGAGAGAGATCTTGGGGTGGTGGTGGACAGGTCGATGAAAGTGTCGACCCAATGTGCGGCAGCAGTGAAGAAGGCCGCTATCTATGATCTATGCTTGGGATCATTAGGAAGGGTATTGAGAACAAAACGGCTAGTATTATAATGCCGTTGTACAAATCTATGGTAAGGCCACACCTGGAGTATTGTGTCCAGTTCTGGTCACCACATCTCAAAAAGGACATAGTGGAAATGGAAAAGGTGCAAAAGAAAGCAACTAAAATAATTATTGGGCTGGGGCACCTTCCTTATGAGGAAAAGCTACGACGTTTAGGCCTCTTCAGCCTAGAAAACAGACGCCTGAGGGGGGATATGATTGAGACATACAAAATTATGCATGGGAAGGATAAAGTGGATAGAGAGATGCTCTTTACACTCTCACATAACACCAGAACCAGGGGACATCCACTAAAATTGAGTGTTGGGAGGGTTAGGACAGACAAAAGAAAATATTTCTTTACTCAGCGTGTGGTCAGTCTGTGGAACTTTTTGCCGCAGAATGTGGTGACGGCATCTGGCCTGAATGCCTTTAAAAGGGGATTGGACAAGTTTCTGGAGGAAAAATCCATTATGGATTACAAGCCATGATGTGTATGTGCAACCTCCTGATTTTAGAAATGGGCTATGTCAGAATGCCAGATGCAAGGGAGGACACCAGGATGCAGGTCTCTTGTTATCTGGTGTGCTCCCTGGGGCATTTGTTGGGCATTTGTTGGGCTGCTGTGAGATACAGGAAGCTGGACTAGATGGGCCTATGGCCTGATTCAGTGGGGCTGTTCATATGTTCTTATGCTATGGTTTTGTCATGCTGCAGTGTTCTGATAAATGGAGAGCGTCCTATAATGCAGGGGACAACAGAATAATAATAGGAGCTATATATTTGAGAGGGATGAGGAACCATACATAGTGCTTCAGTGTTCACCAGTTCCCCGAAGACAAATGTATTGTGAGAGGAAGAATATGGTTGGTGGGGCTTTCAGAGATATGGGTAGATGACAGGACAAAGGCATGACCAATGACCAAGACAAGCATCATCATAGGATCAAAGGGTTTTTTTAGAAGGCCTAGAGCAGGATTTTCAAACGCATTTCATACAGCGGGCTGAATAGCACTCATGATATCTATTGAGGGCCAGGTGTGTTTTCACAAAACAGGAAGTGACGTCATTAAGCAGGTCATGACTGAAAATAAGCACTTTTTTCTCATTAGCTGCAAATGGCAGAAGAGAAAATATGCAAATCTTGATCATATTTTCAGGATATGGGACAGCCCAATTAACATGTTGGCTACCCTTTCAGCTATGACACTTCAGCACAGCTCTGCAACTGAGAACAGCTGATGGTGGTGCTGAGAGAATCTGAGGGCCTGATAAAAGCTTCTGGGGCCACATCCAGCCCACAGGCCTTATGTTTGACACACCTGGCCTAGAGTGAGGCTCAGGGGAATGGCCATGGACTGAGAAGTTTGTGAATGATCACTTTGCATCCTGCAAGGTGTCACATCTTGGTTCCCCTTGTAGGGGATGCAAGGAGACTGAGAGAAGTGTGGATTGCAACCATTGGTACAGACTGTGTTCTGGAGGATGGAAAGCCTAGCTTCTGTCTACCCTCTTCTAATTTTCTGGGTATCTGTGTGAAAATTATATTTTTATACAAAGTGTTACAACATTCTTTATTGGGGCATTCCCATTATTAGATCTCAGATTTGCAATTCACACTCATCTGTCATCTGAAGTCAGGTAAGCCAATTGTACATCCTTTCACCTGATTTCAAGTAGTGTGTGAATCTCTTCAGATGTCCCATCCCTGGAGACCTTCTCGTACATTTTTATAAAAATAATGCCCTGAATGGTTTGCTCATTCATACCTTATGGATATTTTTTTATACTGTGCAATAAAGTTAATATAAGCTTGTAAGTTGAATGCCCTGAGACAGGGTTTCTCAAACTGTGGGTCGTGACCTACTTGGTGGGTTGCAACCTGATTGTTGGTAGGTTGTGAAGCTTTAGCTGATAAGCTGGTAGCTGAGAAGGTAAATGCATGGAGCCCTATGGAAAGTGAAACTGAGCCATATTTGCCTTAGTCCACTGGTTCTCAAATTGGTGGGTCACGACCCACCAGTTTGTGTAAACCTTCCCCCATCCCTTTAAGGGGAGGGAAGGGGGGAGGCAGTGACGCGATCCCCAGGATTCCACCGCAAATGGAGTGAGGAGGGGTGCTTTCACTTACTGTGGGCTTCTGCAAGCAGCAGGAGGTGCGGGGAGCCCTGCGCAGCTCTCCGCATGGCTCCCTGGAGCTTGGAATGTTTAGAAACATTTTAGCACAAACCATTTCCAGTTTCTCATCATAGCTAGGAGATGGTTTGAGCGCACTCTTTCTGAACATTCAATGCCTCGGGGAGCCCACACTTGGATTGGTTCTATGTATACAGAGCTTATGCATATTCCCTTGCACACAGGTATGCTCTGCTCACCGTGTTGGTTAACCCTAAGGATTCTATAGCTCTTTTTAGATCTTCACATTCTGTTAAAGTTTCCAGTCATTTTGAGCAAGCCTGCAGGCATGCAGATGTACTCATGTAGACTCTGAATACAAAGAGCCAGGCAGCTGTGGCAGTTTGGGCAAGAACAATGGGTAAGATCCAGCTTCCTCTGCAGACCCTGATGGAGAGTCTCTCTCTCTCTCCATGAAAGGAAGGGCTTACATGTCCTAGCAATAGTAAGTGTACTGTAGTGATGGGGGGGGCCTCTGTTTTTATCCCATCATTACTACTAAGCTTTATGCAACCTGTACTAAGGTCATGTACCTGAGAGACAGTGCTTGTTAGTACCAAATTCTGTTACCTTTCCTGCCAAATTTTGCCACTCCTCCTTACGAGCATGTACACAAACACCAGCAGCCCCCCACTGAGGACAGTATCTGCTTCTTAGGGCGCAATCCTAACCAAGTTTCGAGCACTGACTTAGCCGCAATGCAGCCCCAACGTAAGGTAACAAACATGCCCTTACTTTGAGGAAGCCCCCTTGACCGCCTCCCCACTGCGGGATGGAGTGCATGCCGCATTGGCACAGCTATGTCAGTTCTAGGAAGTTGGTTAGGATTGCGCCCTAAATTGGTGGCAGAGAGGATCACTTCCAGCAGGCTCTCCACTTGGCTATTTAGAAGCCTATTTAGAAGGCTATTTAGAAGCAGCGGCTCTGGAGCAAGAGGTGAGCCCCTCCCTCTTCTTGCTCGCTGTTCAAGAGAATGAGCGTGAAGATGATGGAGCAAGGATAAGATGATGGTGGATTGGGGCAGGCAAGCATGCAGGCGCTGGATGCAGGCGGGGCCAGTTTGCCTTCTCCCCCAGTCCGCCACTCAAAACAAGCATTTCAGCCTCATGGCTGGTATGTATGTAACTTTTAAAACTATATAGATATCTGTGATACAAGGACATCTGCAAGAGGGATCTGAAGGCCTTAGGAGTGGACCTCAACAAGTGGGAAACCCTGGCCTCTGAGCAGCCCGCTTGGAGGCAGGCTGTGCAGCATGGCCTTTCCCAGTTTGAAGAGACACTTGGCCAACAGTCTGAGGCAAAGAGGCAAAGAAGGAAGGTCCATAGCCAGGGAGACAGACCAGGGACAGACTGCACTTGCTCCCAGTGTGGAAGGGATTGTCACTCCTGAATTGGCCTTTTCAGCCACACTAGATGCTGTTCCAGAACCACCTTTCAGAGCGTGATACCATAGTCTTTCGAGACTGAAGGTTGCCAACATAAGATATCTCCTTCTATAACAGAATGAAATAAATCAAAGTCACTTTTGTCCATTAAAAAACCCATTAGTGTGTGACCATTAAGTGTTATTTACTAATCTAAAGAAAATGGATTGAAGATGGAATAAGCAGAAACACAGCTGGCACTATAAAAGTGTCTTGAAAAAACGAATTTTCCCCTGCAAAAAACAATAAGTGAATCCAACCATGGCTGCTTAGTTATAAGCATTGCATTGGGGCACAAGAGGAACCAACTGCATTTCTTTGTATTGTGGTGTCCAGCTGAGAAATATAACCAATAAAATGCTTTATTCCCTCCACACTGCACTGACATTTTCCTTATCAATATGTTCCACACAATGTCTCATCAATCTTGTCTGGCAGGTCCATGTCTGAAATTGTTTTCAAAAGCAATTGGTTTGTTTTTAAATTATGCTAAAATTTTGTTCATTTGTTGCATCGCCTAATAAAAATAAATGATTTCTCTGAACTTCTGAGAACTAAGTGCTAGTACGATGTAATGCTAGCTTCCTCTTTACTATGGTTAAAAGAGCGGGAGCCAGTCAAGGACATGTGCTCCCATTCCTCACACAATGCTTTTAGGAGCAACCCCCATCTTAATTAAGGTTAAGGAATATATGTGCATCACCCTTAACCGTAAGAACATAAGAAGAGCCCCGCTGGATCAGTCCAAAGGGCCATCTAGGCCAGTTTCCTATATCTCACTGAGGCCCACCAAATGGCTCAGGGAGCACACAAGACCTGCATCCTGATGCCCTTCCTTGCATTTGGCATTCTGAGGTAGCCTACTTCTAAAATGAGGAGGTTGCAAGTTCCCATCATGGCTTGTAACCTTTGATCAACATTTCCTCCAGAAATCTATTCAATCCCCTTTTGAAGTCATCTAGGCCAGATGCTATCACCACATTCTGTGGCAACCAGTTCCACAAACTAATTACACATTAGGTAAAGAAATATTTTCTTTTGTCTGTTCAAACTCTCTCAACACTCAACCCTGTCCAGTTCAGTGAACTTGCATGGGGAGGTCAGACTTTGCTTCATGTTTATTTGTTGTATGCCTGAACAGAGTTCCTGGACATTGATTTGTGCCTTCAGCGGATACATGCAAGTGTTCAATGAATGTGTGTAGATTGGGTGGCACTGGAGACATTTGCCATGAATTTCAGTTATTTGCTACATTTGTATTCCACCTCTCTTCCAGCATGGAACTCAAGACCAGCCTCCATCCTGGCATTGAACGTATCTAAACTAGCTTAACTTTAGCTCAGTATTATGCTGTATCATGCCCTAAGACTATGACCTGGAAGCAATGCAGTAGAATTATTTGACAGAGCTCTTAACCACTGCTAATCAGGGTTCCTGTTTGGGCACAGTTTGAACCATGGTTTAAGACTGATTTCAAATTCTGGTTAAATGGGAACCCTGATTAGCATTAGGTCTTGTCAACATCCCTTGACATCAGTTAAGGGAAGAGGGAGGAGTTTGCACTGAGACAAAAGGCTGTGAAGTATGCACAACTCAGGCTGCAATCCTAACTACACTTTCCTGAGAGTAAGCCCCATTGAACAAAATAGGACTTACTTCTGAGTAGACCTGATTAGGATTGAACCCTCAGTAGCAATTTACCTTGATTAAGAAGGATTCAGCATATGGACTGCTTGTTGAATGCCAACTGTTTGTCCTTTTGTAACAATTGTCCTAACAAGCATTAACTTGCTATCTTACAGGCAGGGCTGTCATCACAAGTCAGCCAGGTTGGGTACTTCTTAGGGCATCCAAACCCTTGAGAGCCCAACAAATTTACCCTTGAAGCCCCTCCCCCCCCCAAGCAGGGGCTTTGAGAGGAATTTTATCAGGGAATACAAAGTTTCTTTTGGGCCCCTACCCAAAGAAGGAGGGTGTGAAACAGACTGGGAGCAATAGGGGTGGGCAGAATGGGAACAAAACAGGCAGGGGGAAAGTGGCAACAGCCAGAATAGTCTTTGGAGCCCAGGTCTACCAGTCTTCCCCATGCAGAGCTCAGATCTATCTGCCTGCCCAGCACTGGCAGCTAGATACAGCATCCCACATGGGCAGTGAGCCTGGTTAAGAATGGAAAAAAATGTAAGATCCCAGGAAATTTCTGGGCTCCTGGGCCCCCTTTCTGACCCTGGGTCCGGGTACAAATTACCCCTTTACCCACCTCTCCTAGGCCCTGCCCCCAAGCAGCAGCCAGCTGGGAATGGCACAACTCAATTAATTGAGGAACTCATATTGTTTACGGTTGGACTTCATCAGATCCCAAGTTACAAAGGATGCTAGGGTGTAGCTCCTAGGTTGCATGCTACCTTAGTGATGGGTAGCTTTGGTGACTTCTGCTGTAAAGCTGGCTCTGGGCTGACCCTTAAATAAGGCAAGCAAATTTGGTGGAAAGAAAAACTTCCCTTGTATCTACTTTGGCTCAGTTTTCTTCAAAGCTAAACACACAAGTTTTCATTGAGGCTGATGGGAGTCACTTTCAAAAACCTTAATACGGTGTCTGTGTCTGTTGAAGATCTTTTCCTAAATAAAATCAGCAGTCCCTTTTATAATGTCCTGATTATTTACTGGGATACTTATGCTAACTGTGCCAAGATAAATCTAGAACCACTTCATTTTTTGTTCTGCTGCTTCAAAGAACACAAGGAAGCAGCAGAATAAAATATTTAAGCTGTTGTAACTCTTTATGTTAACATAGTTCCTCTGTCAACAAATATAACTGTAAACCATAAAAACGTAAAATCTGCTTCCTATAAAGAACATAAACATACCAAAAAAAAAAAAACCCAAGATGACAAATAACATTGATAACTAAAATACAAAGGCTGCATTTACCAAAGACTTTTGATCTTAGTCCTGCTAAAGACGATGGCTTTCAAGTTGATGAAAGGTTTTTGTCTGGAGTTGTTGGCATATTAATTGCACATCCTATAACAATATAGTTTATTATTCAGTGACAATACTGTAAGTGAGAGGCAAAATTTCAGCACTCGGGAATTCCTGCCAGCTGGAACCAAACAGCAAAGCAAAGCTAGAGGGGGTGCAAAGCACTAGGTTTTGCAGGGAGCCACAAGGGGCCCTCCCCTTTGAAGCCAGACATACGCCTCCGTTTTGCTCCCCCTGCCTGGAATGGTTGCAAAGTGGAGGGGGTGGAGCTCCTTGCATGCTGCGGTGAGGTGCCCTACAAAACTTAGTGCTTTGCACCCCCTCTAGCTATACCACTGCACCAGTGTAAACTTTCTAACTTGAGCCTACTTCAAATATCGTTTGGAAAGCAAAATTGTTCTTTAAAAGTTAAATTAAGTCCTTGTTTATGTCTTGATCTTTCTGGTCTTAAAGTAAAAACTTGGGGTAGGGGGTGTACATAAGCAGGCTGAACATAAATCCATTTTTCAATGAGATTTTTACAAGTATTATCCCATGAGACAATCTCATACAACATACAGTTCTATGCACATAAACGCTAGTCATCAAATGAACATGCATCAGGTGGACTAGGGCTTGTCACTGCAGCCCCACTCCCTTTCCATGGGGTTTGCTCAAGATTGATGTGCAGAACAACCCTATATATGTTTACTCAGAATAAAATCGCTCTGTCTTCAATTGTTAATAATAAATATGTTTTGGATTGTGGCCTGAATGTCTGAAAAGGGCTACAGTCACTAGGGCTGTCATTCCAGTTGGTTAATCACCTATTATTTGACAGTGGTAAAAAAATAAAAAGACAAAATATTCCATGTCATCATGCAGGTGATGCCTGAAGAACTGGCTTGCTGCCTTCCTAACAAAACTGCCTTTTAAAAATTGGTTTTTGTTTCTTAATAGTTGCTGCTACTTTGCTTCATTTCCCTTTAATTTCATTCGTTTTTCAAAAAATACAAAAATTAACTGTAGGCTGCTTTTGATGTTCCCCTTGCAAAGAAGAACTGTCAATCCAGGGGTGTCAAACTCATTTCATACAGTGGGCTGAAAAGCATTCATAATGCCTGCTGAGGGCTGGAAGTGAGGTCATTAAGCAAGATGTGATGTCATTAGGTAGATGATGACCAGAAGTACTTTTCTCTTAAATAAGAACTCATTAGCGGCAAATGACAGAAGAGAAAATATGCAAATCTTGATCATATATTCAAGATGTGGGGGAGTTCAATTATCAAGCAGGCTGGCCTTTCAGAAGTGACACCAGCAGATAAAAGCAGCTGGTGGTATTGCTGGGAGAGCCCAAGGGCCGGATAAAGTTTTTTTGCAGGCCGCATTCAGACCCCTGGGCCTTATGTTTGACACCATTTATAGAAATGTATCTACAATTAACGACCCAATCCTAAGACGGCCTTATGCTGCCAGAACTAGTGTTGAGGTGGTATAAGTGTAATAAAGGAAGCTCCATGTGACACTCCATTTTGCACAGCTGGGCCACCGCCACAAACATCAAGCATCCATGGCAGTGCACTAGAGGTCCATTCCCATCCCCTCGTGCTGGTGAATCAATGTGGGTGGCAGGAGAGAGGCAAGTGGTGGGCAGAATGGGAAGGAGATCAGTGAGTGGAGAAGAGGTTATAGGCTAATAGTAGAATGGCTTTCAGTAAAGGCTAGCTGTGATATAAGTGGGCAGACCCAATGAATAAGCAATCGTGAAACAGCAGTGGGTAGTGCCAGGAGAGTGTGGGAGGTGGAGGCCACTGTTTTCTCAGATAAGTCTCATATGGCAAGAGCAGGTGATGATTGAAAAGCTCACGTCCCTTCTACTTTGTGAAATTCTCTTGGGAGAGTTAAATCTGAGGTGGTTTATCCTGACAGAACACTAGAGCAGAGTCCTATGAGGCAGTGTTTAAACAGTTTTTTGTGCCGTCTGGAAAACAGCTGTAAACCAGCTAGCTCCAGATGTGTTGGCAGCTGTCCTATGAGGTCAGAGAAAGGGACTCAGATGCAGGGCATATTTGCATATCAATGGGATGTGGAGGGGACATTTACATATGCACGCAATTTAGGAGTAATCCTCACTGTAAGGACCAATTACTGTGTAAACTTGCATAAGGTCAGGCTCCCTAACTTTTGGTCTTGTGATTACAGCTGTGGTTCTTTGACAGTTCCTACAGATTTAAGATTGGTCTCTTACGGTCCTTGACTTTTTCTTCCAATGAAAGTTCACTGGAACAATGCTACACATTGACTTATGAAGATTTATGGTTGCTAACCATTTTGCTTATTCCTAATTTTATTTACTGAACTGTGGATGAGAATCTGTTGAATGTGAGCAGAATCCATGTGCCATACATGTTTAGCTTGTGTTGTCTAAGTCTCTGTGGGAGCAATCCTAACCAACTTTCCAGCACCAAGGTAAGGGCAGGGCAGCTCCAAAGCAAGAGAACAAACATTCCCTTACCTTGAGGAGGCCTCTGTGACTGCCACCCAACTGCAGGATGCAACACATACCCCATTGGCATAGCTGTGTCAGTGTGGGCAAGCTGGTTAGGATTTGAGCCTGAAGCATTTTTGTCCCTCCCAGCTGTAAAAAATTTCTTGTATGGGCCTTTAAAAATCAAATGTTTCAAGTGGTCAAAAAACAACTTTCGGGTTAGTTCAGGTTTATTTTCAGCAAAGTAGTCACAACTTTTTAAACAGTGGCGCCCACTTTAAATGCCATCTCTTTTTAATGAATAGGAGAGAGCCAGGATCTGCCTTGTCTACTTGGTTAATCTGCTGGCCAACATGGAACATTCATTCCACCATATCCTCCTGTTGGAGATCAAGCGCATCACAGACACCTTCTCCAATATCCTAGGCATCCAGAGCAGAGACATTTATCGTATGAGTAACAGTTTCACTGCCATTGCTAAGCTTCTCATCCAACAGCTGGAAAATGACACTATCTCTGAGAGCAGGTAAAACCAGTTCTCTTATCCCTTTATCTAGATGACTTGATGTATGTATTCTAAACATGTATGGTGTGGTAGGCACATATGATCATATTCACTGTACAGGTTGAACACTATTTAACCATTGGATGTCTGTTGGAAAATGAGAGTTATTGACTTCTAGTATCTACAATATATTTGGGTTCAAGCCTTCTCATATCAGCAAAGTACTGTATATATTTGGCTGAGTAGTTGCATCTCTTTTCTGTTGGGCACTGTAGGGAGCTTCATCCAGATCAGGGCAGTGATGTGTATGTGCTTTAACTGCTTCTCTTGTAATTGTGCATATCCAGATCCGGCTCCCAGTGGCTGATGCTTGCCTTGGGAATGAAGCTCCCATCGCCATCAGTAGGAGCTTCTCTTCCAAGGTAAATACTAGCAACAGGGTTGTGCTTGATCTGGATTGGACTGCCATAGCTGGGAATACAGTAAAAGCCCCACCAGTGTCCTGATATAGATCATGCTCCCCTCAACTGTTATTTAGAAAAGAAATTACAGTGGGCCCTCCATATCTGCGGATTCAGAACCCATTGATTTCATCATCCCTGGGTTCCAAATCTGCTGCTGGACCCCACTGTAAGACCACTCAGACGCAGCTGCAACGAGGTTCCGGTGAAAACTGTAAGTTCACTTTAAAAGCCTCTGGTTGGCATTCTAAGGCCCACAGAGGCAGCATAAGGCCTCTGCAGGCCTCAGAAGGGCTCAGGATGTGACCAGGACCTCATTCCAGTTACGTTCAGGGGGTCCAGGTGGCCCATAGATTCATACATCCACAGATTTCAGCATCCGCTGGGGTTCCATGAACCCTGGAACCCATACAGATAACGAGGGCTGTCCTGTACATGCATTTATTAAGCATGCAGTATGCATCTCTTCTAGTCTGAAACGAAACCACTACATTATACCAGCTCTCTGGTGCCACTTGCAAGGAATGTGGACATTCTCTGTGCCAAAGGGAAAACATCAAAGAGTTGTTGCTCTTTGAAGGGAGTACAGGAGGCCCCAAAGAGTCATGATCTCCTTCCTGTTTTGTACATTAGTCACTGTTGGAAAGTCTCTCCGTTTTCTTAATGCAGTCATCCAAAAAGAACAACTGATACAAGAAAAGATTATCACATACTACTTTTAACTTATTGTATATCAAGAGGAAGTGTGCTTGTTTTATCTGTGTTTTACAGATAAAAAAATATAAATCAACTTAGCAGCCTGAAGGCATTGCTCAGATTTTCTACTATGGAATGAAAGTAATCCAAGTGACTTTAAGCTGGAAACTTGAAAAAGAGCTTTCTTGTGATGAGGCAAGCAACAGGAACAAAGAACATGCCCTATATTTGCACCAACAATTTGTTGAATTTGCTGCTGTGTTTTATGCATTTCACCTGTTATAACACTCACAGTGCAATCCTGTGCATGTCGATTTGGATGTAAGATTGAATTCAGTGGAATTTACAGGTCTGTCACTGCCAGAAATAGTGTCCTGGTACCACAAACCCCTTTACAGTTGTTGCAAAGTGCAACACACCATTCCACATGGTCTGGCCACCACCACAAATGACAAGCAGCCAGGTCCACATGTCAGTGGTCTGTCCATGTCCCCCAGGGCTGGTAAGTCAGCACACAAGGCTGGAGGGAGTTGGGGAGGGGGAGGAATGAGGCAAAGACTGGGGCAGGGGGGCAGTCAGATTGAGGCTTAGAAGGGGGTGGTATCAGCTGCAACAGCGCCGCCGATATCCGATCTCCTTCCTGGCCTTGATCCACCTTCTCTCATTCACTCAGACTTGCGCCGGCTATATAGCTGGTGCAAGTCTGAGTAAACCCATTCAGGTGGTGAGGTTTAGCCAAGGGCAAGAGAACACATGTTCCCTTACCCAGAGGAGAACTTCAGGGCCTGAAACATATAGCCCATGCCCTATTGGTGCAGCTGCATTGCAGCCCAGAGAGTTGCATAGGATTGGGCTGCCCCTGCTACAGAAGTGTTTATAAGATTGCAACCTCAAAGAAAGATGTGCTGTTTATACAAATGACCTGACCATTTGGTTCTTCCACGTATCCATCCTTATACAGAGCACTTATAGAGATTATCCCTGTCATTTGGGTGGTAGTGGTGTCCAGTTTGTGTTCTGAGGTAGAAATCGGGCTGTTGTAACTAGGATGGTTGGTGGGGTATTGTTAGGGATTAAGATTTTATTGTGAATGTGTGCTGCTTTTATTTTGCACTGACTGTAGTTTAATGGTGATTTTATGCCTCTGCTTCTGTTGTTGGCTGTCGATGTGATTTTATGTGTGCCAGAGACTGTTTCTTGGTGTTGGGTTCTGTTTTTATTATGGTTTTTCTTGCCGCTAATTCTACATTTTTATGATTGTATAATGTTAAAATCTGATGATTTTAAAATGTTTACCTTTTATATTTTTTTCTAGTTTTGTGAGGATTTTGTATACTTTATTTGTTGCAAGACTCCTTGGGTGCCTTCCTTGTGGAAGGGGGAGAAGGCAGGATAAAAACTGAATAATTAAATAGTCCCATTGTATAGTTTTTCTTCTTTCATAGTCCTCTGAGAGGTATCCTTATAAGTTTCTCTAAACTGGTTTAAAATGATAATTTGGTCAGCAAAATAATTAAACAATTAAGGAACCAATTCTATCCAACTTTCCAGTGCTGATGCCAATGGGACATTCACAGAGGCCTCCTCAAGGAAAGTATTGTGGCTATATCAGTGCTGGAAAGTTGGATAGGATCAAGCCCTTCACTATTCAAGAATCTTTAATCAGCTGACTACCATATTTTCTGTATTTTGATGTTAATTAAAACTTTGCAGGGTTGGGAACTTGAGCCAGGTGACTCGGACTTGAGTCATGAAAATGCACATTTTTTGCTGATTCATGGACTTGTATGTGTGGGAGACTCAGAAAAACCCTTGAGTCGAGGGCCCCTGACTTGACACTCATAACCACGCATGCAGACTCAAGTCTGCCTGTGTTTGGGTGTGCTTGCTTACTGTTTTCACAGTGTGAAAAACCTCGTGGGTCCATCATTCAGAACAGGTGAGCAGCAGGGGAATTTCTAGCCAGGAGTCAGAGAAAGGTTAATGTTTTCCACTTGCAAGAGTGGGAGGGGGGAGTCAGGAAAAAACTCTTTTGCCGATGTCTGATAGGAAGGAAGAAACCAATCATCATTGGACAAAGTATGGGCATTCTGATATTTTCTTTGGTTGAGGTATTGCAGAAGGAGGAACCCAAGGGGGTTTTTGCCTAATGATTGGCTGGAGAAGCCCAGGGAGGGGGAGGAGGCAGGAAAGGGGGAAGGCAGTTCATAATGATCATGCTTTCCACTGCATGGCTCAGTTGTTATTTGGGGGGAGGAAGCCTCACTGAATGACTACCTCTGAGTAGAGCTTCAAAGGATCAGGTCATTCTAGTAAGCCTCGCAGCTGCTGAGCATGACCTTCCTCCCTCTTGCCGCTTCTGTCCCAGCTCTCACACAGTCTCTCCCACCCCCTTCTGCCCTGTTTCCAGATGGGTCGGGACATCAAGGGAGTATTAAAGGAGAACTCCAACTCACACACACTCCTTGGCAGCAGCCCCATTTTTCTATAGCGGGCTTTTTAAAGGGGGTGACTTGACTCGAGTCCTTTTGAGTCACAAAAGGGCAACTCAGTGACTTGGAAAGTGTTCCCGTTATGACTTGTTTTCGAGTTGAGTCACGGGGGGCGGTGACTCTAGACTCAACTTGAGTCTGCCGCGCTGGATATTCCCATCCCTGATACTTTGTAGACCTGAAAGGAGTCTAAAACATATTGGTCTGTAATGACACAGACACCACTGCATGCTACATTTTTTTTAACACAGCTGGTGTTTTTCAGGTCTGTTTTCTTAAGAAGTCCAGTAAACATTAGCTATTAGCTGAATATTTAGACTGTGTCACAGAAAAACCTAATCTACAAGTATAACAACCAACAGCACCCTTCCTTTCTCACATCTAATACCTTAAAATGCCAGCAAACATCTCATTTCACTTTCCGTTGGGGTATATTTTCATTCATTCTTGTGATATGTCCAACTGTTTTGAGATAGTCTTGATATTGGCTCTTTGCAGCTTAATTTCATAAGCACTTTGCTCTGCTTGCTTCCCAAAGCAAATTTTAGACCATTTCTTGAATCCAACCCTTTAAATTGTTACATTTTATCCACTGTCTTACAACCCTTGTTCTTGAAAAAACTAACAATTTAAAATAGAAACATGCACAAATACTAAAAATGCATTGAAACATTTAAAAGTATTTTATTAAATATATTGGGATGTCCAAATGGAAAAAAGTGAATAGGGGGAAAAAAGAGCATTATCTTGTCAAAATTCAGCTAATTTAAATCTCATTTTCGGAGAGAGAGAGAGAGGGAGAGAGAGAGAGATTTACAAACATACTTAATTTCTCCATTGAAATAAGTGGGATTTAAAAGTACTTAGTCTTTCTGAGTCAAGCTTGTTTTTTTATACTGCTCAGCATGACAGTAAAATATAGCATAATGGAGTAAGGATGAGGCATGCAGTTTTTTTGTTGCACACATCTGACAACACCCTTACTCCCTTGGGTCCCTTTTTGGGAGAAGGGCGGGATAAAAATAAAGTTTTTATTATTATTATTATTATTATTATTATTATTATTATTATTATTATTATTATTATTATTATTACTCCTGAATACATGCCATGTAAAGTAACTTGCATTCAGTTGCTTTGTATGTACTTTTAGTCTATCATATTTGGGGGGGGGGGGGAATGTGTCCAGTAAGGTCAAGCCACTTGCTATTTATTGTCTTATGCAGCTAATGCACAGTAGTCCCTTCTAAATTAAATGAGAGCCTCATAATTAGAATTAAGCAGAGTGTAAAAGGTCAAGAGGAGAAGATGGGAAATTACATATAGGGTAAAATTCAACACAGATGTCACTGAAGTTCTAAATATGAAATGAAATTCCTTAGAGGAATGTTTTGAGTGGAAGCCAAAATGCTGGATAGAATTAAAAAGAAGGTTAATGGAATTCTGACAAATATGGTGTTAATTAAAATATTATCCTGGAAGTATACTCACAGACATCATTTTCACTAGACACACGGCTGATCTCAAACCTGGGCCCTTTTTGATGTCTTCTCATTTCCCTTTATTAACAATTTTTTATAGTGGTCATATGTTAAATTTGTAATTTCAGTGACAGAACATAAATGGAACCTTGGCCATATCTGGCTGGAAGTGTCCAGCGGCTCGGCTTTCTCTCTTTAATGCACTTCTGGTGGTTCTAAAGAGACTTTTTGTGCCAATTAATTGTCTCACTGGGAGCTTTCAGCAGGAGAGGAATTGCCAGGAAGTCCTTCCCCTACAGCACTACCCAAACTTACCTTCGTTGCAGTGCCCTCCATGTTGCAGATGCAGCACTTGGAACCCAGAAGTAAGCAGCAATGACATGTGACACGGTGACATTGTGGCCAGTTACATCTGGGTTAGAGACCCCGGAGTGACACTGAAAACAGCAGTAAGAGGCTCAAGGTGGGTGGGCAGGTCCTTCAAGTGGCAAAAAACATCCAAGTCCACCAAGCCAATCCTTTAACCATTGTTAACCACTGTGTCAGCTCACTGCTGGGCGGTTGGTGTCCCATTCCGCTCCTACATGCTCACTGCACCACCCCTAGGTGTTGCGTCTCACAGATTGGAGACCACTGCCCTACAGTGTAATCAGCCAGTTGGCGTGGAGCTTTTACTCACAGGCAAGTGCATGTCCACTGGTCATGTCCCCTGGAAGCTGCATATTTAGCATGTATGAGAAAGGAGACCTATGGCTATCCTATACATATGCACATAGGGTCCCTTTTTCACACTGCTTCCCAATGCTGATCAAATGCATGGCCACTACAGTGTGTGGCTGGCAAAAGTATTAGTACTGGGAGGCAATGACCAACAGGTATGACTTTGTTCTCCCTTTATGAGTTCACTGAACATGTGCAGGAAAATTGTGTGCATGCCCCTATTGGTTCTGAGATGATCTGAAAGTTATGTTTTTATTGTTTGAACTGTAGTGGCTCCTGCAGTCCCAAAGTAATGAACCAGAATGTGCAAACTTCCCCCTATCAAATACTTGGTGTTGTCACTAAGGATCAAACTAGACATGATATGGAATGGGGAACATAAAATGTCTAATTTTATTTTAATTTTTGAAATAGTTCTAGGGGGGCATGAAAGAGGTGAAACTGCAAGAAGATGGGGGGGATTAGGACTATTCTCCTGTCATGGTTTAGATTCCAGTTACACCCCAATGCTATTTTATATACGTAGAAAAAAGAATTGGCTGCTGTTGACTTTCAGTTGAAGCTTTCTTTCTACATAAAGTAGCACCCATGGAGTGTGTGTATGCTGCAGTTGGGATTCAGACCGATAGCAGGGGCAAAGTTGTAAAGCCTTCTCATTTCCCCTACCATGGTTCTGCTCCATTTCACAGTCTGTCCGTCCCCCGTATCAAAAACAAAAAAGCCATCATTCTATATTACGTATTCTGCGTAACATCTAGTTTGTGTCAAAACAAGGAATTTAAAGCAGACCTGAATAAAATAGCCTGTTTGTTATTGAAACTTTTCCAAGAATAACTGAATGAACACATTGTTGTAGTTATCACTGATTCAAGGAATGGGTTCTGTCAAGAGCAAGAACTGTGAGTATGTTTACAAAACCATGGAGAAACAACAATTGGAAGTGGAACCCCATATATCCTTTCACTGCAGATATTAATCATTGTGGGTCTCTGTCCTGCTATGAGTTTGTAAAACCAGGAAGGGGATAATTTTTAGCTTCTTCTCAGACCTAGTCCAAATGTGCAAAAACCCAGATGAAAATGAGCATTATCCATGGAATAGCTGCATGTCTGAATGTAAAGCTCATGTGTTTCTCCTTATCCATGAGTGTTTTCCTACAGAATAAGCCAAGTACCCTTTCCACTTTTTATTCTATGAATTGTGACTCTCCCATGTAGGTTTTGAATGTATGGTTGCAAAACTCATGTGGTTGTCAATATCTGTAAGTTCCAAGTCCTTGGAAGAGGTGAGACAGTGTCCTAGACTGGCACCCAGCTGAGCAGACCTTTGCCTCTCCTTGCTTTTGGCTTTAAAATGCAGCTATTGCCTCCCTCCCCCCATTTGTGGCAAGTAGGAGAGAAAGGCACAAAACGGCTGTGTGTTTGAACAGTGGCTGATGCCTGGGATCTTTTGATCGGCACATAATGGAGGAAAGCTGTATCCCAGCTGCCTCCTGACAGCAGCAAGGGGCTTCCTCGCCATCCAAGGAATTCTTTGTGGAGTGAGAAGAAGTTGAAAACCTTCATTGACATTTGGCAGGAAGAGGCTGTCCAGGCAGCTCTCGCCAAAAATTACCAAATTGCAAAGCAGTTCTGCTTCATGTTGGAGAAGCTACCAGAGGGAACTACCAGAGGGACCCTGAGGCATGCAGGAGCAAAGCCAACGAACTGAGAAGAAACTATACTCTGGTGAAGGAGGGCAATAGCCATTCTGGGTGCTCCAGGAGAAGCATGACTTCCTTTGACATTCTTGACCAGTTCCCACTCATGGACTGTGAGGTGGTTATAACCCACATGAGTGGCTAAGAGTTGGCGCAGCAGAGGAGGTGTGCTACCATACCGAGGGATGCAGGGGAAGAAGTAGATGGCAAGGAAGAAGAGTTCTTGCACCTGGTTTGGTTGACCCAGAGAAGTCTTCCTCCCCATTGGCAGGACATATGAGTCCCCATTCTGCATCAGATGAGTCATCCCAAGCTGTGGGTGATGCAAACAGCCTGCTGCTGCTGCTTGATCCATTGCAACAAACATTTTCTGAAACAGGTAATTCCTCCCTATCTCCTGTGGAGAATACAATGGTTCCTCAAGTTATGGATGTCCAAGTTGCAGGTGGCTGCATTGGTGCTTTTGCACAGGTGGCATGCCTCTTTTTTATGATGCTTTTATATAGGGATGGTAGCCCTGCTCTGACAAGAGCTGGCTGTTACTGCGTACTTTCCAACTTCTGTACAGACCTCAGAAAATGAAATAGTACGTATGTCAGGGACTTTGAGTAATTTGCAAAGTTTGGGGTGGCTGCCTGACAGCAGGAGTGGAGGAAGCTAGAGAGAGAGAGAGAGAGAGAGAGAGAGAGAGAGAGAGAGAGAGAGCACTAGATGAAGCTAGAACCGAGAGAGACTTTGGAATTGACTTTAGTAAGTACTTACTGCGAATGAGGAGAGCTGGGGGAGCTGATGTCTCACCCACCTTTGACACTGACAATTGTACGGATTGGCCAGGCATTTTACTAGTTGAAACCATGCTCTCCTTTGCAGAAATCGATCAATGGAGACCAATGGAGATCAATGGATAACTGGGGGGAGGACTTGGTATCTGAGGGACAGGCAGAATTGATAGCATCTCAAGTTTGCCAGGGAGCTGTTGCAGGCAAACTAGGAGATGAGTGAAAAGCTGAAGAAGACTCTCTGCCACCTGCAAGACAGAGATGCTGCTGTATGGGATGCATGTATGGAGAAGACAGTGGCCAAGCAGGAGCGAACCTTGGAGAATATGACCACTAGTCTTGAGTATTGGCACAATGATGGGTCCAGGACATGAGGATGATGGCTGGGACTGTACAGGGCACCAACAAATGGTGAATGCCTTCATGGAGAGGCAGATCACTGTGATGGACACTTTCCTGTCTAAGCATGAACCTCCATAAGCTGGGGGTGGGGGGAGAAGTAGTAGGGAGTAATGTCATTGAGGGGCCACATGATCCTCCTTCTATGAATTTATTTGCCAGTATTATTATTATTATTATTATTTTTTGTAACTACTTGTTGTAATTACCTGATATTGCATAGGAACATAGCACCCTTGGGGAATGCATTTGTAAATAGCTCTTGTTGCGTTGGAACACCGCACTTGTTCTATGTGCACTTGTAATAACCTGTTGCTGAACTGAAATGCTGTGGCCAAACCATTCCAGATTTGTTTTGTATTGTTTATTGACAGCTAACATGGCAGTGAACTGTTTTAAAAATAAACTCTTGCTTTTACCAAAAAACCCACCTCTTCCATTATTTGACTCACTAATGAATCTAGCCCCTTGCTGCTAAAGTAGCTGCAGAGAGTTTGTCTGATCTTTTTGGCAAAATCACACTGATCCAGCAGTGTCAACTGTGAACCCACTGGGTCCCTTCCTTGGTTCTGCTCAGATAGGTCTTCCTAGGTTATCCCTCAATTAATTGGCTGGGACAAAGAACAGAAAATGGGAAAGGAACTTTCCTATTAAAGTTGGACTGGCCAATGGCATACAATGCCTGCGGCTGGTAAGTCTGTTTTAGACTAATTTGGCTGCAATCCTATCCACACTTTCCTGGGAGTAAGCCCCACTGAACACAAGACTTACTTCTGAGTAGACATGCATAGAATTGTGCCCTTTGTCAAACTGAAATGGAATAACCTCAGTAATTTTTCACCCACTAACATACCAGTTATTGGGAAGAACATTGCCCATCCTGATGTTAGTTGCACAATGAGTAAGTTGCACAATGTATTTTAAGAGCTAGATCCTAACTGGGATTGTGTTGCCTTTTACAACAGCAGAACACAGTTCCGCTGTCATAAATAAGCATACAGCGGTGGACTGTGCTTGCCACCAGCAGCTATTTTAGGTCTACTGCCACAAATGGCAATTGTGTTGAAGGCCCACTGTTGGTTACCTACGGCAGCAAAGGTAAGCCAGTGGTGAGGCAGTGAGCAGCTGGGATTGGGCAAAATGGGGTGGAGAGAAGAAGGAATGGGGGAGTTTCTGGGCAGGGAGGAGGGTGGCAGGAGGTGGAACAGGGAGGGTGTGGCTCTTGGTGGCACTAGCAGGCACCAGATCCTAACCCCATTCTCTGCCCCCTTCCCTCTCCCTAACTTATCTCTGACTTGCACCAGCAAAATAGCTGGTGCAGCTCCAATGAATCCAACTGGGGCAGCAGAGACTTGCCCTGGGGAAAAGGAACCAAAGCTCCTTTTCCTCAAAGAGGCCTCTGGACTGCACCCCCCACTCTGCAGGATACAGCACATGCATCAGCAGGAGAGATTTTGTTAGCATTGGGCGGTAAGATTTTTAAAAAAAAATTTAAATAGTTTTTGCAAGGCATCTTGGGCCATGGCTTTTCCTTTAAAATTTTTATTTTTAAAACCTCAAACATGCAGAATGTGTGTTTCCCTCCCACTTTCCTCTTTTTCCCCATATTCCCTGTACTCCCTAGAAAAATGTCCTTGGTTTTCTTGTGGTCACAAGAATTTAAGTATGGGGAAAGACATAGGGGCACATATGGCCGGTTGCCATTCAACTGAAATGAATTGTGCAACTGCTGCTGCCCTTTTGATTGTATTGCACAGTGTTGCCAGTAGGCTCCCTTCTCTGGTTCCAACCATAGTAGTTTGTCCGCAGTGATCAGCAGTCAACTGGCAAGTTGACTTATAGGAAACCCCTCTACTTAGAAGCTGGGAGGAGAACTAAATTTTTGGTCAGGGGTTCCCTGCTTTCTTTCTTGATTAAACAACAGAACTGAAAAAAAAAATGTCCCTGTGAAAGCTTTCCAACATTCTGTCACATACTGTGTGACTTACTAATCATGAATAGTACTTCTGAATCAGGACGTTTTCTGCTCTCGGAAAGGTAAACCCTCCAGCAGAAAACTCCTGCACCTTTCAGTGAAGAAGTACTGCTGGGATACATGCAAACACAGGAAGCCTGTCGGAGGATGATTGATAGCACTGGAGGTGGGACCAGTGTGGCTTTTGCTATGAAGAAACTCCCAGATTGGGGTGATTGTGTAGTTACAAGTTCGACATGTGTTGATACTCACGAATGTGACTCACGGATGCATTTTTCCTTGGAACCACTGCATATCTTGTGGGGCTCTCTTTTACCACCAGCAGACTAATCTCTGGAGACTGTCTAGGAGCATTCTGACATAGGGTAGTTGCAGATGCAGATCCTCCTACCCATAATATAGATTCTGATACAGTTTTACCCAGTAGACTTTTGATGGGCTATATCCATTGGTTTGTTTTTTTAAGAAGTCATGGATCTCTCTAACTTCTTTCCAATTTAGCTGAGAAAAAGGACTATCTTAACAATGCAAAAAGGCTATCTAGGGGGTGAATTTGTCCATCCCAAAAGCAGTGGTTCCAAACCTTTACACAAAGTTAAGGGAACCACTGATTGCTTGCAGGGCTGTTGGGGAGGGTGGTGACTCAGTGATGATGGCACTTCTGGGTTTGTGCCACTGCCAAATGAGTGTAAATGGGGCTTTTCAGACTCACCTGGCGATGGCTACAAGGACCCAGGTTTTGCGGCATATCCAGCCGCTGCCACCACTGGATAAGTCAGAAAACCTCTCTTTTCACTCGCTCAGTGGCAGCAGCGCAAATGTAGAAGTGGTTGCCACCATCCTACCATCACCATCAGTCGCCACTCCCCTTAAGGGGAAATTTGGTGTTTCATGTTGCCCTGAGGGGTCGCAACCCTCAGATTAGGAACACTGGCCTCATGCCCCAGGCTGGTTTCTCTCCACATTTGGACAACCATTAAAATATGTAACACTAGAGAATTGCATTTGTCTGTTCGAGGAAACTGTTATTTGAAATAAGGGAAGTCCATATTGCTCTTTGAGACTTTGGTTTTAGCTAGGTGTTTTTTTTTAGCAACATTGTTCAATTTGCAAAATGCAAATAAGATACAGTTTGCATTTTCTTTCCTAATTGTAGCTTCTGACTTTTTTTTTCTGAACAGTAGCGACAGAACAGCCAAATGGGATGGGTGGTGGAAAGGAAAACCCTATATGCTTATTACTTGGAAGAAAACTATGTGGACTTTGGGACAAGTATGATATTATATTACACCACTGTTACTCTATGTTTTCACAGAGCAATGATTTATTATTTCAGAGGTAAGAATAGGATTTGGTCTTCGACTCTCATAAGGGCAGGGATCCAAAGTAGGATCTGTGATCAGGCTCCCATATTCATTTAGGGACCTCTAAAATAATCTCTTCTTGTTTGGGGTAAATCCCTCCTCTTATGGGATTGCTCACAGGATTGATGATGGAACATAACAAATTCTCTTGCTACAAGGCAGCTATCTCATGTGCTGTCAAAATCTATAATTACAAAATATTGGTATCAATATGGGGGACTCTGTTCTTTCAGAAGAGGACTGTTGCTTTTTAACCATGTGCTATTTCCCTCTGTTACTTCAGTTCTTCCTAAATTTGGCTTAACACTGTATGGATGATGTCCATACTCCACCATCTGTCACTTATTCTTGTTCTTCAGACATGACCCTCCAGCTGAAATCATTGATGTAAGCTCTGGAATATTGGCTGCCCTCCAGGAAAACAACCCAACATAGATGGTGCAAGATTGAATAAGGATAAATGTAAGATGCAGAAACTCAATACTCTTGTGGCTGGACTGGGTGCATACACTGCTGTTTGACAGAAACAGTGAAGCCTCCTCCTATTTGTTGTTTCCTAGAGGGAAAGTGAAAATGGACACATCCAGGGATGTGTTGGAGACACAGTGTGAGCCCCAAGTCTTTGCCCCCTTGACCTGAGTTGCCCACTAGTCATAACAGGTGGCTGTTGTGACTTCTCCTGAGCTATTTTTCAAGTCATTTGGATTCAAGTCAAAGTCTTTTCGAGAAACAAGTCAAGTCACAGAAGCAGCAGCAGCAAAAAAAAATAAAAAAGGCAAGCAAGCAAGCAAGCACAAAGGCGAGTCTTGATGAAAGACATTTTTAGGGTAAAAATCCTCAAGTGTAAAACTTGAGTCCCAAGTTTTTAACACATTTAACACATTTTTAACACATGTGACACGAGTTCGAAAAATATGTTTTTGCCACTGAAGTTCGAGTTATCCAAGTTGTGGCCGATCCCTGGGAACATCTAGAACAGGGTGTCCAAACTTTTTGGCAGGAGGGCCACATCATCTCCCTGACACTGTGCTGGGGGGACCAGAAAAAAAAGAATTAATTTATTTTTCAAATTTGAATAAATTTGAATACATTTACATAAACGAATATATTAGAGATGGAACTTATATGAAAAGTTCCATATAAGATGGAACTTATATGAATGAATGAAAGTCTTACAATAGCTCATGGCCTATAAAAGACCTTGCACAAAGCAAGGCTGGCCTACCCTTCACTGCCGCTGCTGCATCACAGACATGAAACAGCAAGCAGTGGAGGGAGCCCTCGTCCCACAGCTCACACGAGAGCTTGAACAGTCACCCTCATGCTGAGAGCAGTTGCATCGGGCCAGCATGGGCTCCAGCAAGTCTGTGGAGGGCCAGAGGCCCACTGGAGACTGGGAGCTCTCCGCAGGCCAGATTGGGAGTCCCTGAGGACTCCCCGGGCTGGGGTTTGGGCACCTCTGATCTAGAACAATGCTGTCTTCCCTCCATTCCTGCCTGAGCGTCTCCCATCTCATGTTGTTTTTGCAGTGTGCAGTACAGCTCCTTTCACTGCAAAGATAATATGAGAAGTCACATGGGAGAAGCCTACATCAATGCTGCCTGAGTTTCTAAGATACACAACACTGGTGAAATGGGCTACCAATGCATAGGCTTCTGTCACATGGCCTATTCTGTTCTATTCTCATGGCTGGCTTCTCCAAGAGTGTGGAAAGGTAATATGTTGGAAGCTGCAGTTGGCTTCACATGTGAATATTCCACAGGCTCTGACAGGTCATTTTCAACATCAAAAATCAGAATTTTTCTGCTGACAAACAGGCTTTGCAAATTTCTGTTTCTACAATAATTGATTCTTCCTGGAATCCTGAATTTCTGTGCTTCAGGAAAGTAACTTATCCTTTACATTAATTGTTGGCTTGAATCATTTGACATGAAGAATTTTATGTATATCTGACGTGCATTGTAATTAAAACCATGCATACTAAAATACCATTGCCCACAGCTTATCCCAAAGATGCAGGTCATTCAGCCCCCAGAGCTTACTTTTTGCAAATGAATGGAGAATTTTAATAGTAGTGATTTCATCTTAGAAATCAAGCATGGTCAGCTTAACAACAAACAGAAAATGCAGATGAATTGAAACTTCCCAACCACCATTCTTGAGAATAGCAAGGCATGCAATTTTGATTGCATCCTTTCTTGTTTATTTTACTTAGTAGCTGGATTAAATGTATTTCTTCTCTTTACTGGAGAGGCTAGATCAGCATATCTGATCTGGCTGTTATGGCCCTTACACTTTCTATCTTCAGTACTCTTTGTTCATCTTTACTACATTATTAACAAAAAATTTGCTTGGTTACAAATGCAAAATAATGTTGATTAACCCCAGGTGGAATATTTTAACAGGACTCTGACCCGGCATCTCAACAGTGACCATTTTTTCTTGGCAAAATTCATATCCAGGCTCATGGGCAGTCCAATCCTGAGCTTCCTAGCACATGGGGCTGCAGCAGCACCAAAATGGCATCCCAAGGGGCTGGGAAGCACCACTGGAGCTACTTGGAGTAAGGGAGCTTATGGACGCTTACCCTGTGTAATACCCTGGCAGCTCCAATGAATCTCCTTGGATCTGTGCCCCTGTTGAGCAGGTGCAGATTCAAAGACACCCATGTTGGATCTCCTGGGCCCGGAGGAAGGTCAGAATAGGGCAGCAGAGCTTGCTGCCATCTCTGTCCCGCTCCCTCCCCTGCTACTCCTTCTTCCTGCCTTCCCTGCCTCTCCCTCGCCCCGGAACGCTTCCTCCGCACGCCCCCACTCAAGTCTCCACAGCCCAGTGCTCACCTGGAGCTCTGGGTGACTGTCCCCCATCCTCCACTCGACACTGGCTCAGTGCGGGCTTGAGCTGAGCCAGCACCTGTGCTGACTGGGCAGTAAGTGTTGCAGGCATGCTTTACAGCATGTTTGCAACACTGTGCACTAGAGGTGAGCCGGCATGCCAGGTTCAGAATTGGGCCCTAAGCACCTTTCCCCCATTCATCAAAGTTTATTCAGAATAACTAAAATCATTGCAAGAAGATGTTGGCTGCAATCCTAACCACACTTTCCTGAGAATAAGCCCCATTGAACAAAATAGGACTTACTTCTGAGTAGACCTGGTTAGGATTGTGCCCGTTCTCCTATGAGTCTTCTTTTAGTATAAGGGCCAAACTATAAATGTCATTTTAACCATTATTAGTTTGTGAATCAGGATCACAGTGGACAAGAGTGGGAAAAGGGACAAACCAACATGGTCTTGATTCATGGGTCTGTGTTTATGGTCTAGCTCAGTGTTTCTCAAACTGTGGGTCAGGACTCACTAGGTGGGTCGCAAGCCAATTCCAGGTGGGACCCCATTCATTTCAATATTTTCTTTTTAATATGTTAGACTTGATGCTACCATGACATGTGACTGCATTTGGGGAAATGTTACAGACCTGTACTTTTAACAAGCTACTATGTATATTCTTTTAACAATAATAGTCAATGGGACTTACTAACAATGATAGTCAATAGGACTTACTGGGTAAGTGTGGGTAGGATTGTAAAAAAATTTCCTGCTTGATGATGTCACTTCTGGTCATGACATCACTTTCGGTGGGTCCTGACAGATTCTCTGTAGCATATGCAGAAGCACATAAAGGCTTAGTGATTTTGGCAACCGCAGGCACACCTGGTTTGGCCAGAGCACACTCTGAGCTTGGCCTTGTTCACTGCCTTTTACCTAGTAAACAAGATGAGCTAGCATTAGAGATAAGGAAGCGGTCAGACCTAGGAATGTGTTGTGGTCAGCTAGAGCCAGCTAGTTGTAGCTAGTGTTATCAGTAACTCTCAGTATTGTACTGTACTGCTTGAGAGTCAATAAAAAGCTTGGTGGAGGCTGGGCAAGGAGCTCCTCCAGCTTCCGGCTTTCCCCCTGCATCCACATTTGAATCCTGTCTGCCGTCTCCTCCTTTCTGCCTCTCTGACTTCTTGCTGCTCCAGTTCCTTCTGCTCTTTGCACTTCACATCAAGCAACAAGGCTCTAAGCCTTGGGTGCTCCCCCAAAGCAAAGTAGCATCTGCTACATTCTCATTCTAAAAAGTGGACCCTGATGCTAAATGTGTGAGAACCACTGGTCTAGCTGTTATTTACCCTGGGAAAATAGCTCCCAGAGACACCAAGGTCCATAGAGAAACATCTGCTGGAAAAGCTAGAGACAAAATGGATCATCACAAGCTAGCTCTTAAAAGAAACAATTTTTACAAGAAAGCCAACATTTTGACACATGCACTGTCTGAATTCTCAGGTATAACTGAGTGAACCAAACATTTCAGAAATGGAGGAAAAGCCTACTGTGAAACCACCTGTGCATACCCAGCGATGACTGTGGAATCTTTTCCAGATGCCCAAACCCTAGAGATTTGGTAGAGCAGAATATATTTCTTTTGAACTCTGCTGAACATTTCAGAGTGGAACCTGAACTGGTCAACCCTAATTTTTATTTCTAATTAATTTTATTGCCTTCTCTTTTACTGGGGGCATATCAAAGACAGAGACAGATATTCCAGTTGTGTGTATTATCAAGGTTAGTAAAGGATTTCATATCTGTTGCATTAGTTTTGCCCGCTCCCCCCCCCCCAAATAGTAGTTTGCCAGTTCATTCAGGAGATCAGCCTGAATGGAGATAAGTCAAAGACAATGGACGCCCTTGAAGAGTATCTTCAGAGATTAGGTTGTTTGTCTTGACTTTGGAAAGAAACTTCAGCATAATCTACACTAAGAAGCCCATGTGTATATTATTAGCTAACTAGCAGAGTACAAGCCAAGTTATGTATTTTATAGACTCCTAAGTCATAGCGAACAATGTAGATTCAATCGTAGAACAAAATGGATGGGGGATGGTTGGCAACCTTCAGTCTCGAGAGACTATGGTATATAAGCCTACAGCACCTGGTATTCTCAGGCAGTCTCCCATCCAAGTACTAACCAGGCCTGACCCTGCTTAGCTTCCGAGATCAGATGAGATCGGGCATGTGCAGGGTAACAGTTGCTGTCCTCTTAAAAACAACAGGCAGTTACAAATATGTCTTTCAATGGCCCCAGAAATTGGTGGAGAGACCCCCTGCATACCGAGAGGTCATTCAGGTCTCCTGCAGTGCATAAAAGTAGGATCCAATAAGTGAAATCTTGCAAAAAGAATAAAAATGTACCTTATGATCTTTTACTATGTTTTTAATAAATTAGAGACTGCAGTTTTTAGGTAACAATTAGTGGTAGGTTATTTTTCAGGATCTGGCCTCCGGTAAAATCAGACAAAACTATAGTCAGACACCCCCCCTTATCCAAGGGTCATAGAAAATTCCATGATTGTTGGCTCAAAACCTGCCCTCGACTTATCTGTGGGGTCGACTTATAGGTGAGTGTCTGCAGTGATCAGCCCCTGGAAGAACATGGCCATAGATGGCCTTGCAATGATGTCTGACATGTATATGAGGCCATAGAAATACATTGTTTCTTTCCCCATCTGCAAAACAAGATTGTGTAATCATTAACCTCCTGGTTTTCCCTTTTGTAGGGTAGAAGATATTGCTGAACCAGAATCTGCTCCACAGCTGGATGATTTAAGATCCACTGTGAGTGGCAATGAAGAGGATGAAAAGCTTCAAGTTAAAATACAAGCATTTGAAGAGAAGATAAATGTTGACAGCAGTACTCCTGATTCTGTGCGCCGGTACAGTCTAGGCCAGGTTTCGAAGGAAGAAAGAAAAGACATAAGGTTTAGCAGGTATGCCTCCATGAAATGTGTCAGCGATTTCGCCTGCTGATTGGTTTTCCTATCTAGATGTATCAAAACATTAAAATGAGCTGTCACATTACATAGTACCTATGGACACCAGGCATTTAATTGCATCCAGACGTCTTGTCCATAACTCTAAGAGCTGTCTAAGATCTCTTTTGAGTTATTTATTTAACCTATCTGGAGCCCCAGAGTACGGAGCGAGATGCAAACAAAAATGGATGTGAATTTGAAAATACTCCGAAAATGAACATTCCTTTCCCTGGATGTAGTCAGCAGCAATTCCTTTGCCAATTTGGACACAGTTAAAGAAATATTGTAGGCTAACCACAGCACATTTCTTTCCTCTTTTTGTTTTGTAAAACTGGTTTTATTTTATTTGCACTGAAAAAAAAACTGAAAACAACAATGCAATCATGTATTTATAGTCAGAGTCAAGGAATGAAACCGTATATAATTCTACCTGAGAAAAAGGAGATTAGATAGAGAGAGAGAGAGAGAGAGTTTAAGAATTAATACTAGCAAAGAAAATGCTTAAAGAAGATATAATATAAGTGGGTGCTCCTGTTTTGTTCAGCAGGGGGAGAGTAACTGGCCCTCCTCTCCCCAGCAGTGTCTTTTCTAGTGGCTGTCTGCTGGTGTTTTGCATCTTTTAGATTGTGAGCCCTTTTGGGACATGGAGCCATTAGTTATTTGATTTTTCTCTATAAACCGCTTTGTGAACTTTTGTTGAAAAGCGGTATATACTGTTAATAATAATAATAATAATAATAATAATAATAATAATAATAATAATAATAATAATAATAATAATACTTATCCTGTGTAGTTTTATGAATCCTTCTTGGTTTTATGGAATATGTGTTCTCTGGTCTTTGCATCTGTGCCTATTTTGATAATATTCCAGTTGGAATATTGTGAGATGAAATGTGGATTATGTCATTGAGGTCCTGTTTGTTGGAAGGGGGAAAGCACAGAAATCAGTGAAAGTACCCCTTTTCCTGTGGTAAAATATCCCACCTGGCTAGTTGCTATCAATAAAATGTATACAGGAGCAGAGGCTGAAGGTTTCAAAAGAAATACTTTACTCACAGTTTTCATTGTTTTCTGTACATCTTCTGAGTGATCAGAGTCTCCTACTACTTTGGAATGGAGAACCCTAGAGCAGTTCTCTTTGTGTGCAAGTGTGATTGGGATGTCCTAGCAGGGCAAAGCCCAGCCAGAGCACATCCTTCTCCTGCAGTGGTCTGAAAGGAAGAGAGATTGTGTAGCAGAAGGAAGGAAATAGAATTGGGGACCAAACTTCCTGCAAGGATCATAGAGGGCATGTCAAGTGGTCTCAGGTATCTGGACAGTACCCTGCTCACCAGAGTCCTTGTAGGTGGTAATGCATCTAGATCCCAACACTATTTTGTGTCTTTTTAAATGTCAAAATAATTAAAAAATAAGGAAAGAAGAGATGTGGGCAACCCAAACTAAGCTTTCAGATGTTCTGTGGTTTGAGTTTACCTATGGCTGATGAACCTGACAGTATCTCATCTAGCTTTTATCTCTGTCTGGGGGAGATCTACATTCTTCTCTTTATCTCTCCTCTTTCTTCCATTCCGTATCCCCACAGCTGCTTTCAGCACTGCCTCCGCCTTTTCTCCTACAAGTGGCTTTTGCACATGTTCCTTTGTAGAGGGGGTAGGAAACTATCTTTGGATCTCCCTCCCTATAGTATTGAGAGCAAAATCAAATTTATCCATGTATTTGTTCACATTGCAGGTCCAAAAGTCTAGCTTTGCATGCCATGCGTATGAAGGGTGGTCACTTAGACAATGGACAAGAAATGGAGCATGACGATGTTGCAACCGGCCTCTCTTTCATGGATATCTATTTGAGCCAGGAGGTTGACAAATTACCTTCCAGTGCAGGCAACGAAGAGTCGCAGCTGGAAAAATCCTCACTTTCACACCCAAGTATCAAATGTCCAGAGCCAGAGAATCTGTCAGAATCCGTTAAGGAAAACTGCCATGAAGGCAACTCGAAGACAATCAAGAATCCTGTGGAATATCAAGATAAGCTTTACCTTCACTTAAAGGAAAATCTCTCTAAAGTGAAAGCATATGTTGTGGAGATGGGGAAGAAAATTCCTCTCCCAGATGAGTGCGTTATAGAAGGTAAGGGGCCTGAACTTGTGAAATAATGGCACTCTTATATAAGCTGTTAACCAGGATCCTCTAAGCATGGCCTCTTTACACTAGATGAAACATGTTTTTACATAATGATATCATTTTAAAAGGCAGTACCTTGAGATTTCTTTGTAATGCTGTGCTGTTTCCATTGAACTGTGCTTGATCTCTTAGAAAGCCCATTGTGCTTACCCTGCGCATGAATTTTTTTTCACATTTTTATACTAACCTTCCTCCATGGAGCTCAGAGTAGTGTCTATGGTTCCTTCCCTTCTTTTGTCCTCACAATAACCCTGTGGGGTAGGTTAGCCTGAGAGATAGTGACTGGCCCCAGTCACACAAGAAGTTTCATGGCTGAGCGGGGACTTGAATCTGGATCTTTCAGGTCCAAGTTCACTACACCATCCTGGCTCCCCATAGTAATCTGTTTGCTGTAATATCTCATTAATGTGCAGGGATGTGCTAACTGTGGGCTAGGATCCTTCTCATACTATGAGGCATACCTATGCATTGCACTAGGAGGGGAGACAATAGTTTTTTAAGAGAGATGAAGGCAGTTTGAAAGAGGCATTGCTGTGGTGTGTTGCCTGGTTCTGGTGTTTATAGTGCACAGCATGCTATGGTGGGTGGGAGAGAAACCAGACAGCCCCTGAAAGGTAAGTAAAGATAATTTTCATTGCCTCTTCTTAGGCTGCCTGGCTATCAGAGAGTCTCCTCCAACCTACACCAGCTCTTTAGCTGGCACAAGTTCAAGGAAACTCCTGGGGCGGGTCCAGGCCAGGGAAGGGGGATAGGATCCAGCATGCACTGCTGCCACCAAGTCCCACCCCTTTTCAGCCCCAAACCAACCTTTGCCCTCTCCATTCCCTGCCCAACCCTTGCCCAAACCACCTACAAACTGCTCCTTCTATCATCTTCCTTGCTCCAGCACAGCTGCACATGCGGGGCCTCTGGCCATTTGCACCAACAGCCCTGAAGTGCATATAAGTGCTATAGCAGCACTTATAGTAATGGACTGGGATTTCTGCTGCCATAAGAGCACTATAGGATTGGGTCATAAGTCTATAAGCCTATGCATGCCTATTTAGAAGTAAGCCCTACTGAGTTCAGTTGGTCTTACTCCCAGGTAAGTGTGTATAGGATTGTGACCTTAACTCCTTAATAAGGTTCCTTTTTTTGACCAGTCATTACTGTAGAGTTTAGTTGTACTGTTGTAATTTCCTGGAATTTCCTTAAGTAAGATTCTTGAGACAAAATCCCAGAGTTAGGACACATTGTTAGATTGATGTGACTCATTCTTCATACATTTCCAGAAATACACTCACGTCCATTACACAGGGGACACCTAGTTAATATTTCAGATACTCCATAAACCACTTGTTCTACAATCTGGCAGTAATCCAACCTCCTGTAATTTCTCCATTGGTACACCAGGAGTTACACTCCCCCACCCCTTTATTAAGAGGCCGCTTATAAGTTATTGCTATGAATATACAGCTGGTTAATGTTGTGTTAGCTAAACTGGAATTTGCTTATATTTTATTAGTAATAATGGAAGGAGTATAGTGAAGAGGCAGTCTAAGTAAACCCCTCTATAATTATCAGCAAATGGCAGGTTGCAATACAGCTGTATTGAGTACAGGCAGTTCTAAAAAATGCCATGTCAATAAGGTAATTACTTTTATACACCTTTAAAGTGTTACTATAACAAAACACTAATTAAATGAGGGCGCAATCCTAACCAACTTTTCAACACTGAGGTAAGGGCAATGCAGCTCCAAAATAAGAGAACGAACATTCCCTTACGTTGAGGAGGCCTCTGTGAGTGCCACCCAACTGTAGGATGCAGCACACGCCCCATTGGCACAGCTATGCCAGTGCTGGAAAGATGGTTAGGATTTGGGACTGAATATTATAGCCTAATCCTAGCAGTGTTTGCACATATGAATATTCAGTTGTCTGTCTTCTAGGCAAATACGATTATAGTTAGGCCAGATGAAACTTTTTACTACACACCAGTGGTGTAGCTAAATGGGTCTGGGGCGGTGAACCACACAAGATGACACCCTCAGGGGTGATGGTGACACCACTACTGGACCAAATTGTGGAAACCTTTGTATTTATGAATAATACCATCATGTTATATTATCATTTGATAAGTAATTTAATGCAGAATGTAACAAAATAGTGTTGAA
This sequence comes from Tiliqua scincoides, assembly GCF_035046505.1. NCBI lineage: Eukaryota > Metazoa > Chordata > Lepidosauria > Squamata > Scincidae > Tiliqua > Tiliqua scincoides. The sequence goes on along the minus strand of NC_089823.1, from coordinate 217,716,322 downwards.
TTATCTGTATTCTATAAAAAATTATAGCCAACTACCCTAAAAAAACAAAAACAACTGCCTTAGGTAGCAAAAAGTGGATTTTCCTAACTCAAAACTGACCAATGAGAGTAAGGCCCAAATCCTAACTACCTTTCTAGCACTGGCATAGCTGTGCCAGTGGGGCATTTGCTGCATCCTGCAGTTGGGTGGCAGTTCCGGAGGCCTCTTCAAGGTAAGGGAATGTTTGTTCCCTTACATCAGAGTTGTATTGCCCTTACCTCGCTGCTTGAAAGTTGGTTAGGATTGTACCCTAAGGGGAAGGGATGGGCTGGTACAAGACCCTTGCGCCAGCCCAATGGTGTTGCAAAAGTGCTGTAAAACACTTTCACGCCACAGGGAGAGGAGGGGGACTGGCCCAAGCCCCATTGAGCTGGCACAAAAGGTAAACCTGCGCTGGCCAAGTCAGGCCAGTGTGAGGATCTGAGGGGGTGTGGGGAGGGCAGGGAGGAGGCATTTTAGGGCGGGGGAAGGGCGGGTCCATGGGTGGGCGGCACTTGTGCCAGATCCTAACCCCATTCCCTGGCAGCTCTGGGCTGCTCGGATAGTTGGAGATCTGAGCAGCCCCTTTGGGGCTACTGCGGCCTTACCCGGAATAAGGGAAAGCAATTCCCCTTCCCCCTGGCTGAGCTGCAACTGGCCCCAACCCTAGTCTGGATGTGGGGCAGGCCTGCTGGCCTGCCTGCTTCAAGACAGGTTAGGATTGGGCTTTGATTGTTCCAAGAGCCAATGAGGTGTTAGGATGACACAGCATGGAACCAATAAGTATTCATATTAATACTAATAAGGTCTTAGTATGAGTCAGCTCTCGTTTCCATGTATTAGAGCTAATACTGGAACTCCTATTCAGTTGTGTGAGCGTCATCAAGTTGGCCACTGGCTTTTTTGGTTACTGAATTGTTGTGTGAGTTGTACCCAACAGCTCATATAGTCATTGGCTTAGGTGACCTTAAAAGTGGATTCCAAACATTCATAGTGGACTACAGTGTGCTTGTTAACCATGATATGTACATTAAACCTCCAGATTCAGGGGCAGTATGTCACTGAGTACTATGTGCAGGGGAGCAACAGAAGGGGTGGGCACTGACTTTCATACCTTGCTTGTGGGGAAATGTTACTGAGTTTATTTTCTGGCCATTATTATTATTCATTTCATGCCATGACCATTATTGAAAATAATTTTGTCATATACGGGAGGGAGGTGTCCAAAATTTTTGGGCTCCGAGTGCCAAATGACCTAGCTATTCCTCTGCTGTAAGCACATCAGCAATTAAAAAGGGCAAGGCGATCAGTGTTCCTCCTTCCCTAATGAACGTATGAATTTCCTTATACTAGGAAATGAAGAAGAGAGAAATGAATGCACAGAGAGATCATAGTCATGGTTGACTATACTGATAATTATGGGTTGTGCAAATACAGAAACCAGAACAGATGCAGAGCTGTCAAGTGGGTGGAGCTTGTGCACAACCTCAGGGGAGGCTGCAGCCCTTTTCTGTGGACTGTGACAGGGGCGGGACTTCCTCCCCTCACCGCATGTCCCTGGGTGTTAGAGCTGTGATGATGGCTGATTCAGACGTTCAAGTCATCACTTTATGTTATAGGTTGCATCACTTTTCATGGATAATTCTGGTGAATTACTATGCATTTCTTGTTATAATTAGATTCGGAAAAGCAAATTAGTGAAAGAAATGTCAAATTCTGTCTAAGCACTGCCTGTGTCAACTGGTCCCTCATTATTTATTCGGTAGGATAAACTTAAACAGCAAAAAATGTGATTGAAAGTATGACAGAATTCTCTAAAAGGAGAGCAGAAGTGCCTTGGGTCTGAATGTGGATGGTGTTATGTTTTATGTGGTATGGTGAGATAATTAGGACCATATGATGGAATCGATGGAAAAGATCACTGCTCCCCTGCAGTGTTTGCTTCTGGAATCTTTTGATAAATTTAGGAATGGCATGAGCCCAAGCTTGATTAAAAACACATGGGTCCCTGCTAGCTCAGTACAACCACAAACTTGCAAAGACGTACATTTCTAAAACATAAAATGTTTCTTCAAATCAGACAATCCTGTGAATGCTTACTCAGAAGTAAGTCCCATGGTGTGCAAAGGATTGCAGCCTCAGCAGCATTTTCACCGTGCAAAAATAAAAGAAAATAAACTTAGCTGGCTTCTTATTATTTAAATCTAATCTTAAGCTCCAACCCAAAATATTGCACCAGTGGCGTAGCTAGAGGGGGTGTAAAGCACTAAGTTTTGCAGGAAGCCTCACTGCAGCATGCAAGGAGCCGCTCCCCCTACCCTTTGGAGCCATTCCAGGTGGGTGAGGCAAAACAGAGGTGTATTTTGCTTTGTGGGGAGCACTTAGTTCTTTGCACCCCCTCTGACTACGCCACTGTACTGCCCCTCATGATGTGAAAAGGCTGCATGATGCCACTGACAAAAAGTGGTTTTCCTGGGCATATTGAATTTTGTAATTGGATTGTAGCACCCATAGCTACTTACCATAACTGGTATTATGGTGGGGACACGAATCTGCTACTCTGAAGGACTGGCAAATTAAGAGCCTTGTCTGTTTTAATAATTAGGGGGTCATTAATTTAGCCGCAAGTGACTAATCACCAGAGGAATCTCACTTCTGAGCTAGTAACTCTCTGTGGAGGTTACTGCTGGGAAACAGGAGGCATTTTATTTCTGGGAGGCGGTTTGGAATGGATCAAGAGTGAGGGAAGAGGAGCAGTCTCTGCATAGCATGAAACTGTACCCCACTGACAGCCAGACTCTATAATTTGACCCCTTTCCCCAGGATAAGACCCAGCAGTCATTATGGGTCATTATAGGACCTCTGCCAGCCCAATTTCTGCCACAAATCCAAGCTGATCATGAAGGTGAATCAGCTCCATGGAGGGAGCGCGGGGGGGGGGGGGGATGTTCCAGTGCTGTCAAACCCTCCCTCTTCCTGGGCCTGATCCATCCATCCTCCTCCTCCTCGCCTCATCACTGCCCCATCCTGCCCACCCCTCCCCATTTTGCCCTTCCCCAACCTGTTCCATCCCGTCTGTGATGTTACCTGCTGCTTTACTTACTCACCACCAGTGGCCTGGCAGCACACATTGGCAGAGGTTCTTGGCAGCTGCCATAAAGCAGCCTCTGCTGTTACATGAGGTACCTGCTACCGTGTTTCCCCGATAATAAGACCTATCCCGAAAATAAGCCCTCCCCTTACTGTGTAAGATTCCTCTAAAATAAGCCCTCCCCCGAAAATAAGCCCTATTGAGATTGCTACTGTAGTGAAGGTGATCCCCTGCGCTACACGCTACATTACGGTACCCTCTGTATGCACTGTCCCCCCCCCCCCGGGTGAAACGCGCGCCGCGCTCCGAGCTGCATCCAATCAGAGCTGCAGCAGTGAGCGCGTCATCCTGTTCTTCCCCAGTGATTTGCTTGCTGGCGCCATTGAGAGCAGTGCCGCGGAGGAGAGCTGAGGCAGGACAACATAAAAACCCGGTATGTAAGCGGGAGTGAGGGGGCATGATGGAGGATAAAAGAAGAACTCAGGAGGCATGATGGAGGATAAAAGGGGCATGATGGAGGATAAAAGAAGAACTCAGGAGGCATGATGGAGGATAAAATAAGCACTCAGGGGGCATGATGGAGGATAAAAGAAGAACTCAGGGGGCATGATGGAGGATAAAAGAAGAACTCAGGGGGCATGATTTGTTCACATTTACCCATTTATTAAAATTGCTGTCAATGTTCACTAAAATAAGCCCTCCCCTGAAAATAAGCCTTCTGGTGTTTTTCTGTCCAAAAATAATAATAAGACAGTGTCTTATTATCGGGGAAACACGGTAGTATAGGTACCCGGCCGGTGCCCAGCCAGCATATGAATGCGGCTTTCATATTAGTACTGGATTAAGTTCAGCAATAGTCTATTGTTAAAATGATAGAAAAATCTGGGATTCATTGCATACATAAATGTGGCCCCATCACTGTGAAATGAATGGATTTTGTAGATAACCTAACCTTCACTGATCCTCTGTATTTAAAAAAACAACAACAACAAAAAACCCTTGCTTTATTCTCTTATGTTTTCTCTGCTCAAATAGGTCACAGAGCTATGGCTCCATCTTGGCTACATTGCCAACTTCATTGCTTTTAAAATCATATAAAATGCAAGTTTAATCACAGCTCTGATTGGCATTCTGTCTCTGTGACTTTTAAGTGGTAAGGGAAAGTGTGGAAAACTATTACATCTTGTGGGCACTGATCACATACACTTTTCATTATCTAGCTGGCATCTGGCCATATGTGAACTTCTTAAGGGCCTAAGCTGCTAATAGCAAGAATCAGTGGAATCCAGAGTGGGAAAAGGATTATGGAATCCCTGAGAGTGGCTGTGGATATTATGGAATACGTGAAGAACAAGAAGCATAAACTTTTCCAGTTCCTGTGTTGGGAGCATCTTTCCATGGACTTTGGAAATGTGAAAAGTCTATTCAGACAGTATAGAGGAGTGCAGGGAACAAAAAAGTGGGAGCTGCTTGCATCGCCTTTGTTGTTCCTCTTCCCACATTCTATACATAAGAACATAAGAAGAGCCCTGCTGGATCGGATCAAGCCAAAGGCCCATCTAGTCCTGTATCTCACAGTGGCCCACCAAATGCCCCAGGGAGCACACAAGAACAGACACAACCTACGCCTCAGTGCCCTCCCCTCCATCTGGCAATCAGAGGCAGCCTGCCTCTAAAACCAAGAGCCTACATACCTACTATGACTTGTAACCCGTAATGAACTTTTCCTCCAAAAATTTGTCCAATAATGTCCAAAGTTACTCACAATCAACATAATTCTTAAAGGAGCCATCTTCAGTAGTACCAGCACAGATTTTTCAACACCCTTTCCCCATGCCAAGCTCGACTTCCCCTCCTCTCTCTCTCATATACACAGCTAAGGTATATCCGTAACTCCAGAAATCCTTGTTTGTGAGGCAGAGCGATCACCTTGTTGTATAATTGGTTCTCTCCTGATGCCCCAGCTGCTAAAACTGCAACAATATCAACTTGAATAGTTAAGATATCTATTCAACTATTCAGTATTAACTTGAATAGTTAAGATAACTCTAAATATGGGCAGTAGTTGTGCATCTCAGCTTGTGATCCCAGTCACAATGTGTCTCACCCTTCACACCAAGAGACTTGCCCAGCTAGGTCAGTAAAGTCCGGGTGAGCATCCAGGAGTCCATTTCCATCTGTATTATATTGTCTGTGCATGCAGAAGGCCATCCATGCAAGGGTTTTCCTTCCGAAATTTGTCAGTGATGTTTTCATCATTGCATATTTTCAAAGTAAACTTGCAAACATGGGCTTAAATTAAATTAAAAGATCAATGCAAGAGGGCAGCATGTGTGTTCATGTGTGCATGTGTATGTGTTTGTGTGTTCTAGCTCACAGTTTCCACACCAATTCATATGGTCAGTTTGGGCTACCTTTTACACAGGGATGATGTTGAGGTTAATATGGCAAAATCAATGCTATGTTAATATGTTTCTTCTTCTGGACCTCTGCAGTTCTCTTCTCATAACACCCATGAGCAAATGCTTATACATATGTTCAATTGAATGCCTGCATTAGGTATATAACCTCCAACAAGTAGAGCTTTTTCTCTGCTTTCCCAGAGTTTTAGACTGTATGGTTTAGTGCAGTGGTTTCTACACTGTGCTCGCAGGGGAGCCACAGGGATGTCCCTGTTGGCCCCTCCTATCATCTCTCCCAGGCGCTCCCATCTTTGATCTCATTAGATCTTGTGAGATGTGAGCATCACCCTCTTGGATCACATGTGATTTCATGTGATCCAAAATGGTGGGGCCCGGTTGAGCCAGGAAGAAGAAGCTGTGAGGGCACAGTGACCACGGTAAGTTGGGAACCTCAGGTTTAGTGAGTGCATGTACAATTATACTTGTGTACATACCATGCAAACATTTGACTGAAAATACATTGATTGGGTTTACTGCCTGCTATTGTGATTCTATTTCTCTGGTATATACATTTGCTCACCATGGATATATGATGAGAATAGTGATTCTCTTCTATGACAATATTGCTCCTAACTGTAAAACTTTTCAGTGTGGTGAATAATGTTTAGATTACCGAAAAGATTCAGCCCTTGTTGATGGCTGCATGTTTTAAAGTACAACCTGAAGATTAAGTTTGAGCAGACGGATGCATTTTAAGCACAAAGTGCATTTCATTTAAGTTAGAAAGCCTTTTAATCAAGGAAGGAACTCATGGATTAAATAATAATCAAGAGTGAACAATGATTTACCATGCATGTGTATTTTAATAAGCAAGACTGTGAATGTAAATGGAATGCAGAAGGAAGAAAGCAACAGATGGTGTACACTGAAGACCCAGCTCTCTAACATACTCTTAGTGTTCATTTTCATCAGATGTAAATAAGCCACACAAAGCTCAAAGCTGTAGAAATATAAGCATTCTGGTGCCACGCTGTCAAAGGAGTTTGGCTCTAATATGAATGGGTGATGGGGAACTCATTTGAAAATATATCCACTTGAAGAGTCTGATTGAAGACCTGTCCCTCTGCATTACTCTAGGAGTATAGAGTAAAAGCATTGTCAACTGGCACCTGTGGGGAATGGGAATTGATTGCCAGCTAGCATATTTGGGTCACCAAACCTTTTCAAGCCCCCCCCTCCCCGACTGGGTTCCCTTTGCAATACCGTCCACCTTCCTTCTATTCTCTAAGAATGGAGACAATTTCCTAAGCAGGGCCTTTGTGAAGAAGGAAATGGAAATTAATTTCTAAAGGCTGAGGAAGGGCAGAGTGGCACTGCAGGGGGAGGGGACTGGAAAGTGGTAGGCAGTCTTGTTAACTGACATTTCATAATGCAGGAAACTCAGTGAATTGGCATCTCCACCGGCTGCATCAGATGGACTGGTTAACAAAATGCCAATTACAAAAGCATTTACTCTAGCTATAAGAACAGAAATTCAGCATCGTGCAAAAAAAAAGTCTACATGCAAAAAAAAAAAAAAAAGCCAAAACAAAATATTTAAGTTGTATATTGCTCAAGTCTTAACAGACACCTCATACAGGGCTTGTGCTGTCTGTCAGTTGTTCAGGCATTGAGTACATGTGATTGCTTGCCACCCAAGATATTCTGCACGCTTGCAAATTATGGACGGTCAATCCCAGAATGCACTGGTTGGTTGAAAGATTGAAAGCAGCTCTACCTTTTGACAGATCTATCCATTTCTTCACAATGACTGGAAGGATCAGAAATTGAGATGTGCTTCAGAAAACCTGAAGTTTACTAGTATGAAGTCAGGAAGAAGAAATTGCTTAGCTTGTATGCAACAATAAACTATTATGTGAGAACAGTGTCATTTTTCAACAAGTGTAGGGCATAGTCCAGAGCCATTTATGGGTAGAAACACAAACTTCTAATATTTTTAAACAATGAAATAGTTCATTGTGCGTTTCTGGACTTTTCCTGTTATGCAAACAAATGTTTCTTCTTATATACAAGAATGAAAAGGTTCTACGTGTGCAGGGTTCAGCATCACCCCATAATGTTTACATTGACTTTGATGGTGGGCATTGTTCTTCAGTTATATAGGGGAATTTACCTACCCCTTGTACAGGGTGGAATTTTATACAGTGTGCAGTAGTAGTACAGTTCTAGGCATCTACAGAGACTGCATGTTTTAAATATAAAAATAATTAGATTTATATTAAAGTAGCTGATGTTTAATAATTTGTGTATTTGTTTCTAGATACTGTTAGAAGTTGTGTAGCAAAGTTGTTCTTCAGCTGCCCCCTGAAAGGTCATTACTGCCTGTACAGTAAATCCAGTTTTACACTCATCAGTCGACAGCCCCAGCTCTGGATCCATATCATGTTTCTCTTTCAGCAGGTGTGTGCATATATGATATATATGTGTGTACAACATGTAAATAGTGGCACCTTGATCATGTTACTTTTGTCAATTAAGATCAGTGTTTTAAATTGTGTTCCATTCAGAGTGTTGTAGTGAGTCTCCAGTGACCAATGTGTTCTTAGTGGGTGTTGGGAGGTACTTTTTGGGTTCAGTACTGACATTTATTTGTGCTGTATTGACATGATAGCATATATTTTCCTATAATTACTTGTTAAACACTTGTTAAACATATTTGGTAAATGTATAATTTACTATATATACATGAAATGAAAATCCTGAAGGTTGTAGCAGCAAATCTTAGTGGGCACCCCTTTAAGGGAGTAGCACAATTCCCATTAGTTTCAAGGTGTGAACCATTCCCTTCCACCCCAGGTATGTATATACATACCAAAAATTATACTGGCTAGTTCTGGCTAGCCATGGGTGCACCCCACTGGGGCACTGGGTACATTCCTTTCCTACTGCAAATAAGGGAAGAACAGAATGATCTGACTACTGGATCATGACAACAAGATCTAAGCCTGCCTCCATGAAGCTTTAAGTTAATTAGAAGAAATGAGTCCACAGGCTTCAGCTGAAAGCTAACATACCCATATTAGACTGTGACTCAAAAACAAGTTTTGCTGCAACCATATCTACTGGATATAATTAGTGGTATTTGTCCATTGGTGCAGCTAATGGCTAATTCAACTAGATCTCTTTGTGAAAAAATATTGCTGATTATTACGATAATTATCAAAACAGGAAGGGAATTATCTTTGTTGTAACCCAGAACTAGATGAAAATATACTTCAGCTCTAGCAGACCACAAATTAAAACCAAAATATGCCTTCTTGGCTGAAGCTTAACAATCCTAAAACCTCACAGACAACACTAGATAATTAAAAACCATACAAAGATTATGGGCTAGTGCAGATGTAACACTGGTTTCCTATAAGCCATTGTTTTCAAATCAAGAGCCAGCCATTGAGATGCGCTCTCTCTCTCTCTCTCTCTCTCTCTCAGAGTGCATTGTCTCCTCTACTTAGAAGTAGTTGTGGTTTGGTTTGCAGGTACATGTGCACTGATGTTAACCAGTTGTATGTCAGAATTTGAAAACATTGCTTGAAGTGGGTTTGGAAATCATGATAACCTGGTAGCATTTACCATGGTTAACATGAGAATAAACATGTAATTCTAAGTGGGTTTAACGTATCTTCATCAGACTTGGTTTCAAGGTTATGATAGTTGTGATTTCTATACCTACTAAGGTCACTTAACATTTATCTTGCTCCAGCTAGGTGCTTCTTCTGTTTTTTTCCCCCCTAAACTATTTGACATCTTGTAAAACTTTGCCACTAGAAAACATTTCACTTGACTTTGCCCTCATAATGGAGACAGGAAAAACCTGTTTGATTACTTCACATGTAGACGATATCATTATGGAAAATGTAGCCCATGTTAAACAAAGTTAATGTTCTTCATTTTTTTTCTTTATTTTTTTAACCACAAGAGGTCCAATACTTATGTTTTGACTCCTATATATATCATAGTCTAAACAAACTATGAATAACAGAGAGGACAAGTGAAAAGCAAGACATGGCTCAATTTCACTTTATCATTTCCACAGAGGGAAAATATATTCGTGTGCAACAGAGAGTCGATCTGCACATTACTTCAGGAATCCAGGCCAATTTTAGTACTGTCAAAACTCATTTGGATCATACAAATCCTAATTCAGAGATGAAATTGGTGATCAAGATGCTATTTAGAAAGGGAAAGGGGGTAGTAGCTTATGTCTCAATAGTGCAGATTACACGCAAGGTTATACCCCAGGAGCACCTACCAGGAGCACCTACAAGCCAAATCTCTGGGCTTGTAGGTAAATAATAATAATAACCACAACAAATGGTCTTTAAATTGCCAAAAAGAATTTTATTTTATTCTGAATATTGCAGAGAAAGCCTTGGAAACTTGCTATTGAATCTTCTTGTACACCAACATAGTATGAAGTCCATTTGCTCATTTCTCACCAAAAGTACAGTCAACTGTACAAAGTACAGTATCGAGACCTAACAAAGTTGCTTTCTCTTATTAGGGGACTATCTTTCCACAATTATCAGAGCTGGCTTTTATTTTTTTATTTTTAGTGTTCAGAATGTTGTAGTAGTAGTATGGCTATTTTGTTCTGATGAAGGCTGAAGAAACAACTCACAGCTCTAGGAGTTCCATTAGGGACGATAAGAACACCCATCAGTTGACAACTTAGCTTCCTGTCCTTGCTGGCACCCATGGGACTTTTCTATTCACATTTCAGAACTAAGGACATGGTTCAGGAAAACATTTAAGTCACATGCTTAGAGTATTATCCATTGCAAATCAAGAGTTGGCTAAAAATTGAATGTTTATGTACACTCTGTAAAGATGATGATGAAGAAGATTTATATACTGCTTTTCAACAAGAGTAGTTTACAAAACAGTTTGCAGAGTAAAATAAATCAATAAGTGTTTCTCTGCCTCCAAAAGGTCCACAGTCTAAAAAGAAATGCAAGAGAGACATCAGCAACAGCCATTGGAAAAGATGTCATGTCATGCTGGGCAGAAGAGGGACAGTCGCTCTCTCCCTCTAAAATATAAAAGGGCACCAATTTGAAATGTGCTTCTTTGCCCAGTTAGTGCTTCTTTGCCCAGAGGAAATATCTGTAAGAGAAGTATAATGGCCTCTGGATAACTGAAAAACAAACAAATGAAAGATCTTTCCTCCACCAAAAAGAATATGGATGCCAAGCCAGGGTGAGGTCAGAGGTCAGCCAGGTGGAACACTAGCTGAGGGTCCATACTCACAAAGGAAATCATCTGACCAGGCTAAGTCCTGAATCATTAGTTGCAGTGGCAGTGACAGCATCCGGTTTGCCATCAGAGGGCAGGCATGGGATGACATGGGAGGTCAGGATAGCATACAGCCTTGCCTCGGGATCTGAGCAACCTGGCATCAGCACTGGAGCCAAGGGTAGGACAGAGGTTCTCTGTCAGAGATAACTGTATGGAACTAGAATGATGGAGGTAAGAGAAGCTGAGGTTCTGCTAAAAAAAATGAGGCTGCAATCCCTTACAGACTTTCCTGAGAGAAAACCCTATTGAACACAATGGAACTTACTTCTGAGTAGGCACACACAGCAGTGCACTGTAAGTGAACCTGAATACAATTTGATTAATGGGAAGAGAAGTCAAGGAAACAAAACAGGAGAGGGGAGATATTGAAAGAAGTATGTTTCAAGGAATAACACTGGAGAAGTACTGAACAGAAACATGTAAGGAACAAATACAGATGATAAATGAAGCTGTATTTGGAAACAATATGTGCATTGAAAAAAAGATCAAAGTTCAGTCCATAGAGAAATAATCTGATGTAAATCAACATTGAAGTAAACAGATTCTTAACTAAGATAAGGCAAATAAGGCTTCAACCAGACTTGATATTAAAGACATCTTCCTGTCTTTTTTGTCTTTTTTAATGGCAATTGCAGGAGCCCCAGTACAGACTGTGACTCTGATCTATAGGGAGACAAAGTTAATTCTTTCTCCCTGCATCATGGTCCCAGTGAAAACTCCTTGCACCCAACATTGCTACAGCAGTTTACCTCCTGGGGCAAACAGCAGTTTGGGGCAGGCAATTTGGGGGGGGGGGGTGCATAGTGTTCCATAGGCCTGTATCAGAGCCTCTGCAGTTGCTCTTTTCAAAATATGGCAAAGACAGTGACATACAGGTGGGACCACCATATCCTTGGACCTCCTGCAGATGCTGAATTTCACAGATTATCAAATCTGCAATCTGCCCCACCTGAGCCCTCTGTGCTCCGGTTGCCTCTGGAGGGCTTTCTGAAGCCCACAGTGGCAGCACACGTCCGCCCACAGCCTCTTCAGGCTTCAGAATGGCCTTTTCGGTCAAAAACATGGCTACATCCTGTTTCCTGAGGAATGCTGGAAGTGATGTTTTTATACCATATAAGGCATTCTGAGGCCTGGGGAAACCCCTGGGGAGCCTGGAGGGCTTCCCCGGTCCACTGAATGCCTTATATGGCATAAAAACATCACTTCTAGTTTCCTTTGGGTAACAAGGCGTAGCATTTTTTCAACCAAAAAGGCCGTTCTGAAACTTGCAGAGGCAGCAGGCAGACGCACGCTGCCTCTGAAAGCTTCAGAAAGCCCTCCGGAGGCAACTGGAGCATGGCTCTGGTTCCCTCTGGAGGGCTTAGGTGGGGCCAAGTGACTCCACGCAAGTCCGAGGGACCCACGTTGAGCCGGATCCGCAGATGAACAATCTGTAGATATGGAGGTTCCACCTGTATGCGATATCGCATCTAGTTTGACCATAAGTATCAAGAGAGGGAGGGGAGCAGAATCTTGGAACATGTAAAGGTTGAGAGAAAGGCCAGTGGTGCAATCCAGCAATGTTAGTGCATAGAGGAAGGGAATGTATGAACAGGGGATCTCATAAGAACATAAGAACAGCCCCAGTGGATCAGTCCACAGGCCCATCTAGTCTAGCTTCCTGTATCTCACAGCGGCCCACCAAATGCCCCAGGGAGCACACCAGATAGCAAGAGACTTCATCCTGGTTCCCTCCCTTGCATCTGGCATTCTGACATAGCCCATTTCTAAAATCAGGAGGTTGCACATACCCATTATGGCTTGTAACCCAAAATGGATTTTTCCTTCAGAAATTGATCCAATCCCCTTTTAAAGGCATCTAGGCCAGATGCCATCACCACATCCTGTGGCAAGGAGTTCCACAGACTAATTACATGCTAGGTAAAGAAATATTTTCTTTGTTTGTCCCAACTCTCCCAACACTCAATTTTAATGGATGTCCCCTGATTCTGGTGTTATGTGAGAATGTAAAGAGCATCTTTCTATCCTTCCCGTGCATAATTTTGTATGTCTCAATCATGTCTCCGCTCAGGTGCCTTTTTTCTAGGCTGAAAAGGCCCAAACGCCATAGCCTTTCCACATAAGGAAGGTGCCCCAACCCAGTAATAATCGTAGGACGCAATCCTACCCCATTATGTTAGTGCTTTCCAGCACTGACATAAGGGCAATGCCGCTCTGAGGTAAGGGAACAAACATTCCCTTACTTTGAGGAGGCCTCCATGAGTGACACCCAACTGCAGGATGCAGCACATGCCCCATTGGCACCGCTATGCCAGTGCTGGAAAACACTGACTTAAGGGGTTAGGATTGCACCCTTAGTTGCTCTTTTTTGCACCTTTTCCATTTCCAATATGTCCTTTTTGAGATGTGGTCACCAGAACTGGACACAATACTCCAGGTGTGACCTTACCATCGATTTGTACAACGCCATTATAATATTAGCCGTTTTGTTCTCAATACCTTTTCTAATGATCCCAAGCATAGAATTGGCCTTCTTCACTGCCACCGCACATTGGGTCCTTTCACTGAGCTGTCCACCACCACCCCAAGATCTCTCTCCTGATCTGTCACAGGCAGCTCAGAACCCATTAGCCTATATGTGAAGTTTTGATTTTTCCTCCCAATGTGCATTCCTTTACACTTACTTAACATTGAAAGGCATCTACCATTTTATTGCCCATTATACCAGTTTGGAGAGATCCTTCTGGTTTAACTGGTTTAACGTCATTCTCTTTACGCAGGGAACCCTGGGGAATTAGGGACCTTTTACCAAGAATTCTTTTATATGCAGTAAACTATAATCTTGATACTCACACCACTTGGTATGTCTGTGTGTGTAAATACTGCAACCACATTAGAGAGGCTGATCATGCTGGTCTTTCTTACTTGATTAGCACCTGCCAGCTACAGTATCCCTATAAAAGATCTAAACTTTCAGTTTCAGACCTTCTGGAGCTGTGGAACCATAAATTAGCTAATAGATGGTAAATTCTTTGAAATGTGATTAATATTGACTTGGAAATCTTTCATTTTGTTTCTATTGCTGATTACGCCATCAACTCTGGGAGCTTTTGCCAATCACCAAAAGATTAACTCAGTTGTGTATCAGAAAGTTTTAATACTTTTGTATAGTTACTTTGGTACGAAAACACAAAGAAAATTATAGTGATGACTGCCTGTAAGCCGCAAAAGCATGATATAACCTAGATGATAACTGGAGATATGAGAAAGATTTATGGCCAAATTGTTATTAAAGGATGTGCTGGTAAAATGTACATTTCACAAGCGCATGCTGTCGCAAAAGCACCATAAAGTGCTTTGTGAGAGCAGAAGGCCTGGGCAACAGAGGCCTTCTGGGGCAGGTGAGTTCAGTGCAGGAGTGGGGGAGGGTGGGGAGGGGTTGAACGGGGGAGAGGGAGGGGGAATGGGGCTGAGATAAGCTGGGCAGTGGGCGGATTGGGCCCAGGAGGGGGCGAGATTGGCAGCACCGGCACACACTATATCCAAACTGCCTTCCCAGATCAAACTGCCTTCCCAGATCAAACTGCCTTCCTGCACAGATCAATGCAGACTTGTACCAGTAATATTGGTCCAAGTTGACCCATTGTGGCTGTTGGGGCTACCCAGTGGCAAGGGAACAAATGTTCCCTAATCAGAGGAGACCTCCAGCAGCCAAAAATCCCCAGCAGGATGCAGTGTGCTGTGCTGGCACAGCAACATTATCATGCACGAATTTAGGTAGGATTGGGCTGTTAATCTAGCTATCTTTTTCGTTCTTTTCTTTTACAATAAAGTTTGAAAACATACAAGAGGTAGTATATCAGGAAAAAAAGCATTTAATGTTGGCACCTCTATTCTTTCTACCTATTCATTTTCCGGCATAAAGCTTTTGTTGAGGATAAATAGTATTTTTGTATCTGAGAACTGAAAGTTATTTGAAAGGGTGTTTGCTCTTTGTGGTATATAGTATAACCAGAACCTATTACTATCCCCAGAGGTTTGATCAACTCTTATCAAACAGGGCTTTGCAGATTTTGGTATGGTTTCAAAACCCTTCAAAGCCTGTTCGCTTAGAGTTGACTGTGGGATTAAAAAATAAAATGTATATACAGGGTGGGAAATGCTTCTTTCAGATGACTTCCACTCTACCTAAATCTTCTATAAAAGAACTGCATGCGTCCAGCCCCTTTAAATTAATTTTGCATGCAATATTTTAAAATATAGCTGAAACTCCTGAGCAAACCTTCTTCTGCATCAGGTTCCTGATGGATGCCTACCCTGTATTTTGAGGGGAGGCGAGAAAGGAAGTGACCCTAAGGCATGACCTCAATAGTGAACCAGTGGGGGAGGGGGTGTTGTTACAGCATGCTAGTGTGATCTAGTGGCTAGCATGTTGAATGGGACCAATTCATAAATATTTATTTCATTTGCATCCTGCTCTTGTTTTGGAAAACTCAGAAAGACTTACTGTACATGGGGTTACCAGGCAATTTCCCTTTTAGACACTGATTAGTCGGAGACCTTCATTTGAAAATGTGAACAGAATTGTGTACCATCGTGTCTGGGTTATATATTCTACCTTATACATGGGAGTCACTGAGTGAGTTTCTCTATCCCTACACGTTGTGAGGAGGCAAACATGATAAAATATTTAAATTATAAGTGTTATGAGCCCTTCCAAATGTTGCAACCTAACAAAGTAAAAAAAAAATCATGTGCTTTTATTTACAATTGATATACTTTATCTAGTTGCAAGTGGCATTTAAATAATATATTGTGTATGAATTGTCCTCATTAAAAAAGAAAATTTCTTCTTTTACTATTGTTGAACAGAGTTTGTTCCCAGAACCTCTATCCATGCAAAAGAATTCAGTACAAGCTCTAAAAGCCTTATGGGAGAAAACACAGCTGAAAGGGACACACAGCTTTGAAACAGCAATGGTTCAGTCTACATTTCCGCATCAGAAGGTAACCATTGTTTCCTTACTGGGGTGGCTTCTAGGCCATTCACATTGCAATGGATGTGATGTACAGTATAGTCACCACATTAAAAGAATGTGTGTGCATGGAATCTAGCTATGAAGTGCTATAATTTTATATATCTAATTTTTACTGAGTGTTTGAGTTCATCTTAGCTGGTTTAAAACATTTCTTTGGGGAAGAATTCTAAAAGCTGTCATTTGCCCTCTCCAAAGTTTGTTCCTTTTTTCTGCCTGCACACTGCACATGAAGACTGGATGGTAAATAAGTAAGGAAAGAGTATTCTACATTTGGAAACAAAAGAACTGCTTATACGTGAGTGTGTGTGTTGTCCATGAGAAAGAGAATAGGAACATGGATGAACACACAAGAAGCCCTATGATTTCCGACCTTTAGATGAAGTCTGCATTTGCAGTGTTTTACACAAATAACGCAGGTCAACTGCACCTAGATTGTGCCACTCTAGACTGCAGGAGCACAACTGCTTGTTTGAACACTGTATTTTTAAAAAAATCACTTTTGTTGAAAGCTAAATGTCAGGGAGAGGATAGCCAAGACTTTTCCCTGATCTGCTAGCTTTGCATTTGCAGGGAAGCATTCAGTTATGTGTTCCCACTCCCACAATCCCAATCCCACAAGCGGTGCAATCCGGTCACTGCTTCATCAGCAGTTTATATGATTTAGGTTTATCCCTGCAGTTTCACTGTGGTTTGCTTATGCCTGTAGCTCTGCAGCTGCTTTTACACTCCACTGAAAATAGTCCTGCTAGATCAGACCCAGGGTTCACTAGTCCAATATCCCTTTTCTAGCAGTGGCCAGGCAGGAAGTGCTTGAGAAGGACCTGTTACAGTATTTCCCAGTATCCCCAGCCTCTTGTTATTCAGAGATATAATGTCTCTGACCATGGAGGTTTCATTGAGATTGTCAGGGGTTGAGCCCTTGTCCGATCCCTACCTTACCTGGCTGCGGGCCAGGGACAGAACCGCCTGGCCACAGAGCCAAAGCCGCCTCGCCAGCTGACCAGGTGAGACGCAGGGCGGCTGGGTGGGAGATACAGCCGCCCCCAGAGCTCACCTGACTGGAGCAGTGAGCATTAACCACCAGAGAGGAGGGAAGCAGGCTAGGGTCGGTGCCCCTTTAAGCCTAGAGAGGGAGGAAGAGAAGGAGCCGAGGCTGTGACTGGGGAGGATAAAAGCAGGGAAGCCTGTGATGACAGGCAGTTCTGGAGAGGGAAGGCAGGAGGCTGGAGCTGGAACCCCTGCCTGAAGGATCTCAGGTCCTGCCTCCAGGGAGGAGGACAAGGGTGTCGTGAACTTCCCCCCCCCCAGCTTTGTCTGAGGCTTCCCCTGCAGGGAACCCCAGGGAGATGGATGCACCCTCTCAGGGGACCCCAAGAGACCCACCAGTCGACCCTCGGCACCCTGCTGGGTGACCCCCAGAGACCCCCTTCATGGGACACCCCTCACAGTGATATTAGGGCTGGTACTCATTGATGGGCCCATCTTCCATGATTGGACAAAAGTAGTAGAGAAGTGAGCAGGGGTTAAGATTCCGAGCAATGCGGTGCATCTATTAAAATCATCTGTATGTGTGCTTTGATTTTGCCCCTAATCCCTTGCACATGCTATTGGTATTTGGATAGAAATTGCAAATGGTACATGGCTTTTGTTCTTTCTTGCAAAGGAAAGAATAGAGTCAAGCCTAAGAGCTGGCAGCCATCATGAATTGCTTAGCTGCCTTTGCAAGTCCACATAGTTGTGGGTTACGGCATGGACTCTGGTGAGGTAACAACTTATGCATGCTCTGTTCTCTCAACCTTTACCCTTTGAAGAAATTACTGTTTCACAGCAATTATGTTTTCAAAGCGTGTAAAGAATATGGTTTCAAAGCAACCCAAAGATTTCTGGTCAAAGCTATTAATCTGTAATTGGGGTTCACAGAATTGACCAGGCTGGAATCTGCCTGAAACAAAAACATATTTGAGGAAAGTCTTGACTGTCCACAATCATCTTTACACACACACACACACACACACACACACCAAACTTAAAACTGTGTAACTGAAATGTGAGATTCTTCCTAAAATCTATATTGACATTTTGACTGATAGAAAAAAAGTGTAAAGATTCATCAACCTTTTAGCCCTTTAAGGCCGAATCTTATCTGCAAGATACAGTATAAATTCCAAGGGCTTGGACATGCACAGCAGAATGTAAACTTAGTACCTTTTTTTGAACTGCGGATGTTGCTTCCTCTCATGGCCTGCTGCAAAATGCTTGTCCTCAGTTTGTGGTACATGCTCCAACTACCCCTGTTCGGAACAGTATTTTCTACTTACAGTGAAGCAGTATGGTCTGCTCTACCACCTGGACTTTACCACCTCATTTTTCCACAGGTGTAGATCAGGCCGCAAGTATGTACATGTGAACACTGAGGGACCATGAGGTCCACAGCCTGCAATCTCCCACTCTGCAGCTGCTAAGAGAAAAGATGATTGAGCCGGTACTGGTGCCAGGTTGCTGGAGTATCCTGGGGCAAAATTCTGCACTAGGCCCTCCACTGAGACACCATTCACCTCTTGATAGACCTTGGACATTGTCAATGTCGCTAGTATGGAGAGTTTAGGGCTCAACCTGGCCATGTGGGCCTCTGATGGGCATGGGCTCTCAGTTAGTGCCCCACCTGGCCAACTTCTGAAGCCACTCTTGACATTTTTCAGTTCAAAATCACAATCCCCAAACTGCTTTTTCATCAATAAGGGGTAAGATATAGGATCCCCATATTTTCCCTTCATCATTCCCCTCATGGGTAGGAAATCAGCTCGGATAGTTTTGAGCTGGCAAATGACCAGAGGGGAAAGGTTTAAGATGCTTCTCAGTGTCTGCCCTTCCTTTTCCTTTATTTGCAGTCTGTCCAGGCTCATTTTGACTGAAACAAATGGAGGAAAAAGCCACAGAACTCTGTGTAACAGCATGTAGTTTGAGCTTAGAAACACAACGCTTGACTGCGGGAATCAGCAAGGGACAGCGAGAGCTTAAAATGAGACCGTCTTCTTGCCAAACATGTCATATAAAATTCCCCAAATGCATCAAACATGCAACAAGAGCAGGGGCTATTATTCTCAAAGGTATTAGTTCCCTAATTATATTACCATTTGGTTGGCGGTTCATAGCACATTCTGGCCCTTTCCATTGCTCACTTTCAGGGAAAGGACATGCAGAAAGTTCTTATCATAGCAGCTGAATTGTTTTGCAAAACTGGACCTCACTAATCCCTTGTAGAAAACAAGACTTCAGAAACTCCTTCTAGAATTGCACATTCCTCTCTGTTTGCCAGCAGAGCTTCTGAAGAGTTTTTTTTTTTGGCTTGTTTCTGCTGATGCTGGGAGGTCTCCAGTCCTAAGTAAGAGAGCAGCCTATCGCAGGCTGGCGGTCACAGAGTGGTTGCATAAAGCATCCTATAGCCTGAACTAGACACCATGGGAACAAACCTATCTCTTGGGCAGCATAATCCTAACCAAATCCCTGTGCAGTGATGTTGCAGCAAAAATGCGCTGCATCCTGCAGGCAAATTTCAGCTGCTACATGTCTCCTTGTGGTAAGGGGACATTTGTAAGCCCCAGCAGGCTCAATGGGTCAACTCAGAACTGTGCCAGCGGATCCACCTTGTGGATCCATGTTGGCAGATCAGGCCAGGGAAGAAGGATCGGCTATAGTGCATGCTGGAGCTACTGATCCTGCTCCTTCCTGGGCCCAACTGCCCACCCCAATCCCGTTGCCACCAGATTCACATGTGCCAGCAGGTGTCCACAAGGCTGCCAGCACTTGTGGGAAGACTTCGGTGTGCCAACCAGCTCAATGGCTAGAAGCACTTTCACTTTTATATTGTGCAACACTTTTGCACTGCAGGAGTGGCACACTTCCTCAGCACACTGGCTCAATAGGATGTGAAAGAAGGCTAGTGTGCTCACTTTCTTGTGCTGAGTACCTGATCCTAACCAGGCTTATTCCAACACAAGCCCCATTGTCTTCTCTGGTACTTCCTTCCAAGTAAATGTACTCAAGACCGCAGCCTTTGCCCTGTGGATTTCGACAGTACTCTGCCAGCTTTGGAGTAAGAACACTGACTTAAGTGGTCTGTGCTTTTCACTGTAAATAACTAAGCCCTATGAGACTCTGGTATGTTGAAGGAGACAATGAAATGTTCATGCAAGCTTTCTAAGAGCACATCTGCACCAAATGTTTTGTAAAAGTTGGCTCTGCTTCTGCAGTGGAACAACACGTTTTGCATGTAGAATGTCTCCATTTCAGTACCCTTCACCTCTGCTTAAAACGTCCTCTAGCAGTTGTGAACCTACTGTAGATGTCTATGGGGCGTCCTGTATTGAAGAAGAATTTACAGTGAGCAAAAAGCTTATCAGGAACACAGCAAAAGCAATAAGCAGCAGAACTGAAATGATATGACCAGCACCGATTCCAACAGCACCTCTCCCAGCCACCACATCAACCACGAATTACCCACACCACATAGCTCTAAAGTCTGCTTATATACTGGAGCCTACCATTATCTTGTGACTGGAATTGCACAGTATTGCATCAGCTCCCATCATGCTCAGCACCATTAACATTCACAGGTGTACATCACAAGTGCACAATCATGGTGACTCAGCACTTTCCCCTTTTTCCTTTTGGTCACATGGTACAAACACAGGCAGTGTTTACATTTACTCCCATATAGGTACACAGAGTTGTTGTCACTACCAAGTAACCTCAGTGCTTTGTCCTTTATCCAGACTCAAAAAATTCCTTTGTGCCAGATGCAGCAAAAAACTTAATACAAATGCCCCAGGCATGAGCCTCTAGGACTCCATGGAAGCCTCTCTGAGGCTCCCGACGGGGTCAGAAGCTGTGCTGGTTTTCCAGAAGCACAGTTTATAGCGTTGGGGAACCTCAGAGAGGCTTCCCCGATGCGGGCTCAGGTTGTGCAAGGCTCAGGTGAGTGGGGGGGTGGATTTGTGGGGGGACGGTGACAGCCTGTGGGGGGCACCATCACGGACCTTTGCCCCATGCGCGGGGCTGGGGAGGTCTGCTGCTGTTCTCTAGTAGCAGGGCTGAAAAGATCTCATCTGAATTCTTGGAGAGCTGCTTCCAACCAGAGTGGACAATGCAAAGCTAGATAGACTAGTGTTTCTCAGTGTTTATCCCCTGATGTACCACTTCTCATGGTCCACCTATTGGAAGTACCATCAGAAGTCACTGGTGATGATGTCCTCACCAATTACTTCCAGATTGAGAGACCAGTCACAATGCAACAAACATCAGTAAGAGGCTCAGACTGGACAGGAGGGATTTTTTGAGTGTGCAAAAAGCATATGCTGGAGCTCTGCCCACTAAGTGGATCCTCTACTGCTGCTTGATGTATTTCTGGTTTTTCTGCCAAGCAGCAGGAGTCTGGGAGGTCCCATGAGTACACCGGACACCACCTCAAGTTCCACCAGGGCTACAAGTACCACTGGTTGCAAAATGCTGAGACAGACCAATGGTCTGACTCAGCATATGATCATGTGATGCTTGTGGTTTGTACAGCGTCGGCCTCCAAGGATGCCTGACTGCATGTGCTGCAGGCCTAAGAACAATCATGCATAACATGTACAGTTGCTATGCCAACATTAACAATGGTGGTATGATGTTCTCCCATACCATATCATTCTTGCTCCTGGAAGCATGTGGACTGCTCTTCCTACTTGAGAAGCAGAAACAGGGGAAACACCATGTGCTAATACAGACATGCCTTACAATCCATGTAACTTTGGCTGCAGTCTTACATATCCAGCCTGACTGCTGCATGATACAAATGAATCTTTTGCCATTGGCTGCAGGGGAGGAATGTGACTCTGCAGCCAGGATCTAGTCTAAGCAAAGTTTTCCTGGGGAAAGTCCATCCATAGAAAACTCAACATGAATAAGCAAATTGATAAACAGCAAGGAAAAGAGTTTTCCTTTGCAAATTGTGATTTAATGAATCTGTGTATTATTTTTTTTACAACTGGCCCAGCTTATCCCAATAAAGCATGTTAGCTACACTTCTCCACTACATTTCATCAGAGACAACCAGATGTTTTATATCAGTCTGAGAAATTCCGAATGCCTGGCAATCTGAACATGGTTAAAGAAAGCAAGAAACATCTCTTTGCTGGAGATTTTTTAAAAAGACAGACAAAATGAAAAAGGCTTCAGTTTTCCCTGGCTGATTGAAATAGCATTTTTAAATGTTTGTCACAACTACTCAGGAGGTAGAGAAGACCTTATCCATCCTGCCTATCCATTTTTTAGGGGAGGGGCATAGTTCCTTCAGTCTGGACACATGCCAGCCTTTGCTCAAAGTGCCCATGAAGCTTATTGAAGGCAGTCTGAGAAAATTCCTCCAGTGTATTACATTGTTGCTTTGTACAAGAAATTGGCAGGAATACAGCTGGAATGTATCCACCAGTCTGGGCAGTTGTCCTGGTGTATTTTCATTCACATCTTGTGTGTTGAGTGTTAGGGGGGAAGGAGCCGTAGCTTAGTGGGTAGAGCATCTGTTTTGCATGCACAAGACCTTGGGTTCAATCAGTGGCATCTCCAAGTCGGGCTGTGTGAAGAACTGCCTGAAGCCCTAGAGACTGGCTGCCAACTAGTGGAATCAGTCATGCGAAAGATGGACCAATGGGGTGACTCAGAATGAGTCAGTGTCACAGGTTCAGTCTCTGTGTGGTCTTTGGGTCCCCTGGGATATGTGTCATCCAAGAAGAAAAAAATGTTCTGTGTCATCTGTTCTTCAATGAATTGCCACAAAGCCACTATCTTGGTCCCACAGAACAGTTTATTGTTTGGAGACTTGTTTTTTTGTTGATATTATTGTGGGAAATGTTCAGCATTATATTTTAAAAAATTGTCAGACAAATGACAGGTTGACAGTACATTAAATCACCATGGTTTTCTCATTGCACAGTTGTTTCTCTTTGTTCGAATATGCACTAGCTAACTCGAGTCCTTTGGGAGGGATAGAAATATTTTAAAATAAACATTAATATTTATATACCTATTTCCCATACCATGCACTCCCTTTTTCTGGTATGCAACTGTGTCCATTTGTAGGGGTTTGTCGGGGTTCCCCTCCTCCCACAAGTCCCCAGCTTACCCAGGGAGAAGGCCTCTGGGTCAGAGGAACAGGGAGGAAGCCGGTGGAACATGGGGCCACCTCCCCATAGGCTGCCTGGGCACTCCTGTGGGCAGCAAGGCACAGCAGAGGAACACTGCGTGCCAACCCCCCCGCTTCGCCCCCCGCCTTGGAGGAGGGAGGGGGGAGACAGGACACAGGCCATTTGGCTGCTGGGCAACCACCCCTCCCCCGCCTTCGGGGAGAGCAGAGCTACAGGACCCAGGTGGGCAGGGCCAGCCCACCCCCCAAAAGCAGAGACCAGAGCAGAGGCAGCAGCCTTCTCAGCCCTCTCAGGCACAACCCTGGCAGCTCCAGGTGGGAGGAAAACAGAGAGAGGAAGGGGAGGAGTTGTAATCCCAGGGGAGGGCAGGCCCAGAGACAGGCCCTTTTTGTACTATCCCTGTGAGGGGAGGGGAGGGGCCAAAGGGGAGGAGCCCTACATAAACCTGGAGGCCAGGGATGACAAGGCAGTTGGGAGTCTGAAGAGCAGGTAGGAGGATTTGCTGCTAGCAGCCCCTGCTACTGACTGGCAAATGCTGCCAACCCAAAGAGGGGGAACCGGGTGACACAACCCCCCCTTCTTCTGGTGAACTAGTCTGAGGCCTCCACAAGGGGGTCCCCCTTGGAAAGGCCAGATGGGCCCTCCCCCCCCACAGGGAGGCCTCACAGGGTTAATCTGCTTGTTTCTGTGTTCTCTCTAGGCCAGTGGTTCTCAAACTTCCTGGGAGATTTACTCTCAGGGTAAGTCTTTGCAGAGGCAGTGGCAGCAAAGTGATCCCCAGGATCACACCCCTGCAGGGGGAGTGGGTGCTATTTTTTAACAAAACATATATGCTCCCAGAGTCCAGGGGGTGTGGGGAGCCCCGTGGAGCGCTTGCAGGGCTCCCCGTGGCTTCTAAACAGTGAAAGTTGCAAGTGCAATTAAACTGGAAGTGGAATTTCTGGTTTTGTCATGCTTGCAACTTGCACTGTTTAGAAGCCATGGGGAGCCCTGCAAGCACATATACTGTATTTTGTTAAAAAATTGCACCCCCTCCCCCTGCAGGGTCTCAATCCTGGAGATAGCTTTGCTGCTTCCCCCTGCCCCCACCCCTTAAAGGGGCATCATTACATAAGCTGGTGGGTCGTGACCCAGCAGTTTGAGAACCACTGCTCTAGACACAATGAATTGACTGGGCTCTGTTCCCTTAAGCACAAACCAGCTTCTAGGATCTCCCCTTCCCCTTCCTGTGGTCCAGGGCGGTGGTTCTTAAACTTTTTGCACTTGGACCCACTTTTTAGAATGACAATCTGTCAGGACTCCTTGGAAGTGACATCATTGATCCGGAAGTGATGTCATGGCCGGAAGTGACATCATCAAGCAGGAAAATTTTTGACAATCCGAGGCTGCAATCCTGTCCAAACTTACCCAGGAGTAAGTCCCATTGACTATCATTGTTAAAAACATAGACACAGTAGCCTGTTAAAAGTACCGATCTGTAATATTTTTCCAAATGCGGTCACATACCATGATAGCATCAAGTCTATTATATTAAAAATAAAATATTGAAATGAATGCGGACCCACCTGAAATTGGCTCGTGACCCACCTAGTAGGTCCCAACCCACAGTTTGAGCGATAGTGGTCTAGGAGAAACTCTGTTGCAGGCCTGTATTGTGAAGATAGGATTGAGGAAATATGTAACTGCTTACTAGCTTCTTCTGTTGAATGTACAACACTGCCTTACCCGAGTCATGCCACTGGTCTGTCTAGCTCAGGGGTGCTCACACTTTTTTGACTCAAGAGCTACTTTGAAACCCAGCAAGGCCCAGAGATCTACCAGAGTTTTTTTTACAATGTTAGCGCCATCATAACATATAACATTTATGTGTACAATGTATGTTGGTGTACCTTGAGCCCCACTGAGTATAACAGGACTTACTCCTGAGTAGACATGCCTAGGATTAGGCTGTGAGGCTGCAATCCTAGCCACACTTACCTGGGAGTAAGCCCCATTGAGTACAATGGGGCTTACTCCCGGCGTTTCCTCCCAGAGGCACCTGAAGGGGGGGGTTGGCACTCCGCGATCTACTCATTTTGCCTCGCGATCTACCGGTAGATCGCGATCCACCTATTGAGCACCCCTGGTCTAGCTCATTATTGTCTATGCCAGCAGTTCAGAGCTTTAGAGAAGGGTCTTTATGTGCCCTTTGTACTGGTGTCAGGAACTGAAGCTGGGCCTTTCTGCATGCAAAGTATGTGTTCTTCCACTGGGGCTACAGCCCCTCCTCTATTAAAATAAATCAGGAGACAAAATTGACAAGATGTTTCTGGCAAAGGGATCTGCAGTTTCACTGGTACAAATTCAGCTGAAAAAAGGAAAAGGCTTCAGTGATAAGGTAAGATGGATGGAGCAACCGCCCAGAAAGTGAAGAGTGAGAAATTGGGCTATGTCAGTCCAGACAAACGTAGCCATACTTGTCTCAGTAAAATCACCTCTGACTCGACCCATTGATTTCATTGTGGAATTTTAAAGCAATCACCTTTGTCTAGATTGTCTCCTTAATGATTTTGTTGTGCTATGTGAAAGCAGGATAAATAGCACCTGTGGGGGCCCTGATCTGGACCAGGATCATGGTGAAAGAAAAGGGTCAAAGCTGTCTACCTCTCTGCATTGTGGTCCAGATCTGGATTAGGCTCCCTCAACTCATACTTAGCACATAAAAGTTAGAGGCCAACTACCGTTAATGTTTTAGAATCTCCCAATAACTTTGTCATTAGTTTAAAATAAAAGATTTTGCTCCTGTTTACATATCTATTTATTAACAAGTTATTGTATTGAAAAGCTAAATCTATTAATTTACATTACATTACAGATGCACTCGTGTACATAATTAATCTGCAAGCTTCTCTGACAGTAGAACATATCTCAGTTATTTCCGTGGAAGGGCCTATGATTTACATAATTGCAACTGACGGCAGAATATGGTCAAATCAGTGTGTACAGACTGTTGGGCTGTTTTTTGAAAGCAGCTTGCAAAGAAAGTTGTACTCTCCGGAATGCCACAGAAAATATTTTAGCAGCATACTTCAGTTTTTGCTCCTAAGTAAAATGTTTCCAGATGTAACTTCCTCACAGATTGCTGAACAACTGCTTAATGGATATTTATCAAAAGACACAAGCTATGTGATGCTAAAAGCAACCACAGCAGCTTTTCATCAATTAATTGCAAAATCAAGTGTGTTCGCCACTTGCACTATCATTTTCAGGGGAAAAATTATTCTGTGTACTATGAGATGTCAACAGAACCTAACCATTCCCTTTACCACACCACATCTAGAGAAAGTGAACATCTTTCGTGTAAGAGATAGAATAGCTACTTTTGTCATTGTGCACTCTAAAAGATCTTATTCTGGAGTAATTTCACATTTAACTTCATTTTTCATTACTCTGGGCTGATTTCAGGATATCTTAAAGCAGGGGTCTCTATACTTTTTGGCCAAAGGTCTGCATCAGATATCTGACACAGTGTTGAGGGTCAGGAAAAAAAAATAAATATAAAATTTAAACAATTAGAGATGGCACTTGAATGAATGAATGAATGAAATGTCCAGGATTTCTCGAAGCACCAATACAGCCCAAGAAATAAACCACACTCTTAAATGGATCCCCATTCCCCCACCCCACAAACACAACTCTGGCTGTGTTTGGTCAACTGGCCCAGAGGCTCTCAGGGGATCAGTGATTGGCCGTGGGCAGCCCCTGGGCCGGGGTTTGGAGACCCCTGTCTTAAAGGACACATTTTTTCACCCTATACATCAGAATCCAATAAACAAGTACAGTGATGTGATGAGATCAAGGACTGGGGAGGCACTTGCTGTGGCACTGCAAGGCATTCAGGGCTACCCAGAAGCCACAAGGCTTTCTGAAGCATCACCCAGCTGCAATCAGAGAGGAGGCTGAGATCGTCACTGCTGCACCTCTGATTTCTCCCTGTATAGTTACAGACACTATACAGGGAGAGATGAAGGAGGTGCGGCAGTGATGAGCTCAGCCTCCCTTCTGATTACACAACCCCTCAGAAACACTGGCAATAGGCGCGTGCCTGAGGCTGTTTTCATTGGACTATGAGAGGGGAGGCAGAGCCTCATATCCCTGAATAAGAGTAAGAAGTTCTGCAATTTATAGATGGTATAATGATTTCTTCATTGTAGCAGAATCAGCATAGTATGGTGGACTGGGCAGTGCAGAACTTTGCTAGGAGCTCAGAGTTCAGATCGCTGCACAGTCATGAAATTCACAAGGCAGCCTTGGGCCAGTCATTCTCTAGCTAATCTATATCACACACAGTTGTTTCAAGGGTAAAGTGGGACAGCACACACTCGTGTGTTGAACTCTGAGTTCAACACATATGAATATGAATAATAAGTTGAGGGTTCCCATTTCAATAGAATTGTCCCTTGTGGTTGTGCCAGGGTGCAGGCAGGGAGGAGGTGTGCATGGCAAGCCCAGTGTGTCCTTTTTGGCATTCTGGGTCACATCTAGCCTTCTCTATTGACAGACCAGAAAGAGTTTCTGTGGTTCACTCCTGGACTGTACAGTGTGGCCTTTTCCCAGGTGCCAGTCAGTTTGGTTCCTGACAAGTGATACTGCCAACCTCCTATGATGTTCAGGCATTGGCCAAAATCAATAGTTAATGAATTTTTAGAGACAGTGTCTTGTACAACCTCAGAGTTCCTTTTAAGGATAATAGAACAGTAGTTACTAAATCTACCCTGGTCACTGCACCCTTAGTGTTGCAGGAATTCTTTCACAGTGCCCTGCCACAGCAGTGCCATGCTGCAGGATAACAAGACTCCCCCAAGACCACTCCCCCAAGAAATCTTGCAAGGTATCATGAGATTTTGCACGATTTCACATGACATTGACAAAGGGTCAAACCCCACATTCCTGGTGCTGTAATCCCAATTCATATTAGGCCCCCTGCATCAGCTGCCATTTAGGAAAAAAAAATCTAAGCACATGAGGTTCAATAATGTGCTTGATTTAATGTGTAGTTTGGCTCTGAGACAGCAGAAAGCCACTGCTAGTCAGATAAAATGGTCATGGGCTAGACTGACCCATGGTCAGCATAAGACAGCTCCATATGCACTCATCTGGCTTCTTCATCCAGTCATTTAAAGGCAAACAGGATACTCACAAAAAGTGTACATAGAAGAATTTCTATATTAGGCAAGTGAAAGAGCTTGAAACTGCTGCATACATCATTGTTTATATAGAGTCACTGCTGCACATGATGTACTATAAAGTGTGTGAGACAACATGGCTCTGCTAGAGAACAAGTCCAAGCAACCCATCAATCAACAGGCCAGCAGGCAGAAGTAAACAAAGGAAGAATATGTATTTATTTTTGGGATGCAATCTTAGGCTTAGTAAGAATAGGATATGAAGCCATAAACTCCTGCCTTTTGTTCCTATTACTAGGAAGTTTATAGATTTCATTATTTTAACTTTGCAGGTGACAAATTACTCAGTAACCAAATCACTTCCTAATGTTTTGTTGCTGTTGTTGTTGTTGTTACTTGCTTAGGATCTGGATCATGTACAGATGCATCTGGAAGAAGTGAGGTTCTTTGATTTATTTGGTTACAGCGAGGAAGCAGGGGTTTGGCAGTGTTTCATGTGCAATAACCCTGAAAAGGCAACAGGTAAGGGAGTTTTTTCCTGTACTACTGAAATACCCAAGTAGTAAAGTTCAAAGTCTGACAACAGCTGAAGGCTGTTCAGTTGCAGATGACATGAATCGCACAACTATACCTTTAAGTGCCTCTCACTGACTATTTGCAAATAGAAATGTCCCCTTGCATCTCAGCTGAAAGCAGAATGGAAATTCACCAAGGCAGCAAGCCACTTCTTCCTGGTTCCAAGGCCAAAGCCTAGATCTTTGTCCCATATCATGGGGTTGTCGGCTCCACCATCAGAAAACCAAAGTAAAGGAAAAACGAACATTGATATAGCGCTGGTCCCAGGGCGTGCGCCAGTGCTCAAGCATTTCTCTGGTCCCAGTGAGTTCTTTCTATACACACTGGAATTCAGTGCCTAAGGGCCCAATCCTATCCAACTTTCCAGCACTGATGCGACCATACCAACAAGGCACACACTGCATCCTGCAGTGGGGGTGCGGCCTTGGAGGCCTCCTCAAGGTAAGAGAACATTTGTTCCCTTACTTCAGGGTGCATTGCAGTTGCATCACTCATTTAGGGCGCAATCCTAACCAACTTTCCAGCACTGGCATAGCTGTGCCACTGGGGGATGTGCTGCATCCTGCCACTGGGGGGCAGTCACGGAGGCCTTCTCCAGGTAAGGCAATGTTTGTTCGGAGTTGCATTGCCCTTACCTCGGTGCTGGGAAGTTGGTTAAGATTGCGCCCTTACAGCCCAATCCTATCCACACTTACCTGGGAGTAAGCCCCATTGACTATAATGTGACTTACTTCTGAGGAGACATGCATAGGATTGGTCTGGTCTAGAGGGTTGAGCCTCGGTTTGCCTGAAGATAACATCCGAAGGTCGCCAGTTCGAGGCCACCGGCACCGTGCGACCTTGAAGCAGCTGACAAGCTGAGCCGAGTTATTCCATCTGCTCTGAGTGTGGGAGGATGGGGGCCAGAATGTGAAGCCAGATCAGAACGAAACTTCTGAATTGTTGTAGCTCTTGAAAGATAGAGCCTTCTTTCAATTGTAAAAATCCCTACGGGGATTTAAATTAGCCTGCCTATGTAAACTGCCTTGAATAAAGTCTAAGGAGAAATCTGAGGACCTAGAAAGGTGGTATATAAATACCTGTATAATAATATATAATAATAATATGTTCTGGCTCCTTGGGACCTCAGGGTCATTTTCCCTGACTATTACAGTGCTTTTTTTTCCCTTCCCTCCTGCTATCACTCTGATGCCAGACCCTGTTGGCTCCTCCTGCTTATTCACACGAAATGCTGACAGGAACTGTGATTTATAGTTGTTGAGGGAGCATGTCACACAGAGAGATGTCTTCCTCCCTATCTCTCAAATTATAAATCCTGTATTTCCTTCTAGAAGGCACACAGTCTCCCTAATCTAGAGGAGGACCAGGGCCACTTGTACACTGTTCAGGTGGTTGCCTGTTTTGTTCCAACACTACTTCTCATGGTCTCCAGCAAATCTTACACGATTTAGCGATCCTACATAGATGCAAGAAAATGTTTGCATGTACTGTACGTCTTCAAGCATGATCTCCTATTTCGCCTCATTTTCCCTTCATGGTCATGGGCTTGCTGCCCAGCTCAAGCCCCTGTTCCTTGCCAAGGGTTATTGAAAACATTTTTCCTTGGAAGAGTTTTTAATTGACTGCTCTTTGAGAAGTTGTACTATAGAGTAAATGCTGCTTTTTAAATTTATTTTATGTGCTTTATATTTTGTGATTTTAACTGATTTTATATCTTTAGCCACCTGTGCTTTGCAGACAGGAAAGGTGGTGAAATAAATAAATAAATCCATAAATAAATCCTATCTACCTGCATGCATACATGCAAACATAGCACTTACATTTTGAGGTAACATTTCATCTTCAAATATTCAAATTTCAGATGCAAAATCTTGCAAAAATGACAGATTTGGGATAATTTCAAATATATCCATTGAGAGTTTAATCTTCTTATAGGATGACCCGATTTCGGCAGCAACCCCTGAGGTCATTAAATCTGAAGTACAGGTTTCTCCTACTACATGATGTAGTTATTTGGGAAGGAGTATCCTTCCTGCTTCAGAGTAAAACTTAGCTCCAGTACAGCTCACATTGGAATGGTAGGGAAACAAATGTGATTTTGTAAAATTAAATGTATCTTAAGGAAATAGATGCTTTCAAAAGCCGCCTACGGTAATTGAATTTTACCTGGTAATTAGTTAATACACATATGCATATGCCATGGTTTTGTGCATCTATTTTTTTTTTTTTAAGATTACTTTCAGGAGACTAAAATTATGTCCAGGAAAACAAAAATAAGGATTTTGAGACATGATTTTGATTTTGGAAACTTGTAGTGAACAATCGGTTCTGCTTTCTGTGTTTTCTGGTTCTTCTGGGTATGGCTCTGTTAAATTGAGTTACACCAATTATTCATTTGGGCAGGTATGTTTCTGTTGGAGATATTTAGCTGTTTAGGCCAGATGGAGATATTGGGGGGGGGGGGAACAGATACCAATTAAACTGAGTTGCTTTCTGAAGATGACAGCTCCAAATGAAATCATACAGCAGACTAGAAACAGCTGGTAATTAGGGTGTTTGGGTCATGTTCTAATGCCTACTGTAGGATGTTGCACTGAGTTTACTGTTTGTTGTATTTATTTAAAGGATTTATATACTGCTTTTCTGGTATGTATGGTACTATTTTATATACCTGAAGGATTTATATACCACTTTTCTGAAGCCTTTCCAAATTTTCACTGACATCAGAGAGTTTTGCATGTATGTGAGAAGTGTTTTTCATTATATTTCAGCCAGCAGTTTTCCACAAATCAAAATTAAGTCTTTGACTTTTTTTCAAAGTGCGTTCCTTTTAATAAACAGCACATCTGTTCAGGCACATAATTCAGACTTGGTCACTGCTTGGCTGCGCTGCTCCTATGCAATGTCTGTTCATAATAAAATTAAGGCTGAAATTCTGAGTACATCTGCTTAGAAATGTATAATTTCTTGCCTCTCCCATCCTGAGAGTTCCAACTGCAAAAACTTAAAATGAGGGCATTTATAAAGTACTAATTAATACTAAATGCAGGGATATTAAAACCCTTCTTGAACAGTTCAGTCCTATACATGTGTGCTCAGAAGTAAGTATTATTGAGTTCAGTGGGATTTACTCCCAAATAGGTGTGCATCATATTCAGTGGCATTGCTGGGGTGGTGCGGGCCACACTGGGCGGCCCACACAGCAGGGGTGACACCACTACTGGCGTAAATTTTTTAAATCTTGGCATTTTTGAGTAATACCATCAAGTTATATATAATTCAACTTGTAATTTCATGCAGAATGCAATGAAGCAAACAGTGTTGAAATATCTCTACTCTATCAAAAGTTATAGCCAAAAAACCAGTGGGAGCGGGTCAATGGTGCATCATCACAACCACTGCTAGAGGTGTTGCCACGCCCACCGCATGGGAGGACATCCATCAGGAGGTGATGCGCTGGCCTCCCGCACTGGGTGACGAAAACCCAAGTGATGCCACTGATCATATTGGAACCAAAGCTGAGTTTCAGGCACCAAACATTGTCCCAAATAATATAGAATTCCCATTCCAGGGGAAGGACACTTCATACTTCTGGGGCAGTTTCTTGACTTTGCTTTTGTGCCTTATGCCATTCTAACTCCTCTGGGAGGTGAGGGGTAGTGTGGCACCCTTGTGCTGTGCTGTACACTGTGGGCGCAATCCTAACCAACTTTTCAGCACCAGCATAAGGGCAATTCAACTCCAAGGTAAGGGAACAAACATTGCCTTACCTTGAGAAGGCCTCCATGACTACCCCCCCAACTGCAGGATGCAGCACATGTCCCACTGGCACAGCTATACCAGTGCAGGAAAGTTGGTTAGGATTGCGCCCTGTGTGTGTGCATCTCCCCACTGTTGCTGGTGGTGCCTGTTGCTGTGTTGCTCATTCCTAGTTCTCCCAGCATTGGCTGCTTAGTGACCCTGGACTTGTCTCTGCCCAGTTCTTTGTCTGCCAGCATTGGGGCTGATCTGATGTGCTGATCAGCCCCTTGGACATCATACCAATTACACAAGGATATCACACAGATGTTGTGCCAACTTCATGGTGATGACACACCAGCATTACATGGGCAACATGCCAGTGTCATAGTGATGATGCGCTGATGATACTGTGATGGCACCCCAATGACATGCCGTCATACCTATGATGAACCAATGTCAGGATGCCGTTCTGTGGATACCAGGCTGTGTCTGTGTTTCCATAGACACTGGGGTGTTACTGGGAAGGGCTGTGACAGCGTTGCTTTGCCAGGATAAGCTTGGCATTTGGCCCTTGTTACAGTGGTGTTGGTGCATGTTTGGTGTGGTGTTGCCAGGACAGGCTTAGGATAGGATGGATGTTGCACCAGTGTCTGAATAGGATTGGCCACTAGTTATCAGAGCTCTTCAAGTCAAAACTTTGTTGTGTTTTTTTTATGAGCAGCACTGAAACAATTCAGTGTATTTCTGTAGTCATTTGTTTGGCTGCATCATAAGTGCTACTTTGAAAGTGAATATCAGAACTTGAAAAATACATATTTGCCACAGCCCCCTGGGGAAGCAACCACAGGCACCTAGACTTTTAGCACATTGATTGTATATGAAACTACAGTTGAATCAACGAAAAATCCAAAGCTACAATTTTGGTATCCTTGAAGAGGTCTTTAATAGTCTGCATTCATAATATCTGAGCAGATTTCCAACATCTTGGATTTCTTAAATGGTTTGCTGTGTCTGCTTTTGACAGTTCTTAGTAAAAACCATTGGGATAAAAAGACGTAAAGTGTCTCTTCTAAAGACTCGAATGTATGGGTTTGGCAATTCCTGTCTCTCTTCGTCATTATTTGAAAGTAGCCACTTCTCAGGGAGTCGAACATATTGGGCCAAACACTGTAGAGTGAAACACATTGCATCAAAATGTTTGACGTTCAACAAAAAACCTCACTGTATTGAGGGCTTTTTTGCTCATTTCCTGCTTGTCATAGCAAAAAATGAAACAGGTTTATTTTTTTAGTAGTCATTGGCCAGATGGGAGCAGATCATTTTACAGGCAGCTGGACTCTAGACCTGGAAATACATGTTAGAGACTCCTGATATCCATTAGACCATTGGTCTTCAGAAGATGTGGTGTGGGTCATATCCACATCGTTTCTTTTGTTTATTTAAGCTCTTTTTTCGAAGAGGAGAAGGGAGAAAAGAAATGAGATACGTAGTTTGAGAAAGACAAAGAGACAAGATTAAAGAGAGGAGAAAAGACTGAAGATTGCTGGTCTAGATCCAAATCAGAAGTGGGAAATATACCATTGTTTAAATAAACATGCACTTAGTCCAAATCTGATGGGAAGCCCAGTCCTAACTTGTGCTGGAACAGCCAGGCCAAGTGACCTGAGCTGTATCCAATACAAAGCAGATGCCGGCTGGAGGGCAACTCAGGGTAAGGGGATATTTTTCCCTTACCCCAAGTAATACCCCTGCCACTCCTATAGGGCTACTTGGATCTGCACCAGCAAAATCGCTGGTGCAAATCTAAACAACCCATGTAAGGCTCCTGGGGCCAGAGTCAGGGGTTCAGATTTGGCATGTGCTGCTGTGGCTTATCTCACCCCCATCCCAGGCCTGATCCAGTCTGCCCTCCACCCACCTTGAAATGCCTCCTCCCTGCCTCCATTATGCCCTCCCATCACCCTCTCCCACCTCCTGTGCCAACCTGCCCAGGCTGGCGCAAACGTACCCTGCCGAGGTCTGGATCTGGTGCCAGCGGGCCAGTGCACATCCTTGCACCAGCCCAGCTGGCTCTCAAATAGCCATGAAGTACTTTATGGGGACCTGTGCTGGCCTAAGTCAAACTCTGGAGTGTGCTCTAAGACAGTGGATATACAGTCAGTTCCAAAGAATGTGCAACAGTAATGTATTTCATTGGTCTTGCACATATTGTTTTTGGTTGTGAAAGGCACTATAATAATTGCCAAATGGATTTGGGGGGGGGGGCTCCTCTTTCATTTCTGTTATTTGTTGGATAGCGAGCAACACTGACTCATGAAAAGTTTCCTGTTTTTTCTGCTTTTTCTAAGAAGTGCCCCATAGCTATGTTCACTATGGAATCAATGCTTAACTAGCCAAGGACTGATCCCCCCCCTGCAATTAATGCAAGTTCCACCTTCCAGTAAATCCATTCATGCCATCCTGATTTGTATCAACCCAAAGGCGAAGGATTTGGTCTAATGAAACTTTGGACCTTGAGGCTTTATGGAAACCATGTCAGGAACTGAAAGACTGATTGAGGAAAATCTCAGGACATTCTGTACCCCTAACAATAATTTCAGCTGGCAAACGTGGAAATTCCATAGTCCTTTCTCAATGCCTATTGTATTTTTGAGAGGGTGGAAAAGGTTCTTTTACCATGTCCAGAACTGTACTCCCTGTTTTCAATTATTTTCTTTGCTTTACAAAAATATTAAATCTTAAAGTAGCTCATGATATAAAGCTATTGTGGGAAGAATCCTGTGTGTGAAGGTCTCTTTTTTCAATTTTTATAAGAAACTGCTTTATACTGAGCCAGACCACTGGTTCATCTAGGCCAGTATTGTCCATACAGACAAGAAGTGGCTCTCCAAGACTTTCACTGCTTACCTAGAGATAGCAGGGATTGAATCTGGGGCCTTCTTCGTGCGAAGCATATGCCGTGGTCTTTTCCATGCTCAGGTGTATAATGGCCTTGGAGCAGTTGTTCCCAAACTGTGTGCTGTGGCACCTCAGGGGTGCTGCAGGATTTCCCTGATAGCCACTGGAGTCGCTAGGGGGGTGCGGGCCGCACCAGGTGACATGCAAGAGGGGGGTGACGCGCACTGGGAGGGTGACATGCTAAAATCGTGGTGGTTAGGAATAATACCATCATGTTCTATACCGTTGACTGCAGAATTTCGAGCAGAATGCAATGCAGAAAACAGAAGTGAAATATCTCCTTTTTATCAAATGTTATTGGCAAAAAACCGGAAAACAAAAAACGCATGGCGCCCAATGGAAAGAGAAACCAAGGGGTATCGCACGCTTACTCATGAGTAGGTGAACATGCCTTAGTCCATCTGAAAGGGCAGGCTGAGAGGTATCCAACAACACCAGAATAGTCCTGATCGAATGAATGTAGCCCCCCAAAAACACCCGAGAAGAAAGTCCCTCCCTCCAAGCTGGCAAATGTATTGAGCCCTATGGAAAGCAAAACTAAGCCACATGGTCACGTTTACTCGCGATTAAGCAAACATGCCTTGGCTCCTGGGCCGGTCAGGCAAAAGGAAATGTGAGGCCAGCAGAATGGTCCTGATTTGATGCAAATGGAGCTCAATAAATGCTCCAGAAGGCAGCCCCCCCATAAAAAGAATGAAACAGGCTTGACAGGGTAAGGTGAATTTTTTTTCTGTTTTAGGCTGCAGTCCTATCCACACTTTCCTGGGAGTAAGCCCCACTGACTATAATGGGACTTACTTTTGAGTAGACAGGCATAGGATTGGGCTCTCAGACTTGCAAAGCCAGGTGGATCCTGTTAGTGATATGCTTGAAATATAAGAACTTAAATTGAACTGGGTGCTGGGTAGGGGTGAAAATCTTACTGATTCTTTTTTTTTTGGGGGGGGGGGAGTGTTATTGCAGGCAGGCTACAGAGAAAATTCACTTGGTGGGGTTGGCTTTCCCTTATTTATTGATTTTACTTTAATTTATTTATAATTATTTATTTTAATTTGCTTTATGATGGGTCCTGGACAGATTGTCATTCTAAGAAGTGGGTCCCAGTGCTAAAAGTTTGAGAACTGCTCCAATAAGGTGTTAGTAACTTGACACCCTGGGGGAAGGTGACACCACCAGTGACCAAAATCACTAAAATCAGAGTTTGGAGGAATAATACCATCATGTTATATATCAATCAATGTGTAATTTCATGCAGAATGCGATGAAACAAACTATGTTGAAATATCTTTATTCTATCAAAAGGTACAGCCAAAACACCAGCGGGGATAGGGCAATGGTAGATCACCACGCCCACCAACTAGAGTGTTGCCCTACCCACTGCAGGGGGGTGACGTGCTGGCCTCCCATACCGGGTGATGCGAACCCTAGTGACACCATTGCTGGCAGCCTCTTCTTCCCAGCTTTACTGGGCACTGCTATCTTGGATCACATGAGATCTTGCACAATCCAAGATGGTAGAACTTCGGAGAGCTGGGAAGAACAGACTGCCACAAAAGAAGGGCACAAAAGAAGATCTGCTGTTCTCAGTTGATGAGAAAACACACAATTCTGAAATGTTCAGTGTATCCGACAGTTACTGCCAGACATTGCCTGAGGAAGTGGAATGATCAACGTTCAGCATTGTTATCTATACGTTGTATTAGTACCGTTAATATACTGACTTTGTTCATAGGGAAACAAGTGAATCTAATGCTGGAGACTCTAGCTTCTGAGATGAAACCACCTGAAAATGTACAATTTTCCGTTGTTTCAAACTGATATCTAAGGTGCAACTCAAGGTGCCTTGGACTTATATAGTTCTTCCTGATGCTAATGGGAGCATACTTGTGTATGTGGTGATTTTTGAAATTGCTTTCTCAGTTTACTAATGATTCTAAAGAGCATTCCATAGAATGCTTTTTAGACTTTTCACTTCTAAAATTCCAGAACTGATATGCTGAAACCCTGAAGTCCCAAAGTCAACTGCTCAAAGTGCATTTGTAAAGCCACAATGGGTGAAAGAGCCAAGGCACCCTACATTTAAGTCTATAAACCAGTGTAATTGATTGTAAGGCAGTCCTCAAACTTTTTAACAGTGGGACCCATGTTTTAGAATGACAATCTGTCAGGATCCACTGGAAGTGATGTCATTAATTCTGGAAGTGATGTCATGGCCAGAAGTGACATCATCAAGCAGGAAATTTTTAACAGCCCCCATACAACAAAATCACATCAAATTGAGAAGAAAATTAAGTTTCCATTAAGTTAAAAATTTATCTATTTCAAAAAAAATTCCCCAAATATCCCAAAGGCTGCAATCCTATCCACACTTACCCAAGAGTAAGCTCAACTGACTATCATTGTTAAAAGCTGAAACCCAACAAAATAGATCTGTACTTTTCAGATCTATAACATTTCCCCAAATGCAGTCACATGACATGGTAGCATCAAATCTAATGTATTTAAAATAAAATACACATTGAAATAAATGGGGACCCATTTGAAATTGGCTTGCGACCCACCTAGTGGGTTCAGATCCACAGTTCGAGAAACACTGAATGTTGCTATTTCCTGCCATTTTTAAGTCACATCCTTGGTAGAAGGAGGGTTTCTACAAAATGAGAGTACAAAGGAATACATAAGCTGCTTTACAGAGGTGAGTGTGTCACAACCATTCTATACTTGATGACTCTGCTGAATGTGTTAACTGACTCCAATGAAAAGTCTTGAGTTTGCAGAAACTCTGAGTAATATTTCTTTTCTGTGCTGTTAGAACAGATAACTTCCTTGCATATGAGTCAGCATTTGATGTTGATGTTACTGATAAGCATTTGTGCCTAAATCATTCCCAAAGCCTAGTCTAAACTCTTGCCAGTCCTGAATAAGCACATGCTGAGTATACAAACTGGCATCTCCATATGGGACCTGTGCATGTGTCCCCTGACACGCCATTGCTTAGAACAGTGGTTCTCACACATTTAGCATCAGGGCCCATTTTTTAGAATGAGAATCTGTCAGAACCGACTGGAAGTGATGTCATGACCGGAAGTGACATCATCAAGCAGGAAAATTTTTAACAATCCTAGTTTGCAATCGTACCCACATTTACCCAGGAGTAAGTCCCATTTACTGTCATTGTTAAAAGAATATACATAGTAGCTTATTAAAAGTCTATAACATTTCGCCAAATGCAGTCACATACCATGGTAGCATCAAGTCTAATATATTAAAAATAAAATATTGAAATGAATGGGAACCCACCTGAAATTGACTCGCAACCCACCTAACGGGTCCCAACCCACAGTTTGAGAAACATTAGCCCTAGAAAATAAAGTATGCTATAGATTCAGGGAGGCAAATTGGCGACATGCACATTACAGAATCTCAACACTATTTTTCTAAACAGAAAAGCAGCTACTGTGAATGGAGAAGGCATGGGAGAGGAAGGACATGCTTGCTATTTGTGTGCACAGAATGCCACACTATATGACACTATATGACAATTCCTAGGGCTTTGCATTATCAACACATTTTGCTTGAATATTTATTTAAAATAAAATACACATTGAAATAAATGGGGACCCATTTGAAATTGGCTTGCGACCCACCTAGTGTTCCACAGTTCGAGAAACACTGAATGTTGCTAAAAGATCCACAGTTTGAGAAACACTGAATGTTGCTAAAAGAGAGAACTTTCATAAGGCATGCACCAACTCAGATCTGCTGAGTTAGAATTTTCTCATGTACACCAGTGGGAAGTAGATTTGCAGCCTTAGATAGCTTTTTTTTTTTTTCCCAACACAGATGTGTGTGTATTGATTTTGTTTATTTCAGTTTTAGCCAAGAGTTTTGCATCGCTGAGGGCCTCCCTAGGAAGCTGCATATTGTGAAAAATATTTCTTGCCCAGTTAGTCAAACATTTACTATCATTAATCCTTTCCTACATAAACACAAGCTGGGAGAACATTTATATAAGCATTTCAACACAGGTACAAATAGCAGACATTTCAGACTTGCACTGTACAAGTGGATCACAATGCTAAGATCAGTAGAAGCACATAGGAATAATTATGTGTGACCTGCTATAGATCACTGTATGTGTTTCCCTGCATGTATGTAGGGTATGCTTGTATCCTTTCTGCAATGTTGTAAATGTGTAAGGCAGTCTCAGTAAGCGGAACAAAAAACACTCTTAGGCTGAAGACAGACTATAGGGCTTCTCTTCTTCTTCTTTCTAGAAAGCCAAAGGTGTCATGATAGATCTATCATTGACTGTAGCACACACACACATTTTACTTTTGCCCCAAAATAGTCTCTGCTCAAACAAGTTTGGAAGATTTTCGAAGCATTATTAAAATAAAATAAAATAACCTGGAAAACCTGTTTGACCGGAATGACACTGAGATGATACAGAGCCTGTATACATGGCTTTCTGAGCTGGTATCTGGAGTCAGTGAAGGGCTGGATCAAGGCAAACAAGCTGAAATTAAATCTGGATAAGACAGACGTTCTCCTGGTTAGGACACTTCTGAAGTGGCAGTGGCAGACCTGGAGGGGCGCAGGAGGGCAAAGGACCCAAGTGCTACCTCCGTGCAGCACTCCAGACCATGTGGGATGCCTTTTGAGGCTTCCTATGCAATCTTTAGCATACTGTTTCCGAAAGCTCCCCCAGTTGGTTCCAATGTCACATGAGGCTCCGTGATGATGAGTAAGCTGGGGGGCGGCATGGTGCGGGGGGGGTGGCAGCACGGATCTTTGCTGCAGGGCATGTAGCGGGGTAGCTCCATGTGGCTTTGGTAGCGGGGTAGTGAAGTGGCATTGGTGCATCAACAGTCTCTTTATAGGGTTGCTGTCCCCCTATCAAGTGTGCACATGTTAAGAATCATGTGTATACTTCTGACATGGCCTTATCCCTTCAGTTGATGTGACAGCTGTGTCTATTCCTGCCCCAAGCAGACCTAACCAAGGTTACCTTGCTCTACTTACCTTGCATATAGATTACTGCAACATGCTGTATGTGGGGCTGCTACGAATAAGATCTTCCAGAAACTTCAGTTGGTACAGAATGTGGCTGCTTGGATATTGAATGGTGCCTGTCCATATGATCCTGTAATACCTTTGTTGATGTAACTGCACTGCTTATCAGTTTGTTTCTGGGCATGATTCAACATGCTGGTTATTACCTTTAAACCCAACATGTCTTAGGACCGAAATGTCTCAAGGGCCACCTCCCCACACATGAATCTATCCATCTTGTTAGAGCTTTCAGAAAGGTCCTCTTTCTGGTACCACCATCTTCTGAGGTGCTGATAGTAGCTACCTGTGAGACAGCCTTCTTGGTGGTTGCCCCTATCCTGTGGAACTCGCTGCTTTGTGAGGTTTGCCAGGCCTCCTCAATGTGGTTGAACCACATTCAACCAGCTGAAAACCTGCCTTTCTTAGTGGGCCTTTTCATCATCATTAGGAATAGCGAGTGGTTCTGGTCCTCCGCTTGTTCTGATTTTTGCTCTGATTTTGTTTTTGCTGATTCTTTTGTAGTTGCAGCAAACCCTTGATTTAATGGGCCTCAATTTAACCGACTAAAAACAATGAACATTTTCTGTTTCATTGAAAACTAGCCATTGGTGGGACAGAGGGGGACTTTCAGTAGGAGTGGGCTGTTAGGCTGACAGCCAGGACAGATCTGAGTGCAATGAGGTCATGACTGGGTGGTTTTGTTAATTGTTCAACATTCATGGCTTTCTAGACACATTCATGCATTCCAGCGTTGTTAGTCTGTAAAAATGTTTTGTTGACTGCACATATGCAGAAGTTTTATGTAGGAGAGCACTGACTCAGAACCTAGTCTTGCTTTTATCAATATCACAATATGGTGATGCTACTAATTTCTAATCTTGCACATTATGATAAGAAACTTAGTCACTACTCAGGATAAAAAGCAATTCGCCACGACTCATACAAAAGTCCTTTCCCCTGTGACGGAGAGGAATTTTCCATTGCAGTAATAGGTTTCTACAACCAAGAGGTTACAGGGTTATTGTGCAAAACAGTACATGTTTAGACAGCTTAATTGCAATGAAAATAACCTTTTTATTAAAAAAAAAAAAAAAGAATGTTAAAGTATTTGGAATATTAGCTCATTGTGACCCTCTGAACGTCTCTCTTTTAATTGGTCCCTCAGACATGCTGGCATCTCATCCATTAGGGTGACCTTTAAAGTTGACATCACCACATACCCACTGATTTATCCAAATATACACAATAAAAGTTAAGATTGTCCATGACCACATAGGTCTTTTTGACACTTTAGCCTTTCCAGTACAATAGCACATTACGGTGGCTCATCATCATTAGGCCAAGAAAATTCACCTGAATATGAAACTTCATTGAAATGAACTGCCTTTCTTAGTTTTCACCAAGTTGGTACATGTCAGAGCTGAAACAGTATGTCCTGTTGCAAATAAAGGTAGTCTTATAGGTGCTTCCAACTCTAACAGTCCAATTCTAACTAATACCTCACCCCCACCCCCATGCCAACAAAATGTGCACTGCTTCTTGCAAGGGGGGCCATTCCCGGAGGCCTTCTCAAGGTAAAGAAAATTCCATCCCCTTAGCTTGGAGTAAGCCTCCACTACCCCAATGGATCTCCTTGGATATATGCCAGCCATTTTGCTGGTGTAGGTCTGAGGAGAGTAAGTGAGAGAGGAAGGAGAAGGAACAGGATTAGAATCTTGCACAATTTGCTGCTTCCAGGAACCACCTCTTCTCTCCTCGTTCTACCTCCCACCTTCCTCCTCCCTGCCCAGGAACATGCCCATTCTTCCCTGCCCTGCCCCCAACCATTGCTGCCTCCGTGCAAGTTGTCATCTGTGGCAGCATGCCAAGGTCACTGCCACCCTTTGCAATCATGTCCCTAAAATGGCCTCCACACTATTATGCGATAACGGAATGTACACAATGATAGCATGTTATGCATGTACGTCATAACGGCACGTATGTTTTACATGTAAAGGCTCTACGTGCCTTTACAATGTTCAAAACCTAGTTAGGATTGGGCCCTCACCCATATGAACAGGCTACTATGCTAATGGCAATCATAAAAAACCAAGGTCATCTCATTACTGAGAATTTTATTATTTTAAAAAGAGAAAAAAACACCCATACATTTTGTAATTCACAATTCCAATTCTGTAACTGGTTTAAAATAGGTAAATTTGCATGATTATATATTTACATTCACGCCAATTTCGGGTATGTTCGTCCTGTGGGGAACTGAGTGTTGATAGATGAATAGGGATAGATTTTATCAAAAATCCTAAGGATTCTTAGAGTACAATCCTACACTTCAGGAACACCTGTTTGAGCAGCATATGGTGGAAGCCAGTGATATTAAACCTTTTTCATGCCATGACCCAAAGAAATAAATAATGAGACTAGGGACCCACCATCTATCTCACCTCCTCCCAGGACCCTATCTGCCCACCCCCTGCCTCTGTCACTGCTTCCATTATGCTCTCCCAGCACTGTTCACAATAGCCAAATATTCTTATTACAGAGAGCAGAAAAAGTTACCTTGAAGCCTGGCACTAGTGAAAACCTATTTTAGTCCAATTGCAAGACTGGGACACCATTTCTTGGTACCTGAAGGGGTACACTAAATGCCTCCCCCTTAACCTGGTGGTGCTCTAGTCCAGTGGTCTTCAACCTTTTTTCATTCCTGTAAGTTACTGCAACCCCATAACTGAGGCTTTGCGTCTCCACTGGGGTCACAAATCCAAGGTTGAAGAACACTGGTGTTAAGCCCTTGGACACTGGCACAATGACTTTGTAGCCCTAGTTCTGCCAGCAAATGTACTTAGATGCCCATGCTAAGTCACACCAATGCACCTCCAATGTCAGTGCAACTACAGCTGGCAGAAACCTCCAAACAAGGTGGAGGGATGTGCTGGAGTTTGGAGTGTGTCTGTTGTGTGTTTGGAGTGAGTCTTTTGGAGTTTTATTGAATCTATTTATGAAGTAATTTTTATTGAATTTTTTTTAGTTTTGTTGATTTCTTTGTATGATATTATTTATTGAGTTAGAACTGTTGGTTGCCTTGGGTATTTCTCGGAAAGGCAGGATCAAAGTATTTTAAATAAATATGCCACTTTCTGGGCAGCTGATATCTGATTTGGTAAAAAGTCTAAACCACTAAAACAGGGACAAGAAAATCAATAACAATATGCTGTTTTGTCAATCTCCCCCAGTTGTGAATCAAGATGGCCAACCTTTGATCGAAGGGAAGCTGAAAGAAAAACAAGTCCGATGGAAGTTCATCAAAAGGTGGAAAACACGCTATTTCACTCTTGCCGGCAATCAGCTTCTCTTTCGGAAAGGGAAATCTGTAAGTTAGAAGAAAGATTCATGCTACTTAATACATTTTCTTTATCAATGGGCTCTAAAAAACATCCTCAGACTCCTTCGCAATTTGTTTCAACAAACATGCCATTACAGGTCGCTTGATATTGAGGTTGTTGTGACTCTAATCTGTGCTGTACTTTGAGATTAAACAGATCATAGCCCAGGGTTATCAACTGGGCATCTTTCACATGCATTAAGACTCCATAAATACCTAGTGGGGAAGGTGCCCAAATCCTATATCTCTGGATTTGGTTAAAGGATTGTTGTAACATATGCGCTAATGTTGAAAGAGAAAAGCTCATGCATTAAGCTATGCAGAATTTATTGATGTGTCAACAAGCACAAATTCCTGAACATCAGCTCCAGTGGAACTAACAGCCTGATGTTAGAATGTCATGTTCCACCAGTGTGAGTTATCACAAAAGCACCATAACGTACTTTGCAACAGCACAGAGCACATGTGCTCTGGCAGGAAGTCTGGAGCAAAAACAGGGAGGAGATGGGTGGGTGGTTCGGGCCTAGGAGAGAGTGGAATCAGTGGTGCCAGTGCGCACTGTATCCAAACCCCCTTCCCAGGTCTGATCCGCCTACATGGATCAACTCAGACATGCCAGATATATTGCTGATTCAAGTCCGTGTTG
Source organism: Tiliqua scincoides (assembly GCF_035046505.1). Classification (NCBI taxonomy): domain Eukaryota; kingdom Metazoa; phylum Chordata; class Lepidosauria; order Squamata; family Scincidae; genus Tiliqua; species Tiliqua scincoides. The sequence continues at coordinate 217,671,716 of NC_089823.1, read as the reverse complement.
ACCCATAGCGGCTGCTGGGGCAAGTGGGGTTTTCTGTTGCTCAAATCTTTATTGTTTCATTGTAAATTCTGTTGTATTTTATTGTGTATATAATTGTTATTGGTTGTTTATTTTACTATTACATTTTAATTATTATGCCTTAAGGCACTTGAGGGTCTTTTTCCACTGAGTGGAAAAGCAGCCTATACATTTAAATAAACATTTGAAAAGCAAGATTGCAGTACACATACCTATGTATTTTGAGACCATACGTCGAGTTCACCCATCTCTGTTTCAGAAGGATGACCCAGATGACTGTCCCATTGAGCTCAGCAAGGTCCAGAGTGTCAAAGTTGTGGCCAAGAAGCGCAGAGATCGAAGCCTTCCCCGGGCCTTTGAAATCTTCACAGACAGCAAGACCTACGTTTTCAAGGCCAAAGATGAAAAGAACGCCGAGGAGTGGCTCCAGTGCATTAATGTAGCTGTTGCACAAGCAAAAGAAAGGGAAAGCAGAGAGGCAACCACATATTTGTAAAATCCTTTGGGCCTGTTTATGCTACAGCACTCCTCTGTAACACAGGAACAGGTCCAGCACTCTGTCTTCGAAACTGCAGAAGAAAATAGAGCTGCTCGCTGATAGTGACTGTGAGCTGGGTAGTGTTGCGACATTTGACATTTAGGAGTGGCATATTTTGAGCCACAGTCCTTCAGTGCAAGACACACACCTATCTTATTCTTGCGGCAGTGTTTGTTCATGGGACCATTACCCCTTCCCAGGGTGTCACTGCCACCCACAGAAGGAACTACGATTTCCTGTCTGGAAAGCAGCAGAAGCACTGGGTGTTCTTTATGTGGCTCCAGTGAACACATTCCTCCTTGTGGGCATAAGAAAATTGCTGTTTCCTGTACAGAAAGTATGCATGGGCAGTAGGGAAACAAGACTCTTGTTTCTGAATAATGCATACTGAAGTTACTTATGTTGTTGGCCTCTGTCCTGCTGTGAATATCACTTAAGTGGCATGTAATAGGCACCTGTGGATTGACGCTTATTACTGACTCTGCTGATCAAAGATCTGTAGTATGGCAATTACGAAGTACCACTTTAAACATCTTAAGAGGACCTGTACAGCATCACTGCCACTTAACTATCATTCCTTCCTTTGCAAAGTACCCAGATAACATGTGTGGCTTCTATCAGGTTTCCATCCATGATATATGTCTCCATGTTTCTTTGCAACATTGCAAATTTGACACCATTTGGGTTACATTCAAGATGCACTCAGGGCAGCTTCATACATGTACTCTGAATGTGAAAGCTGCTATAATTTGCCCTACAACTACCCTATGACTCCTGCCACTTTATTTGCACCCGGCTCAGATCCAACACTGTTTGCTTGGTCTCACTGATGTTGCAATGTGTCATGGACTCAGACCCTATGGACCTGAAGGATGAGGAAGACTGGGTGCACAGACCCCATCCAGAGAAGCTCCTGGGAATACCCGTCTTGCCAGAGACTTTCACAGGAGGAAGGTACTAGGACCCCATGTTGCCAGCATCTGCTTAACCTGTGAGGTAGCCCCACTGCCCTCCTCCAACTGATGACTCCTCCTCCTTGGAACCCTCTGTGGTGGAACAGAGTTCCCTGCTATTCCTATCTTATAGTCAAAGCCATCAGGGGACTTCCCAGCCTCTATGTCTAACTAATGTCTAAGGGCCCAAATCTATCCCTCGCTAGCCTATAGAATGCAGCACAGTTGATGATGTGTACATTGTATGCGATGATGGGGGTGCCCAAACATCCCAGAAGAGGTAATTAAAACATTTTTTTACTTACCTCCATGTAAGCCTCCTGACCCCAATGGGTCTCTTTGGACCTATGCTGGTTATTTGGCTGGTCCAAGATGGGGTAAGGGGGTAGGATACGCCACTGCCACTGAGATCCTCCCCCTCCTGCCACCTGCTCAGCCCACTCTCTGCCACAAATTGCCCGCAATCGTCCCCCAAACTGCCCCCCTGCCAACCTACCATCTAGGGCATCTGGGAGCTGCTGTTGCACACTTGGGGCGCCCAACTGTTTGCACCAGTGACCCTGTGGTGCAAAACATCTTTCATGCCACTGGAGTGGGGCTTGCAGTGGTGGATTGTATTATCCACCACTATAAAACCTGGATAGAATTGGGCTGCTAGTAATGTCCAAGTCTAATGTAAATGTAAAGACGACATGCTGATATACTGATGAGCTGACCCTCGGTAGCAGAGAGGAGTTGCAGTTGCCGTCAAGTGGAGCGTGGGAGGCGAAGGGCCAGAGAGAGGCCAGACCGGGAAGGAATCCAGCTGGAGTGAGGAGTTCTGTGAAAGACTAGAACTATTCAATTGTAAAAATCCCTGCAGGGGTTTAGAACAGCCTGCCTACGTAAACCGCCTTGGATTAAAGTCTGAGGAGAAATCTGATGACCAAAGAAAGGCGGTATATAAATACCTGTATAAATAAATGTAATACCAATGTCTAAGTAGTGGGCATAGCTCTTTGACATAGCAAAACATTCCAGGGTGCAGAACTAAAGAAAAGAATCTGACTGCAAGACTATAACATTTCTCAGCAGATCCTAGACCACTGCAGGAGCAACGTCTTAGCAGCTGCTCTTTGAGTTGGCTTGAATCAAGCCTCTGATGTCTGCTTTAGTGGGAGCTAACCAAGGTCCTGTTCCCTTGCACCTTCGAAGGGTCCCATACAGAAACTGGATAGGATAAAATGAAATGCTCTAAAACTATCTTTTCACTGTGTAATAAAGGGACACATGCATATTTACATACTGAAGTTATCCCAATTAAGCTAGCCTAGAATTCAGCTCACTGGGTTGATGATAGTCTCGAAGTACGAGTAACAAAACACAAGATGTTTTCTTTGCATTAGATTATGAAGCCTCTGGAAGTGGATTGAATTGTCTGTGTATCTCTGTATCCAATGTACTGCAGAGCATGGAAACTGTAGAATTTAGTCAGCTGGTACAATGCACAGACTTTAGTGAATCTGATCATGTTGAGATCAACGCTGCATACTCATAAAGCACAGCTTGCCCCATGTGAGCTTTGTACAGTCACTTCCACCTCTCATTAGTAAAGGTGCTGGTATCACTAATTAACCTAATACTTACGACACCCCCAAACTCCCATTTCAACCAGCATTGCAGGTAGTAACCCTTTATTAATTCCAGTTCTTGCTAGTCTGTATGAACTCAGAAATTTTATGTTTGAATCTAATTTTTCTGGCATTTCGATAGGAAAGTTCATTGATACAATTGGGGCTGGCGGTGTCAAGAAGCACTGAAAATACAATTCTCTGTACACTGTTGACTTTAACTTTGTTCTGGAGAGATCTCAGTAGAGTAGAGGGAACCATATCCCGTTCACACTGCTCTGGGCTAGGGCTAAGGGGGCTGACTTTCAACTGCAAAGCATGTCAGAGTTGAATGGAAATTTTTAGTCCCATAAACAGTTTTATTTTGCTAGATGTTGGCTTTGCTGGATTATTTTGTGCCTGTTTCCTTTATGTTATAGGCCCTTCATTATTATTACTTCAACCACTTGCATTTTTAACTTCTTTATATTTACATCTTAATCCCATAGTCTTCTTTCCCAACTGAAATAAAACTGAATGTGTGTATCATGAACAGAGGTTAAAAACCATTTCCTTTTTGGTTTGTGTGAACTCAGAATTCAAACTTCAAGTTTCCATCCAAAACCATTTTAATTTTTTTAAAGTGCTGGACGGCATGTTTGGTTTTACATTCCCTCCCAAATGGCCAACTGAAAAGGGGAGGATCTAAGCAGTCCCAAAGCATAGGGCAAGCTGTTAGCCATTCTGTGTGGGAAGCTGGAGCTGAAAACGGGGCTGAATCACGTTTGCTGGGCCATTTTAGAGAAGAACAACTAGACAGATCAACATTGGGCATCACAGGGTTTGTAGATCAAGAACCACAGGACCACTACAGTGTGCAAATACATTTACTTTCTTTCCTCACTACCCAATTTCTTCCTCTGTTATCTTCTTCCATCAGTGTTCAGTTGTAAGATGTTTCTTTTGGCTTATGTTCTCTATAAAATGCCATGCACACTGATGTTGTTACATAATCATCATCATCGTCATAGTCATTTATGGGACATTGTAATCATCAAAGTTCCATAAGTGATAAAGACAGAGCCTTACCTGCAAGCAGTTTACAGTGATCTGTACAGGTCCAGCCTTGTTCTACATGGATTTTTTATACATGGATTTGACTCAACAAGAGTGGCCCCTGCAAATGAGAAGGAATCTGCTGATCCCTGGAGAAGGGGAAAATGCATCCCTTTAAAATCACATTTTAAAAAACTGCTTTTTCCTGTTGCAGAGACAGTCACACAAGTGATTACAGGTATAAGTATCCACAGATTTTTCTATCTCAAAGCTGATGAGAAGGGCCCTTTAAATTAAAGGAAAACAGTTGTTTAATAATGCCAGAGAGGGCAGCCAGCTGACAATCCATCAATCATTCTCTCTTCAAGCTTCACTCCTCCCTTCCCCCTGAAAGAAGGCTAAATGGCAGCAATTATCACCTTCTCCATTCTCTCGCCCCCCCCCTTTGCTGGGTTTCCTGGTGAAGGGAGGGATTGCTGCCTCCTAGTGAAGCCTAAGTGCCTAGAGAGAGACTGATTGCCACTGTGTGCATTTCAAAAGGTCAGCAAAGCTGTTTTTAAATCACCAGAGTAAAGAGACTTTGTTTTTAAAACTGATTTGCTACAGTATGTTTTTTGCCATCCACATGAGTTCTTTGAATGGAACTGTGAATAATGAAACTCAACCTGTATTGAAAGAAAGATGCATAGTAAGACTGAATAACTTGGAGTTGGGTATGAATGAGTGGTTCCCAACCTATGGTCCATGGACACCCTGAAAGACCACCCATAGGTGGTCCATGACACCCTGAAAGTGGTCCGCAAGGTCGCAGGGGAAAATAAAAAATAACTTTAGTTCAGCCTGGAAATGAGCTGCTGGAAGTACTGGCTGAGGCTGGTCCATTCTCCAGCCTCACTGGTGGGTTATGGGGAAGCATCTGCCTGAGTAAGCATTCCCCCATGAACCACCAGAGCGGGTGGAGAATGGACCAGCCACAGCTGTTACTTCCAGTGTCTCACCAAGCATTCCCCCATGGACTACCAAATTTAATTGTATTTTTTGTATGTAGGGAGCGGGGGGGGGCATTATGTAGTCCATGATGATTCCAGTGTTTGCCTCTGTGATCCATGGGCTCCTAAAGGTTGGGAACCATTGGTATAAATGATGATATTTCTAATGAACAGCTAAGCTAAAAACCACCTGTGTTCTTCCATCAATTCCTTGAAGTTAGCAACTCTTGTTTAAAATCATTATCCGTTTGTGTCTGTGTGATTTACATGTTTTACCTGCCAGTTGCAACCTGCACATCCAAATTGCTCTCTGTAATCCTGTTTCCGGGATGTGGCAGGGAGAGCTTCACAACTGTTTGGTAGATGAACAAAAAGATTAACTTAGGAATTGGAAGTGAAAACTGTTCTGATTTTATACCTCTAACACTGTGGCATCCTTAATAGTACTGTTCTTCAGATGGGGTGTGATTCAGAAAATAATATTTAAATTAAAAGCTAGGAATTTTATCCCTGTTGAGCCTTTTCTGTTTCTGTGAACTGTGTGTTTGCATCCAAGCCTGACTTTGCTCTGCTGATTCAGTCCCTGCTGATCAACCAGCCAGTGACTCATTTTTTACTTTTCTGACATGTCTTCTGCCCAATTAACTGCTATCCTTGGGCCACAACACCAATAATATGATTGTACCGAGGGCCCTTGAAAGCCCTTTGCCTGGTTCCTGACCAAACCCTACATGGGAACCCTGCTGTGTTGTAATTTGAAACAGAAGTAGCTGTTTGCCAAATGGGACTAGGGCATAGCCTCCCCAGGTCATAATCTATTTAGGAGTTTCTTTTCACTTTCAAATAACATAAATGAACAAGGACTGTGGCATGGAGCTAGAGGGTTTTAACCATTTACATCTCTGCTATTTTGCTATCAAAAATTACCCCCACCCCAATGTGCCATTGCAGGAGTGGACCCTTTGGATCCAGTAGCACCTTCAGAGAAGCATTTTCTGCTTGAAAATTGTGCAGAATTAAAAGGGTTGCGCACCTTCTACCTCCACGACATGGGCCTAAACGAGACAGGACTGTCATGTGGCTGCTATTTGAAAGTGACGGAGTGGACCATGGCGGCAGTGGCATCCTCTGATTCCCATCCATCCCCCCATCCCCGGCCTAACACACCTCTTTCAGCATAACAGATTTATGCCAGGGTCTAGATCTGAGTTTATCTGATTAGACCCATGGAGTAAGGAACCATGGAGCAGCTGGATAGGTAAGTAAAATTTTTCTTTACTTACCACTCCCAGCTGGCCACCAGGATGCGGCAAATGCTGCATAAGTGACCATGCACCATGCAAGCTGGCCCAGGATAGGAGTGGGCAACTAAAATCACGTCTTGTTTGGTCCCAAGAAAATTCTGACTGCAGACCTGTACAAGAGATGTTTCTGAAGTTCAGAAATGCTCTTTTAGGGCATCCAACCCTTGCAAGATGTACATACAGAAGAAAAAATGTTTTTTTGTGCAACACATAATGTATCAAATCCGTTGCCACAAGGTATTTTGATAGCCCCTTGTTTAAACAGCTTTAAAAACAAGTTCCACGGTGGATGTATCTGTCATGCCAGAGCAGCTAAAATATATTTTCTTATCAATGAAAATTGTTCCTGAGTTGGCTGTATTGATTTTGCATGTAGAGTGAAGACTGCCTTTGCTTCTCATCTCTTTTGCTCACCCACAAACGCGCTGTTCCCTGACTTAAGAGATTCATCCAAACAGAAAGCAGAACAAAATGTAGCAGTGATTCCACCCCTTCTGTTTTTAATTCCTCCTGGGCCTGATGTTATTTTGCTCAAGGTTGACTTTTTCACGCTGTATATCCTTTGACATGGTTCCTTGGAAAATGAATTTTTCAGACCAGAACATAATGATGTGGTACCTATGTGGGTTTCTTTAGACACGGTCCTACTGACCTGTCACACTTGCATAAAACATAAACACATGTCTTAAAGCGTTTCAAACTATAGTCTTGACTTCCACCTTCAGGAAAGATTGGTCAGGTCTGTCTCAGATAGACAGTATATCTTATCGCCTGTCTTCACACTGTAATGAGTAAAGGAAGTCATGCTAAATCATGTCACATGGTGTGTGACTCAGAACAAAACTCCTTATGAAGTGCTCCCACATCATGTGAGATTTGAGAGAAGGTTTCGACCAACAGGATATTTACAGATAAAAAGAGATAAAGTTCACAAAAGCACTCATGATGTAGAGTAGGAAAGGAGGAAATTTTGCAAAGAACCACAACAACTTTTTAACCAGATCCAGATTACCTCAGCAATTTGAGATGCCATGGGACAATTCTGAAATTTTAGGGCTCTTGGGGTAAGTGAAGAAGAAAGTTAAACTCCTTGGGTCTCAAAGGACTATTTTTCCAGAGCATCTTCGAGTCCTTCACTGCTGTTGATATCCGTAGCCATCAAGCTATACTGAACATAACTAGGAACCCAGTCCTTTCCTCACCCCTCCTCCCCTGCTGGTGCAGCCATTCAGAAAAGGCACAAGCTGTAGTATCCAGCGGGGCGTGGAGGAGTGGATCAGGAGGCTTCAGAGAGGAAAATGGATTTCAATCCCCTTATCCATCCATAAGTCTCCCACTCTGTAATGAGTCTCTTCAGACCTGTGCCAGTTCTTTAACTGGCGCACATCTGACGAGAGAAAAGGGAAAAGGGCAGCTGCCAAAGTGGAGGATAGGATCAAAAGTGCGGCATTACTACCGGTTCCACCCCCTCCCAAAGCCTTTCCATCCCCATACCTTCTCCCCCCACCCCATTTTTCCCCTCCCCACCCCTGCTGCTGTTTTACCTGTTCTGGTAGGCGCAACAAGGTCCAATACCGTCAGGGGAATGCTACCACCTCTTACAGGAGCACTTATAATATGGCTGCTGACAAAGCACTCCACTGTTGCAAAGTGCTATGGCTGGCAGCCCAGCATAGGATTGGGCTGTAAATGTGACAAGGCAAACTTGAGTATTATGTTCACATGTCCAGCCCACTCACTTATTTATTTGGTCATTTATCTTAAAGACTTATCCCCTGCTTTTTACAAAAATGATCCAAAGCAGCTTGCAATCCATGAGAGATTAATAGCAATGAAATCAAAACAAATGACACAGAAGCAAAAGACCACAAAAGGATGAAGGCCTGTTGAAAAAGGCAGGTCTTCCGTTTGTGGCAGAACACCTGAAGGGAATGGTCCAGACACAACTTGGGGAGAGGAAGGAAGTTTCACATGGGGGAGGGGTCATCACTCAGAATGCAAGTGGATGCTTAAGATTATCTGCCATTCTGGTAAGAAAAAACCTGGCATTTATATAACACCTTATAGGTCCTAGTGGTGGCAAGGCTCGTCCAATGGTGCTGACTGAAGTAAAGCAATCAATGTCTAGCAGGAAAGATGCTCGTGAGTCAGTGTGCTACTCGGAGTACTGGCAGAAAGTTCTGTGCCATCCCAGCCCTGCCATTCAGGAAGTCCCCATGCACAGGAGCAGGTAGAATGATGGGATAGGCAGGAGGGCAATACATAAGCAGGAAGGGGGCAAAACAGGGCAGAAAGAGGTATAATGAGGCAAGGAGGCTGCAGAAGGGGGAGGACCCATCATGGGTGGCCCACAGCAGATCTTATCCCCTCCAACGGAAGCCTCCCCACCCCCTTTCTCTCTTCACTACTTGCACTGACAAAGTTGCCAGTACAAGTCGGAGGAGACACATTGTGAGTTGGGAGGCTTCACAGGGGTAAGAGGATTTAAAATCCCCTTTCTCCACTGAAGCTTCCTGGTGTCCCATTCCTCCCATGGACACAGGGCTCATCAGTTTGGCACTGCTGCGATGGGGGGGAGCAAAAGACTGGGCTGAAAGTATTTGAAGCACATGTGGGAAGGGGAAAGTATTAAGTCATCTTTTCTGGGAAGATAGCTGTCTGAAAGACCACTACTGTTCAGAATCTGGTAAGCTGTACTTATCCTTCGCCATGGCAGGAAGGATGGGAGATAACGGGTGCAGTCACCACAAAGAGCCACTTTTCACAGCCCAGAACATGTAGCAATTTTGGAAGGATCTGGCAGTCAACTTTGATTGGACTCACGAACAAACAAATGGTCATCATTTGATGTGGCATGCAGAAAAAAATGGTAATTCTTTTATCATTCCCCTTTTTAATAAAGTGCTGTGTGAATGTGGAGGTGCCAACATGGACTTGGGAAGACAGTAAGTGTGGGACCCAGCTGATAGGAGCAGGAAGTATTGAGTTTTGTAAGCCTCCAAACTGGCTGGGACTGGGATTGTGTGGAGGTATTATCCTTCTCTGCTGCAACTGAACTTTGATGCTCAAGGACTCATGCGAATACTATCTGCCATTTGGGTGGATCTGGGAGTAAGGCTAGATGGAGCCAAGTTGCCTTCGTTTGCACAGCCTAAGGAAGGAAACTGGGCTTTGAGGAGAAATGCCCTTGTATTTTAAGGGCCAAGTGGTTTGGGAGGATAACCGATCTCGGAAAAAACATGCCCCCAGGTGCACAGTCTCCAAGCTTGATTTCCCCTCGCCTAAGGGGCAAGCCCTATTTTCCAAAAAGCATGTGCTTAACACTGTATGTCTCTTCCCCCCTCCACCCCCCCCCATAACTAGCAACCCCATGAGGTCCAATATAGATTGTGACAATGGTGTGGAGAAACTCAGGTTTTAACCCTTTAACCCCATGTCAACCATGTCCCTGGGGATGGATATCCGCATATTGTTTCAATAAGAATTCATCCTTCAGGAATGGCATGAGGGTAAGATACTTTGTTGTATTCTTTGCTTTTTTATTCAAAGACTTTCCCCAGAAAGGAGGGTGGGTCCTGCTCCAGAATCCCCTCTCCTCTGAACTCACCAGTCTCCTAGTAAGAGGATCTCTGGCCTAGGCTCAGAAAGCATCTGTGTCCATGGCTGCTGAGCTATGGCATTGGGCCTGGAGCTAGATGCCTGATTGGGTGTCATCGTCCCCCACCTTCCTAAATGCATTGGGCTAATAGAAGTGCATTGCAAGTGGATTAAAGCTGTAAAGAAAACACAGCCCTGGATAGGCTAAGATTGAGGTGCCCACATTTATTCTGATAAATTTGTTTTGTACTGTATAGTTTGTTTTGTCATCACCCAGCTCCCTGTAATCGAAGGACCCAGGGATTTTGCCCCCTTGCTCAGGCTTCTCTGTGTGGGGGGAAGGAGGGGTGTTATCACTGATCTTCTGGGTAGTCCAGATCCAACTCCCTCACAGATCACCAACCCTTTGACCAGGCCCTCAGAGTCTAGGAAACCCTTGAGCCCCAACCCTCTTGAATGCTTCCTGAGCAACAGGTCCTTCTCTAGCCTCTGCTCCCCACCTGCAGTCAGATATGGTAGGGGTAGCTGCCTGGCAGAATTTTTCACAGCCTGCCACAGTCCAATTCACGATAGTACGCCCCCAGTATTACATCGCTCCTGAGGCCTGGTAATTTAACCCACAGAGATTCTATGGTGGAGTCGGACCCACCTTCAATCTCTACTTTGCTGGATTCTATCCCTTCCTTAACATAAATGGCCACCCCACCTCCAACACGCCCCTCCCTGTCCCTCCTGTAGAGTTTATAGCCTGGGATTCCAGTATCCCACTGATTTTCCGCATTCCACCAGGTTTCCGTTATGCCCACTATGTCAATGTTTTCCCTAGTCACCAGACATTGCAGTTCTCCCATCTTTGCTCAGAGACTTCGGGCATTTGCATAAAAGCATTTGTACATAGAATGCCCCAGGATGGGCTGCATATTAGCTCTTTTATCCCTGAATCCTCTCATTGTGCCAAACCGTCTATCACATCCCATCACACTACCATTCCCAATTTCTTCTCCTACTCTGCCTTTACCTTGTTGTTCTCTAACCTCCCCATCCTCGTTCAATAGGGATGAGGAGTTCTGAACCAGATGCCCCTCGGCTCCTGTCAGCTTTCCCCTAGGGATCAGTTTAAAAGCTGTTCTGCCACCTTTTTAATGTTATGCACCAGCAGTCTGGTTCCATTCTGGTTCAAGTGAAGCCCGTCCCTCTTGTACAGGCCCCGCTTGTCCCAAAACGTTCCCCAGTGCCTAACAAATCTAAAACCCTCCTCCCTACACCACCGTCTCATCCACGCATTGAGACCCCTGATCTCCGCCTGCCTAGCTGGCCCTGTGCGTGGAATAGGTAGCACTTCAGAGAACGCTACCTTTGAGGTCCTGGCTTTCAGCTTCCTACCTAATAGCCTAAATTTGGCCTCCAGGACCTCCCGGCTACACTTGCCCATGTCCTTGGTGCCGACATGCACCACAACCACTACCTCCTCCCCAGCACTGTCTACCAGTCTGTCTAGAGGCTTTGGAAGACCAGGGAGGTTGTGCACCTTCTAAGGCTGCAGGAGGGTTTTTATACCCCACTTCTGCTTTTCCACATGCAGCCACCTCTGGCCCTCAGAAGGCCCCATGGAGGGGGGTGGCATTCTTCGTGTTGGGGGGGGGGTGGCATTCTGCAGTCATGGCCCCAGGGTGTGTAGATGCTAAGATCACCACGGTTGGGGATAGGAATTGAATCAGGAGGGGTTAAAGCCCCTCATCTCTCAATCCATAGCCCTGATCTGGATTACACCTCATAAAACAGCAAGGAGGAAAGCCCTTTACAGCACAAAGACCACTGCTGAGTTGCCCAGAACATTGGTTTCAGGAAGCAACTTTTCCCACCTTTCAACACACAATTGTTTCTACTAGGTTCCTCTCCTCTTGAGGACTCTAGGACTTTAGGACTCCTGTATGCTTTATCACCAATCTAGAGGTTGAAATCTATAGAGTAAAATTTCCTTTTTTCTTTTTTTATGTCAGCAACATTAGACTGAAATTGCACAATGAAGCAATTACAGCTGTCCCTGTGCCAATGACACTACCATTTTGCAGCCTTTCGCTAAAACGATCATCAGCCATCTTAAATCTTTCCTTTCTAAGTGTTATGGAAACAATATGGAACAGAGAACTGTGAAACTAAAGAGACTCCGCTTCAGAGCCAAACATAATTGCCTAAAATAAGGAGCGTAAGCTCGGTTCCCCTGTAGTCGATTATACCTTGGAATCCAATAAAAGAGAAACTTCATTGCCACACTTTTTTGTCGTCCTTCTAAGAAGACATAAGCAGAAAGAATACAGAGAAAGCTGTCAAAAAAAAAAAAGTGAAAACATATTTTCTGCGTCATCTGCCAAATAAACTTTTACAGGCTTTTGTTTTTCAATGTGATTTGAAGTAATGTCCATACTCAGCTGGAAATCTGCTAACTGAGCTCACGTTGTCTCATTAATGCAGAAGAGATTTGATGTCTTGTGCTGCGCCATTTAGTCTGAAACGGACATACTTCCCGGGCTCAGTGCTGGAGAAGTCAAACAATTGCTTTGCCACCCTGTTGCATTCCAATGTTTTACTTGTGCTCTCATCATTTTTCAGACCTGATTCGTGGTGAGGTATTGCAGTGCCAACCCAGCCAATAGGGACTAGCTATATGCACTATTGAGGATAATGTTGTCTAAAGAATTCAGTGTCACATTTCTTGTACAGCACACTTCTAACCTCTTTACTGAGGACTCTACTCATAAGTAAGTCCCCAATGTGTTCAGAGGCGCTCAAAGTGTGCTTTTCTTTGCAGTCTGACTCTGATGAACCTAGAGAGGACACCATCTTTTCTAGGTTCTATGTGCGTGGAAGTGGTTTTGTGGAAGAACTCGCACCATGAAATAACTCACTGGGGGCAGAGACAATATTCAGGTCCAAGATCGATATATTCTCCCATTCCCACAGTTCCCTTCCAAGAATCACAGTGATTGGAAATGAAAAGAAAGCACAATGAGCATTAGCTCATTAGCCTTACTGACAGCTCACTTCTGTCAATCTCATTATTTGTTGCCTGATCTTCCCCTCCTCCCAATAAATGCTGGGAACTGCTGCTTCCTCCGTATATGGAAGAAAAGTTACAGCCCAATCGCAGACATGCCAGTGCAACGACAGCCCCACTGGTGTAGAATTCCACCCACCAAAGGACAAGCCACAAGCACCAGTGCAATGACAGAAAAACACAGCACCGACATAGCTCAGGTGCCACTTGGCTACCAGCACAGTTCCACCAGCAGAGAAGCCCAAACAAGGAGGATTTGGGGGCATAATGCGGGCGGGACAAAGGAGGAATCGACACATGCCACATCATAACTCCTCTTCAGACAATGTCTCCCCTCTGTTTACTGTTCCAACAAGCTTCAATAGGTGAGACTCTGGTTTTTTTTACAAGCACTCACTGCACAATTTTCTCTACCCAGCGTGTAGTTAATCTGTGAAACTCCTTGCCACAGGATGTGGCAATGGCATTGGGCCTAGATGCCTTTAAAAGGGGATTTGACACATTTCTGGAGGAAAAATCCATTACGGGTTACAAGCCATGATGTGTATGTGCAACCTCCTGATTTTAGAAATGGACTGTGTCAGAATGCCAGATGCAAGGGAAGGCACCAGGATGCAGGTCTCTTGTTGTCTTGTGTGCTCCCTGGGGCATTTGGTGGGCCACTGTGAGATACAGGAAACTGGACTAGATGGGCCTATGGCCTGATCCAGTGGGGCTGTTCTTACGTTCACAACCTCTTCCATGTGCATGCTCATAGTAATTTAAACTGTGAAAACGATTCACAGAACAGAGAAAGAAAGTTATTGAAACAAATGCCATAATGGCAAACAGAGGGAAAAAAATGGCAAAGCATTCAGATGAAATGTTCCACTTCTGAAAAATTTGCTCTATTTTCTTCCCGCGCAGATGAGGCCTAGGCTGGGATAGTGGACAAGCTTCTTCAGGAAGTATGGTCTCCAACAATTGTGATGATAAATTGCATGGTATTATACGTTGACATTTTTTTGTTTTCACATTATTGGTACCATCCTTACTCCCATAGATGTTAGCAACCGAACTGGAATGGAACCCCCCTTGGTTTCTTAGTACAAAGCAACACTTGGTTAGATATATAAAAGCAACGTTCTGTTCCAGAAAATCTTTTTTTCATAAAGGTTGCACAACTGACAATTGAAAAGGTTGTTTGTTCTCAGGAAAAAACTAGCAATGCAATTTATACGTTACTGTGGTGAAAGTTAATCATTTAAATGTGGGGAGAAAATGAAGTTTTCTTTTAAAAAAAATATATTAAACTTATGTTTATAGAGGTCATTTGGTGGTAGCTAAAGAAACAAACATTCAGGACACTGTAAAATGCACACTGGTTTCCCAGAATGAACATGTGCCAAAGCCAAGGCACTGAGGTTGCCCATCCATGAGGCCAACTGAAAAGATTACCTCAGGCAGCAGCTTGGTGGAGGGTGCCCCACTGTGTCCACCCACTTGCTTCCCCTGCTCCTCCTTTACTTTCTACTCTTTGGATTGGAAAAGAAAGATGGGAACAAAGAGGAAGAGGAAATGTGGAGGGGAGGAGAGTACTAAGAGATATAACACTGGAGAGTGGAAGGAGAGGCTGGCAGATCATTGGGTAAAGGGGCAGAATTTGGCGAGCCATTTCAGGCATCAGAAGGTTTTGGGCCAGCCTTGAAGCCACTATCTCATTATATTTTCTGTGAAAAAGGCAATGATCTTTTAGGAGGCTTTAGGTGCCCTCACGTTCCCTCTTCCTGCAGTGACATAAAAACATAAGAAGAGCCCCACTGGCTCAGGCCAAAGGCCTGACTAGTCCAGCTTGTTGTATCTCACAGTGGCCCACCAAATGTTTCAGGGAGCACACAAGACAGCAAGACACAACCTGTGTCCTGGAGCTCTCTCCTGCATCTGGCATTCTGAGGTTGCCTACTTCTAAAATCAGGAGCTTGCATGCACCTATCATGAGTTGTAACCCATGATAGACTTTTCCTCCAGAAATTTGTCCAATTCCCTCTTAAAGGCATCCAGGTGGGATGCTATCACCACTTCTTGTGGCAAAGAGTTCCACAGACTGATTATATGCTGGATAAAGAAATTTTTTCTTTTGTCTGTCCTAACTCTTCCAATACTCAATTTTAGTGGCTGTCCCCAGGTTCTGGTGTTATATGAGAGGAAAAAGAGCATCTCTCTATGCACTCTGTCCATCCCCTGCATGATTTTGTATGTCTCAATCATGTCCCCCCTCAGACACCTCTTTTCTAGACTGATGAGCCACAAACACTGTAGCCTTTCCTTGTAAGGGAGGTGCCCCAGCCTAGTACCTCAGTCCATACAGGATATTTTTCTCCTCGGCCTGCTCTTTGGCTTTGATCAGCAGACTGAACTGAAGACATTGATTAAGCAGGAGACACTTTTCCTAATTTTAGGATAAAGTGGACAAAAAGCTCCAACCCCCTTGATTTCTGTAGGACAGGCTGTTGATAAAGTCACATGAGAAACGGGAAACTCTATAGCCATTCATGATTTTCTCTTTTCTGACACGATTGACAGTGCTTCATCCTTAGGCCCTTATGGGTGTTTTGTGCATGGGGTTCTACCCTTTTGGGGGAGATTGAGAGCCAATATGGGGCCTGATGAGAAGCCATTCAAATAACCACAGATTTTTCAACAAGCCACATCATTCTCCTCCACATATTTCCACTAGTAAGTGCCAAAGAATCTCCAACCTCCTCTGGGCCTCCTCTGGTGCAGGAGGAACTACTAGATCAACTGATCACCCCATTATTATTGGATGAACCATGACTCTTGAGATAAGCAACACCACCTTTGGCACACATACAAAAAGCATTTTGGTTGCTATGTCATGCCCCAGGCTCTTAAACTGTTGACTGCAAATGTAGGGCATTCGCTGAGCTGTGTGACAACTTAGCAGGACAGTAGGTGAGTGATAGCCAACATCCTTCAGATTCAACATGCCTTGACAGAATGTTTTTAAGACTCTCAAGAGGCTCAAGGGCTAAATAATCCCTTAAATACCCTCCGGTTCTCAGGCCCCAATCCTGTCTGAGGCCTACAGCAACATATCTCATGATCTGTTGCAATAAGTCCCCATTGGCCACTGCAAAAGCTGTGCTAATGTTGTGCACTTCAGGGGCACCAGTGTAAATGGGTAGAGGCCTCACACAAGCGCTAGCAGCTCACCCAGCCCACACCAGAGCAGGTAAGGTGGTGGTGGTGTGGCTCAAAGGAAAAGGAGCGGAGTGTGGGGCAGGTGGAGGGCAATCTGAGGCTGAAAGGGGAAGGATCTTGGCAGCAGCTGTGCACACCAGGCTCCTATCCTCCTTTTCCCAGTCCAACACACCCCCGAAGCTCCTCCAATTAATGAAAACAAGAAGACCCATTGGATGCCAGGTGGCCTACAGGGAGATAAGTAAAAAATATTTTTTACTTACCTCTCCTGGGTCATCCAGTCGCACCCACTAGCATAGCATACAACACACACTCCGACAGGAGAGCTGCATGCTATGGGTTAGTAGGGGGTAGGATTGGGCTGTTGACAGGTCATTGTTGCTGTGGCACTCTTCATGTGCGGGATAGAGTCAATATCCACCCAAAAGGCCTTCCCTTTCTCCTCCCCCCCCCCCTTACCTAATTGGTGCTTCTTGAATCTTCAGCTTTCTGAAATCTGCTTTTAAGAAGCCTGGACCAAAACAGAAATGAATTCCCAGAAGAACTGGCAGTTTCAAACTGTATGGAAAATTGAACATCACAGTTGTGCAGAGAGAGAAGGCCTTGTGGATAAGACAGTTACCAGCTTATCCTGCTCAGCCCCCTCTCCTGTCCTCCAAACCCTGCATCTGCACATTCCTGAGGTTTGTTCAGACCTGAATCTATATCACGTAGCTCACATTCACATGTATGAACAACATGCAAATTGTATCCTACTAGGTGCCATCCAGCACTTTGCTTTCTTGCGCCATATTACACAAAACATATGCTGTGGTGAGCCTTCTTTCTTCATTCACAATAAATGGCAGTGACAGTCCCTCCTGGCCTAGTTGGCTATTTCAAGGAGAACAAAATGAAAACACATGATGACCTTGGAAATAACTCTGTTGGCTGACACCTCTTTCGCATCCTAACTAACACTGGCAGATCAACGCAGGAGGGATGGAATACAAATGTCATCTCCCTGAGATTGCTACTAGACAGCAGAGCCTCTGTGGCTGTAGGAGGAGCAGTCCAAGGCCCAAAGAGGGAGAAGACCTGGCATGGCAAAAGTCAGAACATTGACGTACACACTCAGCTAGGGGTGCAGTTTCCAGTAAACACTGAAATGTAAGGTTGAGAACCATTACATCAGGTGTTTCCACCCACTGGACTCTCTCTTGAGTATGAACCTCAGTCAGTTTGCTGGAAATTAATCATCTGATATCATGTGAGAGCCTCCAACAAGGCTGTATGGAGGAGGAGTGCCGCCTTGGGGGACTGCAGCCAGGCTAAGAAGTGGCCCACATAGCACTGCAGTGATCTACACAGCCCCATCCAGCAGCAGCCCAAGTGATCCTGCCAAGTGATCCTGCCATGGCTGGGGGGTCAGACCTACTGATCATGAGCAGGGCAGAGAAGCAGTTGGTAGCAATGCTGTTCTCTGATTATGCTCAGCCAGGAGGAAGAGGGATAAACTGGCACTGGAGGGCGTGGCGGGGTTTAGTCTAGTTAGCTGGCAGGAGGGGAGAGAGAGAGAAGAGGGAGAGACAGAGAAGGAAAGGCAGAAGAAAAAATAGAAGCGATGAAAGAAAAAGAAGCAAAGAAAGGAACTGGACAGGTGAATAGAGGAAGGAGAGGTAGGGAAGGAAAAGGAGGGGAAAGGCTGATACGAGGAGGAAAAGAGAGAGGAAGTGATGAGATTTTCTTGACGACAACTGGACTCCCAGAAGTAGCACAGGGACACAGGCTCTATCGTGAAAGGCAGGGCAGCTTACCCCAGCTAACACATCCCTGAGGGGTAGCTGGGGTGGATCCCTTCCCTATGCTTGGCAGAGACTGGGACCCTCTGGTGGTCCAAAAGGTAACTTGGGGCTCAAGTTTTCCTCACAGAGACCGTACCCCAGACTGCTTCACAGCAGGCATGCCTCCATGTCAGTCACCTCAGCCAAGAAGTCTGACTGAGGGAAAGGGGTGAAGATAACCTGGCCCAACAAGAACATCCAAACAGCCCTGCTGCCACAAACCAAGGGTTCTTTACCTCCAGAATGAATGAGACAATGAGACTCTTGAATATGAAAACGTATTTTAATTTCTTCTGTCATATGAAAAGAGGAGTCGTGGATCTCAATTATGATGAACTGAATGACCCTAACAATGTTGATCCTCATTTCACTTTCAAAAGCAGCTCCCCATGTCAAACTACTTCATTGTTTAGGAAAAACAATGGGGAAGAAAGGGGAAAAATACCGGGCAAATCTCTCACAAGTCTCTCACAAAAACCCTTGACTTCCTATGGGCGGACTTCCCTCAAATGAGGAGGCTGGTTAGAAGGAGGTTGAAAGGGAAGGTAAAAAGAGTCCAATCTCTCCAGAGTGCATGGAGGCTGCTTAAAACAACAGTAATAGAGGCCCAGCAGAGGTGTATACCACAAAGGAAGAAGGGTTCCACTAAATCCAGGAGGGTGCCCGCATGGCTAACTAGCCAAGTTAGAGAGGCTGTAAAGGGCAAGGAAGCTTCCTTCTGTAAATGGAAGTCTTGCCCTAGTGAGGAGAATAAAAAGGAACATAAACTGTGGCAAAAGAAATGTAAGAAGGTGATACGGGAGGCCAAGAGAGACTATGAGGAACGCATGGCCAGCAACATTAAGGGGAATAATAAAAGCTTCTTCAAATATGTTAGAAGCAGGAAACCCACCAGAGAAGTGGTTGGCCCTCTGGTTGGTGGAGGAAAAGGGGAGATAAAAGGAGACTTTAAATTAAATGAGTTCTTTGCATCTTTTAATTAATTAAGAATTAGGTCAGATAGAGGTTAAAAGAGAAGATGTTTCAGACCTCATTGATAAATTAAAGGTCAATAAGTCACCGGGCCCTGATGGCATCCACCCTAGAGTTTTTAAGGAACTGAAGAATGAAGTTGCTGATCTCTTGACTAAGATATGCAACTTGTCCCTCAAAACGGCCACAGTGCCAGAAGATTGGAGGATAGCAAAAGTCATGCCGATCTTTAAAAAGGGAAAGAAGGGGGACCCGGGAAACTATAGGCCGGTCAGCCTAACATCTATACCGGGTAAGATGGTGGAATGCCTCATCAAAGATAGAATCTCAAAACACATAGACGAACAGGCCTTGCTGAGGGAGAATCAGCATGGCTTCTGTAAGGGTAAGTCTTGCCTCACAAAACGTTTAGAATTCTTTGAAAAGGTCAACAGGCATGTGGATGCAGGAGAATCTGTAGACATTATATATCTGGACTTTCAGAAGGCGTTCGACATGGTCCTTCACCAAAGGCTACTAAAAAAACTTCACAGTCAGGGAATTAGAGGACATGTCCTCTCATGGATTGAGAACTGGTTGAAGACCAGGAAACAGAGAGTGGGTGTCAATGGCAATTTTCACAATGGAGAGAAGTGAAAAGCGGTGTGCCCCAAGGATCTGTCCTGGGACTGGTGCTTTTCAACCTCTTCATAAATGACCTGGAGGGGGGCGGAGCTAACTTTCAGCGAAGTTGCAGTGAACTTTGGGGGTTCCCGAAGAGACTTCGAAATAGATATGTTTTCATGTGCCTAAACAACTAAGGCACGCTTCGGTGCCAGGAAGACGGTACGAAGAGCTGAGAGCTTGAACGGGGGGGGGGTCCTTAGAAACAGGCAATTTCAAGGATTTCTCTCTGTTTTGCTCTGTGCTGAAGCATATCTATCCCAGGCGCCATCTTTGAGAAGCTCGGAGAGCTGAAAACCCGTCCTCCCACGGCCTAGATACAACATCGCAGCGAAAAAAGCTATTAAGAGTGAGTGAACTTGGCTCGTTAAAAAGTTTTACTGAGAACTGTAAGTAAGAAGTCTGGAGGAGGAGGAGATAATTCAAGATTATTCACACTGGCCGTTAGCCACCCAGGGGGGGAATAGGTGAATTGGTATTTCCCCTGCTGGAGTAAGTACAAGATTATATATATTTTTAATGGTATGTACCAAAGAGAAATAAATAAGTAATCTTCAACGAAGGAAATAAAGTCTACCTTCATTTTCCCAGCAAAAAGCCTTTATTTAAGCCTGGATTCTGCTACTTTCTGTTTCGGTTTCTCAGCAAGAGGCTTGAATTTTTTTTCTTCTTCTTCTTTTGGTCATTTAAAGGCATACTAACCTAATTTGACTGTGGATTTGATTGACTTTTTTTTTTTTTATATAAAAATTTGGAAAGTAGCCCTGGATACAAAATTAGAAAGTAGCCCTGTAGGAAGTGGCTCGAGTTGGTGTTGATAGAAATGGCTTTTGAAAATCTAAAAGATGATCGTGAAAGCCAGGCCTTGTTGGTGGACTTTCTGATGGATTTTAGAAGAGAAATGGAGCAACAAGTCAGAGAAAGTTTTCTCAGCAAGAGGCTTGAATTTTTTTTCTTCTTCTTCTTTTGGTCATTTAAAGGCATACTAACCTAATTTGACTGTGGATTTGATTGACTTTTTTTTTTTTTATATAAAAATTTGGAAAGTAGCCCTGGATACAAAATTAGAAAGTAGCCCTGTAGGAAGTGGCTCGAGTTGGTGTTGATAGAAATGGCTTTTGAAAATCTAAAAGATGATCGTGAAAGCCAGGCCTTGTTGGTGGACTTTCTGATGGATTTTAGAAGAGAAATGGAGCAACAAGTCAGAGAAAGTTTTCTCAGCAAGAGGCTTGAATTTTTTTTCTTCTTCTTCTTTTGGTCATTTAAAGGCATACTAACCTAATTTGACTGTGGATTTGATTGACTTTTTTTTTTTTTATATAAAAATTTGGAAAGTAGCCCTGGATACAAAATTAGAAAGTAGCCCTGTAGGAAGTGGCTCGAGTTGGTGTTGATAGAAATGGCTTTTGAAAATCTAAAAGATGATCGTGAAAGCCAGGCCTTGTTGGTGGACTTTCTGATGGATTTTAGAAGAGAAATGGAGCAACAAGTCAGAGAAAGTTTTCTCAGCAAGAGGCTTGAATTTTTCTTCTTCTTCTTCTTTTGGTCATTTAAAGGCATACTAACCTAATTTGACTGTGGATTTGATTGATTTTTTTTTTTTGATATAAAAATTTGGAAAGTAGCCCTGGATACAAAATTAGAAAGTAGCCCTGTAGGAAGTGGCTCGAGTTGGTGTTGATAGAAATGGCTTTTGAAAATCTAAAAGATGATCGTGAAAGCCAGGCCTTGTTGGTGGACTTTCTGATGGATTTTAGAAGAGAAATGGAGCAACAAGTCAGAGAACTCTCTGAACAAATTGGGCAAATAAGCTCCTCCCTTGTAAACTCAGGGAACAGATTATAAACAATAGAGAAGAAAAAAGAATGGATCAGATGTCAGGTGAAGTTAAAGAAGTGGAGTATTTTGAAATGGGACACGAGAGGGAAGAAGCAGATGTCATAATAACTGAGAATCTTAAGGAAGAAAAAAGACGAACTGTTCAGAGAGCAAGCTGTCTCAAGAAGAGGAAGAATTTATGAATTGAATTCAAGAATAACAAAATGAAAAAGAAGAAAGAAAAACAGAGGGGGGACTTAAGAAGAAAAAGAAGAAGTGGAAGAACTAGTAGGACTAAGAGGGAACACCAATAAGATAGAGTACAAAGTAAACAATAAGAAGAAGGGCAAAATGGTTGAATAATAAATAGAATTTTTTTTTTAAACATATTAAATTAAAATAGATGCAAATGAAAATTTGAAATATAAATATTGCGGAAATTAAGTGGTATTAAGATATAATATTTTATTAATTAGATTAAATTAAAGTGGATGAAAAGGGAATTTGGAATATAAGTATCGTGAAAATTAAAGTGGTAAATATATGAAATAAATTAGATGGAACTGCAATTTTGGAATATAAGTATTGTGGATAAGCGAAGTATAATACTATTGTAATTGGAGATATTTGTTTTTAGATGTGATATTAGAAATTAAGAATCAGATAGATTGTATTTTAGAGGTTAGTTTAGTGGTAAGAAGAATCTATAAGTAAAAATTTGAAGCCTTTTTTGATTGGATAGTTATGGAAAATGATGTATAATATGTTATAAGAGATACTGAAGGAGGTAATACCATTGTAATCAGAGACTTCTTTTTTAGATGTCATATTAGAAATTAAGAATTAGATAAGAAAGATTTTATTTTAGAGACTAGTTTAGTGGTAAGAAGAGTGTATAAGTAAAAGTCTGAATTGTTGTTTTTTTTATGATGGGATAGATAAGGTTAGAGGAAAAATATGGAATGTTAAAGTATTAACCAGTAGGGTTAAAGAATATGATAATTTTTGTATTGATTATTAATTTCGTTTGGATTAATGTTTGTTGGAATCGATGGCCACCACCCTCGTGTGTAACCTATGTAGTCCTAGCCCTATCCAATTTTCCTTACCTGTATCTGTAATAAATAAATAAAACATATACCAGAAAAAAAAAAAACATAAATGACCTGGAGACAGGGTTGAGCAATGAGGTGGCTAAGTTTGCAGATGACACCAAACTTTTTCGAGTGGTGAAGACCAGAAGTGATTGTGAGGAGCTCCAGAAGGATCTCTCCAGACTGGCAGAACGGGCAACAAAATGGCAGATGCGCTTCAATGTCAGTAAGTGTAAAGTCATGCACATTTGGGCAAAAAATCAAAACTTCACATATAGGCTAATGGGTTCTGAGCTGTCTGTGACAGATCAGGAGAGAGATCTTGGGGTAGTGGTGGACAGGTCGATGAAAGTGTTGACGCAATGTGCAGGGGCAGTAAAGAAGGCCAATTCTATGCTTGGGATCATTAGAAAAGGTATTGAGAACAAAACAGCTAATATTATAATGCCATTGTACAAATCGATGGTAAGGCCACACCTGGAGTACTGTGTCCAGTTCTGGTCGCTGTATCTCAAAAAAGACATAGTGGAAATGGAAAAGGTGCAAAAGACAGCGACTAAGATGATTACCGAGCTGGGGCACCTTCCTTATGAGGAAAGGCTATGGCGTTTGCGCCTCTTCAGTCTAGAAAATAGGCGCCTGAGGGGGGACATGATTGAAACATACAAAATTATGCAGGGGATGGAAAGAGTGCATAGAGAGATGCTCTTTACACTCTCACATAACACCAGAACCAGGGGACATCCACTAAAATTGAGAGTTGGGAGAGTTAGAACAGACAAAAGAAAATATTTCTTTACTCAGCGTGTGGGTGGTCTGTGGAACTCCTTGCCGCAGAATGTGCCACAGGATGTGGTGATGGCATCTGGTCTAGATGCCTTTAAAAGGGGATTGGACAAGTTTCTGGAGGAAAAATTCATTATGGGCTACAAGCCATGATGTGTATGTGCAACCTCCTGATTTTAGAAATGGGCTATGTCAGAATGCCAGATGCAAGGGAGGGCACCAGGATGAGGTCTCTTGTTATCTGGTGTGCTCCCTGGGGCATTTGGTGGGCTGTTGTGAGATACAGGAAGGTGCACTAGATGGGCCTATAGCCTGATCCAGTGGGGCTGTTCTTATGTTCTTATGTTTATGTTAAAAAACACACACATCAGTATTCATAAAACACACCCTGGAATTCTCTTAGAAACCTATGAAAGGAACCTGCTAGAATTTGTCCAACACGCATCACATAGCCTGGTCCAAAAAATTCCCTTTCTCCAAAAATAACAAGAAAGTGCTATGCTTGAGTATAGAAGAATTTAAATCACACCTGCAGAGGCACAAGGCATTGATGAATTACATGTCAAATTAAAGAAAACATGGAAAGCACTCTATTACATCATAAATCTCCCAATTGTCTAATTAGCAGAGGAAAGAAAGAAAATTGGACTCAGCTAATACCACAGGGTCACTGAGATGGCTTGGACTGCTCTGAGCTGTTATTATTAACGTCAGATTTCTGCATGTTCTGGCACATCAGAATACTGAGATTACCTGAATCCTACCTCACACCTCTGGACTGACAAGCTGTCAATATTTTGATGTACAAAATAACATTCTACGTTTTAGTCTGCTTCTGCGCAAACTATTAAAAACATAGATTTAGGAGGAACTATCCGTTTTGTTCACTTATACACTTGTATCACTCACACCACTGTTGTCCGGCTGCTACCATTCACCATTTGTGGTGGCAGCCAGGCCTATGTTCTGTGGCACATCGCATTTTGTGCCATAGATAGAATTGGGCTCTAACAGCTCAATCCTCCCCCATGCTGGAACAGGCAGGCCAACTGGCCTGCACTGTATCCAATACAGGGTTGGGACTGACTGCGGTGCAACTTGGGGCAGGAGAACTCACTCCCCCTCACCCCAGGTAATGTGGCAGCAGCTCAAGTGGCACAGATCTAAAGTGGCAGCCTCTTTAGGTGACACAGATCTGAGCAGGCCGGCACTAGGCCAGGCCTCCAGGGAGAGGATCCGGCCAAAGTGCCAGTTTCCTGGCTCCATCCCCTCCCAGGCTGGGCCTGCCCACGGCCAGCCTGGCTCCACCCACTGCCAGCCCTCCCCCTGCCCTGGAATGCCCTCCTCAGCCTTGGAGTTCCACCCTTCTCCCACCCTCCCCAGACCCCTGCGCTGGGGCCCACCAGCGGTGAAAACTCACCTGTCCTGGGGCTTGCTCCAGCTCAGGGAAGCCAGCATGCATCCCTGCACTGGCCTCCCTAACTCCTGAATCATCACAGATGTACCTTACAGCACATTTGTGACATTCCTTGGCCGGCACCAGCTAATACAGCATGTGGGATTGTGCTGTAAGTCTCTTGGGATCCATGTCTCATGTTTAATATGTTCGGTGTTCTCTATCACGTTCTTAGATGGAGTTATGAAGTAATAGGTCTCACAAAACTATCTAAGTTGTCCAAAGCTGCAATTCATCCACCTTCTCATCTGAAAAAGTTGGTTGAGGGGCAAGTGACATGTGATGTTCAAACTTTGATCAGCTCTGGCAGGCCTAGTTTTCTTCTTGGTCACTCCCAGCTGGATCGTGACAGCAGGGGGTAGGGGGGTTGTCAGAGTTCACAGAACAAAGAAAGATGGCCAACTGGTCACTATGGAGATGATTTGTACAGGGCCTTGGATCATTGGTAGTCTTTTCCACACTACCTATCCTGGATAGCTCTGCATTGCTTGTATACTCACTTCAGAGTATACATTTTGTATATTTTGTAACGGAATCGTCATAGTAATGCATGCTGTACAAAGAATGAAAACACAAGTGTCATAGGTCTATTACATTGATGACCCACAACATCTTACTGTGACTCATCCTCAATGAGGCATACGCCTTGCATTCTGGTTGAGTTCCTATCTCTTGCATACAACAGTGCTGGGAAAAATTGCTAACTCTTCCATGTTTCTGAACCTGTCATTCCTCCAGTATCTCTACCCAAGCAAATCAAGAGGCAGTTGTCATTTGTATGCACCAAATTTCTCTGATTTTTAAGATTAGGTGTCTCAAAAATATCCAGCAAATATCCCCTCACCATGATCCAATCAGAATCACATATACCCTGCAGCTGCTTTTAATAGAGAGGCATGTCCAGTTTTAAGCACAACTCTTAAGGACGTGATCGGCCACACATTTAGTTTTACCATACAAACGTTTTTCTTCTGGGTTATGTCAGTGAGCCATCTTCTCCCAGAGACTTTTCTCTTATATTCCATTGTTCCTTATTTATCTGGGACAATCCTGGGTATACCACTATAGATATATTTTTGTCTTCCTGCTGAATTGCAGGAAATTGTGTCTCTCCTTACTGTGGCAAAAGTTAAACTGTGTTATTATGTTTCTGTTTACTGTGGCAAAAGTCTCTGCAGTTAATTTGCTCGGCTCTCAAATTATTACCAGGCAAACAACAAAGATACTTACTGTGCATCTCAGGCAATTTCTGTCAAGTGGTTACCGGCCTTTGGTTTTGGAAAGAAAGTTTTGGTCACTTAAGAATTTTCCACAAAGGGTTTGCTATCTGGCCTGAGGAATGTAGATTTTTTCACCTATACCACTGTACTCAAATTTGCACTTACAAAATCTCTGTTGTAAATTCATTTAGCCAATTACAGGGCCAACCACTTGGAAGGTGCATTTTAGTCCACTTAACAGGGGAATCTATGAATATACAAGAGTATGATGACCCAGGGCGTCTGAGAGGAATTTTATCATTTTGTGCCCCTTCACAAAGGAGGGGAAAACAGAGCAGGGAAGGGAGGTGACAGCCAGAATAGTCTTTGGAGCCAGGTCTACTGGGCTTCCCAATATGGAGCCCAGGTCTACCCACCCATGCAGCATTGGCAGCTAGATACAGTAGTCTTGTTGGCATCCTTCAGTCTCATAAGACTATGGTATCACACTCTGAATAGTGTTCTGGAACAGAGTGTCCTCTCCAGTGCGCGAAGCCTGGGTAAAGTAGATATGGAGGATAGACTGTTACCCATGCAGCAAATCCCCCCTCTCCACGTCGCTGAAATGGTCCAATGGAAAGGCAGAAGCCAATATGGTTGGTTCCAGCGACGTCGCAGGAGTTGCCAGAACGTGACTGTGTTCAGCCATGAACTGCCTCAGGGACTCCGGCTCCGGATTTTGCCTCAAGGTTGACTCCTGAAGCCTTTTCCATAACTGGATGTAGCCACAAGGCAGTGGAGGTTTAGGATCAGAGTTTTCCTTCTCTCAGATGAGCTGCCTTCCCAGGCTAAGGAGTCCCATCTACCCGGTGGCTGTTTAGTCGCCTCTTACGACAAGTACAGCCAAACTGAGGGCCTATTTTTATCCCCAGCCCTCAGGGGACAATACATAGATACAGTAGTAGGGGAAAACAAACATACTCCTAAGTCTCTCTAAAATCTATTAAATAAACAAAATTATTGCAGATCATTAGCATCATTGTATTTAGACTCACTAGAATGGAACGTGTCCTGTCTATACCAGAACTTACCTCTGCAGCAGCTGTAGTTCCGCAGCTGTGTCCCTGAGCTCCTATGCACTCCTTCATGGTGAGCAGATCCACAAGCCAAAGAGCTGCCATAGCAGGCCAGTTTCTTCCCAGATTGGACACAGTATATGCATCCCTTAGCCCTGTGTGGAAGCAAGCAGGATCAGTCCTTACATAATGTGATACAATTGTTCTGACTGTGGAAAGGCTGCTGAGGAAACTCCACAGTCAGGGAATTAGAGGGGAGGTCCTTTCATGGATTAGGAACTGGTTGAAGACCAGAAAGCAGAGAGTGGGTGTCAATGGGCAATTTTCACAATGGAGAGTGGTGAAAAGTGCCCCAAGGATATGTGCCCCAAGTACTGGTGCTTTTCATAAATTACCTGGAGACAGGGGTGAGCAGTGAGGTGGCTAAGTTTGCAGATGACACCAAACTTTTCCAAGTGATGAAGACCAGAAGTGATTGTAAGGAGCTCCAGAAGGATCTCTCCAAACTGGCAGAATGGGCAGCAAAATGGCAGATGCGTTTCAATGTAAGTAAGTGTAAAATAATGCACATTGGGGCAAAAAAATCAAAACTTCACAAAGGGGATTGGACAAGTTTCTGGAGGAAAAATCCATTATGGGTTACAAGCCATGATGTGTATGTGCAACCTCCTGATTTTAGAAATGGGCTATGTCAGAATGCCAGATGCAAGGGAGGGCACCAGGATGAGGTCTCTTGCTGTCTTGTGTGCAACTTGGGGCATTGGTGGGCCATTGTGAGATACAGGAAGCTGGACTAGATGGGCCTGTGGCCTGATCCAGCAGGGCTGTTCTTATGTTCTAATGCCCAGATGGAATGTCCACTTAGAATGATGGTTCTGAGAGGGGGAGGAGCCAAATGACAGTTGAATGTTCATAGCTTTTGATCAACTGAACAGGACTAGGGCTCCAAAGGCTTCTGAGTGAACTGAGCCAATATGGGATAAGAGGATGGAACATCATCGGGAAGCAGGAGGTCAAAAAAAAAGAGACAGTTGGGATCCCCATGGACCTGTCTGGTGACCTGTGGTGTCACTATGGTGGGTGACACACTATGAACTGCACTGGGTGACACAATGGGAGATGTCACAATGGGGGGTGACACCAAAGAAGGGGAGCTGGAAATTTCCTGGCTAGGACAATAAGGAGGCCAGACCTACCAGGCAGGTAGACATGGGCTCCACATTAGGAAGACTGGTAGACCAGGGCTCTGTAACCTCCTCTGTAACAGCTGACAGTGGAGACAGGGACCTCATCCATGGGTATGGCTGCCATACCCAGCCTCCTAGGCAAGTAGACCTGACCCCTCAGGCAAAAAGGCAGACTCTGACTGGGAAGCCAGCTCCATATTTATTTTTAACACCTGTTCTCACTTCAAGGATCAAACATTTTTTTTAAAAAAAATTTTTTTTCATTTGCTTGTACACAATTTGAAGCAGGAAAGAAGAATGAATAAAACAATGCAGCAGCCTGCAGGTAAGGACAAAGGTGGATCAGCAGATCATTCACAGATAGTATACAGAGCCTGGTGGTAGGTTGGTAGAGTGCAAGCTAACTGAGAGGCCAGAACATTGGTTCAGAATGACTTGGGATATTTGCCAGTGTGGACACTTGGCCTGTGTGTCTCACCTTTCACTCATTCTTGGGTTCCTTAAGGGAATACTGAAGCACACACCATGGCAACCTTTTCTGGCTGTCATTGCTGTGTCCCAAAACAATAGTGGGGGAGACGGGACAGGGGGCAGGTAGATTCAGTACCAGCAGAGATGGGTTAATGCTTCCTTTCAAGTCTTTCCACTGTATGTGAGCAGCCCTTTCACCTGCACATCTCTCAGCACTCTCAGTGTTGCTGGGGAAGAGAAAGGGATGCCAATGGACTTGGCTGTTCTCTGTTCATGATCACACTCTGAGACCTTGTAGCATTTGGCCAAAACAGGCTATTGGCAAAAAAGGAGGCAAACAGCTCTTGGCTCTTGTCTTTTACCAAATAGGCAGGATGTTTTCAAAATCTAGAAAATATGTACTATAGGATTGGGAAAACATACATAGGACAACAATGGAAAAATCAAATATAGGACTTGAGCTTACAGACAAGGAAACGAAAGCCAGTTTTTAACTCAACAGTTCCTGTACTAAGTTCCACTTAGAAGAAACAAGTGCACCTTCTACACTGGAGAGGCTGCCCGACTCATGCAGTTGAACCTCCTCTTTCCAACATGTTCACACAAAGTCCCTGCCCTTTTGATGAGGGACTTGCGGATTGGGTTTCTGTGATTTAACAGTCCCTTTTCCTGTTGGGCAATGGAAAGGTGCTATGAGGGCTTCCTAACTGGAACATGAGGATGGCAGGAGAATCAAGTGGTCCAAAGGCAGCTGAAAAACTCACAGCCAGGCTGAGATCTTAATCAAGGCATCTCCAGTGGTTGGTTGGCTAGGGGCTGGGTCCAGAACTTAGCATATGTCCCTCTGGCCAAAATTTATTTCTTAGGGCTGCTGGGAGGATATCATGGAACTTGAATTGGAACTTGTCACATCTTCAGCTGCATCTGATGGACAAAAGCATTCTGAGGCAGTTAGGAGTGTCGGGGAAGAGGAGTCAGTTAGAATCAGCCGAGGGAGCAAAGCTGTCCCTAGAAATAGGGACTTTTCATTTACTTATTATAATTATCTTGTGATTTATGTTAGTTGTTAACAGGGAATTCAGAGACATTATTGCAAGTGACACATCAAATTATTCAGGACAGCTGACTCAGTTAGAGCTGACTCAATTGATCAGTTTCTCACAAAGCAGAGTTGAGTTTGTGATTATTTTAATACAACAAGAAAATGGCAGACCTTATTATGCAGCTTGTAATACAAACAGGAAACCAAAAGCTGACAAAGAGGCTAATTAGATATAGGAATACAATACATAGATAAAAGCAAAAACTACATTCTAAACAACTAACAAATGGATTACAGACAACAAATCATAACCTTTGTAATTATACTCTGGTGTATCTACTCACATGCTGTCACTTCTCCCACAGAAGTCTCCAGCTGACTGCAATGAGCTCTGGCGAACCTCTCCAGACTGGGTGAATGGCCAACAAAACGGTGAAGAAGGTTCATTGTGAGTAAATACAGTGACTCACATGGAGGCAGTAAATGCAAACTTACACGTGCACTGATGGGGTTCAAACTGACAATGACTATGGAAGAAAAATAATTTGTGTTCATGGTGGATATCTCAGTGACCATTCTGATCATGTTTGAGGGATGCTGTGAAGAAGGCACATGCCATGCTAGGGATTTGCTAGGAAAAGAATTAAAAACAAAACTGCCAGTATTGCAATACCCTTAAACAAATTATGGTGCAGCCACGTTTGCACGTGGTCACCACATCTCACAAAGGATAATTGTAGACTTGGGGAAGATGCAGAAAAGGGCAAATAAAATAATTGTTGGAGCACCTTGCCGCTGAGGAAATCAAGGTGTTTAGGATCTCTTAATTTAGAAGGGAAAAAAAGAACCTACATATAGAGGGAACATGAGTGAGGTCTTTAAAATTGTTCTTACTGTCAAGAAAGAAGAGGGGACTCCCCAAGGGACTGTAGGCTGACCCAAGAAAGTGGGGCCTAGTGATTAGCATGCTCATTCCCTTCCTTTTCCTTTTGGGACAGGCAGCTGAACAGGGAAAAGTCTTGGTAGAATATATCTGCTGCCACCAGCCTAGACTATCAGACCAGGCAGAGGGGGCCATCTGGCCAATGCTCCTCTTGTAGGAGAATACTGAACCTCAGGGGTGCTTATCACAATCACTCCCACAGCAGTGCCTGCAAAATGAGGGAACGTGACTACACTTCCCATTCCCAGGGACCAGGCAGACCAAGGGTTAAAATGTAACCAGTTTTATTCAAAGATTAAATAAGAGGAGAAAACAAAACCGAAAAAGATCAAGGCAACTAGATCAAAATGTGTGATACAAAAGATTAATGGAAGGTTGCTGCAAATGGCCTGCAGAAGGATTTCCAGCTACTAATCTGCTTGCCTCATGCAGGAATGTTTTGTAAACCAGTGAAAAAACCAAATTGAAATGAATTAGAGCCTGATGGATCTCTGTTAGATCCATCTGTGAGACACTCTGTTAGACACTCTGTTAGGTGTCCCTGTTCTAATTACCTGGAAGATGGAACTCCCAGACTACTTTCTCTTGCTGCCCTGTGAGTGAGTACTTATCTCTGAGACCCATGGAGTGGGCTCTCGGGCAGCTGGAATGAAGACCACTTGGTTCCTGGCGGGCTTGCAAGTTTTAAGATTTGGCTATCATGATGTCGCTGGTTTACCTGAATAGTGGAAAGGGATTACCTAGATACCTGTCTGTCCTCCCCTTGGAGGAAGACAGATGGGAATGTGAGCCAATCAGCAGGCATGTCCTTGTCCTTGGCAGGAACTCTGACCCAAATGGAACAGAAGGTGCTTACGGTGCTTACAAAACAAAGACCCAGATCCTAATCCACTTTCAAGCACCAACATAGCTATTCTGATGGGATGTGTGCTTCATCCTGCAGTTGGGGGGCACTCACTCAAAGTAAGGGAATGTTTGTTTACTTACCTAGGAGCTGCATTGCCCTTCTGTTGGTGCTGGAAAGTGGGTTAGGATTGCGCCCAAAGGGACAAAAGCTACCTGTGATGCTGAATGCACAGAAGCTACTGGTGAGTTCAATTTGCCCAAAATATGGGGAGACAGACCAAAAGGCACAGAAAAGAAGCGGGGACCCCAGGGAATCACAGGGAATCATCACACATGCTATGGGGAAAGTGACTAGACTTTTTCTCCATCTCCCAAAATGCTGGGTGACACAATAAAGTTGATGGACATTGATTCAGAAGAGAAGAGTTCAGAGAGGAGTTAAGGTCTTTTTGGCACTAGCCAAAGACTTCATTGTGCTCCCAGACATTGTTGGGAGAATAATAATGTGCATTCTTGTACATTAAATAATGTTCAATAGGCAGTTTTTTAGTGCATCGCCACCTGTCCTGATGAGTTGTACTAAAGCTCAGTATACAAGGCAATGAAAGTAACAGGTAACACAAATAGAATACAAGAAACAAAACTTCTGGAATTTGCTGCTACAAAAAGGGGCAATGGCTTTGACAGTTTGATGTCAAAAAGCAGTTTGATGGCTTTAAAAGGAGATGAGACAATTTCATGGAGAAGAGGCCTATCAATGGCTAATAATCAAGATTGCCAAGTGGAACCTCTTAGTAAGAGGCCACTGAAAACCACTTCTGTTGCTTCTGGGCTCCCCAGAAGCTTTTGACTAGTCACTGCATAAAACAAGGTGCTACTGTTTTATACAGTGGACCAACTATGTTTGGAATATACAGGGGTTTCCAGGTAGTTTCCTTCTTGTGACATCACATTCTGACATCACAATCCCTTGGTTCAACTAACAGTTGGTCAGAACACTGCTCTCACCAGAGCAGAAAGACCAGATCAGAAAGACCAGACCAGTAAGTCTTTCTTGATTTACCCTAATTTTGCATTTTTCATTTTTAGCATTATAAAGAGATTGAGAGAGGAAGAGGGAGAGATGAAGAGAGTATTCATGATCTTATTGGTTATTTTAGCATATTAGTAATGATGTTGATTCTAACGATGAGAAGTGCATTTTGACAGAGATTTTATTCTTTTCCTCTTAACCATATTGGACAGATAGCATATTGAAAGATATGCAGCATATTGAAAGATAACATATTGAAAGACCTAAGAAGTCTCCCATCAGATGGTGGTAGTGGAGGAGAAAGAGAAGGAGAAATTCTGGGGGAGAAGGTGAGGACGATGACTATTGATTGTATTTTATAATCCACAGCACCGCCCTGTAGGAGAGATGACCCAGGATCAGATTAAAGAAAGTCCAATGAAGCCAAGCTTGAAATTGTGGCCATAGGAAGAGAATATGCAGCCATTGGTAACCAAATTGCTGAATCTGATTTCAAGAATTGCTGAATCTGATTTCAAGAATATTAAGCAGATACTGTGGAGCAGGAATTCCTGTTCTGAGGAATTGTCACTGACAACAACAGCCAGTGAATTGTGACATTTAGAGGAAAGGAAAGTGTGGGAGGGGACTATTGGACTTCATTGGGCACCAATTCTTATCTTCTCTGTCTTGCTGTCTTGCTCCTTAGTCTTTCTCAGGCAGTGATGAAAGATGCCCTGCTCAGATCTGAGTCTGTACCCGCCATCCTGGCTGCAAGCATCACATATGAACAGAGGTGAAATATCTCTTTTAAAGAGGCTGAGGACAGTTCGGATGATTTTTATCTTTATACCTGGCCTTTTGATCAAAATTATCCCTATGGCAGCTTATAAACACAAAGCAAGCCAGGAGCCTCTTAGACCAATGACAGAGGCCAGAGTTTATGGCTCTGTTGCATTCCCCTTGTCAGTTACATGCAATTGGAAGTAAGAGCAGAGTTCTTTTCAGGTAGAGGGGGTGAGTTGCCTGCAGCTAGAACATATCTGGCCAGCTTTGGGGGGACAGGGGACAGCTGGTCTGCCCTGTACCACGATGTTCATCCTGAGGAGTCTGAGTGCAGCCTCTCAAGGGCTCCTACACCTTGTGAATATCTCTTCACAGCAAGTAGGCATTATCAGGAGGCAGGAAAGGAAGAACCAGCATAGGAATGCTTCGTTGTGCAGCCAAGCAAATGGACAGTTCAAGCCATGGGAAAGGGCATGGAGGAAGCCAGCACCCCATAAGAAAAGAAGGGCTGTCTCATTCCCCTGGCCTACAGACAGTTCAGTAATTAAGCAATGATAATAATAGTGAAAAGAATTGGGAAATGTTGGGTTTTGAGAGGGGCAAGAGAGAAGCATGTAATTTCCCCCACTCCTGAGCATCTAAGAATCCAACATGGTTCCCTTTTCATCTGCACCAGGGAATCCTCAGCAATGGAAGAAGCTGCACTGCTGATCTAACCACTTGTTGGTGTTTGGAGCCTAAAGCTCTGTACCAAACAGTAGCCTTCCTGCAGGTGGGCTTTCACAATCCCCTGCCACTGCTGGATGCACTAGAGCCTGGATTGCTGTCCCTCCTCACACAGTGTCCTCTTTTTCCTTCCATCCAGCCTTCCCTTGAATGGAAACAGAGCTTGCACTCCTCGAATTGACTCTAAGGATGTTCCTTCCTGTCCTCTCAAGACCTGAGGGTGATTTAGCCAGGACAACTCAGCACCAGGACAAATACTCCTGCTGGCCAGGTGGCATTGTGTTCCCCAGAGAGAGAAGTAAGAGGATAAGGAAAGTGGCCACATGAGAGCTTCCTCTTTGGAACATTCAGCAATCTGCTGCAGGGCTGCTTGGGATAGGACCCAATGAAAGAACTGACAAGATAAGCACATCGAGGAGAATGTGTGGCAAATGCACCTTACAATTCAAGCAGGTATGGAGAAAGCCTCCCCAGGGACAGTTGCCCTTCAGCCACGAGTCATCAGCAGATACAGGCAGCAATCCTATCCACACTTACCTGGGAGTAAGCCCATTAACTATAATGGGTCTTACTTCTGAGTATACATGCATAGGATTGGGCTCTCAGTCACCTTGCTCCTCTGGGGCTCTCTGTCTTGGCAGGTAAATTAAGGCTGAAGGAACACCATCATGCCACATCTCTTGCCTTTTAGTGTTGAGTGGCAGAAAGCACAATCTCCAGGTCCATGAAGATTGACTAGAACAGAGAGAGAGAGAGAGAGAGAGAGAGAGAGAAAAAATTTCAAGACCTAAAACGGAAACTTCTGGACACAGGTTATTAAGATATTCAAAGAGAGGGGTTCATCCTCACCTTCTAGTTTCTGATCCTGTCTGGGACTGTGGAGAGGCTGGCTACCTTTTAGCCCTTACTTACTACTGTTACCGGATCCAAACCAGGGGACTGTATGCATGCCATTTACCCATTGAAGCCAATAGAAGCTTTTTCCCAGGGAGCCCTGACTGAAACTGCAACAGACGCTAGGCTTCTCCCTTGCCTTTCACTGCAACCCATATCTGAATTGTCTTCAGGCCACATGGTATTTATAGGGGAGAAACATACGAATATGTCTGTAAGAGCCAATAAAATGATCAAAGTCATGCCTAATTAGGTCCAGATAGCAATGTCCCAAATCCCAACTGTGCCATAGAACAAATACAGAAGTATCCATTACCGTTTGCGCTGGGAACCCCAGCACAACCCTGACCCATCAAATCCAGCCTCGTCTATTCTTCTCCTCTTCTCTGGTGACCAGGAACTCCTTTCCTAAATCAAATTTTAGAAGAGCATAAGTAACTCTTCTCTTCAATTATCTTCTCTTCTCCCCAGATGACATTATATATAAAGATATTGATGGACCAGAAGGTGATGTGAGCCAACATTCAGAACCTAATTGCCATCCCTCAGATCTCACAGCTGGAGAAATATGAATAGTTCAAGTCTGCCAACTAGCACGTAGGCAAAGAAGACTTTCTTAAACCGGGGAAAAACTGAGAGTTCCCACAGCCTGGATATGGCAAGCTCAGATCTTGTTTGCCCTCTGCTCAAGAAACCAACTTCTCCCCAAAAGTAAGGAAAAAAACTAAAAAAGAACACTGAATGAATAGGAGAAAGACTACAAAAGGAGAATGTTCAAAAAAGTTATGAAAAGCAAAACAGAATATAGTGACAGAAAGAAAAAGGCAGAAAAACACACAGGGTAAAGAAGAAAGAAAGAAAGAAAGAAAGAAAGAAAGAAAGAAAGAAAGAAAGAAAGAAAGAAAGAAAGAAAGAAAGAGCCCATGTCAAAACTTGCAAGAGAAAAGGAAGACAAAAAATAATTCAAGTGAGGTGGAAGGTGGGAAATTCAGGCAGGATGGAAGAAAGAAGGGAAGAAGAGAGAGGCAGGTGGTGTGCCTGCTACGTAAGTGGAGGCTACATAAAGGAAAGGAAGCCAGAGACAAGAGATGAATAGATGGTAGGGAATTAAGGCCTTGATCGTATGAAAAATGGGCAAAAATGCTGCTGTTTTGCTTAAAACCTGCTGAAAGGCACCCTGCTGGCCCCAGTGGAGCTGCTAGGCTATGGTAGAAATATTTCAACTAAATAAACACATAATCAGAAAGAATAAAAGTGAGGCAGATGGTAGGAAATTGAAACAGGATTGACACAAAGGTAATCTGTGGCCTCTTGAACCTGAACAGGTGAGAAGGAATAAAAGAGAGGTGGGTGGCAGGAAGGTGAATCAGGACTGAAGAAGGAAAGGGGGAAAGGAATAAGAAAGAGCTAAGCAGTGGGGGGGGGCAGAAGAATTGGAGAAGGAAAGGGGCATAAAGAGAAACAAGAGAGAAGTCAGCAGTGGCCAAATTGAGCTAATAATGTAAGAAAGAAAATATGGAACAAAGGTGAGCTAACAGGTGGGAAAGAATAAAAGAATAAGACACAGGCAAGCAGTGGCCAATACAGCCTAATAATATAGGAAAGAAGAGAGCTAAGCATGGATGTGCTGAGCATATAATGCAAGAAAGAATAAAGTACAGCTTAATGTAGCCAACTGAGCTTGAAAACAGAGGGGAGAAGGGGAGGGAAAGGGAGAACTCAGTGGTAGGGAAAAAAGAGTAACATTCGGATACAGTCGTGGTCATCCAGAGCCTAATAATATAAGAATGACAAGAAAAGAGACCTCAGTGCGGCTACATTGAGTGAGCCTGCTAACACGGAGAAGAATGGTGGGATCCTAGAAGAATAAGGGGGATCCTAGCTGGAAGCACAAGGAAGGAATAAGGGACACTTAAGTGGTAGCAAATTGGAAGTGATAATGTTTGAAAGAAAAGGAGGAAGAAAAGAGAGCTGAGTGTGGCCTAACTGTTGATAGCATAGGAAGAAAAAGTGGAATAAGGAAGAACTCTGTGGGAAGTTGGCAGGGGGGGGAGAAGAATTCACAGGAATTCAATGGCCAAATAGAGCCTCATAATTTAAAAATGAAACAAAGGAATAAAAGACAGTTCATTGTGCCCACACTGAGCCCAATAATGTAGAGCAAAATAGGTGGAATGGCTCATTGATGGAAAAGAAAAAATGAAATAAGATAGAGGTAAGTGGTGGTCAATTTTAGCCTGGTAATGTAAGAATGAAAGGAAGGAATAACAGAGAGCTTAGTGCCCAAACTGAGCCTGATAATGTAGGGAAAAGCAAGGAATGAGGGAGAGCTCAGTGGGAAAGGAATAAGACGTGGCCAAAATGAGACAGATGATGCGAGGCAGAAAAGAAAGAATAAGAGAGAGCCAGGACTGGTCACATACAGCCTCCTAATGTAAGAAAGGAAGGAATAAAAGAGAGATGTGTGGCCCGATTGAGCCTCTGAGGGCACAATCCTAACCAACTTTCCAGCACTGAGGTAAGGGCAATGCAACACTGAGGTAAGGGAACAAACATTGTCTTACCTTGAGGAGGCCTCCGTGACTGTCCCCCAACTGCAGGATGCAGCACATGCCCCACTGGCACAACTATGCTAGTGCTGGAAATTTGGTTAGGATTTTGCCGTTTATGTAAGGAACAAGAAAGGAATAGAAGAGAGCTAAGTGTGGATAAAATTGAGCCTGATAATGTAGGGCAAAATGGAGCAATATTGGAGAGCTCCATAGGAAATAAAGGAATAAAACAGGTAGGTGGTGGCGCAGTTGAGCCTGGTAAATGTAAAGGGAAAAAGAAGGAAATAAAAGAAAGCAAAGCGCAGCCACATTTAGCTTGAGTATGTAAGAATAAGAAAGAAACTAAGTAAGAAAGAAACTAAGGAACAGAAGAGAGCTAATTGTGGTCAAACTGAGCCTAATAGTGTAAGGAAACAGCTGGCATTAGGGACAACTTACTAGGAAAGAAGAAAAGGACATATGTAGTGGCCAAATTGAACCTGATAAGATACCAAAAATAAATTGAAAGAAGGAATAAGAGAGGGCCCAGGACAAAAGGGTAATAAAACACAGATATGTACAGGTCATAACTGAAACTACAAAGGGTAAAAAAGAAAAGAAGGAATGCTTAAGAGTTCAGTTGGGGAAGAAAAAATGTTATAGGACACAGGTAAGTAGTAGCTAAATAGAGCCTCGTAATATAAAAAAAGAAAAAGAATAAAAGAGAGTTAAGTGTGGTGAAACAGATCCTGATAACATGCGGAAAATTTGGGAAAGGAATAAGAGAGAGGTAAGTAGTGGTCAAGTAAACCTGACAATTAAGGAAGAAAAGACAGAATTAAAGGGAGCCACATGTGGCCAAAGAGAGCGTGATATGGCATGAAAGAAAAGAAGGAATGAGAGTGAGCTAAGTGTGGCCAGCTTGAGCTAAATAAAAGAAGAATAATGGAAATCAGTGGAAAAGAAAAACAAGGAATAAGACACAGGAAAGTGGTGACCAATCAGAGCCTGATAGTGTAAGAAAGAAATTAAGGAATTGGTTATGGAATTAAGAAAGTGGTTGCCAAATTGAACCATGTAGAGTAGGAGGAAAAAAGAGGAGGAATGAGGGAGAAGTCAGTGTAGGGACTTAATCAAAAGGAATAAGACACAGATAAGTGGTGGCGAAATGAGCCTGATAATGTAAGAAAGAAAAGGTGGAATAAAAGAGAGCTACATGTGGCCAAACTGAATATGACAACATAGGGCAATGGTTCCCAAACTGTGAGCCTTGGCTCCCTAGGGAGCTGTGGAAACCAGCCAGGGGAGCCACTGAATCCTTGTGAAAAACCTGCCGCCATATACAGTGTATAGGATTGTAGCCCTAATGGGGAGTCGATGACTGAGTAGATCAAGGGAGCGGCCAGATGAAAGTTTGGAAGCACTGACAAGGGGAAAAGGAGTAATAAAGGTGAGCTCAGTGGAAGGAAAGGAAAAAAGGAATAGGACACAGGTAAGCAGTGGCCACTTGGGCCACAGAAAGAAAGAAATTCCCAAAAAATTAAGTTTGGCTAAGTTGAGCCTGATAACATGGGTGGAAATTGGGAAATAAGGGAGAGTGGGAAGGAGGAAAAGGGAGTAAGGCATAGGTAAGTAGTGGCTGAAAAGTGCTTGAGCCCAATCCTATCCAACTTTCCTGCACCGATGCAGCCACAATGCAGACCCAAGCTAAGGGAACAAACATTCCCTTACCTCGAGGGAGCCTCTGTGACTGCTCTCCCACCTCAGAATGCCCCATTGGCATGGCTGCAACAGTGCTGGAAAGTTGGATAGGATTGGGCTTTTGATCGTATAATGAAGAATAGAAAGAATGAAAAGGAAAGAAAATTTCGTGTGGCAAAATTGAGCCTGATGATGTGAGAAGGAAGGAAAGCAAGAGAAGAGAGCAAAGTGTCGCTGAGCTGAGCCCGATAAAATACGGAAAGGGGGAATAAGGGAGAGCTCAGTGGTGGAAAAAGGAAAAAAAGGAATAAGACACAGGTGAGTGGTGGGCAAACTGGACCTGGCAATGAATGAAAGAAAAGGGGGGGGATAAGAGTGCTCAGTGTGGCAAGTTGAGTCTTATAGAGCAGGGGTGCCCAAACCCCGGCCCTGGGGCCACATGCGGCCCTCAAGGCCTCTCAATGCAGCCCTCAGGGAGCCCCCAGTCTCCAATGAGCCTCTGGCTCTCTGGAGATTTGTTGGATCCCGCACTGGCCCAATGCAACTGCTCTCAGCGTAAGGGTGACTGTTTGACCTCTTGCGTGAGCTGTGGGATGAGGGCCTCCTCCACTGCTTGCTGTTTCAAGTCTGTGATGCAGTAGCAGAAGCAAAGGAAAGGCCAGCCTTGCTTTGTGCAAGGCCTTTATAGGCCTTGAGCTATTTCAAGACCTTCATGCATTCATATAAGTTCATCTTTAATATATTTATTTATGTAAACTTATGTAAATTTATTTAAATTTTAAATGCAAGTTCTTTTTCCCCCGGCCCCTGACACAGTGTCAGAGAGATGATGTGGCCCTCCTGCCAAAAACTTTGGACACCCCTGTTATAGAGTAAGGAAGAAGAAAGTTATCAATGAAGCTAGGCATGGACTACGCTAGTCTGATAAAGTAAGGCAAAAATGGAGGAATAAGGGAGAGCTCAGGGGGAGAAAAAGGGATGAGACTGAAACAGGGAAGTACTGACCCAGCAGAGCCTGATAATGTAAGGAAGAAAATACCAGAGAGTTCAGCAGTGGCAAAATGAGCCTGGGAATATACCAAAAATAGGAGGAATAAGGCAGAACCTAGTGGGAAAGGGAAAAAAAGCAATAAAACAAAGGTATGGAGAGGCCAAGCTGAGTCTGATGGTGTAAGAAGCAATCCAAATCCCCCCCCCCCCGAAACGGCACAAGTCCCTTGCGTGGCTCCCATCTGTTGGGAACTTACCATAAACCCATTTGCGATGACTCGGGAATAGGATAAGCCAGCGCACAGATGTATGCAGGCACTATAGAGCCAGCCCTGTGCCAGGAGGTGGCAGGTTTGTACCAACCCAGACAGACCAACACAGGGGGTTTGAGAGGGTCTTGGGAGAGAGGAACGGAGGCAGGGAGGGGGTGTTTCTGGGCAGGGGAAGGCAGTGCCGGGAGCAGATTGTGCCTGGGAGATGGGCAGGACCAGCTGCAGCAGTGCAGGCCAGATCCCAACCCTGTCCCAGGCCTGCCTGATGTTGCTCGGGTCACTCAGATTTGCATCTGTGAAATTGTGGGCACAGAGCCAAGCAGCCCTATAGAGAAATCCCCTTACTCCACGTTGCGCCCCAGGCTGCACCAAACCCACAATTGGCCTACCTGTTCCTGCACAGTTTAGGATTGCGCCCTAAGACAGTTTAGTGTGTCCAGGTTGTAAAACAACACTGCAAATGAGAAAGAATGTGCTGATCCCTGGAGAAGGGGGAAAATGCATCTCTTTAAAATCACAGTTTAAAAAACTGCTTTTTACTGTTTTAGAGAGACAGTCATGCAAGCGATTACAGGCATTTTTCACCTGTGGAAAATTCCACAGATTTTTCTTTCTTAACACAATGAGAAGGGCCCTTTAAATTAAAGGAAAACAGTCCTTTAACAATAGCCTTGTTAATGCAACTGAGGGCAGCCAGTTGACAATCCATCATCATTCTCTCTCCACACTCATTCCAAACCAATGACCCCACCCTTCCCACTGTGCACTTGAAAGAAAGATAATCTCTTTGCTCTGGGTGAAGGGAGGGGCTGGCTCAGAGTGAAGCCTTCCTAAACCTCTGGAAAGGGACTGATTGAAGGATTGTCTGCTTAATGACTCTTTCTTACATCATAAAGGTCAGCAAAGCTGTTTTTAAATATCATAGCAAAAGGACATTGTTTTTTAAATGGATTTGCTTTAATACAATTTTTGCCATCCATGTGAGTTCTGGGAACAGAACCCTTGTGAATAATGAGACTCAGCCTGTATCTTCTTGGGGTCAGAGATGCTGTCCCAAAGATCTGGACTTGCTTCTGGGCTCTGGTGCAGCCCCCTCTGCGCCAGGTCTTCTTGGCTGAAGCTGGTCACTCCCTGGTCACTGGCCATGGTCATGGTGCCTGTTCTTGGCCAGACTGGGAGATCTATCAGTGATTCTCCTCTCCATTCTACTATTTGGCCCTTTCTGAGGGTCAGAATTGCATGGCAAAGGCTTATCCCCTCTTGCCATAGTCTCACTCCTTGTCCGTGAGAAAGCAATGGAGGGAGAACTAATGTGTTTTAGCTCTGCCCTGTTGCTTTTGGTGGGCCTATCCCCTCCTGGGCAGGACCTGTTGCTTTGGGGTTGGGGCCACTGTCCCAGGGACCTGGACTTGTCTATGGGAATCCTTCCTCCTCCTTGGGCTAGGGATAATGGCTCCCCATTCACTGGCCCTCTAAGCCAGTCCTAGAGATCAGCCAGTGGTCTTCCTCTCCACCAGGTCACCAGGCCCATTTTGAGACTGTATGCCCGCTGCTGAAGCCTAGCCTTGCAAACCACTCTCTCACTCGGTGATCACGCAAAAACAATGGAAAGGTAGAATTAAACTGTTAGAACTCCTTTCCGTTTTTGGTTGAGGCCCTGTCCCATCTTGTGGAGGACCTAAATACTCCAGGGAAGGGGTGCACAAAACCCAAACCCATTTCCAGCACTCAGAGACCCCCATCCAGACAGTGGGGAGCCCCCAGTCTCTAGTGAACCTATGACCGCAGGAGACTTGAAAAAGCCCAAGCTGACCAGAGGTGACTGCTCATCGCAATAGCAGTGAAGATGGAGGGAGAAGCCCTGGTCTGTTTGACTGTAGGAACATTCTTCCTCCTAAGTCCCTCTCTTTTGGAGGAGGCTGCAGGGAAGGAAGGGATAAGCCCTGGTCAGTTTCAATGGGGGGAACCTGCTTCCTCCTAAGTTCATCTCATGGTAGGGAGGCTGCAGGGAAGGAAAGAAGCAGCCCTGGTCTGTTTGAATAGAGCAGGGGTGTCCAAACTTTTTGGCAGGAGGGCCACATCATCTCTCTGACACTGTGTTGGGGGCTGGGGGGGGAGAATTGATTTACATTTTAAATTTGAATAAATTTACATAAATGAATATATTAGAGATGGAACTTATATGAATGAACGACGGTCTTGCAATAGCTCAAGGCCTATAAAAGGCCTTGCACAAAGCAAGGCTGGCTTTTCCATCACTGCCACTGCTGCATCACAGACGTGA
Source organism: Tiliqua scincoides (assembly GCF_035046505.1). NCBI lineage: Eukaryota > Metazoa > Chordata > Lepidosauria > Squamata > Scincidae > Tiliqua > Tiliqua scincoides. Next base: position 217,628,844 of record NC_089823.1, on the reverse strand, counting down.
AACAGCAAGCAGTGGAGGAAGCCCTCATCCCACAGCTCACGTGAGAGGTCAAACAGTTGGCTGAGAGCTGAGAGCAGTTGCATCAGGCCAGTACAGGCTCCAGCAAGTCTCTGGAGGGCCAGAGGTTCATTGGAGACTGGGGGTTCCCTGAGGGCCGCATTGGGAGTCCTCGAGGGCCACAAGTTCTGAGCTGCCTGTGACAGATCAGGAGAGAGATCTTGGGGTGGTGGTGGACAGGTCGATGAAAGTGTCGACCCAATGTGCGGCGGCAGTGAAGAAGGCCAATTCTATGCTTGGGATCATTAGAAAAGGTATTGAGAACAAAACAGCTAATATTATAATACTGTTGTACAAATCGATGGTAAGGCCACACCTGGAGTATTGTGCCCAGTTCTGGTCACTGCATCTCAAAAAAGACATAGTGGAAATGGAAAAGGTGCAAAAGAGAGCGACTAAGATGATTACTGGGCTGGGGCACCTTCCTTATGAGGAAAGGCTACAGCATTGGGGCCTCTTCAGCCTAGAAAAGAGGCGCCTGAAGGGGGACATGATTGAGACATACAAAATTATGCAGGGGATGGACAGAGTGGATAGAGAGATGCTCTTTACACTCTCACATAACACCATAACCAGGGGACATCCACTAAAGTTGAGTGTTGGGAGAGTTAGAACAGACAAAAGAAAATATTTCTTTACTCAGCGTGTGGTTGGTCTGTGGAACTCCTTGCCGCAGGATGTGGTGATGGCATCTGGCCTGGATGCCTTTAAAAGGGGATTGGACAAGTTTCTGGAGGAAAAATCCATTACGGGTTACAAGCCATGATGTGTATGTGCAACCTTCTGATTATAGACATGGGCTATGCCAGATGCAAGGGAGGGCATCAGGATGAGGTCTCTTGTTATCTGGTGTGCTCCCTGGGGCATTTGGTGGGCCACTGTGAGATAGAGGAAGCTGGACTAGATGGGCCTATGGCCTCATCCAGTGGGGCTGTTCTTATGTTCTTAAGGGACAGAGGAACTGGTTTATACGAACTGGTGGGTCGCAACCTAGTAGTTTGAGAACCACTGACCTAGGGAATAAAAGTTGGAATAATGGAGAACTCCTTGGGAAAGAGAAAAAAGTGATGACACACTGGTTCGTACAGACCAAATATCATCTGATAATGTAAGATAGAACAGGCAGAGTTAAGTGTTCACCAAATTGAGCCTGATAACTAACAAAAAAAGAGGAATAAGTGAGAGCCCTGCAGGAAAGAAAAAGATATTGATTTTAAGAAGGAATACAGGAGTCTTAAGTGGGGAGAAATTGATCTTGATAGCAACAAAGTGAGAATGGAAAAAATGGAATGAGAGGTCAGTGGTGCTCAAATTAACCCTGATAAATCTAAAGAAAAGAATAAAGAAGGAATAAAAAAAGAACCATGTGTGGCCAAACAGAGCATGATATAATAAGAAAGAAAAGAAGGAATAGGAGTAAGGGAAGTGTGACTAACTTGAGCTTGATGATATTGGAGAATAAAGGAGGAATAATGGAAAGGTCAGTGGGAAAGAAAAGCAAGGTGTAAGACACAGGTAAGTGGTGGCCAAACAGAGCCTGAAAGTGTAAGAAAGGAAAGAAAGTACAAAAGAGAGCTAAGTTTGTTCCAGTTGACCCTGATAATGTAGGGGGCAGGGGACAATGAAATAAGGGAGATCTCTGTGAGAAGGGGGAGAAAGGAGGAAGACGTAAGTAAGTAGTGGCTAAATAGGACTTGGTTATATAATAAAGAAAAGAAACCATTGAAGGAAGCTACAGGTAGTGAAGTAGATCCTGATGATGTAAGAAGGAAAGTGACGACTAAAAGAGAGCAAGTGTGGCCAAATTGAGCCTGTACAGAAAGAAAAGGAGGACACAGGGAAAGCTTGATGGGAATGGAAAAAAGAGGAATAAGCTGCAGGTAAGTGATGGCCAAATACAACCTGTTATTGTAAGAAAGAGCAGAAGAAATAAAATAAACCCATGTATGCCGAAAATGAAACATAAAAATGGAATAAGTTACAGAAAAATGTCAGTTGGCAATGTAAAAAAGAAAAGGAGCTATCAGAGAGCTATCAAGTTGTGGCCAAGTGGCCACAGAGAGTGGCCAAGTTGACCCTTATAGAGCAGAGGTTCCCAGACACCTACCAGGGAGTGGGGAACCTGGTATGTCACTGTGGGGGCAGAGCGGGGAGGGAGTGAAGGTGAAGCCCCAACCGCACCACAGTGATCGCGGCGCCACGGGGTCCCAGCAATATTTGAGTGTATCTGAGGGGCTGCTGAAGCATCCACAAGGGTCCTGGAGCTTCACAGTCCCCTTGCAGCCCCCTCTGCACGGCTGCACAAAGCTCCGATTGCTGAATGGAGCTCACATCCAGTTTGCACAAGTGAGCAATCAGAGTGCTGGGCAGCTGCACAGAGGGTCTGCGAGCCTCCAGGACCCTCGTGGACACTTCAGCAGCATCCCAGGTACACTCAAATATTGCTGGGACCCTGCAGCGTCGCGATTGCTGCCGCACCGTCAGGGACCCTTAAGGGGGAGTGGCCCTGTTTACACTCTCAATGGTGGGTCATGACCCACAGTTTAGGAACCACTGTTATAGAGGAAGGAAGAGCAGAAGTCATCAAAGAAGCTATAAATGGACTATGTTAGCCTGATAAAGAACAAATGATCAGTAACTGACTTTACCAAGAGGAATAAGTGAGAGCTCAGTGGGAGGAAAAGGAAGGAATAAGCCCCAGGGAAGAAGTGGCCAAATAGAGCCTGATAATGTAGGATAAAAAAGTAAGAAGATACAAGAAAGTTGTGACCAAAAGTAACCTGTGAATGTGGTGAAGGAAAGGAACTACAGAGGATTGCTGACAACCCAATCCTGAGCTGCTCGTTGCGCCAGGACTGCCATGGCGTTGAAACATAAGAACAGGCCCACTGGATCAGGCCATAGGCCCATCTAGTTCAGCTTCCTGTATCTCACAGCGGCCCACCAAATGCCCCAATGAGCATACCAGATAACAAGAGACCTGCATCCTGGTGCCCTCCCTTGCATCTGGCATTCTGACATAGCCCATTTCTAAAATCAGGAGGTTGCACATGGCTTGTAACACGTGATGGACTTTTCCTCCAGAAATTTATACAATCCCCTCTTAAAGGCATCTAGGCCAGATACCATCACCACATCCTGTGGCAAGGAGTTCCACAGACCAACCACACGCTGAGTAAAGAAATATTTTCTTTTGTCTGTTCTAACTCTCCCAACACTCAATTTTAGTGGATGTCCCCTGGTTCTGGGGCAGCTGCTGCGGTATCCTGTGCACAGTGGGGCAGCCGCTGGTGGCTCCTTGGGGAAGGGAATTTTCATCCCCTTCTCCTGGGTAAGACAATAGCCACACAATGGGGCTACTTGATTCTGCGGCAGCCCTTGGGCTCCCATAGAATCGAGAGCCTCCGTGTCAGGCCCACAAGCCGACTTGAAGGCCCTCAATGGAGCGGAGCAGAGTTCCACCAGTCCTGCCTCCCTCCAGCCCTCCCCTGGCTTGCCTCCCCCATGCCCCCACTCACCCCTGTACCACAGGGCCTTCTGAGCAACAGAGCTCTGGCGATCCACTGGCACTAGCTCAGAACCAGCTGGCACTGAGCTACCTCCAGTGCTGGGCTGGCACTGAGGGCCGCAAATGGGGTTTGTGGCACATTTGCGACACTCACAGCTGGTGGAGTGCTGATGATATGGGCTTAGGATTGGGCTCTAAGTGTGGTCAAGGAAAGAAATGAAGGAATAAGAGAAAGCTGTGCTGCCAAAATAAGGCTGATAACCTTGGGAGAGAAACGAGGAATGAGAGGGTAGGAAAGTGGTGTTGAAATTGTGCCTGACAATGTAGAAAAAAGGAGGAATAAAAGAGAGCTACATGGTGGCCAAATTGAATCTGATAATGTAACTAAAGAAGGAATAAAAGAGAAAGGGAATTGAGGCCAAAAATATCATGAAAATTCAGGAGGGGGTAGGAGGAATGAGAGAGAGAGCTCAGTGGGAAAGAAAGAAATGGAATAAAACACAGGTAAGTAGTGACCGAAAACAGACAAAGGAAGGAATACAAGAGAGCTAAGTGGGTCCAAATTGATCCTGACAACTTAGGAAAAAAGCAAAGGAATTGGGGATGGCATAGTGGGAAGTGGAGAAACGGAATAGGACACAGGTAAGTAGCCAAAGTGAGCCTGATAAAGTAAGAAAGAAAGGAAGGAATAAATGGGAGCCCAGTATGGCCTGATGAAGGGAGGGGAGGGAAGGTGAAATAAGGGAGAGCTCAGTGGGGAAGAGGAAAAAGGAATAGGACACAGGTAAGTAGTGGCCTGAAAATATAAGAAAGAAAGCAAAGAATACAGTTGCACTAAGTGTGGTCAACTTGAGCCTGATAACATAAAGAGCAGGAATAGGGGAGAGCTTGGTGGTAGAAAGAAAAAAGAAATAAGACACAGGTAAGTATTGACCTAACTGAGCCTGAAAATGTAAGAAGGAAAGCAAAGTGTGGCCAAATTCAACCAAGTAATGTCAGGAAGGAAAGGAGGAATACAGAAGAGAGATGGGCCATTTTAACCAGGTAAATAGGGAAAAAGAGAAGGGAAATGGGATCTTTCAGTGGGAAGGAGAAAAGGGAGAGCTAAGTGGTGCCAAATACAGAAGAATAAAAGAGACATAAGTGTGAGTGATGCTGGCCCCAGTGCCGCCTAGACATAGAGAGGTGGTGGTGCTCCTGAAGGGATAGTGCCCTCGTGCATTCGCCCCCTTGCCCCCCCCAGGAACATCAATGGACCCAGATAAGTGGTGGCCTAATAATTGAGCCTGATAAAGGAAGACAGAAAAGGAAGAATATAAGATAGCAAAGTATGGCAAATTTGAGCCTGATAACATTGGGGGGGGGGGGTTTGTTGGAATAAGGAAAGCTCAGTGGGAAGGGAGAAAGGGCAATGATACACAGATATGTAGTGGCCCAACAGAACCTGACAATGAAATTATGAATATAAGGAATAAAAGAGAGCTAACTGATGAGAAAGAAAAGAAGGAATAAAGGAGAAATAATTAGTGTCCATATAGAGATTGATAATGAAAAAGAAGGAAGAAAAGAGCTCAGTGTGGCCACTTTGACCCTGATAATGTAGAAAAAAATGGAATAAGACCCTGGTAAATAGTGACCAAATTAAGCCTGATAATGAGACAGAAAAGAAGGAAGACAATAGAGCCAAGTGGCACCAGACTGTGGGCCCAATCCTATCCAATTTTTCAGTGCCGGTGCAACTGTGCCAATGGGGCGTGCACTGCATCCTGTGGTGTGGAGGCAGTAACAGATATCTCCTCAAGGTATGGGAACATTTGTTCCCTTTTCTCAGGGTTGCATTTGGCTGCACCAGTGCTGGAAATTTGGATAGGATTGGGCCCTCAGCCTGTTACTGTAAGAAGAAAAAGGCTGTGAGAACTCACAGCCCAATCCTATCCACACTTTCCTGGAAGTAAGCACCATTGATTCTAATGGGACTTATTTCTGAGTAGATATGCATAGGATTGGGCTCTCAGTGTGACCAAATTATGCTCACCACAAGGTGAAGGAGGAATAGAAGAGAATGGTGGTGGTGAATTTACGGAGGAGTTTGGAAAGGAGTGGAGAAGGGAAATAAAAGAGACAAGTGGTAGAAAAGTGTGATCATGGAAGGGAGAATTAATAAGAGAGAGATGGTGGGAAATAGAAAGGAAGGAATAAAACTGGTCAGGAAGGAAGGAAGGAAGGAAGGAAGGAAGGAAGGAGTGTTGGGGAAAACTGAGGCATTGTTGAGAAGAATGATTTAAAAACTCAGATCTGTTTGTAATCTGAGGCAGGAATCAGAGAGTGAAATGGGGGAGAAAAGAAAGGGAGAACACTTTCATATATAGAGAAACTTCAACACATTTTCATATCAACATTTTCAACTCTTTCCAAACAAAAAAAAGTTAGATAGAAAAGAGAAGTAATAAATCCAGCGCAAGAATTACAGCAAAGTGAAAACTACTATGTTGTGTCCCATTTTCATAACTTGCTCTGTCTTCCGCTGGTTATCTTGTGGAGACAGAGGGGGTGCTGCTCTTTTCATGGAGTCCTTGCTGCAGTTGTGGGAAGGAGTTTATGTCTGTTTAGACTCTGGCATGTTTCTTGGACAGAGGCAAACACAGCCAGGCCTGCAAGCCCTACTAATTCTTGCCTTGTGTGCCCAACTACCCCTTGCCTGCAATACAACATTCTTATAGGGAGGCCACCATTGCTCCAGCTGGATAACTTCAAGGATGGCAGTCTCTGGCTGCTTCCACCCAATCCTCTGTCTTGGAAAGCTTTGTCCATGCATAGGAGATGAGAGAGAGAAAAAGTAGAGAACGTCTATGAGACCAGTGTCCATATGATTACATTGACTCATCTGGTCCGAATCAAGAAAGGCATGGAGGGATTATAAAAGTTCAGTCATTCCCATTTGATCAGGAATCAGACACATATTTGAACAGACACTTTTAACAGCAGATTTCTCCAGAGTCTTTATTCCTACAAGGACAACAGTTGTGACTTTCCACAGCCTCGTTGCTTCTGAAGTTGGCCTTCTAACAAAGTTAGCAACAGTGTTGCTGGATAAAATGGACAAATGTACTCTGGTTTAGAATGGAAACTCTTGTATTAAATCTTAATAAAAATAGTGATTTCTTTCCATTGCGTGTTCATTGTCTTATTATATCGTTCCTACCTTTGCATCACAGAACACTAACTAACTTCTCCAGGAAATATGTTGCTGGATCACTCAAAACTGAAAAGAGGTTCTCATCCAGTATATGATGGTCCATTCAACATCTCTCCACTCAAGCACACGACAAGTTGGCATGAGAACTGTCTTACCCCAGCTGCAGGGGGGAGAGCTGTGTGGACTTGCTTTGCTTGGAAGATGTGATTAACTCTTCCTGCCTTTGCCTGTGGGGCTTGTTGTTGGCAACCTTCAGTCTCGAAAGACTATGGTATCGCGCTCTGAATGGTGGTTCTGGAACAGCGTCTAGTGTGGCTGAAAAGGCCAATTCGGGAGTGACAATCCCTTCCATACTGGGAGCAAGTGCAGTCTGTCCCTGGTCTGTCTCCCTGGCTATGGGCCTTCCTTCTTTGCCTCTTTGCCTCAGTCTGTTGGCCAAGTGTCTCTTCAAACTGGAAGAGGCCATGCTGCACAGCCTGCCTCCAAGCGGGCTGCTCAGAGGCCAGGGTTTCCCACTTGTTGAGGTCAACTCCTAAGGCCTTCAGATCCCTCTTGCAGATGTCCTTGTATCACAGCTGTGGTCTACCTGTAGGGCGCTTTCCTTGCACGAGTTCTCCATAGAGGAGATCCTTTGGGATCCGACCATCATCCATTCTCACAACATGACCGAGCCAATGCAGGTGTCTCTGTTTCAGTAGTGCATACATGCTAGGGATTCCAGCACGTTCCAGGACTGTGTTGTTTGGAACTTTGTCCTGCCAGGTGATGCCGAGGATGCGTCAGAGGCAGCGCATGTAGAAAGCGTTCAGTTTCCTCTCCTGTTGTGAGCGAAGAGTCCATGACTCGCTGCAGTACAGAAGTGTACTCAGGACGCAAGCTCTGTAGACCTGGATCTTGGTATGGTCCATCAGCTTCTTGTTGGACCAGACTCTCTTTGTGAGTCTGGAAAATGTGGTAGCTGCTTTACCGATGCATTTGTTTAGCTCGGTATCGAGAGAGTGTCGGAGATCATTGAGCCAAGGTACACAAAGTCATGGACAACCTCCAGTTCATGTGCAGAGATTGTAATGCAGGGAGGTGAGTCCACATCCTGAACCATGACCTGTGTTTTCTTCAGGCTGATTGTCAGTCCAAAATCTTGGCAAGCCTTGCTAAAACGATTCATGAGCTGCTGGAGATCTTTGGCAGGGTAGTGACAGCTGCATCGTCGGCAAAGAGGAAGTCACGCAGACATTTCAGCTGGACTTTGGACTTTGCTCTCAGTCAGGAGAGGTTGAAGAGTTTCCATCTGATCTGGTCGGGAGATAGATGCCTTCTGTTGCAGTTCCAAAGGCATGCTTCAGCAGGACAGCGAAGGAAATCCAGCGAACAAGGTTGGTGCAAGAACACAACCCTGCTTCACTCCACTTTGGATGTCAAAGGGGTCTGATGTGGAGCCATCAAAGACAACAGTGCCCTTCAAGTCCTTGTGGAAAGACCTGATGATTCTGAGGAGCCTGGGTGGACATCCAATCTTGGGGAGAATCTTGAAGAGGTCCTCCCTGCTGACCAGGTCGAAAGCCTTCATGAGATCTATGAAGGCTATGAAGAGTGGCTGTCATTGTTCCCTGCATTTCTCCTGCAGTTGTCTAAGGGAGAATACCATATCAGTGGTGGACCTGTTGGCTCAGAATCTACACTGCGATTCTGGATAAACGCTCTCTGCAAGTACCTGGAGCCTCTTTAGTGCAACTCGGGCAAATAGCTTTCCTACAACGCTAAGGAGAGAGATGCCGCAGTAGTTGTTGCAGTCACCCCTGTCGCCTTTGTTCTTGTGTGCAGCGTGACGATGTTTGCATCCCTCATGTCTTGAGGTACTCCACCTTCTCTCCAGCAGAGACAGAGGATTTCGTATAGCTCAGTGACGATGATCTCTTTGCAGCACTTTAGGACTTCAGCAGGGATGCTGTCTTTTCCTGGTGACTTGCCAAAGGCAAGGGAGTCCAGGGCCACGTGAAGTTCTTCTAGGGTTGGTTCACTGTCAAGCTCCTCCAGCACAGGCAGGCACTCAATGTTGTTCAGCGCTTCTTCGGTGACTACATTTTCTCTGGAATATAGCTCAGAGTAGTGCTGCACCCAGCATTCCATCTGCTGTGCCCGATCCTGGATGCATCTCAAAAAAGACATAGTGGAAATGGAAAAGGTGCAAAAGAGAGCGACTAAGATGATTACGGGGCTGGGGCACCTTCCTTATGAGGAAAGGCTACGGCGTTTGGGCCTCTTCAGCCTAGAAAAGAGACGCTTGAGGGGGGACATGATTGAGACATACAAAATTATGCAGGGGATGGACAGAGTGGATAGGGAGATGCTCTTTACACTCTCACATAATACCAGAACCAGGGGACATCCACTAAAATTGAGTGTTGGGCGGGTTAGGACAGACAAAAGAAAATATTTCTTTACTCAGCGTGTGGTCGGTCTGTGGAACTCCTTGCCACAGGATGTGGTGCTGGCGTCTAGCCTAGACGCCTTTAAAAGGGGATTGGACGAGTTTCTGGAGGAAAAATCCATTATGGGGTACAAGCCATGATGTGTATGCGCAACCTCCTGATTTTAGGAATGGGTTAAGTCAGAATGCCAGATGTAGGGGAGAGCACCAGGATGAGGTCTCTTGTTATCTGGTGTGCTCCCTGGGGCATTTGGTGGGCCGCTGTGAGATACAGGAAGCTGGACTAGATGGGCCTATGGCCTGATCCAGTGGGGCTGTTCTTATGTTCTTATGTTCTTATGACCTCGCCTGCGGCAGACTTCAGAGGGGCAGTTTTCTTCTGTGTCAGACCTAGGGCCTGCTTGATACCATCAGACATCCCCTTGATGTTGCCCGTGTCAGCTGCTATCTGTATCTGGGAGCAGGGCTGGAGCCAGTAGTCGTTAGCACATCTCCTGGCAGTCTGCTGGACTTTGCTGCGAGCAGCTCGGAGAACCTGCAGGTTGCACTCACTGGGACAGGCCTTGTCTTCTTTTCCTCAATGACTGGTTGTAACTCCTCAGAGTAGGCTTCAAACCAGTCTGCCGCCTTGTTGGTCTTCTTGCCAAATATGGACAAGGCGGTGTTGTAAACGGCATTCTTGAAATGTTCCCATCTGTTGGATGTGTTTGTGTCGGCCAGGCCTGGAAGAGATTCCTCAAGCGCTCGTGCAAATTCCTCCACTTTTCTCTGATCCCAGGTCTTGCTGGTATCAGTGCGAGGTCTTCTTTCCTTTGTCGTGTGATGCAGTCGCTTTGTTTGCAGTTTCACTCTGCTGCACACCAGGGAGTGGTCAGTGTCGCAGGCAGCACCCTGATAACTGCGTGTGATCTTGATGCTGGGAAGGCTGGAGCGTCTGGTGAGAATCAGGTCGAGCTGGTGCCAGTGCTTTGATCTTGGGTGTCTCCAAGAGACTCTGTGTTGGGGCTTCGTGTTGAAGAACGTTTTGCTGACACAGAGACCATGATGACAGCAAAACTCTCACAGGCGTTGGCCATTTTCATTCATCTTCCCAGTGCCGAACTGACCTAAGCAAGTGGGCCACGAACTGTTATCAGTTATAGCCTGTGGGACTATTAATCTCAAAAAGCTCTGGCGATAGAGGTAAATGGAGTACAAAACGATAGTAAATTCTGCTTTCTGCTTGAAAACTGACTATTGAACAAAAGGATTCTTGAAGCACAGAGGACAATGCCTGAGAGGAATTTTATCAGGGGGTACAAAGTTTCTTTTGGGTTCCTTCCAAAGGGGGAGCAGGTGAAACAGAGCAGGGAGTAGGGTAGCAACAGCCAGAATAGTTTTTGGAGACCAGGTCTACCTGTGTCAGTAGCTGGATACAGTAACACAGAAAACCACATTCCTCTCTCTAAAATCTTTTAAATATAGAAAATCATTGCAGAAAATTAGCATTGTCATATTTAGGCCCATACTAGAATGGAAAGTGTCCTGTGCATACCAAAACTTACTACTGCAGCAGCTGTAGTCCTGCAGCTGTGCCCCTGAACTCCTATACACTCCTTCATGGAGTCTTGTGTATGCATTCCTTGGCCCATCACATATGGATTGCAGCAGCAGCAGCCACCATACACCTGCAGTAACACCTACAGCATCCCATGCAGGCAGAGATAGGAATATGTAAGATCTCAGGAAATTTCTTGGCCCCCTCCTTTGTCTCTTGGGCCCCCTTTTTGACCCTGGGCCTGGGTACATATGACCCCCTTCACCCCACTCTCATGGGTCCTGCGATGGCCTCAGATAGTGAGTATATGACAACACCATATTGCATTGAGTTAAACGGACCTGTAGCCTCCATCAGTTGTCAAGAGCCCTGGTGACAGGGAGTGTTAAACCTGGAAACCTAAAAGTCTTGCTCCTTTAGCTGACACCAGCATCCCCTCTTCCTTGCAGTGTAGGTCCCTTGGAGTGCCCCATCTCCCTCTTTATGACTGGCCCCCGCTCACCCTTTGACCCTATGCCATGAATTCTTTCCGCTTGATCAAGGCCATGCCCTTTTTTTTTTATAAAGAACATGAACAACTTTCTTCTCATGCTTCTCTGACATCCTTTTAAAATATTTGAATACAGTCAGCACGAACTCCTGTGGTCTCCCCTACTCTAGCCTGAAAGTCGTAGGCTGTTACTTCAACTTTTCCTAAGAGTATTTTTCTGCAACTCTCATCTTCTAAGGTCTCTTCCAAATCCCACCAACATCTTTCTCCAGCTACCATGTCCAAAACTCGATATAATATTCCAAACAAGGCCTTCTAAGCCAGTGCTGACTGAAGTAGTGATACTACTTCCCAAATCTTGAAAGATACACAAAACATTCCTCCCCCCCCCCCAGATCTCTGCTGCAGAATCAGCTAAGTAGTAACACAGACCTAATGACTAGGAAACCTTCACCTTCCACAGAAGTCATCACATTGAGCTTGGAGTGTCTATTTCCACATCTAAGCCCATCTAGGACCAGTTGGGTGGGACTGAACATTTTTGACAAATGTGCTCCTGAACCTGCATTTGATGAGTTGGTGTGAATGTGCGGGTGGAGTGCAGGCAGAGAAGTATTCACAGGTAGAAGAGGTGCTTAGCCTCTGTTGTACGAACAGATTCTCTCCTGCAAATGTCTCCCCCAAAACAACCCCTTACCACAGTTGGGGTTACTTCCAGCTGGGGGAAAAATGTGCCAAATAACCTTGAAGGGCACTGCAGAGGACAACTGATGTGCCAGGGAAAGGTTCCATACCCTCCTCCCATGTGCTGATTTCCCCCTGCAAATACCTCCCTCCCACTTAGTCTTGCAAAGGAACCACAGGTTGGGAACTCCATGATTCCCTTGTAACATCTCTTCTCAGCTGTCCACTTCACTACCTACTTCCAGTATAATCATCTCAAATAATTTAAGGCAAAATGTACTACATTACTTTCCAAAACAGTTCTTGGCACATGATCCTTCCCCAGATTTGGTTTCCCAATCCTCCTCCCCAGTTTCTCGGAGTGTTAAGCTCTAGGTGATGGAATTAATTATGTTTTATGAGTCAATTTTTAAAAAAAATCCATACTATTAGCCAAAGAGACGTGATTTGTTCTCTCTCCCCTCCTTCCCTAGTCATAACATGTAAGCCTAAACAGCAGCAAACTTATTAAACTCAGAAGGACATGAAGATGACACTTCATTAATTTCCTTTGGTAATAATAATTTAGAATTGAAACAAGGATTTTTGAAAATGCCAGGGGTGATACAGCCCAGCGTAGGGTATGTCTCTTCATGTGTTTTAAATCAGTTCACTAGGGTTGCCATTTTCCATTGCCCTGTGCAAGAGCCCAGGGCCAGAAATGGAATGATGCACAGACTGGTGAAACTGCGTGCCATTGTAGTCTATAATTTTGTGTTCAGGATCCTAATGGCAAAGCATTTTGTTTGGTAAAGGATGAAACACTAGATTCTCTGGCTGCAGCCAAAAAGAGCTGGTCTAAAAGTTCAGGTCTTGGTGGTGTTTGCAAATTTAAATTGGCTCAAGACCTAAAACTCAGTCTCCTTGGATATTGGGATGGTAAACTGAAAGGCCAAATTGGGAACTCAGAGAGAGTTTGTGCTGGCAGTAGTGGACTGGCTGGCAAAGATATAATATATCTATCTTGCACTTTCTTTTCAAAAATTGGATTATGATTAATGAGTCACTTGGAGAATACATGGGTCCTTCAGATTTAAGCACAATGAAGAGGTTGTCTGCCATTAACGGGTGGGTTGATCAAACCTGGGTGGGATTATCTGGCTCACATGATAATTGGGCTCACCCAGGGCTGTTCTTTCAGCAGCGCTGCTTTTGCTGCGGCTCTAAGAGGGGGAGATGGAGGCCCAGGAGGCAAGGAACAGTATGGGGGAAGAGGCAGACCAAGAGGGGGAGCAGGGAGAAGCTGCCGAGGTGCTGGGAGAGCCCAATTATCATGCCCTTTCTGCAGTGCCATTTCTGCTAATGCATCACCTCGCAGACCACCTCTCTGCTTCTGAGCTGCAAAGTGACACCTCAGTTGATTTGCGTATTTTCTCTTCTGTCATTTGCAGCTAATTAATTCCTACATGTGAACAAAGTGCTTATTTTGGGCTATCAACTGCTTAATGATGTCATTTCCTGGTTAATGATGTCACTTCCGGCCCTCAGCAGACACCCATGAATGCTATTCAGTCCGCTGTATGAAACGAGTTTGACACCCGTTCTAGAGACATTGGGGTTCTGGCTCAGTATGGATCACTGCTGAGTGACGACAATAACCCAAACGAGATATCACATCATCACAGCCCCCTCTTCACTCACACATCAATCCCCTTTTTACTTCCTGATATTTTCTAATCATTGCTTGCCATAATGTGGCTGAGGCTGCAACTCAGGGGTAGAACATGTGCTTTTCATGCAGGAGATCCTCTGTCCAGTCCACAGCATACCCAGGCAGGGCTGGGAAAGACCTGTATCAGAAACTGGAGAGCTACGGCCAGTCAGTCTAGTATTAAGCAATAAAGAGACCACAAACCCAATCAGCCTCCCCTTCCCAGCAGTGTTCCAGTACTTGGCTTGACCACCATTTTCTACCTTGTAAGAAGCAGTCAGTGATATCCATTTCTAGCAAAAGGGTCCAAGAGCACAGCTGACCTGTACATGTGAAGTATCATGGCAGAAAGATACCTGGCACCATTTCATTTTGTTCAAAGCCAGAACTGAGCTGATATTACAGAGAACTTTGCAGATGAGACAGCTGGCACTTGGAGGAGGAAACTGTGGCATGAGAGGAAGCCAGCTGATAGCATAAAGAGAAGGAAAGTAAAAAGAAAACAAGAAAATGAGAATTGAGGTGAGGTGTGCAGGACCATTGGAACAAGTTTGACAACACTGTGGCCAGCTATTGTTAGATACTTGTGTTAACTTCTACCTACTTTGTTTATCAAAGGGTCCCAATATGGCTAAAACACAACTGCAAATCATTTTTTCCCTATTTTTTGTACTCATCCTGCCTGGATTTCCTAGAATTTATGTGACCCATGCCAGTTTCTACTTTATGCAATCAATCCAAGACCCCACCAGGCGGTTTTGAACAATGCTCTTTCTGTTCCTAGAGCAAAGTGTTGCACAACACCAGCGAAAGGTCCACAGATCGCAAATAAATTATCTTGTAACTCAGCCTGTTCTGCGCCTCTTGGAAGCTGGGAGTCGTTGAACAGACTTTCAGGTTTCTCTGGAACAAGTCCCATAATTCTACTCAAGGAGTTTCCATGCCCTGCCACTTACAGCATAGTAACATGCTGAGATCATGTTTACATTGCTGTGCTAACACGCTGGGATGGCTCCCTACAGATCAATTTTTGAAAGTTTGCTTACTCAGGGAAAGGCACATCTTCCAGGCATGAAGTTGCAAAATAATCTGAGCCGAACTGGTTAAACAGGGCAAATTGGGCAATTATTTTCCACCAAAATGTTTAGAACAAAATGAGATGTGACATGGGATGTTCATGGATAGGATCTCACATACTTTTTTTTTTTTAAGTGCAGACAGTTATGCTGGGAAGAGTGGAGGGAGATCTGGACCAAAGCTGTAGCATAGGGGAGGGGGAAAGCCTTCCACCTGTGCCAATTTCCTCAGTTAAAACTGCACAGGATAGTTGTTCTGTGGGGCAAAATATACCAGTATCAACTGGGGCAAACAACAGCTTGGGTATGTGATTTAAGTTGAGAAAATGACATAGAGCAGTGGTTCCCAGACTGTGGGTCCACCAGTGGGTCCTGAGCCCATTTTTGGTGGGTCATGAAACTGACAATTAGATTAGACTAGACTAGACAAGTAGATTAGACTATGTGTATCAAGGTTAAAGAATCTGCTACTTGGGAGAAGCACTATGGCCAAATAAGTTACATTGAAACGCATCTGCCATTTTGCTGCCCGGTCTCCCAGTTTGGAGAGATCCTTCTGGATCTCCTCACAATCTCTTCTGGTCTTCACCACGCAAAAAAGTGTGGTGTCATCCGCAAATTTGTCCACCTCGATGCTGGCCAAATTTGCGGATGACACCAAACTAGGCATTGAATCTGACACCTTTTACATGCAAACCTTGTGCTCTACCACTTAGCTATGGGGTACCCCTATGGTCCTTTCAAATGAGGCTTGGTGAAAGCCCCCTATTCCCATTGTCAAAGGGAGAAATTGTAAAATATTTCATTGACGTTTGGCAGAACCACAGACTCACGAGATCTGTGACCTTGTACTAACCCCCCCATGCTTCTTATTTGTTTGTTTGTATGACAGCTTATTATATTGCTATATAACATTTTAACTGAACACCATAAGACAATGTTAAAGAGTCTGACTCCTAAATGATTTTAAGGAACCTTTGGTATAGCTTTCCTTTTCACTGATTCAGCAAGCGTATTTGTTCTTATAGTGGACTGCTGCCTCCTGCTGGACAAACAGGAACATAGCAAAGGAAATGTAATTTAGGAGTCCTGGAAATCTGTCCTCATAGGAATGATTTCAAGGAATCATTAAACACACAAGGGTGGGCATGACTGGTAATGAGATGACTTGCTCATATTAATATTATATAGGTATCCTGTATCAGATATCTAAAGATTCAGCTCCGAGCACTCAATCTCTGACATAGGAACAAATATCAGGAATTGTACCATGAATTGTGACAGTGAAATAGTCACCAAGTCACCATTTTATCTTTTCAAGAATGAGTACAGTAACCTTTATTAATACTGAATTCAGCTCTAAAAAAAAGCAAAACAATCCAGACCCACCTGGCCAACCCCTGAATCCCAGATCCCACCTTCTTGCTATGACAGCGGCAATGCAAGTCAAGAGTTTTCTGAAACTGCACCCCATTACTCCAGTCTCCGCTGGCAAGTGGCCTTTCCCCCAGATGAACCCTGCAATGATGCAATTCTGCAAAGATTAGACCAAGAAACAGATGCAACTTTGCAGCATACCTTAATTAAGACAGAGGGTTTTAATCACAGTACAAACGCAATGAACTTTACTCTGCTAGAAGATTGTGAATTGTCACCATGCCTATACAGTACTTTTAAGCTTGTTACAAGACCAGCCTTGTGAGTAAGATCCCAAGGTAGAAGCATTTGGAAAATAAAACAGAGGAGGATAAAGGAAGGGAGGAAAGCAAACTTTATAATTTAAATTTGACCTTAAGCTGTAAGTTTAGACTCTAAACCTAGTTCAATTTAAATTGAAAGTAGAACCTAGCTCTGAGTTTAAATACAGTTCAGTCAAAAAGTCAATTTTCAATTAAGAGGGCAAGAGCAGGGCTGGTCAAACCGTTTTCAAGGGCATGTATAGAAAAGGTTATGTGGAACTATATAATGCCACTAGATGGCGTACAATGAACATCAAAAGCTGACAGATTTTTTTTTAAGAAACCATAAGACAAATACAAGGCAAGGTATATGAAAAGCAATCTATTGTACTTGTATGTGATATTGTATATCTTCTGCGCAGGGAAAAAGAACTGTGCATTTACATTGCCAAAAATGAACCTTTTTTCTCAATTTTAGAATAAAAGAATTTTCCTGTGAGTGAAGGGAAAGGATAACTAAGTTGAATGACCTTTGTGGATATTTAGTAGGTCTGGTGATATGGGCTTTGTAGAAAATTCCAAATGATTTGGAATGTGATTTAGTATGTTTATCTGAGTTATGTTTAGCAAATAAAACTTTAAAAAGAACCTTTTAACTTTACTTGTTGTATAAATATTTCACAAGTTTTTCCAATACCCAAAACTTTTGAACTGAACAATTAGATTAGGAACAGAAGAGAATGAAGCATATTTACATGTGGTTTAAATGTTAATATATTCAAAACTGGACTTAGACGATACTTTTATATGTTTAAGCATAAATAGTCTAAGACAGGGGTCTCCAAACTTTTTGACCAAAGGGCCACATCTAATATCTGGCATGGTGTGGAGGGCCAGAAAAAACAATTTAAATATAAAATTTAAATAAATAAATTAGAGATGCAACTTAGATGAGTGAATAAATGAATGAATGGGCTCATTCATTCAAATTTTCTGGCCCTCAGAACAACCTCCAGACATAATCAGAGCACAGTTCTGGTCATGTTCAATTGAGTGGACCAGAGGCTTTCAAGGGACAAGAGGTTGGCCACGGGCTGGAAAGAGGCTTGCTCTGGGCCACATCTGGCCCCTAGGCCAGGGTTTGGAAACCCCTGGTCTAAGACATGACAATTCAATAGGGTGCACTTCTCTTCCATTTTTAAAATTTTTATAAAGACTGGGCACTGCATTCTGTAAAGAAACTTACGCCCCAATCCTATCCCAACGTTACGACAACATCACACAGGAGCTGACATGATATCATGTCATCCTAGGCCTGTCCTGGCAATGCCACACAGATAGCACACCAATGCTGATGCAACCAGGGCCAAATGCCAAGCCTGTCCTGTCAACACAGAACTGGCACAGGCCTTCCCAGCAACACTCCCAGCATCCACGGAAACACTGATACAGTCTGTTATCCATGGAGCGGCCTCCTAACACTAGTGCATCATCACCATGATATCAGAGCATCATCTGTCTGCCATCTGTGTGTTATTGCTGTGAAGTTGGTGCATCAATTGTGACATTGATGTAACATCAGTGTGACGTCCAAGGAATTGATCACCACATCTATCCAGTGCCAGTGTTGGTGGCCAAAGAAATGCTACCAGGATGAACTGAGCAGGAGGCAGTAGAAGAGGAAAAAGGTGGTGGGTTGGGAACTGTCTGAACCACCCCTCTACTCAAACTGTTGTTCAGTAAGACCATAGAAGTTAGGGAAGAGAAGGGGCCAAATTTGCATGTTCCTAATCACATGAGGTTCAATTCAGGTGCACTGGCCCTGTGCTTTGTGTAAGTCAGGGGTTCCCAATTTTTTGGCAGGAGGGTCACATCATCTCTGACACTGTCAGGGGGCCGGGAGGAAAAAGAATTAATTTACATTTCAAATTTGAATAAATTTACATAAGTTTACATAAATGAATATATTAAAGGTGAACTTATATGAATGAATGAAGGTCTTGCAATAGCTCAAGGCCTATAAAAGGCCTTGCAGAAAGCAAGGCTGGCCTTTCCTTTGCTGCCACTGCTGCATCACAGATGTGAAATAGCAAGCAGTGGAGGAAGCCCTCATTCCACAGCTCATGTGAAAGGTCAAACAGTCGCCCTCAAACTGAAAGCAGTTGTGTTGGGCCAGTGCAGGCTCCAGCAAGTCTCCAGAGGCCCAGAGACTCATTGGAGACTGGGGGCTCCCTATGGGCTGCACTGAGAGTCCTCAAGGGCTGCAAGTGGCCCCAGGGCCGGGGTTTGGGCACGCCTGGTGTAAGTTAATTTTTTTTTTCAGAGAGACTTGTGCTAACCTTTGGAAAACAACTCACAGTATGGGTTTGACTTGCCTGACCTCTGTGTAACCTCTGAAGTGAAGAACTCAATGGTTACTTCCAAAAGTCTGGCATACACTAGTGCAGTTCTCCTAATCCATGAAGAAACTGCTGCAATTTTCCAAGATTCTCTCCCTCCAGATACTAATGGTCCAATCCTCTCTGGGGCCTTGCACTCCGGAACTCCTGCTACAGCCGCGCAAGTCCCTCTGAGGTGGCATAAAAGCCAGGACACTGTCACACACTTTCAGGTGACTACTGCAAATCGCTAAAGGTGTGGTGCCTGCCAGTGGCTCCAGGATGCCCCGTTGGTGTTCGTAAATAGAATGTGGGCTTGGGAAAAAGGAGGTTCAGGGGCTTCTAGGGCAGGAGAGGGAGGGCAGGGGCAGGGACAGAGCTGGATCTTGGTGGTAAACATGAAAGCTGGATCCTATTCCCTGTTTTTCAGCCTGCCCCGTTCCCTTCCTCTCCTCGAACTCATGCCAGTTACATAGCTGGCAAAGGTCTGAGGAGACCCCTAGGTGGCCAGGAGGCCTACCCAGAGGTAAGTAAAAGTTTTTTACTTACCTCTGGTTGGCATTCTCGTATCACCACCACCCCATTGGAAGCAGCCCGTGCCCCATTAGAGTCAATGGTGGGGGATGGGATTGGACTGGGAGTGACACATGGGGGGAAACCACTCAAGCTCTTAAAAATTGTTGAATTTATTCACCCAGCAGACAGCATAAGAATAAGGGCAAAGAGAACATGCTCTCTGGGCACAGATGAGGCAACCCTACACTTTGTTGCTCCTGATCACTAGGCATCTGGAGTGTTCTGGCAAGTAAAGCCAGTTGCTGCTTCTCCAGTCTCTGGGGATGGAGAGACCTCCAAGACATATACACCAGGACTGGCAGGAAGAACTCCAGACTTGCACTCCCTCCAGATCAGTAGGAATCTGGTTACACACAATAACCTTAAAAGCGGAGATACGGAATTGCAACTTGTGAGCAGGGGCTACACTGAACCAATGAGGATTCCGGAGGCCTGAACAGGCACAACTCGGCCAGGTGGGGAATAGGGCTGAGGAGGGTAATGTTGCTCACCAACTTGGAACTGACCACAGAGTGCCTATCAACACGTGGTGAGCCAGTTGCTTCAGTGGCAGACCTACATTTGGGGGGTCCTAACGTTTGAACTGTTATAGGAGCCCCTTCTCAACCAGCAACAAGGTCTGGATAAATGCCAAAACAGTCAACGACTTCAGGTACAGGAGACACTGCCTTTTCTCCAACAAGTTTAAGTGAATGGGCTGCACCCAGTGTGTTGGCAACCTTCAGTCTCGAAAGACTATGGTATCACGCTCTGAATGGTGGTTCTGGAACAGCGTCTAGTGTAGCTGAAAAGGCCGATTTGGGAGTGACAATCCCTTCCACACCGGGAGCAAGTGCAGTCTGTCCCTGGTCTGTCTCCCTGGCTATGGGCCTTCCTTCTTTGTCTCTTTGCCTCAGACTGTTGGCCAAGTGTCTCTTCAAACTGGGAAAGGCCATGCTGCACAGCCTGCCTCCAAGCGGGCTGCTCAGAGGCCAGGGTTTCCCACCTGTTGAGGTCCACTCCTAAGGCCTTCAGATCCCTCTTGCAGATGTCCTTGTATCGCAGCTGTGGTCTACCTGTAGGGCGCTTTCCTTGCATGAGTTCTCCATAGAGGAGATCCTTTGGGATCCGACCATCATCCATTCTCACAACATGACCGAGCCAATGCAGGCGTCTCTGTTTCAGCAGTGCATACATGCTAGGGATTCCAGCTCGTTCCAGGACTGTGTTGTTTGGAACTTCGTCCTGCCAGGTGATGCCGAGGATGCATCAGAGGCAGCGCATGTAGAAAGCGTTCAGTTTCCTTTTTTTTTTTTTTTTTGCACCCAGTACACAGTCTGAATACCTATTAATGTTTTTAAAGAGTGATTGCAGTCCTTTCTCCAAGCCCTTCATGTTAGAGAAGTGTTACTCAATATTTGTCCTCCACCATACCACTTCACATGGTCTACCTATTCAAAGTACCACCGGAAGTAACTGGCGATGACATAATTGCCCATTTTTTGGGGGTTGGAAGGCTAGATGCAAACACCAGTAAGAGACTCAGGGTGACAGCAGGGCTTTTTTAAGCACAGAAAAGCAAGCTTTGGAGCATCCTACCGCTGTGTGTGTCGTGTTCCTGGTCTCACTACCAGGTGGCAGGGGTCCCATGAGTACCACCAGACACCACCTCAAGTACCACTGGTGGCACCCGTACCACTGGTTGAGACTGTGTTAGATGTATTATTGAAGGAATGACCATGGATATTTTCAAGTGAAAGTTTAGGTTCACCGGGGACGTGCTGCATTTTGTTGAACAAAGTTGTGGTTGAATGGTTTTCTACCAAGAATAGTTGTGTAACTATAACATTATATTATTAATACTATTTTTTTAACCCTTCTCAGACAGCAGACCCCCAAATTTTAAGCAATGTGGACTAAAGTCGCTTCTGGGGCCCCTCCAGGATTAGAGTTCCTGAAGCTTAAGCCTCATTAGTTTCATAGCAGAACCACCCCTGAAATGCCTGCAGCATCCTGCAAAGGGGAGAGAACAACTGTGACTTATCCGTGGGTCTGAATGGTATCAAGTTCCAATCCGCTTGCATCACCTGGCATCACCCAGCTGCTGTGGAAGCGAGCCCCGGCAGGCTGGGAAGGCTTGCGGAAGGATCTAGGTTGACTCGAGGGCTGGGGTCATACACTGTAGTTAGGGGAAGTGACTGGTGTTGCGGGAATTTCCCACGTGCAAGCTGCATGACGCAGCCGGTTGCAAAAGGGCAGCAGCAGGAGCCGCCTTTGCAAAAGAGGGTTGGCAGGAGAGGGGGAGGGACCAGCTGGCTTTCCTGTGGGAGGACCAGGAAATGTATGTCAGGCTTTGCAAGTGTTTTACAAGTGAAAAGAACGCTCATCCCTGGAATAGAGGAGTGTGGAATAGATGTGCAGAGTGCTTTTTCCTCGCTACCAAGAAGCCACCACCCATGAGCTTTCCAAGCAGATGGCATGATTTCTCTGAGGATGTACAGAGTGCTTTTTCCTCACTCTCAAGTAGCTACCGCCCATGGGCTTTCCAGGTAGATGGCATTTCTCTGAGCATGCTTCTGAGCATGAGCAGAGTGCTTTTTCCTCACTCCCAAGTAGCCACCGCCCGTGGGCTTTCCAGGCAGATGGCATGATTTCTCTGAGCATGCTTCTGAGCATGTGCAGAGTGCTTTTTCCTTGCTACCAAGTAGCCACCACCCATGGGCTTTCCAGGCAGATGGCATGATTTCTTTGAGCATATGCAGATTGCTTTTTCATTACTATCAAGTAGCCACCACCCATGGGCTTTCCAGGCAGATGGCATGATTTGTCTGAGCATGCTTCTGAGCATGTACAGAGTACTTTTTCATGGCTACCAAGTAGCCACCATCTGTGGGCTTTCCAGGCAGAAGGCATGATTTTTCAGAGTATGCTTCTGAGCATATGCAGAGAGCTTTTTCATCGCTACCAAGTAGCCACCACTGCCCATGAGCTTTCCAGGCAGACGGCAGGATTTCTCAGAGGGTTGGACTGCTGTCGCCTCTCTATTTAGAAATGAGTCACCGGTTGAGGGAATGCATAGACAGGTTTATGAACATATTTGGGAAGGTTGAAGTTTCACACTATTGAAAATGTTTCCATCCCTCAGCCTGAGTGCCACAGGAAGGAGCTGCTTCAGATCTTAGGTGTTTTCCACACTAGAAGCATTTCTCTCTTCAGTATGAAAACTATTCAATGTATCCATATAAGGAGTACTCACAACTATGTCCCAGCTGGCCCAAAGCATCCTAGAGCCTGAAGCAGCACTCTAAATGCTGCCACCACTTACCTGAGGATTGGTAAAGGAACTGGAGGAGAGAATGGGATGCTCTACCCCAGGGGTGCTCAATACATCCAGACAAAATGAGTCGATCGCAGGCTTCTCTCCCATCCACACATCCCTGGGAGTGAGCCCCGTCCTGGGAGTGATGCATCCCTGGGAGTGAGCCCCGTTGACTCTACTGGGGCTGACTTACCTTTCCCCTGTTTTTGCACTGGTATGTATGGAGATCTGCCCCCCCCCCCAACTTCCATCTGTTGGCTCTGTGTGCAAGGGGTTTTGCACTGGTCTTGCTGTGATGTCTATATAGAGATCTTCCCTCCCCCACACCTTTCCCCTGTTTTTGCACTGGTCTGTCTAGAGATCTGCTCCCCCCCCCCCACTTGTATTGGAATTGAGGAAGATCTGGTGAGGAGGTAGATGTGGTGTCAGCAGTGGCCCCTTTAAGGGTAAGGCCTGGGCATCCAGCAGAGTGTGCTGCACAGCTGCAGCCACTTGAAGGCAATAGGGCCCTCAGGGATATAAGAGCACCTGATGCAGGCAGGGCTCCACTTATTTATGTGAGTCAGCCTTTTCCTACATGAAGATCATTAAGTCCAAGTACCCTTCCACCATGACTGATGAACATTTGGAAGTGTGCTTGAGACTGGCTATCAGCAGCTACTGTCCGGACTATGCATCCTTGGCTGATTCACTTCAGTGCAAGTCATCAAAGTAAACTCAAGTAATTACAAAAAATGTTTATAGTTAATTATGTTGTGTTGTGCAATATTGGCTCATGCGGTTATGCAAGGTACACCAACATACATTGTACACATAAACGTTATATGTTATGATGGCGCGAACATTGTAAAAAAACTCTGGTAGATCTCCAGGCCTTGCTGGGTTTCAAAGTAGCTCTCGAGCCAAAAAAGTGTGAGCACCCCTGCTCTACCCCTTTACTCTCCCCAATACTTTATCTTCTCTTCCACCCCCCTCTTCCTTTTCCAATCCAGAGAGTGGAAGGAAGGGGGCAGATGGACAGAGGGGTTCACACACACACACATACCCCCCCATAGATCTGCTGCCTGAGGCAACCACCTCAGCTGGCCTCAGGGAAGGGTCACCTGTCTGTTTCACTAATGTACGTGTTGAGAAACTGTGACCAGTCTAGACTGATTTCCAGTCTAATATAAATGTTATCAGATACTGTGTGTGATCTGGTACTTTCTGCACAGGAAATGTGTTAGGAACTGCTCCGAATTGTGTACTGACCCTGTTGAATTATGTGATGTTGGACTTCAGCTAGGGAGCTATTTCTAAAATGCCATTCAGGTTTGTTGGTGACACTTCAGTTCCTTCTTACCTGTTCTCAATCAGTGGTCTATCTGAAAGAGTGTCACAAATGCAAATGTAGTCCACCATTATCTGACTGTTAGGTACTATAGATGAGTGCTTTTATGTCATTTCCCCAGTGTAACCAGCAAGAAAAACTTTTTGAAGGGGGGGGGGATTTTGGATCAGGGCTGTGGCGTGGAGGGGTAAGGAAACATTAAAACCTCAACAGCTAATTTTAGCAACAAAAAAAAAATGTAACATCAAGAAAATTCATATTCACACACTTCCTATCTCACATTTATCCCGGCCCATAGATGTACACATTTGGTTCCTGTTGCATATACGCAACATTGGGCAGAAATTAATTTGGCTCTAATTGATAGTAGTTGTGACTGGGTGGGGCACAAAACTGCATGTGCTGCACTCATATAAAAAGCAATTCTGCTTGTTATTTATTCTTGCTTAATATCACAGATAACAGAGCTTCAGGGTTGATGCTTGGTGGTGGAGGCCCCCCCCCCAGGCTAGGTCCCTCAATCTCCCATGTAGTATTTCTCTGATGTAGGTAGGGTGGGGTGGATGCACATCATATCTTAAACCCCTTCCAGGTGACAGATATGCCCCAAATGACAGCCAAACAGTACACCAACGTCACAGCTGGTAGAGGAATTTAAAAACCCACAGGGAACAGTGGGGAGAGAGAAAACACCAGAAAAACTCCACTCCCTCTCCCTGCCTTGCCCACTTTCCTATGGCGGAGGATAAGATACATCTGTACTTTTCAGCACACAGCACACCAACTCAGTACTAATATCCTGCAATACAGAACTGAGATGACAGGTTGCACAGCATGAAGCTATGCTTCTATGGCTTCATGTTGGACATGCTTAGAGCACATGCACACACTGTAACTGTGATGATGGTAACTGTGGAGAGTGGATGGACTGCTGCAATAGGTGCCCTGTGTCACATGCAAGCCTGATGATTGCTCTGTGTGCTATAGTCTCCCAGCTAAATGTTCCAGGCACTCCTTGCCTGTCTTTGGCTGTGACTCAGTGGTTAGAGAGCTGTTTTGAGGACTGACTAGTGTATGTCCTAGACCTGCCTCCCACTCTTTTGTCCTTGCTGTGTTTCTGACCAGTCATGTAGAAAGGTGCTGTTGACTTCGCTGGCCTGAATCTATCTTGCCTGGCTCCCAGCCTGAGCCTTCACATAGTGGGCTACCAGCACTGGTGTGTCAGGGTTCCTCACAGTTCTCTGCTTGTTTTTTTTCTTTCTGTTGTCTGCACCACAGTAGCTTCTTTTGGGGAGGGGTACTGTGGCATACTTGTGGTGTGCAGTGTCACTGGGACATCTCCCCATGGTTGGCAGTGGGGACTACTGCTGAGTTACTCTATCCTGGAAGCTGCAGGAGCATCATCCCAGCAGTGGTCACTCACTGGACTGGCACCTGGCTGCCCCTGCCACTTTTTGCTTACCCTTGGTGGCACTTCTCTGGCCACTAGCATTCGGGCTGACTAGGTTGCAGATTGGCTCCTTGCATGTCAGGTCATCATTGGGTCAATGTTGCTGACATCAGACTACCAAACCATGATTGATGGGCTGTGTTGGAATCACTATGGATGCTGGTGAGCTAGCATGCTGTGCCTTTTGCAACGTGTGGGGGGGGGGGAATCTCTGCAGTGCTATGTGCTATTTAGGTCAAAATGGTCTTAAAAATATCTTTATATTTCAGCAAGACGTGTGTGTTAAATGTAGGTGAGCTCCTGGGAAAGAAAAAAATGAGCCTAGTATTATAATCTTTTATTAAAATCCACTCAGTTAATCTAGACTGGCAAATTCAAAAACGCAGCTTCAGTTATGCTGCTTTCAGAAACTATGCTCAAGAGAGCAGGAGGAGGAGGAAATGTGGTAGCATGGGCCAGCTGTGCCTTTCCGCTTGGGGTGGGGTGTGACAACTTGTGTTTCTAAATGGTTCCCTAAAAGAAAGCATTTACTTGAGAGATTAGAGCAGTGTCTCTCAAACTGTGATTGGGACCCACTAGGTGGGTCGCCATCTCAATATTTTATTTTTAATAGACTTGATGCTTGCATGGTATGTGACTGCATGTGGGGAAATATTACAGACCTGTACTTTTAAGAAGCTACTGTGTATATTCTTTTAACAATGATGGTAAATGGGACTTACTCCTGGGTAAGTGTGGGCAGGATTTCAGCCTAGGATTGTTAAACCGTTTCCTGCTTGATGATGTCACTTCCGGTCATGACATCACTTCAGTGGGTCCCAACAGATTATCATTCTGTAAAGTGGGTCCTGGTGCTAAAGTATGAAAACCACTGGGTTAGAGAATTAATTGACAAATGGGTTGGAAAAGTATTTTGTAAGATCTGTTGGAAATCCAGAACACTTACTTTGACTGGTCAGTACTTCCCAAACATTTTAGCACCAGGACCCACCAGACCCAGTTTAGGAAACAGTGGATCAGTTGCTAGGAAAGCTGTACGCAAATACCACCTTTGCTTTATTTTATAGGTCTGTTACGTGGGTGTGTATAGCTATATTGTGTGCAAAATCTCTAACACACCTATTTTATGAAAGGATTTTATAGGATGCTTTACAGGTATGTCAGAGATTTTATCTTTCTGTTTGTTGTTTTGCGTTGTTTATCTGTTGTGGTGTTAGCAATTGTAAATCATAGTGAAAGAAAAAAAGGAGAAAGCACTAACTTGCAAGTAGAAAACTAGCAGGCATCAGTCCCTGACATGCTACATTTCTAGCTGCATGGTGTTCTGGTGTGAGAGAGCCCAGCTCTAGGTGTGTCTACTCAGAAGTAAGCCCCATCAC
The DNA here is from genome assembly GCF_035046505.1 of Tiliqua scincoides. NCBI lineage: Eukaryota > Metazoa > Chordata > Lepidosauria > Squamata > Scincidae > Tiliqua > Tiliqua scincoides. The sequence goes on along the minus strand of NC_089823.1, from coordinate 217,602,088 downwards.
AGCCAATGGGGCTTACTCCCAGGTAAGTGTGGACAGGATGGCAGCCTGAGAGCCCAGCCTAGGCTTGTCTACTCAAGAGTAAGCCGCATTCTAGTCAATGGGGCTTACTCCCAGGTAAGTGTGGACAGGGTGGCAGGCTGAGTGGGCTTTGGAACACCCCCCCTCTGGCAGGCGGAGGTGGTACAGTCCACTCTGCCCCTCCCCCGGCCGCCTCAGGGCTGCCTGTGAGGCGCTCCCGCCACGCCCCCCCGGCCTGGCGCCAGGAACGTCACGCGCGGGCGGAGGGACTCTTTTCCCAGCGCGCACCGCGCGGCCGCGTCACAGGCGGGCGGGCACTCTCCGCGAGGCGGCTCAGGTGCGGTCGGGGTTCGCAGCGCTGCTCGCCATGGCCTCCGCCGGGACGCTCCCTCCTGCCGCCGCCGCGCTGGGCCCGGCGCCGCCGCCGCCGCCGCAGCCTCCAGCGGGCATCCTGATCGGGGACCGGCTGTACTCGGAGGTGTCGCTGACCATCGACCACTCGCTCATCCCCGAGGAGCGCCTCTCGCCCACGCCCTCGCTGCAGGACGGCCTGGACCTGCACTGCGAGACCGACCTGCGCATCCTGGGCTGCGAGCTCGTCCAGGCCGCCGGCATCCTCCTCCGCCTGCCGCAGGTCAGCCCGCCCGGGTCTGGGCCGCCATTGAAGCGAGGGAGGGCGCGGGGCACAAAATGGCCGCCGTCTCGCGACCTCGGCCTGGTGGCTAGCAGGCCGCTTCTGGAGGGGAGGGGGAGGAGGGAGCTGCGCTCGTCTCTACGCATGCGCAGCTTTCCGGTCGCTAGCTTGGCGGCTCATCACGTTCCCTGCGCATGCGCGGCTCTCGACCCGATAACCTGACCGGCCTCGTTCCCTTTCTCTGCGCGCGCGCGGCTTCCCGGCTGATAGACTGGCTCATCCCCTCTATGCGCATGCGCGACTTTCGACCTGATAACCTGACCGGCCTCGTCCTCTCCCTGTGCGCTCGCGCGGCTTCCCGGCTCGTCCCCTTTCTGCGCATGCGTGACTTTCAACCTGATAACCTGACCGGCCTCGTCCCCTCTGCGTACGCGCGGCTCTCCAGCTCATAACCTGAACGTGCTCATCCTTTCCCTCTGCGCATGCGCGGCTCTCCGGGTTGTAGCCTGACCTGGCTCACTCTCTCCCTCCCCCCTGTGCGGGGATTGTCTTCGCAGGTTGCGATGGCGACCGGGCAGGTGCTGTTTCATCGCTTCTTCTACTCCAAGTCCTTCGTCAAGCACAGCTTTGAGGTGAGTTCTGGGGGGAGCTGGTCACAGCCTTTGGGGGGCAGATCCTTTTTAGGGAGCAATTCAGTGAACGTGTGTATTGGCTGCGCTCTTTTTATTTTGGCTAGAACAGTGTTTCTCAAACGGTGGGTCGTGAGCCCATTCCAGCTGGGACCCCATTCATTTCAAGGTGTTCTTAATGTTTGATATATTAGCCTCGATGCCATTATGGATCTGCAGCTGCATTTGGGGAAACACTGCAGATCTCCAGTGATTTAACATATCTGGGTGAGAAGACCATGATTGTGTCCAAGGGCCACCTTGAGGGCCCTTAAGCACAGTGGATAAGTCTCTTAAATATATTAAGTTAAAATCCATGTTGTAAAAAAGTATGTTTCATTCTGTAATTTTTCTAGAACTTTGTCAGGGAAACAAGTCTAGGCAGGACACATTGCTAGAGAAAAGGCCAGAAACAGCAGTTAAATGTACAGATCTGTAACAGGGTTCTTAACAGGCTTACTATGAATATGCTTTTAACAATGCTATTCAGTGGGGCTTACTCCTGGGTAGGAGTAGATAGGGTTATAGCCTTTGGGTTGTTTGGGTAACATTTTAAAAAAACGGATCAGCATCTGCTTGGAATAATTAGAAGGGTGGTTCTTTATTTTAAATAAACTTTTAAACTTATACACCTTTAATTTGCTTACTTCTTTAAACCATTTTTGCCCAATGTTGCATATATGCAACAGGGATCAAATGTGTACACCTGTGGGCTGGGCAGAAATAGGTTAATTTGATTTTGTCATATGAGGGTGTTTATTTTTCCTGCCTGATGATGTCATTTCCAGCTGTGACATCACTTCCAGTGGGTCCTGACAAATTGACATTCTAAAAAGTGGCTCCTGATGCTAAAACGTTTGAGAACCACTGAGCTAGAATATAGGAGGAAGTGACGGTTCTAACGTTAAGAACATAAGAACATAAGAACAGCCCCACTGGATCAGGCCATAGGCCCATCTAGTCCAGCTTCCTGTATCTCACAGCGGCCCACCAAATGCCCCAGGGAGCACACCAGATAACAAGAGACCTCATCCTGGTGCTCTCCCCTACATCTGGCATTCTGACTTAACCCATTCCTAAAATCAGGAGGTTGCACATACACATCATGGCTTGTACCCCATAATGGATTTTTCCTCCAGAAACTCGTCCAATCCCCTTTTAAAGGCGTCTAGGCTAGACCCCAGCACCACATCCTGTGGCAAGGAGTTCCACAGACCGACCACGCGCTGAGTAAAGAAATATTTTCTTTTGTCTGTCCTAACCCGCCCAACACTCAATTTTAGTGGATGTCCCCTGGTTCTGGTATTATGTGAGAGTGTAAAGAGCATCTCCCTATCCACTCTGTCCATCCCCTGCATAATTTTGTATGTCTCAATCATGTCCCCCCTCTAGGCTGAAGAGGTCCAAACGCCGTAGCCTTTCCTCATAAGGAAGGTGCCCCAGCCCCGTAATCATCTTAGTCGCTCTCTTTTGCACCTTTTCCATTTCCACTATGTCTTTTTTGAGATGCGGCGACCAGAACTGGACACAATACTCCAGGTGTGGCCTTACCATCGATTTGTATAACGGCATTATAATACTAACCGTTTTGTTCTCAATACCCTTCCTAATGATCCCAAGCATAGAATTGGCCTTCTTCACTGCCGCCGCACATTGGGTTGACACTTTCATCGACCTGTCCACCACCACCCCAAGATCTCTCTCCTGATCTGTCACAGACAGCTCAGAACCCATCAGCCTATATCTAAAGTTTTGATTTTTTGCCCCAATGTGCATGACTTTACACTTACTGACATTGAAGCGCATCTGCCATTTTGCTGCCCATTCTGCCAGTCTGGAGAGATCCTTCTGGAGCTCCTCACAATCACTTCTGGTCTTTACCACTCGGAAAAGTTTGGTGTCGTCTGCAAACTTAGCCACTTCACTGCTCAACCCTGTCTCCAGGTCATTTATGAAGAGGTTGAAAAGCACCGGTCCCAGGACAGATCCTTGGGGCACACCGCTTCTCATCTCTCTCCATTGTGAAAATTGCCCATTGACACCCACTCTCTGCTTCCTGGCCTCCAACCAGTTCTCAATCCACGAGAGGACCTGTCCTCTAATTCCCTGACTGTGGAGTTTTTTCAGTAGCCTTTGGTGAGGGACCGTGTCAAACGCCTTCTGAAAGTCCAGATATATAATGTCCACGGGTTCTCCCGCATCCACATGCCTGTTGACCTTTTCAAAGAATTCTATAAGGTTTGTGAGGCAAGACTTACCCTTACAGAAGCCATGCTGACTCTCCCTCAGCAAGGCCTGTTCGTCTATGTGTTTTGAGATCCTATCTTTGATGAGGCATTCCACCATCTTACCCGGTATGGATGTTAGGCTGACCGGCCTATAGTTTCCCGGGTCCCCCCTCTTTCCCTTTTTAAAAATAGGCGTGACATTTGCTATCCTCCAATCTTCTGGCACTGTGGCCGTTTTGAGGGACAAGTTGCATACCTTAGTCAAGAGATCTGCAACTTCATTCTTCAATTCCTTAATAACCCTTGGGTGTATGCCATCAGGGCCCGGTGACTTATTGATCTTTAATTTATCAATGAGGTCTGAAACATCTTCTCTTTTAACCTCTATCTGACTTAACTCCTCGGTTAGGAGGGGCCGTTCGGGTAGCGGTATCTGCCCGAGGTCTTCTGCCGTGAAGACAGATGCAAAATAAACGTTCTATTAGCATGCTTCCAGCACAGTGCTAGTAAGGTTAATTTAAAAACTGAAATCAAATAGTGCTAAATGTACTTTGGAGTGTTTTTGCCACGTTTAAACATTGCCTCTGGTCAATAAAGGTACCTTAATTTTATTTACCTCTGTATGCTGCTTTTACAATCTGGAAAATTAATGACTCCTTGTGTGTAATTTCAGCAACCCCAGTTGGTTGTGACTAATTTTTTCCTTGGAGCAGAGCCATCAGATAACATTGTTAAATGAAAGTGGTCATCTTTTCTAGCTCTGAGCTTGCTAGGAAAAATTTGAATGTGACTAGCACACTAGAACCTAAAAAAATTGCCCCTATAATGCTGTAACCTAAAAAAAAAACTCTTTAGCACTAGAAGCTAAAAAAAGAACGCAGCCTAAGAGAAGTGACTGGGGGCTGGTTGGTGCTACAGTCTCTGTCTGGGGTAGAAATTTGCTTAGTCTCTTCCAGAAGAATGCCTTTTCTGCTCAGGCGTTTCCCAAAGAGGTTGCAGGTTTAGGCAAACCCTTCTTGGGCCTCCATCCTTAGACCATATTCTCTAGCCATACAATAATTTGCTATTTCTGAACTTGGGGGAACCATCTTCTCATGGCAATGGACTTCTTTTCAGATTGTTGCTATGGCCTGCATCAATCTTGCTTCCAAAATTGAAGAAGCGCCTCGTCGCATAAGAGATGTGATCAATGTTTTCCACCATTTGCGCCAGTTGAGAGCTAAAAGGTAAGGTCAACTTCATTTTTAGTATCTTTAGTTCTCACTATATAATACAATTCAGTGGCAGAGGTTCTGATTAGGTAGGCTGACTTCGTTAGTTTGAGATGGTGATTTCTGGATTGTGTATAGGCAGTAGAAGTTTTGCCCCTGATATCATAGGTGTAAATTTTGTTCTTTGATGTGCTAATGTGACTTAGCAGTCAGGTTACATCAACTGAGTGGATCATGAAGCTAATTTAAGGAAGTTTTAGGTTTGAGCTGGCAATGTTAATTCTTCCGGTTTATTTACTATTCCTTACATGTAGAAAAATTTAATTTATAGTGACTTTTAATGAGATATTAACTCAGTTGGAAGTAATGGTTGGGTCTTGATGGACCACTCCCTTGTTGATGTTACAAAATACACATTAGCTGTCCTAAAAGTTGTTTCAAAGGGTTTCTGAAATCTAATAATTTTCAAGTTTTTAATGGTGTGTTGGGAAGCTGACAGCATGGTTTGGTTTACAGCATGTATCTTAATGGTATCTTCAAGGTTATAAAGAAAGTAATCCTGGAAGCCATGTTGACGTAGAATTACAGGAACAACACTTTTATCTTATAGCATGATTGCAAATCGGATGACTGTCAATTTTGTGTGTTTTGTGATTGTTGTAGAGTCGTCCCAGTTGTGGATACACCCAGCTTTTAGATACAAAACAGCTTATACTAGAGGTTGTCTTAAAGAAGAGGCTAAATAAATATTTAAACTTACAGAAGTATTTGAATTTTAGTGTAGCTTTTAAAACATATGTTTAAGTTTGTTTTTTTTATTGCTTCTGCTTACCTAGAGTATTGTTGTCTGAAGCTGTCTTTTCAGCAGTTGGGATAGGCTTGCTTTCGGTGATCTTTTAACAATCTAGCAAAACTTCCAAGGACTCATTTCTCTCTACCTTAACAATACCCAAAATTCAACATACAAGTTTGTGTTCTGAAGCTTAGAGCATATCAAGTCAAAAGTTATTTATTTGCTATACAAAAAATTATATTGTATTCAATGTCTAGACTAGCAAGGTATATAGGCATTATTTTTGCTTATTTTCTTTTGAAGTAAAAATACATTCAGCCTCACTTGAAACAGTTAATATCTTGATTTCAAACTAAGTATCTTTTGCCAGCCAGGATAAGACCCAAGTTGTATGGGTGGCAGTTGAACAGCTCCCAGTTTTTTAATAAACAAAAATCTTTCTGTTAAAAATTATGCCAAATATGCACATGCCCTATAGATAGTGATGTGACATTCGAACAGATATGCATTATTGGCTTTACTCTTAACTAACAAAGTATTATTTGGAAACTCCAAAACAAAGCCATATGAAATCTTAATTGTTTGTATGCAGGTTCTTTTTTTTAAACAGGATGTAAGCATTTTTCTATGCGTGTTACAATTTTACAAATAAATCAGTTGTACATGTTATTAACTTTAGCTCTTTTTTCCCTTGCAACCGACTATACAGCGACCAGCTACATTTACCAAAGCCTGGGTGATGTGGAGTGGTTCATAGAGATGAAGCTGTCGTCATGGCAACAGTGAGTGAAGTATCGAAAATCCCCAAGGAGAAGCCAGTGCTCTGAGAATAGGTCACTGGAATCGGGGGACTGACAGGTTGGCCATTGGTGAACCGTTTGGAAGAACTCCTGTATCTTGTGTTAAGCTTTTATCTTTGCTGTCCAGGTTTTTGAAAGCTAGTTAAATGTGTGTTAGAATTTTGTTTAGCAAATCTAGGAATGTTATGTATGAGTTATATCTTGTTACTCTTTAATGATACATTTTCTTATGAAGTGTTCATAGTGAAATCCTCACTCTAATGTCAGTTTAGCAGTTAACTAAAATTGCAAGTTTACTATTAAATGATCAGCATTCATAGAAGAAAATGATTCACTGAATGAAATTCTTCTACAGGATGCTTCAAGGACCAAATTTTTAATCATTTAAAAGCTATTATCCATTCAGTGATAGCCCCAGACATGCAAACTTGTACTTAAGAACATACTTAGTATTATCAATAAGGACATTTCATGCTAGCATTGTTGAGTTTTTTCACAAACTGCAAATTTGTGCATCAGTTGCTTGCTTTAATATAGCAGTTACAAATTATAAAGTATGGAGGGTTTGTTTTAAATCTCTTTGCATTTAACAAGACTTAAGTTAGTAAAGGAATAATTTGTCTTGTTGATTTCAGTGATTCATAAAAATGGCTAATTTTCTTAGGATACAACCCAGAGATATTTCTGTTTGCTTTGGAATAGTACAATTGTGAAAAAATGGACATGAAAATAATTAGTAATTTTAGCCCTCGCGCAAAGAGAGACTCCGACAAATGAGTATTCCCATTTGTCTTAAAAAGTGAAATGTAATGGGGGGATCTTTGGCTCTGCAGGATGTTTGTGGGTATTCTAGTACTCCATGTATGTGTTTTCCTATATTGTTAGTTTTTTAAAACAAAAATTGGCATCAGTGAATATCTCACAAGTGCATTTTGCTCTTTTGTACTTGTATTCTGTGTTGCTATGCATTGCACATGAAGCTGCCTGTAAACCTCACAAACATGATCTTAAACCACATGCTGCAGATAAAACCACTACAGTAATTAGAATTGGTCATCCATTTTGAGCAGTTAAATGGGATTGAGAATGGAGTAATGATCTGTGTATGACTTACTAAACTCATGCTTATAATCAAAGCTATTTATATTAATAGCTTGATCCTAGTCTAGTGCATATTGTTCCCACAAATCCATGCTTGCTGTTCTGTGTTTCCACACACCTGATGCAAGGCACTTAAGTGACAATACACCATTTTTCACAAAAATCTATTAACTAAATACAGTTTGTCAAAGACCTTGATGCTTATGTCCACCTGGCTTCCCTTATGGAACACAAAGTAGTGCACATGAGGTTCCCAGACAGGTACTGAGCACATCAAGACCTGCTCAGCAGACTGTGACCAATTAGAATAGCAAAAATAAGTTAGAAGAAATGCCAAGGGTACTCCTTGCTCTTAAGTGGTAAGAGTAACCTGAAAACCACCCTCTTCCATGATTGACATGAGTGCTGCAACTTGCTACCATTTGACATTAGTTCAATTTTAAAACTAAGTTACTGCATGGAGTCTTACACAAAACAGGATTACTAAGAGACTTGCAGTTTAATCCATGTATGTGTACCTATACCACCAAGAGTGGGCTTTATTTCTAATGTTGTGTGCACTTAAGAGTGAACTCCTTTGAACTTGGAGAGTGACTTCTGAGTAGCCTTGCATAGGATGGGAATGTTAGGTAATTATCACCAACATAATGAGAAATGATGGGTTCTAGCTTGCATTAATCTGCCACTTTTTCAAGCTGATGGCTTTATGGCTAGGTGTTGGGCTGCTGCTGTTCCATCACTGAGCACATCAGCAAAAATATTTACACAACTTCTTGTTTTCTTAGGCTATTGTTCTTCAGTATTGGTCTTATTTTTGTATTTTAGAATTGTAAATGTTGCAATTCTATTGCAACTTTATACTGTAATACACTGATATAGCTGTCTTCAGTGCCGATGCAATGTCATGTATGTTCATTTGTGAGCATAGGATCAGGTGTAATTTTTTTGTCAGTATGCATGTACGTATTTAATTATTTTTAACAGTATAGTGAAGCCTGACTATGCATACCTTGGAATAACATGTTTGGGCTGCTATCTAGATAGCATAAACCAGGAGTGGCCAATCCATGACACGTGTGCACTTTCAGAGTGGCACTGACAAAGTTACTTGTCATGGCTGCACTGGCTGACACAGGAATCCATGGCTGTTAGCACACAGCACTGTGTTAGCACACAGCACTGCTTCCTGCTCGAGGCCTTGAAAGGGAGCAGTAAAGGCCCGAACAGGGCAAAGATAGCAGAGTGAAGGCTCAGTAGATTGCACAGGCTGGCAGAACTACCTGAGCAGGTTCAAAGTGGGTCAAAATACAGTGGAGTGGCACATTCAAGATTATGTACATAAAATGTGACCTGCGGCCTGCTGGGGGTTGGCCACTGCTGGTGTAAACACTAATGTGGCGTTTTGATCTTTTTGAGATGCGTGCCACATTATAACACCTAATATCTAACTGGTTAAGCAGAGCAAAGCCTAAACACCCTGCTGCTGCTTAACCATTATGGCAATGCAAGAATTCTAGATTTTGTGGTTACAATGATTGAAGTCTACCACTAAATTGATACTTTGTATAAACAAGATGGGTATGTCCGGTGTCTTAAAATCCTCTTACGTGAACATTACTAAATTTTTTCGAAGTCTCTGGTTGAGTCTGGTATTTTATCTTGAGATTTGACTTATAGAATATTTCTTTGCCCATTCTTGAGATTGTGCCTTTTTCCCCTTAAGCTGTTTTTCATAAAAGCAAACTTTTTACTAGCTTTCAGTTTTTTGTGGAGCAAGTTATCAAAGCTCTACAATGCTGAGGTCTAAGTTGAATTAAATGCATACTTTGATTTGTGAATATCTGCCAGTCTTTTCAAACTGCATTGTAATTGTGAATATGAGGGCAACTTAAATTGGTGGATGTGGCATAGAAACTTTTAGCCTGCCCTATAATGCTTTTAGAGAAGTCATTCTCAACCATTTTTTGGCTCCCCGTAGGAGCTCTTCTTAGGGTTCCAGGACCCCTGTCAAACAAGAATACAACACAAGCAGATCATAAAATCATTTATTATTTTCAGTTTTCAGTCTGTGGCCCCCTTCAAATGTGCTAGGGGGCACCCCAAGGAACCATATAACTCCCATTAAGAATGGCTGCTTTAGAGCGATCTATCTAGGTTAGTTCTGTTCCACTGCAGTATCCTCTGAAGAATAAGCTTCAGTAGAGCTAAGCTATCTTCAGTGCAGTAATGCTAGAGTTTTCGGGTTTTAGATCAGACTGTACCTTGAGGTAGGTTCACATTTGGTTTTCTCCTTGATTCAGTTAAATGAAGGGACAGAATTCAGGTGATGGTGCAGCTGTAGGAAAAGTGCTACATAAACAGTTTATGAGAAGTGCATATAAGAGAGAATTTGAAGTATCTTCCTAACCTGTAATTGTCCTCTTTGGCCCTCCGATGAATGAAATATTCTTTTTCCAGCACCTCTTAAGCTTTGTATTTAGTCAACTACTGTTATGAATGTCAAATATAAATAGAATGCAGGATTGCAGTAGAAAAGGTTAAGATCCTAACTTGTTATTGGGCATGCTAAAACTGTTGCCTTGCACAGTTTAGATAGCAGCTTTGGTTGCATTTTTGACAAAGTATGAAAGAGCATACATGTTTATACTAGCTGCAAGCAACATAAAAACAGAATTATACTGTGCATTTAAATTTTTCATTTGTGGTATTTAGTTTTTTTAACTGATGGCTATCAGTGGAGTAGTCCAGATAACTTTGGGCACAATCCTAACCAACTTTTCAGCACTGGCTTAGCTGTACCAGTGGGGCATATGCTGCATCCTGCAGTTGGGGGGCAGTCATGGAGGCCCCCTCAAGGTAAGGCAATGTTTGTTCCCTTAACCTCAGAATTGCATTGCCCTTATGTCAGTGCTGGAAATTGGGTTAGGATTGCAGCCTTTGTTTCACTGGCAAATGAGTTGCTGCATACCGCTTCCATGTAGAATGGAACAGGCCTTTTTTTGAAGAGATTAGGAAATAGAGGGAAAATGTTGCAGTAATTTAAATGGTATAATATTTGTCTTTTTTAAAAAGCCTTTTTTGAAAAGTGACTCTAAACCATACATAATATTTTGCTGTTCCTCATGCGTAACACACTTACTTTACAGATGCTGAAGCGGACGGTGTTACTTGGATGATGAATACACTATTATTCCTTTTCAGATAATGGAATCTTCTTGAAAAAGAATGTTGAAGTGTCTTAAGATTCAGCATTGTAGATCAACTGTACTTTTAGATGGCATGAAGTGAAACATCTTTAGTTGTCCTGTTTTGAATGTTGGCAGGAAACAGGATAACCTTTTTTCTTCCAAGTTAACATAGATGTAGGTGGTAAATTAGTTTAACTTGGACAGCACAAGATTAAAGCTTAAACCTGTTTGCAGGAGTTTAAAATCTGGTTTCTGTTGCCATTAGTTGGTTGGAAGGGAAAACAGAGAAGCCTCTGTCTTCAGTATGCAAAACAGTCTTGACTCTATTTCTTACAAACTATAGGACTCCAAGCCCATTGATACTTGATCAGAACTACATAAACACCAAAAATCAAGTAATCAAAGCAGAAAGGAGGGTGCTGAAGGAATTGGGATTTTGTGTTCATGTCAAGCATCCACATAAGGTGAGTTTGTGTTAAATTTTCTCTCCAATATTGAACTGCACGTAATATCTTGATGGTGAGGAGAATGGTTTAAAAAAAAATTAAGAGCCCAGGTATCATAGTTACGTTAATTGTATAACATAAATTTGTATATCAGAGAGGAGGGTAACATATATCATTGTGAGCTGTGTGTTGGGGTGGGTTTTGATTTGGGAATAAGATGAAGATTTATACTATATGTTGGCTTACTCTCGGGAGGGAGTGGAGCATGTTTCAAAATATTTAAGTGTGGTTTTTTAGTTGGTTTCTGTGTTTTTTCCCCTTCAGATCATTTTTATGTACTTGCAAGTCTTAGAATGTGAACGTAATCAAACCCTCGTCCAGACAGCCTGGTAAGTTGTTCTCTTATGTCTTTCCTAGCCAGGAAAATAGTAGCAGAAAAAAACAAGCTTGATGTCCCATATGCCAAAATGAACTGTAAGTTAAATACCTTGCAAAGTATGTGTTAAGTGCTTGTTTTCTGCTTACTATTTTCATGGCTGTCATAACACATTTTCTTGGAGAACTCAATTTAACTTTGTTCTTTTTTCTACTCTTTAATTAAAGGGTAGTCCCTGATGGTAAGTCATAGAACTCTGCCCTCTGCACCACAGCTCATGACCTGAGGATGGCCTGATTTGGCTGCCTCTCTCTCCAGCCAATCCAGTGCAAGCTCTCAGCCGAGATTTACTGAAGTGGTCCATATCCATCTGGCAGCATCTTCTAGTTCTGTCGGGGTGTCAAAAGGATTTGTATATTTGCTTCGAGAAGTACCTGTTCAACATACATGTCATGAATGTATATTTGTTTACCTAGTTATTGTAGTTATGTGACATGACCTATTGACATAAACTGGATGGACTATAGTTCTAGCCAGCATGAATTTTTAACTTTTTTTTAAACTTAGATTTTAACTTTTTGTGTGTGTGCATGCAGAAGGTTTGCACATACCTAATATCTACTGTTTCTGTATTGAGCATAGCTTCTACATCCCTCCCTCTTATGTTCAGAAATGAAATCTTATTTACTAAATTTGAAGATACCAGTTTTGAAAACACCATATTGAATGGTAAAGAATGCTTTTATTTTGTTAGAACACAACTCTACAGTCTGTGTTTGTGGTTGCCTTACTTAATTGTTACGCAGTTTGCAGATACTTGTGAGTTCCCAGAGGCTGCAACCCTGGACATGTAAGTGGTAAAGTCCAGAGTATGATCCGGCCACGATTCTGCTCTTTGCAGTTCCATTTGAGAACAAGTATGGGCACAAATTAGCCATAAAAGTGCTGAAATTTAGCTGGATCATGCCTTCTAGATCTTGTGTTACACCGTATCATGACAGTATGTTTAGTCACTGGAGGATGGTACTACAAACATGCTGTAGAACATAACGGTTAAGCCTCATAGAATAAAATCGCCTTTTAAGTGTATGTTAAATTGTGTGCAGTTACATTTTTTACATATATAACATTTTTTGATTCAATTAAATCTTAGTTTGGACACTTCATAAATATTCACAAACTCCATCATAGTTTTAAAGCCACAGTGTTGACTTGCACCTCAGTGTGGCAATGGACTTGAATACCAAGTAAAACTCAGCTTGTGCTTTGTGGGGGTTAGAGAGATGAACAGAGCCTGTTTGTTGCAGTGGTTGAAGGGCATTTGAGGCATTTTGTCTTTTTAAGGCATAATGTCTGACGCATCAGAGTCTAAATTACTGGACTGAGGAAGAAAAAATAATGAAGTAGATTGAGTCTCCAACTTCATGTGTGTGACTTTATAGCAAGGCTTAGAATGTGTCATGTATAAATTTGTTTTTCAGGAATTACATGAACGACAGTCTTCGAACCAATGTGTTTGTTAGATTTCAACCAGAGACTATAGCCTGTGCTTGTATCTACCTTGCTGCTAGAGCTCTTCAGGTAAGTGTTTTTTCCCTCTGTTCCCAATGGTAGAGCTTTCATTTCTAAAGGTCCTTAATGAAGTTGCTTAAATTCAATTACCCTTTCTGCAATATTCTCTCTTCTAGATTCCTTTGCCTAACCGTCCTCATTGGTTTTTGCTTTTTGGCACTACTGAAGAAGAGATTCAGGAGATATGCTTAACAACACTTAAGCTCTATACTAGAAAAAAGGTAACTTTCATAATAGGCATGGCTTGCATTGGGGCAAAAACTCTATGCATGTGTGTATGTATATATTTATATAAAAAATAAAAGAAATGTATTTATCTGAAAGACATAATGTACAGTGGTGCCTCGCATAACGAAATTAATCCGTTCCGCGGATCCTTTCGTTATGCGAATTTTTCGTTTTGCGAATCGCGTTTTCCCATAGGAATGCATTGAAATTTAATTAATGCGTTCCTATGGGCAAAAAAGGTCAAAACGAAGTCAAATTTGGTTTACAAAGTGTTTATTACATGCTCTTTAAAGGCATACGTACTGTACAGAGGATTTCTAAAATTTGAAGCATACACAAAATTTTTAATTTTTTAAAAAATTTGTTATGCGAAGCACGGACCTAAAAAGTTTTCGTTATGCGAAGCACGGCCAGAAACTTTCATTATGCGAGTTACCAAACTCAATCGAAAAACTCTTTCATTATGCGAGTTTTTCGGTGCTCGGGGCATTCGTTATGCGAGGCACCACTGTACTCTGGTCTTGCATGTTCTAACTCCTGAACTCTTCACATCTGCTTGCAGCCTAACTATGAGTTACTTGATAAGGAAGTAGAGAAGAGAAAAATGGCGCTACAGGAAGCTAAACTTAAAGCAAAAGGATTAAACCCTGATGGAACTCCAGCTCTTTCAACACTGGGAGGCTTTTCACCTGCTTCTAAGCCTTGTAAGCTTTCTGTGACTAGTCCATTTCTCTGTTATGACTGTTCATTTAATGCATCAAATACCTAATTTCTGCCCAGCCCACAGGTGCATACATTTGGTCCCTGTTGCTTATATGCAGCATTGGGCAGGAATGGCTTAAACAAGTTGATTAAGGACTTGTTTATATAACCATGGATTGTTTCAAAGAGTGAGGTTGGAGTGGTTACCCTAAATCTTAAAGACCTCTAGGCAATTTTTAACTGAAATGGATATCTTTATGCTGTGTCTGGTCTTTTATCTTGATATGAAGCCAAGCAGGAGTCTCTGAGCATCTAGAGCAGTGGTTCCCAAAGTCATAGGGACTGTTATGCCCTTCATACGTATGGGGCTCCACACAGTCTCTTCTTTCTGGTTTGGTGGGCTGCCATTGCATGAGATCTCACACGAATAGCACACAATCCTACACAATGTTGGCCAGGTGACCTAGGAAGAAGAGGTCACGTAGCACACACTTTGGGAACTTCTGATCTAGGTGCTTAAAACAACCTTTCTATACTAAACTGTACCAAGGATAGCCAACGAGTGAAGGATATATGCCACAAGTTGAGTACTCTGCAAGGATTTGTGGTACACGTGGATAAGAGTCGGTGGTTGGCTTGTCTGTAGCATAGTTAGGCCTGCCTTCCTCTTCTGTACTTACCCTTTGCTCAGTAAACAAATTGTTGGTCAGGGCATAGGATTCCAGTGTGATGTTCTTGGGTGACTTGAATTAGACTCTTATTCCACTATTTTGTTTTGGTGCTTGACCTGGAAAATCTTTAATAGTGCTTTTTCATGTTAAGAGTTTTAGCATTGCTTTTTTGTTAGGAAGAGTAATCTACCGTAAAGTGTCTTAACCGCTTCTGTAACTCACAGTGGATTAGTTTTAAATGATATGGGGAAGACCAATTTTCTGTCCAGGTGTTAAAAGAAATACAATAGGAGTAGATTATAGAATGCTTAGGTAAGAAACTACAAGATAGTATTATAGATGAGTAGGTGAGATTAAATGTAATGTTGTTGTTGTAATACCCAATAGTCATTTGATGCCACTTACAATAATGATTTCAATTCATAGCCTCTCCAAGAGAAATGAAAACAGAAGAAAAATCTCCAGTATGCATCAATGCAAAAACTATCAAAAAAGAACCAGAAGAAAGACAGGTTGTTTCCAAGAGCCCTTACAATGGGTAGGTAACATTCTTCTGCAGTAGAATGCAGGCCTTTGCAATTCAGTTTGAGCTGTATGTCATTGTGTGTCCATGCCATTGATCTGTTTTTTTGTTTGTTTTTTTTAAGTATGAGAAAAGAGAGCAAGAGAAGTAGAAGCAGCAGAAGTGCTAGTAGATCAAAATCGCGAACCAAGTCACGATCCAGATCTCATTCTCCACGGAGGCAGTAAGTATTAATTGTTAACTTATAATTGAAAAATATTCTGTGCTTCTCTAGGTTGATTTTTAAGAGAACAAGACTATTCACAATATGATTGTGAGTTAGGGATTTTGACTTCTAATATGAAAAGAGAGCTTGGGGCAGATGTTCATTGTGAAAGGTGCTGGACGTACCTTGAAATAGCTCAGTTGGGCATGTTATAACCTCTTAAAACCCTATTGCAGAAGTAGTGGTGGTCCTAGATTATGAATATACAAATCTAAATCTGGAATTGGTGGCCTACTTACTGCAGGACCAGTACATATGAATATTGAATATTGTTCTGAAGGTTTTTCCATAAATATGGCAGTGGGGACTTACGCTGAGTGGACAGTAGTAATTTGTGATAGCTTTATGTACAAAAGTAAGATAACACAGGAGGAGATTTTAGGAGTGGAGGGTATAATAAGTACTCCTTTTGTCAATTGACTAAATATTATAGGAGTGGCTTAAATGCTGGGGTGTGATTCTGTTTAACAGGTTTAAGTCATAATTTTAGCTCAGTATGTGCTTGTAGTAAGTCTAACAATTTCAGTGTATCTCTTCATATTTTAAGTTATAATAATAGGCGGAGTCTCTCGGGAACCTACAGCTCAAGGTCCAGAAGCAGATCACGGAGTCACAGTGGCAGTCCTCGGAGACATCATAATCACGGGTCGCCGCACCTAAAACCCAAGCACAGCAGAGAAGAGTTAAAAGGTGCAAATAGACATAGTCACAAAAGGAAAAAGTCTCGTTCACGTTCTCAGAGCAAATCCCGGGACCATTCAGATGTTGTCAAGAAACACAGGCATGAGAGGGGACACCACAGGGACAGACGGGAAAGGTCTCGTTCATTTGAGAGATCTCATAAGGGCAAGCACCGCAGTGGCAGCCGTTCAGGACATAGCAGGCATAGGCGCTGATTGTGGTGTAAACTGCCTTTTAGTTTTGCTTGCATATTATATAATGTATGGGACTGTTTGAAACTTGAAAAGAAGTCAATTAGGATTTAATTTGAAACCCAACACCTCTTCAATATGTAGGACATTATTTTTCTTTTGAAGAACTGTGTTGAATTTTTGCACATGATATACCTTAGCAGTATCAAACTGATTTAAAATAATCATCAGGTTAAATTGTATGTGTTAGAGTTCTGTATGAATATGAAAACTGGAGAATTTGTTTCTGTACAAATGTACCTTATTTTTATACAAATATATTGCAGACACTTCTATTTAAGTATAGTTATTTGTTTAAAATAATGGTGAATACTTTTCTTACACTGGTTTTAGTCTGCATGTGTAAATTTTTTACAAAAAATAAATATACAATTGTTTTTACTACATTACAGAATACCTCATTAAACTATTTTATGCCAAAATCAGAAACTTTCATAACAACTTGATTTTACTAGTATTTTCCCCTTTCTTCTATTCCAAAAATGTTGGAGACCATTGAAACAGAAAAGTGAATTTGAATTGAGAAGACATTAATATTGGGATAAAAGGTCATTAGAATCTTACTTCAAATGGACAAGAAGTATTCTTTTCCTTGCCCCCTCCTCTGAAAACTTTAGTGTCTCGAAAGTTGGCTATGGTAATTTGCAGTATAATTAGAAATTGAAAATCTTGCATTAAAAAAATGTGTACTTGGCCAAATTCATGGTAAGGGAGAAAAAAAAATATTTAACTTCCAAAAGGATACTAAATTTTGAAAAGGGCTAGCAGAGGGTGAGGGTCTCAGTGCGTGAATACTTTTCTGTGAAAGAATAAAGCAGAATTGTATCAACTTTAACCTTGAAGATCTACATTGTATATAGCTCCATATTAATCTTCTGTTGGCTAGAAGCTTTTGCTCCTTTTCAGTCCAAACATGTTTTCAGCAGTGAATTGGAAAAAGGTGTTGCCACTTCGGTTGCTTGCCTAGGTCATTTGTCCTCCACAAGAGACCTTGGCTTTGCCTTGTAGAAGCAGTCACTTCCAGCACTCTGATCCAGCTTGGCAGAGTATAGAAATGTACCCTATAGGCATACCTCATGTTTTCTCAGAACAAAGCCTGACAGGTCTTGTTTTCCTGATTCTATATTTCCTAGGAGGAATTAAGTACTAAAGAAAACTAAGGTTTTCAAGCACTAGTTCATTGTTTTGCAGCAAAAATAACACATATAGGTACTGGTGAGGATGTGCTCTTGCCATAAAACGTAACAATTGACAAAAGTGAATTTGATTCAAGTAGTCAAACTACTTTTAAAATGGAACTAGACAAACTCCTGTGCAGGTTTTGACCATCCTTGAGGAACCTAGTATCTGTATGAGGATTCAGTTGGTCTTTGGAGCTGGCTGGGGAGATCTGCAATGCCTTTCTGTTATAGGTTATAATACAGGGTGCTGTTTTTAGAATGTTTTTAGTACAGGCCCAGCCTATTTATACACGGATTTTTTAATACACAGATTTAACTCAACACGAATGGCCACTGCAAATGTGAAGGAACGTGGTGATCCCTGGAGAAGGGGGAAAATGAACCCCTTTAAAATCAGTTTAAAAAACTAAACAGTCCTTTAACAATAGCTTCCTTAATGAGAGGGGGGGGCAGCTGACTGACAATCCCATCAATCTTTACCTCTCCAGGCGACCCCTCCCTTCCCCCTGAGAAAGGTGATCTCTTTGCATTGGTGAAGGGAGGGACTGAGTGAGGAGTCTTGGAGGAGTACTTGGAGGAGTACTGATTGATGGATTGTTTTCTTAATGACTTAGAGTCAAAAGGTCAAGGTTGTTTTTAAATCACAGGAGCAAAGAAACTTTGTTTTTTAAATGTATTTGCCATCCATGGCATTTAAATGCCATCCATGTGAGTGCTTGGAATAGAACCCACGCAAATAATGAGTCTCAACCTGTAGGCCTTGTAGTGGTGAGTTTTAGGTTTTGTACAATAGTTATTTTGAAGACTTGTCATGTATTGTGAAGAAAGATGCTGTAGAAGTACTTACTGCTATTCTGTGGCCATTTCTGATAGCCCCAAGTTGACATTATAAGACGGGTCTCCAATCCCCGGCCCAGGGGCCAGATGCGGCCTCCAGCAAGCCTTTTTCTGGCCTGCAGCCAACCTCTTGTCCCTTGAAAGCCTCTGGCCCACCCAACTGAGCATGACCAGAACTGCTCTGATTGTGTCTGGAGGGTGTTCTGAGGGCCAGAGAGGTTGAATAAATGGGCCCATTCATTCATTCACTCATCTAAGTTCCATCTCTATTTAAATTTTTTCCCCTGCCCTCCACACCACGTCAGATATTTGATGTGGCCCTCTGGCCAAAAAGTTTAGAGACCCCGTTACAAGAAACCACTGGCTGCCTGAAATCTATGGCCTATGTCCACTATTGGGAAGGGCTGAATTAACCATTGTGGAAGAAAAGTAAGAGATTCTTTCCAGGTCAGCAGCCACAAGGCTGCTATTAGATTACAGAGTTTTAAAAGTGATTAGTGCATATGGTGAAGCTGAGAAATGTTGTGTACAAAGTAATATAAAACTATGTCAGGAAATCCAATGTGTTCCAACATTTTTAAAAGTAAGTTGGTAGCTCTGGCTGCAGCACTAAGTTCAAAAACAAGATAAAAATACTACAGGGTTAGACAGCTAGCAAACAAGCACTCCATCAGATGGCTTCTTTTCCAGGTGACTGTTTTTAGATGGTTAGATGACAACAATGAGGTGGCGCTATCTCCTATGGTTAGAATAGGCATACAAAATACACATTTTGGACAAGAAACATGTTTCTTCAAAATAAACATTAGTAAAGTCACCCATTTCTGATTTAATTTTTGCTGGGGAATTAAAGTCAGTTAAGGAAAACTAACTGAATATGGTGCTGTTTGCATCCATTGAAATTAAGAACCTAATTCCCACTAATTGTTTCAGTTACTGAACCCTTTTTCCTATGAGCCTTGACTTCTACCTCCACATCTCCTGCTGGTGTTGTGATAGGTTTAATAAGTACTGTCGTTAGCCTCCTGTTTGACAGCAATTGCTTTATAAGCAAAGTGACCTCAATTGGGAAAGATTAAGTCATCCTATGATAATGGCAATGAATGCTCCTGTAAATCGAGCAGAGCTGTATAGCTCATGTAGTAAATGCCTTTGACCACAGGAACATAGCAAGGAGTCTTGTCTGATGAACTGCAGAAACTAAATGTATGTGCTGCCTTTGCTGTTCAACCATAGGGTGAAGAATAGAAACATGTCAGCTGATTCCTGACTAACAGGTAATGCTGAAATCAGTGAGCAGAGCTATAGATGTGCATATCGACTAACGAGTTCACTTTGGTTCAGCAATTTGCCACTAGATGACAGTGCTTGATAGGAACCTCTGGAAAATTTCTGGCTATGGACCATATGGGGTGTTGGACAAAACAAATAGTACATATGTTTTTCTATGACAAATTCCTATATGCATTTGTCTCAGAGAGAAATGAATATGCTTGTGAAAGTCCATAATGTGTGAGCTTTCCAGGAGGCTCTGGCCAGCCACTATTGAGGACAAAAGAATGATGGTACGGGGCAGTTCTTGTACAGTGTCAGCTAGTCTATTAGGGGAGTTTGTTAATGAGGATCCAGCCACATTGTCATCTCCAGGATTAACTACAGTGATTGGCAGCAACCCACCTGGTTTTCAGAGAGGTATTTTCCATCTTTAACCCATTTCTGCCCAGCCCATAGAGGTACACATTTGGTCCCTGTTGTATATATGCAACCTTGGGCAGAAATGGCTTAACTAGCAATGCCAGGATTTGAACCATATTCTAGAATGATATTGAACGTAGTGTTTGTGTGTGTCCTACAATTTAGCATAAAAGCAACAGCAAGAATCGTATTTGAACCAAATCAGCAACAATGCTGAGCTACATTGACCAAGTCACATTACCACAGATGAACTTAGAATTGCTCATTCTTGGGGGAAAGCCTGCTCAGCTGGCAGATAAAAAAAAAAGCCAGCCAGCTTTGAAAGAACCAGCAGTTCAGAAAGGAGGGATTAGGAAACCTCAGGGGTGACTGATTTGTCAGTAGGTTCCCTGCTGCAGCTTTGTATTTGTTTTTAGCCATGACAGTTCCCATCTGATAAACCATTATAACTCCTATTTGTGTGTTTTTTAAATTAAAATTACATATCTCACTTTTCAACAGGGGTTCAGTTTTCAGATCAGGGCACTTTCATATA
The DNA here is from genome assembly GCF_035046505.1 of Tiliqua scincoides. NCBI lineage: Eukaryota > Metazoa > Chordata > Lepidosauria > Squamata > Scincidae > Tiliqua > Tiliqua scincoides. The sequence continues at coordinate 217,581,484 of NC_089823.1, read as the reverse complement.
TACATCCATACAAAAGCTGGATGGCCAAAGAGTGAAGATCAGTCCGAATACCTACAGGGTGGCCACAAAAACCCTATGCGTGAGATTGGTTGGCTTGGGATTTACTGTAAGCCTGCGTATGGGCTTTGTCCACCCTGTACAGATTCCAGGATGGAGGACAAAGGCATGTCTTCTCAGAGCCAAAGGGCCCATTTGACTTAATTTTGCTATGTAGGTTATTTAGTCCAGTATTTATCACCTTTCTCATAGATTCAAGGTCGCTTACATAAGCAAGCTGACCATAACCCCATTTTCCAATGGGTTTTTTCAAGTATTGTTCTGTAAGAGGGACAAATAGAACTCTTCAGTTCTCCAGGTGTTTCTCTTCATAGTGCAATCATCATCCTGGCTTGCCAGCTCTTGCGCTTCCAAGCTTTTACAGGCAGTTGCAAATCAAGCCTCAGAACAGTTCTCAAGATGTTATATGTTTCTTGCCAGCTGACTCCTCTGCGTTCCTTCACATTCCTCTACAGCAGGGGTATCCAAAGTTTTTGGCAAGAGGGCCACATCATCTCTCTGACGTTGTGTTGGATGCAGGGGTGCGGAATTAATTTTAATTTTAATTTTGAATAAATTTACATAAGTTTACATAAATGAATATATTAAAGATGAACTTATAGGAATGAATGAAGGTCTTGCAATAGCTCAAGGCCTATAAAAGGCCTTGCACAAAGCAAGGCTGGCCTTTCCTTTGCTGCCGGTACTGCATCACAGACATAAAAAAACAAGCAGTGGAGGGAGCCCTCATCCCACAGCTCACGCAAGAGGTCAAACTGTCGCCCTCACGCTGAGAGCAGTTGCGTTGGGCCAGTGTGGGCTTCAACAAATCTCCAGGGGGCTAGAGGCTCATTTGAGGGTTTCGTGAGGGCCGCGTTGAGAGGCCTCAAGGGCTGCAAGTGGCCCCAGGGCTGAGGTTTGGGCACCCCTGCTCTACAGTGTTTTCAACCTCCTGTTGGTTTCCCATCCAAGGCAGCAAATCTTGCTTAGCATTTTTTATGCAAGTTGACAGCTCTTGATTATAAGAGGTGTAAAAGAGTATCCACAGCAAATGCTTTTAAATACACATTTGCCTTTTTGTGGCAGATTAATCTTGAAGATATATCTTGCTCCCTAAACTCTGAAATAATACCTGCAACACCATTTAGTCACATCAGAATGTGGCAAACAAGTGTTTTAGCCATCCTGTATTTTGCAAAGCAGGTTTGCATGATAGCTACCAGAATGGACAGGGTGCTGGATTTCCTGAAAGAATGATTCAAAAGCTCATATTAGTCACTTCAATCCACAGTTCAAATAACTGAGTATGTTTCAGTCTGCCATGGCTTTTGGAGGACAGAATGGCAAATCTGACAATGCAAACTGTTTCTGGGGATGTCCGTGGATCACTGACTTGTTGGGTCCCCTCACAGTTCTCTCTGCTCCCTCGATCCAGGCAAGACAAACAGCAAGTGCAAATCAGAGTAGAGAACTGTAACCTGATGAACCTTATACAAAAGACAGGGAGAGGAAATAATCATCACATAGAATTCTGCAGTGGCACACAAAGCTGGAAAGAGACCGGAGAGTTGGCATGGATAGAAGGAAAAGACCCCTAAATGTCCTGCCACCCTGTTTTTAATGAAGCTGTAGTTAAGGAAACAAATTCTTCTCACCACTTTGTAGAAAAGACATCGCTTTAAGCACAGTATCAGTCTTGCCAGCAGCAAAATGCGATGCGGTTAGCATTCGTTACATAGTGTACCTTTTTAAAAGGTACATGGAAGGGTACCGGACAGAGACATCACACAAAGACTTTAAAAGGAAGTTGCCTAGAACACAAACTTCTTTTTTCCCAGACGTTTTCAAAGTTCATCTAATGCTGTGTGTTTGGGGTGGGGAGAGAGTAGTTCAGGGTGAACATTTTAGCATGTTCTCTGCGGTTACTGTTTTAGGTCACCATCTTCTTTGTCCAGAGATGGGTTCTTGAACAGCCGGTTCAAGGGTGCTGTCTTGAACTCACAGGCCTGCAGTGGTCAAAGAGAAATTGCTGATAATTGCAGGGTCTCAAGTTTCATTTTGACACTTTTCTTGTCTTTTGGATTTAACCTGAAGTTTTCACACCTTCGGCAAGATTGTAATACATTGGGGGACAAGCAACAAGTTTCCCAGTGCACTGGAAAGCTGGTACTTGAACCAGAATGTTTCAAGCCTAGGAAGAATTGGAATAATTTTTTTTTTTTAAACTATCAGCATGACTTGTTAGAGGGGCCAGGCGTGAATGGTTGAGCACCTGCCTTTTATACAAAAGACCCTAGGTTCCATCCCTGCTATTTCCAGGTAGGGCAAGGAAAGACCCTTGCCCAAAAGCCTGGAGAACCACTGCAAGCCAGGGCAACCAGACCTACAGTAATGTAGATGGGCCAATATTCTGACATAGGAGGAGGCAGCTTCTTACAGTCCTACTTAATCTTAGTAATACAATACTTGTACATGATGTTGGCATAAGAACTTAAGCAAAAGCTTTGTTCCCTGAAAACCAGGGCCTAGTGCTCAGCCATGGAACATCTTCCCAGGGACAAATTTTAGTCCTTGAATCTGTGAAGTACAAATGCAACTGAGCATTTCCTGCATAAACACAACTAAACTCCACACAACTGTGAGTTGTGTAAGCATATAAGCTGGGGGGGAAAAAAAAAATCCTTGGCTCAAACCTCACCTCTGCCATGATGACCACGCCAGGTGGTCTTTAGGCCCCGGGATTTTCTCACTGTCCTGATCTTCACTATAGCATAGGATAGAACTATACGAGCCCCCTTCTCAGGTTTCTGTGGCAAAGATTACCTTCCAATGCATGCTCTGAAGACACAAAATATCATACTCTTGCTGAATTAAACTTGCTAGGTTTGGCCAGTGTCTGGAGGGGAGCACTACCTTGAGTTCTGGGGGGGGGGGGGAAGAATGGTTGAAATTAGACAAATGTAAGCAATATGGTGAACAGACGTCTTTCTTATCTCAAGTTGATTACACAGGCCTACAAAACTGAGGGTCAGAAAAGTTTTCCCCAAACTTTATGGTGGTTTGATATGAATTTGGGGTGCTGATTCAAAAAATGGCATCCGTTTTGCCCTATCATGTCTAGTTTGGGAGACACGGCATAGCCTCTTTAGTGAACGGTTCAAGCAGCTTCCTCCATTTTTTGCCATTTTTTGAATCAGCGCCCCAAATATACCCAGGAATTAGTGAAACGTTTTAAGGAAGCAAAATGTTTGTTGGCCTGTGTTATCCAAGTAAGCATTCCTGAACTTGATTAGAGATGGTGGGTTGCATCAGTCCCTGTCCCAACTACCTGCCGAATCAGTGTCGCAGCAGGCCAATCTTTCTTCTGAGTTGCTTTTCGCTAACGCAGCCTCCTTGCATCATGTCGCTGATTCTCCTTATGCTCAACAATTTCAGTGCAATGTGAGTTCCGTGGGGATAAAGCAGACTGTGACAAAATTAAGCCAAGGACTCTCAATCCTTGTGTAATTCTGAGTCCTGATCTGTAGGTGGCAGTTTTGCAAAGCACTGATGGGTTCAGTCCTGCCTTTCCCTTTGCAGATGACACATAAAAGTTCTGCTTGAGGTCATATGTCAAGCAAAGACAACTTAATGAACCCTTTTTTAGCATAAAAGATGAAGCAGTAGATGATGCTGTGGTACATGCATACCAAAAGTCCCCAGTTTAGTTCCTGACTAACAAAGACCTTTGCAAGTCAGTGGAACATCCACGTGACATAAGTATGTTGCAGCAGACACTAAAATATAAGGGTACTGGGCAATCAGTTACCAGGCACGAATCGTTCTCCCTCTAGGAAGTGACAGAAGAGATGGTGCTGCTGTCTTGTGGTCTTAGGCACAGTGAATTGACTGTACATTGTCCCCTTAAGTATAACCCTCCCTCCAGCATCCTCCTTTCCTTGACCTGGGTGAAAAGTGCCACTGCAGGCCTGTGTTCAGAGCCTTGCCAGGAAGCTGTATATAAACCTGTGAACAAAGTTTTTGGTCTGCCAAGTCCTTTGCAATCTTCTTATTTCTGCCTGCAGCCAAAAAACAGGAAGTTTATTGATTTACCAGTGGACCACCATACATGGACTCCTGGACGGTGATCAGCTTGGCAGGCCACCAGCTGTGCAGCCTACAGCCAGCCCCAAATCAAGTTGGCTGCAATGAGAGAATGAGACAAATTAATGGATGATGATTCTATTTCTGGTTTTAAACCATGACGGCTATGTGGCATAGCGACATGAAAATCACCTGCCTACACCCGGACCAAGCCCATGACCGAGAAAAATGGCGACTCCAATCCAGAATAGCACACCCCACCAACCTACGGGACAAAACTGAAAAAGAAGAAGACGATATGGAACTGACAGAGGCAGTAGTCCTCTGAATGCCAACTACTGGGATGGGCAGTATATGCCTTGTGTGGCTTGTGCAGGCTCCCCAGAGCCCTCTGGTTGGCCACTTTGGTCTGATCCAGCAGGGCTCTTATAGTCTAATGTTGGCCACACCAGTTCTTCCTCTCTGCACAGCTAACGTTCTTGCTGCTCATTGTCCTGACCCCCCTTATTGCATATAAAGGTATTAGCTTCAGCACAACTTCTCTTATTTATTGTATTCAACTGTACTTATTGCTTTAATAGGTGCAGTGCCTGTTTTCCTCCTTGCTGTGTGTGCCAGTTGCTAGTATCTATTTCATTTGCACCTAAAACTGGAACATACCATTCAGAGTCAGATGCAAACAGATCGTGTGCAGCTGATAGTGACCTCATTTGCAACAGCAGGGACATTGCAGAAGTTTTCTGCTGATGTTCATTTCGGAGGGACTATCACTTGGCTTGACAATGTCAGGGATAAACGGTGATTGCAGAATGAACACCCCACACAGCTTGTACTTGGGCAATCTCCTTAGCTTCACAGTGTCCTTAGAGTTGCCTCATACATGGCATTTTTTGCTTATATGGAAACAATTTCTTTACAGGGGAAAAAAAAAACTGCTCATGCTGTCATACATGAAACATGGTGCAATTTGTTTTATACACATGGGCTGCTTGACCTCTTCAACTCATAGGAAAAGATCGCTTTATTATTTTTGGCAGTGCCATCACGAAAAGTATTGACCAGAGGAAAATAATGGACAAGGTTTAACACCATCCTGAAATTTATCGTGCCACTATGCACTAAATATCCATTTTTCAACAAATTGAATTTTGGGGTGTGATGATGATTCATTTGTTCCATTTGGTTAAGAATGCTCCAGTATTCCAAACACATTTCTATCCATCTATTAAGAAAACAGAAATCTACTTTGAAACAGGACTCTCTTGACAGACTGGCACGCTTTATTCCTAGCAAACTATAAAGTTCCCTACATTCCTCCTTCCTTCCTTAAGTAAGAAATTGTTGCCTACAAAGGGTATAAAGAAGTCTACATTATGAGGACATGCTGATGTTCTACTCCTATTTGCCATAAATGGGTGGTTTTTTTCTGTTGCCCTTTAATCACTGGTACATCCAGTTTCCAGAGATTTTGTGGCATTTCAGGACATACCATAATCTTCTCCATCTCACCCCTGAAGGGCTACTATGATGAAAGCCACCAACGCCAGATCAGTAGGGAAGGGCTATATGGTTCTATTGCAGAGCTCATATTTTGCAGAGAGAAGGTCTGAGGTTCAAGCCCATCTGTTTCCAATTAGGGGTGAGAGGAGTATAGACTAATAATAACAACAACAACAACTTTATTTTTTTTACCCCTCCTTTCTCCCCGAAGGGACTCAAGGCGGCTTACAACAGGTTAAAACAGATTAAAAACATAATTTAAAACAAATAAAAACATATTAACACATTTCATAAAAACAGCAGTCAGATAAAAAATAGTCCGGTAAAAAGAGCATAGAGCAGCAGCAAATCATAAAAGAATCAGGCCTGTAAAAAATATAAAAGATGTTAAAAAGGCCAAGAACTCAGAAGGCTTGTTTAAACAGAAAGGTTTTCAGGCCTTGCCGAAAAGTCTCAAGAGAGGGAGCCATTCTTAAGTCAAGGGGAAGGGAGTTCCATAGCGCTGGTGCCACTACTAAGAAGGCCCTATTTCTTGCCATCGCCCCACGTACCTCCCTAGGCAGCAGTTAGGGATGATGGTCCGATTCTGAGTTTCATATGTTCCTGTTCAGGGAATAGGTAATTCCACAGACCTGAAACCAATTCATCATTTGTGCATACCTTTAGAGTTCAACTAGTTTAGATTGCAGACATTTGGGATACAAGACAATGACTAGGAAAAACCAGGAAATGGATCTTTGGTGAAGATCCACTTCCTGCTTTTGGGAAGAGGGTGGGTCTTTGGTGAAGAAGCATCACAGACCAAGGTTACCTATTCTAATTATGCAAGGATAAAGAGCACTGAGTTTCAGGGGCAGTGGTGATAACGGAATTATCCCTGGTCAAAGAAGGGTCTCAAAGACAGAGAGCCAGGACCATGAGGCAAGTCTTAGCATGCAACGAGGCTGTAGCCGGACCATAGCTGGGCAAGCAAGCAAAGCTGCCTTTATGAGTGGGCGAAGGGTAGGACATTTAGAGAAAGAGAAGTGGCCCACCAACTTGGCTAACCAGTCTGCACTGGTTCAGCAGCTTCACTTATATCTGGGAGGGAGAAGAGAAGGGGTAGAAAGGAGAGGGGGTGCATCTGGGCTGATCCTGGGCTCTGGTTAGCACGGCGATTCTCAGATGGGGGCTGGAATGAGGCTTACTTGATGCGGCACCAACTTGATGCGGATCCAAAGGGTGGCAAGGCATGGAGAGCCAAGGAAATAACCAATGATTCAGGAACAAAGAACCATCAAAGAACAAAATGGCCACAGGAATGAACAGCACAAGGCTATAAAGTCAAGGGTTTTTATAGGCTTTTGCACCATAGAATCCTGTAGAATTCTATGCAGTTGATTCATCTAGAGGATTCTCTCCTGCTAGTAGAGGACACCTGCTAGGTCCTGCCTTTGTTTTCCCACCCAATTGTGGGTGCAATTGCTTGCTCCTAGATTGAGCTTAATCATGAGATTGGCAAGGTGACCATTGGAGCTGTGAAAACTTCCCTTTGTTTTACAAAAGCTGCTTTTCCTAAACTCAGGAGTCCTTGGGAGGTGGGTACAGACACAAAACCCTGGATATGCTGTTCCAGCAGGATGTAGGACTGGTAGGCTTCATCTACATTTTGGAGGCATGAAAACACCTGAATTTCAGGAGAGAACAAATCTCCCTTCAAATTTGGAGCAATGAACTCCATGGATCAGTTAAGGAAAGGGGGTGGTAGTTACATGATTCAGTGAAACATGTGGCTTTCCTGGCCTGTGGATCTGTGGCCTTCTGCCATCAGTCCTGTAAATAACCATATTACTGGTCTGGCTCTTTGCTGTCCAGGTAGGCAAATACCAAGCACTAAGTACACATGTAAAAACATAAGAAGAGCCCCGCCGGATCAGGCCAAAGGCTTCTTGTAGTCCCGCTTCCTGTATTTCACAGAGGCCTACCAGATTCCTCAGGGAACATACAACAAGAAACCTGCATCTTGGCACCCCTCCCTTGCACCTGGCCTTCAAAGGTAGCCTACTTCTAAAAACAGGAGGTTGCACATACCCATCATGGCTTGTAACCTGTGATGAACTTTTCATCCAGAAATTTGTCTAAGCCCCTTTTAAAGGCATATAGGCCAGCTGTCATCACCATATCCTGTGGCAAGGAGTTGCACAGACTAATTACACTCTGGGTATAGAAATATTTTCTTTTGTCTGCCATAACTCTCCCAACACTCAATTGTAGTGGATGTCCCCTTGTTCTGGTGTTATGTGAGAGACAAAAGAGCATCCCTCTATCCACTGCATAATTTTGTACATTTCAATCATGTTCCCCCTCAGGCGCTCTTTTTTTCCCCTAGACTGAAGAGCCCCAAACGCTGTAGCCTTTCCTCATAAGGGAGGTGCCCCAGCTCAGTAATCATGTTGGTGATTTTGGTGAATCATTTCGGACATCTCGATTAAAAGAAATAAACAAGAATAAGTTATTGATTGAGACAGCAAGCTAAGACAGATACACTTCTCCTCCTTCTACACCATTACCCCCTCTCATGAAGGGAATGAAGCAAGGAGTGGTTGTCTCTCTCCACTCACCCCACTTCCTGCTTCAAAAAATACATGTATTTTCAATCCATGGTGGCTTGAATCTGCAGGTGCAGAACTTGCAGATTTGGTGAGCCTACTTTGTTACCACAACCACTTGGATGCTTTGTTAATGTGCTGTAATTTTGGGTAGGTAGGTAAATATTTCTTGGGGGGGGGGATGGTGAGTACAGCAGTTTCCTGTCTTATGTAAGCCTCAGTTTCCGTTTTATGTACAGTCAGCTCTCTTTATGTGAGAATTCGCTTACCTGCAAATTTGCTTATCCACGAGGGGCAGACTTACCACTTACCTTTCATTATCCGTGACACTGTTCTCGTTATCTGTGAATACTGTGCTGGTGCATTCAGGGCAGGGGGGGCTTGGCACAGCTATGAGCAGGTAGGCAAGAAGGCAAGAGAGGTTGTGGGAGAAAGAAGAGGAGGAGAAGAGACAGTGGCCTCCTCTCAAGCAGAAGGCAGCACTGGTACAATGCAGTGGGGAGAGGAAGAGTATACAGTATATGTCTGACAGGGTGAAGAAACCCCCTGCTGAACTCTGAGACCTCGTTGCTGGGTCAACGAGTTGAGGGACAGCTAGCATGGAGGAGGAAGAATCAGAAGTTGGATGCTGATAAGCTCCACACGCTTTCACCAATAGACCTCAAATTAAGATTCAGGTTCATAAAGTTCATAGAGCGTATGGTGAAGAGAGTCTCCTGGAACCTAAGCCCATTTTTCCCATAGGCTCAATGATTCCGCATCCGCTAATTTGATATCCATGAGGTTTTCCAGGAACTTTACCCTAGCGCAGTGGTTCTCACACATTTAGTACCGGGACCCAATTTTTTAGAATGAGAATCTGTCAGGACCCACTGGAAGTGGTCATGACCAGAAGTGACATCATCAAGCAGCAAAACTTTAACAATCATAGGCTGCAACCCTACCCACACTTACCCATGAGTCAGTACCATTTACTATCATTGTTAAAAGAATAAACATAGTAGCTTGTTAAAAGTATAGTTCTGTAACATTTCCCCAAATGCAGTCACATACCATGGCAGCATCAAGTCTAATATATTAAAAATAAAATATTGAAATGAATGGGGACCCACCTGAAATTGGCTCATGACCCACCTAGTGGGTCCTGACCCACAGTTTGAGAAACACTGCCCTAGCCGATAATGAGAACTGACTATAAGTATGAGCTGCTCTGTGGGGAGGGGCCAGAGGAGCCAGCTGCACTCGACACTCTGAAAACAACTGAACACTCACCAACTCTGTAAGCGGGAACTGGGAGGAGCTCAACGCTCTGTACACAAAGCAGGAAATGCAAATGAGCTCGGGGACACTCTCAGCACGTGCCAGGTGTCCTCTTTTGTCTAAAGAGCCCACAGGGAGGAAGAGGTTAAAAAAATCACTGTGTTCTGATCCTTGCAGTACAGCAATCTGGTCTCTTGCCTTCCCAGTGGATCTTGCTCCTTCCTCCATGTGGCCTATTTAAACAAAAGAGTAAACAGAGAGCATACTGGGAGCAATGCATATACTATGCTATATTAAAATACTATGCATTTTCTGTTCCCTTTACAGATTGGCGAGCACGGGAGGCTCTTTTTGCTCTTCCCAGTTCCGACTTCTGTAAAAATCGACTGAACATAAGAACAGCCCCGCTGAATCAGGCCATAGGCCCATCTAGTCCAGCTTCCTGTATCTCATAGCGGCCCCACCAAATGCCCCAGGGAGCACACCAGATAACAAGAGACCTGCATCCTGGTGCCCTCCCTTGCATCTGGCATTCTGACATAACCCATTTCTAAAAATCAGGAGGCTGCACATACACATCATGGCTTGTACCCCGTAATGAATTTTTCCTCCAGAAACTTGTCCAATCCCCTTTTAAAGGCATCTAGGCCAGATGCCATCACCACATGCTGTGGCAAGGAGTTCCACAGACCAACTACATGCTCAGTAAAGAAATATTTTCTTATGTCTGTCCTAACTCTCCCAACGCTCAATTTCAGTGGATGTCCCCTGGTTCTGGTGTTATGTGAGAGTGTAAAAAGTGTAGAGCCCCTTTATGGCTCGGGCCGGGGTATTTGAGGGACCGCCTCCTTCCTTACAATCCTGCCCATACTCTTAGATCATCTGGGGGGGCCCTTTTGACTGAGCTGCCACCAAGAGATGTGAGAGGGGCAGCGGCCAGGAAGAGGGCCTTCTCGGTGGTGGCCCCCGAACTTTGGAATACCCTCCCCTTAGAATTGAGAACTGCTCCCTCTTTGCTAATATTTCGGCGTGAACTGAAGACCTTTTTTATTTCAAAAAGCTTTTAACTGTTGACGGGCAGGCTGGCTTTCTTTCTCCTTTTATATTAGAATCCACGGGGTTTGTTTTTTAGATTTTAATTATTTGAAAACAGTTTTAATTATTGTTTTTAATTGTTAATTTTGTATTTTTTAATTGTTGTAGGCTGCCTTGTGTGCCCATGGGGCAAAAAGGCGGGATAATAATAATAATAATAATAATAATAATAATAATAATAATAATAATAATAATAATAATAAAGAGCATCTCTCTATCCACTTTATCCTTCCCGAGCATAATTTTGTATGTCTCAATCATGTCCCCCCTCAGGTGTCTCTTTTCTAGGCTGAAGAGGCCCCAATCGCCATAGCCTTTCCTCATAAGGAAGGTGCCCCAGCCCCGTAATAATCTTAGTCGCTCTGTTTTGCACCTTTTCCATTTCCACTATAATCCTTTTTGAGGTGTGGCAACCAGAACTGGACGCAATACTCCAGGTGTGGCCTTACCATCGATTTGACTTCCATAAGAGGATCTGGAACAGAACACTTAAATAAGCCGGGGTGTACCTGTTAAATTTTTAACTGTTAAAGGTTGGAGAGTACATGTTCTGTCTCTTATCTATCTAATATTTGTCTGGCTGGGTTTGCTATCATTCTAGAAGACAACAGCCTTCTTCAGCACTACAGACCTGGCCAATTGCTGAATGACCTAAATGGTCAGGAGTTCACCATTTCCTGTAGCTCCTGGCTCTTTGAGTCAGCTGCCAGGAGGCTTACCGAAACAGTACAGTATGTCATTGGCCGTGAGGAGGGTGGCAGAGTGCGTTTTGCTCTGTGCTAGTCAGTCATGTCACGGCTCAGCAGCCAGGGCACCGTCACTCACCGTTCTTGGCAGCGGCTACTGAGGGAAGCGTTCTTACCCATTGCAAAGTCTAATTGCAAACATAAAAGTGCTTCCGCTACAAGTTCACGGCATTCAATTTATTGTCACTGAACCAATGAACAAATAGAGCACATGCTAAGTCTGCCTCCTCAGGCTCCAGTGAGCCAGGCTGGAAGATGGTTAGTAGACTGACAGTGCAATCCTAGGAATTTCTACTCAGAAGTAAGCCCCATTGTGTTCAGTGGGGCTTACTCCCAGGAATGTGTGTATAGGATTGTCGTCTAAGAGGTGCTCATCTCATAACATGAACTTGGCAGGCGATTTCTGCAGTGAAAGTGATTTGAAATGGAAACAATTCCAAAAATCAAACTTGAGTTAGGGAACAGACACTCTTAGAGCAGCAGGACTGCTCTAGTCTAACTATGGACCAGTCTAAATGTACAGGGTTTCAGTATCTGCAAATTGGGTCTGCCAGCCCCCCTGTGCCCTCCATATGCTCCCTCCATAGGCGAGTTGAGCTGGGCTCCAGAGGGTCTTCTGAGGCCTGCAGAAGCCGCATGCAACCGTCTGCAGTTGCTTTGGGCCTCAGAATGGCAGAAAACAGCGAAAAATCACTGCTTCCGATTTTCAAGCAAAAACCAGATGTAACATTTTAAATGCCTCATAAGGCAGTGGTTCTCACACATTTTGTACTGGGACCCACTTTTTATAATGAGAATCTGTCGGGACCCACCAGAAGTGATGTCATGCCCGGAAGTGTCATCATCAAGCAGGAAAATTTTTAACAATCCTAGGTTGCAATCCTACCCACACTTAGCCAGGAGTAAGTCCCATTGACTATATCATTGGTAAAAGAATATACATAGTAGCTTGATAAAAGTACAAGTCTGTAACATGTCCCCCAATGCAATCACATACCATAGTAGCATCAAGTCTAATATATTAAAAAATAAAATATTGAAATGAATGGGGATCCACCTGAAATCGGCTTGCGACCCACCTAGTGGGTCCAGACCCACCGTTTGAGAAACACTGTTATAAGGCATTGGGAGGCCTGGGGAAGTCCCAGAGGGGTTCCTGGTTATCCGCAGTTTCACTTAACCACAGGGGGTTCCGGACGGAATCCTCTCAGATACCAGGACACACCTGTACCTTTGTTTTACCCCCAAAGTTGAACTTTGTTGGGGAAAAAATTTCTGCTGCTTTGAAGCAGGTGGTTTGCAGTACTGATTATCTTGTCTCTCGTGATTTTTCCATGAAACCCCCTGCCCCCCACTGGTGTACCTGGGTGGGATTGGCAGGTGCAAGTGCTCCCAGGCAGCATGGATTAGGGGGGTTGTTGCACCCCCCCAGCTGTGCCACCCCAAGGGCCACTTGCACCCATTGCTTCCGCGTCTAGAGGCTTTCTGAGAGCAGGCCTCCCCAACCTTCAGAATACCTTCTTAGGCCTAAAGAGGGCTTTAAAACATTACTTCTGGTTTTCTCCAAATTCCGGAAGTGATGTTCTAAGACCTTCTGGAGGCCTTAGATGGCCATCTGAGGGCCAGAGAGAGCACACCTCAAAATGCCTCAGAACATCTCCAGACATAGAAGCAACGGAGGTCATGCAACTGGATATCATGCTTCCAGGCTTGCCCCAGGGCAGCACAGTGGCCAGGACCACCACAGAAACCCCCTCCCCCATTTCAGAGCACATTTAAAAACACATACACATGCAGAGGGAGAGAGAGTTTTCATAGGGTGACAAATGAACAGATTAAACACATGGATGTTCACATGAAAATATTCACATCCAGACTTTAAAAAAAATTAAAAAAATAAAGCAGACTGCTTGAAGCATAGTGAGAGGAGCCAGGTCGATGACCAAAGCACTCTTTGATCTGCTGATAATTATTGGCACTAGTGTCAGCTGCAAAGCCATGTGCAGGCCTCGTTTTAGATCAGGCCAGGTTAGCGCCCAATAGCACCACTCTCCGTTCTGCCAGTCCCACCACCTGCACATTCCTTAACTGGCTCCTTCTTTCACTCGAGCTTGAATCAATGCAGGAAATGCAGAGCACATTGGGATTTCTCCCAACATGTTCCTTATTTCCCATTGCTTAAGGAGCCCATACGGAGAAGGTGCAATCTTGCTCATTCTTCCACTGAAACAGCCCGGAGGTAGAGGGAGATGAGGGAGCCAGATTGCTGTGCTCCAAAACTGGAACGCAGCAATTTCACACCTTCCTCCGCATGGGGCCTTTAAAGGAAGCAGGAAATGCTCGGACTTTGGAAGGGATCCCAGAGTGTGCCACATTTCCTGCTTTAATTAAAGAGCCCATACAGAGGAAGGGGCCAGTAAAGAGGCCAGTACCACCAAGGGCAGTGGAGTGGGGGGACGACGACAGTAGGTTCCTGTTGGCTGCCCCATCCACTCCCCCCAATCAGCCTCCCGATTGCAATGGCATCATTTGCTTCATGAACGGGCCACCCCTGTTATACATGCAGCACAATGATATTGTAGAATCCTAAAGTGACACAGTGAGCCAGAGTGCCGCTGCAAAATGACAGTGTGGGGGTGCCATCTCTGAATGCTTTCCCATGCACAAAAAGAAATGTTCTGCAAATAATGTGCTGGCTTTCTTCTTGCCGGGAATATTTCACACAAGGGAGCATTAAAAAATATGATCCTCCTCTTGCGGTCTATCACCCCAGATATTGACCAGCTCACTCTGAACCCAAGCGCAGACCAGACGTCACCCCACAACTTTGGGAAGTTGTGTGATCAATCCTCATTTATTACATCTGCCTTCACCTTTGGAGAGCCACTTAATATCAGAGAAATCATAGTATGGAAGGAGATGAAGGTCCCTGAAGAGCCATATCGCCCATATGACACAAATCCTGAGCCTGAAGTAATATATATGCGTAAACACTTTCAACTTGCTCTACATTCAGTGAGAAAGCAGCTTATCAACACAGAGTGGCGTCCCACCTTACCTGGCTGTAAGGGAGGGGCTGGAGAGAGCATGCACAAATTAGTCACGCTTCCTGTTTATGTGTGGCAGGTGCAATGACTGAAAAGGAACTGGTTGGGGTGCGATGCAAGGCTCTGGGTGCGGAAGCATCTTCAACACCTACTTGAGAGTTGCAAATGGGTGGTAGACCACGTAGGATAAAACGGTCACTTGTCTGAGCACAAAATCTGCCAACAGGAAGGGGGCAGGAAAGGGCAGGGCCCAATCACAGTGGGTATGGCTGGAGCAAGGCAAAGAACCTGTGAAACTTTGTGGACCTAAGAAAGGTCACCACATTCCAAAGAGCTGCTATAGCTCATGACACAGGGCACTGGTGTAGCCAGAGGGAGGGTGGCCGTGGTAAGTCCTGCAGGCGCCACAACATGTAATGAAAGCAGCCCCCCCCCCACTTGCCATTGGAGTCATTTGACAGCAACTGTTACCCTGCACATGCCCAATCTCGTCTGATTGTGGAAGCTAAGCAGGGTCAGGCCTGGTTAGTACTTGGATGGGAGACCGCCTGGGAATACCGGGTGCTGTAGGCTTATACCATAGTCTTGAGACTGAAGGTTGCCAACCAACCATTTGGGGCAGTGACGGCAACACATGCACATTGCCATCACTGCCCCAAGTGGTTCGGATGGCAAGTGGGAGGGGCCGCATGCACAGTGCGTTGCAGTGCCTGCAGTACTTACAGCGCCACCCTCCCTGGCTATGTACTGATGCAGGGTTCCAGCTCCACCCCTGTGGTGTGAATCCAGCTGTGACTGTATATTCCGACAGATTTCTAAAGAAATGCTCAAGGATCATGAAGAAAGAATGCACGCAAAAGTAAATCTATCCCAATAGCAGTTGAAAAGCTACTTATGTCTGTAAACAGGTAGGCCATGTCAACCTCCAAGGATAAACATAGATTACCCCTCAGGAGAGTCACAGAGTCCAAAGAAACTGCCAGGGATCAGAGAGAACATGCACGGGCGAGAGAGAACAAAGAAGAGCAGATCAGATTAACCAACAGAAACGCCAGCATTTACAAAGCCTGCTTATGTGCTTTGAGAATGATGTATTCAGTCATAAGGGCTTGAACACGCTGCCTCTCAGAACAGAATGGCTACTGACCAGAGTCACAAATGAAAGAGAACAGAAGGAAAGAAACTCCCTGTGGTTGTTTGTTCCTCTTTCAGCACATTAATTTTCTGTGATACATTCCATCTGCTGTGGGGTGTGGCCAACCTGTTGTTTCTCAGATGAACCAAATCACTGCGTTAGAGCCTACGCTACACATTCAGCGTTTCCTAATTTCCTTTTAAAGTATGAGGATTTAAAAAAAAAAAAGAATAATCAATCACTTCTCTTCCATCCGCCTTATTGAGTTCAGTCTGGCTGGCAGGCACAGCACAGTAAGGGGGTAGAGTCCAGAGCTATTATAGGGTGAATTGTACCACATCAACCACCAGGAAGGAGATGCCATTTTTCAATATTCCTTTGTGTGGAATCAGCCCCTGCAAGTAGAAAGTTAGCTCAGCAGGGATAAACATTTTAGGCTAACTCCTTGCTGTGCTAGTTTTCTACTTGGTAGGAGGTTTTTGTCTTGCAAGGGAGCATACAGACTGCAGGTCAGAGATATACTGTATATATTCCAAAATGATATTGCTCCCCTTTAGCCTGTAGTGATACACTCCAATCTACTAGCTCATTCTGCTGTACATGGGTATTGCCCAGGCCATAGGGCCAAACTGGACGTGTGCATAAATGTTTGTGCATAAACGTGTGCATAAAGTTTGAGGGATATGTCCAGTCACAAGCCCCCTTTTTTTTTCCTCCCAGACAGTTGTGCGAGAAGGCGGATCTGGTCAAAAGATGGGTGTGCAGAGAAGGAAAGATCTATTCTGTCCTCTCATACCATTTTTAATTGATTGAAATTGCCACTTTGTCAGCAAATTGCCACTTTACGAGGGACCATTTTCAATATGAAAATAGCACATAAGGAAAGGATAGAGCTCCATATGCCACCCACTTCCAACCAGGTCC
This sequence comes from Tiliqua scincoides, assembly GCF_035046505.1. Taxonomy (NCBI): domain Eukaryota; kingdom Metazoa; phylum Chordata; class Lepidosauria; order Squamata; family Scincidae; genus Tiliqua; species Tiliqua scincoides. The sequence continues at coordinate 217,565,070 of NC_089823.1, read as the reverse complement.
CCCTCCAATGGGCTTTTGTTAAGGAAGAAAGTGCTTTCAGTGGGTAGCATACCTCGAGCACGCATTCTTCTGTGCATATCTAGTTTGGCCCTTCTCCATGACAAAAATCAGTTCCATTTCTCCAGTCTGCTTTCTCTTGCTACACAGAGAGAGTTATATTTAGATATAGTCACCTGGGCTGGGATAAGCAGAATAATCCTGTAATGAGTTCAGAGCTTTCTGTTATCTATGCAGGAGAACAGGACATAGGTAAAGAACTCTCAATGCTTTGAGCTTGGAGGGGCAGCAAAGAAATGCTACTTCGTTACTACTAAGGAAACACTTAAAATTATTTATCTCTAGATAACAGCCATGAGTATTTAAAGGGGGAGAGGAGCTGGGTGTTGGGAAGACCAGTCAGGAGAGAGAGAGGCGGGGGACAGACGGATGGGGAGGACACAAAATCCCAGGGCCCAGGCATCAAGGGGGGGCTGGGCCAGGGCAAAACAAAATACACAATACAAAGCAAATAAATTACAAAACAAATTTGGATGCCCAAATCTCAGCCTACCCAGGGCTATGTTTCCACTACAGCTTTAATCCACTTTCAGTGTGCTTCTGTTACCCGAGTGTATTCTGAAGACTGCAGTTTATTAAGGGGAGTTCTAACCGTTAAAACTATCAATTAAACACTTGTTTTTAAAACAGCTGATTTGTAGGAAAATTTAGGGACAGGAGCCTAATCAGGTGTTTTGGCCCGTTCTCAGCAGCCCTGGGTCCAGTCCTTCTCTTGCCTTTGCATTTCCTACTCTCACTCCCTAATACTTTGCTCCACTTACTGCCTTTGTTCCCCTGAGCTGGCCCAACCATGAGGCCAACTGAAGCAATTGCCTCAGGTAGTAGGTTGGTGTGTGTGTGTGTGGGGGGGGAGGTGCCCATCTCGACCCACCTACTTGCCTTCACTTCCTCTCCTTCTTTTTCTATTCCCTGAACTGAAAAGAACGAGAACAGGGAGGAAGAAGAAAGGTGGAGGGGAGTACTGAGAAGGGAGGAGTAAAGGTTGGCACATCGTCCAGGAAGGGGGTCACTACTTGGCATGCTATCTCAGGCTTCTAGAGGTTTTGGGCCAGCCCTGCTATTCTCTCACATTTACCCCACTTAAGATTCTGATGCCCCCCCACCCACCCAAAACCTTAGTTCAGTAGAAGAGAACCACTTGCCTCTCTTTTGACTCTTGACCCATTGCCTACCTCTCTCCTAGTGGAGAGGGGATCTTGAGAAGATGCAAATGTACCTGCTTACTTCTAAAATCAGGCTTGAGAACTGACACGATCAATTTTTCTGATTTTCTCTGAAAATATGAAAGGCCAAAGAGCAACACATGTGTAATGACAAGGGTTCAGCACAACTTATTTCTGGGGATAAGGAGCCACTCCAGTGGTTGGTGCAAAAGTAAAGACAGTATTGCGTTCTTGCTTCGGCAACCAGAGAAAGTTCAACTGAGGCTGCAACTGACAGTACCAATACATAGGTTTATTACTTCATCTGAATACGATTAAGCCTGATTGGGCCATGACAGTTGGTGTGGCTACATTTGCATTGTGAGGCTAGAGCCCACATATGAAACTGGAAGGAAAAAAAATAGTTGATTTGTACATGCACATACATGCATGCAGGCATGAGCAAAAAATAAGATTTTTTTTTTTTTGAAAGCTTGAAAGTTGTACTAATGAATATAACAAAAAGGAGATATGATCACTACATATATGAGACCTTTATTGGCATAGATAACAGAAATACAGAACAACAAACAAACATCCAGAACACACACACACACACACACACACACACACACACACACACACACACAATAAAATAAAACAATCATAATCATCCAATACCCCCTCCCCATTCACCATAATATAGCGGAAGACCCAGAATTCCGTCCTGCCAGAATCCCAGAAACAAAGTTGGCAACCTTGTCAAGTGAGTCAGTTTCCTCTATAGAAAGAAGAGTTTGTAATTTAAATGAATCCTCCCAACCCTGCATTTTGTTCAGCAGTGGAGCCAGATAGTTCTTACGAAGGGTATCATGCAGTGGGCAATAAAAAAATATATGATGTAATGTCTCCACACAATTCCTGTCACAGGTACATCTTCTTTCTGAGTAGGGAATGCCACTAAACCTGACCGCTAGCAGAGCTGATGGAAATGCATTGCATCTCGCAAGGGAGAATGCTCTGCGAGCCTGCGGGCACTGCAGATGATAAAAAAAAGAAGCTGGCTTCCCAAACCTGACTGGGATGTGCAGATGGAGAGGAGAGCAAATGGTGTTAGCTGCACAAAATAGCTCTTGACGCTCAATATCGAGCAATCTTTCCTTGATAGTCCTGTAGTCTTGTTCACCCAGTTAACATGTTGCCTATATATGCACAAACAGAGGAACACACAGCTCAATGCATACATGTTTTCTCAGAAGCAAGCTTTGCTGTGTTCAGTGGGGTTTACTTCCAGGTAAGTGTGCCTAGGATTGCAGCCTTAGGTTTGGATGCAATAGAGAAACTGTACTAATGATGTACTCATGGAAGACACAGGCAGCCCGATCCTAACCAGTGCTGATGCGGCAGGGCTGCTCGGTCTACGCTGTATCCCGCGCTGGAAAGGCACAGTCTAGAGGTCTCCTCGGGGTAAGCGAACATTTGTCCCCAAATGTCCCCTTACCCTGTGTACAGCCCCAACCTGCTCAATGGGGCTACTCAGATATGCACCTGTCAAATGGCCAGTGTAAGTCTGAGAAGCCCCATGTCAGGCTTTCAGGCCCAGGAGAGGAATAGGATTTCATGTGCACCACCACTTTTGATATCTCCCCTCCTGGGCCGATCTACCCCCATCTCCATTCTCTCCCGCTCCATTATACCCTCCTCCTGCCCTCTCCACCCTCCCCCAGACCCTATACTGCCCAGCGGGTATTTACCTGCTCCTTCAGGCAGTTTCCTGCCTTATGGCACATTTGCAATACCTCTACACCAGCACAGCAGTTGCTGCACCAGCATAAACAAAGAATAGGATTGTGCCATAATAGGTTTCTAAATAATTTTCCACTGTGACTAATATCTGAGCTCAGAGCTTCAATTGTACTGAAAGGGAGGAAGCATAGTCCTTAACTTTACAGAGGCCCTGCCATATCCCACTGATCTATCTTACTAAAAAGGACAATCAGCTAATGTCTGATATTACTCCCCTCTCTCTGTAGGTGTGCATGTGGCCTTTAAAAATAAACAAGTTGAGGCTCTTTTTTCTCCTTATCCTTTAGTTTCTCTATGACTAAGTGAAATATTTGCCATCAGTGTGAATTATTATGTCAATAAAGATTGAGACATTTTAATGAGAGATTTCCTGTGAAATTATAGCAGTCGTTCGATGCCAGTTTTCTGAAGAAAACATATTTTTTTCAGCTGATAAATCACATGCCTTTGGAATTGGTTGATTATTTTTTGAGACCAAAAGGAGTAACAAAAATGGAGAGATTTACGCCTCTGAAGCTTTCACTGGAATAATTTCAGGTTAGGAAATTACATGAGTCCCACGAGTAGTCTCAATGAACATGGGGTGTGAGTATTTTTCGCATGGGACACACTGGATTCATATAATTTCCTACATGGAAATAACTTCTATATTGGAAGTCAATATTCTTATGGGAAGATATGGGATTGGCACGATCTTTGCTGTCAATTACCAAATAATCAGTGCATGAAATTATGGGGAAATGGGTGGAAGAGCCCTAATAAAATCTACACTCCCAGTTCAACTCACACCAGTTTAATCATGTGATACCTCATGTAGCCTTCTAATGAGGCTGGAGCAAAAGGTAAGAGGGCTGGGCCCCTTCCTCCCCCTCTAATAATTAGAGCACAATAAAGTGCATAAAAATTCCTGATCCAGGAAGTCAGTACTAGGACAAGTGCTGAGCCTTGTTTTTCCACTAGGTTTCTATTACCAGCCCAGCTCTGCCCAAATCTGATGACTGGTGAAGTTCATTTTTAGGAGTGTGCATTCATTTTGCAACAAATGGGAAAATGAACCAAATGGGGCCCATTTAGTTCATTTGTAACAGAAAGAACAGGGACCCTAACAAATGCGTCTTAACTGTATTCTGTTTCAGAAGTCTATTAATTTCCATATTCTTTCCAAGGGTGTCAAACATAAGGCCCGCAGGCCAAATGCGGGACCCTGGAAGCAATTTATCCAGTTCCTATTATAATTGGGCTCTCGCAGCATGATAATTGGGCTCTCTCTCTCTCTCTCTCTCCCTCTCGTATCTTGAAAACATGAACTAGATTTGCACCTTTTCTCTTCTGCAGTTTGCAGCTAATGAGTTTCTATGTGAGAACAAAGTGCTTATTTCTGACCATCCTCTGCTTAATGATGTCACTTTCTGCTTAATGATGTCACCTCCAGCCCTCATCAGGCAGCATGAATGCTAACTTCGGGCCTCTGTAGGAAATGAGTTTCACATTCTGGAATTAAACAATGCCTGCTTTTACTTTAGCGTCTGTCACTTCCTATGGTGAGGAAAGAAGTTGCAATTCACAGCTGCCTCCTGGAGCACACCCTCTTGAACACACAGTTGACACCACAGCATCATCTCAAGGCAGCATGGGTCAAAAATGACTACGTTGTGGAAAAGCTGCCACAGTCCTGGCCACCAGTTTTTTTTCACAGCAGCTGCCACTTTCCCAAGAGAATGAAGCATCCCACTGCAGTATGGGTATTTAAAACAGTGCCACAACCAGGAGGTGACTGCATTACAGCTCCTGAAACTTAGCCAGGTAGTAACAAAAAATAAGTAAAACAACAGGATTAAAACACACGCGCACACACACACACAGAGAGAGAGAGAGAGAGAGAGAGAGAACAAATGGGGGTTCCAAAACTAATCAAAATCCCAGTAGATCCAGAAATAAATGGCACAGGACCCAAATGATTCAGGAATGAATGAACATATATGTAATGAAAGTAAATGGAGTTCTGAATAGGATTTTTTAAAATGTTCCAACCACTAGCTCATTCTGATAACATATTACAGGAGAATTATGCTTTCCTGGCATCCTATTACAGGTGTGCATCACTTATCAAGAGAATATGTTCTCCTATCCCTGTTGTTATGTGATTAAGGGCGCAATCCAAACCTGTGCTGGAGAAGGCAAGCCAGGAGGCTTGCGCTGCATCCAACGCAGGTTTGTTGGGTGCAGCAGCTCAGCCATGGGCAAGGGGAAGCTCTACCCCTTACCTGAGTAAGGGCTGCACGCCCCTATGGGTCTCCTCAAACCTGCGCCACCTCTGGAGGTGGCGCAAGTCCAAGGAGAGTAGAGCAGCTGGAAGCCGCTCCATTCCCTCCGGGGACGGGGGTTGGGATCTGGCATAACCACCGGGTCCCAGCCCCGCCCCAGGCTGCCCGTGCGCCCGCCCCTGGGGCCACCCATCGCCCGCCCTCCCCCGCCCAGAAATGCCCCCTCCTGCCCCCCACGCCCCCCCACGCCTACCTTTGCCACTTGCATCAGTGCGATAGCACCAACACAAGCGGTGGTGCAGGAGTCACCGTGAAGGCTTCTGCCTGCCTCCGTGCGTTGGTGCATCTGAATGCACCGATGCGGCTCCCAGCCACAGAGGCGCAAACGTGCTTTATGGCACATTTGCGACCCTCCTATGCCGGCCCAAGGGACTTGGGCCGGCATAAGGCGCATTGCGCCCTATGTCATTAAACGAACATTCAGCCCAATCTAGTGCCGTTTTCGAGTAAACAGACACTCCCTCCCTAGCTGGCTGCACTGGCTGCTGGAAGTAGATTGCCTCTTCTTTGCATTAAGAGCCTCTTTGTTGTGTAAACAGACACTCTGCTGTAGGCTGTGGGAGACCTGACTGCCTCATTAAGAGCCTCTTTGTTGTGCTTTGACCACCGTCATATATACAGTCTGTTGTTAAGCAACACACACCTGTACTTGAAAGAACATCCTCTTGGCTTTTGGGACTGGGCAATTGCAGAATACTATTGAGTACAATATGAAGAGAGCCATGGGTCTTGGCGGGCATGCAGAGTCATGGGGCAGTGATGCTGTGATGAGAGAAAAGGGGTCTTCCACATGTACCCACGTTGTCATATATCAGGCATGTCCAACAGGTAGATCGCAATCTACCTGTAGATCACGGAGGGGTCAGAGGTGGATCGCCAGCCCCACCTGGCTCCATCTCTCCAGCAGCTCACCCCGTCGCTAGGAGAGAGCTCGTGCCGGCAGGTCGTCTGCTAAGGGCTTGCCACCACTGCTGATCCTTTGCCTGTCTTTTTTCCCTGCCTGTGGGCATCTTGCCTGCGGGTGTATTGGGGCACTTGTTGTTTTCGTGCCAATAGTTTGTGGGTACCCCAAGGGGCCACCACCCGTGCCCCGCGACAAGACACCACAGGCCCGGCGTCACACCTGGTCTCCTGCCTTTCAGAATCACCCATTCCTGCCCCCGCCCCAACACCCCTTAGAAGTGTGTTATATACCGGGCGATATCCATTAACCCGGGCTTTAACTGAATACACTTACGTATTAGTTGTGTCGTGTGCTGGTCGTTGGTTGCTTTATAGTTCGCTTTCATTAAACGTTTTCAGGCAGACACAACAAAGTGTCAAGAATTTGGTGATTTTGGCGGGCTTTTCCAATTTTGTTCTAACTTGCCTATGCCTTCCTTCAAATTGGTTCAAACCACCGTGACTTTTGCTTGCCTCTGCAATTTTATTTCGCCTTGTCTTTGCATTGATTCTACACTGTGCGCAGAATTTATTAAATTGTGTGTGGTGGTATTTGAACTTGTTTGGCAGTATTTGATTTTATCTGGTTTCCTGGACAGGTGTTTGAGTTTTTTTGATGATTGTTTGGTGGTATTTGGTTATTGGTGCCAGCATGATGAATTCTTATTTTTACTTTTAGAACTGCATGTGTGATTTTGGCATCTCCAGTCCTTGTATTGCACATCATCCAGAGGTCTTCAGTTCCTGTTGATCTTTAATACTTTGGGACAGTGACAGTTTTGGACCAGATTCAGGCAGTGTTTATACTAACTTAGCAGATTTGGCCTTCTTACATCCAGCCACCCCAGTATAATGAAGATGAGTGTTCCAAAGAAGAGCAAAACCTACCACTTTCATGATGAATGGGAAATGGACTACTTCTTCATCATGGTGAAAGACAAGTGTTGTTGGCTAATTTGTAACGCCCTAGTATCCTTGCCCCGAAAGGGTAATCTGGAACATTATAAGGCTCTGCATAGCAATAAGTTTGATGCTGATTTTCCACCCAAAAGTGAAATTCGTAAACTGAAACTCAAAGAACTTAAATTGAAATTGGCTACTCAGCAACAGTTGATGGCGAAGCCAAGGTCACATTCGGTCAATGCAACCATAGCATCCTTCAAGGTCAGCAACCTGCTCGCAAAGAAATGCAAACCTTTCACTGAAGGGGAATTTGTAAAAGATTGTTTTCTTGAAACAGCTAACAATCTTTTTGAAGGATTTAAAAATAAGAAAGAGATCATAGCTGCTATTCAAGATGTACAATTGTCAAGAAGCACCGTCGTGTGGCGAATAGAAAAGGTGTGTGGAGACACAACTGAACAATTGTTGGAGGATGTTTCAAATTGTGTTGCTTTCTCACTCCAGCTGGGTGAATCTACAGACATAAGAGACATAGCCCAGTTACTAGTCTTTATCCGGATGGTTTTCTGAAGACTTCAGTGTTAAAGAAGAACTACAACTAGTACAGAACACGGCTGCTCGTGTGGTTGCCGGGGCACGTCGGTTTGACTCTGTCAAGCCGTTGCTCCGGCGGCTACACTGGTTGCCGGTTCTGTTCCGGGCCCAATTCAAGGTGCTAGATTTGACTTTTAAAGCCCTTTACGGCTTAGGTCCGGGGTATCTGACGGACCGCCTCCTTCCCTACAATCCGGCCCGTGCTCTTAGATCTTCTGGGGGGGCCCTTTTGACTGTGCCGCCACTAAGAGATGTGAGAGGGGTGGCGGTCAGGAAGAGGGCCTTCTCGGTGGTGGCCCCCGAACTGTGGAATACCCTCCCCTTAGAACTGAGAACTGCTCCCTCGTTGCTAACGTTTCGGCGTGGACTGAAGACCTTTTTATTTCAAAAAGCTTTTAACTGTTGACAGGCTGGCTGGCGTTCTTGCTTTTTTATAGGAAAATCCACGGGGTTTGTTTTGTTTTTAGCTTTTTAATCATTGTAAATTGTTTTTAACTGTTTTTCATGTTGTATTTTTAAATTGTTTGTTAGCCGCCTTGTGTGCCCGTTGGGCAAAAAGGCGGGGTACAAATTAATAAATAATAAATAATAATAATAACTACTTGGAATGATTTCTTTAAAAGGGAGAACTACCAGTCAGGAAATATTCAGTTCTTTCCATTCTCTTGTGACAAAGTGTAATCTTCCATTGCATAGACTTGTTTCCATCCCTACTGATGGAGCAAGAGCAATGACAGGTGAGGTTAACGGTTTCATAGCCCTCTGTAGACAGCATGACAACTTCCCAGGTTTCCTTTCTTACCACTGCATCAGTCACCAGCAAGTTTTGGTAAGCAAGAGACTCAATACAAAGACTGTCATGGACATCACTTTCAAAATTGTAAATTCAGTTCGCGGAAGATCACTTCAAAGACGGCTTTTCAATCTTACTCTTGATGAAGAGGCAGTGGAAATCATTTTGCACACAGATGTAAGGTGGCTAAGTAGGCACACATTTCTGCAAAGATTTCATGATTTGCTGAATGAAATAAGAAGTTTTTTGAAGGAGAGGGGAGATGATCAAGCAGAGTTGGAAGATGAGGAGTGGTTATGTGATCTGGCATTTCTTGCTGACTTTACAGGTGAACTAAGTGATATGAACCTTGAACTACAAGGTAAAAACAAATGCATTGGCGAGATGATGAGTACAGTTTCATCCTACAAGAGCAAATTTGAGCTAATGATGACCTACCTTGCAAACAACACTTTTGATCATTTTCCTAATACGCAGGACCATCTGGGACAATATCCAAATTTTGTTTTTCAGAACGAGAAGTATGTGACAGAAATCTGTTCTGTTATCCAGGAATTCGTAAATAGATTCTGTGACTTCCCAAAAAATTGGAACAGTTGTGGAGTACTTGTCGTACCCATTCAAAGTATATGTGGACATTAAAGAAACTGCAGCTGCTATCAGTAAAAATTACTCATTGAACAAGCCATCTCTTGAAAATGAAATATTAACCCTTAAAAATGACATTTTTCTCAAGACCTGTGCTGAGCAAGAATCGTTTTGGAAGCTAATGCCTAGAGACAAATTTCCCAACTTGAGAAGATGCAGTGAAGCTGTACACTCCTGTTTCGGTTCAACTTATTTGTGTGAATCTGTGTTTTCCCATCTGAAAATGACAAAGAGTACACAACGTTCCAACATGACAGATGAACATCTCCAGGATTCCCTGAGGTTGGCCCTAACGCATTATTCACCCAACTTCAAAAAGCTGGTGGATGAAATGCAGGCTCAGACGTCTCACTAATGAGCAAGAGCGAAATATTAAAGATTAAAGATCAGCCTGGCCCAATACTCGATCTAAATTTAACACAAATTACTCAATAAAAGTTAAAAAAGTTATTAAGACAGTTAAAGAAAGTTATTACTCAATAATGTACTTTCCATTTCCCCTTGCAGTTCTTACTGGATCTTCGACTCTCTGTTTTGTTTTTGCTTAATTTGCTTAACAGCTGATCACATCCAAGTAAATGACAGAAGGTTCATTAAAAATGGGGAGGGGGGAATCCTCCAACTTTATTGGGTTAAAATTTAATTTGAAACTAATTTGAAACTTAATTTTCATGGTGGTAGATTACCGGCACTTTTGGCCAGAAAAACTAGATCATGACCTGTTCAAAGTTGGACATGCCTGCCATATTTGGCCAGAAAAACTAGATCATGACCTGTTCAAAGTTGGACATGCCTGCCATATATGAAATGATGAAAGACACGCATTCCTATATTTTCCAGACAAATGTGCAAAAATACATTTAAGAAAACTGGTTTGCTATCAAGGAAACCAAACATAACAAAAAATTTTTTTTGTTCCTCTTATATATGCTTCGTACTTTAGGCAATACATTTAATTATATCCTAACTAGCCACAATAGAACTTGGGGCCATATGTTTGCCAACTAATCAGTTACCCAAGCAACAGCAAAATTAATTGCATGAATCTATGAGCAAAACATCCCCCCCCCCAATGCAGAAACACACTCCGTGCACATATGCATACAGGGCAACTTAGAAACATTGGCTTCAACCCAATTATCCCCATAACAATAAAACATTGTCTTGACAACTCTATTTTGTTATTGCTAATCAAAACCAGAAATTGTGGCAGGAAAGCCAACATCCAGGATGTGCTAATTTAGATTGTTGTGAGTACTTTTAATACAAAAATGGGTGGGGGCAAGCATATTGGCTCTAATGAAATATTAAGTGTTTTCACATTTAATGGATCACACTCTTCTATGTAATGTATTAAAAAACACACAGTGAATCACGGCGAAGTTGAAACTGCTTAAGCCAGGCCTCAAAATGCTTTCTGGTTTTGGTTTTGTTTTTTTGCAAGCTCTGCAAACAAAATTCTCACAGGATGCTCCCCACCCCCCATTGTGTATTTGAGCTGAGCCAATGAAATGAACAGGCAAAACATATTGAAATACAAATTCTAATCAGTCCTTGCAGATCTGTGAGCTGGAACAGACGAGATCAGAGCAAATTGGGGAGGACGTGAGCCAAACTGTGTGTGATCCTAACATCTCTAATACAAGCACACTGGAACTATTTTCTTTTGTAAATAGCACACATGTGGAAGCCTTGATCTGAAATAGGATGGAGGGACTTTAACTCTTGCCCCTCTCATGGTTCGGATCAGAAAAGGGATGTCCCAGTGACTGATATTGGACCAAGGAGATAAGGGCTAATTGGAGCGTTTGCCTATTGTCAAATAGCACCCATGGGGGAACCATGTTTATATAGCACCATGTTTAAATGGGGGCTAGTATCTACCCCTCAGTGTGATTGCGGGTTCTTTCACCAAACCATGTACCACATTGTGTCCAGCTGCAAACTGAGGGTATATACTGGCCCATGGTCTGACTTTTTCTATGAAGGTAACTCTATCCTTGAATGGCTGCATGAACTGGACATTGACATCTGATCTAGTCTGATATATATTTCCATGTATTATATGCCATACGCTAAATAAATAAACCCATGGAGGAGGGCAAATCCAGATCAGGATGATGGCAGAGAGAAAAGGTTTCATCCCCAACCTCCCCATTTCAGTTTAGAATGGGCTCTCACATCTGCACTGTTTACATCAGGAAAGAGCCCTGATGTGCTTGCAATGATGATACTAATTCTCCTGCCATTTACTGTACATTAGTCTACCGACTCTGAGTCATTCTGAGTAGCTGAAGAAGCTGTAATGGAAGATCAGAAGATGATCAGGTGGATGATGTGGTGTTGACAGTGATCCTATGTTTTGACAGCTGGTTGACAGCTCTGGGAAGGGCAGCTCTGGGATTGATTCACAGCTGTAATCAATCAAGGCCAATGGAGACCTGGATGGACACCTGAGCTGCATTTGACCTTGATGGGACTTTGAATGGACAAGGACTGAAGAGATGGCTCACCTGAGCCTAATTTGGACTTAACAAGGGGCTAACAAGGTAGCTCACAGCTGAGCTGCATTTTGGATTATGGGACATCCAAGGATAAAAGGCAGCTTCAGAAGGAGACCTATGCTACCTGACCCAGACCTACAGGAAAAGGGGACTGCCAGGACTCTGCTTGAGGACACAGAAGAGAGGACTGCCAGGACCCTGCTGAAGGAGACACGCTGCTGGAGAGGACACAGAGGAGGGACTCTGCTGCAGAAGACTGGACTGGACTGGACTGTGCTTTGGAGGCTGAATTTGACTTGGACTGGAGGCTTTGGACCTTTACCCATTAAGTTGAGTTTTGGGGAGGGAAAGCCTCTGGACAAGAGGGGTTGCAGGGAAATAAGTGTTTGTAGCAATAAATTTGGTTAATTGCTATAGATAAGGAGTTCTGTGTTCATTCCTTTGCACACCATAGCTATTGTTTCTAGAGATAAAAAGAGGGTGTTAATTAGCCAAAAAGCGGGCATTGGGAGATGGAGTGTAATTCGGATGGGACAGAAGCCATTAGACTTCATAAGATACGTTTTCTAGTTGGGCGAAGGCAGTGCCAATTCTATGTTGCCGAGTGTCCAGGGCAAAGCTCTGTTCTGGGGCCCCCATGGTAGCTCCTGTCTGAGAGTACCTTGGGTGACATCGGGGGTTGGGGCAGTCAGGGCATGGGCACTCAGTTAATGCCTGAACAGATTGATTCCTGACTCCACTCCTATACCAGAAAATACTGTGCACACAAGCAACTCCATGTATGAATTGCTGGTTTTCTCGGCAAACTACACAGAAGCAGCAATTAAGACTGCTGCTATGTATGTATGTATGTATGTATGTATGTATGTGTATTACTGCTATGTATACTACTATGTATTTTGCAAAGTATATGCATTCTGTGCTCTGCTACCTGTCCCCAAGTTTTGAAAGTATTGTTTAAAAGCAGCCTTGACTAAGCATAGCTTATTTCAAAGAGCATATCCCTTACTCAGTTCTGTTCTCCCTGCTCTGTGCCATGGGTGGACCTGCATTCACTGCAGTCCAACATACCCCTTTCTGGTGCCTTCAGTGCAAAGGTGAACCACCTCTCTCACTCCTTGTGTGTGGTGGTGCATTGAAACACCTGGCATTGGACTAGACATAGCCACAATGCCTGCCCTGCTGTCATTGTTGTTCTCAGTGATTGCCATTTTTGCACCAAAATTTTTCGCAACAGCTGATCTGCCACGGCCAGCAGTAATTTCAGTCTTGCTCCAGATCACCAATGAACCCATTTAATCATGTTGGGACTAATAAATGAAAGGATATTTTAAATCTAATTTTAAGAAACTTCTGGGTCTCCTTCATTTCACATTTCTCAGAAATGGAACATTAATGAATCCTCAATTTTTTTCTGTTTGTTTTTTTCATCTAATGCCAGTTTATGCTTCTATATCCTATACTAGCCTGGCACAGTGCAGGGTAGATATTAATTTCATTCCAAAATACCAATTATAGTGTTTTTGCACAGTCTAGCCTACTAAACATCTCTGTGGTGCACTAACCTCTGCAGTTTACAGTACCAAATTTCTGGGCATTGCTTTCTCAACATATTGCACAATATGAAACTTAGGGCCCAATTCTAACATGTGCTATGCCTGCAAAATTCAAATGCAACAGCACCGGAGAGCGTGACCTGGCTGCCACCAGAAGAGGTGAATGGCAAGGTCCACAAGGCAATGGACAGGAGCTGGGAAGGAGGTGGGAGGAGATGGCGTAGAGGAGGGTGGATCAGGTCTGCGAAGGGGATGAGTTCAGTGGCAGCAGGGCCTGCTGAATTCTTACACCTTTCCTCGGCCTGATCTGCCTTCATAGGTCAACATAGTGATACTGCTGGCACAGGTCCAAGTACACCTGTAAGTCTGGCATGGGCTTTCCCTGGGGCAAGGGAACAAATGTTTCCTTACCCTGAGGAGGCCTCAACATGCCAAAACTCCCCTATGAGATCCAGGGGATACAACATTGGTGCCGCTACATTGGGCTGCTTGGCGCATTGCAGGAATTAGTACGACGTGACTAACAGCTCGATCCTAACCAGCACAGGTACAGTGGGGCCATGCAGTCCATGTTGTATCCTATGCTGGTTAGGAACAGTCTGGAGATCCTCTTACCCCAGGTAAAGTCCCAGCCTGCGCAACGGGGCTACTTGGATTTGTGCCAGCAAAATCGCATGCATGCAGGATCTCCCACAGTTTATGTTTAAAGTCCAACTCAATACAACAGCAGTGCACCTTGTGTGACACCATAAAAAGACTTTAAATTGTTTTTACTACAGCTCTGCAAACTGAAGGCATCCAGACCCTGTACCTGTTGTGGTGGTCTCTGTAGCTACTATTTTTAGAAGATATGGGGGACACGGAATGATTTGCTTAAAACTGGGAAGAAACCATGGAGTTGGGCTTATAGCTGTAACTAAGGGTTCCTTTCATTTTGAGCCATAATTCAAGCACAGTACATGAGATCATTATTATATTACAGTAATGTTTAATGTGATATCATGACTTGTCTGAGTTTATGGTTGAAATAAGATATTAAACCACTCCTTAGGCTTTATGGCCAACACTTTACCCTCTGGGGCAAAATCACTTTAAAGGTGCTTTCTGTAGAAATTAAATTCAAAGAATTCTGGAGTGGCTAGCAGAACAGCATAATCTATATTTCAGTGGTCGTTTTACTACTGAAGTTGGTTCTGCTCCCTAGCGTACGTAACTGCTGACCTGACAACTTGTGAACCAGGAATTGCGTAGTTGCTAAAAGATTGTGCTGTGACTCAGGATCTCCCCAGGTCAATGCTCACCTGGATCATAAATTCACTTAGAAAAGACATTCCCTCTTAGCCTCCCAGCAGCGGTAACACTATTACCTTACATGGTTGTAAGGATTACATCAAGATAGGTATGTGAAGTGCTTTGCCACTCAAAAAGCACAATACAAATGTTAAGTATTAGTAGCTGCAGCTTTGTAATAATGCCACAGGGCTGACCTAAGTGAAGCAGAAGTATCCTATGTCTGGAAGAGAGAGGGATCTCTTGTGTGAAAACAATCTAAAGACCTCTTTTGTCAGGGACACTGAATGCTGAACATGGGGACTCACAGGAGGGTGTACATACTGCTATCACTTACTTCTGATTCACACATGCTTAAATGAGGTGGTGAAGTCCTCCCACAGGGGCTGTTCATGGGTGGAGGATTTGTTTGAAAGGATTGGCAGAAAACAAAGTCCATGTGAAAAATGTAACAGAAGCAGTGGCATAGCTAGAGGGGGTGCAAAGCACTAAGTTTTGCAGGTGCCTGAATGTGCTGTGCAAGTGACCCCCTCCCCTTCCCTTCGGAGCCTTTCTGGGCAGTGGGAGCAAAATGGAGGTGGCTCAGAAGGGGAGGGCTACTTATACAGCGCATTCAGGAGCCTGCAAAACTTAGTGCTTTCCACCCCCCTCTAGCTGCACACTGAACAGATTTAATCGGCAGCTACTTTCTATGATATGGCACATTTTTCCAGGAGGACTTGATTTTTGTGTCAGGGCACTTTTGTACAAATCCCCACCTCCACAGCAGAAAACCGAAGTGACTTTATCTCCCCATGGGAGGATTCCTTTTGCAGCAAATACCTTTTCAGCCCACAGCAATACTTGTAGTTCAGCAATTATGTCAACAATAGCATACTTTGCTTTGCTACACTCCAGTTGTGAGACTTGTTGTGCGACCACCAGGCCCATGAACAACAATTGTGCTGTGTTTCACCCCTCTTGGTCTCATAATTGCAAGAATCATGATGGGCTAAGATGCGACTGGATATAGAGCTTGCCATCTTTTTGTGGGACTGAGGCTCTGTGCCTTTAACAGCATGAAAGCAGAAATCAGCAAGTGACCTTTTCCGTAATCCAGCGGTTCTCAAACATTTTGACCTCTGGAGCCCTTTACCTTCCTAAAAGGAGTCTTGGGGAGCCCAAGAGTGACGGAGTGCCAAGCCCAACACTAAATACTAGCGAAGGGCCAGAACAGGAGGACAATAAAGAAGAACTACAAATTGGGAGGTAGGAGGGATGGGTGAGCAAATTGTGCCGGGGGGCAGATGGCAGCCACGCATGGTATGCTCATAGGGCCTCTGAAGGGGCCTTAGGGAGCCCCAGAGTAAGGGAGCCTGGGGTAAGGGATACCGATTCCCCTTACCCCAGGTAATGCAGCAGCAGTCCCAATGGGCTACTTGGGTCTGTACCACCTAAAGAGGTGGTGCATATCTGAGCAGACTGACTCTGTACCAGGTCGCTTGGGAGTAGGGTAAGGATCTGGCCTAAGTACCAGATCCGGGACCCGGCCCCCTGCTCAGGCCCAAGACATCCACAGGCCCACCTGCCCTTTCCTACCCTGGAACACCTCCATTCTACCCTCCCTCCCCCCTGCCCAGACCCCTGAGCCAGCCCAACATGGCCAGTGCAAACCTACCTCTGCCACAACAGTGCCAAAGCTGGCTTCCTAGGAATACACTCTGAGTAACGTTTCTCTGATGCAGTGATGAAATGATGGGAAAGATTAACTTGATGATTTCTGCCATGCAGCTGTTCAACGCACAGAGCCTTTGTCCAGATATAAGTGGTAATAAATTCTGCCTTCTTTGGCCATTGCCCAAAGAAGTTTTGCCCAAGGAGTCAATGAAATGATAGCAGGCCTTCCAATTCTCAAACAAGTGTTTTGAGATACAATACAAAGAAATAGGTTAGGGCAGCAGCCTGGGAGGGCAGCGCAGAGTGTGGGCTTGCTTGCCCTCCCCTGGGACTGTTTGGCCTGAAATGTGCTTCCCAGAAGTAGTTGGGGGTGATGTTATGCTTTGCTCGCAGCACAAGTGTGGCTCGCTGCGACTGCAGCTGCTGCCTGACGAGTGGGGGCCCGGCCCTACCCATTCTGCATTATGCATTTACCTGTATATGACAATGTTAAAATGTAACCTGGAAGAGAAGGCTGTATGTAGTTCCTCTCTGCCTCCACTATCTTAACTTTACCTTAAACTTTGAGCAATGGCCCTTTTGTGCAATGGTGAGTCTTACAGTGCATTCTTCTATTGAAGAATTGGTCGTAGGTTAAATTATTGACCATCAAACCATAGGGGGCTGATTTTATCCCACTCCACACAGAATTAAGAAGACATCAGCAACATGAGAGCCAATAAGCAAAACCCAGTGAGCAACACCAGAGTATATTTGCAGCGTCCAAAGAGGCGGCGGGACAGGAGGCAAAAACAGCTGACAAATGGAGATGTGGCTGGAAATACGCCCAAAAGCATGACAACAAGGGGACAAGGCAGTGAACTGTGATAATGCATCCCTTCAGCTCCGCTTCTTGCTGCAAGTCAAGAGATTTGCCATTCTTGAAATCTGATGGCTCATTCTCCTGACCTGGAAATTAAAATGGGTTTGCAATATTTTTTCTTTCTTTCTAGCTGAAATGATTATATCAGAAAACCTTGAGCCTGCATTTATGATACCATGGTTAAAAAAAAAAATCCTAGCCCATGACTGAAGAACAATTACAGTCATTTCACAGCTTCAGGAAGGGTTGCAGTGATCACACATTAGTGTGAAGGTTCTCCAAGCCCATATCGTGACAACAATGGCCTAAAGGTCTAGGTGGCTCATCAGACTGCCTTGTCCATAGAGGCCTTACAGCTGCAAATGGAGTGCATCACAGGCTTCATGTCTGCTGTGCAGCCCATGTTATCATTTTCCAACACAGTTTTGGGAGCCCAGTTTTTGGCAGTGCCTGGCAGCTCAAGCATCGTCATGTTTCATATTTGACAACTGCCTGGTATACGGTTGTCTTGAGGCCACCTGTGCTGACTTTGTTCCAAATTTCACTCATTCCTTTAACCAGGAAATGTTTCTCTCTAAAGATTGACAAAGGCAAAACCATCAGACGTTGAGTTTTACAGTTAATTAATTGAGGGCGCAATCCTAATTTGTGCTGGAACAGGCAAGCCAGGAGGCTTGCGCTGTATCCAGTCCAGGATTGTGTCCAGTAGCAGCTTAGCCAGAGACAACAACAACAAACAACAACAACAGTATTTATATAGCGCTTTTGAACAAGAAGTTCACAAAGCGGTTTACAGAGAAAATCAAATATCTAATGGCTCCCTGTCCCAAAAGGGCTCACAATCTAAAAAGATGCAACACCAGCAGACAGCCACTAGAAAAGACACTGCTGGGGTGAGGTGGGCCAGTTACTTTCCCCCTGCTAAATAAAAGAGGAGCACCCACTTGAAAAAGCGCCTCTTAACCAGTTAGCAGGGGTCTTCCCCTTATTCCTGAGTAAGGAGAACTCTGAGTAAGGAAAACTCTTCCCCTTACTCCTGAGTAAGGGCTGCTGGCCCGAATGGGTCTCCTCGGACTTGCGCCACCTCCTGAGGTGGCACAAGGAGAGCAGAGCGGCTTGAAGCTGCTCCATTCTCCCTGGGGATAGGGGTTGGGATCCCGTATAACTGCCGGATCCCAGCCCTGCCTCCCTCTCCTTGCCCGCCCGTCCTCTGGGGCCGCTTATTGCCCTCCCTCACCCCACCCAGAAACGCCTCCCTCCCTCCCCACGCCTACCTTTTCTGCTTGTGTCATGCGTTGTGTTTCCCGTGCAAGCGGGCCAACACAAGCTGCAGAGGGGAAACTGGCACGGTGGCTCTGTCAGCCTCCGCAGGCTGGCGCTTCTCGGAGCACCGGCCTGGCTTCCCCTCGAGGAGGCACAAACGTGCTTTACAGCACATTTGCAACCCTCCCTGGCCGGCCCAAGGGCCAGCCTCTCTGAACGTTTGGATTGCACCCTTATTTTAGCAAACCTATAATGTTTCAGAAATGTGCTTCCCTGCTAACCCAATGGTTTTCATTATTGTCTCACCCCACCCTAATGTGGTGGGTACGCAAGAGGTTGAACTCCTCACCCCTCTTTGCCTGATTTCCAGAACAGCTGCAAATCAAAATTGTGAACTCCTTGGGCACTTGCCAGAGCAAACCAGCACTCCCAGATGAAACTGGGTGTGAATCACCCTGCCGTGGTTTTTTTGGCGAGACGAATTGTGCTTCCTTCCTGTGCATAAACACCTGCTTGTGTTGCCAAGGCAGTACGCACCTGCTGACATTGCAGGCTCACCCTAGCTCCAAGAAAAGGAAAGAGAAGAACGCTGGTGTCCTTCTTAAGTATCCTTCAGAACAGACAGTGAGAATATCTGCTCACTCCTTCACAAGGCTCACTCTGTAAGGCAGTAGCCCAGAGGGCAAAAATGTTCAGAACACCAGGGGCTACAAGCATTAACTCTCCCACAGTCCAGTCCTGAGCTGCCTGGCACGTGGAGCCACAGCGGCGCTAAAAATGGCCGCTGCTGCATCCAGTGCACCGCAGGCAGCCGCCACCTCCTCGGGAGAAGGGAACTTTTGTCCCCTTGCCCCAGGCAAAGCAAGTAGCCCTGCAATGGGGCTGCTCAATTCTACAACGACCCAAAGGTCAGCGTAGAATGAAGAACATCTGTGTCAGGTGGCCAGCCCGACACAGAGGCTCAGGGACCGGTGAAGTAAAGCTGCACTGGTTCTGCCTCCCTCCTGCCCCACTCCCTCCCCTTAGCACGCTTCCTCCCTGCCCTCCTCCTGCCTCCCTCCACCCCAGAACACCTTCTCCCCGCCTCCCCCATGCCCCCACCTTCCTCTCCACTGCCCAGCGGTCCACACGACTACCAAGTAGCAGAGGTCTGGTGCTCCACCGACACTAGGGCACGTTTGTGACAGAGGTGCACACACTTTAGGATTGGGCCCCCAGCTACTTATCAGTTTAACAGCACAAACCAATGCTGTATATGTTTATTCAGAGCTACGTTTCACTGTGTTCATTGGGGCTTCCTCCTAGGGAAGTATATTTAGGGCTGGAGTCTTAAGGCCCAATCCTATCCAACTTTCCAATGCCGATGCAGCTGTGCCAACAGGGTGTGTGTGCTGCATCCTGGGGTGGTAGTGGGGCAGACACAGAGTGCTCCTCAAGGTAAGGGAATTGTTGTGGCTGTACTGTGGCTGCATCAGCGCTGGAAAGTTGGATAGGATTGGGGCCTTGGTTATTAGCGGTTTTGCCTATGCAGAATGAACACACATTAGGGAGGCAGCCCCCCCACACACACACACACTAACATGTAGCTTCAGAATCTGAACACGCAACCTCTCTCTCCCCTCCGCACCCAGTTATTCCTGCTACAGGGGGAATGAGCCCCAGAAAAGAGCTATTCTTGATCCAAAGCTAATTTAAAAAGTAGCTGAAACACCAGCAAAGAGCAGCCAGCTGAAGTATAAGGTGGATGTACCTCCTGAACAGCATAAGACCGACCCTACTATGAAGTAGGGTGAAGCAGACTGCTTCAGGTAGCAGATTGTGAGCCAGGGCCTATAGGGGAAAGAAGGCAAAATGGAATCATTCTGCTTTTCCTTGCCTATTTGGAAAGGGGGAGAGATTTGAAAGGAGGGAAAGAACTGAGGGGTGATTTTAATAGAAGAAAAGAGAAAGGGCCAGGGGAAGGTGAGTGTCACTGGTGCTCTTATTCAGGCAGCAAAATATCATTGGCTAGCACTGGAAATTCTATGAATGTGTGTGTCTGTCTGTGTACAGATCTATGGTGCTTTAAGAACCTCCCATAGGTGTGCATATCTATGAGAGGTGATGTTTGTGCACAAAGAGGAGCAGCAATTTGTCACCTTATATGAAATATGAAGTGAATGGGTCAATACATGAATATAGTCAGCAGTCATTTTCAGGAAAGCTATACTGGGCAGCCCAATCCTAACCCGCGCTGGAAAGGGCAGGCGGACTGACCTGCTCCATATCCAGTATGGAGTTGGGGCTGGCCAAGGCAAGGGATACTGATTCCCCTTACCCCGGGTAATGCAGCAGCAGTCCCAATGGGGCTACTTGGATCTGTACCACCTAAAGAGGTGGTTCATATCTGAGCAGACTGACTCTGTACCAGGTTAACTGGGAGTGGAGTAAGGATCTGGCCCAAGTACTAGATCCTGGCCGCAGCCCCCGCTCAGGCCCAGGACATCCACAGGCCCACCTGCCGCCTGCTCTCCCCCACCCTGGAACACCTCCATTCTACCCTCCCTCCACCCTCCCCAGACCCCTGCGCAAGCCCAACATGGCCAGTGCAAACTTACCTCTTCCACAACAGTGGCAAAGCTGGCCTCCACATGCCAGCCTTCTGACTCTTTAGGCGGCGCGAAAGTGCCTTACAGCACTTTTGCAACATCCCTGCAAAGGCAAGTTAGGATTGCACCATAAATTACACAGGAGTGTAAATTTCTTGAGCTGGGGGAACTTAGGCTGAGTTGCAAATTGCAGTGAGCTTCTGTTCTTACGCAAGGGACTAGTTTGCTCTCAGATATTTTCAGTCTGATGTATCACATGTAAGGCATTTATTTGACAATGGAAAGCCTTTGTTTTCCCTGCAAGAGGTGTTTCAGATAAACTGTTCCCTCTGAGCCAACCACAGCGAAACTCACATAGGCTAGCTTTCATTTAAGGAGAAAGAGAGAGTGAAAGGGGAGGAGGGGAGTAAAAGAAGAGAAAGAACAGTAGAGGTTTGTTGAAACAATGTTTGCCGATCAAGTACAGTACCCTTTTAATAATTCCTCCGAAGCTGACTTTAAGAATATCTCTTATTGACTCTCTTATTGACTCTGATATTTAAGAATATCAGTTATTGACTCTCTTTCTAGTTCACAAAAGGCAATTGACTATTTGTTGGGTATCATTTGTGAAAGTGATAGCTTGCTAAACAGGGATTATTGGATGATAGTTCAACAATGGGGACTAATATGGAATGTTTTCCTAAATAGGTAATTGACCTGCAGGGTAGGATTTGATACCAGTGTGCTGCAGCTTGAATTTGGAAACAGAAACGGAGAGCTAAGAGTTCCAAGTTTCACTTCTCCTGAAATTCTCAATGGTTGGACTAACACAGAAGCATTTCTGGAGAAAGAATGTTGAGCAAGCAACCTGCAGATTTTTGGCGTTGAGTCTTGTTATTCACTTCCTCTGTATCACAAAACACTAATCCTCTTCAAAAACAAAAGAAAACCAGTCATAGCAGCAGTAACAATAACGAGAAGAGAAAACAATGAGACACAAATTGCAGCCACAAGCAAGCCTTGGAGTTGTATCAACTTGCTCTTTACCTGAAATCTGATTTATAATGGGACTCAACTGAAATTACAAAAGGGTCACCCACTTCCTTAATATTACTAGTTATCCAGTGGAACTGCTGAATAATCTCTAAGGTCTAGTAGCAATATCTGGAGACAAAAATGATCAGTCTGAAAATACAGTCAGTTCTCTTTGTATGTGAATTCACTGTCTACGAATTTACTTCTGCCATCTACCTTCTTGTAATTTGCAAATACTGTGCTGGTGCACTAGGGGCAGAGGGAGTGGGGGCTCAGCACAGCAATAAGAATCATTGGACATGTTTGTGTCCACTTTCAGACTTGCTCCACCATCTTGGGCACCATCTAGGGGATTCCAGCTGAACCTTCAAAACCCTAGCTAAGATGAGAGGCCAATGATGGAAGGCTACTTGAGGGCTACCTTGGGGCTGGTGCAAGTCTTGGGGCTGAGGCAAGCCAGGGAAGGAGTCAAGAGACTGATGAGACGTTGGAGGATGACGGGTGAAGGAACCGCCTCTCCACTGCTGAATGCTGAGGCAACACTGTTGGGCCAGCAACCTTCAACAAGTCGAGGGATTAGCAAGCACAGAGAAATCGTCATTGCTACAACCTTCAACTCATTGAAGGATATCCAGCACGGAGGAGAACGCATCACATGTTGGGGATGCTGAGTCCTTGAGATCACCCAGCCCCATAGACCAAAGATTCAGGTTCATAGAGTGTATGGTGAAGAGGGTCCCTTTGAACCTAACCCCATTTTCCCCATAGGCTCAATGATTCGGTATCCGCTAATTCAGTATCCACTAGGTTTTCCAGGATCCTAACCCTAAAAACTGATTGTATGTCCCAAGGTCCAATCCTATCTAATATTCCAATGCCGGTGCAGCCATGCCAACAGGGCATGAGCAGCATCCTGCCAGTGGCGTAGCTAAGAAGGTGCAGGGGGTATCAGTTTCACTGGGCATCAAGTTTTAGGGGGGCAACAAGCTGAGCTTGTCACTAGTGACCAAAATTGTGAAAATCTTGGTATGTATGAATAATACCATCATGTTAGATACATGTGAGATACACATCTCACGTGAGATACAGGAAGCTGAACTAGATGGGCCTATGGCCTGATCCAGTGGGGCTGTTCTTATGTTCTTATATATCAGGGGTGTCCAAAGATTTTGGCAGGAGGGCCACATCATCTCTCTGACACTGGGTCGGGGGTCGGAGAAAAAAAGAATTAATTTATATTTAAAATTTGAATAAATGTACATACGTTTACATAAATGCATATATTTAAGATGAACTTATATGAATGAATTAAGGTCTTGCAATAGCTCAAGGCCTATAAAAGGCCTTGCACAAAGCAAGACTGGCCTTTCCTTTGCTGCTGCTACTGCATCACAGACGTGAAACAACAAGCAGTGGAGGGAGCCCTCATCCCACAGCTCAGGCAAGAGGTGAAACAGTTGCCCTCACGCAGAGAGCGGTTGCATTGGGCCAGTGTGGGCTCCAGCACATCTCCGGAAGGCCAGAGGTTCATTGGAGACTGGGGGCTCCCTGAGGGCCACATTGGGAGTCCTTGAGGACCGCAAGTGGCCCCAGGGCCGGGGTTTGGGCACCCCTGTTATATATCATTGGAAAGGTAATTTAATGCGGAATGCAATAAGAACATAAGAACATAAGAACATAAGAACAGCCCCACTGGATCAGGCCATAGGCCCATCTAGTCCAGCTTCCTGTATCTCACAGCGGCCCACCAAATGCCCCAGGGAGCACACCAGATAACAAGAGACCTCGTCCTGGTGCTCTCCCCTACATCTGGCATTCTGACTTAACCCATTCCTAAAATCAGGAGGTTGCGCATACACATCATGGCTTGTACCCCATAATGGATTTTTCCTCCAGAAACTCGTCTAATCCCCTTTTAAAGGCGTCTAGGCTAGACGCCAGCACCACATCCTGTGGCAAGGAGTTCCACAGACCGACCACGCGCTGAGTAAAGAAATATTTTCTTTTGTCTGTCCTAACCCGCCCAACACTCAATTTTAGTGGATGTCCCCTGGTTCTGGTATTATGTGAGAGTGTAAAGAGCATCTCCCTATCCACTCTGTCCATCCCCTGCATAATTTTGTATGTCTCAATCATGTCCCCCCTCAAGCGTCTCTTTTCTAGGCTGAAGAGGCCCAAACGCCGTAGCCTTTCCTCATAAGGAAGGTGCCCCAATGAAACAAACTGCACTGGAATATCTGTTTTCTATCAAATGTTATGGCCAATTAACCAGAAAATGAAAACACAACTGCCTTGTGGAACAAAAAGTGGATTTGCTTAACTCTAAACTGACCTATGAGACTGTTTGTTCTGAGTCCCAATGAGATGTTATGATTTTGATTTGATTTGATTTTGTCATGCGGGGGGGGGGGGGCTACAAAATGTTCTTTGACCCCAGGTTGTAGATAGATGCCGGGCAGCCCAATCCTGAGCTGCCTGGAGTGCCCAGGCTTGGTGGCACCGAAAAGGGCTGCCGCTGAATCCTGCGCCTCCCGCACCAGTGTGGGAGGTTCCTCAGGAGAAGGGGACTTTTGTCCCCTTCCCCCGAGTAAGGGAAGCAGTCCTGCAATGGGGCTACTCACTTTAACGCTGACCTTTTTCGGCAGTAATGTAAAGGCTTTCGCGTAGGGCGCGCAGCCCTCCATGAGAGCCCTGGATCTTGCGGAGCTCTGCTCCACGGATCTGCCTCCCGCCCACCCCTGGGACGCCTCTTGCCCGCCCCTGCTGGCCTCCCCCCTTCCCGGAATGGCTCCCTCATGCCCCCATCCACGCCCCCGCCTCCTGTTCTGCAGCGCGGTAGTTCAGGAGACCGCCGAGCCGTGGAACTTGGGAACATGGAACGCTGGGCTAGCACTGGTGGGAGGCTGGTGGTGAGCTGGTGGTGAGCCACGGCATTGAGCCATGCCGCCGACCACAGGATTGGGCTCTTAGCTATGCCACTGACTGGAGGGAGGCAGCAGAGCAAGTGGGTGGTGAGCTGCTGGGGGAAGGAAGTGGGATCCTCCCAACTTTCACTTTTAAAAAAACCTGGGTGGGATGTCACTTCTGGTTGTGACATCACTTCCGGGGCAACATTTTGAGCTTGGCACCGGGCTACACGATCATTAGCTATACCACTGCATCCTGCTATGGGGGGGTAGTCACGGAGGCCTCCTCAAGCAAAGGGAATGCCTGTTCCCTTTCCTCAGGGCTGCATTGCAGCTGCATTGGCACTGGAAAGTTGGATAGGATTGGCCCCTGAAAAAATAATTAACAGCACAATCCTATGTAAGTTTACTCACTTGAGTTCATTGGGACTTACTTCCAGGCTCATTGCCTGACCAAATGATTCAGCCAAATGGTTTGGCAAATATTTATGAATCATTTATTAGTCCGTCCATGGAAATCTGGAGCAGGGCATGCCCAGCCACCAGCTGGAAGGGGCAATGCCGTTCTCATGAAACATGCCTCGTAACAAGCAGCTGTTTCAAACTGGCCCTCAGAAATTGCCCAAAGCCCAGCAAAACAGCGACGGGGTCTTCCTTCTTGTGTGTCTATTTTCTCAGCACAGCACAAAAGAAGTACAGTGAAGACGTCCATTTTTATTCCAGGCTGAGTTGTTCAAGTTGATTTTTTTTTTATTTTTTTTTGGCACGTTGAAGAGATTTTGTGACTGCTCTGATACATGTCTAGGTTGTGACTCACCACACCCTGGAAAACTCAGGTAAGGAGAGAGATTTCACCGAGTTAATAATAGTCATTACAATTATTCTGTCAATCAGGGATCTCTCTGTCACGGCCTGGTGTACCTTGGCCTTTCTTCGGAAAACAGAGGAGCAGCCTTGAAACAGAAGGCTTTGCTGCTTGTCATTTAAGTCAGCCAGCAGCCCCTTAGCAAGATATGGCCTGTGCTATTTTTGAGACACCTGGTACATTGTAAGGAAATTTTTTCTGTTTGTGCCATAGTCTAATACAGCCATTTTCAACCACTGTGCCGCGAGTGGTTCACAGGTATGCCACAGGAATTTGGGGGAAGGTCATTTATTAATTGGGCCAATGGGAGATGTGAGCCCCCACTGGCAGCATGGTGTGCCTTATCAATTGTCAAAAACCTGATGGTGTGCCTTTGACCATTTTAGTGCCTTGTCAGTGTGCCATGAGATTAAAAAGGTTGAAAATCACTGGTCTAATATTTACCCCTGGGGGCTGGGGACAAGAATAGGCCCTCAGTTTGGCTGTACTTGTCATAAGAGGCGACTAAACAGCCACCGGGTAGATGGGACTCGTCAGCCTAGGAAGGAAGCTCACCTGAGAGAAGGAAAACTCTGATCCCAAACCTCCACTGCCTTGTGGCTACATCCAGTTATGGAAAAGGCTTCAGGAGACAACCTCGAGGCAAAATCCGGAGCTGGAGTCCCTGAGGCAGTTCGCGGCTGTATACAGTCACGCTCTGGCAACTCCTGCGATGCCACTGGAACCAACCGTATTGGCCTCTGCCTTTCCATTGGACCATTTCAGTGATGTGGAGAGGGGGGATTTGCTGCATGGGCTACAGTCTATCCTCCATATCTACATTACCCAGGCTTCACGCACTCTGTTCCAGAACCACCATTCAGAGCGTGATTCCATAGTCTTCCAAGACTGAAGGATGCCAACAGAATATTTATTGAATGATTGATTGGTACTGCCCTTGTTCAGTGTACCTGATACTCTGGTACCACCACCTGATGTCCAGAAGGTGCTGGAGTATTGAAGTTTTACTGTATTTGGACAAATGAACAAAGCCACCTTCATGTGGACATAGGAAAAGTCAAGCATAACTACAGGTTAAATGCTGGTGTGCCTTGTGGTGACTTCTACGTCTTCATAGGCTCATAAGAGTTGTTCAATGCAACTTCATCAAACAAACAAAATGGCATTTAAGGGCACAATCGTAACCAGGTCTACTCAGAAGTAGGTCCTATTTTGTTCAATAGGGCTTAGCTTACTCTCAGGAAAGTGTGGTTAGGATTGCAGCCTATGATTAAAATATTATGTGTGAAACTGTGTCTTGGTACATGCTAATTTTTAATTCAGTAAATTAGAGACATGATCCAAATCTCCTCCAGGCATGGAGACCAGATGTATGGAGGAAATGGGTAACAATGTGGAGGGGACATGGCTGGGAAAGAGATTTCCAGTGCAGGAAATTCCCCTCTCCTTCATGAATCACCCCTGATTCACAGTCATAGAGTTCCCCTCTGCTTCTGATTCACCCCCAACCTCAGGCACAGAGGGTTTTCTGCGTTGACCAATCCCCTTTTCATTATAGACTTTTCGTTCCATCCCCAGCCACATCATCATTTTTGGTTTTCTCCCCTTCACTTCCTCCTCTATTCAGGAATGAAGGTGGCATTTGGATCATGCCCACAGTGGTTTTTTTTCTTTTTCTTTTTCCCTAAAAGCTGGTGTCTGGGGAAATTTGCAGTCAAGGGTGAAGTCCTTTCTGCAAAAATAGACAGAACCTCACCAGCTCTGAAAAGATCAGAGTAAGAGACACATTACCAGGGGCAGTGCCAACGCCTTGTGGAGAGGGGCTTCAGGGTCCAAGCCCTGCAGGGTAGGATTGCCAGATAGGACAGAGTGCCAATACCTTTAACCATGGTATAGAAGAGGGAATTTTGGCAAGTGCAGCCTTTTAAACCCTTCCAAGTTGAGCTGCACTTGCCAAAATTCCCTCTTAGTTAAATTAGTTAAAGATATAGAAATTAGTTAAAGATATAGGCACTCTGTCCCAGTTTCTAACTGGTAACCCTAGCAGGGGCTTCCCCCACATCACCATATCATATGCAAGTGCATTAGCCACCACCAGCAGCACTGTGACAAAGGTGGAACTCCTGTCTGCAAATGTCCTTGGCATCAAGACCCCACCTGAGATGCTGCTCCTGCAAAATATACTTAGTTCTGGCCCCAGATCACTATCTGAAGAGAAATGTGGGCTCCAAGAATACAAACATTGGCATTCCTGATATGAATAAATAGGTAATAGTTAACAGACCAGGTTTTAGCAGGTGATCAGGTGACAGGAGTCTAGTGTCTGTTGGGCAGCCATTAAGAGTGCCTCTCCTCATTCTCTTGGTTTTCTAATTTGGCCATCCATTTTACCATTTCAGAAGTTTTTCACCTGCTGCATGCGTAGACCTCACAGGTCTCTGAAGCTCAAGCCATTTAGGACTTTGTATAAGTCTTGAAACACCATCTTCTTGATTTGTGCATAAAAGGTTGTTGAAATCGAACACTGACTCTGGGGCATATCAGACATGCCAGGTTGACTGATTATATTCACAATCTATCTCTAGTCAATCCCTGTTCTGTTCCCCAAAGAGGAAGGGTAGCTATTTTTAGAGGCATGTGTGAAAACAAATGTCAACGGTCACAAGCAGAGATTAAGCTCTTTAAGGGTGGAACATGAAAGCGGTGTGGTCGGTCCCCACACCCAGCAAATCAGCCTTGCAGTTGACATTCAACCTTTCTCTGGAAATGATTTACCACTCCATGGAGCATATATGAGGTTTGACTTCCCCTTCAAAACACAAGCGCTCCTTTGTTGAAAACTTCACAATGGTGGAAATTTCCATGTAGTCTAGTAACTTGAACAAGAGAATTGTACTAAGTGCACACAGGGCCCCACATATACAGGAAATGGGGTTGCAGGCAGAAATACGGCATCATTGCCCACCAAATGCGCATGCAACCTTCTGTGACTTAGGCCAGTCTTGAAATATATCCAAACATTCAGAGTTTCAGCATATAATACCAAATAGCACAGTAATAAATGTTAAAGTGTAGGAGGTCGTCATGATAGCCCTCCATAGCTGCGCCTCACTGAGACTATACAGCACCCAAAAAAAATATTTAAATTTCTTTATTATAGTGTTCTCCTGCCACTTATATTTAGTTTGAAACTTATTATGCTTCATTTATGGTCCAATTTTACCCACCTGACCCACTGGTGCAGATGTGCAGAAAAGACAAAAGCTGCTTTGGAGAGGAAAGGGGATTTAAATTGCCATTGCATTCCACTGGCGGTTTAGCCCAATAGGATTGGGCTATTAGGCTGCAATCCTATACGCACTTACCTAGGAGTAAGTTGCATTAAACTCAGTGGGTCTTACTTCTGAGTAGGCATACATAGGATTGTATCATTAAAGCTCTAGCTCAGTGTTTCTCAAACTGTGGATCAGTGGGTCCCCATTCATTTCAATATTTTATTTTTACTATATTGGACTTGATGCTACCATGGTATGTGACTGCATTTGGGAAAATGTTTCAGATCTGTACTTCTAATAGGCTACTATGTATATGCTTTTAACAGTGATAGTAAATGGAACTTACTCCTGGGTAAGTGTGGGTAGGATTGCAGCCTAGGATTGTTAAAATTTTCCTGCTTGCTGATGTCACTTCCTGTCACTTCTGGAAGTGGGTCCAGACAGATCCCCAGTCTAAAAAATAGGTCCCAGTGGTAAAAGACACTTTTAGAAGTGGTAGAGAACCACTTCTCTAGCTTATTTCATCCCAAACTCTTGGAATGGGTTGCAATAGCTTTTAAAATAAATGCATAAAAATAAATTTTAAAAAGAACAGGATTGAAATATATTCCAAACAAATACAAAAGGTATGGTAGAGTACTAGCCTATTCATGTTTACAATAGTGAATAGGACTTACTCCCCAGTAAGTTTCTATGGGATTGTAGCTTTAATGTAACATGAGTTATATACATACTGTCTTTCAGGGAGCCCTTGGGAAAGACAATAACCTATACATAAATGCCCATGAACAAATTTTTCAGTCTGTCTTTGTGATGAATGCCCTGTTCCTCCTCTGTTTTTTGCCTGTTTTCAGACACTTTCTACTCCCAAGAAATTTTTGTATCAGTTCAGCAGCCTAAAAGCTGCTACGACACCTTCTTACAGCAGGCTTTGTCTTCTTTTTGAAATGCCATTCCTTATAGCCTCATGAATTCAAGTTCTTCTTCATGACTGAGATAGCTAAGCCTCCTACTGAGATTAGCAGGCATTTACTGATTGGACAGTCAAACCTGTCTATCTAGATCAGGGGTCTCCAAACCCCGGCCCAGGGCCCAGATGCGGCCTGCAGCGAGTCTCTATTCGGCCCGCGGCCAGCCTCTTGTCCCCTGAAAGCCTCTGGCCCACTAGACTGAACATGACCAGAGCTGTGCTCTGATTGCATCTGGAGGGTGTTCTGAGGGCTGGAGAGGCTGAATGAATGAGCCCACTCATTCATTTATTCATTCATCTAAGTTCCATCTCTAATTTATTTATTTAAATTTTATATTCAAATTTTTTTCCGGCACTGCGCCAGATATTTCATGAGGCCCTCTGGCCAAAAAGTTTGGAGACCCCTGATCTAGATAACATTTGAGATGGAGAGGACAGAAGATTGGAGGATAGCAAATGTCACGCCTATTTTTAAAAAGGGAAAGAGGGGGGACCCGGGAAACTATAGGCCGGTCAGCCTAACATCCATACCGGGTAAGATGGTGGAATGCCTCATCAAAGATAGGATCTCAAAACACATAGACGAACAGGCCTTGCTGAGGGAGAGTCAGCATGGCTTCTGTAAGGGTAAGTCTTGCCTCACGAACCTTATAGAATTCTTTGAAAAGGTCAACAGGCATGTGGATGCAGGAGAACCCGTGGACATTATATATCTGGACTTTCAGAAGGCGTTTGACATGGTCCCTCACCAAAGGCTACTGAAAAAACTCCACAGTCAGGGAATTAGAGGACAGGTCCTCTCGTGGACTGAGAACTGGTTGGAGGCCAGGAAGCAGAGAGTGGGTGTCAATGGGCAATTTTCACAATGGAGAGAGGTGAAAAGCGGTGTGCCCCAAGGATCTGTCCTGGGACCGGTGCTTTTCAACCTCTTCATAAATGACCTGGAGACAGGGTTGAGCAGTGAAGTGGCTAAGTTTGCAGACGACACCAAACCTTTCCGAGTGGTGAAGACCAGAAGTGATTGTGAGGAGCTCCAGAAGGATCTCTCCAGACTGGCAGAATGGGCAGCAAAATGGCAGATGCGCTTCAATGTCAGTAAGTGTAAAGTCATGCACATTGGGGCAAAAAATCAAAACTTTAGATATAGGCTGATGGGTTCTGAGCTGTCTGTGACAGATCAGGAAAGAGATCTTGGGGTGGTGATGGACAGGTCGATGAAAGTGTCGACCCAATGTGCAGCGGCAGTGAAGAAGGCCAATTCTATGCTTGGGATCATTAGGAAGGGTATTGAGAACAAAACGGCTAGTATTATAATGCCGTTGTACAAATCTATGGTAAGGCCACAATTGTGTCCAGTTCTGGTCGCCGCATCTCAAAAAAGACATAGTGGAAATGGAAAAGGTGCAAAAGAGAGCGACTAAGTTGATTACGGTGCTGGGGCACCTTCCTTATGAGGAAAGGCTACGGCGTTTGGGCCTCTTCAGCCTAGAAAAGAGACGCCTGAGGGGGGACATGATTGAGACATACAAAATTATGCAGGGGATGGACAGAGTGGCTAGGGAGATGCTCTTTACACTCTCACATAACACCAGAACCAGGGGACATCCACTAAAATTGAGTGTTGGGCGGGTTAGGACAGACAAAAGAAAATATTTCTTTACTCAGCGTGTGGTCGGTCTGTGGAACTCCTTGCCACAGGATGTGGTGATGGCGTCTAGCCTAGATGCCTTTAAAAGGGGATTGGACAAGTTTCTGGAGGAAAAATCCATTATGGGGTACAAGCCATGATGTGTATGCGCAACCTCCTGATTTTAGAAATGGGTTATGTCAGAATGCCAGATGCAAGGGAGGGCACCAGGATGAGGTCTCTTGTTATCTGGTGTGCTCCCTGGGGCATTTTGTGGGCCGCTGTGAGATACAGGAAGCTGGACTAGATGGGCCTATGACCTGATCCAGTGGGGCTGTTCTTATGTTCTTATGAGATGTGGGATGGGTTCCACTCCTCCAATCAAGTAACTTTGGCATCATCAAAGTTGGGTTACTTAAGTTCAAGCACAGGGATGGTTGTGTGTGTTTCTACCATGAAATTTATTTTTGGTCTGTGAAAGGTACATCCAATAGGTGCAGGGGCCTGGATTCCTGGAACAATGTAAATAATGTCCCTAGCAGTAGGGACTGTATTTCCAGCTAGATGCATTTAGGGGATTAATTTTGCTTGTTTGCTCTTTTCACTCTGATCCAGCCTACTGATTTCATTCTGCCTTTGGAGTTTGTGTGATTTGCTCTTGAGTAGGTTCCTGCTTCTCTCTGCTCCGTGTTACTACTATTGTATCCATTGGTCAGGCTTTTTCTTTGTGATGAAATTAGATAGAGTAATGCCCAGCAGGTGGAGCTGGGATGCTACTGTATTGGCAGATTGTGGACGACTTATGTATGCTGGGATAAAGTGGTCTGCACAGGTTCTTCCCCATGGTCAGTCTGTTCCTCCACTGTTGAGTTAAGTTTTGAGTAAAAGTGCTGAGTTAACATGTCATTAGTTTGCACCTGTTGGAAAGGATCTGCCCCCCCTTGCCTTATCATGTCAGGAGATATTCTGGGCATTAAGCAAAGGTTATGCACCTGGATGAAGCAAACTCTCAGGGGACTGCATCAGCTACTTCTCCCCATTGAAACTGTATAAAAGGGGGCTGAGCTGCCATTTGTTATGCATTGGGCATGATATGTGGTCAGCTGTAGAGGGGCCACATGCAAACTTGCCCCTGAGAAGGACATGTTCAGTAGAAAGAGTTGCCACTTCTATTTGGAGGGATGTAATAATGTGGTTTTGTCTGAGGGTCTTCTTCCCTGTGCAAGGTAATAAATCCCCACTTCTGTCTGTATCCCACTGGTCTGTTTCTTATCTTTGTATTTGAAAATAACCTTTGCCCATCTGACATACATCTACTCAAGTGTTCTGCAGGTTAGCTTGAAGTGAAGAGTGCAAACAAAGCAAAATTTCTTGAATGCATCTAGCTAAGATTATTGCCTCTGTCATTAGCTAGTTACAGGGCCCAATCCAATGGGCCTGCTGCATAGCTGAAACTTGCATTTTGGTGGCGCAGCACACTTTATGGCAGACACAAAATGTGATGCATCATATTGCACAGCCTGGCTGCTGTCACAAGAAAGCAGCTTGTGCAGGGAGTAGGTGATGGATAGAATGGGCAGGAGGTGGGTGGAACAGGGTGAGTACCAGTGTAGAGATGGGTGGGTGTCAGGGGTGGAAAGGGGACACATACTGGGGGGAGAAGCTTTGCCATTATCCTATTCCCCTTCCTAACATTGATCCACCCAGATTTATGCCAGCAAAATTGCTGGTTCAGGTTGGGGTACACCCATCAGGACAGCAGAGGTGTGCCCCTGGACAAGAAACAAATGTTTTCTTACCTGGAGGAGACCTCCTGGATTGCCCCTCTCCTGCAGGATGCAGCATGTGCTCCCATGGTATAGCTGCATGGGGGGATTTGGATAAGATTGGGCAGATGTTGTCCCAGTAATCCTACTGCCTGCATGAACTGGAGATTAAAAGGCTATTCCTTCTGCAAATGAATCCTCACTATCACAGCAGACCTGGAAGAAACACACACAAGCATCCTTGTACTTGAACTTACAGCTGAATCATGCACTGAAAAGTAAATCCTATTTATTGTCAATGGGGCTTACTCCCAAGTAATTGCACATAGGATTGGAGTCTTAGGTTACTGATTGGAGGAGCAGAGCCCACCTGGCCTTTCCATCCCATCAACTTTACCTAGATAGACAGATCTGGCTGCCTGGTGGTAGGCACTTAGCCACTCCAGCCAGGGACAAGGGCCCTGAATTCACAAATGCACACTGCTGGCTGATAGCGACATTTTAAACAAAGGACAAAGGCTGCTGCAAAACATGTCCGAACAGCTTTTTAGGCTGCTGAGCCAACAGAGAGTTCCTGAAGTGGTTGGAAGTGTCCAAAAATAAGGAAAAATAGGCCAAAAATACAGGGAGAAAAAGAGGGCATTCATCACAGCTGGCCTCCTTTGTGGTGCTGTGTGTTTATGTTTTATAAAATGTCATGTCTAATAAATACTACAATATAAGCATACACTTATGTTCAGTACAGTGGTATTACATGTTATAATATGTTCTGTGTTAATATTACTTTATATTCAGTTTACAGTTCATCTAGTTTATACAAAGCCCTTGTCCATCTCTCTAATGGATGGAGCTCTCTGATCCAGCTCTCCCTCTGTTCACAGTTTTAAACGCAACAGGAAATGCAACTGCAAAATAAATGAAGGCTGCAATCCTGTACATACTTACCTGAGAGTAAGTCCCATTGAACACAGTGAGAGTTACTTCTGACTAAACACATATAGCAATGGTTCTCAAACTTTTAGCACAGGGACCCACTTTTAAGAAAGAGAATCTGTTGGGACCCACCGGAAGTGAGGTCATGACCGGAAGTGACCTCATCAAGCAGGAAAATTTTTAACAATCCTAGGCTGTAATCCTAACCTTATGGGGTAAGTCCCAGGAGTAAGTCCCATTTACAATCATTGTTAAAAGCATGTACACAATAGCCTGTACAAAGTACAGATCTGTAACATTACCCCAAATGCAGTCACATACCATGGTAGCATCAAGTCTAATATATTAAAAATAAAATATTGAAATGAATGGGGACCCACCTGAAATTGGCTTGTGACCCTCTAGAGGGTCCCGATCCACAGTTTGAGAAACATTGACGTATAGGATTGCACTATGGTTCTATTGTGGATGCATTTTTGAAAGATCTGATGCTTGTCCTTTTTTCTGTTTTGAGACAGATATATGCATGTATTTGGTTGTGGGCTATCCATTTAGTCCTGAGTTTGAAATGAGTCCCATCCAAGATGTCCTATCTTTGTAAGTCAGTTTTTGCTCAATTAGATTTTACTTCCTCATAGTCTTTACCAAGGAATTTGCCTGGGTCTTGTTATTTTGTTAGTGTTCTAACAATGGGGAACTCCTGGAAGCAATCAATGAAAGTTTCACAACAACCACAGGTTCTGCAAAACTGACCAAAAAGGAAGGTCGGAAGCAGGGCAACAACCAACCAGGGGGTCAACTTCAAGATTAGTTTTCTTGACTGGTGACTGGATGACTGTGGAGATAAAAGGCTGTCAGCACCTTATAAAGGGACATCTCTGCAGTGACTCAACTGTGCAGGCTAACTTCATAGTGCATACTAATCCTTTGCCAGTCTCTGTTAGCTGTGAATGACCCAGTGGAGGACTAAGGCAATCTGGAGTACCAGGAGTTACCATATCAGGCTGTAAGAATCTGACATACTGAAACAGTGGTCTCAGTGCTCCAAATTGGGCCTGACTGCATCGTTGGGGAAAAACAGGGTGACCTGTTTTTACACAGTACCCACACCTTCAACAGCTGTAAAAAAAAAAAAGGGAATTTTGGCAGCTGAACAGGGAAGAGTTTAAAAAGCTGCACCTGCCAAAATTCCCCCCCCCCTTTTTTTTTACAGCTGTTAAAGGTGTGGGTACTGTGTAAAAACAGGTTACCCTGTTTTTCCCATTATACAATGGTTAAAAGGACAGGCACTCTGTCCTCCATTGTATCTGGTCATCCTGGGGAAAAATATTTTAACCAATTTTTGCCCAGCCCACAGGTGTACATATTTGGTCCCTGTTGTGCATATGCAACATTGGACAAAAATGGCTTAAGTTGCTAAGGGCCAGATAAAATCTTGTGGTGAGCAGATTTGGTCCCTGGGCCATAGTTTGGAGACACCCCCCCCTTCTAGAGGCTGCTGCCTGATTTATAAATGCCAAGGGGTGTGGCTATAATGGTAATTGGGCAGCAGTGCTCTCCCCCTCCCAGTAGCAGCTTGTTTAACCCTTGATGCACATAGCCTAATCTGCCATGTCAGTTTCATGACCCATCAAAAATTGGTTCGTGACCCACTAGTGGGTCCCTGAACCCACAGTTTGGGAACCGCTGCATAACTTGTATCTTCCTTATTCCCCATGCTGCTTCTTATTCCCTACCACAGCCTGTAATGCACTGTGGAGTTGCAATTTGAGACATCCTCCAATAGTGCTTGCTCCAGAGTTCACAGAATAGCTCTAAGGCTCCAATCCTATCTGCACTTTCCTGGGAGCAAGCCCCACAGAACACATGGGACCTGCCTCTGAGTAGACATGCCTAGGATTGCACTGTAATACATTTTTTCTTTTTGCTCATAGTTCTTTGGATCCAAGCCATCTTTCCATCTGCTCTATAGTAAACAATTCTTAGCGTGCACTGAGAGGAGTAAATAATGCCAAACCTACTTGGTGGGTGTGCCGACACTTCTTAGATGAGTGCCTTGCTACACCAGAATCTGAAAAGATTCTTGGAACCTAACTAAATATGGATGAATTCCGCATCTTTGCAGGCAAGACATGGGATGCTTTTCATTTGCCCACATCATTATTTTTGAATTGCTCAGAAGGTCAACCCCTGGTTATAGGTGAGCATTATAACAGAGGCATGCAGGGTTTATAGAATTCAACCTTTCAAAAACCCTTCCACCCATGTTTCATGCTGCCAATTAAACCCTTCTTAGCTGGCACAAACAATGGTGATCTCATATGTCAAGAAAAACTAATGCCCTTGTTAGTAATGATTTTTTCCCCTCTGTCTATCTCTAGGGAGTTTGCAGAAAATATCAAGAAGGAAGAACATCGGATCATGACAGCAAACAGAGTGTCCCCTCTCGCAGCAACCCCTCAACTCACCAGCCCAAAGGAAAATCTATCCTAGGAATGAAAGACCATTTTTCATGACAGGGAGATAAACAGAAACAAATCACTGTACCTATTTTAGGAACTGAGAAACTAGGGGAAAATGTTCTGGACCATCCAGTACACTGCCCTGCCAATGCACAAAGGTTCTTCAGAAATTATTTTTCCATGGACTTTTTCCGAGCCAGTTTTAAATCAAGCAAGTTATGATGTTTCCACCACTCTGCTGGCCTGGGGAGAACATTACATGGAGATTATGTGAGGACACTTCCCCCATCTTTACTGCCCAAACTTTCCTTGACTAAAGGTTCCCTTTGAGTCTTGGACCATCCAGCCATCCCTTCCTTTAGGGACTT
Organism: Tiliqua scincoides; assembly: GCF_035046505.1. NCBI lineage: Eukaryota > Metazoa > Chordata > Lepidosauria > Squamata > Scincidae > Tiliqua > Tiliqua scincoides. The sequence goes on along the minus strand of NC_089823.1, from coordinate 217,527,953 downwards.
TTCCACTCAGTCTGTTGCTTGTATATAGAAAGGTGCATGATGACCTTGAAATAATGACAGGCATGTTACCAAAGAAAATCTAATTCATGGAGAACACACTATTTTCTATGGTGTTGTAGGTTTTGCTTAGTTGTCCATGTCTATTCTAACCAAGAAATGAAAACCTAGCAGTGAGAAACAAGCGTAGCTCTGGGTAGATGTTAAGTACATAAGCCCTGCTGGATCAGGCCCAGGGACCATCTAGTTCAGTTTCCTATATCTCCATCAGATGCCTCAGGGAACACACATGACCACAAGATACTTGCATCTCGCTGCCACTCCTCTGCATGGGGGGTGGGGAATGTTGGCCTCTCTCATCTGACATGTTAATCTGCACATGATCTTTATCTCCCATCAATTTTCTATCCAGTCCCTCTGGGAGGGCAAGCCCACTAGTCACCATTTTGAAGGCCCCCTTATGTTAAAAGCTGCCTGCAAAGAGAAATCCAGCACAGCCAGCCATGTTTAGGCCCAGGGTGGGCCTCCTGGATCCTCAGTGTGCCAAATGCTACTCCCTCTTACCTGGTGATGTGGAAGTCTCTGCTCCTTCAGCACTCTATCCCCCCACACTCCTCTCCTCCCCACTTAAGAACTTAAGAAGAGCCCCTCTGGATCATGCCAAAGTCCCACCTAGTCCAGCTTCCTGTAGCTCACAGTGACCCACCAGATGCCCCAAGGATCCTGGTGCCACTCCCTTGCGCCTAGCATTCTGAGGTGGCCACTTCTGTTGTGTTTCCCCTTCCTTTCCAATCCTGGCAGTAAGAGGAGGAGAAGCAGTGGAGGTGAGCTGGGGGGGGGGGAGTGGGCATCCCTTGCCAGTCTCCTGCCTAAGGTGACCACTTAACTTGGACTCATGGATGGGCTGACCCTGAATAGGCCAAATTCTTTCAGTTGTGCATTCCAAAATGTGATCTTCCACCTACCATCTGAAGTGGTACAGACCATTCTTCAGCCTCATCCTGGAGTGCAGTGTTGTTCTAGGACTGAGGAAGCCCAGGGCTCAGCGTCTCCACTCGCTGTGAAACTCACTGGGCAACTTTGAGATACCGTAATCACTATCTTTCAGTCCAACCTACTCCACAGGACTACTGGAAAAAGGATGGGGGTGGAAATAATGTGTGCCACCCTGAGCTCCTTGAAGAAGAGCAAGCTATATTTATACAATACAATAACTCAGTGGTTCCCAAATGTTTTAGCACTGGGACCCACTTTTTTTAAACGACACTCTATCAGGACCCACCTAGGTTTACCAGACTTTCCCAAAAAAAGAGATCTAGAAAGAAATAATATTTGTAATAATAACCAGAAAAAGACCCTCAAACATTTATCTCCCAGTATTTATATATACTTGCAGACTGCAGGAGCTGAGCTCTTTGCAGGATAATCAGCAGCTACAGTATCTGATTTTTGAATAGCCTTAGGGCTTGAGTCAATTAGCTATCTTTCCATCACCCTTTGGTGACCCACCAGTGATTCCCAACTCACAGAATAACGGAATAAAATGAGTTGAGGAGGCTCAAATCTTTAATTTTTCCCAACTATCTTCAATGTTTCCACCTTAGAGAGGGGCTTACAAGCACCAGTTTCACCAAGATCATTGGGTGTGCACTCCAGAAGATAATGATAAATGTAACCTTTCACAGATCTCTAGTTTTCCTGAGCCTGTGATAAAAGCTGTTAATTAATGTGGACCAACTCCCAGGAGTTTAACAGGCTCAGGAGACAGACATCCATTGAGCTTTGTTTTCAGAAGAGCCCCCAGAGTTTCTTCCTTTCTTTGGTCTTTTAAAACATTCTCCCCTGATAAGCTTGACACTTGGAAGACAAACAAGCTCCTCTGGCCCTCCCGGTGGCCCCCTACCCCAGGGAAGGTCAGGGGTTCTTTCATGGACAAGCACCAGCCACCCACAGAGTTGTTTAGAATAGAAGCTTATAGGGTAGCTCACCAACACTTCATGGAGGCAGCTTCCCTTTTGTTCCTGAAACAGCCCCTTGCCCTCTGGCCTCTAGACTTTCTTACAATGGGCTTTTTCACAGGACCTGGTTAGAAACAGGATAGTTAGCAGGGAGGGGGTTGGGATGCCCCTTGGTGCCTCTTCACCAAGCAAGTCATCCCCCATCCCTCTGCTATTTTCAGAGCTGTTCTGCTTCCTCCCCCCCATCAATGTTTATATCTTCAGAGCTTTTAAATAACAAAAATGGAAGCTAGCTAAGTCAGGAAGCATCACACCTGCATCTCTTTTAGTACTCTTAAACCCAAACTAACCAGGTGGTTTTATGGGTCTTTCTGAGTTTTTACTGTTTTGCAGTTGATTGCTTTATGCCTAATTTTAATATTGTACTTTATTGGAATATTATCTGCTGCTGTCTCTAGCCATTCACTAGAGAGCAGTGTAAGCATTGTTAATAACATATAAACAAAGAGATAAAATGACAGGGGCCAAAATCATACATGTATCTGTAGTACGTATATCATGTAGAAAGTGGTAGGTGGGTTTTACTTTAGCACAGTGTTTCTCAACCAGTGGTACTTGTACCACCAGTTGTACTTCAGGTGGTGTCTGGTGCAACCCCCAGACCACCACCACCTGGCAGCAAGGTCAGCAATGCAACGTAACAAGCAGCAGTAGGAGAGCAGCTTAGTGGGCAGAGCTCCAGCCTGTGCTTTTTGTATGCTTGAAAAAGCCCTCCCATCTGCCTCAGGCCTCTTACCAGTGTTTGTTACATTTTGTCTGGCCTCCCAGTCTCGAAGTAACTGGTGATGACATCATCACCAGTTACTTCTGATGGGTCATAGGTGGACCATTAGAAGTGGTACAGCAGGGGACAAATGTTGAGAAATACTGCTTTAGCAGTACAGTGAGGCTGCAGGAGAGGCACATGGAGGAGTCCTAAGCATGTACAGAAGCCAACTGTTACCCTGCAGATGCCTGATCTTGTCTGATCTTGGAAGCTAAGCAGGGTCAGGCCTGGTTAGTACTTGGATGGGAGACCGCTTGGGAATGCCAGGTGCTGTAGGCTTATACTATAGTCTTTTGAGACTGAAGGTTGCCAACCAAGCATGTACAGCTGCTTCTACACATACATACACTGAGCACACAGATGTGAGGGACCAGCAGGCACAATCCTGCACCTTCTCTGTGCATGCAATGTGCATGTAGGAGGGGAGCTGTAAGATTAGAGTTTGCATTGCATCATAAAATGTTCCTGAATGAACGTTCATACTTGTGGCAGTGTGAGGCTTAAACTGGCTTGTGCGGTGCCCATATCTGTAACATGAATGTAAACTACAGTAGCTAGAATAGACCTCAATTTCTGGAAATAACTCTCCCCTTGACATGCACACAAACAACTTGTGAGAATGGCAAAGGTATTTGTTGTGCCACACGTGCAAATGTTCTTTTATTTGTTCTTTTATATGGGAGCCTGCTCCCGTACAATCCGGCTCGTCCTCTTAGGTCATCAGAGAAGGCCTTTTTACAAGTGCCGCCACCTAGGGAGGTACGTGGGGCGGCTGCAAGAAATAGGGCCTTCTCAGTAGTGGCACCAATGCTATGGAATTCCCTTCCCCTTGACTTAAGAATGGCTCCCTCTCTTGAGACCTTTCGGCGAGGCCTGAAGACCCTTCTGTTTAAACAGGCCTTCTGAGTTCTCGGCCTTTTAACATCTTTTTAACATCTTTTAATATTTTTTACAGGCCTGATTCTTTTATGACTTGCTGCTGCTCTGTGCTCTTTTTACCTATTTTTTTACTCTGACTGCTGTTTTTTATGATGTGTTAATATGTTTTTATTTGTTTTTAAATATGTTTTTAATATGTTGTAAGCCGCCTTGAGTCCCTTCGGGGAAAAAGGCGGGGTAAAAAATAAAGTTATGATGATGATCTCTGGCTTACGGTTTGCAGTGGAGGAGCAGGCTAGCAAGAATGGGCGCATTGCCATTGGCCAGCCACGTGGTGCCACAGCATGATTGCTCTTCCTGTGAGGAAGCTGTTCCTGGACACAAGATGTATGAAGCTGCCAAGATGCCATGAATCCATCTCTCTCATTGATTCCATCCAGGCTTTCTGCAGTCCCAGTCTGGTACTCCACTGGAAACAATCAGCAGTCCACTGCCAGAGTAAAAACAGTAGAGCAAAGCTAGAGATTTTGGCCCTTTGCCAGGGCGATCTTCACTGCACACCCCAGCTAGCAAAGTACCAAGATGCCATGCCGCAGTGGTATGTATGATCCTTGAGTATTTGAGGAGGCAGCGTCAGAACTTCCAGGACATCAGTGAATTTCATAACAGCCTGTTGCTTTCTTTTTCTTTTTCCTTTGCAAAATCCCTTGGTCATCACCACACCCATCATTTTCCCTGAACAGCCCTTCCAGTTTTCCTTGTTGTCACTGCTGGTCCTCTCTGATGTTCCCTGTATTGTATCCTCTGTATTGTTGCCTAGAGACTTTTTCCAAGAGAACCCACAGTGGCTCTAGCTTGCCGCCCACTCCCATGTCCTGGGGATTTGCCTGGGCCTTGGTGGGCCTATTTGATGTCAGTCAGCTGAGCGTGCGCATATTTGCAGTGGCTACTGCACCCTTCACATCAAGCAAGGTGCAAACGTCCCCATGCACATTTTTAATGGGCTGTTAAGTCCAGAAAACGTGTCAACCCAAAATGTGAGCAGCTCCTTGAAGTAATTGAAATGCAAGAACAGGGTGCAGCTGTCAGGCTGTATTTTCAGTTGACCTGCAGGGCTGATTGAAAGACAAGCACATGAGGCTATCCTCTCCTCCCCCTCCCCCCTTAGAGAATTAAGGCAACATTTCAGAGTATGGAAGAAAGAGGCACTGGGAGTGTTTTCCAGAGCAAACAGCTACAATCAAGAGCCTGATCCTGATGAGGAACATGGCAGGGGTGGGATTAAAGCCCCCCAATCCCCCACTACAGCCCTATTAACATAAGAAAAAAGCAGTGCTAGGCCAATGCTGTGATTAAAGACACCTCTAGTTTGGTTATAGGTGTTAAATACAAAGACCTCTTTTGTTTCACAAAGTAGCCTCTCATGCAAACACTGGGCTCTTTAATTGTCAACAGGGGAAAGCTCCAGGCAACAGGGCAAATGTTTATTCTAAAAGGGCTGACAAGCATGGATGCCACAAGTGGGAGCTCTTGGTGTGCCTCATCCTGGACAAGAGTAGGCAGGCCCACAGACATGACTTCATTCTCTTGAAGCCAAGGTCACTGACCTGGAGAAGCAGAGAGTCAGGGAGAGAGGTGGATGAGAACTTCAGGGACCCAATAGAGGAGTTCCACTCCCAGGCTTCCAGCTCCATTGCTGTCATGGAAAGTTAAAGGGAAAGAAAACGGAATTGTGAAGAAGAGGAAATTTATCCTTTAGAAGAGACCCATTCTTTGGATGAAGAACCCTTATCTTTTCGTGTGAAAGATAGTCCTTGGGAATGTGGGGATCCCAGTAATGGATGATTCAATAGTTAGGGACATAGGGATATGGGTTTGGGACAGGCATATAGACCATATGCTGACTTCCCTGTCTGGTGCAAAGATTTTGGTCACCACTGTGAGATGCAGGAAGCTGGACCTTATGGGCATGTTGGGCTGATCCAGTGGGGCTTTTCTTATGTTCTTATGTTCATCACATGTCATCTAGATAGGCTGGTAGACAGTACTGAAGAGGAGACAAAGGTCATGGTGCATGTTGGTACCACTGATGGTGAAACATGTAGCTGGATGATCCTGGATGTCAAATTAAGGTTGCTAAGTACGATGTTCAAGTCCAGGAATTACTGAATGGCATTTTTGGAAACTCTATATATTCCATACCCAGGGCCAGTTAGGAAGGGGGAAAGACACAAAATTTTGACGGGGACGCAACATGTACATGTTCATATGAAATGCCAGAAACCTCCAAGCCAAGATGGAAGATGTGGAATGCCTGGTTGCACCATCAATATGGTGGGCAAAAGGCAAATCTCTCTGGACAGAAAGGACGAGCAGTACAGTATATAGTTTTCCAGAATACAAAGCCAATAAATAGGTCAGCGACGGGCATGTTGGGTGTGGGATAGCTCTGTCAAAGGTGGCATAGAATCCAACACACCTGAAAACTAAGGAGAACCCAAGTTGGCCAAAGAATAATTATAGATGGAAATACCAAGCTCAAATAATAATGTAGTACTGGAGGTAAGCTATTGCCCTCTGATCCAGGTAGGGAGGGTGGTCTCAACTTGGAGGAAAAAAGCAAGGAAATGTACAAAGGATAAAGTTTTGTAGCAATGAGTGACTTTGTTTACCCTCACACAGACTGGGCAAATTCGTATTCAGTTCATAACACAGATTAAAAAATTTGAGGTACACTGGCAATGCATTCCTATGCATGACTACTCAGCAGGAAGTGCTATTAAATTCAATGGAGTTTACTTCCAAGTGAGCATGTGTAGGAATGCAGCCTAAATAACTGTGCTTTAGGGCCCAATCCTATGGCCTTCTCTGTTGGTGCTGTAGACGCAGTGACAATGCGCTCTAGGTAGCCACCAGTGTGAATGGCTGGCGACTGCATGCATGCTTCCTCCTCCCCCCTGGAGGATCTATGTTGGTGGTGGAGGTGGGCAGTGAGTGGGGAGGAGGAGAACAGGGCATTTCAGGAGAGGAACTGGGGGGGTGTCAGGAGAGGGAGGGGATGGATCCAGTGGCAGTCATGCACACTGGTTTTTTGATTGCTACACTTCAGGAAGGATGTTTTGAAGCTGGAAAAGGTGCACAGAGTCAAAACAGGACAACCAAAATGATCAATGGGCTGGAGCACTTTCCTTTTGAGGAAAGATTACAATGTTTGGGGCTTTCTAGCTCTGGAAAAAAAGGCAATTAAGGGGATATGACTGAGACAAAATTATGCACAGTATAGAAAGAGTGGACAGAGAGAAGCTTTTCTTCTTCTCTCACAGTACTAGAACAGAGGTCATTCAATGAAACAGGCTGGTGAGAGAGTGAACACAATGCATGTCCATTCTGCAGTCTGAGGAATTCAATTCCACAGGATGTGATGATGGCCACTAGCTTGGTTGACTTCAAAAGGAGATTGGACAAATTCATGGGAGTCCATTCATGGCTGCTAGTTGTAATGGCTGTACGCTGTCATTTACTTCTGCAGTGGTAACCCTTTTAAGACCTTTTAAGTTATATAGGCTTCTCCTCCCCCCTCCCTTTCCTTCCCCCTCTCAAGTAGGCTGTTTCCTTATTTTTTTTATGGCTCTCTCTTATACATGTTGCATTTTTCTGTTTTTGAATATCTGTTTTGGTATTGTATTTTATCTGTTGTATTATTTTGTTTGTAAGCTTCCTTGGGCATGTTAGTTTATAAGAGGAAAGGTGGCACATAAATCTTATAACTACATAGTGTGCCTTGAAGTACCAGCTGTAGAGGACCCATGGTGAGAGAGAAGTACAGTTACCCATCTCTCCTGCTTGCTGACCTCCCAGAGGTGGTTGAGGAGGCCCCTGTGGGAAACAGGATGCTGAACTAGATGGTCTTTGGCCCAGTCCAGCAGGGCTTTGCCTTCACAGAAGGCAAATCTGGTCAAGGTCACATGTGCCTTCATCGCATCCTGATTATTGCTACTGCAACAGCCTGTGTGGAATGGTCTTTGAAGTGTGTTCAGAAACTGCAGCTGGTGTACAGTGCTACTGCCAGAGTCTGATGCAATTCCATTATTATTTGGGGTTGTTTCCAAGAAATGGCAAACAAATTTCAAAGTGCTCACTGGTTTGGGACTGGGGTATTTAAAGAACTATCTGCTCCCACTTGTTCTTGACTTCCTATTCTGATTAAGAAGGCTCCGTTTCATCTTCCACCACCAATTAGAGTGCAGCTGGCAGGAATCGGGGTCTGGACCCTATGGTTGTTGTGCCCCGCCTCTAAAACTCCCTTCCTTGAAGGCCTGTCTGGACTTTTCCTTTGACCTTCCAGAATCTAGTGAAATTCACTCCATTTAGACGGGGCCTAGATGTGAAGGTTTTGCATTTCACCTGCTTGATTGTATCTTGTGCTGTTTTGGGGATGAGTGTGTGGCGTATTTTATTCTGTGCTGTTTTATTGTCTTTTTAATTAGGGTTCTATGACATTCTGAGAGCTCCTTTGAGCCCCCGTCCCCAAAAGCATAGCATAAACATTTTAATATAAATGCCGTAAAGACTAGACCAGGGGTGTCAAACTTGTTTCATACAGAGGGCCGAATAGCATTCATGATGCCTTCTGAGGGCCAGAAGTGATGTCATTAGGCAAGAAGTGATGTCATTAAACTGGTCATAACCAAAAATATGCACCACTTTTTCTCACTTAGGAACTCATTAGTTGCAAAAGACAGAAGAGAAAATACACAAATCTTGATCGTCTTTCAAGATATGGGAGAGCCCAATTTTCATGGGGGCTGCCCTTTCAGCAGTAACACCTCAGCACTGCTCAGCAGCAGAGAGCCTAAGGGCCAGATAAAAAGCTTCCGTGGGCCACATCCGGCCCCTGGGCCTTATGTTTGACACCCCTGGACTAGACTCTTGTTTCTCACCAGCACTACACAGCTACCAGCCCCCTGGCTCAATAAGGCTCACTACAGGTAATTTGACTCTGTGCAACGTATGAAATGGCTTATAGCACAATTTTAGGCTTGTTTAGCCAGCCTCATATTCAGTGCCCAATCCTATGATCATGCAGCACTGGTGCTGCAGCTGCAGTGCTGGCACGGTGTGTTGTGAGAGCACCCTAAAGCACTTTTCGACACCCAGAGAGGAAGCAGTGCATGTGGAAAGGCCTGTGCCATCCTGCAGGCACCACATTCTGCCTGATGGCCACTGGGGTCAGGTACATGCTAGACTGGGCAGTGGAGAGGTGGGGGGGGGAGGGTGTTCTGGAAGCAGAAGGTGTTGTTTGGGGGCAGTGGAGGGCAGGGAGGGGGAGATTCAGGCCCAGGAGGGGGCAGAGATGGCAGAGCAGATTTCCGCTGCATCCTAATCCCCATTCTGGGTCTGAAAGCCCTACTTGGGGCTACTCAGTTCTGAACCAGCTAATTAGCTGGCACAGATGCAACTAGCCCCATTGAGCAGACTGAGGCACTGCACAGGGTAAGGGAACAAATGTTCCCTTACCCTGAGGAGACCTCCAGCCTGTTCCTAACCAGTGCTGGATATAGTGTGGGCCTGGCGGCCCCACTGTGCCAGCATTGGATAGGATTGGGCTGCCACTGTTTGTATACATATGTTTAGGGTTCCAGCTTTCATATTAGAAGCAGCAGCATGTTTTGCAAGAGTTTTTGGTAAATCTCTCTCTCTCTCTCTCTCTCTCTCTCTCTCTCTCCCTTCCTTCCCCTTCCCTGTGTGAGGGAAAACAGCTTTTGTCTCAAACATGGAGGGCTGTTGGCTGAAGAGCCCCTGAAAACATAAGAAACAGCTGTGAAAACAAAACCACAAAAGTAAACACAAGGGCCCTTCTTCTCAGGAGCTTCTCCACTCCACTCTGCCAACAAACCACATGCCAAAGAATGCCCAAGTAGAACTTGAGCTCCGGCAGGAGCTGTTCCCCAGTCTGTTGTAACGCCGGTGATATTGCTTAGTAATGACTACTCAGGGACTCTCCAGTCAATTGAGATGGCACTGTTCTTTCAGAGTAACATCATCAATATGTACACCACTGACCTTAGTGACAGTAATGGAGCCTTCAGAACTGTTGTGTGGAGAACACAGTGTTAGAAACACCAGCTCTTCACTCCCCTGGGTATGAGTACAGGGACTAGTGTGCACTTGGCTTCTTGTATTGTCTATCTATGCACAATTTTCACATTTTTTTCCACCCATTCTGTTGTGGTAAAAACAAAATAATATAAATGTTCATTATGTCTGGGACATTGCCAGAGGAGGTGTATGAACCGTTGCTTTCATGTGCCATAAAAGTGGCACTCTGGGGGTTTTGTTCTCAGAAGTACTGAAAACTGGGAGTAAGAGGGTGTAGTGGACATTGTAAGCAAACAATGGACTCTTTGCTCACAACAGGAGAGGAAACTGAACGCTTTCCACATGCGCTGCCTCCGACGCATTCTCGGCATCACCTGGCAGGACAAAGTTCCAAACAACACAGTCCTGGAACGTGCTGGAATCCCTAGCATGTATGCACTACTGAAACAGAGACGCCTGCGTTGGCTCGGTCATGTCGTGAGAATGGATGATGGGCGGATCCCAAAGGATCTCCTCTATGGAGAACTCGTGCAAGGAAAGCGCCCTACAGGTAGACCACAGCTGCGATACAAGGACATCTGCAAGAGGGATCTGAAGGCCTTAGGAGTGGACCTCGTCAAGTGGGAAACCCTGGCCTCTGAGCGGCCCGCTTGGAGGCAGGCTGTGCAGCATGGCCTTTCCCAGTTTGAAGAGACACTTTGCCAACAGACTGAGGCAAAGAGGCAAAGAAGGAAGGCCCATAGCCAGGGAGACAGACCAGGGACACACTACACTTGCTCCCAGTGTGGAAGGGATTGTCACTCCCGAATTGGCCTTTTCAGCCACACTAGACGCTGTGCCAGAGCCACCTTTCAGAGCGCGATACCATAGTCTTTCGAGACTGAAGGTTGCCAACAACATAAGCAAACAATGAAAGTGCTTTTGGAGTGGGTGTTCTCTGAAGAATTATAATGATTACATTTAGATCCCACTCTTCCTCCAAGGAGTGCAGGGGTGGCATCTACCCTCTCCCCTTGTAATTCTCATAACATCCCTGTGAAGTAGGTTAGGCTGAGAGAGGGGAGAATGCGAGACTGACCGCAGGTCCCCAACTAAGCATCATGGCTGAGGGAAGTTTTTACATTAGATCTTCCCAGTCTTCTTGCGACCTTCTAACCATCACACAACGCTCTGAGGGTTAAAGTGTCCCTCAGAGAGAGTCCATATATGAATCTCCTGTATAGAACAACTTTCCCACAAGGTGAGGAATCTGGATAATTCTTTACAGAACACCTATAAATGCACTCTGGTGAGGTGACTAGGTGGAAGCAGAACTATGGATATTGCCTTTTGTTAAAAAATTAGCACTCTCTTTTCCATGGCCATGTCTCTTTCTGCTGCAAGGGGGCACAAGTATTTAAACAAATAACCATGGAAATATATGTACAATTGATTTCCTGACTTGTGATGACATTTTTCCAGAAAAATATGAAAGTAAACCCTTGAGTTATAAACATTGCTCAATGCACACTGCTGTAGTGTGGCAGACTTAATAGCAGAACTAATGACAATGTTCAGAGAAACAGCATGATTTTTAAAGTTGCCAATGCGTGCCCTTGCTGGATGTGCCTGTATCATTAAGAGCAGCCCAGAAGGAAACAGTCGCTGTTTAGCAGATTTGTTTAGCTCCATGTTATTAAAAAGCTTCCTTCGAATTTCTCAGTATTTCAGACATGCTACCTTTCTTGTGACGATTTTCTTCCCCAGGAAATCGTCCCAAAGGGCTCTGCACCCAGATTTCTTGGGGGAAGTGGCTGACCGGTATATGGCTGTGAGAAGATCTGGCCCTAAAATTGCTGGCTGCATTTTGGAATGGTACGGCTTCGCTACTGTCACGCCACCTCGAGAATCATTATTCATAGGCTAATTCTCCCCCTAACCTATTGATCCCTTCTAAAATTACTGCAACAATACTGCTCGAAACAATTTAACATGGAGTGGTCCATTAGACCACCAATATCGCTTCTCTCTGAGGCTCGTGACCCAGGAGCATTGCTCTTTGTGTCTAGGGCAAATTCTAGGTCAAATAATAATAACTGCATATATTTGCAGAGTAATGTGTCCCTTTCAATAATCAGTGAGTAATATAGTTGTGTGCTACTTAAACAGCAGCTGAGTTTCACCTAAGAGGCAATTGTGTGTGTGTGTGTGTGTCTGTGTGTGTGTGTGAGAGAGAGAGAGAGAGAGAGAGAGAGAGAGAGAGATATCCTTAGGAAATGCTAAAAATATTTTTGCTTAACTCTAGTTCAGTCATTTTCAAACACTGTACCACAGCACATTGATGTGCTGCGAGTGGTCCACAGGTCTGCCACAGGATTTTGGGGGAAGGTCATTTATTAGTAGGGTCAGTGGGGGATGTGAGTCCCCCACTGGCCTCATGGCGTGCTTTGTCAATTGTCAAAAACCTAATGGTATGTCTTGATAACTTTAGTGCCTTGTCAGTGTGCCGTGAGATTAGAAAGGTTGAACACCTCTGCTCTCATTACTAGGTGAAAGATTACCTCTCTCACAGGAGAGCTTCTTTTTAATTCTCCAGAGGCCTAGCAAATCGCTATGACTAAACCTTGCTTCAGTCTCAAAAATAAACATAACACATTGCAGTGCTAATGGGGTTGCCACCTTTGGGCTGTGGCTGGGGAGCTGCTGTCAGAAAACAGCAACCTGGCATGTACCAAATAAACCATGAAGATTTTCTTAACATGGAGACGTATGGTGGTTTCGTTATTGTGCAGAAAATGAGATTTTGGCAGATTCAGCTTTTCTTATCCCTACAATGTTATAATGAGAAGCTATGAGATGTCGGAACTGTAGTGAAATATGAAATATTCTTCCATAAATCTTCATTAAGAAAGTGATAAATTTGTTCAGAATATTATTATTATTATTATTTTATTAATTTATACCCCGCCTTTTTGCCCAACAGGCACACAAGGCGGCTTACAAACACTTTAAAAATACAACATTAAAAACAATCATTAAAAAACAATTTACAATAATTAAAAAATCTAAAAACAAACAAGCCCCGTGGATTTTCATATAAAAAGCAAGAACGCCAGCCAGCCTGTCAACAATTAAAAGCTTTTTGAAATAAAAAGGTCTTCAGTCCACGCCGAAACGTTAGCAATGAGGGAGCAGTTCTCAGTTCTAAGGGGAGGGTATTCTACAGTTCGGGGGCCACCACCGAGAAGCTCTCTTCCTGGCCACCGCCCCTCTCACATCTCTTAGTGGCGGCACAGTCAAAAAGGCCCCCCCAGATGATCTAAGAGCACGGGCAGGATTGTAGGGAAGAAGGGCAGGAAGAGGAAGAATGTATTTTAATCCATTCTTTCCCCATTAGCTCCCTAGCCTCCTCACGAAGCACCAAATTGGTTCAAAGGAAGTGTTACTTTTCTTTTATATTTATGAAACCCTCCCCTCCAATATGATATATTGGAAATTCCTGGTGCCTTCTGTAGTTCTCTGGAGATTGATGCTGATTCCTGGAAATTCCAGGACAAAGGGGTTAGTAACCCTAATACACCCTGCAACGCCTTCCTCTGTTTGCGGCCCAAACTGCAATCTTGAATTGTGGAAAATGCATTTACTACCATAATAAATGTGTCAGTATTTGGCTGTCCAAATACTTGGCAAATTCTCATCAGTTAAAATGAAACACAAACCTGGCTTCATTTTGGGCCTATGTTCAAATGCATGGGTTGATTTTGCCATATTTGGTTGTATTACCTTTTGATATTCAGATGACTGAATTGAGAATTGAAAGGCCTTGGCTGCTCCAGTTCCACCACCCTCGGTTGCTCTTTCAAGCAACTCTGCCCTTTCTCTCTGGAACTGCCTTCCAGGACACCTGCATGATACCCAGTGCATGATACCCCCTGTGTAAGTGCCCCCCCACTCACCACTGAGCCATTCCAGGCAATAATGGCAATGCACAGGCACTCGCCAAAGCAATGGCGAGTGGGTGGGGCCGCTGACAGGTGCTTTGCAGCACCTGCAGTACTTACCACGCTACCCCCCAATAGCTACACCACTGACGATCCCACTTCTGCAACTGCTTTCAAATCCATCCTCAAAATCCATCATTCCCAGGAAGCTTTTGCACAATTCCCTGGTTCCTATACCTTACTGTAACTAAGCCTAAATACATGAAGCTGAAATAAATGTATATTCTTGTCCTGTGTACCTTTGCCTCCATTTGCTCCTCCTTTTCTGTTGCCTTCCTTGTGTTTCATTTTAGATTGGAAACCCATTAAAGCAGGGACCCATTATCCCGAACTTGGCAAAGCATCGTACACTTTGATGTGACTATATTAATCACCAACACAGCTATCTCCAGTGCATATCCAGGACAGAGCATGGTGGTTCACAAGCAGAACTTGGTGGTATCTAGTCTGAATGACTTTCCAGATTCTAGTCCTGATTATGCGGCAGAACAAAGTTTAACTAGTTTGATCAATAAAATATCTGATTTCATGCAACCCTAGGTTATAAGCATCGGATTTGCCATGTGAGGCCCTGATTGCTCTTCTGAAGCATCCACAAGAGCTTTTTCCCACACTCCCTTCAAAAGGGCTCTTGAATTATGCACAAAAGTTGAGCATCTGTATAAGGAACATGCTTGATTTTCACAGTAATGAAAATCATCCAACCCCCAACCCACATCCTATTTGTCTCCAAATGGCCACAGGTGTCAAAACCAGGCCTTTGGAATAAGACAGGTGGGGACCTCTTTAAAATTAGCTTTTATTTCACTCTGACTGTCATACCCAATCTGCTTTTTGAAATGTTGTGTCCCCTCCCCTCCAAAAATAAATAAGATAAGCTTTAAAAGACCTTTTCCATAGCACACTGTTCACTGCAGCTGGTCTTTTTATTTTGAATATGTTCAATGTAATCAAATTCCTATTTACACAAAATCAGTCATCAACTTTTGCTGCAATTGAGACATTGAACAGCTCTGAAATATCTCCAGCTGTAAACACTGATCCTGCCCCACACCTTGGTGCCTGGAATCAATATAGTTTTTATTGCATTTGCAAGCAATAAACAAGACATTTTGACAAGCATTTGCTACCCGCATTGCCCAGCCAAAATGCAGAGTGAACTGTGTCCTACCTTGGCCTACAGTCAAAATAGACCTCCGTGTCTTTTCTTTTTATGGTTCCATGATGTCACCGTCTTTTTCGACATGCTCTCAGCAACTTGACACTTATTTGGAATGCTCCTCAAGTAATTCATTCCTGTTCATTAGACGATTTAATGACTGACATAACTTTTAAAGCATTGTACAAAAGGAGCGCCTGCAGGTAACCAAGGAGAACCAAACAGATTGGCAGATGTAGCATGACATGCGGGGCGGAGGGGGGGGGGCAATGCCCTTTCTCTAATGCTCCAACAGGTGCTGGACTCTGACTCATACCCTGAATATAAAAGCTGGGCCTGCTTTTGAGAAAGGATTGTGGTACGCTGACAGAAGCCATTTCAATGTAAGCAAACCAAATAAGCTGGGATTGACTTGGGGACTGTCTCGCATGCAAAGCACATACTCAGCAATTGAGCTAAGGCCACTCCCAGGCAGGATATGTGCTTTGGATGTTAAAGGTTCCCTTTAAGGTGATCTCTGGGCTATTCCCTGGGTTCATGAGAGCTATCACTACCTATGAACAAAAAGTCACATGGGAAAGGATAATAAAGGCAGGAGGTGTGTGGTCTGGAGAAATCTAAGTGGGAATAACTCTGATCACACTGTGGATGGATAGGAGACAAGCCTTTCTGAGAGAATGCACCCACAGGGTGTTGATGTCATCACCCTGCCATTAGGGGGTGAAGGAGCCACTGAAATAAGGTGCTGTGAGAAGACAGAGAAGCATGGAGGTCAGCTGCCATGACTGAATAGCTGCCTGGCTGATTGGTAGCTGTTCTTACAGGAAGCTCAGAAGGCATATGTGCTATGCAGCAAAAAGAATGATGACCACACAGTGAAGGGACACATCTGGAAATGAAGGGTTCTATGAGTTTCTCATTGAACAATAATGGTAAAAATCCATTTGTAAAAAATGGGTTTGGTGATAGCCTGCCTATGTGAACCATCTTGAGTCTGTAAGACCCTCACTCATTGTGAGAGTCAATGAGAAAGGTGGTATAGAAATACTGTATAACAACAACACAGTACACACAAGTAGTTCTAAATAAAATATGGTTATGCAAATCCACTTTCATTTTGTTTTGGATAAGCAGAACATTGAATGCATGAAGCTGTTTTCAACCACGGTGCTGTGGCACACTGGTGTGCCGCAAATGGTCCCCAGGTGTGCTTTAGGAATTTGGGAGAGGTTCATTTATTAATAGAGCTATTGGGGGGTGTGAGTCCCCCATTGACAGCACAGTGTGCCTTGTCAATTGTCAAAAAACTGATGGTGTGCCTTGACCATTTTAGTGCCTTGCCAGTTTGCCATGAGATGAAAATCACTGCCTTAGGACTTTGTGCTGTCCACTGGCAGCAAACCTTCAAGGATTCAGAAAAGGTCTCTTTTTGGTGAAAATACATCTCAGGTCATGATGAACACACCCTGAGCATGCTAAATCCTGATAGTGCCAAAGATGTTACAAGGCCATGCTTAAGTTCACATCGAGTCATTCTCTAGTAGTGTGGATGACTAGAGGTGAGCAGCCATGACAAAAACAGAACCCACCAATCGTACTGACTCAGAGCAGGAGTTTGCAGTCGACTTCTAGCCGGCGTTTTTGTATGTGAAACAATTTGTGTTAATAACACAGTACGCCATGATCTTCAGGCTGATGCAGTCCAGAACTCGGTGTCTTTTGGAGACGTTGTGCTGTATTACTAACCCTTAGGGGTCAAGAGTTTTGGGAGCCTATGAAAAACATTCTGTCCTGTGATAGGTACAGCATGTTCACTAGTTACAGTGGATTTTCAGTCTGAGACTTGTGTTACAGTCTGTCATTTTCCCTTAAGGAATTTTTTTTTAAAAGATCCTGGTGAAAATTTTTTAATTCCTTGTGCACCGTGTTACATCAAATATCAAATCGATCTTTAATGGATGCCTATGTAGTTGACGCAAACAAAGCTCTCACAAAACATAGTTAAATTAATATCAATTCCTATACACATCTATTTAAGCTGTTCTGATAATCAGGGCAATTTAGCTGTTGCCATTGTACACTGCAGTGTGAAGAACTCTGTGTAACTCTATGATAACAGAATCTTTGCTGCTGTGTGGGTACAACAAGATCCTCCTTTTATTCCCCAGAAACACAAGGTCATTTGTAAGCTGGCACTGTTTTAAATTCATGACAAATACAGGGTTCCAGATGGAAAGTTCTTCATGATGGAATGTTTGTCATCTTCTTTGTGCTCAGTGGACAGAAGGGTTTCTCTCTCTTAAGGGCCAAGCAAATGGATGGTCTGTTAAGGCTCATGCCCTGTCAGGAGGATTTTATTTGTCATTATCCAGGGAAGAGTTCACAATGCAATATTGGGGCCGCAGATTTTTCTGCTACACAAATTATATCTTCAGCCTTAGTATCTTTTGCACAAAAACCTCTTGCAGAGAGCTTGTTAAAAGCCCGTTCTTAGAAGGCTATTAAAAATAATTTGGAAAGTGCTCCAGAGGATGATGGGCACTATTGAAGAGAGAACTTGAAAAAACATAATACAGCATTTGTACAACAGACTACTTGGTTGCATATAGAAGATTTTCTTTTTCTTGCAGAAGACCACCTGCAAGCAGAAGGTCTAGATTCAATCTCTGGGAAGGAGAGAAAAAAAATTCCTCTGAAACCCTGGCAAGCTTCTGTTGATCGGCATCACCACCCTCAGAATGCAGCTTTCTTAGTTCTTAAAGCACATACCTAACGGATGGCATATGCTACTATGGCAGTGTCAAAGAGAAGATTTTTGGAGGGGAAGGGTGAAGAAAGGTCAAAAGTTCCCTGTACCTGCACCATAGTCCCAATCTAAATCATGACCTTGCATGAATACAACTTGCAAGAACAATGCAAGACCACTAAACAAGGAAGTGTTTAATGTCTCCTCTAATTTGACCCGCCTGCTCAAAGGGAGAACTCTTCCTCATCTCAGGAGTAGGGAGGGTGTTAAAGAGAGCCACACTGCCAGGAGGTCCATGTTTCACAGTACGAGGTGCACAAATTGTGATTGACATGCTTTCATTCCTGACATACATCAATTGAAAATGCACACTTGTGAAACAGAGACATTTAAAGTGGTCTTCTTTCTCCTATATTTGCTCTTGTGTCACTCCATACCTGGAAATGTTGGAAATACCCTTTCACTCCAGCCAGAGCCTATATTCTCTGAAACCCAAAGGTATAAGTAGGTACCCCAGAATAGCCACTGCAGGTTATTCCCCAAATGTGTGTTGCAACACCCTGGAGTGTCACACACTGGGATATTAAGAACAGCCCCACTGGATCAGGCCATAGGCCCATCTAGTCCAGCTTCCTGTATCTCACAGCGGCCCACCAAATGCCCCAGGGAGCACACCAGATAACAAGAGACCTCATCCTGGTGCCCTCCCCTGCATCTGGCATTCTGACATAACCCATTTCTAAAATCAGGAGGTTGCGCATACACATCATGGCTTGTACCCCGTAATGGATTTTTCCTCCAGAAACTTGTCCAATCCCCTTTTAAAGGCGTCTAGGTAGACGCCAGCACCACATCCTGTGGCAAGGAGTTCCACAGACCGACCACACGCTGAGTAAAGAAATATTTTCTTTTGTCTGTCCTAACCCGCCCAACACTCAATTTTAGTGGATGTCCCCTGGTTCTGGTATTATGTGAGAGTGTAAAGAGCATCTCCCTATCCACTCTGTCCATTCCCTGCATAATTTTGTATGTCTCAATCATGTCCCCCCTCAAGCGTCTCTTTTCTAGGCTGAAGAGGCCCAAACGCCGTAGCCTTTCCTCATAAGGAAGGTGCCCTAGCCCTGTAATCATCTTAGTTGCTCTCTTTTGCACCTTTTCCATTTCCACTATGTCTTTTTTGAGATGTGGCGACCAGAACTGGACACAATACTCCAGGTGTGGCCTTACCATAGATTTGTACAACGGCATTATAATACTAGCCGTTTTGTTCTCAATACCCTTCCTAATGATCCCAAGCATAGAATTGGCCTTCTTCACTGCCGCTGCACATTGGGTTGACACTTTCATCGACCTGTCCACCACCACCCCAAGATCTCTCTCCTGATCTGTCACAGACAGCTCAGAACCCATCAGCCTATATCTAAAGTTTTGATTTTTTGCCCCAATGTGCATGACTTTACACTTACTGACATTGAAGCGCATCTGCCATTTTGCTGCCCATTCTGCCAGTCTGGAGAGATCCTTCTGGAGCTCCTCACAATCACTTCTGGTCTTTACCACTCGGAAAAGTTTGGTGTCATCTGCAAACTTTGCCACTTCACTGCTCAACCCTGTCTCCAGGTCATTTATGAAGAGGTTGAAAAGCACCGGTCCCAGGACAGATCCTTGGGGCACACCACTTTTCACCTCTCTCCATTGTGAAAATTGCCCATTGACACCCACTCTCTGCTTCCTGGCCTCCAACCAGTTCTCAATCCACGAGAGGACCTGTCCTCTAATTCCCTGACTGTGGAGTTTTTTCAGTAGCCTTTGGTGAGGGACCGTGTCAAACGCCTTCTGAAAGTCCAGATATATAATGTCCACGGGTTCTCCCGCATCCACATGCCTGTTGACCTTTTCAAAGAATTCTATAAGGTTCGTGAGGCAAGACTTACCCTTACAGAAGCCGTGCTGACTCTCCCTCAGCAAGGCCTGTTCGTCTATGTGTTTTGAGATCCTATCTTTGATGAGGCATTCCACCATCTTACCCGGTATGGATGTTAGGCTGACCGGCCTATAGTTTCCCGGGTCCCCCCTCTTTCCCTTTTTAAAAATAGGTGTGACATTTGCTATCCTCCAATCTTCTGGCACCGTGGCCGTTTTGAGGGACAAGTTGCATACCTTAGTCAAGAGATCTGCAACTTCATTCTTCAATTCCTTAATAACTCTTGGGTGGATGCCATCAGGGCCCGGTGACTTATTGATCTTTAATTTATCAATGAGGTCTGAAACATCTTCTCTTTTAACCTCTATCTGACTTTTGTATTGTGGGAGGTATTGTGGGAGGCCCGCTGCTTGGCAGCCAGACCATGACACAACCGCCTTGCCTTGGTGGGCTGAGTTCCTGCATACCATTTGCATGGGCGTGAAAAAGCCCTCCTGTCCACTCTCTTACTGCTGTTTGTAGGGTTGCATCTGGCCTCCCAACTCAGAAGTGGCAATGACATCATTGTGCAATCATGCTGTGTTGTCATCAACACTTCCTTCTGGGTGACAGGGCATCATGAGGAAAGTAAGTTTAGAAGGCACTGCTATAAGTGATTCTTATAGCCCAATCCTATCCACTACCCCTGTCAATGCAGCAGTGCCAAAATGGCAATCGCTGCATCCTATGGTGGGAGTGCATCCAGGTCTCCGCTAGGTGAGGAAACACTTATAAGACTCATGGTGCAGAGGGTTCTATTTGGACCTGCAATAGCTAAATAGCCGGTAGTTCTGCATGGACCCACACATTGGGTCCAGGAAAGGGGTTATTATATCGGCAGAGCCAGTGCTGCTAGTTCCACATTCCTCCTGGGCCCAATCCATCCATTCCTCACCCTGCCGCTATCCTCCCCACCCAGTTTCACCTCTCCCCACCCCATTCCACCCTCCTCCCACTACGTCCTGCCTCTCCCGCTGACTTAATGTCATTGGCAGGAGATGTGCTGGAGCCAGTCAGAAGGCACAAGCCTCCCCCCCAGCGCTCCTGGAAGCATGCTGACTATTGTTCTGACAGAGTGCCTTCTGCAGCTAACTTCTCAGTAAACATTACATTGTAAAAGGAGAAATGATCTATTGCTCAGAGGTAGAGTGCATGTAGGAGGTCTCACGTGCAACCCCTGGTGTTTTCAGGTAGTGTCTGAAACTCTGGAGAGCTGCTATCAGTCAGTGTAGACACTACTAGAAGGAACAATGATTTGAAACGATAGCAGACATCTTCCTGTGTATCATGGCCATGGAAATGGACATTGTCAGACAACATAGCACTATATTTAATGTTATGTGGAACCAGCAATTCCACTTCAAGCCAACTGTGAAAAAGAAATGCTTCAGCAGTGCTACAGGACTCTAGTGTAGAAGCAAACCCATCACAATGCATGCTTAAGGAAAAATTCACTTAAGAAAATACTATGTGGCATCTTGGCCTAATTTATAGTGAATTAAGGCCACCTGCTCCAGCCTAGCTGTTCAGTGAATCAGAGTAAGATCTTTACATTTCTGAAAAGGTAAATGTTAATCTCTTCCTGCTTGCCTTGGAAATAAACATCACTATGCTGAAGTGTGAAACTGGAAGGGATGCAACATTTTCTCAGTCTTCTCACGGCCTGCTTCATTTTTCAGTCCACCGAATATGCTGGCCTTGAATCCAGCTTCTCTGTGCTGCAGTCTTCCAGTCCAACAAAATGGAATTAAACTGAGCCATTCCCAAGTCATTTGAGCAGAGATCATAAGCACTTGCTAGTGAAAGCCAGCCATACCATCAAGCACAGTCAAGCATTGACAAGATAACGCAGTATAGTCGGGAGAAGTTGTGGCTTTTAAAAGTTTGACAAGGAGTGGGTGTGTTTGTAGGACACTGTGGGTAGCAGTGGAGGTGTTGCAAGTAGAAAACTGACATATTGAAAATGTGGATTGACTGGAACTGTACAATGTTCAGACGCAAGTATGAGTACGTTCCGTGTGGCTGGGCAACAGGTAAAGAGTAGTTA
Organism: Tiliqua scincoides; assembly: GCF_035046505.1. Classification (NCBI taxonomy): domain Eukaryota; kingdom Metazoa; phylum Chordata; class Lepidosauria; order Squamata; family Scincidae; genus Tiliqua; species Tiliqua scincoides. The sequence continues at coordinate 217,506,299 of NC_089823.1, read as the reverse complement.
AAATATCCTTGTTTCCATGTGAAACACCGTCACAGGTCACTCATGGAGAAAGTAGAGGCGAATCCAGCCCACTGATCCACACAGTGAAGCCACTCACTGCAAAGCGGTGATACATCACTTAGCGCAGTGTACGTCAATTCAGTGGCAAGCTGAACACATGGTCGAAGCAATCACAGAAGGAGCGCTATCATGGGATGAACTCTGCACAGATCCAACCTCACTCACTCACCTTACAGGAGTTGACTCTCAGCCTGGGAGCAGCCTGAACTTCCAAAGGTTAAGTGTGCAGACAGCCACTGGGCTTCATCCACACCAAACCCCTCATGATAAAGGTTATTTTTGGGGTCTCAGTTATATTCTATGATCAGGGTCAGTGACTGGTGGCCCTGGAATAGATCTGATCCCTCAACTGTCAACATAGATACAAACAAAAAAGGGGGAGAGAGAGCAGTCGTTATGGCAATGGGATTTTACCACTGGACTATTGAGGAGTAGAGGTTGGAACTCTAACTCCCAATGTCTTTTTAAGTAACCTTCCACCCTCCTCTGTGCTACATGAAGTCCCCATGTACAGTCTCAGATGGGACAGTCCAGACACAGGATTATAAGCACAGTGTGAACTAGGTCCAATTCACAAAAAACGACTGAGCAAAAATGCTGATTCATGATTGTATTGTAAAACATACACATTATATTTTCAAAATGACCTTTTAACTTAATTTTATGTTTGCATATAAAGAAGTTCAACACTAGAAATGTGCTAACTGGCAGTAGGTCAGACTTGGCAATACAGGTCCCCTAAGGCCCAACTTTAGCCTGCCTAATTCCTGACTCCAAAATTTTTCAAAGGCTGTTCTTGATAAGATAGTGCAATGCTTGAAACGTCACAACTGACTCAGCTGTCTTCTTACTACAGCTGCAATCCTTCTCCTGGAGTCATCTAGAGAAGATGCTCTTCCACGTGGGGGCTGCGGTGCAGGTAAGCCTGCGTTGCCACTGCTTTTGTACTTACTGCAGGCTGGGGCTTTAGTGACTGTTGAAAGTCCTGAGAATGTCGCTCCTCTCCCACAGTCTGGGCTTTTCTGGCCATGATTGTTGACCGACACAGTGGAGGAGGTTAGGCTGCTCCGACTGAAAGAACGCTGTGACAACGGTAAGTTTCCACTGAGTCTTTTTAGCTCCACTACTTGTTCTCTGGCTTGAGTCAAAGCTTCAGTGAGCTCATAGCGTTCCTCACACTCCCTGCGCACTGTGTCCTGGAGGACAGCATTCTACAAGCACAAAGAAACACATATTTCATAAGACGTCAAGACCAGAGAGAGAGAGAGAGAGAGAGAGAGAGAGAGAGATTGGGTGCTTTTTTAACTTCTCAAACATAGGGGGCTTGGGGAACAAACTGCTTCTGAAATTCATATCAAATTCAAAAGTAGTAACTGGCTTGCAGGGATAGCAAATGAGAGAGAGAGAGAGAGAGAGAGAGAGAGAGAGAGAGAGAGAGAGAGAGAGAGAGCGCCTATTCATAAATTCTAAGTACCCTTGTCCACTCGGAATTAGTTGTGCGGTTCTTGGATACAGACAAAAATGACTTTGATGAAAAATGAGATTTTAAAACATCAAATAAAAGTCACTTCTTACAAATCTTTGCAAATGATGGCTTTATATTTGTGTGCAATAAGGATGTAGGCATCATCAGGCAAATCAGGCTTCAGACTACAAATCACTGGTTATCCATTTCAGTAGGCTCTGGGATCCTATGCCTGTTTCTTTTCCCCTCTCCCTTATTCTTAGTTCTACTCCAGCAAAATGTTTGGTGCAGATCAGAGGAGTCCCATTATGGCAGCAGAAGCTTGGTCCAGGGTAAGGGAAAAAACGTTCCTTTACCATGAGTAGATCTCTGCAACTGCCCCCCCCACCATAGGATGAAATGTGCACTCCACTGACACAGCTGCATTGGTGAAGAGGATTTAGTTAGGATTGGGATGTATGACTGTAATCCTTCACACATTTAGCTGGGAGTAGGTTCCATTGACTTCAACGGGGCACTTCTGAGAGGACATGCATAGGATTGGGCTCTTAGTAAAGCAATAAAATTCCTTGCTAACTGGGTAAGAGGCACTTTTTCAAGGGGCTACTCCTCTTGTATTTAGCAGGGGAAGAATAACTGGCCCTCCTCACCCCAGCAGTGTCTTTTCTAGTGGCTGTCTGCTGGTGTTTTGCATCTTTTTAGAGTGTGAGCCTTTTTGGGACAGGGAGCCATTTAGTTATTTGATTTTTCTCTGTAAACTGCTTTGTGAACTTTTGTTGAAAAGCGGTATATAAATACTGTTAATAATAATAATAATAATAATAATAATAATAATAATAATAATAATAATAGGCCAATACTCCAGATATTACCATCATAGAAGCCAGGCGCGTGTTAATCATCGATGTCGCCATTCCTGGCGACTCGCAAATTTTGGAGAAAGAACAGGAGAAAGTATCCAAATTCCGCGACTTGTGCATAGAATTGACACGTATCTGGATGAAGCATGTAAAAGTGCTGCCAATAGTAATTGGTGCACTAGGGACAATATCAACACAATTTAACGAGTCCTTTGCACAACTGGATGCCCCAGCAATAACACCAGTCGAATTACAGAAGACCGCCATAATTGGCACAACGTCCATCCTTTGTCGGCACCTCATCTTACACCTAGACATCAGACACCTAGACATCAGGTAGATGTCCGTGCGGATGAGGATTTGCCAGCTGATAAATGTTGTGGTTTTTGTGTGTATACGATCATTATCAGCTGTGTTGTCATTTTGATGTGAATAAAATAAATAATAATAAATAAATAAAATACATTTAAGCTGGTAGCCACCACATTCTGAAACTCTAAAGTCAGTAAGTTGCAGTGCAATGCTATGTTTGCTTACATGGAAGTAAATTCCACAATGTTCACTGGCACTTACTCCTATGTAACCATCCACAGGATTGTTGCTTCAATCATGAGTTATCTGGAAAAAAATATTTTCCTTTGTCTGCCCTGACCCTACAGCAAATCAAATTTGATGATTCAATGTTGTGGGTGCACTGGAGAAAGAGAATAATTTCTCTCTGTTCACCCTCTCTACACGATTCATAACTTAAAAACCTTTATCATGGCTTCCCTGTGTTGCCCATTTATTTTCAACTCCTTTTCCCAACATTTAAGCAGTAAGGTTAAATGAGAAGAGGATTATAATGACAGAGGTAAACTTTAATACTTTATAGTAGATCTTCAAACTTTGAATCATTTGCTGACAACAGAAGTGCTCGTCAAAGTGCCATCACCAAAGTGTTGGTTCTGCAGCCCTACAAGGAAAATTGATATCCAGGAACAACTTTAGTGTTGATCTCTGCTGCAAGTCCTTGAAGCAGGGCCAGTCAGAAATTTAAATAAAATGATCTGCCTTCATTGCAGCAACCATCATTGGACATTCAAAAATGAGAAGATTCAAGATGATTTTGCATTTTACAAGGAAAAGAATTTTGCAAAGATGCAGTTAAGGGCACAAGTAATGACAATTATGAGTGCAATCATTCTAAGAATTGATCTATTTAGTGCTCAGTCTGAAAGGAGACTTCATTAAGTAAGTAATGAAATCACTGCAATTCAATCTGTTAAAAAAAATATTGCAAGAGCAAAGGAGGTAATAGCAGATTTAAAGGCTGAAAGAATACATCATCAGCAATCAAAATGTGACTAGCTTCTAACAGCAGAAAACAAAAGACAATCAGGAAGGTCTGGAACCAGGTAGAAAACAGAACAGTTTCTAGTTGCAAATATCTATTTGTCTGGTTCTGATTTTTAACCTTTTGGTGGCAGTTGAGGCAGGTAGGGCACTATCTCGGAGGCAAAAACATCTTGTTTAGTTGCTGAGTTTTATAATGAACTAAAAAGCCACATCAGCTATTGAAACAAGTCTTTGGATCAGGCACAGTTCTTACGATTAGGAAAATCTTATTCATGTCTGGTCTAAATCTGCTTTCTTCGTTTCAACCAACTGGTAATAATCCTGTCCTTAGGAGTCAAATAAAGCAGGTCCTCACCTTCTTCTGTGTGACAGACATTCAGACACTTGAAGAAGACTAACATCTCTCTCAATCTTCTGTTTCTAGGTTCTCTATAGGACGTGATATTGTAAACCAGTAGAAAAGACCTTGTTCATACCTTAATTCCTGTACAGTACTTAGGTTTTCAGCCCAATCCTGTTGGGCTGTCACACGGAGCCCCTTACAACAGCTGAAGCAAGTTCATAAATATGTCACAAAACGGCTGCTGATGGAGCGCAGAGTGCTCCATCAGCAGCCATTCTGCACATGCTGCTGCAAGAGGCAACAGTAACACTTTGCCACCAGATCCTGCTACACCTGCCAGAACAGTTAAGGCAGTGGTGGGGGTGAGGTGTGGGCAAGGAAGGGGTGAAACTGGATGGGAAGGGGGAAGAATAGGGGTCAGAGAGGCGGTGGGAGGAGGGATGGATCCGGCAGCAATGGTGTGTGCTGGATCCTATCCCCTCCTTTTCTAGGCTGCCCATCCCTTTCTTCTGAGCTGGTGCTCAGGAGACCCATTGGTGAGCAAGAGGTTTATGGAGGGGGGGGGGAAGGGGAAATAATTCCCCTTTTCCTTCCAAGTTTTGATTCCCCTTGCCCTCTGGATGCAGCAAGCACCTTTTTGACGCAGATCCATTGGTGGGGGGAAGGATAGGATCGGACTCTTTGTCATTTATCTGTCACTGGGTCCCAGAGCTATTATCTGAAGGCATGTGATACACCTTACTTAAGCTAAGCAGGTCTAGGTCTGATCAGGGGCTAGGTGAGTCACTGTCTGGGAACTCAGTGTACACCACCTTGAATTCCAGGATGGAAGAAAGACAGGACTAAATGAAATTTTTTTTTTAAATGCCATCACAGTTGACATTGACTGTACTCTTTCAGGAGTGATGTAGTCATGTTTTTTTTCTGTTTGAGAGACAGGCAAAGCTCAGTGGCAGAGCACATGCCCCTGTAGTGGGTGATGGGAAAGACCCTGGAAAGCAATTACAGTAGGCGACAGTGGACTAAAAGGACCAATGGCCTGTCTCAACATGGCAGCTATGTTTTTGCACAACACTGCACGTTTCTAGGGTTGTTAAGATTTTAACAGATGGGCAGATATACTTACCCTTCCTAGATATGTTTGGCTCACTTCCCAAGTTCCTGGTTGCATACTATGAACTAGATGTGCTCTACGGGTTAGTTTACACATGTAGTTTTTCATTTAGCAGTTGCAGCATCAGGTGATTTGAATATGTGAAAGTCATCACAGCTCAAATGCCAAACCCAACGATGCATCTCCCCCATGCATTCATATCGCCTGGCATCCCTTCAGGCACAAGACTTCTCAACAGAGACAGTTCAGACATTCAGCTACGACTACTTTTCAAGCGTCAAGACAGCTATTTTTTTTAACAGCTTTTTTAACATTGAAATCATAGGGAGCAGCAGGATTCTGGCAGGAGGTCTGGTCTAGGGGGTAGAGCCTTCATTTGCCTGAAGATAACATCCACAAGGTTGCCAGTTTGAGGCCACCGGCACCGTGTGACCTTGAAGCAGCTGACAAGCTGAGCCAGTTATTCCATCTGCTCTGAGTGTGGGAGGATGGAGGCCAGAATGTGAAACCAGAAAGAAGCATCTGAATGTTGTGGTTCTTGAAAGATAGAACCTTCTTTCAATTGTAAAAATCCCTACAGGGATTTAAATAGCCTGCCTATGTAAACCGCCTTGAATAAAGTCTTGAATAAAGACCAAGAAAGGCGGTATATAAATACCTGTATTATTATTATTATTATTATTATTATTATTATTATTATTATTATTATTATTATTATGTGCCCACTCCCCACTCCCAGGCATCCCTCTGACAGTCTGCACACAACATGCAGAAGTGCATAAAGCTTTCTCCTCACAATCAGGAACTCTGGGAGAGACTCCTACACATTTACAGTTCCACACAGACACTTGAATGAATGCATGGATGTTGGAAGTGGAAACGATGTGTGTGTTCGCACTTCTCCCTACCTATTCAATGTGACATGTGAAAAGAGCTTACATTATGAGACACTGCATAGTGAAGTAGGCCCAAACCTTGGCTGAATTCATACCTCCTCTTGAACTTGATTCAAGTTCTGAACTAGTCGTGTTTGCTCCTGGGTCAGTGTTTCCAGCTCACAGGACTTCCTTTTTATTTCCTCTCTCATGTCTTCGGTCACTAAACGACTAGTGTTCTGTTCCTCCTTCAGCTGGAGCTCAAGGTGTGCAAGTTGCCTCTTAAGGCTTTGCCATTCTTCTTTCTCTTGGTTTTTTTCAGTAAGCTTGGCCTGGGCTTCATGGAGTTTCTTTTGAAGTGCGTCAATTTCTGTCAGGCTATTAGTAGCACTGGAAATTAATGCAGGTATCTGAAAGGGAAATCCAACATTTGCAAGACACATTTAAATTGCAGGGTATCTGTCAGTTAAAGATATTAACATAGGAGCCAAAGGAGGAAAATTATGTGTGTGTAATCACTACATGCTCATATACAATTAAGGATATGTGAAAAGCGAATTACCTTTTGTAGTATGGAAAGTGGAACACTAAGGGCACAATCCTATGCATGTCTACTCAGAAGTAAGTCCCATTGTGTTCTATAGGGCTTACTCCTAGGAAAGTGTGTACAGGATTGCAGCCTGAGGGAAATAGCAGATGGGGGTAGAAAATAACAGAAAAAATAGAAAGAGAATAGGAAAGCGTTGAGATAACAGTTGTCAGATGACAAAGAAAAACCTGTCTAGCTTGCTACACCTTTAACACCAACTTGACCTGAAGAAATCAGTAGGTGAAATATCTCAAAATGGGATCACTTCCTGTTAATTGCCACAAATCAAACAGCAGTTAAGATGACAGTTCAAAAGTTGGCCTAGGTGGCAGACTAAGTGGCAGCAAGACCTGGGAGAAAGTTACTTTTCAGAAGATACGTACAAGGCAATACTCAAGATTTGCCGTGTAAGACAATTTTTAGATAGCAGGAAGAAGAACTAAAACGTATTTGTAAAGGGGGGTCTTTGCACAGCTTTGGCTGGTGCATCCGCTGAGACTGTATCTGAGTCAATTAGATGTGGCTATGGTGGCCCATACCCTAGTGACATCTTGCTTAGACTATGTAATGCTCTGTACATGGGGCAATGCTTGAAAATAGATCAAAAGCTGCAGTTAGTTCAGAATGTGGCAGCCTGGTTGGTCACCAGTGGTTACACTGACTGGCCATTCCATTCTGAGTCAAATTCAAGGTGTTGGAGATTATCTTTAAAGCTCTATTGCACAGAGCAGGGATACTTCAAGGACCACCTTCCCCATATAATGCTACACATCCACTACGACCATCAGATAGGGTTCTGGTTAGGATATCACTGCTCTCTGAAGCCAAGGAGATAGTAGCAAGGTGCAGTGCCTTTTCTGTGGTGGCACCACATCTCTGGAACCAACTACCAGAAAACTTGAGGACAGCGCCTTCATTATATTGCTTCTGGTGGGGTTTAAAAACTTATTTATTTCACTTGGCATTTGAGGAGCGAGGATCCTCCCAGGGACCCCATTTAACTTCTGCTGCTGCTTTTACATCACTGCTTCTATGTTACTTTATGTTACTGCTTTTACACCATTGCTTTTATAAAAACTTTTATATAAAGTTTTTATATCTTTTCATCTGCTCCCGTATTGTTTTTAGTGGATTTATTCAAATGTTTTTATTTAAATGTCTTCATCAACTGTATTATTTTTTTCAGTTCTTATGTTGGACATCGCTTTGAGCATAGGAAGAGTGGTATAGAAAGCTCTTAAATAAATAAATAAAATGTTATACTAAGAAGGAAAAAATAAAAATATTAATCAAAAGGCACAGTCTTGCTGCAGTGAGAGGTGGGAGTGGTAGACTTGTTTCAGGACTACTCTTTATAAATGACCTGTATAACTACAATTCAACTATACAAATTATCACAATCAGTGATTTCACTGCAGCCTAAGTGGTTCTTTGAGGGGAGACACACTCTCATAGATAAGAGGAAAGCTTCAGGTATTAAGACTCTAGCCTCCTTGTTCCCTGTTAAATAAAAAAGAGACAATTCCAATATCTTTTTGTTGTTAATTTTTACTTAACTCCTTTTCAAACTTTTCCTGGCTCGTAAAAAAAAACCCCATGAGATTTATTTATTATTTTCTGTCTTAAATTAGACCAGGCATACTAGTGCAAGTTTGATTCCTGAATTAACGCTCAGTTTAGGAATCTGCACCTTATACTGAAGAGCAGAAAGACTACATTTGGTTTGCTTATACAAACTGTCATTAATCAGAATTTATTTCAAGCACATGGAAATGCAAGAATAACCTGAGAGATGACCTGTTTACACCATTAGCTATCTTGGGATAACAACCTTTAGAGTCATGTCAGCCTCTGATTTGTCAACATGTTCACTGAAGGCTGAAGTTAAATAGAGAAGCAAACTGAAAATGGGTTGACAGCCCTTGGTTAGATCAGGAACTCTTGACTTGTTTCTCTTCCAACCTGAGATAAGTGACTGTGTACCTAACAGCAAGGCTGGTGCTTCTGATTGATGGAGTTCTCTGTCCCGAAGGAGAATGTCATGATCTGAGAATGACCCAAGACAATCACAAAGGGGTGTGTCTGAAACTCCCTGGAATTCCTCAATCTTGTAGAGTATGACAACCTAGAAATGCCAACCTCTGAGCCCAGATTGTATAAACAAGTGTGCCTGAGCAACATGCCGTGACTAAAACAACCTCGGACTACCTGCCCATGTCAATGAAAGTTGTTGGTTTGTAGATTGTTTATTAATGTCAGCCTTAAATAATCAAAATCTGAAAAAAATTGGGAAACTCAACTACTCCATTGTATTATATGACCTATATGATGAAATTTAAGTTCATTTTTTTCTGTGTGTGTTTTTTTTAAAATCTCAAAGCAGTTTAGTTTCACTTGCTAAAACCTTCGTGTGCAGTAGCTCATCATTATCATTTTGGTATTTTGCAATCAATTCCTGATGCTTTTGTTTCTCAATGTCTAGTTCCATTCTAGCTTCTTCTTTGAGTCTGAGAATCTCTTCTTTGTGATGGGCTTCTTCCTTTGCTCTGTCACCTTCAATCTAGGAACCAAAACATTGGGTTGTCAATAAGGATCTGCCCAAATTATACAGGATTTACAGTGAACACACAAGCATATGATTCAGCACAAGTTAATCATGAAATCAATGGGCCTTCAGTTAGTCAAGACATGCAGACCGATCCAGTGCATTTATTGTGAAATCTATCCCACCATATTCAGTGGAGCTTACTCCCAAGTAAATGTGTCCAGGATTACAGCCTAAGTTTCACTCCATTGTTCCCAGCAGGACTCTAGTCATTACTAACTTTTGCTAGTTTGTGCCTATGGGCTAAATCCAATCCAATTTTCCAGTGCCAATGGAGTGCGTGCTACATCCTGTGGTGGGAAGGCAGTCATAGAGGCCACCTCAAGTTGCATTGCAGCTGCACCAGTGCTGGAAGGCTGGATAGGATTGGGCCCTATATTATTTAAAATGATGGTATTAACTTGGGCTGTTTTAGTGAATGCATCTATCACTATAGTTTTGCCCAAAGAGTTGCCTGATGAGGTTGAAGGATTTCACTAGAGCTACAGGAGTTGCCAAGAGAGCAAGACTGAATTTAGAGAGATTGAGATAGTAAAATTCGGAGCTGTGAATTGACAGAAGGTGCAACACCTTGGAATGCCACCTGTTTCACTGGGAATCTGATGCACGTTTAGTAGATTTGTTGCCAGTTATAGCAGTTACGTGCTTCTGCTATGCTACACTTTCTTATATGTAAATAAAATGTATATTAGGGCCAAACTAAACAATACAGTGGACCAGGAGTCCCGTATCCACAGATTTAACCATCTGTGGATACAGAGGGTCTGCATGGATGCCTCTGGAGTTTCCCTGCAATTACTTACTTGGAAGGATCGTACTGGGCCAGCGACCTAATCTATTGGCCTCTGTGGGTGTCAGAATGGCTTGCAGAAGCCTCTGGAAGGTACTTCCAAAAACCAGAAGCAGCTCCTGGAGGCTTCTGCAGGCCATTCTGAGGTCCACAGAAGTCAATAGAGTGGGTCGCCAGTGCAACCCACGAGAGGCCTCTGGAGGCTCCAGTTAAGTAACTGTGAGGGCTTCCGATGTGGACCTCAGCATCCGCGGAATTCCTTGTCTTGGGGGGGGGGGGGCTGGAACCAAACCCCTGAGGAGAAGGAGGGCCCACTGTATACCTATTGTGTGACTGGAACCTACATAACATTTTCAATGCAAATAGCAACTATGTGGGATACCAATCTGGATCAGGCCTGCAGTAGGGAAACAGGGTTTTAACTCTTTGCACCTGCTACAGTACCAGTTGGGGCCCTCATGGCTGTTATTTGACCATGGATTAAAATTTTTATTGGCACCAATGAAAGCTTTTCTCCAGTGGCATTCCTGGGGGTCAGGGGAGCAAATGCTCCAGGAGGATCACCATTTTCTTTCTTTTCTTTTTTTTTTTAACCAGGCTTGTTTTCAAGGCCTTAGAAGGCTTTTTAAGGGCCGGAGAGGTTGCCTGCAGCATCCCTGGCCCCCAGAATGCCTTCTGAGACCTTCGGAATGCCCAAAAAAATACTTCTGGTTTTCAACATTTTTCGGTTGGGAGGATTTTGCGGTCCTAGTCCCAGGCAGCACCAGGGCCAGGTTCACAATTGCTTTCCTCCCAAAGCAAACACAGTATCAGCTCTGTATATTTGTGATCTGAATCAAAACTGTAGTAGAGGCAAAATGATAAAATCCCCTCTCACCTTGCTACAGTCCAAGTACATTTGGGACCCCCTCACACTGCTACTTGCATTAAAAAAAACAAAAAACATGCAAGCCCTAATCACAATATTGTCTAGGTTTGCCCTTACATAAATTCCCCCAACACACTGTGCTCACTCTTTCATCTTACAGAACCGAAACCTTGTAGTTTCTAACTCCTGGAGTTTCTTACCATCAAGGAAAGTGGGGGCTCATTAACAATATATTTTCAGAACCACTAATTGCTGTTTATTTAGAATTATCTCAAATGTGAAAGACTGGAATCACCGAAGCCCAAACAAAAGTGTGCTCTCATTACAGCTTTCTAATCAGAGGTTCATACTTTCGTACACTTTCAAGCCCTTGTGAGAATTTCATGAATCTTTTCAAGAAACGTAAGCATCTCTGATTATAGATGTTATAACAAACACCGTCTCTCCAACATAAATATTAAAAACTTAATTCTGCCCTTAAACAACATCCATTCTATAAACTATACTTTGTTGTGTCTCGTTAACATATCAGGTATTGCAACAGATAGTTTGGGATGGCTAACCCAAAACCATACCCCAACCAGTATACTTTAATAAATCAGAGTTAACAAAATTAGTTTGAACTATAAAATCTGTATCTCATTATAACTTGGAAATTGTATGCAGTACTGTTAGACCATGGAAACAATGTTTATATAATATTTTATATGACCTAAACATGTGATACTACTGATCCATCAAAGGAATTACAGAACTGTAAATATCAGGAATTTCTCTACATGTACCCAAGTAAAGAATGTTTCATATATGTGTCTGTATACAATGGAAGGAAATGTGTGCATAGCAGATAATATATAGTTGGCTAACATGCTAATCCTATGCACACTGCCCAATGGTGGCATGTCTCCTGTGCAAAAGGTGCTCTGACAGTATGCCACTTGGCACACTTCTGGCAGCATTGATGGGAAGGCCTGTGCTTTCCTGCCCACTCCAGCACTTTTCCTGCCACTCAGCAAGATGGTAGAACAGCAGGAAAGGTGGGAAGGGGTGGCGGGAAGGCAGAACAGGCATGGAGAGAAACAGGGCAGGGGATGGGCGGATCAAGTCCAGGGGAGCAGGATCCATGATGCTGGCACTGCCAATACTCTATCCCCTTTCCATACTTGATCCCATGGTGTGGGTCCCTGTGGACCTGCGCCAGCTGTTTAGATAGCAGAGGTCTGAGTAGACCCCTCCATGCTTTGGAGACCTCCTGGACTATCCTTCCACCATAGGATTCAGTGGTCGCCATTTTGGTGCTGCTGCATCGGCTGGGGAGGGTGGGGGAGAATGGATAGGATTGGGCTGTTAATGCCTCGTCTAGTAGCCATGGTACCAGTACTGCTGGGCATCTGTTCAGGGGAAGGCCAGATGTAGGAGCCAGGAGCATAGCCTGAGCGTCTAGATCAGGCTTTTAAGCTTGGAGAAATTTATATGCATGATTTTTCTGCTGAATGAGGGCACTTGCATTTTCCCACTTGGATATCATGTCCATGCATACAAAGAAGTCATGCTTCAGACACTACATTGTTCAGCAAACTACAGTTCGTTGGATCAGTCCACAGGCTCCTTCCTCTGTTTTTCTCTGCAACTTGGGCATAGAGCATTCATACAAGAATCCTGCTTTGTTCATCTTGTTATCTGGGTGTTGTGGTTTGTGCAGGTTACTGACCTGGTTAAGAAACCAAGATCAAATCCAGGGTTCATATCCTGGGCTGTAAGCCATTATGAAACCGTAACTCTCAGGTTCAGATGAACATGTGGAGCTGTGGTTTAACAAACCAGTATTTTTCCCTTGCAGGGCAGCATGTAAGGTTCGGAGGAAGGAGGAGGAAAAAAGGGCATCTCTTATGTGCTTATTTAGCTTGTTTTCCCATTCAGCAACTAGTAGTTTGTGAGATTGTCTGAATAGGGTCAAAGTGTACCATCACTACTGAAACATGGAATGCATGTTTATTTTGTCTGGAGAACAAAGGTCAGGAAATGTCACTAAATTTTTCATTTTATTATTATTATTAGCCAGGCATATTCTCAAAACAGTCAATGAAGGCTCTTTTGACTGAATATTGATTAGCAGTATTGACATCAATGGAAGTTGCTCTAAAGATGATGAAAACGTTTCCCATTTAGCTAGCACCTGAAATCAGGATAACTTATAATAATGAGCGTTTTGAAAGCTGCTTCTCAATTATCTTGTTCAAGTTGCATAGCAACTATTGATTTTCTTTTTCTTCTGTAAAACATTTTTATATCCCAATGCATTAAATGCCAAAACACCACTTTAAGCAACTTAATTCTGAGACTTTTTCTCATTTAACACACACATGGATTGAAAGAATTTTTTTAAAAAAGAGAACACATTATGCCTATGTAATGGCACAGTGACCTAAGAAAAAGACAGCATCATCTCTCTGGTCTGATGAGAACATTTTCAGAACACTTGACATTCAGCACATTTTAATAGTTGTTAGCAAATATGTAACTGCTGTCTCTTATTTCTATCAGTTCTTTATCCAGTTTAAATGTCAAGCTGCACAACAGATTCTGATTGTGCAAACAGAGTGACCTCATGCTAAAATTATAACTTGTATGTGAGAAATTTGAGTTGTTTAAGACGGCTTCATCTATTTATTAATAAAAGCCTACAATTACATCAAGATGGTGTATAATCTGGGCAGACTGAAAAAAAAGATATTAACACTTGAGCAACAAAAATTCAAAGCAGTGGTTCTGTGGCCAATCATAACAAAACAGAAAAAGAGGACTTCTAAGAAAGATCCCTTCACAGAGAAGACGAACAGCCCAATCCTATCCAACATTCCAGCATCGGTGCAACTGCAATGCAGACCCGGGTAAGGGAACGAATGTTCCCATACCTTGAAGCCTCTATGACTGCATCCCCAACACAGGAAGCAGTGCATACCCCATAGACACAGCAGCACCAGCCCTGGAAAATTGGATAGAATTGGGCCATAATGCTTTTACGGCACAATCTTATCCTTTGTTAGCAGATAGTGCCGACAGAGGCTGTTGGAAATATGCCATAAAGCACAGTGCAACAGCACAGCAGTTAGTAGTGCGAGTGGGAAGGCCTGCCTTGGCCCGCTGGTACTAGTGCAGGCCTTAACACACTGCAGCAGTAAGCTCCGCGCTGGGCAGTAGAGGAATGGGGGAGGGTGGGGTGTAATGGGGCAGGAAGAGGGAAGGGAGGGAGTGGATGTGTGCAGATCAGGCCCAGGAGGGAGGCAGGATTGGCGGCAGTGCATGTTGCATGTTGTATCCTATCCTCCTTCCAGATCCACAGATCCACTCGGACTTTCAGCAGTAATTAGCAGGTGCAGGTACAAGTAGACCTTTTGGCACAGCTGGGGCTTACCCCAGGGCAAGGGGCCCTCTAAGAGCCTGCCAGCATTCCAACAAACCCCACAGGATGCAGCAGAGCCCACACTGGTGCTGCAGCATTGGCATGGGGGAGGCTGGACAGGAATGAACTGCCCATAAGCATCACACAGTCAATTTACAACAGGGGAACTTGTGTTCCATGGTCGTTAATGCAGTGGCACCACCATAAATGGTGTGCCGCTGCTGAGAGCTTTAGCGTCACTGAAGCAAAGAACTGAAAGCTCTGCATGTCTGCCACTGACAGACCTGGCCTGCACTGAACTAGGTAAGACGGTGGAAGGAACAGTTCATTTGCAGTTTCCTTGTTAAGTATCCATCAAATATTTCCCGATAATTTATTGACCAGCAAAATTTGAATGGGCCAGTGTCTGCAGCAAAGGACAGAACCAGAGTGGGGTGGGAAGAGGAGATGAGGCTTAAAGGTAAAGTGGCAAGATCTGCCTTTAGAGGCAGTGAAACAGGCAGAGGAGAAGGAAGAGACTAAAGGCAGACTCTGGTATGCTAATAGTTCAAAAGAATATGTTTCTTCTTGCTTTATTTGAGTTCAGGGCTTTCCTGCAATCAGGAAAATCCAGGAACTGGCTTTGCAGGCTCTTAAATGAAGTTCAGATGGATGGTCGTTAACATGTTCCTTGCCTATCTTGCTCTGTATCTATATTACAACATGTTTGAGAACAGCTCTGTGTACGCTTGTGTTCTAACTTCAAAGTTTTTATGTAGCTTTAAAGGAACATCACACCTTGTTTACAGGTTCCCTTATTTAAAACTTGTCCATATGCTAAGGAGAACTAGCTGGAGTCATTTTGGCATCGTTGTCACTACTGTTACAGATTGTATTACCAGATTATAATCTTCTATTACAAATATAAGCTAATGGGAAGAAGCCTTTTGGTTGCTCAATGTTAAGTACTAGATGCAGGAACAGGCAACCCACATGTAAGGGACGAAAAGGGAAAGTTTTCCTAGGTACAGAACATCTCATTGGCTAGCAAAATGAACCATTCACAAAAATCATTTTTAGTGTTTCTGTGTTCAGTTTTAGCAAATCGGTAAAGATCTTTCTGTTTCAGCAGGCTTTGCTGAACAATGGCTGAAAAGATTGAGTTGTGTTAACTTGTTAATAAAGAATAATGGTGTGATGTTTTATAGTGAGAGAATTTCAGCAGGTGTTGTGTGTCATCTGATAAGCTGCACCTGCTGACATTCCCTCCTCTAAACAATTGTTAAAGGTCCAGGAGCACTAAAGTTCAAAGGTTGACCACCCCTGGTTTATAGGGTTCTTAAAAACTGCTGTCCAGTTTTTACTTGTCACTTGTCCTTCTGAAATGCTTATTGTTTGGGGTTTTTTTATTTAAAAAATGTGGTAAACTGCCCTGAAGTCCCATGGGACAGGGTAGAAAACAGAGAGGGTGGGAATACAGGGTAGGCCTGTGTACCTAGTCATTATCATCTTGGGTCTCCGTATTTAATGTTTTATGTAGGTTAACTGAAAACAACATAAATATTTAGAAAATTAAATCTTAGCTTTTAAAACATCATGTTGATCAAATGAGAGTGTGCATTAACTACTATGTGTGTGTTTAGCATTAACTACAGCCCAATCCTAACTTTTCAGTGCAGATGCAGCTGTGCCAGTGGGGCATGTGTGCTGCTTCCTGCAATGATAAGACAGTCAAGGAGGTTTCCTCAAGGTAAAGCAAAGGTTCCCAAAGTGTGCACCACGGCACCCCAGGATGCCACGGTGCACTCACAGAGGCACAAGTGGTTGTCCCCTGTGGCCCTTCCTACTGGCTCTCCTGGGTGCCTCCAACTTGGATCTTGTGAAATATTGTGTGATCCAAGATGGTGGCATTCAAAGCTTGTGAGATTTGGGTGCTGCCATCTTGGATCATGCAAAACCTCATGCAATTTGGGTGCCAACATCTTGGATCATGCAAGATCTTGCAAGATTTGGGTGCCATCATGCAAGATTTTGTGCAGTCCAAGATAGCAGAGCCTGGCTGAGCTGGAAAGAAGAGGCTGTGTGTGTGCTTTGATTCCCATAAGTTTAGTAACCAATGAGGTAAGGGAATGTTTATTCTCTTACTTTGGGGGTGCATTGCAGCTGTATCTGCACTGGAAAGTTGGTTAGGATTGGTATGTTAGACTACAGCAGGCTCCAAAAGCCTCAGATTTTTTTGTTAACTTCTTGGCCTACATGCTTAATGCTGAACTGGAGGTCCATTCACTTTGATAAAGAATAAGCAGGCAAATTGTTCAATGCAAGAGAAGCACGTTGTGGTGTCTTATCCACCTTGAGTGTGCCTCTATGTGAAAATGTCTCTTGTCTTTCGGAGTACAGCATTCAATATCAAACTTCAATTATGTAAGAGATTTCTGCAAAGAATAGCAGAACAGAAGCTGTTAGGAAACTTGTGCTGGATGCATTTGCTTGACAACTAACAAACTAACAAAGCTAAAGAAAACAAATAGACATGGTGATGACTCGAAATCCAATATTACCTTTTCCTGCCAGTTCTTTTCATTCAGCACCTTCTGCCTTAATGTTTCCTGCAGCTGCTCTGTTCTGCTCTGATGGAAAACCAGCATCGATTCCCTAAACATGACAAATATCCATGAACAAATATCCATGATATATTCTAGCCAAAGGGGGAGATGGGAGTGAAAACAGCCCAGTTTGATGATATTCCTCCTCTATCTTGCTGTTTGGCCAGAGTGCATGCTGTTGAATAAATGTGTGCTGCAATTCTCATAGTGCATGCTGCAATTCTTTTGAATTAATTTTGTTGGCTGTTACTACAGAAGGATCAATAATTCTGTCAGGACCTGTACACTTTATGCTAATATTCATAAAAAAAATCAACATGGCTGACATCAATTCTCTCTATAGTATTCATAAGATTACAAAATGTATTACATAATACAGCAATACCATGACTTTTGTCCACTTGACTTTTGTCATTTTGTTTTTTTGTCCAATTTCATCCATCTTCCAAGATGTCCTGTGGATCGATCCTGGATGGACAGGGAGGATCCTGTCAATTTAAAGGAGTCTTGTTCCTTTCACTGCCATGCCCCTAGTTCCTACTCCCATCTCTAGATACACCCGGTGCACTCAGGGGCCAGGTGAACGCTAGGCCAGGCTTGACTGGCCTCCCTCGTCCAGCCAGGGTGAGAACCTATCAGTCCCCTCTCATCGGCGCCAGCAGGTGCTTGGACACAATGGCCATATATGCTGCCACCACTTGGGTTGCTTAGCATCCCAGCCTGCCCTGTGCCACACCCTGTGAATTGGCTGCTTCTGCGGGCAACAAGGCCGCCCCCAACTTCTGCCCACTGCTCTGCTTGCCTGGTAAGTTTGCGTCCAAATATGCTTATTCATGTCAAAGTCAAAGCAGCTTTCAATTAACTGTGAAATGGAATGAACAATCCAATCCCTGGCTTAAAAGCCACTCTAAAGGCAAAAGAAATTTACAATGGATGAGCCTTCGTGGCAAACTCATATAGTAATACTGCACTGTCATTTGTCCATTTTTTACTTTTTGTCCATGAACTGGTCTGTAACCAGACAAAAATGCAAGGTATTGCTGTACTTTATATATATAATATAAAGTAGTTTCATTTATTTGAAATGATTTTCAGTTCAAAACCTAAACACCCTGGGCTACGATATCTCAGAAACTACCTTCACCTAAATGAACCTGCTTGTGATGTCTGTACAGAGACCCATCTTTGTATTTTCCCATTTGTGTGTGTGGGATGTTCACAAGGATAGCCTCTTCTTGGCTGTGGTGCCTAAAGAATGGTTTCCCTAGAGCAGTGATTTTCAACCATTTTTGTCTCACGGCACACTGACAAGGTACTAAAATTGTCAAGGCGCACCATCAGTTTTTGGACAATTGACAAGGCGCACCATGCTGTTGGTGGGGGGGGCTCATATCCTCCGATGGTCCTATTCACAAATGACCCTGCACCAAACTCCCGCGGCACACCTGGGGACCATTCGTGGCACACTGGTGTGCCACGGCACAGTGGTTGAAAATGGCTGCCCTAGAGGGCTATGCCAGGCACTGAAAACTTTCTTTGGGTGAGCTTTTCTAGAGCTTTTAGAATGGACCTGCTGGAATCCATTTAGTGATGGATTCCTTTAGTGATGTAGTAATTCTCTGACCTGAAGGCTGATAGAGGTGGTCTGCTGATACCCATCATTCAGCACATGTAGTCAGGCATGCAACTGCTCTGTTATGGGTGGGAACCGAAGTTCTGTCAGTATTATGTTCTCCTGCAGGAACTGGTATGGAATGATGGTTAAGACTAAGCAGGTCAAATCTTGCTTCTCTTATGAACTCACTAGATGTAGTGACCTAAGGCAAGCTAGCCACTATATCTCAGCCTCCGCTTCCCCGCCATCCAGAACATGAGAATAAGATTAGTGTCCTACCTTAGAGAGTAGTAGTAAGGATAACTGTGATCAGATAAAGTGCTGTGAACACTCTAAAAAGCAGCAAGCAATTTCTTCACATTATGCTGCTGCATACCAGCTGGGGATTAGGGAGCAACCATTGGAGTTGATTGTTGCCTTTAAGTTGCTCCAGGCATGAACTGGTTAAGCAGTGCTAGAACCAGGATGCTGGATTAGATGAACCTTTGTTGACCCAGGACCCAGCTGAGTTCTTATGTATTAAATATTACTGTGGTCAAGATCAGGGGTGCCCAAACACCAGCCCGTGGACCATTTGCGGCCCTCGATGATCCCAAATCTGACCCATGTGGAGCCCCCAGTCTCCAACAAGCCTCTGCCTTGCCAGAGATGTGCTGGAGCACACGCTGGCCTGATGCAACTACTCGAGCTGTGGGCTGAGTTTTCTCTCCGCTGCTTGCTGTTTCATGTCTGTGAAGCAGCTGCAGCAGCGAAGGAAAGGCTGGCCTCGCTTTACGCAAGGCCTTTTATAGACCCTGAACTATTGCGAGACCTTCAGGTCTTGCAGTACTAGTCACTGTGACTCAGCACATTTACCCAGTCCCTATTGGTCAGTCCAGGGTCATGTGGTATACTTTTCCTTTTGCCTTACTTTGGCCTTGGGCTTATATCTAGATACAAGCCCCAGGCTTTCAGGCCTTGCCAAGCTCAGGTAGCAAATTTCCTCAGGCTGCGCCTCAATACCCTGACACCCATATCCCATGTGAATCATTGCCTCTGAACCATTCATGTCTCCATGTGTTTTATTTCTATGCAAGAGGTGTGAGGTCAGAAGTTATGTTAGCCCCCCCTTTTCTGGCTTGGTCTGTGTTTGGTAAAAACACACCCCAATTGTCCCATGTGCATCATTGCCTCAGTAAAAGTAATTCATATAAGTTCTGTCTCTAATGTATTCATTTATGTAAATTTATTCAAATTTTAAATATAAATTAATTCCTATTTTCCTGGTCCCCAATTCAGTGTCAGAGAGATGATGTGGCCCTCCTGCCAAAAAGTTTGGGCACCCCTGGTCAAGATGATTTGCAAAGGTTAATTGTTTGTGTGTCTACTGTATTGATTGCGGACTTCAAATCACAGTTATTTGTGGACTCAAATAACAACCCATGCTAGGGTGTTTATCCTAGATCATGGTGACTTTATCCTACAGCAGTTCTCAAACAGAGGCATTGTGACACCCCAACCCAAGAAGCCCTGACTCTGTCCCCTGAAAGGGCAGGATGTCAGCAATGGCAACGAGGTGATCGCCACAATCATGCCACTGCTGGAGAAAAAGGATTTTTTTTTCTTACTTATTGTGGGTTGTGAGGAAGCCTACAGTTGTGTGGGGAACCCACAGACACCTCTGCAGTGTTCCCCACATCTCAGAACACTGAAAAAATGAGATTGTGACCCACTTCTGATGTTGTGATAACAATGAGATGCGGGTTGTGATCACATTTTTTTTTCCAGTGTTCTGAGGTATGGGGAGCACTGTGGGCTCCCCTGAGAGGGTGGGCATGATCCTCAGTAAGCAAGGGGGAAAAAAACCCTTTTCCCTGACAATGCTGGGATCATGTCACCGCCCCTCCCCTCCTCCTGCAAAGATTTACGAGGTTCCAAACTCTCCCTGAGAGTCTGGGAACCTCTGTGATAGAGTGTCTCTTTTGGTCTAGCCAGACTAGCTACATTAGCACCCTGAAGCAAACCTGGTATAGCATATTCTGAGCAAATGCAGGAGATTCCAACCACCACTATATGTCAGTCATATGAATGGGAAAGGAATACATAAGAAGAGCCAGGCTGGATCAGATTAAAGATCCACCCAGTCCATCATCCTGCTTTCCACAGAGGTCAACCAGATGGCTCCAGGGAGAGCAAGCAGGGCAGGAAGGCTAGAGCTGACTTTTGCTGTTGTTTCCTAGCAACAGGTATACTTTGGACATCATAAGAAAAAGATTGGTTGTGTGACTACAACCCACATAACAAAATTCTATCTGTTACAGCAAACTACCACACACTGATCCGCTCATGTGATTCTGCCCTGATTTCAAAGCCCTCATTTGGCAGACAGGTCAAGTGCCAACATGCCCAGTCCCAATTAGTTCTTCAAACCTCATAAAAGCTTGGATTCTATTTCTCTCCCACCCTTGTAGTTTTCCAAGGCAGCTGGTCACGCCAGGAAGAAGGAAATACTTCTGTTAATTTCCTAATCTCCTGGCTTAGAACTGGGATCATTCTGTGACCTACAGAGTTTTCTGGGTGTGTTACTCTCAAAGAGATTTTCCTTGACTTAAAGAAACCTGGCAAGATTTCAGAAGATCTGGTCTAATTAAAATGACATTGCTTGAAATGATGCCAGGAAAATACTCTGCAGTGTTCCAGCGTGAAGAGGGAGTTCCATGAAAAAGGGTTGTTAATCTTTACCAATTTTGAGAGAATGTACCATACAGAGTATCAGGCAGCCTCTGCTTGTGTGAAGGCCTGTGCATGCATTAGAGCCCCAGTCAGAGCTACAGAGTTGTCTATGTTCTGATTATGGGCAGGAGGGCTAGTCTAGAGGGTAGAGCCTCCGTTAGCCCAAAGATAACATCAGAAGGTTGCCAGTTTGAGGACACCAGCAGCTCCCTGAAGGGCTGAGACCTTGAAGCAGCTGACAAGCCCAGCTGAGTGATTCCACCTACTCTTGGTGTGAGCAAGAAGCATGTGAGAGATGGAGCTGCTTGTCAGCCTGCGTGGGAAAACTGGAGGCCAGAAGTGAGACCAAACCAGGAAGATCCATCTGAAATATTGTTGGTTCTTGAAAGAGAGAACCTCTATGTTTGTAAAAATCCCCTTGAGGGATTTAGAAATGCCTGCCTATGTAAACCGCCTTGAATAAAGTCAGAGGAGTAATCCAATGACCAGAAAGGCAGTATATAAATACCTAGTTATTATTATTATTATTATTATTATTACTAACAGCTCGGAATTGCAGTCCATTCCTGCTGAATGTCTCTTACTAGAGGAAACAAAAGGCCCAATCCTATCCAACTTCCCAGTGCCAATGCAGCTGCAATGTAACCCCAGGGAGGTCTCCAAGACTTGCCCTGCTCCCGCAAGACACAGAGCATGCTCCATTAGCACGGCTGCTTTGGTGCTGGAAAGTCGGATGGGATTGGACCCTGAGACTCCGAACATTCACAGATGGAAGAATGAACAGTAATGTGGGGGGTGGGAAAGAAGAGAAACTCCACTTTCAGCATTTCCCAGGCAATGAAACTTTACTCAGTTAACTGAATATATATGCAAAGTTGCCTTTGAAAAGATGGGTCCTGTGATTAATCATAGGAATTTAAAACACACACACACACACAAAATCTAAATCCAGTTCCTGACTTCCAATATGATCTGCGGCAGCTTGTTAGCTCCTGATCTGAAAGGGATGTTGCATAAAAGAAAAAAAAGTTTTAAAAGTGCTGCTTCTTTTATGAAGGCAAAATCTGCACTTCCTGAACTCTGTTGTCAGGCGGTTAACTACTTGACAGTCACTTTGTGACAGCACCTAGCACCTCTGGAGCTCCCTCCCTTGGAAGGTCTGTCTGACACCATCTCTCTCACTTTTTAAGAAGGTGGAAATGGTCTTTTTGACGATGTGCTTTTAATGTTGTCTGACCCCCTGAGCTGATTCCGATTGTCTTAAGATGACTGTATTTCTTTGGTATTTGATTGGGTTTTTTCCCCATGATGTGGCTATCTGTTTAGCTATTAACTGTACTGTATTTTATTATTTGCAAGTGCAAGCAGTTTTGGGAGAGTGTCACTCGTGTGCACAAAAACCAGCATTTAAATTCTGGAATAAATGATAGTTGCTTTTAAACTTAAAGGAACAAACCCATTCGACCCAGAAGCTGGTACCCACTGCCAACAGTTCATCATAATTTTAACTTGTAGTGAAGGCTACTAGCTTAGATGGATATGTAAGGGGATGAGACAAATGTAGCCAGGAGGACTCTATCAGTGGCTGTTAGTCACGACGGCTTGGTGGAACCCCTGTGTTCAAAGGCAGCTTGTCTCTGAATAGTAGTGGAGACATGAAGCAACAGGAAAGGTGGCTGTGGCCTTCATGCCTTGCTTGATAGCTTCCCAGAGGTATGTTACAGATTGGCTGCTGTGAGAAGCACAATGCTGGACTTGGTTGGCTTCAGCAGGCTCTTAGGTTCTCATGGAGCTCCCACACACAGGGCTACCTATTGATACATTCTACACACACACACAATCTCCCTTGCACCCACTCTTTCAGGTTAGAGCCAATTACTTCAAAGCAGATCACGTAAAGAACAAATGATGAAGATAAAGAATCAGTGATGATTCTGCACTAATGAGAACAGACTCAAATAACAGTACTGTTATTTGTTATAACAGTACTGCTATTTGCTTGCATTCTTAACAAATGCTTTATATGTGACACTGCTGAGCAGAACTGGATGCAGTTGTGATTCTTGTCTGAAAACATTATTTGAAGATGCCACTTACCAGAAAGGACCAGCAAGCTTCTTTCATAGGGTAGCGTGTTTAGAAAAAAATATGCAGGAACAATTTTATAAGCAATATGTATGTATTTTAAAGAGATAATACAATTGACACAACTAAGGGTGCAATCCTAACCCTTCATGTCAGTGCTTTCCAGAATTGGCATAGTGGTGCCAATGGGACATGTGCTGCATCTTGTAGTTGGGTGTCACGGAGGCCTCCTCAAAGTAAGGGAATGTTTGTTCCCTTGCCTCAGAGTTGCACTTGCCCTTATGTCAATGCTGGAAAGCACTGACATAAGGGGTTAGGATTGCGCCCTAAGAGAGATACCACAGATAAGGACTTTTATCATGTGGTGGTTGTCTGAGTTGAGAACTGGGAACTTGAGGATCCCGGCCTCACCTCAAGCATGCACTCACTAGGCTGCTTTAAACAAGCTCCTCTCTCATAGTTGCAAGACAAGGAGGGTAATACTTGACCGACCTTACAGGCCTGTCAGTATAAATGGCTAGTGATGTGAGGTGGAGTAAGTGACCATTGCCACTGAGTAACATCAAGGTTGTGAGGGGCCCTTTCTGGTAGATGTTGCTGGGAGACAGTGGATGCATTGCTCTCTCATCCTTCCCTGGGACATCTCTCAGTAAGGACATGAGACCTTCGTATCCTTTGATCACTGCTAACTGGCAGCAGCATCTTACTGTACTCTACTCTATCTCAGTGGCCACTGTTGTGGGTTGTAATGATTACCAAGATGATCTTAAAAAATATATATTAAGCTGTATGTTCAAAAATGTTCAATTTTAAGTACCGTATAAAAGTTACAGCCCAATCCTATCAAGAGCCTACAGTAGTAGACGCTGTTGCTGCAGTGTGAAAGCCATGCTGCTTTTATGCTCAACAGAGCCACTGGTGGAAATGGCCAGGAGTAACAGGTGTGCACCAGGTGGCAGAGGAAGCAGTTCTGGAGTAGTTTGGAGGATGTTCAGCCCAGCTGCATCACAGAAGATGGTGGGCAATGGGATTGGGCTATTATGTACTATTGTTACTACTCCAAGTCATGCTTAATTTCCACTAAAAATAATGAGATTTGTATGCTGCAGCTAATTTCTCCCAATTAACTACAAGAACACAAGCACAATGGGACTGGGGTTCTTCTCGACTACAAAAGCTGATCAGTCTTATAGAATCAGGAGATATAGAGCAAAACTGCTCTTGGAGACAATATTTGGACAGTCTTTCTGTCTGTATTTTGATTGTTCTAGTCCAGCAGTTCCCAAACTTTTTCAGCTGGAGGCTCTCTTAACCTACTGGGCCACTGGCTGTGGCTTCCCATGAGGGCTACAATCCTATACACTGCATAGGGAGATGAGTTTTTGGTCAGGATTCTGCAGCTCTCCTGGCTACTTTCTGTGGCTCCCCAGGGAAACATAGTTCACAATTTGGGAATCACTGTTCTAGTCAATTAACTAATGGCCCAAACCTAAAGGCCTCCAGCACTGGAGCTTTACTGCATGTTTATGGCACCCTCTGTGCAGGGAGTGCTGGTGCTGGGCCCAGCACTGGACGTACAGCACCAGGAGCTCTGGGTTGGGGTGGGGGAGGTGTTCCAGGCTGGGGAGAGGAACTGGGGTGAGAGGGGGGTGGGAATGGCAGAGTCCTGCTCCACTGTATCCTACCCTCCACATTGGGCTGAAAAGCCTGACACAGAAGCTCTCAAGTCTGGGCCGGCAAAATAGCCAGCACAGACTTTAGAAGCCCCATTGTAGGGCCTGGGCCTTTCCTTGGGGGAAGGGGACGAAAGTGGAGTTATTATTATAACTACAGCCTTACATGGTTTGATTTTTCCTCCTTTTAAAAATATTTTTCTTGCATGGGGCAGCAATTTGCTGTGCTTTTGCACTGATTTATTTTGGGCGTAGAGAACTGTGAAGAGTCAACTTGTAGGGGACTTTCAGTTCGACAACCTTCTCAGAAAGAAAATCCAGGCAGAACATCCCGTCCTGTAACGCCATGCATGACAAGTCATTTCAGATTACCTTTCTTCTTTAAGCGTTGCCACTTCTTCCTCTCGCTGCTTGAGAAGATTCTTAAATGTTTCCAGCTCACTCTCCAAGTGGCTGGTTCTTTGTTTCAGATCATCTTCCTGCCTCTTTCTCTCAATGACCTCTTCCTGTAAATGCTGGTATGCTTGTTGGCAGGTGAGCAAAGATTGCTCTTGTTCTTTCAGAGCATTAGTAAATCTAAAAGTAAAAATGCCAAATGTCATAACTGGAATATCCTAAAGTGTGTGTGTACACACACACAAAATGTAGTTTTAAGTAGCCCTTACAGGAACTATGAATGTTATGCAAATAACTTTTCTGCATTAAACTGGCATAACTGAGTATGAATAGACTGTGTATAGAGGAAATATTTTGTGATGCTCTTCTCGTTTCCCCAAAGGACACCACATTCCACAGGAAGCACTATCAGGTTTGGTTCCCTTTAGAGAAGAGAGCATTGGAGACTTATGACATTTTGTAAGATTGCTTTTACTTACAAATAGAGCGTATGTGTAGGAAACATACAAAGCTGCCTTGTACTGAGTCAGGCTATTGGTTTGTCTTCTAACAGCTTTGCAAGGTTTCAGTCAGGAATCTTTCCCAGTCCTACCTACAGAAGCCAGGAATTGAACCTGGGACCTGCTGCAAGCCAAGCAGTTACTCCATCACTGAGCTATGGTTGTGATGGTTTAAGCACTTTACATAAACTACACTGGCACAAAAAGACAGACCCTCTTGCAGGCTCACACTGTAAGAGACCCAAGTTTGGAATAAGGAACATGACGGAAAAGGGGAGAGGAACAGAGAAGGAGATGAAATAGAAATTAAAAAATAGAAAAATAATGCAAAGGGGAAAAGTTCAGATAAATTTTAAAAATGCTTACAAAGAGAATGAGAATAATGGTTGTTTAAATAAAAGGATTTAACTTCCCACATTTCAGAGCAACGTTTCCATACAATCACAACCAACTGTGACTCCTACCGAGATTTGGATGTTTCTATTTCAGATTTCAGTATCTGACGTTCACTTTGATGGTCTTCCACTTCCTTTGACTTCTTTCTAAAAAATAAAATTTGGAATGATAAAGCGCGCCCTGCCCATGAAAATCAACACAAATTTTCTCATGCAGTGTTTTTTTTCTGAAAAGTTTAATACGTTCTAAAACAGTTTTGGTTTTTGCCTACAGCAACAACAAGAAAGCATTTTTAATTAATGTATCTTACAACATACGCAACATTGTTGGCTATTTAGCTTAAGGAATTATTAAAAACTATACTTTGTTTCTTTATATCTGCAACTAAAATGATTTTGCAGGCGATTGTCGAACACCCCTCTGTTTGGTCAGTGGTCATATTAGTTCCTTGCTGTTCTCACGCATTATCTGCACTGTGGTAAAAGACTAGAACAAACTCGCAAGCCCACCACCCTTTCAAAAGGCAAAGAAGGTACCGAGATGGACAGCTTACAGTGTACAAATACAATAAAACGTGAAGTGACCTATTTCACAATTTTTGTTGCCATTGCTGTTTTGGATATTCTTTTGGCTAATAGATGAACAGAATAACACATTCAATGGTGGCGGGGATGGTGATGGGCAGCCAGCAGGAGGTAAATAAAAATATTTTTTACGAACCCCCTGGGTTGGTTGCCCAATCACCTATGGGTCCCTTTGGACCTGCGCCAGCCATATTACTGGTATATGTCCGAAAAGAAAAAAGGGGCAGGGTGGCCTGGGAAAGGGGGGATAAGGGATAAGATATGGTGCATGCTGGTACCACCATCCACTCCCTCCCTGTCTTCCCCTCAATCAGTCCTGAAAGTCTCCCTGCCCTCCCCCTCCCCATCCATGACACATGTCTGCTGCCATATTACTGGAGCTGATCAAGGCTTCAGGAGCCACTACTGTGTGCACTACGCATCAGTGTGCAACAGCGGTCTGGCTTTCACGCTGCCGGAAAGCACCCTATACTGTTGGAACGCAAGTCAGTAATCCCATACACACTTCTCTGGGAATAAGTTCCATTAAACTCAGTGGGGCTTAATTCTAAGTAAACATTCAGAGACTTGCACTGCCAACTGTCACTGAATAAAGGGAACTAAATGATAGGATGGGGGAACAATATTTAGGAATTAAGTGTAGGCAGAAAATGGCTAAGGAATGTTTAAAATACTGCTGTCTGTATGACCAAAGCCACATTGTTTATATGTGCCTTTCTTCCATCATGGAACTCAAGACAGCATAGGGTTGTCAGAGGCCTCCCAACCAGGCGGTGACCAGACTCAATCCTGTTTCACTTCAGTAAGACTGCTGCAAAGTGTGCCCTAGAATTTGCAGTTACTGTTTCCCTAGACTTCAAAAGAAAATGTGCCTCTAGGTGGTTATGCTGTCTTCCCTGAACATATATGGATAGGTTTGAGGAGGGAAACAGTTCTATAGAGATCTCTGTCTGCTGTGCCTGAACTGATTTAAATTGCAATGGCTCAGAGTGACTGACTCAGTATTACTGAAACCATAATCAGAACTGACGTATTTTTGGCAGGTAAGATGCAGTGAGGACTGGATGATCAATCCTCCCACCCAGAAAAAGAGAACCATCACATCAGGGCATGTGAAAACTCCGGATATGTACAAACGTGTGGGGCTAAAGTGAATGCATATCTATAGTTTAGATTTTGCTTAGACCTATAAAGACAGAATTCTGGTCTGCAAAACATCTGTGCTTATTTCAGGAGTGCAACATTAATTTGCAAAAAAAAAAAAAAAAGATCCCAATTGTTAACATTTGTACAGATTCATGAAAGAAAGAAAACACCCCAAAGCAGAACCAACAGCAGGGTGAGGATAACTGCTGGACTAGAAGAGCAAGAGGAATATGAAACGCATTGTTTTTGGAAGGAATAGAATGCTAACACCTTGCCAATAGAAAAGCAAGAGAGGAAGGAGGAGAAGAGAAAGAAAACACGGGGGGCGGCGGGGGGAATTAATGTCTCAAACACATGCAAGAACACTATAGACTGGACAAAAAAGTCAAAATAGATATTACAGACTAAAGTAAGAGAGCAGAAGGAAAGAAAGAGCTTGGTAAAATGCAGTCCGCAGTAGGAGTTACTAAGGAGCAAGGGAGAAGTGTGCACAGGGGTGTGGCACGGTAAATACTGCAGGTGCCACGTGCCGTGTATGTTGCCTCTCCTACTCACCATCGGAGCCATTACGGGCCGCAAAGGCAATGTGCAGGCCCTTGAGAGTGTGAGTGAGTGTGAGAGTCTGTATTGATATTCTGTAAGCTGCCTTGGGGACCAAAAGATATAAATATTTTAATGAATACAAAAGGGACTTGGGAAGTCTCATCCTATAATTAACTTGTCATTTCATAGTATATATACAGCAGTTGCTAATCTTTGTTCTCTTCTATGGAAGTTCTATGTAATGAAACTTTCTGAACTAGCTTGCCAATTGAAGTAGGGAGACACTAGTGGAAGATGGGCATTGGAAAATGAAATGTGAGGAACAGGGTAATTTATTACTGGAGAGAATACTGTCCAACTGGATCCACACCTTTGAGAGATTGCCATTCTTGTTTAAAAGTCCTGCTTCGCAGTAATTGTGCAGACCTTCCAGAAGGCCAAAGTACCCCCAGTAAGTACCAGCCTTTGTGAGCACCTAGAGTGGTCCTTGTTTAGCTTGCTGTTGGTTAACATGGAGCAACTGCACATTTCTTCTGGTGTTTGCACTGTTCAGAGACATTTTTCAGTACTCAGGTTAGACAATGTGTTGGTTCAAATGTTAAAGTGCAATTTTCAATCTGAACTGTATCTATTTCAAAAATTATTTAAGCCCAAATCCTAACCAACTTTTCAGCTCTGACATAGCTCTGTCAATGGGGCATGTGCTGCATCCTGCAGTTGGGGGGCAGTCACAGAGTCCTCCTCAAGGTAAGGAAATGTTTGCTATCTTGGAGCTGCATTGCCCTTAGGTCAGTGCTGGAAAGGTGATTAGGATTCTGTCCTTAATCTTTAAAGAATTGTACTGACTGTGAACTATATTTCACAGCCTATTGGCCTGTTCCATCATTATGTTGCTCTCGAGACTCTTCCTGGGTGTGGAATCTGGGGTAACACCAGCAGTGCCTGGTCAGGTGGGGTAGAACTGCTGCCGCTGAGTAATAACCATAGGTAAGAAAGGCCCAAGGTCACTACTTGCAAGTATCAGGTATCATATGGCACAGATAAGTAAAAGCTGTGTCAGCATAGCACACCAATTGACACGAGGCCAGTAGCTTCTGATTGGGCTTTGCCGGTCCTGCCATCACTTTGGGGGTCACCACTCTGTAACCAAATTCCATATTTGGCCCCACCCTACAGGTCTACAAACCCTGATTCCCCTCACCCTATGAGACAGACTCTGATGGTAAAGAAGAAACTGTTCTTTTAAAAAGCAGCAGGGGAAGCACTAGGCTCAAGGCCTGCTCCGGATCTTCACCCAAAGTAGCAACTGAAACTGGCTATACCTACATGTTTTATGCAGGCAGAGTTGACACTGTCAGTCATATCTGACGCCTGAAGAAAAAGGGCTTTGTGAGCACAACCGCAGGCC
This sequence comes from Tiliqua scincoides, assembly GCF_035046505.1. Taxonomy (NCBI): domain Eukaryota; kingdom Metazoa; phylum Chordata; class Lepidosauria; order Squamata; family Scincidae; genus Tiliqua; species Tiliqua scincoides. Next base: position 217,476,346 of record NC_089823.1, on the reverse strand, counting down.
AGCAGCTGAGCATACACAAAAGATGCAGTCTCAGTTCAATGGATCAAGATCACAGCTGAGTAATGTTTCAAACTGCTGCTCAGTTTTAAAGCTCTGAAATACAGAACTTCTTAAGATAAGCTAAAGCACATATTGAGGAAAATGTATGTGAGATCCCGTATTTCTATCACATGAACTTGTTGTGAGGAAAAAAGGAGGGGAGCAGCTGTGTACACTGCCCTGAGATTTCTGGAGGAAGGTCGGTATAAAAAAAATGTGATAAATAAAAATAAATATAATATTAAGAACCTTCTCTAAGACCTTTCTTTGAGTCTCCCTGCCTTCAAAGGTGAAACAGGTAGCAACTTGACATAGGGTCTTCTAAGTGGTGGCACCCAATCTTTGGAAGCGCACGTGCCACGGATGCTCACCTGGAGCCATCCCTAATATCCTTCCAGAATCAGCTAAAGATGTTTTCATTTGCCCATGGATTTTCTGCTTTTAAGTTTGTGATTTTAACTTGGCAAGACACTGGCTTATTTTGTCATCTGTTGCTTTGCTGTTTCGATTATTTTTTTTTTATTTTGTTTCTAGTTATTAGTTTCTCTGAGAGCTTTTGGGTTGAAGAGCAAGACAAGTAGTATTGTACATAAATAACTAATTTTTAATAGTTTTGTCTTTCTCATCTTTACCACCATTATAGGGAAAACAACAAGGAGAAGATCAGGCTTGAATCAGATGGGCTTGAAGATGGGGGGAAGCCTCAGTCTCCCTTGGGACTTTCAAAAGTTGGCAGGTATGCATTGCAAAAGAGTGATATGCTGCCTTAACTTAGGCAATGTATGTTCTTAGCATCATTTAAAATGAATATGTCATCCTTTACTGTAGCAACCATTAAAACATTGAATTTGTACTGCCAAGTTTTGTCAGTATGGCACAAATGAAAGCAGTCAAGCAGTGTAACAATTCAAATTACATCAGAGCTGGGAACCTGGAGAAATTTCTCATCATTATAACATTACTTCACCTATTAATAATGCTAGTTAATCTTTATATTTATATTTGAACTTGAAATAGTATATAGTATTTTGCTAAATTTAATCCAGATTATATCGACTTCTTTAAATTACATTCAGAAACACATTACTATGTATTTATGTACATGTATTTGCTGTGCTATCATTTACACTACTGATAAAATATTTGGAATGCTTAGCAACAGCATACTTGTGGTTCCAAAAAAAAAAAAAAATGTGAATGCAGAAATTGCTGTGTAACTACTATCAATATCTGTATCTCTATAGGTAGATATATCTATATAAAAATTATCTATTCAATAAACTCTGGATATAAAGTTTAGATTGGTGTTCTTAGGAATGATAATGAAAACACACTACTCCTCGATATAAAATGTTTAAACACACAGATATGAAAAGGACTCTCACGCCATAATTTGTTATAGAAGAGGTTTACCTCTTCTGATACAGCCAGGAAAAGAACATTACTATAAACACAGTAAATTCTGGCTGGGATCCAATGAGCTGATGCTTGTGCGGAAAGTCAGTTCATGCGTGCAACTGGGAAGGGGTTTGGCAATTTTCCTTTTTGGTGGAAGCTCCATGTGCCTCATGGAATGCTGTCTGACCTTCATGAATAGCTTTGAGGGTTGTGGTTGGAAAGGAGGAGGAGGAAAGAGTAGCTCAATGGTAGCATGTGTGTACTGCAATGCAGAGCACCCCAGGTTCAATCCCTGGTGTCCCCAGGTAAGGCTTAGAAAGACCCATATCTGAAACCTCAGACAGCTGTTCAGACAGAGTGAGACAATATAATGACCCAGATAGGCCGTCTGTTTCACCCCAAGGCACTTTCCCATGACAAAAGCCTCCATGAGAGTGTAACAGGCTGTGTGCAACCTGACCCCTTGTACTTATTGGAATCAGGGGTAGTTTGAGGCTAGATATTGAAGACCACTTGATCTGGGTTCCAGTGAAGCCGAACCTTTCAGGGGCCTTGTTGGAGCTGAACTGACTATGGCAGGCATCACCAAAAGGATTTTTCACCATCCTCATTCATAACCATGCACAATCTGATATTGGTTTCACAGAGTTCAGAAGAAATCCTTCTCTGGTGCTCAATAACAGTCATCATGCTGATTAAGGGCTCAGGCTGGTACCGCTCCTGCAAACTGTATCACATTCTGAGCCAGCCACACGGTAACAATGGTTTCTCCACCCAAGCTTTGTAGCAGCCTTTTCTGTGTTTCACGTTCAGGATATATGGGTTTTGCCTTGACTCCAGGCTTGTGCAGGTGGTTTTCAGTTAGCATAGGTCTCTCTGTCAGCCCTCTTCTGACTGCAGGATTTCCTGTTTTCTTTGTGGCTCCTGTGTTCACTTTGTACAACTTTTTTCTTTTGTTTTGTTTCCGTTGTTGGATATTATGCGGTAAGAGTGGGGCGGGTGGTGTGCAGCTGTTTGTTATCAATGCAGTGCTAGAATCTTTGTACCGAAAAAGCTGAAACACAACGACACTTTTGTCCTGCCATGCCACTGTCTATCCATATACTTTTGTGATCACCCTTACCTATGTTCCTTTTGTGCACAGTGTTTTGGGATATGTTCTGCCTGCTTGCTTTCTTCAGCTGCCTTACTTGGAAGTAAGTCCCACTGAGTTCAGTATGACTTACTTCTGAGTAAACATATTTAAATTGTGCTGCATATCTATGAAAAAGAGTATTCTGGCAGGTTAGTCCAGTGGTTCTCAAACTGGTGGGTCGCAACCCACCAGTTCGTGTAATGCTTCCCCCGTCCCTTTAAGGGGAGGTAGGCAGTGACATGATCCCCAGGATTGCATCACTAAGGGGGGTGAAGAGGGGTGCTTTGCAATTACTTCAAGAAGGCAGGGCTGCAGCAGGTTGCAGTTGGTGCAAGGAGCCCTGCGCAGCCCTGCACAGCATTCCCCGTGGCTTCCAATGTTTGCTAAAAGCGGGAGCAAAGCACTTCTGTTTTGCAGGAGGTGCTTTGCACCTGCTTTTAGCGAATGTTCCAAGCATCGGGGAGCACTGTGCAGGGCTCCCTGCAGCCCTGCCTACATAATGTGAGTGCAAAGCACCCTCCCTCGCCCCCCTTAGCAATGCAATCCTGGGAATTTCATCACTGCCCTAGCCCCTCCCCCGCAAGAACTTACTGAGGGAGTAAAGCTCCCTCAAATTTTGAGAACCTCTGGGTTAATCTAATAGATTTATTGTGGAATACATAAGTTTTTGTGGCTTGTAACCCATTTCACCAGTTGCATGCTATCTAAAAAAGCCTATGCCACAATAAATCTGTTAGACTTTTGGATGCCACAAGATTCTGGGTTTTTTTGCAGTGACATGGCTATCGCTTGGGAAATTGTTACTGCAGAAGACAATAACAGCCCAATCCTATGCAGTTCACTCAGAAGTAAGTTCCATTATAGCCAATGGAGTTTATTCTCAGGTAAGTGTGGACAGGAATGCAGCCTAAATCTATAGAATAATTTTTGTCCAAGTTTAGATAGCTTCAAATCTTAGGTGGTTTTAAAAGACAATTAGATAAATTCATGAAAAAGGTCTATCAATGGCTATTAGTCAAGATGGTTATATGGAAGCTCGAGATTCAGAAGCATCTCTGAATTTGCTGGAACACAACAGTGGGAGAGGGCTACTGAATTGCTTGTGGGGTTTTTGGAGGCATCTGGTTAGCCCTCATAGTGTTTGAAAAAGGAGTAAGATACTTGACTAGAAGGACCTTTGGTCTGATCCATTCACGCTCTTCTTAAGTTCAACTTCCTTGTGTCATAAAAGGTTTCCAGTATGTGTTCTGTTGTTTTTTGTAATTAATTTATTCATTCAAAACAAGTTCAAATACTGAACTTTTGGATGCAATCTAACATATAACGTACTTACAATAGCCTGAATAAATTCCATGAGTCATAAACCAAAATATAAAATTCTCTGCTATTATCTCAAATCATCACTGAAGGAGTAAATAATGTTATTACATTATTCATTACTTATAATTTAGTGCATAATTACAAGGAAATCAGGCAGAAAGAACTATACCTGATATGAATAAATTTCTTACATGAATAGTTCTTTATAGTGGCTCATTTCAGCAGCTGCTTTCTGGAATTGAAGATCAATTGTCTCTACTAGACTTGTTAAATCTGAAATAAGAAATAATTATTATTTCTATCCAATTTTTTCCCCCCAACAACCCAAAGAGTCCACAAATGTTACAGCAGATAGTCTTTTACAGTGTGATTTATATTTTACCAGTTGATTTTTATAATTGCCTTTCTTGGTAGTTTTTAGTGAATACTAAAGCCTGTTAAACACTAATCTGTTATGATTTTACGATATAATTGCATTTTTGCCTTTCTGTATGAAAGCATTAGAACATAATGCACTCTGTACAGATGCTGTCTGCAAAACATAAGAAAATAATAGAATTAACACCTATAAGAGGTCAACAGTGAAGAACTGGACTTTCAATAGTATATAAATCATCAGTAATAAGTAGTAAGTACCATTCTGTGTTGTAGTCCACAATAATTGAAAGCTACAGATTTGCATAACACTGCAAAATTCAGAAACAGAGTCTTACATTTCCTCTTGTGTTGTTCCATTCTTAATGCATTACACAATAGTTCATACTCCAGGGCACCTTAGGGTTCAATCCTAACCCACTTTTCAGCACCAGCACAAGAGCAGTGCAGCTCCCAGGTAAGGGAACAGGGAACAAACATTCCCTTACTTTGAGGAGGCCTCCGCGCTGCCACCCAATTGCAGGATGCAACACACGTCCCACTGGCACAGCTATGCCAGTGCTGGAAAGTTGGTTAGGATTTGAGCCTTAGTTCGTTAGCTCAGTAATTTCTACACTGCCTGGCTGCAGCTCCCTCACAGCCCAGTCCTAAATCCAGCAGCACATAGGGCTCCAGTGACACCAAAATGGCAACCACCAGATCCTGTGGGTACCATGGCTACTGCTGGGGTCTCCCTGGGGGAAGGGAGCATTCACTCCCTTCCCCCGGGCAGGCAGCAGCTGGTGACAATGGGTCCCCTTGGCTCTGCACCCATGTTTGATCATGCGCAGAATCGAGGAGGCTCATGTCAGGCTGCTCGGCTCAGGGGGGGTTTAGGATTCAGAGGCAGAGGCTTCCCCCATCCCTGCCCCCTTCGCAGGCCCAAACCTCCTCTCCCTCGGCCCCATTCTTCCTATTCTCCACCTCCTCCACGCCCCAAAAACACTCATTGCCAACCGGTGCTACAGGAGTGCTGGTCAGTCATCCTTCTGGCACTGAGGCATAGTGACTACTGGTGATGGTCCAGGGCCAGTTCTTCCTACTCGCCGGGTGCTGTAAATATTTACATTTATGACACTCAGAACCAGTGATGAGCAGCAGCACCGGCAGTAACAGAGCTTAGAATTGGGCTCTCAATCTGCAGACAGGGGCCCTAATTAGAGATGCCACAGACTGAATCCAGAAACTTCTGCATGTAAAGCAGGCCCTCCCCATCTGAGCTACTGTCCTTTTCCTGAGAAATCATAGGAGTATTTCCAAACATTCAGAAACCAAATGCAAAAGTATTCTACTAATTAGCTGAAATCAACGAGAAGGTTATTTACAGCCCAATCTCACGAGATACACCAGTGTATGACCATATATGCTACTGCAGAAATCCATGCGCTGACGGATGTTCCATGGATGCCCAGCAAAACACTGGAATAAACTGCATTGATGTTTTGCACAGGGTGGTTAAGATTCACCTATTGCAAGTAGCATATTGATGTTGAGTAGATTGTGGTTTGTTCGTAGTTCAGATGCCAGTGCCACAGGAGGAGAGGCCAAGCGGATTACAAAGCTGAGTTAGACCATATAAAACAAAACAGCACATTCAGAATGGCAAATAAAAGAGTGGCACGTTTTTGAAAAATGCATCAGGAGCATCAAACAAACCACAATCTACTCAACATCAATATGCTACTTGCAATAGGTGAATCTTAACCACCCTGTGAAATCTCCCCCACGAGGAAATTCCACTACAGAAAATATCCTAATTACTGCAGTCAGTTACTGTAATGTAATGTAACCAGGTTCTGAAGGAACAGTTATGGAGAACAGTCCAAATTAAGACCTCAGATAAAAAGGCTAGAAAAGTGATTTCAAACGTGAACAAAGAAAGGGAAAAACTTTGCAAGCTGATGATCAATATAAGAGGACAAATAGTCTTCCAAGAAATGTTAATTTGCTTTCAGCAAGTACAGCAGGTCCAGAGGGACACATGATCACTGCAAGCAATGAAGAAAACAAACAACTCTCCCAGACCCCCCTGAGGAGTTAATCTGTCAGCTTTCGTTAGCACACAGTGGCTGCAGAACGGCCTTGCTGCCTGCACCCCGCTGTGGACATATGGGAGCACCTCAGACTGCACATCTCCCAAGTCTGCTGTTTCCCCCCAGAGAAGCCATTTAAGCTGCCTGTTGTGGGTGGGTGGGTGGGTGAGGGGGGCTGATTAGAGAAAACACAGTGTTTGAGAAGACCACAAAAACGATCACAATTGTTGGAAAACACCGCAAGTTTAACATTGCAGGAAATCAGCTCTGTTATGGAATATCCTGTTATGTAGCCTTGAGAACCTTAGATGGAAAGGTGACACATAAAGGTTGATAATAATAATAACAATATTAGCTGCAGCAAGACCAAAAAACAGTAGGTTGTTTTACTGATTGTGGCATAAACTTTGTCGGCTGGCAGCGGCCTGATTTTTTTGATTCTATAAGCAAATTGCCCTCTCAGGTACCACTTTCCTCTATCGTTTGCATTAAGGCTATAACAAACTTGTATTACTTGCCGTTTACAAATGACACCTATCCTCAAGCTATGCTCACTGGACATCTCCAGAACCCCTTGCACCTGTGGAACACAACACTACAGCTGCACAAAACCAGCATAATGAAATCTTGTACTGGGAAGAGGCTACTGGTGCCTTAGGGCCCAATCCTATCCAATTTTCCAGTGCTGGTGCAGTTGTGCCTATGGGGTGTGCACTGCATCCTGTGGTGGGGAAGCAGTCACAGAGGCCTCCTCAAGGTATGGGAACATTTGGCTGCATTGCGGCTGCAACTGTGCTGGAAAGTTGGATAGGATTGGGCCCTTAATCACTACATTCACAGAACCCCCCCCCCCCATGCAAAGTCTGGTTGGGGTTGGAGGTATGCTTGTGAAGGAGTGGAGATGAGTCAGGATCCCACGTTCACTGCAGGAACAGTCTCACCTTCAAATACAATAGAACATCACACCTGCAAACAGAGGTGGCATAAATAAAATGTCAGGAATGTGGTGGCACCAAATAAACAAATAAATAATGTTGAGCAGAGTTAAGCTGCGGGAACTGAAAACCCCAGGAACACCCCTCCTACTCCTCTTTCGTCTCTACCCCCACAGTCACAACAGGTGATTGAATTCAGTTGAACCCTTTAGCCTAGCATACCACATTGCCAGAATTATGTAAGCCTGAACCAGGAAAGATAGATCTCATGTATCGGGACATATGGAATGAGGTTACAGCACTCTGCCCCCAAGTTTAGAGACTGGGGGCGCAATCCTAAAGTGTTGGCCCGGGACTGTCACAAACGGTGTTGCACCGGCTTGAGAGTCAGGGAGGCTGGTGCAAGGACGCATGCCAACCTCCCTGTGCCAATGTGGGCTCTGGGCCCAGTAAGTTTGCGTTGGCCTTTCCAAGCTGGTGCAGGGTTTGGAGGGGATGAAGAGGGTGGGAAGTGGGAGGTCCTGTGGGCAGGCAGGGAGTGGGAGGCGGGGCTAGGATTCAGCACTTATGCTGGATCCTAACCCCATTCCTGGGCAGCCTGGGGCAGTTCCGGGCTGTTCGGATTTGCGCCACTGATTTAGGTGGTGCAGGTCCGGGAAGACCCATTAGGGCTGCTGCAGTTCTACCTGAGTTAGGGAATTATTTCCTTCTGCCTCAGGCCAAGCAATTGCCAACCCCGAACTTGTGCTGGATACAGCACAGGCCTGCTGGCCTGCCTGTTCCAGTGCAAGTTAGGATTGCACTGTGAGAGTCACACAAGCGGATACTTTGATGATGGGGCACTTCGATGCACAAAGGAAGGACTTGTCAAAAACAAGGGAGAAACTGCAAAAAGGGGGCAAAGGGATCATTTTTGAGCAGAGACACTGCAAGTAGGGAAATGGTCGAGTATATCCTACTCCCACTGTCTCTCAACTCCTAACTCCCCCTTTTCATTAAGAAAAAAGAGTTGCAACCAATATGTACACTTGCTTAGTCTTAAAATACTTATTAGAAAACTGCATTAATCTATCCCATTGAGCTATGACTAACAGCCCAAACCTATCCCCCACCAGCCCAGGGCATGCAGTATTGCCAACAGTGTACTCCAGTGGTATTCAAGCTGGGGCATCATGACGCTCCAGCCTGTGGGTCCTGGCCTCTGCTCCCTTAAGGGGCGGGGCAGCCAGGAGACAGGGGGAAGGCAGCGGCGTGATCCACAGGATCGCACCACTCAGGGGGGCTGCAGGGGCTTGGGTGCACCAGCCTCCCTACACAACTTTCAGCAGGGCTCCCCAGGTCAGGAAAAGCGAAAGCGGAGCGATCACGCCCCGCTCCGCAAAAGCGGAATCACCCCGTTTCCCCTTCTGACGGGGCTGCAGGGACTGGGATGCACTCACCAGTCCCTGCAGCAGCCTTCCCTGTGCGCGGGGAGCCTTGCGCGAGTGCCTGCAGGGCTCCCCAGGTCAGGGAAAGGGAGAGTGGGGCGATCGTACTCCACTTCTGCTTTTGCAGAGGCAGACCAGATCGCTCCACCCTCCCTTTCCCTGACCTGGGGCGCCCTGCAGGCACTCGCGCAAGGCTCCCCGCGCACAGGGAAGGCTGCTGCAGGGACTGGTGAGTGCATCCCAGTCCCTGCAGGCCCCTGAGCGGGATCGCATTACTGCCTTCCCCCTGCCCCTGCTGCCTCCCCCCACCCCTGCAAAGACTTACTGCGGGTTTCAAACTCCTGGAGAGTTTGAAAACCGCAGGTGTACTTGATACATGCGATGGTGGGAAGGGGGTGATAAGACAGCCTGGGATGGGAAGTAAAAAAGTTTTTTACTTCCCACCTCCTGGGAAGCCACCTGACTGCCAATGGGTCTCTTCACACCTACACAAGCTACTGTATTTAGTGGTGTAGGTTCAGGAGACTGAGGCACTGGGCCAGGAAAAGAGGGATAGGATCTTGGCATGCACTGCAGCTACCAAGATCCACCCCTCCCAACTGCGTTAGCCCACTCCCCACCACAGTCCTCTTCTGAAGCTCCCCACCATCACCTTACCCGCACCAGGGAAGGCTGGGTGAGCCACTGGCATGCAAATGGGGCCTCCAGCCATTTGTGCAGGTAGTCCTGCAGTGCACAACAGCAGCATGGCTTTTATGATGCCAGCCTTGGACTTACAGCAGTGGCTTGTGAGATTCGCTGCTACAGGCCCTCAACTGGATTGGACCAGTTGCGAACCTGGACACAGGACCCCCCCAGGGCATAGGACCACAACATGACTCCCCATAACATGGCACCCGCCCCCAGAGAAGAGACTCACTTTCGTTCTATAGCCTTACACAACATCCCTGGGCACTCCAAAAGCCTTCTAATGCCCCGATAGTACTTCCAGTTTTCTTTGGAAATGCAGAAGTACTGTTTAAGGGTGCTCTGGAGACCTCAGAAGGTCTTCAGAGTGCCCGGAAATGTTGCACGAGGCTCCAAAACGAAGTCAACAGTACTTCTGGGTTTCCAAAGAAAAACGGAAGTACTGTTTCATGACACTCTGGGGGCCTTAAAAGGCTTTTGGAGCACCCAGGGTCACAGTGTGGGGCCTCTCTGGCCTGCTGCACAGCTCTGGAGGGCAGGCACAGGCGGCCGCAGCAATAGGACTCACAGGTGTGACACCTAAGGCTTTTTTTCCCCTTCTGACACCCCCCCCAGGACTGTCACTGGATTGAGCCATTATGTTGCAGAATTTTTAAGCTGCATTTATTTGTATTCAGAATATTCTATTCAGCTAAATTATTTTCTCTCCTCAGAAAATTTCTTATGCTGCTGTTCAGATATAAGCATTTGAAAAATCAGACAAGGACAAAAAAAATCATAACTTTAGATTAGGTTGAAAAGGTATTGTCAACATCTATAACAGAACTGGTCACAGTGACCGTTCTCTTACAGGCCAAGCATTGCAGAGATATTAAAGATTCCACACAATCACACTGAATGTTGAGATAACTTTAAGTGAACCTTTTACATTTTTTTTTAAAAGCCCATCTTCCCCATGTACTGCATTTAGTGAGAGGGGAACAAAATTACATTTAACAAGTGGAAGAGCTGTTACATACATAATAGTTTCAAAACTATTTCAACAGCTATTTCAATGTGACATAACAGACGATTTGGTTGAAGATTCAGTGTTCCAACAGGGACTTATCAAAGCAAAGAAATCTTTGAAAAATAAAACCTCTTTCGTGTTTATATGGTTGTCAGGCCTCATTGAAGGACATTAAATATAAAGTAAGAATTATATAATAGACTTATTAATGCTACAAATAACCTAAAATGGAAGGGCCAATTCTCATATGTGCCCCATGCATGAGGATCTTGAAAGCACTCGCGTGCGTGAGTAGCATTCTCAGGGAGGTTCTAATGTGCAAGGACCATTAATCTCAAAGCCCAAAGTCTACGGAGTCTCCCCATGAATTCTAGCTGCCACCTCAATTACACTCAAGCACGGACACTCTCAGGCTGATCCATCTAGTGAGCTTCTCTTGCACATTATAGCTTCAGCCTGGAATATTACTACCACCATATGGAATATTCCCAGCAGCTTCCAATGTAGGGGATGTAACAAGAGATCAGCCCTAAATAACTGATAAGGAATATCAATAATACTAGGCATTATGCAGGAACTTCCTCCTAAGTGAAGAATGAGAAAATATCCAGTGATTGTCTGTCTGTCTGTCTGTCTGTGTACGTATTTGAGGGGCCACATGAACCTTTTCTGCAAGAACGTCTACTAAACCTGTTACACATGGAAGACTGGGTTTATTTTGGAAAAGTTTGGTTTTGCCAGGTTAACTTGTAGCAGCATATTACTCTCTTCAAAAGAGAACATCCTTGGGAAGCAGGGTCAAAATTATTTTACCTGAAATGGTACTGTAAGAGAGAATATGCTCCTACAGAGCAGAAATCTGACAGGTAAAATTACAAAACACATTTTTGCAATATTATTTTTCATGTCTTAACAACTGCTATTTCAGAGCAATTGTTTCGATAAAATAGCACAAATGATCCAATAAAACAGACAAGAGAAAGCCAGAATACTGTTACTTTAAGCCAGGGATTTTTAAACTTTTTGGCCAAAGCGCCGCATCAAATATCTGGCATAGTATCAAGGGCCGGGGAAAAAAAATTAAATATAAAATTTAAATAAATACATTAGAGATGAAACTTAGACGAATGAATGAATGAATGGGCTCAAATGTATAGAATTTCTCCAAGCACCAGCACAGCACCAAGAAATAAAGCATACATTTAAATGGACCCCCATTCCCCCATCCCATAAGTGCAACCCTGGTTGTGTTTGGACAGCTGGGCCAGAGGCTCTCAGGGAATCAGAAGCTGGCTGCGGGCCAGATAGAGGCTCTTTGTGGGCCGCATCTGGCCCCTGGGCCGGGGTTTGGAGACCCCTCCTTTAAGCAAAGCCTCTATTCGATGAGTTAAAGTGTATAAATAGCTATCGTTTGAATCTTTTCGAAGGAACTCTTAAACAAAATTTTCCCATGTTGTGGACTTGCTATATGCCACTCATAAAACTGACGAGCTCAAGACCTTGTCACTCATTTTGTTCATACTGTCCCATGACTCAGCTCAGAGATCTCTGTGTTCCACTATGGACAAAGACTTCCCATACAAGCCAGTTCCACATATTCATTTCAAATGGTGCTCCATGCACTCATTCTTTTTAGGTGGATGGCTCAGACCTCTATTGCAATGCGCAAGGAGCCCCTTTAGGCAAAAGGATCTCACCATGCAAACTGAAGCTCCAGCAAGAAAGTCTGAATTGTGCTGTCAGTTTTGGTTCCCAGTATGTTTTTATTTTGGTCCAATTCTAAAACTTCTCCCCTAGATTAAAAATGTACTGCATTCACTTTGCAGCTTGGGAATTAGCCCTTTCAATCAAGCACAAGAAAATAATTTATTAAAAGGCCTATAGACCAATCCTACCTAAATCCCCATGCAGTAGTTGTGTTGCCAGCCTCAGCAGCAACACAACAGAGCTGGGTGACACCATGGAGGAGGATGGCAGTCCCTCTTCCCTCTATTCAAGCAAGAGATAAATGTTTTAAAACAAGTTTAAAGTCCAGGAATAAAAATAGTTGCCACATACAAGACAACATTCTTGTGCTGATCTACATTGTGTAGAAGAGGGAGTTTCAACAGGTGAAATTCTTTTCCTCAGAAAATTTGTTTTTACAGACAACTTCACAGAGGATAAGCTGTAGTAAGATATCAGTTGCTGTTAGTCACCATGGCTGCATGGACTCTAATCTAACAACAATGTACTTGTTCCTGGAAAACAACAGTAGGAAAGGACTGTTGCCTCCAGGCCCTGCTTATTGGCTTCCCAGGGGCCCCTCCCCAGGACTGGCCACTGTGGGAAGCAGGATGCTGGGCAAGTTGGATCTTTGGTCCGATCCAACTGGGCTCTTCTATTCTCGCCCTGCAACACTTTGTTATGTCCGGAAACACCTTCTGAAATTCTCTCTTCTATGCAACTGTTAAATGGTACAGGAGTCCTGACTGCCCATTACAGATGATCACTCTAATTGCCATGGCTGAAAACAGAAAATGTGCAGGAGTTTGAACAGCAGATATCTGATGCTTCTAACAGCACAATCCTATGCATGTCTATGCAGAAGCAAGCTCCACTGAGTTCAACAGGAGTTACTCCCAAGTAAGTGTGCAGTATAGGATCAAAGCCCATGTTTTGTTACACTTCTCACATCTTTCTAGGTTAGATCAAAGGGTATGAACCAAAGCTACTCAGGGCCCAGTAGCCTGACTGCAACACCTACCAGCTGGGAAGAGGGTCCAGCTCTGACCAGCTCAATCATTTAGTCCTGCAAGAAGCATTTTCACTTTTCCTTCAATTTTGTTGATATAAACTTATTTTTTGAACAATCACCACTTTTCTCAGGGTATAAGTATCAGGAGAGGAAAGTGGCTGCAGTCCCCTCCCATTTGAGTTACTCTCTGCATAAATGTTTTAGTCCTTCCAGCACCCTTGGTGGAAGTTGATTATTTTGAAAGTCAAGGGATTAAAAATTAGATTTACCAAAAAAAAAAAAAAAATAGAAACTTTACAGCTCCATGAGCGGCCAAAAATATGTTTTAGTTTACCTAGCTTTTCTTGGGGAAACAGGAACCAGTAGTTTGTGCCATGACTGGTCATAATTTCTGTCTGTTTATTGAAAATAAGAAAGAATTCATCCCCTTCTAGAGGAAAATTGGAATTCAGTTTACTAATTTTCTGGTCATACTGACCTCTGAGAAGACAGATTAGAAAAGGGGGAAAAACACAAGCATGAATATTCAAAATTACTTCAGTGAGAATAAAGCATGGCTGTATTAATACATGAATTTTTAGCTTAATAGTCATATTTTTTGCTTCATTGCCTGTTACTTAATACATTTATCACTTTCATTGTAACTTAACTATGCCAGTCCTATAGAAAGAAATACACTGCAACTAAAAAGGGCCTATGTTGCAGCACTGCAGAGTCCCAGGAGTAGAACATATCCCAGGCTCGCAGTAGAGGATGACACATTTTGATGGAGTGTGCTTCAAGGGAGCTGGTGGCTCTTTCTTAGCCAACTGGTTGGCCAGGGTAATTGTATTACTTATAATTAGGTTACGTTTGATGTGAACAAACAAGGTTTGTCCAGCTAGGTGTCCAGCTGGGAACCTAGCATACGTACATTGATCCTGCTCATTACAAACAGAAACAGCATGGAGGATGCACGCTGTGCTCCTTATAAGTAAAAGGAAAAGGGGGCTGGTTCCAAATAGCCTCTTTCCGCCTACTTGGTGCTTCATAAGTACAAGTGGGTGGGAAGAGGTAACCTGGAGTCACAGCATCTCTCTATCTCCCTTATTCTTCCAGCAGCACTGGAGGCTGCCATTGCTACAATCCACTTCCAACTTGCTCTGGGCAAGTTAAGAGGATGGGAGCACCTAAAAAAGCAACTGGAGATGGTGGTGGACAGATAGACTGGGAGCTTGCCTGTTCACTGCCATTCCAAGGGCACTGCTCCATAATTACAACCATATCAGGTTGCTTCATGACAATGCCAGCCCTGCCTTTAACTTTGCTCCCTTCTCTTTTCATGCCCTTCCACTGAACTGTGCCATGAGACACTGCACCCTACATGTACAATAGATTTTCCCTGTGTGGACATGTTGCTCACATCTTAAAAACACAGCCTGTAAGGAGACTGCAGGTACTATGTTTATCCTGAAACCAAATCCCAATGAGAATGACGATGCGTACCCCTGGACTTCAGTACAGCAACTGGCATGGGGAGCTATAGGCTGGAGGTAAACTCAACTTCTACTTTGAGACCAGCTGTATTTCCAGCTTGGTGTCAGCCTGCATCCTCTAGCAGAGGATGAAAATCCTAACATTTTAAGAAACTTCTCCTCAAAGAAAGTGCAGACCACAACAAAGATAGTTCTGACCAGGGGAGGAGACAGACCAGTGATGCTGTCTTCAGAATTGACATCAATGAAGAGTGAGGTTCTTTCAGGTCCAAAAGACTTGCACTCTAAAATTGGAACCTTCTACAGGACCAGCTTGCAAGCCACCAAGATGGATGGCATTGCAGTCAGATCCCAGCAGCCTTTTCCATACACCTGGCACCTGAACAGTGTTTTGTCTGCTTTTGGGGAGATCCTCTAAAAAGATTCTGCCTGCCTGCCCACAGTGGGCACTTGTTTCAATCCGGATGACTCTCTGAATAGAATTTGCATGTGGTCTGACTTTCCTGCTTTGAGGAAGCCACTGCCAGTATTGGAGAAGGAGGCGGGTTCACAGGAGGTACCAGCATTGCTGCACGTGAAGTTAGATCAACTCCCAAAGCAGACTTGAGATAACATCCCTGATCGTCCTCATTTGCTTGGCAAATATTCTACAGTGGACACAGGTGTCCCCCTGGTTTGGAAGAAAGTAAAAGTTTTGTGCTTGTTAGTGGTGGGGAGTTTTGCCCCACATTGGTGATACATTATAAAAACGATTCTGTTTTCCATATGAGGTAGGACTAACTAGCCTACTAGCTACTAATTTTATTTCATTTTTTTTAAAAATTGCAATAAGTAACAACTACTATCACAAAGGCAGAGAATAAAGATGAAAACTAAAGTTTCCTTAAATTTTCTGAGGGACAACAAAGGGAAAAGTTCCTCACGATGCTGCTTCAACTGAATGCAGCTGAGGGACTGCGCATTCTTCTCACTGTTGAGACACACAGAGACTACCACTCAAGAGCAGGGGCAGAACACTCAACAAAGCTCTGGAAGGTTCCAAATTCAGCTCCGTACATGGGCAGAACTTCAGCGCATACAGCCCATGAAGAAAAATAGTGAATTTCCTCAATCCATGAAGTACTGCCATTATGGTCGGCTATGGCATGAAAGCTATTCTGTACCGTAAATACGGTTGTTTATGACTTGAAATCACATACTGTGCAAGAAAGCAGTGCTCTGCAATTACACTGTCATTTTGATGAATCAAAGTCATCTCCTAAATAGCACAACCTGTACACTTTTAGAATGCTTTAGCTTCCAATTGGACTTGTGGACTGAATGATGAAATTGATGTCAAAAGGAAATCTTGAATTGAAATAGAAAGTTAATACTTTTTTAAAAAATACATTGATATCTGCAGTGGGTTTATAAAAGAAAGTGAACCAGAGACTAACGTTATGCATCTTTATGTAGGGGCACACCCCTGGAGGGGCCTGGAGCAGGCTTGTTCCACCCCCAGGGAGGCCTCAGATTGGCTGGAGGGGGAGGGGCTCCAGCACTCTTGTCCTCCTCCTTAGCAGAGCTGCCACACCTGGCTTGGGGGGAGGAGCTGTTCATCTCACAGCTCCCTACTTCACACTGCCTCCCTCTCATCCCCAGCTTCTCTGTTTTATGGAGCAAGCCCGCCCCCTTTTGGCCCCTCCCCTTCCTCCAGATGGGGTAGAAAAGGCTTTTCCTGTTCCTGGCTTGTTTCCTTCAGTGTTATCAGTTTGTCTCGTCAGCCTCCCCTGTCTGGTTGGGGTGAGCCAACCTCCGTTGTCCTCCCCCCTCAAGGGCAGGGAAGTCTCCCCAACCTGGGTATTGGGTGCCTGCTCCAGGGTAAGTCAGGGGTCAGGGCATCTGGGGGGAGGGGGGCCAACACTTGAATTTCAGAAAAGAGACTGCTAGTCACATTTAGCAGAGATTCTGGACAGTGCTACAACACATTAAGTTTAATGTACGTAAGAAGTTCTGTGCCTAGTCCCATCTGAGGTCCATTAGGGATGCTAAAGCCACTAAACTCTGGTCCAGAATGAGCAAGCAAAGCAAACAAAGGGTACATCCAGACAAAATATGCAAAAAGCTCATATCACTGGGAATGCACTTTGAACTTTAAAAAGTGTGTGTGTGGTTATAACATAGCACATCAAACACTGTGCTCTTTCCCTCTGGACAGCGGCTTGGTCACTCCCTCTTCCCTTTCATCCTCCTGCTGGCAAACCAAGTGCCTGGCAGCCAGTTGCGTGAGATGGTTGTGCTGCTTCCATCTTGGGCTGTAGGTCACTTCTTTCCTACCAGGAGGAGTAGGGGAAGCAAGAGAATAGGTGAACAAGTAGCCAAGGCAGCAGTGGCATGGGGGCAGGTAAGCAAGCAGGGAAAGGAAGCACTGTATGGTTAAATGATTACTTGCTGATTGCTTGCCAGCTCCATTCCTATGAGTACTGCATTTTCTTCTTCCTGCTGCTGGGAAAGGAAGTGGTAGGCAAAGGAAGGATTAAACAGTACCTGCCTTCACTCTGCCTTCCGCACACTTCTCTCCTACTGCTTCCAGCAGAGAAGTGGCAGCTGAGGTTCCCAGGTGCATGTTAGATGCGGAATGTTAGTTCCAGTCTCAGAGAGTTTGCTACTTTTGTCTGCAAATTTCTTTCAAAAGGCACTGAACATGGCGACTGTACAGCCCCAGTATCTTTCAATCCTTGCCTCCTTTTCTAGCAAACTACGTCAAATTCATTAAGGCCAGGGGTGTGGGTGGAGAACAAATCCAAAATCTCTTATGCCTTAAACATCAGGAGAAGGAAGCATACAAGGTACACAACATATGCAGAAATTCATGCAAGGATAGTGAAGAACAGTGTGACAGTGCTGTCTGGATGCTATCTTGGAGTAAATCCCTGTAGGTTTGAAACATGCATCCTTTTAGTGATCATGGTTATGTGTTTTTAAATCAGCCTCAACTTTCTCTTACCTTGTGTTTTCTTTTCCAGTTCATGACATCTGCTTTGTAATTCACTCTCTCGCAAGAGAGAAGTCTGAAGCTGCTCAGTTTTCAGTTCAACTGCATCTGACATCAACCTCAAATGCTGCACCTCCTCCTGGAGCACTAGATTTTCCCCCTGACATTGTCCTAAGCTTTGATTCAATCTAGATATTTCTGAAAATACAATAAAACTGGATCAAGGACCCAGATAAAATCACAGCCGCAATATGTGCACATGTGACATTTCCCCCAGAAAATTTCTGGTGTGGAAAAGAGCGAGGGAGGGTAGCACTGCTACTCTCATGGCCTTCTGGATCAGTGTTTGTGTCCATAATATTATACTTATTTGTAATGCTCTTGTTTAAAATGAATCATTTCAGCCTACACATGAGAATTCTCAAGGGGTTTCACAGCAAAGATAATTTTGCAGTTTATAGGGATAGTTGGTTAGATAGTGTCACGGAGGCAATGAACATAAATTTGGACAAACTCCAGAAATTAGTGGTAGACAGGGGGGCCTGGTGTGCTCTGGTCCATAGAGTCACGAAGAGTCAGACACGACTTAATGACTGAACAACAACAAGGGATAGTCTAGGAAAAAAATCAAAGAGAGCAAATATGCCCATAAATCCTATCTGAAGAAACATTGTTGCACTTCAATCTTATGGCTATTAATAAGGTTCCATCACAAGATATTTATTTAGAACCATACATGATTTTGGGCCCAATTCTAACAATGCCTGGTACCACCAGAACTGGCATTCCAGCAGCACAAAGTGCTTTCTGGCTGTTACAAAAGGAGACACATTGAAGTATGCAGACTGGTCATCACCAGAAGCAGTAAGCAGTTGGCTCTACATGGCAGCAGACTCTGGGTGCCTACCACTCCAGGTATGATTACACAGGGAGTGGACAAAATGGGGGAAGCAACAGGGGCAGAAAGGAAGGTAGATTAGGACCAAGAAGGGGGCAGTTCCAGCAGCAGCAGTGCTGAAATCTAACCCCCCTTCTAAGACTTGAGCTGCCTTCTTGGGTCCATGTGGACTTGGGCCAGTAATACTGCTGGCGCAGGTCTAAGTAGACCCAGTATCCCATTCAGCAAGAAATTCACATTTTTGAGGAAAGCTGCTCTCAACATTTGCAGAACCTCCTGAAGTAATTGACCAAAATAACAGCACATCTAAATCAGAGATGGCGCAGAGGAGCTAAAAGTTATCCCCCTCTAAAAAGAAAAAAAAGAATTATACAAGCTATATTTAGCTACTTTTGGTGGACAAAACTGCACAATGAATTGAGAGTGCTGGATTTTGATTCTGGAGATCCAGGTTCAACCAGTTTTCAGTTACCAGACCTGTGTGTCTTAGGGAAGATCGCTCAATGAGGCTTAGTTCTAAGTGAAGTGGTAAATTGTACCACGGACATGCAGATGGTGAATCATATGACTGAACATGAGTAAAACGTAAATGTGTGATCACCGTAAAAAGAATGTAGAAATGACAAAGAATAAAACACTGGGAACATTTGTAAGCTGGTAATTTACCTGCAAGTGTTGTTAAATTTACAGCTTTTATCTTTAAGGAAGTCTGCCCTTTTAGTGCAATCCATTTGACAAGATTGCCAAATATCTGGTCTTTAATACTGTTTAGCTCTCCTCTGATAAATGAAAGAAATACAAAAGCTTTCTTTAGAATTAACTGATGTTGCTCCAATGTTTTTCTGTACAAAAAAAAGTCATTGATAAAAAAAATAAGTTACACTTGGAATAACAAGAATTTTAAATATTACTGATTTAGAACAATGAAGGCAGCTAATTAATTTTATACCTTTTCAATGGCAAATAAATTATAGCAGTTTGGCCCATCAATACACAAAAAGTGTTTCAAACTTTTCAGATGGGTGTCATACTGCAAATATATTTTCCTTTCTATCCAGTGTATTACCCAGCTATGAATTACATGTGTGGCTAGTATTTACATAAGAACATAAGAACAGCCCCACTGGATCAGGCCATAGGCCCATCTAGTCCAGCTTCCTGTATCTCACAGCGGCCCACCAAATGCCCCAGGGAGCACACCAGATAACAAGAGACCTCATCCTGGTGCTCTCCCCTACATCTGGCATTCTGACTTAACCCATTCCTAAAATCAGGAGGTTGCACATACACATCATGGCTTGTACCCCATAATGGATTTTTCCTCCAGAAACTCGTCCAATCCCCTTTTAAAGGCGTCTAGGCTAGACGCCAGCACCACATCCTGTGGCAAGGAGTTCCACAGACCGACCACGCGCTGAGTAAAGAAATATTTTCTTTTGTCTGTCCTAACCCGCCCAACACTCAATTTTAGTGGATGTCCCCTGGTTCTGGTATTATGTGAGAGTGTAAAGAGCATCTCCCTATCCACTCTGTCCATCCCCTGCATAATTTTGTATGTCTCAATCATGTCCCCCCTCAAGCGTCTCTTTTCTAGGCTGAAGAGGCCCAAACGCCGTAGCCTTTCCTCATAAGGAAGGTGCCCCAGCCCCGTAATCATCTTAGTCGCTCTCTTTTGCACCTTTTCCATTTGCACTATGTCTTTTTTGAGATGCGGCGACCAGAACTGGACACAATACTCCAGGTGTGGCCTTACCATCGATTTGTACAACGGCATTATAATACTAACCGTTTTGTTCTCAATACCCTTCCTAATGATCCCAAGCATAGAATTGGCCTTCTTCACTGCCACCGCACATTGGGTCGACACTTTCATCAACCTGTCCACCACCACCCCAAGATCTCTCTCCTGATCTGTCACAGACAGCTCAGAACCCATCAGCCTATATCTAAAGTTTTGATTTTTTGCCCCAATGTGCATGACTTTACACTTACTGACATTGAAGCGCATCTGCCATTTTGCTGCCCATTCTGCCAGTCTGGAGAGATCCTTCTGGAGCTCCTCACAATCACTTCTGGTCTTTACCACTCGGAAAAGTTTGGTGTCATCTGCAAACTTAGCCACTTCACTGCTCAACCCTGTCTCCAGGTCATTTATGAAGAGGTTGAAAAGCACCGGTCCCAGGACAGATCCTTGGGGCACACCGCTTTTCACCTCTCTCCATTGTGAAAATTGCCCATTGACACCCACTCTCTGCTTCCTGGCCTTTGAATTCATCTTTGAATTCTTTGAATTCATCTTTGAATTCATCACACAAGCCTATCAATTCTGTGATTGGGCAAAGTAAACACTCTATCAAAATTATAGTTACGTTCATATTAACCTCATGCTGTCTATAATTTCACCAAATACATTTACGTGCATTTGACTCTCAGAAAAAAAAATCCTATATATTGCCTCAGGAGGCTTCTTACCACCAGTGGTGGTGCCAGGTTACTGGTAGCCCAGAGGCAAATTTTACACTGGCCTCTCCCCTGTCCCCGAATGGGGCTTTGGGCACTGCCACAGCTTCTAATACTGATGTCACAGGAGTCCGCCTGGCTAAGGGTCCAATCCTATTCAACTTTCCAGTGCTGAATGCAATCAAAACTTCAAAACTTCACATATAAGCTAATGGGTTCTGAGCTATGTGTGACAGATCAGGAGAGATCTTGATCTTGATCAGGAGAGACAGATCTTGGGATGGTGGTGGACAGCTCAATGAAAGTGTCAACCCAATGTGCAGCGGCAGTGAAGAAGGCCAATTCCTGGGATAATGAGAAAACATATTGAGAACAAAACGGCTAATATTATAATGCCACTGTACAAATTGATGGTAAGGCCACACCTGGTGTATTGAGTCCAGTTCTGGTCGCCACATCTCAAAAAAGACATAGCGGAAATGAAAAAGGTGCAAAAGAGAGCAACTAAGGACGCAATCCTAACCCTTTATGTCAGTGCTTCCCAGCACTGGCATAGGAGTGCCAATGGGACATGTGCTGGATCCTGCAGTTGGGTGTCACTCACGGAGGCCTCCTCAAAGTAAGGGAATGTTAGTTCCCTTACCTCAGGGCTGCATTGCTCTTATGTCAGTGCTGGAAAGCACTGATATAAGGGGTTAGGTTTGCGCCCTATGATGATTACTGGGCTGAGGCACCTACCTTCTGAGGAAAGGCTATGGCGCCTGAGCAGAGACATGATTGAGACATACGAAATTATGCATGGGAAGGATAAAGTGGATAGAGAGATGTTCTTTTCCCTCTCACATAACACCAGAACCAGGGGACAGCCACTAAAATTGAGTGTTGGGAGAGTCAGGACAGACAAAAGAAAATATTTCTTTACTCAGCATGCGGTTGTTCTGTGGAATTCCTTGCCACAGGATGTGGTGATGGCATCTGGCCTAGATGCCTTTAAAAGGGGATTGGATCAATTTCTGGAGGAAGAATCCATTACGGGTTACAAGCCATAATGTGTATGTGCAACCTCCTGATTTTAGAAATGGGCTATGTCAGAATGCCAGATGCAAGGGAGGGAACCAGGATGCAGGTCTCTTGTTATCTGTTGAGCTCCTTGGGGCATTTGGTGGGCTGCTGTGAGATACAAGAAGCTGGACTAGATGGGCCTATGGCCTGATCCTGTGGGGCTGTTCTTATGTTCTTAACTGCAATGCAGTCACAAAGGAAAAAAGTGTTGCCTTTTTTAAGGAGACCTCCATGACTGCTCTGTCACCGGAGAATGCAACAAACACACACACACACACACACACACACACACACACACCTGTGGCAAAGTTGCACTGCTGCTGGAAAGTTGGATAGAACTGGGCCCTAAGTGGGTCCTCTGATGATTGGCGGCCCTCAGCCTGGTCTATCTCTGATGCCCCTCCTGCTTACCGTAACAGTTGCGACTGTCTGTGTGAAACGTCCTTCTCGTTTTGAACACATCTCAACTGTTCGTTTAGATTTTGTAATGCATTTTTCTTATTTTCCAGTTCTAAAGATATTTCTTTAATTCTGTAAGAAGTAAACAATCGCATTAATATTTGCATGATTTAAAAAAAATCAATATACTATATATAACTTCTAAGATTTTATCTCCATTGAGAATAATTTCTCAATAAAACCTACACAGTTTCAAAAATCTTTCTGTGAGGCCATAGCACAACATGGACATAACAGAGAGAGTACTACATGAACCACTCACTGGGCTGGCATGCGACACAGGGCGCCCATTGCCGTGGCCTGCCCATCTAGCCATATCCACACATACAGACAGCCTTTTGCTTCATTGCAGGCATCTGCCAGCATGGCTGTCAGTATGCTGCCCCTCCTGTCTCCATGCCAGTGATCACCGTACACCGTGATGGCAAAGAACATGAGCTCATGGTTACAGAGAATTGTCCCGTCTATCTACTTTTTAAAAAAGGAACCAAATGAGATCAGTGCATCTTTGGAGGAACTAACAAGGAATTGATAATAGTATCAGTCACACCTGTCCTCTGGACTAAGATGCACACTTGGTGTTTCTGAAGGAGACTGATGCCATCAGACCGAGCATGTAGTGGTGCCTTGTTGAGGGCAAGAGCATGGGAACATTTGTTCCCTCTCGGGGGGGGGGGGGGAGAGGAACTGCATTGGAACTCTGCAGAAGACCAATGTTCATGACCCTGGGGTAGTGATGCAGTCCTCAAAAACAAAAGGGATTCTGCTGCATGTTTGGACAGTAGTACCAATGGTTGGAGTCCACAATGGAGCAAACACTTCCTGCACTTAGCTGTTGCAAAAGGAAAAGGTGGTGAGGCAACACAGTTTATAGCACAGGCACATCTGATTATCCTGAAGGTTCAGAATAGGGGGGAAGAGACAAGAGACAGAGATGAAGCATCAATGTGTGAGTGGCATGGGATTCCCTCCCTTGCTTTCCTTATGTTTGGGGAGTAGACTGTCCTTGCTTCCCCTATTGGCATGGAAAGGAAGAGGTTCCAATTGGGTGTTTGTGCAAGGAGTTCTCCAGGGGCAGAATACTTCAGGAATACAAGTGTGGATGAAAGTTGATGGGAATAGGTCACAATGACCAAATGAGGGGATGATAAGCTATCCCAAAGCAACACTGCATAATAGAGATGATAAAACCACATCCGGTACAATTGTATTTTAGTGTTTAATGGAAGCTGTCTTGGGGATTCTTCTGGATCAAAAGGCAGAATGCAAATCAAATTTATGAAGTCCTGTCAACAGGGATCAAACAGTAGTACAGGGTAGCCAGGCAATCAGAGGAATGAACTCAGATCAGTAGTGTAGCTATGGAGGGGCACAGCACTAACCACACAGCACAGCGCTTTGTTCTCACTGCTGGGTATACCTCTGACAGCAAGGGGGATGGGCAGCTTACACGGCACATTGAGGTGTCTTGCAAAACCTAGTGCTGTGCCCCCTGTAGCTATGCTAGTAACTCATATATCCAGATGTAGAGCAGCTCCCTCATCTACACCGTGTTCCACATCCACAAGTCACTACAGGAGTTCAGCGTGGGGTGCCACTCCAGTCTTTTTTAATGAAGCCCACCTGTGATCCATACCACCATCCTCACCAATTTTTTCCCCAGGTCTCTTCTACCCAAACTCTAGAGTCCCTGAGCATTATAACTTTGAGAATTCTGCCCACTCGTGTGCTTTGGCTCATGCTAGTTCCAGACCACAAGAATGTGAGAGAATGAAAATAAAAGTCCTTTTGTCATAAGACCGACCGAACAGTGATCCAGTAATAATGAAAAGATCTGCTGTGCCAGCAACTAAGCATTCAGACTGGAATGTACTATCTGCTGCAGCAGCTCAATGTCAAAAAGGGCAACAAAAACATTATTTTAGAACCCATGTTGGAGGCAGACATGTCAGCACAAATATTTACAACCTGGGGGGTTAGTATTTGCTTTTACATTTCCTTGTGGTGGCAACAGGTCTTTGTTAGACAAGCCATCCAGCTGAAATATATCTGATTCATTGCAAAAAGGACCCAGTAAAAAAAAAAAAAAGTCTAGAATGTTTCTGCTGAGAATTGAGGCAAAGACAACACCTACTGTTTAAACTGATTTCCGGTGCAATCCAGCTGGGGAGGAAGCCCCATCAAATTCAGTGGGATTCACTTCTTGATCAACATCCATAGGATCAGGCTGCATACCAGATAATTACACATCCCAACAGCCGCTGACAAGCAGGGTATACACAGGGAATGCACTGAATAGAGTGCATATGACAGCAGTTGGTGGATGACAGCCGCTAAAATCAGATCATCGCTTTCTCAAAGTGCTGAAGGTGTCTTGCAAGAGGGATCATTCTTCATGGCATGCAAACCGTACAGATACCATGGAAGACTACATTTCTCACAAAATTCAATTCTCTTTAAGGTTTGATCTATCTCTACAGGCCCAATCCTATTCTCCCCCCCCCCACCTCGATGCAGCTGCACCAAAAACTAGCATGCTGTACCCAGTGGGGAAGGGATCAGGAGGCTTCCCCTTCCCCCTCTGTAAGCCTGCTTAAAGAGGGGATACAATCTGGCACATGCCATCACCACTGTATCTATCCCCTCCTAGAGTCCACCTCTGTTCCTCTCCCCCCCCCCCACCCAGTTCCAACTGGGCAGTTGCATGGGAGAGACATGGGAAAGAAGTGGCAGGGACAAGGAGGAGATGTACACTATATCCTAACCTCCTTCATACAATAAACATGCACCTGACATCAAATAAACACTACACCAATGACAAAGCTAGTGTAGGTAGGGAAATGCAGCAGAAAATTGCACCTCTTGCCATTCGCTGCCCAATCCTATCTGCTAGCAGAACTACAAGGACCCCAGAGGAAGTGACATTCCGCAATGGCTTGCAGTCACAAGTAACACTGGCAGAAAGGACACCGTCTGCCACCACAGGTTAGTTGACAATGTGGACAGGCAGTGGGAGGAACAGGGGCATTTCTGGGCCGGGGGGGGGGAGGAACCAGGAGGTGAGAGAATGCGGGAGGGAGTGGATCTGGCAGCAATAGCACATGGTTCTTATCCCCCTTTTTGCAAACCAACCCACACCTTTTCCCTCTTCAGACATATACCACCAAAAGAAGGCGTGTACGCCCAAGGAGACCCATAGGCAGAACTAGGGTTTACAAATTATTTTTACTAACCTCCTGTTTGCCTTTGGGTCCCCACCACCACCACAGGATGTAGCACACCCTTTTTAGTGCAACTGCATCGGCACTGGGGGTGGGGAATAGGATTGGGCAATGAGCTTATGATTTTAGGAAACTCTAGCTACATATGGAGTGTTCTCATCCAGTAGTTATTTACTTTTTAAAAGGAAAAGAAATATGCTCTATCAGAGAAAGTCACAACCATCTGACAAATTTAATGTAACTGTTGCTTAGTTAACCTACTACTGTTGGCATTCCCTACTACAAAATTTGGAAACACAGGTCAACGTTGATGCATCGCAGACTTCAACTGCGTTACACAAATGTTACTCTTATTTTTATCACCGTCAGAGATTTTACTGTGTAACTTTCAAGCTAACATACCTCACAAGATTATTTTGAGGGTAAAAAAAGGGGATATGTGCACCATATGGAAATACTTGGATGAAATATGTGATTAAAACAAGAAAGACAAATAAATAAGATTTTAAATTCACAGGGGCATTTCTGGGCCAGGAGTCGGCTGACACAAGGGTCTGGGGGTGGGCGGCGTTCTGGGACGGGGAAGGAGGACAGGCGGGCAGGGAGCAGGAGGCAGGGCTGGGGCCCGGCGGTTATGCCAAATCCCAACCCTGTTCCCCGAGCAGCACAGAGCGGTTGCAAACTGCTCTGCCCTCCTCAAACTTATGCCACCTCCTGAGGTGGTGCAAGTCCAAAGAGACCCATTGGGGCTGGGGTGGCTTACCCAGGGGTAAGTGGAAGCGTTTCCCCTTACCACCACCTCAGCTACTTTGGGCCTATCTTGCACTGGATACAGCGCAGGCTTCCTGGCCTACCTGTTCCAGTGCAAGATAGGATTGCGCAGTTGGTTGGATCAGGTGAGAAAGAGCGGGAGCTTTCAAGTGCTATGATTCAATTCTCTTATTCAGATGCCCTGCCCAGCAGTTTCCTGAATTTTTAGTGTCTGTTCCTGATACTGAATGGGTGAAAGATGATTGGGACTCTGTTGCTGTACTGCCCACCCTGCTGCCCAACAGTCTCGTTGTCTAAACTGACTGAGGTACTAGAACTCCCTAGACTTTTGGTGCTGGTGGACTTCAATATCTGCATTGAGGACTCAGGTTCAGGAACAGCTCAGGATTTCATGGCTGCCATGGCAACTACAAGCCTGTCTCAGCTGATATATGCTCCTGTACATTCTGCAGCTAGATCTGGGGTCTGCTTCTGGACAAGTGGATGGTGATCAAGTTACAAAGATTAACATCACTCCTTTGACATGGACAGATCACTATCTGGTGAAATTTAGACTTATTATGGTCCCCAACCCCTGCAAGGGCGAGGGAACCATTTAGGAAGCTTATGGACACAGATGCATTCCAGGTGACTCTGGTCTGCAATTCTGTTGGTTGTTTTTGTTTACTTTTTTTTTTTTAATCTCTGCTGCCTTGATACTCTTATGACTGTTCTATTGCTCTTGGTATTGTAATTGCTACAGTGATTTGATTTTGTTATTTAATTTATTAATTAGTAGTGTTTTTAAAATTTTGTTGCGAGTTGCCCAGGGCGCAATATAATAAACAAACAATTACTTTTGCTCAAATGCAAAATAAAATCAATTTCCTTCTAACTACATTTTTCCCATCAAAACAATCAAGAGAAAAATCTTGGTCACACTGGTGATGTTTAGTATAGGAAACCATGAAAAATATACAAAGCTCCAGGATAATTAACTCTAGGCACGAAAAGAAAAGACAACAACAACAACAGCTAAGAATATGGTGATCTCTTCTGCACTGCTACATTTAACATAAACAGTGAAAGTGAACATCTTGGTATCACAGCCAGCATATGTTTACACTGAACACAGGAGAAATCTGCACATAGTGAGAGCAGCACTGTGACATCTCAACAACAAGTACTGGCAGAGAGAAAATGAAATGAGAAAGAGAAGTATTCAACTTGGGAAAAATGGATCCTTCTTCAAGGCAATGTAAATCACTTACAGCCCAATCGTGTCCGCTGCTTATGATGGCAGAACTCACATGCCAAGAAAATGGCATGCTGCTGCCATGTGTGAAAAAGCTGCTAGCAGGAAATGACCAGTAGCTCACCACATGTGCCAACAGCCCACCCAGGCCACACTAGAGCAGATAAAGTGGTGGAGGGGGAAGGCCATGAATGGTTCATAGGAGATTCAGGACAGGGAGTGGGCAAAACCAGAGGGTGGTTCAAGGACAAGAGGGGGAGGATCTCAGCAGAAGTTGCACACACCAAATCTCATCCCCCTTTCCTGATCAAGACCCACTCCCTTCCTCTCCTCAGACTTACACCAGCAAAATAGCAGGCATGGGTCCATGGAGATCAATAGGCAACCAGAAGGCTTACCAAAAGGTTAGTAAAAAAGTGTTTTACTTACTTCACATCGGCCTTCTGGTCACCTCCCAACCAGAGCCCCCCTGCATGCAGCACGAGCTCTTTTGGCACAGCTACAGACTGTACTATGGACTGGCAGGGGATAAGATCTGCTTGTAAAAGAAAGCATCAAATCCTACTAGGAAAGCAGAACAATCATCATGATCTTCACTTCCATATGCAAACTAGTATTTGTAGTTTCATAAATCCTGCTCTGTATGCCATCACCATTTGAGAAACAGTTACGCAGGGCCTTTTCTGCAGTGATGCCTAAATTGTGGAATGCCCTCCTTATGAGGAACTACCAAGCTCCTTCGCCAAGCTTCCATCATTCAGGCAGGCACTGATCCTTCTTTCAGAAGGGTGTATTAGTAATGGTTGCTGCACTGGATTTTCAACAGAGTTGCTGATGTTTCTTATGTATTATTTTGCAAGCTAATGATTGCGATTATTATTAAAAAAATATTTATGTAGCACTTTTCAACAAAAGTTTACAAAGTGGTAAACAGTGCCAAATTACACACCAAAATTATGTACAGGGTGACCCCAAAAAACCAGAACCCACAAATATTTGAATAAAACTGTTAATTTTAATTTTTCTTTGGAAAGAACATTACTTTTATGCAAAGCGACCAAGATAACAGAAACTTTGGGGAATAATTGTACACAGATTGAAGTTTAAGTCCAGTAAGTTTCTTGAAATTTACTGGACCTTTGTAGGATTTAATAAAATTTTTATAGGTTCTGTTTTTTGGGGGGGTCACCCTGTATATTTTCACTGTAACATTTTATTGATTTTGATTTTGACTTATGATGGGTTATTTGCCTATAATATAGCTGCAAGTTGCTTTAAATATAAAGAGTAGAAAAGCAGGACATAAATACATTGACACATATAAGATAAACTTCTTTTGGAACTCCAGTCAGTTTCAAAAGCTGATTTCCATGGAGCATGGGATGGTGGTGGTGAGGTGATTATTTATTTGATTGAGAAATTTATATCACACCTTTCCCATGCCCAAGATGCCATTTGTGTTAAAGAAACACAAAGCCCCCAAGGGCATGAAGCCATTTAGACAGTTCTGTGCATTAGAAATAGAAAGTAAAGGTCATCATGAACCATAAATGTGAAGGAAGTATTTACATATGCTAATCAATGGAGAAGCACTAATGCATTCTCCAAAAGCTTCATTGCAATTACAGGGATCATAGAAAGGACAGGATTGCTGGCTCTCATCTGCCCCAGTGAACAAGCATATGCTGCTTGTTTTCTTGTGGCCTATAGAAGATGAGCTGGCACTTTTCAGACTGTGTGAACAAGTACGGCTTGATCAAGCTTAGAGGGAAATGGTCCACAAAATTCAAACACCTTAAAATTCTAATCCAAGGATGCAAATCTGCTTGGGGAAACATGTTCCCTCCACAATATTTCTTGCCAACAACAACGCAATTATTCTATCACCACCACCACAGCACTTATGTCCATATGAATTATTGACCCACTGACACCGAATGAGTATCGTGCTAAATACCAAATGTGGTTGGGGCATGTTTGTGACCAATCTCCTGCCAGACCCTGATGTGCTGGTCTGGATCAAAGAAGCAGACACAAAGGGAGGGTCTTGGTGGTTATAATCATCTGTTCTACGATTCACCAGCCCTTTATGTTGCTCTGGTAAGATACTTGCATATAATGGTTTTCCTTTCACCTCCAAATAAAAAAGACTGGGCTGATCAGCATCAGCAATGCACAATCTAATGAAGACAGTCAATGGCTCAGTTCACATGTCATGCCAAAACCAGGTTTAGCATGGCATGAACAAGTCACATGCTTTCCTTCCTTCCTCCCCTCACACGCTCCAATTCAGGTACTTACTTCTGGGTTTGTGGCAAACCATAAGTTGGTCTTTTATCTGAACCAGCAAATTATGGCTTGCCACAAATGAGGAAGTATGAGAACTGGAGCATACTAAGGGAGCAGCGAGGGGGAATGTGGGAGCCTAAGTTCCCACACTCTTGCTCATGCAACACCAAACCATGACTGGCCATTACTTGTGAAGCAATATGGTAGTATGTTTAATGAACAAGCTTTGACAGTGGCTTGATTATATGGTACTTTACTGTACAATTAAGCAGCTACCAAAACTTGTATATGTATCTTGGGAAATCTGTGGATATGTATTCATTTCTGGAGAATCTCCTGTTGACATACATGCTATTCATTTCCAAACAATAGTTTTCAAAATTTATTGTTAATGTACTCAGCTTTGTCTATAATATATCAAATCACTTGAGAGAAAACCCAAACCCGTCAGCTTCCACTCAGCCTATGAGGACTCAGACATCAACTACTGTAAACAACTGTTTGCAAAATGGTATATCATAAAAGGACAAGAAGAAAATCACGGAACGATTTAAATCCTTAATACAATAATTAACACTTCCATAAAAGTGAAACTAGCTTTACTGTTTTAAATTAATGTGTCTTGTATGTCTTCTCTGATGAATACCCAATCCTTTCTTAATGATGAGTAACCATATTAAGTATGAAAGAACAGTCCAATTAAATCTGGCCTAGCTGCTCAGCTTGCTATCAGAAAGAAACCAGACTTGAGGCGTGGGTCCCTAAGGGTAGAAGTAGGATTAGCAGATATAGAGTGGGACAGAGTTCCTATATCTGTAACCATTGTATGGAAGAGGGAATTTTGGCAGGTGCAGCTCTCCATGGAAGGGTTTAAAAAGCTGTACCTGCCAAAATTCCCTCTTCTACACAATGGTTAAAGGTATAAGCACTTTGTTCCACTTTGTATCTGGTAACCCTAGACAGACGGAGCCCAGGATCTGAAAGAGCTGAGGAGTAGCCCAAAGGACTTCAGCTGTCCCTGGAACAGGAGGGCTGGAAGTTATCCAGGGTGGTGGCAGTAATTCCAGACTAAGGGACCAAATTGCCCTAAAAAAGAAGCTCATATCCACTTGGCTTGCATGTGTTTGTGAACTAGCCAGTAGCTATGCCTAAGAACCTTGTACTGAGCGTTGGTTTATCCACCTAAGAACTATAGTTCCCTATATCTTGGGATATTGCACCTCCTGAGATAGCCTGGAACAGTAACAACCTAAATTAAGAACAGTAACCCAGGCTCTCAAGCTCAGAGATCAGACCCCTTGGGTTACCTAAGAACCAAACTGGAAATGTGCATGCATGGACTGCTGTGAGGTTGCGATAGTGTGCCAGGAGTGGTACTAGATAGAGGGCCCTGGGGTTTGGATCCCTGACATTCACAGGGAGCAATGGGCAGATACTGTTGGAAGAGGCGCTGCTGTTATCCATGCCCCTTCCTGGCCTCAGTCCACTTTCATAATTCACTTGAACTTGTGGCAGCTAAGTAGACCCATTCAGGCAGCAGAGGCTTAGTCTCCAAGGGCAAATATCCCCTTATCCAGAAAAAACTTCAGGGGAAAAAACTCCAGGGCTCCCCCAGTGACACAGCTGCATTCACAGTGAGGGGGGTTGATCGGATTGGGTTGAAAGTATGAGGGGGGGGGCGTATCAGCGGATCCTCCATTTGCAAATTCATTTATCCTTGGACCGGGTTTGTGCCCCCCCCCCCGTGTCCCCTGCTCTGCTCCCCTTGCCTCTGGAGGGTCCTCTGACCTCAGCAGAGGCCACACACATCCATATGCAGCCTCTGCCAAGCTCAGACTGAGCCTTACAGTTTAAAAAAACCACAAGGGTGGGGACGGCATTCACTGGGATCCATGGTTTCAGTTAACGGGGGGGGGGGGGGGGTGTTCCGGAACAGAACCCTACCCCCCCAAGATACCGGGCACACCTGTAGAATATCCATGTATTCATGTGTAATGGAAGATCATCAGGCGGATGATGTGGTGTTGACAGCGATTCCATGTTTTGACAGCTGTTTGACAGCTCTGGGAAGGGTAGGGCTGGCTCCACAGCTGTAATCATTGAAGGCCAATGGAGACCTGGATGGACACCTGAGCTTCATTGACCTTGATGGGACTTTGAATGAGCTAACAAGGTAGCTCACAGCTGAGCTGCCTTTGGACTTAACAAGAGGCTTGCAAGATAAAAGGCAGTTTCAGAAGGAGCAACGCTACCTGACCTAGAGGTACCCTGACCCAGAGGGAGATGCTACCTGACCTACAGGAGAAGGAGACTGCCAGGACTTTGCTGGAGGACACAGAAAAGAGAAATGGCAGGACCCTGCTGGAGGAGACGCTCTGCTGGAGGACTCTGCTACAGAGGAAGGGACCCTGCTGCAGTGGACTGCTATGGGAAGGATTGGACTGTGCTTTCGAGACTGGATTGGACTTTGACTAGACGTTTTGGACCTTTACCCACTGAGTTAAGTGGAGCTTTGGGGAGGGAAAGCCTCTGGACAAGAGGACTTGTAGGGAGTGTATGTGTTTGTAGCAATAAATTCTTGTTAATTGCTCAACTGATAAGGAGTTCTGTTCATTTCTTTGCACACCACAGCTGTTCTTGGAAAAGGAGGATGTTAATTAGCCAAAAAGTGGGCATTAGAAGGGAGACAAGATACTTTGGATGGGACAAATTGGTGTAGTCGGCAGGATAGGGAAAATTGGGTCAGGACATCATGAAATGGAGTCTAGTTCACTAAAGCTTACACCTGAACAAGACTACTGGAAATGAGCAATAAGAATAATGTTCCTGAGCAAGAGACTGGAGCAATTTATCTGCTGAACAGCTTCTTTACATATTTATTTTGGGTGCAATCCTAACCCCTTATGTCAGTGCTTTCCAGCACTGGCATAGCAGTACCAATGGGACATGTGCTGTATCCCTGCAGTTGGGTGTCACTCACAGAGGCCTCCTCAAAGTAAGGGAATGTTTGTTCCTGGAGCTTCATTCCCCTTATGTCAGTGCTGGAAAGCACTAACATAAGGGGTTAGGATCGTGCCTTTTGTTAAGTAAAGTGGATGAGTCTGCAGCTCTTTAAGCTGAAGGACTCTGCTGTAGGGGAACAGGCACATTTCACATTGTCTCTCCACTGATAGTCTTCTGGCTTTTTCCAAAGTGGAGAGCCAATGCTTTTAGCAGAGAATAGCTTGCATCTTAAGGACTGTGAACAGAAAGAGACTTGAACAAATAAACTGCTGGCCCTCTCCTCAACACAGCAGCCTCCTGTGCCCCCTGAAAATCCATTCCTGCAGGTCAGAAGGACCCTCTGGAACAGGACAGTGGATTGTTGAGGGTTGAATGGATAAGCAAAACCCCCTCCCTTTGCATGAATAGAAGTGTCTTCCATTTTTGCAAGAGGCAATTAGGACACAACCCAGAATTCCCAGCTAAAATAAACACTGATTACACAAACAATAGTATTCTGTGTGCTTGATTTAAAAAAAGAACCCACCTGCTTCAGTATTCTGTAATACTTTTCTGACAGGTTTCTGCTAAATTTTGAGCTAGCTTTTGACTTATACAAAGCCCACCCAGTTCAGAGGAGGTCACTGAGCTTGGTCTAAAGGCACAAGATATCATAACCATGATCAAGCTAAGTCTGGATCAGTATCAGTTACTATAATGTGAAATGAAATAAAAATGAATGTAAGGCAAAGGGATACAACTTCACGTCCACGGTCCACAAAGACAGCACTCCCGTAATTGCAGATCTATCAATAGAAGGGCTAGCCTTACACAGGACAACACTTTAATTATAACAAAAGTAACTTTAAATGTTGTGGGCAGCCCAATCCTACATAACGCCCTGTATGGTAATGCAGAGGCCTCAACACAGCTTCCGTTGTACCTGGGGGAGTTTCAGCAAATTGAAGCCTCCTCAGGGTAAGTGAACATTTGTTCCTTTACCCCAGACTAAACTCCAGCAGCTGCGATGGGTCAATTTGGACCTGTACCAGCTATAGAGCTGGCACAAGTCTATGCTGACCTGCTAAGGTGGATCAGGAGGGGGAATGGAATGGTGGTGATCTGTGGATCATGGAACCTTTGAGAATGCCCTCCACAGACAGGGCAAAACTTTACGTGAAAGGTACTCTGTTGGACCATGGCCTTCAAGCCCAGACATTTTTCAATGAACTATTGAACATTCCGGCCATGAAAGCCTCAGTATGTATATTTCAATTTCATCCTTCCCTGCCTCACCATTGTTCATGCCCAACTGCTATGCGACCTGGCCTGCAACTGTATACTATCCTGGAAATAAGCTTCACTGAACACAGTGGGACTTACTTTTGAGTAGGCAGGGATTAAATGAACATCAGAGGGTAGTCTCACTAATAAGAGCTGTCCTCCCATTGTTGGAATGGGGTGAAGAGACGGGGGGGGGGTGTGGAGAAACAGCGCAGAGCAAATGGAACAGGGGGCAGGAAAGGTGACATTGTCTCCTCCTCACTTTCTCTGAGTGGGTTGCCATCCTATACACACATTTTTGGGAGTGAACACAATAGGATTTACTTCTAGTAGACATGAATAGGATTGTACTGTTTGTTAATCAAGACTGGCTTCAGTTCAGATGTAACCATGGTTAAAACCAATAAGGGAAGAAACAGGGATGTTTATGTCAAGAATTGGGGGGAGAGTTGGCGGGAGAGTCTGAAAATGCATGACCAAGAAAAAAATTCCCCATCAGATTATAACTCTGTGAGTTATAATCTCATAACCTCATCACAACCAGCCAAGGTAGTTAAAAATTTCAGGCCAAGAGACTTGTACTGTATCCAACACAGGATAGGGGCCCAAAGTAGGTCAGCCAGAGGTAAGGTGAAACTTTCCCCCTTACTTCCAGGTAAGGCACTCTCACCCCTATGGGTCCCTCGGACTTGCATGGCCCAAGTTCTTCTCTGGATTGCACCCTTATTTAATTAAAATTTGAGTGTCACTTCTAATGACATTAGACTTTTAAAATAACTTTATATTTTTTCCCCAGCATCACTGACTTCTGCTGAACAGCCTGAGCACTAAACACTTTTAACTGTTAACTTCTGCTAATTAGGCAAAAAGGCACCTTTTAAAGTGGTGTCCTCTTACATTGAGCAGGGGGAGAGCAACCGTCCCAGCATGGCATCTTTTTCCAGTAACTGTTGTGTATCTATTTTGGTTGTTGGAGTTTTTTTTGTGTTAAGATTGTGAGCTCTTTGGAGACAGGGAACCATTTATTTTGCTACATCAACTGTTTGGGAACTACATTTTGTTGAAAAGCGGAATTAAAATATTCTTAAAACTTATAATGATAAACACTGGCCTCTAAAGTATGGTTCAAACTATAGTTTAATTAACACAAATTCAGCTGAAAATTATACCTGATGCGAACTAAGTCTAGAAAGACAGTTAAAGGCTGCTTTACTCTGAATTACATTAAGGGATGTGCTGATTTATAAAACAAGAAGGCATAACACATTCCAACCTTTCTGTTTTCAGTGCACTGGCTCCTGCACACTGTTCGAAATCTTGACTTAGGTGCTGCAGTTTTTCCTGAAGTTTTTTCTCCCGCTCTATGCTTCCCTCATAAAACTTCACCTTCTCCTCCATTGCTTTTACTTTTTCTTCCAGCAGCTTAAACTCATGAAGGATCAAATAACTGACTCCACAATATTTGCACACAGTTTCATCCCGGGACATCTAGAAGAGAAAACATGAGTGATATATGTGGTGAGTACACTGAACACACACAAGAGTAGCTCATCTCAAATTAATGAGGCATAGTGGTCTCAAAGGAAGATCTAGAAAAAACCTGAGAAACTGCATTTCCCTTTATTATTTTCTTTATCACATAACAATTGCAATGTTTGCTATATTAGCAAATAAAATAGCATAATAATAGTATTTGCATAGTAGCAAGTAATCTTTAGTATATAAAGCACAACATATGCATTGCTAGAATCTTTATAATAACCCTGTCATGCAAGCATTCTCTCCATACTGCAGCTGTGGAACAAAGTGTGAGAAGGAGCATACTGCCTACGTAGCGAGAATCAAACCAGAGACATCCCAATTCATTACCCACAGCCTTAACAACTATGACACCCTAAGCATCCTTAACAAGTTTGTAGTAGAAGGAGCATCTGCCCTGAATGGCTTGGGACAAGGGTACCCAAAGGACCACTGGTGTCTACATGAGCCTGAGTCTGTCCAAACTTTAAGATCTTCTTTAAAGGCCCTGCTCAGAGTGCCTCTACCTTTTCAGGAGGTGGCACCCTGAAACTCTAGAAAGGCCTCCTCTTTCTCAGTATCCCTCATGGCAGGCTGACTTTTAGAAAAAAAATCTGAATGTGTTGTGTTTTTTACTTCTCCTTTAAGTACTGTTTGATGTGCCTATTTCTGAATTTGGATACTGATTAACCAATAAAACAATGTTTTTAACTATTGCAATTTTATATTTTCATTTATTTAAAAGTGTGTATCCAACCTTTCTGATTTAAAAAAAAAAAGAATCAAGATGGCTAACGAAAATCAGTAAAACATTAAAACAGATCAAAACGCATATAAGAAACATTTAGGAAAAAAGGAACAAAATCAATTCAGAGGCACAATTCAGCCCACTAGGCCCCCCTAACAAATGCTTTACAAAAAAAAAGGGAGGTCTTAAAGTATAGTCAAAGGTCATCAACAATGGGGTCAGGCAAGCCACTCCCGGTTGGGAGCCCACTGCCGTGTCACAACTGAAAAGGTCCTCTGCTGCACATGCAGTCATTGCCTTTCTAATGGTGGGGGGGAACACAGAGGACCACTGATGTAAACTGTTTATTATAACTGTGCTATATTGAGCTATAAATGGTGTAAATTGCATACAAAGACACTTAATGAATTCCTTTGATTAAGAGGCAGTAAATAAACACTTTAAATAAATACATACAGTACATTGAAGCAAAAAAAAAAAAAGATGGATTGAGCTCCTGCAAGAAAAAAAATCTCAGTTTGGGGAAGGCTCCTCTGTTCCCCTTTGTTGCCAGCTGTAGCAACCCAATGCTTGGGAGCAATTATGGGAGAGAACGCAGTGGAGCTGGAGCAGGTAAACTGTTTTTTTATGGAGGGGAGGTGCCTTCTGTCCAGCTATTACTATATTTCTTGCCTTCCACTTCATCATCTGTTAATTGCTACGACCAGAAGGAGAGGATGGCAGGAGAACAGAACACAGCAGTTCTTTTTGCAACTGGTTTAGGGAAAAATTATTTCAAGAATGACAACAACAAACTATGTTTAGGTTGCCTTTCTGTTCTGTCAAAGGGACCACCAAAGTGGCATACAACATATTTAAAACAGTATTAAAGCACGCTTTAAAACTAAACACAAAAAAGGAAAATAATAAATACAAATCTTCAACCTTTGGCTAAAGCTACAGAAAGTTACAGCATTTTCTGCTTCAATATTTCAAAGACAGCAAAATGTAATTAGGGAGGATGCACCTCCTTTTGTATTTCAAAAGTCTGTTTACCAGAAAATCTGCACTCAACTCCTTTAGATGACCCAAGTCTATATTCATAACACAGTAACGCTTTAAAAAAAACCCTTCAAATAAATTAATTGCTGTAATCTCTTGACTGACAAAACCACATTCATAACCCACCAAAACCATGAGTCGAGGAGTGCTCATAGAGAGAACATCACGTGATGCACTGTATGTGGCACTTCTGAGTCATACAGAAACTATGAAGTTTGTGAAATTATTAATCATCTACACCGGATGTATTTCAGCACACAGATGCATATTTGAGTGAACTCGAGTTTCTCACAAAAAGGTAGTCTTTGTTCACAAACGCTGCAAATCATTTTTACAGTTTCATTTTGATCTCCCCCCCTCCAGCAAATTACAACGAATTCAATTATTCCTGCTTATGTGCATGTAAAACAAGGAGGCTGAAGGGTATTCATTAAGCTCTGAAGGGTATTAGTCAACCATCAGAAAGTATAACCGTAAAGGCCTCCGACATATGCATGTATGAAGCTGCCTTAGTAAAAGACCACCAAGTTCAATATTTCTGTGCTAACTGGCAGTAGCTCTCCAGAATTTCAGACAGGAATGTTTTCCAGTTCCAACTAAAATAGTGGGGATTGAAACTGGGACCTTCTGCATGCAAAGCCCATCCTCTACCGTTATGGCCCCTTTCTTCCCATACATCAGCCATCTTAGGCCATGGCACACTGGTGTTCCGCGAACGGTCTGCAGGTGTGCCATAGTAGCTTGGGTGGGGAGGCTCATTTACTAGTAGGGCCTTTGGGGAATGTGAGCCCCCACCAACAGAATGGTGTGCCTTGTCAATTGTCAAGAAACTGATAGTGTGCCTTGACAATTTTAGTACCTTGTCAGTGTGCCGTGAGGTAAAAAAAGGTTGAAAATACATAGTAATACATAGTATTAAATACATAGCCATACATAGTAAGCCAGAACAAGCACTTTTCTGACTCCTAAGAATATCATGCTTCCAACTTTAGAATTGCGGAGATGATGACAGAGTTCAGCTGAAATAACATAAAAGGAACATAGAAACAGCCTCGCTGGATCTGTCCAAAGATCCATCTGATTCAGCATTCTACTTTCAACACAGACTGCCCAATTCTCAGGAACAGTCACAAGATGGGCTTCCTTGGGGGTTTGGCCCTAGCATCCTATGCTCAGGGGTGTATTGCCCATAAAAATGAAGGTTCCATTTAGCAACCATTTAGCAATCGTTAGCAATCATGCAGCCATTAACAACTGTTTGCAACCAACAATCATTCCTGCATTTACAGATCAGATTTCAGGAAGTACGTGCTGCTGCAAATACACTCCATGAGGGCAGATAAGGACCTTGAAGTGTGGGGCAGAAGGATCCTGATAGTTGGAAAAAATTGCTATCTGGGACAAGTAGGAAAGGACCAGCCATTACATGATAAGAAGCACAGGGAGAGAGAACAGGGTGAAGGGGGAAAGCAAGAGCAAAGAGTAATATGAGCTAAGGTAAGTCCATCTATCAACCACTCCAAGTGAGCTATTGTGCCATAAATTTAATGAAGTGTTCTTCTAAGATTATAGATGAACACCACAGGGCAATTGAAAATCTATAGATACTCACCTATAAGGCAAAAAATTTCTTCCCAGAAAAGCAGCCTGAATCATTGCCCTGCCTTATCTCTGGGGCAGGCAGCAGTGAGGGTGGGGGGGAGGCGAGTGAGCCAGCCAATCACTATTGTGGGAGGGAGGGAGAGAGCGAGGGAGCAAGTGATCTCCTGCTGAGAGGAGGCTGTGC
Source organism: Tiliqua scincoides (assembly GCF_035046505.1). NCBI lineage: Eukaryota > Metazoa > Chordata > Lepidosauria > Squamata > Scincidae > Tiliqua > Tiliqua scincoides. Next base: position 217,437,010 of record NC_089823.1, on the reverse strand, counting down.
AGGCTGAGGCTGCTGCTGGGAGGCTGTGCAGGCTGAGGCTGCTGCTGGGCGTTCGCAGCTGCCTGCAGGTGTGGTGCGGGTGTGCTCAACATGCTCATTCAGGCTGTTGCCCAGCTGCAGAAGCTCCAAGCCCAGGGCAGGGCAATTGCCACCACAGCCATCAGCAGCCCCCCTCACTCAGCACCAGCGCCCACAGAGGCATCTCTGAAGCGGCACCCAAGACAGAGCAGGAGACAATGAGCTGTGTGTGGGAGGGGGCATCTGAGGGAGGGAGAAGCAGTCATTTGAAACAGCTGAGTCCATCTCCTCTTTCCTTCTTGTTCCCCCTTCCTACTGTATTTAAACTTCAAGCACTCCATTGGAAAGCCCAACTTGCTAACCCCCTTCCCATCTCCCCACAGATGAAGTTGGACAGGGTGGGGAAGGGGGGAGTGTGATCTTTTAAGAGAGAGAGAGGCAGCCTGCAGAAGGCTGTACCTTTGTTTCTCAAGCCATTGAAAGGGTTAAGTCCATCTCCTCTTTCCTTCTTGTTTTTGCCCCCTCCCCCTTATTGAATCCAAACTTTACACTCTGTTGTGAAGCTGAGGCTTGCTAGCCCCTCCCCATAATCATTCACCACTGAATGAATGGTTGTACTGGGGGTTAACTTTTATAAAAGGAAAAGTGTGTGTGTGTGTGTGTGTGTGTGTGTGTGTGAGAGAGAGAGAGAGAGAGAGAGAGCACACTTAAAACAGTTAAGGTTACAATCCTAGCCTCACTTTCATAGGAGTAAGCCCCACTGACTATTAAGGGACTTGCTTCTGAGTAGGCATGCCTAGGATTGGGCTCCCAGTCCATTCCCTCCTCTTGCTTTCCTCCACCTCTCCCCTTACTGTATACAGTCACACTTCAGTCTCTCCTTTGCAAAACTTTTTGCAAACCTCCTTGCTAACCTCATTTCCCCCTATCCTCACCAATGAAGTTGGACTGGAGGCAAAAAGTCCCTGCATTTGTGTACGTGGGGGGGGATCATCTATGAGAGAGAGAGAGAGAGAGAGAGAGAGAGAGAGAGAGAGACACAATCTCCCTGTGTGTGTGTCCTTTTCACCGGAGGAGTCCTGGAGACCTTGCAAAGATGCAAAACACAGGAAAAGCAGAGAGTAGAATTTAAAGTAGAATTATTCTGCAGCAACAAGTATTTTAGCCAGAGATCTTAGCTGTATGCTGGCAGGAGCTAGGAAGCACTTGCAACAGCTGCTTATGTAGTAAGCTTTTAGGAGAGCATGCTTGCTTCTGCAGTATCCCCCTGCCAGGACCTCCAGACGAGGCCCAGGCGCTGCTGCCCTTCCTCCACAGAGGGTCTACTTCCAAGTAAATCAGGTGCAACTATGTGCAGCTGCACTTGCTCAGTCACTCCTTGTTGCTTGTCTCTCTACTGTGAACTGAATTGCACACTCCCAGTTGTGTGATGTGTGTTCTGCGTAGAGCCTTTGGCTTAAGGCACCAGGCACTTTAAAGGAGGATTTCATTAGTGGTTCTACTGGTATGCTGTTTCCAGTGTACTGGAAGCCCAATACTAGGCTTGTCTACTCAGAAGTAAGTCACATTAAAGTCAATGAGGCTTACTCCCAGGAAAGTGTGGATGAGATTGTGGCCTTACTCTGATAGTGTTTACAAATGGTTGTTGAAAGAATAATTTAAAAAATTAGTGAATAAAAATGTCTTATGATCTATGAGATGGATCATAGTTTTTAATAAATTAGAGACTATTTTTAATACTGTTTTTGCTATACTATGTATAGTACATGTATACTATGTATACATAGTATAGCAAAAACAGTATTAAAAATAGTGTGTGTGTATGTATGTATGTATACATGTATGTATAGATGTATACATACTATGTATATATACTGTGTTTTTAATAAGTTAGTGACTGTACAGTTCTTAGGTAACAATTACTGGGAGGTTATTTTTCAGCATCTGGCCTCTGGTAAAATCAGACAAAATTATAGTCAGACACCTCCCCAAGTTAAACCCCCAACTTATCAGAGGGTCATAGCAAATTTCATGATTTTGGGCGCAAAACCTGCCCTCGTCTTATCTGTGAGATCAACTTATGGACGGGTGTCTGCGGTATGTCCAGGCTGAATCATCTTCACACAGCATGAGTTGAAGCATTTCAAGGACTGAACTAACAGCATGAACTTTCTAGTAATAACATGCTTTGGCATGGTCAGTCATAAAATTAACAACATTTATATATATTTTAAAAAATCCATAAAGTTTTAATGAATGAAGAAGCATCTCCACAGCATAGTATTAATCATGTTGACTCAGAAGTGAATCCCTCTGAGCTTTATGGGACATGGCCCAATCCTAAATGGACCTGGCAGGACCTTGTTCCACTGGCACTGACTACCGTAAAGCAGTCAGTGCCATTCGTAAAAGGGCTCTGATAGTGTGCTAAGTGCGCACTGCTGGAGTGCCAACAGGAAGGCTGGAACCTTCCCACATGCTCCAGAGCATCCGGACGTTGCCACCAGTGGAAGTAAGGTGGCAGGGGAGGGGGAGGGTGAAACAAGGCAAGGGAGGGCAGAAGGAGGCAGCTACAGTGGTGGTGGATGGGCAGATCCGGTCTGGGAAGGGGGTGGAGTCAATGGCAGCCGCTGAATCCTAACTCCCTTTCCAGACACCAATCCTGTTGCAAGAGTCCTGGACCTGCACCAGTCATTTTGCTAGCACAGGTTCAAGTAGACCCCCTGCACTGCGGAGGCTTACTCCAGGTAAGAAACCCCCCCCCCCATGCAGTAGTAGCCATTTCAGTGCTTCTGCATCATTGGGGGGGGGGGAGAACAGGACTGGGCCATAATTCTCTAATACATGTGTTTAGAGATGCAGTCCTAGTACAAAATTATTGTAACAGAACATTATAGCCAAAGCACTAGAATTATTACAAGGAAAAAATAGGGATAAAAGTAAACTAATTTTCATAAGAGATGCCCTAATATAAGCAAAAGGAAAAGAAAAGATAGAGTCAAATCATTTTGCAATATGCCAAACAACAAACACTGACATGATTTAGTTATAATATAAGCCATAACCGCATCAAGGATGCCCGTACCATACCTCAATACAGTATTATGCATTTACAATCATTTGATTAAACAGTGTGACTGACATGCAGGCTCCAGGTCTGTGATGCCCAGCATTAGTTGCCCTCATTCTTCTCTTTTGCCTCATGAAGCCTGATTATAGCTACAGTGGCTAGGAAGGAAATGAAAAATTAATTCTATTTTTCCTGGCAGTTACAACCTGTGCTTGGAAATATGAAACTGTTATTCAGAATAAATACCATAAGGTTCCAAAGTACTAAAATTACTTATTGAAAGGGGACAAACTGAGCTGTTATGTGAAGAGAAGGGAGGGACTGTTATCCTGAAAAGAACATTGTGATTTCTTGCAGCACCGTTGCTTCTGTCTTTCAAAATAAACCATTTTAAACCTTTCACTGTACATCTCTGGTTTGAGCAGGGCAGTGGTGGCACAGACAGGGAGGGGAATCCTGTTTATTGTCTATCTGGAAATGTGGCATTGTGTCCATTTCATCACAGTTTCTAAAATGAATAAGATGTATCCAGTTTTGCTAAAGACATGGGCAGCCCAGTCCTACCTTGCAGTAGCACTGCCAGGTTGCATGGCATGCACAGGTTAGGAAGCAGCTGGAAGAGTCCTCAGGGTAAGGGAATATTTTCCCCCTTACCCCGAGTAATGCTACAACTTGCTCTATGGGACTATTCCAATCTCCACCAGCTATATATACCTCCTAGTGAGTCGCAACCCGCAGTTTGAAAAACACTACTGTATATATACTTTCCTGGGAATAAGCCCCATTGAACACAACAGAACCTATTTCTGAGTAGACATGTATCGGATTGTGCTCATACTTGATGAATAATGCTCCCATCCCTCCAGGTAATTTGGCAGATTTAACAGTACCAATTGTCCATTCGGTACTCTGAATGCACAGTCCTTGATTCCACAATGGGAAACAAATCCATGCCAAATACATCTGTGGGTCCTGATCCAGCAGGAGAATCTACCTAAGCATAGAAGGTTGCTTCTGCCTAGATCTCTCTTGTTGGCAACAAGTTGGGCTATAAATCTTTATGGAAACAAGCTGGGCTATAAATCCCTCATCACTAATGTTCACTGTACCATAGAAAGTACTATTTCAGTCACACACATGAGACAAAATGGTAAAATGTTGGTAATACAAATCTTCTCGTATATAGTATGGATTTCTCATGTACCCTCGTATCTCCTTCCCATCCCTCCGTCTGTTAAAAACAAATCTACTGCGATGCCCAGGACCAAGCTTACAGTCAGTTCATGCTAAAAAATAGTTGCCAAACATAGAAACACTGGCCTTTTCATTTTAACATTCAGAAATACAATTCCTCTGCTTCTTGTAAGGCTATTGGCAAATTCAGAAAATATTACATTACCAAAGGGATAAAATGGTTGGGTTATAAATTTAAAATTGGAAAAATTGATTGCTTAAGGGCACAATCCTAAATGCTTATGTCAGTGCTTTCCAGCACTGGCACGGCAGTGCCAATGGGATATGTGCTGCATCCTGCAGTTGGGTGTCACTCACAGAGGCCTCCTCAAAGTAAAGGAATTTGTTCCCTTACCTCAGAGCTGCATTGCCCTTATGTCGGTGCTGGAAAGCACTGACATAAGGGGTTAGGATTGCACCCTAGATGTAATTGGATCCAATACCTGGGTACATTTATTTAATCAGTAGTATTTCGAATAATGTATATTTATATAACCAGTAGTATTAATGTATAACCAGGCCAGAATAGTTTACCTAATGACTGAAAAAAACAGGAATAGGGGAAAAAGGCAAACTGATATTAAATCATCTCTCCACCCCCACCACCCCTCCGTGCAGACATTTTTCTGGCTGTGATTATTTTTCCTTATTTCTTTCCTTCCCCTTCTATTTCCTCTCTTTGCCCAAATTGCCACCAAATTCTTGCAACCTTATTTTATTCTATTCTTAGGAAGGGTGGATATAATGTAGGGCACAATCCTAACCAGGTCTACTCAGAAGTAAGTCCTATTTTGTTCAATGGGGCTTACTTTCAGGAAAGTGTGGTTAGGATTGCAGCCATAAGCATCAGGCCCCTCTGCCAGGAGTTCAACAAGGGGGGGGGGGAGAGTCCTTGTCAATTATTTGGCGTGAATAGGTTGTCCTTTCATGAAAATATTAGAATTGCTATCATTGCATACATTTCTAATTGCCATTAGAAATGGAGCCAATTACCTTTCCAAAGGCAAATTTCAAAGCATTTTTAAATCTATACAGTATGAAAGGCTAATCCAAAGCAAGTTTAATAGGAAGGAAAAGTCCCACCAAGTTCAAAAGGATGTACCTTCCAAGTTACATATGCAAAGGACTGCAGGCTTAATTGTGCCTACTGCCAGCCTACAAAAAGGGATTTCAGTGAGTCACCTTTCAAGGAGGATTTCATTTAAAAAAAAAAAATTACAGTCTGCCATGTGTACAAGTAAATGACTATAATTACTCTGCTGTATTTTTTCTGAAAATTATAAAGTACTGGAAATTTTTGAAAACATAAGCAAATACTCAGAAGCAATGAACTGTGAAAGTGCTGTTTCACATTGCCAGGTTTTCATTTAAAAGCTGAACTGAAACAGAAGTGTTGGTCATGAAATTAACAGATTCAAGTTTCATTCAACTTCCATTTATGTCCTATACTCAGGAATAAAGAAAAATGCTGAATCATTAACACCACATACCTATCCTTTCAGTTACAGTCAGTTCTCTTTATATGCAAATTTGCTTATCTGTGAGGGGCAGAATTGCTACCTTCTCTCATTATCTGCACCTCTATTCTTGTTATCTACTATACAGAGACCTTCCAAAGGCTGCAGGTATCTTCAGAATGGTGCCTGTGACTAGTGCAGGCCCCTTTAAAATGGCCAACAGAATCTTCCACCTGTCATTCTGCACTGGTTACAGGCAACATTCTGAAGGTTCCCCTGCAGCACTCATTATTTTGGCACTCCCAGCTGCACTCTGCTGGCTTCTTGATGGGGTCTGCTGGAGTCTTCTGATGGTACCCCTTCCCCCTAGGGACCCCTTGTACCTAACCCCACAGATCCCAATGAATCACTTGTTCGTTATCTGCACATTTGCTGTCCACCAGGGCAGTGGTTCTCAAATGTTTAGCACCGGGATCCACTTTTTAAAATGAGAATCTGCTGGAACCCACCGGAAGTGACGTCATCAAGCAGGAAAATTTTTAACAAACCTAGGCTGCAGTTCTACCCACACTTACCCAGGAGTCTCATTTATTATCATTGTTAAAAGCATATTTCCACAAATGCAATCACATACTATGCTAGCATCAAGTCTACCATATTAAAAAAATTTTTGAAATGAATGGAGACCCACCTGAAATTGGCTCGCAGCCCACCTAGTGGGCACTGACCCACAGTTTGAGAAACACTGCACTAGGGTTCCAGGAACCTTACCATAGCAGATAATGAGAACTGACTTTATATGACCAAGGAGGCCTTCACAACTAACATAAATGTTACTTATTTATGGTGCTCATCAAACAAATGAGATACCATTACAAGATAACTATATTCTTCACATGTGGCAATTCATAATTGCTTCCCTGAACAGTCGCGTTTCTTACTGTGCTTACCAGGAGATAGGGGTGTGTATGTGTGTTTTCAAACCTCTTGGAATTAACACAAACATATATAGGTAAATACTTTTTATCAAAAAGTGTGCAACCTGGATTCTAATTATCCTGATCTGTGGTACAATAAGCAGTACTTCTGTATACTGCTTCACTTATTATTTTTAAAGTGTTGTATTTATTTTATATTGTTTAATTCAGTGCTGGTATCAGGTTGCTAGTGGTCCAGGGACAAGCACCGCACTGGGGCCCCCATCTGCTTCCCCATGGCACACTGAGCACAACCACTACCACTGGTAATGAAAGTTCAGGAGTCAGCTGGGCCCAGAGGGCTTGGGCCCTCAGCCAGTGCTCGAACCAATACCACCCCCTTTAAAAAAAATTAATTAATATTGTTCTGCTCTTTGGGGACAATTCAATCCTTCCCCATGTACCACAGTGCAACTCTAGGCGGGTGGAAGAGGGTTAGTGGTAAGGGAATCTCCTGGAGTGCACAGACATTTGCACATATAAAGCAATGGATATGAAGAGGGACACAATTATTTGGTCTTTATTGAATGCAAGTCATTCTGAGCATTTTAAATGGAAAAGTTGCTCATAATGTTACAGTAATAATATTAATCATAATAACACTAAGTGAAACAGAATGGGATTTCATTGCCAATTTTTATATTTTGAGAACACTCTCCATAGCACTCCTGGAAATGTATACAACTGCAGCACTGACATTATGTTCCTCTAGCACTCCTGGAATGTATACAACTGCAGCACTGACATTATGTTCCTCTATCTGTATAAAGCAGCAATTTTCAATCCTTTTCATCTCATAGCACGCTGACAAGGCACTAAAATTGTCAAGGCCCACCATGCTGCTGGTGGGGCTCAAACCCCCAATGGGCCTTTTAATAAATAACCCAAACTCCAGCAGCACACCTGCAGATTGTTCATGGCACACCAATGTGCCACAGCACACTGGGTGAAAATCAATTAAGAAACAAGGTTCTTTCTATCTTAGGTGACAAACAGACCAGTAATGCTTCACACACCTTGATACTTGTAATCATGAAAGTTGATGGCACAGTCTGCCCTGCACTCCATGATTAGGTACTATTTAGTATGAAGTTTCTTAATTTTCCTTGGGAAAGCCTGTGACTCATTAATGAAGACCAAACCTTCTCATTTCAGTGGACAGAAGATTCATGCTATCCTTTCTTTGGCTATCTTCCCAGACTTCCTTCTTTATATCCAAACCCTTTATGTCACAATGTCTTTTACCAGAAGCTAAGTAGTTGGCAACCTTCAGTCTCGAAAGACTATGGTATCGTGCTCTGAAAGGTGGTTCTGGAACAGCATCTAGTGTGGCTGAAAAGGCCAATTCGGGAGTGACAATCCCTTCCACACTGGGAGCAAGTGCAGTCTGTCCCTTGTCTGTCTCCCTGGCTATGGGCCTTCCTTCTTTGCCTCTTAGCCTCAGACTGTTGGCCAAGTGTCTCTTCAAACTGGAAAGGCCGTGTTGCACAGCCTGCCTCCAAGCGGGCCGCTCAGAGGCCAGGGTTTCCCACTTGTTGAGGTCCACTCCTAAGGCCTTCAGATCCCTCTTGCAAATGTCCTTGTATCGCAGCTGTGGTCTACCTGTAGGGCGCTTTCCTTGCACGAGTTCTCCATAGAGGAGATCCTTTGGGATCCGGCCATCATCCATTCTCACGACATGACCGAGCCAACGCAGGCGTCTCTGTTTCAGTAGTGCATACATGCTAGGGATTCCAGCACGTTCCAGGACTGTGTTGTTTGGAACTTTGTCCTGCCAGGTGATGCCGAGAATACATCGGAGGCAGTGCATGTGGAAAGCATTCAGTTTCCTCTCCTGTTGTGAGTGAAGAGTCCATGACTCGCTGCAGTACAGAAGTGTACTCAGGATGCAAGCTCTGTAGACCTGGATCTTGGTATGTTCCGTCAGCTTCTTGTTGGACCAGACTCTCTTTGTGAGTCTGGAAAACGTGGTAGCTGCTTTACCAATGCGTTAGTGTACCTTGGCTCAACGATCTCCGACACTCTTTCTCTCGATACTGAGCTAAACAAAGTCATGGACAACCTCCAGTTCATGTACAGAGATTGTAATGCAGGGAGGCGAGTCCACATCCTGAACCATGACCTGTGTTTTCTTCAGGCTGATTGTCAGTCCAAAATCTTGGCAGGCCTTGCTAAAACGATCCATGAGCTGCTGGAGATCTTTGGCAGAGTGGGTAGTGATAGCTGCATCGTTGGCAAAGAGGAAGTCACGCAGACATTTCAGCTGGACTTTGGACTTTGCTCTCAGTCTGAAGAGGTTGAAGAGCTTTCCATCTGATCTGGTCCGGAGATAGATGCCTTCTGTTGTAGTCCAGAAGCTAAATGCAACCACAAACTCCCTCTCAACTCAAAGTTTCTCCTTCCAGTATCATCATCATCATCAAGTATTTATATACCACTTGTCAACAAAAAAAGTTCACAAAGCAGTTTGCAGGGGGAAAAAATCAAATAACTAAATGGCAATATATTGTACATTCCATCAGATTTGTTGGGTGTACATGGGAACACTTGCACAAGTTCTTTTTTTAAAAACCACAAGCCTACAATTCCCAGAGAAGAGTATGCAGGTTTAGGAAATATGCATATATTAACACCAACCAGCAAGAGACTAAAATGAAGTGAATTGGAACAAGAATACTGGTCTGGATACAATAGGAAATCAGTAACTGGGGAGTAAACCGATTAAGGGCCCAATCCTATCCAACTTTCCAGCACCAGGGCAGCTGCAATGCAGCCCCAAGGTAATTTGTTCCCATAACTTGAGGAGGCCACTGTGAGTGCCTCCTCAACAAAGGAAGCAGTGCATACTCAACAAAGGAAGCACAGAAAAAATGGATAGTATTGGGCCCTGATTCACTTCACTTCAATAACATTTATGTCACATCAGTATAAAGCAAAAAGCGATAATGTATCCTTTCTTTAGCCTACCTGTTGTATTTCTTCAGGTAAGGGATGCAAAGGGATATGTCGGTCCATGTCTCTCTGTTGCTTAAATTAAATCACACAAAACTGTTAATAGAAAACAAAGGGACAAAATTAGCTTGGGGGAAGCAATGTTCTGTGTTCTGCAACACAACCAACAAGGGTTTCATTTTCCATTCCTTTGCCCTGATCCAATAATAACATCCATACACAGAAATAGGCTTAAACAAATCAGCTCTGTATGAACATGAACAGCATGAACATAAAAATCAGCTATGTAGAGGGAGCTGCAGGACCCAATTGGAAACATTTTTTGCAGGGTCCCAGGTTCACAGCCAAGGTCTGTAGAATCTTAGAGATATACATAAAATTTATTACATCCTATATATGTCTCTGGTAAAATGGAAAGCAATCAAAAGTGCACTTAAAGTGTGTGTGAGTTAATGGACCAAATATCTAAGCACATTTCAATATAAAACTGTATATGACTAGTTTACCCTAGAACAGGGGGCCCTTAGGCACGGGACTCAAATGGGAGCAATTGGTCCAATTGACTTACAGCTGGCTCTGCAAATGGGAGGAGAATTCGGACCCAACATCTGGTCTGCAAGATTAATTAATCCATTTCTGCCCAGCTCAAAGGTGTACACATTTGATCCCTGTTGCATATATGCTGATCTAGATTACAAACTGTTTATACACTGATCTAGATTATAAACTGTTTGGGGCCAGGACCTTTTCCTTTCATGTACATAGATGGGGATGGGCATGTACAACCCCTGGGGGCTGGGGATAAGAATAGGCCCTCAGTTCGGCTGTACTTGTCATAAGAGGCGACTAAACAGCCAGGCGACTAAACAGCCACCGGGTAGATGGGACTCATCAGCCTGGGAAGGCAGCTCATCTGAGAGAAGGAAAACTCTGATCCCAAACCTCCACTGCCTTGTGGCTACATCCAGTTATGGAAAAGGCTTCAGGAGTCAACCTCGAGGCAAAATCCAGAGCCGGAGTCCCTGAGGCAGTTCATGGCTGAACACAGTCACGTTCTGGCAACTCCTGCGACGCCGCTGGAACCAACCGTATTGGCCTCTGCCTTTCCATGGGACCATTTCAGCGACGTGGAGAGGGGGGATTTGCTGCATGGGTAACAGTCTATCCTCCATACCTACTTTACCCAGGCTTCGCGCACTGGAGAGGACACTCTGTTCCAGAACCACCATTCAGAGCGTGACACCATAGTCTTCCGAGACTGAAGGATGCCAACATTGCATATATGCTAATTTGGGCAGAAATGGCTTAATAAACTATTATTTTATATAATGGTAATGCAAGTGCACTGTTGGAGGCGAGGAAAGGCAGCTACAGCACACATGAGCAATAGGTTTGTACTGTAAGACCTCTAAAGCCTATAGGACAGTTTATTTATGAATACACGCAACTACCTTATATATACTGATCCATCTAGGTCAGTACAGTATTGTCCACCTTGAGTGAAAACAGCCCTCCAGTGTTTCAGAAAAGGATTTTTCCCACCCTTATTTGGAGTTGCTAGAGATTGAACCTCGGACCTTCTACATTCAAATCATGTTCTCTAATATTGAATTCTGGTTCCTTCTCACAGTCCTACTATTAGAAGAGAGGCAGTAACTAGACTGCATCTAGGTATTTTCTCTTTCCTCTTCCTTCAGTCACCTAAATATAAGCGACACTGCAACAGTACCTAGGTTTTCAGATCTCTCACATGACCAATCACTTTCTCTCCTATCCATGCATTCAGCATCAATAAGGGTGATGCTCTGCTAAATATCCCAACTCCCTTCTAATGCCCGCTTTTGGCTAATTAACAACCCCCTTTCCCAAGAACAACAGCCGTGGTGTGCAAAGGAATAAACACAGAACTTCTTATCTATAGCAGTTAACAAGAATTTATTGCTACAAACACATACACTCCCTGCAAGTCCTCTTGTCCAGAGGCTTTCCCTCCCCAAAACTCCACTTAACTTAGTGAGTAAAGGTCTGAATCCTCCAGTCCAAGTCCAATCCAGTCTCCAAAGCACAGTCCAGTTTTCTGAAGAAGAGTCCCTCCTCTCCAGCAGTGTCCTCTCCAGCAGAGTGTCTCCTCCAGCAGGGTCCTGGCAGTCCTCTCTTCCTGTAGGTCAGGGTCCGGCTCCTAGCTCCATCAGCGTCCTGCTTGGCCAGCCCTTTGCTCCTTCTGAAGCTGCCTTTTATCCTGCAGCCCCTTGTTAAGTCCAAATTCAGCTCAGCTGTGAGCTACCTTGTTAAGTCCAAGTTAGGCTCAGCTGAGCCATCTCTTCAGTCCATAAGTCCATTCAAAGTCTCATCAAGGTCAAATGAAGCTCAGGTGTCCATCAGAGTCTCCATTGGCCTTGATTGATTACAGCTGTGGAGCCAGCCCTGCCCTTCCCAGAGCTGTCAAACAGCTGTCAAAACATGAGATCACTGTCAACACCACATCATCCACCTGATGATCTTCTGATCTTCCATTACAGGTGATTAAATTAGATTAAATTAGAAGATTTACTCTGACACTTCTGGAAACTTCAGGTCTTGTGCAAAAACAGGAGCAGATCAACAGTGCTAGGTCTTCAGAGCAAAGCATCTGAGGCACCAGTCCTATTGGGTAGCACTCAGAAGGACTAGACTGGAGACTGGCTGTCATCTGGAGACTTCAGGCCTGTGCCCTCTGCCCAGACTTTCAAAACTCCAGGCAAGCAACAGCCTGGGCACTTGCTTCTCTTGCACTCATTGTTCTTTGGATCAAAGCATGTACCTGATGAATCATCACTGTGTATATTAGCTTGAAAAAAATTACAGAAAAGGATTCTGCATAGCTGATTTCTAAGTGTATATGATTACAGCCTAGTTACACAATTCTGAAACTTGGGTTCTCACAAGAGGTTACAAGACTTCAGCCCAACTGGGATCAACACATTTATCATTCAAATTTTTTCATTATAGCTAGGTCTTTTTATTCCTATAGTAGGACTCTTGAACCATTATACTAAAAAGAGATATAACCAACTACCTTTTGTTAGTTCTTGATGTTGTAGGTACCCACAATGATTATTCCTTTGGAATATATGTATAATCACAATTCCTGAGCTTTTACAATACTTCAGTTGACCTTCCTTGAGCTCATCTGGACAAATGAATTCAGCAAGCAGTGATACAGATTAACAGCCATGCCCATGACTGCAATGATTCTTTCCCAGCCAGCAGAATCATGGGAATTGCTGACCTTCGCATATGTGATTGCACAGTTTATATATTATGCATACATGACACTCCTCAACACAGTGAAAACTGGGAGGAAACTGGCCTGCTACAGAAGCTCCTTGGCTTGCGGATCCACTCAACATGAAGGAGTGCTTAGGAGCTCAGGGGTACAGCTGTGGGACTGCGGTTGCTGCAGAAGTAAGTTTTGGTCCACACATAAGAACATAACAGCCTTGTCAGATCAGGTCAAAGGCCCATCTAATCCAGTTTCCTGTATCTCACAGCAGCCCACCAGATACCTCAAGGAGCACACAAGACAGGAAGAGACCTACATCCTGTTGCCACTCCCTTGCACCTGGCATTCTGAGGTAAAGGGCTCAGAGGCCCTGTATTACTTCACATGCAATCTTGTCTACCCACCCATGTGTACCCATGTGCACCCACCCATGGAGCACCCAAATAAACTTGGTACTCCCTGATTAAATTCCTCTTGGAGCAGGGTCCTGGTGCCAAGGAACAAACTGTGCTGCATCTTGTCTAACCACCCATGTGCACCCATGGAGCAGGTCAGATCCCAGGGGTCTCTTTAGCTCAGGGGCCCCAACAGGCCCTTAGGCATATCCCCCAGCCACAGCCCAGTGTGGGCAGGGGCATATGCAGGAAGACCATAGCTGATGCCTGGGAACAACTGCAGGACCACCATCCAAGAGCCTCCTCACTGCTCCTGGCAGCGCCCCGCACTCACCCAGGCAGGAGACCAGGAGACCTGCGGGATCCTCCTCACACACACAAAGCCCTGGGACTCGACGCTTCGCCGTTGCCTTGGCAACCAACCGGCTCCCCGGAAGAAGGGCAAGCACTAAGGGCGGTAGTGTCGCTCCGCTGGCTTCACACATCCTTAGTGGGCATGCGCAGTGCAGCCTCATTGTGCCTCCTGCACAGCCCATCCAACCCTTATTTGTTCCGTGGGGCTGATCACTCCCGAGTGTGCAGCCAGCACAGCTGTGTCTCTACTCAGGCTTTACTCCTTTAGTTCAGTGCATGCATGTTCAGAGATGCATGCACAGAATGTCAGCCTGGTCTTGCTCAAGTAAATGCCACTGCATTTACTGAAGGTTGCCAACAACTGCATTTAATGGGGCAAACCCTAAGCCTTTGTATTTAGATGGCAATAAGTCCTGTGGAACCCAGTGAAGTTTACTTCTTAGTAGACATGGCGTTGGCTTGCAGTCCCAGGCTGCAATCCTCTGCACACTTTCCTGGGAGTAAGCCCCATTGAACAAAGGGGATTTACTCCTGTGTAGACATAACGTTGGATTGCAGGCTGCAATCCTATGCACGCTCTCCTGGGAGCAAGCCCCACTGAACCAATGGAACCTATTTCAGAGTAGACACACTTTTCTGGGAGTAAGCCCCAATGGGACTTACTTCTGAGTAGACATAATGTTGGCTTTGGCTCTTAGGCTGCAATCCTATGCACACTTTCTTGGGAGTAAGCCCCACTGAACCAATGGGACTTACTTCTGAGTAGACATAACATTGGATTGCAGTCTTAGGCTGCAATCCTATGCATACTTTCCTGGGAGTAAGCCCCATTGAAGCAATGGAACCTATTTCAGAGTAGACCTACGTTGGATTGCAGTTCTACTTCTAGTGTGGGTGCAGCAGGCTTGTGTGTGAGGGGAATAAGTCCTATTGACTGCAGAGTGACTGACTTCCAAGTAAATATGGCTAGGGCTGAGGGTTTTGTGTTTCAAAGGCACAGCTGCTAATCACAGATGGGAGTTCTAATAATTAGAGGCTAGGCACCTGATTATGTTCACCCTGGCTATATTTACTTTTTTACAACTTATTGCTTAGAGCACCTTTTCTGAGCATTTGTCATTAGCTGTGCCACTTCACATGGTTTGAAGTACCACCAGAAGTTACTAGTGATGACATCATCACCTGTTACTTCTGGTTTGGGAGACCAGATGTGACACAACAAACACCAATAAGAGGCTCAGGGTGGACAGGAAGGCTTTTTCAAGTGCAGAAAAGAATGCTTTGAAGACTTCTACCACTGTTTCTTGTGTCACATTCCTGGTCACACTGACCAGCAGCAGGGGTCCCATAAGTACCACCAGACACCACCTCAAGTACCACTGATAGTACCCATACTGCTGGTTGAGAAACACTGACTTGCAAGATGTAGTACTGCTGTTTTCTAGGATATTTAATTTTAATTTTAGTGAAGGTTTGTTATTAAGTGCCTAATATATTATGGGTGCTGTATAAATATTAAACTATGTACAGGATGTTTTAAATTTATTTATAACACTCTGTATGCCTTTAGGATGGGACAAGCTAAAATGGTCACAGGCCAGGGAATTGCACTTAAAAAAAACCCTGCGTACCCACAGAGCTTTTAATGCATTAAGAAAAAAAAAACCAATAACACACACCTTGCATGACCTGCCAAGCCTCTTCTAATCCACAATGATGGCATAACCTTCATACTAGTTTCAATTTTGTACTACAGGTATAAGAACAAGAATTTAGTTTAAGAGGAAGTGTTGTGTTCACCTCATCTAGACAAAAATAGTCCTGTGCTCCTGATTCACTCTGTAGTGCAGCAGTGGTTATTCTGACACCTTCTGGGGAAGAGTATAAGACATGGTCTGTATGGCTTGAGATGATCCTGTGCTGGTATTTGTCAGTTGTCTGGACAACTGGACTAGCAAAAAAGCAGCACATGTGAAAGGAGACCAGGAAAGGCTGAAAGCACAAAATTAAAACAGTAACTCTGACTTGAAAGGCTACCATCTGGCCTTACCACGATGCAGTTCCAGAAGGGGCATTATAGCAGCCCTGGGTCCCTTGCGGGATACAAATAAAGTTGTTTATTATTATTATTATTATTATTATTATTATTATTATTATTATTATTATTATTATTATTATCCTGCCTCAAACCTCTTGTTCTGTAAGCTGCTTCTCTACATTTTGCCCTCAAGTAATGATCCTGTCTGTAGAATACAGTGCCTTGTGTCTGTTGAGAATGCTTAAGTGAAGAAAAAGTGCTTATTTCTGGTCACCACCTGCTTAATGACATCACTTCTGGCCCTCAGCAGGCATCATGAATGCTATACAGCCCTCTGTATGAAACAAGTTTGACACCCTGCACTAGAGTATTCCAGATTGTCTTCTACATTTTCACATTGCAAGGGAAAGCAAACAGTGGGGAAATTGTCATTCAGGAGGTCTCATCTTCCTTTACCCATTTTGTAAACCTCTGTGCTAGCCTCATCTTAGTTGACCCACTTTTTAGAATGACAATCTGTTGGGACCCATCAGAAGTAATGTCATTAACCTGGAAGTGATACCATGCCAGAAGTGACATCGTCAATTTAGGCTTCAAACCTAAGCCGCAATCAACCAAAGGTCCCATTACACAGCGCACTTTTGCATAGCTATTTTGCATAGCTTGCTATTTTGCTATTTTGCATAGCTTGGAATTCAAACATTTCAACTCAGAAGTCAAAGCAGAACACAGAACTGGATCCTTCTCCAACTACATAGTCCTCCCTCCTTTCCAGCATCCCATCTTCCCACCTATTCAGGGCAAAGCACCATGCCTCTCTCCCACTGGGAGCTTGCCCTGCCCAGCAGCTCTGTACCCTGAATTTTCCATGGTGGTTGAGCTAGGTGCAACGCCACCCATCTGAAACTGGCTCATGACCCACCTAGTGGGTCCTAACCCACAGTTTGAGAAACACTGCTCTATCAGTAAGTGTGGAGTAGTTGAATGAAGAGGGAAACACCAGAGTTATGAAGCTTACTAGGGGATCTTGGCCAGTCATGCGTTCTGTCTCTCAGCCTAATTCACAGGGTTGCTATGAGCATACTGTACAAGACTGTACAAGACTTGTACTTCACGCTGTACAAGAACAAAGGTGACAGGGGTGACTGCAACAACTACCGTGGCATCTCTCTCCTTAGCGTTGTAGGAAAGTTGTTTGCCCGAGTTGCACTAAAGAGGCTCCAGGTACTTGCAGAGAGCATTTATCCAGAATCACAGTGCGGATTCCGAGCCAACAGGTCCACCACTGATATGGTATTCTCCCTTAGACAACTGCAGGAGAAATGCAGGGAACAATGACAGCCACTCTTTATAGCCTTCATAGATCTCACAAAGGCCTTCGACCTGGTCAGCAGGGATGGCCTCTTCAAGATTCTCCCCAAGATTGGATGTCCACCCAGGCTCCTCAGCATCATCAGATCCTTCCACAAGGACATGAAGGACACTGTTGTCTTCGATGGCTCCACATCAGACCCCTTTGACATCTGAAGCAGCGTGAAGCAGGGCTGTGTTCTTGCACCAACCTTGTTTGGGATTTTCTTCGCTGTTCTGCTGAAGCATGCCTTTGGAACTGCAACAGAAGGCATCTATCTCCGGACCAGATCAGACAGAAAGCTCTTCAACCTCTCCAGACTGAGAGCAAAGTCCAAAGTCCAGCTGAAATGTCTGCGTGACTTCCTCTTTGCCGACGATGCAGCTGTCACTACCCACTCTGCCAAAGATCTCCAGCAGCTCATGGATCGTTTTAGCAAGGCCTGCCAAGATTTTGGACTGACGATCAGCCTGAAGAAAACACAGGTCATGGTTCAGGATGTGGACTCACCTCCCTGCATTACAATCTCTGCACATGAACTGGAGGTTGTCCATGACTTTGTGTACCTTGGCTCAACGATCTCCGACACTCTTTCTCTCGATACCGAACTAAACAAACACATCGGTAAAGCAGCTACCACATTTTCCAGACTCACAAAGAGAGTCTGGTCCAACAAGAAGCTGACGGAACATACCAAGATCCAGGTCTACAGAGCTTGCGTCCTGAGTACACTTCTGTACTGCAGCGAGTCATGGACTCTTCACTCACAACAGGAGAGGAAACTGAATGCTTTCCACATGCGCTGCCTCTGACACATTCTCAGCATCACCTGGCAGGACAAAGTTCCAAACAACACAGTCCTGGAACGTGCTGGAATCCCTAGCATCTATGCACTGCTGAGACAGAGATGCCTGCGTTGGCTCAGTCATGTTGTGAGAATGGATGATGGCCGGATCCCAAAGGATCTCCTCTATGGAGAACTCGTGCAAGGAAAGCGCCCTACAGGTAGACTACAGCTGCGATACAAGGACATCTGCAAGAGGGATCTGAAGGCCTTAGGAGTGGACCTCAACAAGTGGGAAACCCTGGCCTCTGAGCAGGACGCTTGGAGGCAGGCTGTGCAGCATGGCCTTCCCCAGTTTGAAGAGACACTTGGCCAACAGTCTGAGGCAAAGAGGCAAAGAAGGAAGGCCCATAGCCAGGGAGACAGACCAGGGACAGACTGCACTTGCTCCCAGTGTGGAAGGGATTGTCACTCCCGAATTGGCCTTTTCAGCCACACTAGATGCTGTTCCAGAACCACCTTTCAGAGCGTGATACCATAGTCTTTCAAGACTGAAGGTTGCCAACCTACTATGAGCATAAAGGGGTGAAGGGAAACATGTATACTACCCTAAGCACCTTGCAGGAAGAGTAAAAATGGAATGCATGAATAAAATAAATCACAAGCAACACTGAAGCAGTTAATACCTTCCTAATGAGGCACAAATTCTTCTAGGAGAAAACCTGAAAGTGGCAGTGCAATTAGTGGTGCCATCCAGAATGAGGCATCTATGTGCTCTGCACCAGCTGTTCAAGGGATGTTCTGCTACCCCAGTTCTCCTCATAACCCTTTTGAGTGAAGTAATGCTGCAGCTAGCGTGCAAGCTGTGAACTTGTGAACCCAAGAGTTACAGAATGGGAGTTAAGCCGAATTGTAGCAGTTTGCTTTGCTCCCGTGAATTCTTGGCCTGCGCCCACTGCCGGCTTATGGTATATTCATGACAGGGTGCCACGTCCTTGTATGCACTCTCATAATCCACAGTCTGTTTAGTGCCCCCAGTTAAAATTAGTGACTAGTGCTTTAAACAGGCAGCACAACATATTCAGGCACAATGGGAGGAAGAGGCCAGGCAGGAAACCACCTGATCATCTACTGTTAGTGAAACCAAGCACAATCCTGATTTCACTAGAACTCTCTGTGACCCAAGAGCTGTCCCTTAAACCTAGGTCAATCCCTCTAAACCAGGACATCTGTTTACCCTGTACTTGAACTGCCTCTGGTCTGCCAGCTCTGTGAGCAACAAAAGAGAAACGAACTAATAAATGAGGTGATGCTCCGCGTGGGTATTTCTGTGACTCCATCTCAGTGGAATTAATTTCTCTTTAGGCCTTTTCACCATTCTCCATGATTAGCCCGTCTAAAGCTTTTGTGACTTCTTGTCTTGCCTGCCTCGCCATAACTGTGTTTGATGCATACATTTTTAAGCTGAACTGGTGTGTTGTTTTTTTAAGCTGCCCAGGTTATCAGTCAGATCTTTCACATTTGACCTGAAATTGCTTCTGGGCATTTTCTCACTAGCTTATCTGAATGTGATTTGTCTACTTGCATGAGCAGTGTACTGTCTGGGCTAGTTCACAAACGCACACTTGATTACTGTACTGTTGAGGACTCACGGTTGAATATATGAACTGACTCAGCTGAGAAGCATTGACTTGCAAAAGGTTGTGCATGGTGAAGAGACTAATGTGCAATCCTACTGCGTGCATGTCTACTGAGAAGTAAATCCCCTTTGTGTACTATAGGACTTATCTCCCAGAAACGTGTGTATAGGATTGCAGCCTAAGCTGTGAATCAGGATTTTCCTGATTCAAATCTTGCCCCTGCCATGAGCTCATTAGGTCACCTTGGAAAGTCACTCCCTCTCTGCTTCAACTCCCGAGATGATATGGATGATATGGTAAGGGGATGATGCTTTACAAGGTTGTAAGGTTTATATCAATATATGTGAAGTGCTTGCATGCTCAAAAAAGTATTATTGCTCAAAGTGATCTGAAAGTTCTATCTATGGTATACTATGGTACACCAGAGTTTATTTATTTAGAAAATTTCTATACCACCATTCACCAGTCTAAAAGCCTGGCACTCATGAGTTGACACCTGCAAGTTCCTGCAGTCATGAACACGATTGTGTGAATCTGCCCAACAATAACGTAGTAATGGAAGTCCGAAAGTAGCTGATGTTCTTA
This sequence comes from Tiliqua scincoides, assembly GCF_035046505.1. Classification (NCBI taxonomy): domain Eukaryota; kingdom Metazoa; phylum Chordata; class Lepidosauria; order Squamata; family Scincidae; genus Tiliqua; species Tiliqua scincoides. The sequence continues at coordinate 217,416,894 of NC_089823.1, read as the reverse complement.
TCCCCAGCATGTCACACATACAGAAGATACTGCAGGAAGGTGCACAAATATCCTTATTCTGTATTCCATGACTCATGTGTAAGAGCATTTTTGTGTGTGTGCACAGTGTGCCATTGGCCCATTGGGAAGACTACTGAATTCAGCTCTTGGAACACTTTCTTCTGCTTCAGATGAGAATTTTAAAATGTTCACAAATCACAGTCCTCAGCTCTTGAGTCAGGCACATATACATAGCATGCAAGCAAGCTCCTTGCTTTTGCAGCCTAATAATCAGGTCATAGCGAGGGTTGTATATTGCATAGGTCTGTTTTTATGACAGAATGGCCCCCCAGTTTTGCAAGCCCTTTTGTATGCCACCTCAAATACTCTGTTCCCCTCTTACCACAAATTAACTGTTCATCATAGGGAGTAGCGAGATTAACTGATGCCATTTGCTTTTTATTTTCAGGGAATAAACTGAAACTGAACTGAACAGGCTACTTAGAGGGCTTCCAGAAAGGCTTTTCTCGTGTCAGGCATGCTGACCTGCAAGACCCAATGGGAATTATGCCAGTCCTTGTCCTGATTACTGCTAGCTGGTAGCACAGCTCTGTAAAAAAAATTCATCTTCTGTGCATTCTGCAAATACTGGGGGGAATGTAATTTTTTAATATTGTCAACCCTCACAGCTATCTAATGAGACAAATTGTAGTCCTGATTTCTTCATCTTTGATGATCAAGAGTTGTCAAAGATGATCTTCCTCTTTGACAACTCTTGATCAGACATCTGCTACCATTCAAAATTATAAAAAAGCTTTCCACAAACACAATGCACAGCAGACTAAGGCAACACTACTGCAGTGCCATTCATCAAAGGGATTCTCATTCACTCAGAGCCGATTTACTAACTGTTACTTCTTATTCTAATGCAAGGAGATTATACCTAATATGTGATTCAGGATGTAGTCCTATGCAACCCCAATGAAACTTGCTTGTGCCTGAATAAAAATGCTTACACCCGCACCGGGCTCTTGAGAGGGTAAAAGGGGTAATTTGCATCAGGGCCCGGCCCAGCCCAGGACCCAAAGGAGGGGGCCTAGAAATTTCCTGGGATCTTACATTTGCCACTCTCACCCAGATTCACTGCCCACGTGGGATGCAGGTGGCACTACTGTAGACATGGTAGCAAGTCATATGCACCAAGCATCAACAGTGTCAAATCTGGGAGGAAACAGGCCTGCTACAGTAGCTCTTTGGCTTGTGGATCTGTTTTTCATGAAGAAGAGTATAGGAGCTCAGGAATACAGCTGCAGAAGTAAATTTTGATACACAAAAGATGCTTTCCATTCTAGTGTGTGTCTAAATACGACAATGTTAATTTTCTGCAATGATTTTCTATAAGATTTTAGAGAGACTAACAGCCCAATCCTATCCAACTTTCCAGCACCGGTGCAACCGCAATGCAGCCCGGAGGTAAGGGAACAAATGTTCCCAAACCTTAAGGAGGCCCCTGTGACTGCACCCCCAACACAGGAAGCAGTGCATACCCTATAGGCACAGCAGCACCGGCACTGGAATATTGGATAGGATTGGGCTGTTAGACAAGTATTTGGTTTTCCATATTACTGTATCTAGCTGCTGATGCCATGCAGGCAGATACACCTGGGCTCCACATCAGGATGTCCAGTAGACTCCAAAGAGTATTCTGGCTGACACCATCACCCTGTTTTGCCCCTCCCCTTTGGGAAGGGATCCAAAAGAAGCTTTGTACCCCCTGATAAAATTCCTTAGAGGCCTTGAACAATGTTGAAATTCTAACACACTCTGATGGAAGTTAGAACCAAACTGAGAAAGGGTATGTTCCCATGTGCTGAACATGCCTACCTCTTCAAAATATGCTGCAAGCCAAAAAACTTACTCATGGATAGCCCTGTTGGCAGCAGGAAGAATTACAGGGCATTGGGAAATGTGAGCCCCTCACCAACAGTGTGGTGTTCTTCATCAATTGTCCAAAAATTGATGGTGTGCCTTGACAATTTTAGTACCTTGTTAGTATGCAATGAGACAAAAAAAGGTTGCAAATCAGGTATAGAAGGAATTTTGGCAGGTGTGGCTTTTTAATCCCTTCCTTGTCAAGCTGCACCTGCCAAAATCACTGGCGTACCTAAGGGGAGCAGGCGGGGCAAATGCCCTGAGCGCTGACCCTCCAGGGGTGCCTTGGAGCCTCACCCCCGCCCCCCCAGGAGGAGTGCCATTATAAGAGGATAGGAGACAGGCACCCTAGAGAGGCACTGAGGGCTCTAGGGCACCCATCTTGTCTCCTCCTATAAAGGAGGAGGGGAGAGGGGGCAGCCCAGTCAGCACTGATTGAGGACTCCTGGGCGCCCTTGCTCCGCCTCTGAAGGCATCCCTCAGAGGCGGAGTGGAAGCGGCACACACCCCTTCTGGCCCCCAAAGAGCCTTCCCCGCAATTTACAAGCTGCGCGGAGGTCTCCACTGCAGCTGGGGCCAGTGGAAGTAGCCCCAGACCGCTGCCACGGAGACCCCCGCAGTGCGGACGTCTCCGTGAGGGCCTCGACTGCCTCCTCTGTTCCCCCTTGTTTTCAAAGGGAGAACAGAGGAGGCAGTTGTGCAGAAGTAATTGAGGTGACAATGACGTAACCACAATTGTTTCTGGGTCAGGTGTGCGGGGGAGCGGAGAAGGGGGCGAAGCAGAGTGTGGGGGCGGAATACTGGGGGTTGCCCTGGGCGCGGGGACCCCCAGGAACGCCGCTGGCTGAAATGCCCGCTTCTGTACAATGGTTAACGGTCGGCACGTTTACCCTGGAGTAAGTCCCACTGCATCCAGCAGAGGTTCTTACTCCTGATTGGACCTGCAAGTGGCGGTGCTCCTAACGCACCCAAGCCTATACAGGTCTACTCGGAAGGCAGTCAGAACCCATTATAGTCCACGGGGCTTTCTCCCAGGAAAAGGTGGCCAGGGGTGTGTGTTGACTGAAGCCTTGCAGCCAGCGCTCCACCTGCTCCAGGAGACGTGGCGTCCCCTTCCCGCCCCAGGACGAACATGCCCTGCTCGTCCCCAGCACGGCGCGTTCGCGTGACGAGGCCTTCTGGCCCGCCGAGCGGGCAGTCGCAGGGCTTCGGGCTTAAGCGGCTCCCCCGCGACACCTGCGCTGCAGCGCGGCGGAGGCGGCGGCAGCAGCAGGCAGAGGGCGGCGGGTCACTGGAGCAGCGGGTGCGTGCGCGCCGGCTGCCAGCCCCGCTGATCCCGTCGCGGCACGCAAGCCCGGAGCCCAGAAGGCAGCGGCAGCTGGCCTTGCGTGCCAGCCGCGCACGCAAGCACTGCACAGCCCGCAGCCCGGCACGGAAGGCGCCGCCCCGCCCAGGCACACGCACGCAGAGGGAAGGGCGGGCGCTCTGCCCTGGGGAGCCCGGCGCGGCACTGCAGGGCCTGACTCAGCCTCGGCTGCTGACACTGCAGCTGTGGCAGCGGCGGGGGAACCTGCTCGTCACGAGCTGCTTCGCCAAGAGCGCAGGGCGCATAAGGGAGGCAGAGGGGCTCTCCGCAGGCACGAGCAGAGGGAGCAGTGGCGTAGCTAGGGGGGAGCAAGGCACAGGGAGCCTCACCGCAGTGTGCACTCAACGGGTGCAAAGGATATGCTTCCACCCCCGCCTGGAATGGCTCGAAAGGGAGGGCCCACCTTGCACGCTGCGGCGAGGCTCCCTGCAAAACTTAGTGCTTTGACCCCCCTCTAGCTACGCCACGGGGGGTGCAAAGTATACGCCTCCGTTTTGCTCCTTCCACCCGAATGGCTCCGGCGGGGAAGGGGCCCATGCACGCTGCAGTGAGGCTCCCTGTAGAACTCCGTGCTTCCTCCCCCCCCCCCAGCTACAAAAGCTGTGCAAAGAGAGATGCAGTGGCTCTGACACCGCATGACCTGGTTCACTGACTGGCTGCTTCCTGGGAGTAAGTCCTAGAGGCACTCTCCTGGGAGTAAGCCGACTTGAACACAACGGGATTTACTTCCGAGTAGATCTGCATAGGATTGTGCTTTTGATCCAGTTAGCATGGTCGGGGAGGCGCCATCATCCTTGATGTCTGTGTGCGTGAAAAATCAGTCGCCCTCTTCAAGCCTGTGTGGAAGGCAAGCCTCTCGCATTCTCACAGTATCACCTCTACTAGGAACTTCCGCCCCTCCCCTTGGGAGGCAGAAAGTCAGCCCTGCACCGGTTGAATTTCTGCTTGTCACGCACCTGTGGACAGACCAGGGAGGGGAGCCTGTTCAAAAAGCAAAGGTGATGATGACGGTGCTGCTGATGCAAAATGCCTGGGCTGGCTGGGGTGACTTTCTACACGTGGTCAGATGCACGTCCTTCTTTACTTAGGCTGCAATCTAATCCACACTTTCCTGGGAGCAAACTCCATTAACTATAAAGGGACTTACTTCTGAGTAGACAGGCACAGCCTGGGACTGGCATGAAAACAGGTTCTGGAGGGCGAGCCCCAGGCCCAGCAGCTGCAATTAATTCAACCCCACGCCTTTGGATGAGTGAATGAATGCAGAGGTCACGGGCAGCCCCGGGGACCTCGCTGACATATAGGGGCACGAGCCACCTCGGGCAGGGGAGGAGGAGGAAGTAAGTAGGTGGGTGGAGGGAGATGGGAGGAAAACACGGATTCCTCCCTCCCAGCCTCGGAAAGAAAGGAGAGGCGCACAAGGTCGAGGCATGACAGCCACTGACCTACTTGGCACAGAGTGCGTGATTCATCACGAACGTTGCCCAGGTCACGCATCCTCCTCGGGGCTTAATGGAGACCAGGGATCCACCCTGGAACTGTCTTCTGAATGCCGGGGAGAGAGAGTGCCTCTGGGCACGTGCAAAGTTCAGTCACACCTCCTGGTATATCCGTCACTCGGGCAGTGGGTCCACCCCAAGCATCTGTGGGCATGAAAGAAAGCACTTGCCAGGAAAGGGGGCCAGTGGCATAGCTAGAGGGGGTGCAGAGCGCTAAGTTTTGCAGGGAGCCTCACCGCGGAGTGCAAGGGGCCCCTCCCCTTCGAGGCCCTGGGGGGGTAAAACGGAGTTATTTGCCTGACTCCGGAGGGGAGGGGCCACTTGCACGCTGTGGTGTGGGTCCCTGCAAAACTTAACGCTTTCCCCCCCCCCGCTAGCTACACCACTGGATGGGGCTCCCAAATACAGAGCTGGTTTGCATTGCTTATAGTCCCCTCTCGCGTGCTGCAGTGCCCGGGCAGAGAACTGCCCCTCCCCTCCCCCTGTGGGCATTGTGGGTCAAAACTCGGGGGGGGGCAGCAGCGGGCCCCGTCCCCCGGCCGCCCAGTGCGCGTCATCGCCGCCCTCTTCCCCTCCCAGCTGCACTTGGCGTGTTAACCAGCTTAGATCGGACTGCTACACCCCACGGGCTGGGCTCAGAGCCGCCCTGCTGGGAGCTGCTTTGCGTGCCGACCCGGAGGACGCTGCGCTGCCTCCTGCCTTAATCCCGAGCTTGGCAGAAGAAGCACACCCCCCCTCCCGGGCCAAGCCTCTTTCATCTCCTGAGACAGACTGGAGGGGCGGGGGCTTCTGTTTTCCTGCCCCCCAACTAAACCCACCCAGTGGCGTAGCTAGAGGGGGAACAAAGCACTACGTTCTGCAGGGAGCCTTCGGAGCCATTCCAGGCGGGGAGAGCAAAACCATTTTCCCCCCAATGGCTCTGAAAGGGAGGGGCTGCTTGCATGCTGGGTTGAGGCTACCTGCAAAAAAGTGCTTTGCCCCCCTCTAGCTACGCCACTAAACCCACCCTAGGCTTGCAGTAGACTTACTGGGGCAACCCACAGATTCAGCAGCCCTTGCTGCTGGCACGAGGAAGCCACACACAGGACCCCACTTCCGTTCTCCCACCCTTAGCTCACTGAGAGGCAATTCCCAAGCCTGCCGACTGATGCTATTTTGAGATGAGAAGGGGAAGAGATGCCCAGATGGCAGCACACATGCAGGCAGGAGGACTTTAAATAGGAATGTGGCAGCAGCACAGAGCCCACGATCTCTTTGATTACCAGTGGGGGGGGGGCAGTTGACTCTTGGAACACCTGACTGTGTAATAATATACAAGGCAGTGGTTTGGAACATGTGCAGAGTACCCTTCGCTTGAGGCACAATATGGGCACACCTACATGCAGAGGCATAACTAGGGTGGAGCCTGAGGGGCACCTGCTCTGGGTAGTAGGCCAAGAGGGGGTGCACTGCCCGTCAGGCTCCACCCTAGGTATGGAGAAGGCACTGGCTAGCCACAGGTGATGGAACAGGGGGTGCAGAGCCACCACAGCAAGCCCCACTCTGGGTGGAACTCGGAAGTGATGTCACATGAAACAGTGTCATGTGACATTGTGATGTAACTGCCCCAGGCACCGGGGCAAGTGCTTTAGGCCTCTGCCTACACTATGACTGCAGTGCTCCTTACCTCTGAGATGAGGCATCATAGGCTATGAATAGCTACATTATAACTGAACACTTGGGTGTAGCAACAATAGGGCAATGGGGGGGACTTCCGTTCAGTGCCACCTGCACAGGGGTGTAAAGTGAGCATCATAGGACATGATATTATATGATTAAAATGCTGTTCAGGCTATACCCACTTTCTTGGGAGTAAGCCCTATTGAACACAATTGAACTTTCTTCTGAGTCAAGATGCATAGGATTGAGCTGTGAGTTATGTAATGCTCTCAGGATGGAATGATTAAATATTCTGGATCAAGCTAAACATATTACAAGTCAAACTCACCATGTGTATTCCTGCGTATGGAATTCTCACCCCAGGGAGGCTTGACAGGCACCTACCCAGTTGTCCTTTAGGTGCCCATTGGCAAATGCCTTTTTACTTTCTCAAACCTAGAAGCAATTTGTTTAGTGCTGCTTTAGGGCCCAATCCTATCCAGTTTTCCAGTGCCAGTGCAGCAGTGCCAATGGGGCATACACTGCTTCCTGTGGAGGGGAGGCAGTCAGGGAGGCCTCCTCAAGGTAATGAAATGTTTGTTCCATTATCTTGGGGCTGCACGGTCCTTGCACAGGCGCTAGAGAGTTGGATAGGATTGGGCCCTTAATCTGCTGTGGCTCATCATGATTATTGCTATCTGAACTTTTTATTACTGTTACTGTTTTAGTTTTATACTGTTTCACATATTTTTAAAATAGAAAAGTGGTTTTAGAGTATCCTTGTGTGTTGTGCATTGACATAGCTGGCCTACCTTTGTACTCTTCCTGTTTCCTATTTATATTTGTCACACTTATACCTTGCTCTTCCACCCAGAAACTGCTTACATGTAAAACAGTCACTCATGCAGGCAGCTTACCAGACCAGACCTGCTTAGCCTCAGCAGGCAGGAACCACTTCATGCTCCTTCAGACCATTCCTTGGGTTGTTCTGCAGATATCCTCCCTGATTCAAAACAGAACAAGCCCTTTTTTCCACCCAGTTTGCTTTGAGTAGAAGGGCTAGTTCATAGTTTTGTAGAACTGCACGTTCCCCTCTGAATGTCTTCTCCATGCATTTTGTGCAAATCTCCGTGATTAAAAAAGAAATGATAATGCGTTTTGAAAAATCACACAAACAAAGCTCTGGGATGGCTCCTTTGGCACAGGACAGCCTGCCGCTGTCTAAACATGGGATTTGCTTATGATTCAGCAGTCCTTCGACTGCAGGATAGGCAGTCATATATACCAAGGCAGCCCAAGCCCTCAAAACCAACCCTGCACAAATGTTCCATGTTGTAGAATGCATCATAGACAAACTTGGGGTGCAGATTTTGTGTGTTGTGTGTGCATTCATGTGCAAGAAGAGAAGGAAAGCCTGAATATGTACCGGTAAGTCTGGGCTGGTTCATGCATACATGAGCTTTACTTGGTGATGAATTGCATGTGTGAATGAGCCATCACAAACCTAAAACCAGACAGAACATTCACATCACATTCTCTCCTGCTTTTCAAATAAATCAATCACTTCACACATGTAACCAAGCAGGGATTTATAGGGAATGTATATTCATGTGCAAACTGTATATGCCTGTATTTTGTGTATGACAAAAACAGTGACCCGTGTGTTCTCTTCTGACTTTTACACATTATATATAAATACTTTTGTACAGCTCCCAGCCATTTGCTCCCAGCCATCCCAGCCAGGTCTGTCTTTTCAGTGCTCTGCCAGGTTAGACTTGCACAGGCCCAAGGGCAGCAATGGATTGCACCCTAACTCACTTTTGTGAGTCAAGGTAAGGTTGTGTGAGAACCCCCAGGGAGAGAGGAAGATTTTGATCTTGCCCATGCATTATTATTTTTGCAACATTTACATTTTAGCACAAGGAAATGACCATCTGCTCCTCTCTTACACAAGGAATAGTCTTGTATACACGTAGACACAGTGGAGAGTTTTGCTTCCTTTTAATCATTATCTGTAGTCACTGTTGAGATTAACTGACACAGCAACCAAAGGATAAAGGGGAGTGCAGCAGAGGCTTTCTATGTGTGCACACCTGCTCCCTTTGTATAAGGCAGGAAGACTGTGTTTGCAATCCCAAACAGTCAGTCTATATATGCAGAGAAATCATATAGTGTTGCATTCGAAGGACGGTACTACTCAGACTGTGAGTGGGAATTACTCTGTTTCCATGTGCCCTTGTTTCCAGAAAGTAGAAGTTCTCTGACATGCAACTTATTTACAGCTAGATAATTTTTGACATTCAAAGGGATATTCAAACATGTGACACTCTCACCTGGAGTCTGAAAAGTACACCTGCACCAGACTTCCTAAGTTTTCTGAATAAACACGAATAGAATCAGACAGTAAGTTCTCTCTGTATGGACCTAGCTAGACTGATTTGATTAGCCAGTATTTCCAGTCTCATTTCTTTTTCTCTGTTTGCAGATCCTTTTAATAACACATCAATTTAGTGCATTGCTTAGTACTTTGCAAGGTGAAAGCTCCATACAATCATGAAGTAATCATGTGTTGTCGTGTATGTTGGCAACCTTCAGTCTCAAAAGACTATGGTATCGTGCTCTGAAAGGTGGTTCTGGAACAGCATCTAGTGTGGCTGAAAAGGCCAATTCGGGAGTGACAATCCCTTCCACACTGGGAGCAAGTGCAATCTGTCCCTGGTCTGTCTCCCTGGCTATGGGCCTTCCTTCTTTGCCTCTTAGCCTCAGACTGTTGGCCAAGTGTCTCTTCAAACTGGGAAAGGCCATGCTGCACAGCCTGCCTCCAAGCGGACTACTCAGAGGCCAGGTTTTCCCACTTGATGAGGTCCACTCCTAAGGCCTTCACATCCCTCTTGCAGACGTCCTTGTATCACAGCTGTGGTCTACCTGTAGGGCGCTTTCCTTGCATGAGTTCTCCATAGAGGAGATCCTTTGGGATTTGGCCATCATCCATTCTCATGACATGACCGAGCCAATGCAGGCGTCTCTGTTTCAGCAGTGCATTCATGCTAGGGATTCCAGCACGTTCCAGGACTGTGTTGTTTGGAACTTTGTCCTGCCAGGTGATGAGAGAATGTGTAGGAGGCATGTGGAAAGCTTTCAGTTTCCTCTCCTGTTGTGTTGTCATGTAGGAGGGCCATATATTCAAAGGTCAAAATCAACCCCTTGAAGCTTTTTTCTTTTTAATGCTTTCAGAAAGAGCTGGATTTCTCAATCCAAAGAATGAAGTGATTAGGGAGTAGTTCCCTAGAATATTCAGTGCTAAATACACCCTATTCATGAGCAAGCACATTGACATCAACTTCATTCACACACCTGGGATCCAGAATGGTTCAGACAATACCATAGCAGTAGGGCCGGCTTTAAGCTAACTGGACCAATTGTAGCCAGTTGGGCCCCATGCCTAAGAGGCCCCCATGTTAGATCTATTCGTGACAGAGGCCCCCATCTAGTCTTGTCAAATACAGTACACACAACACGTGGTTTTCTGCCTGCCTCTTATTTCACCTAGGCTAAGGCTAGGCCTTCTGGTGAGCTGAACATACAGTTGAGCTTAAGTGCTTTTGGTGTACAGTCAAAATAGAGGTGCTTCCCAGGTTGACTTATCCAAGTCAGCACCATGTTACACACACACAGGGATTTGTATCAGGGTGAGTGGTTCCATTCACCACAGGACCTCTGGATGGGAAGAATTCTATGCACAAAGCAGTGTGATAGTGGGCAGTAATGCTCTGAAATGCCCTCCTTTTCCCTGGGAGCTGGCCCCTGCAGGCATTGCAAAGCCTTTTTGTAATTAATAAGCTATGGGCACAATCCTAATCAGGTCTATTTTGTTCAATGGGGCTTACTCTCAGGAAAGTGTGGTTAGGCTTGCAACATATAGGTAATATACTTTTAAATTTCATAATAATATAGTATTTAAATTAACCCCATGAAATCAACAGATGAGTGTTTTGAGCTTTTGTCCTGTCCTACATTCTTCTGGGGTGTCCTACATTTTGGGGAGGGGTGCCTGGCCCTCTCTTGTGCTGATGACATCTGATCACCCTGGATAGGGACCGAGGCTTGCTGGTCCTGCTGGAGAGACTGGATTCCCAGCCCAGGAAGCATCGGGGCTTTGATCAGCAGCGGGGAACAAAGGCTCTCCTTCCCGGCTGCGTGATTGCGCCCTTCGAACATATGTTCCTCCTGCCTGCCTGCGCCTCGCACGGTTGTTTGCCTTGGGAGAGGAGAGGAGAGGAGAGAGGAGGAGAAGCGAGCCTGCAGGCGGAGGACACGGGGACGGCAGGCAGGCAGGGGCTGCTGGGGAAAGTTCCCCTCCGAGCAGCCCGGGCGCTCTCCCTTCTCACGCGATCCCTGCGTCGATTTCAGGCGGAGGGTGTCGTGAGATCCGTTTAAATAACCACAGCCTTGTGCTTGTGAAATGGAGCAGTCACGCAGCACAGCGGCAGCCGCCGCCAGCCGGGAGCTGGGCAGGGGTGGGGGGAGGCTGGGGGGAGGGGCGGGCTCCACCCCCCACACGAACCAGAGCCTCTCTCTCTCCATCCTCCCCCTCCTCCCTCCTCCCCCTCTTGCCTGTGTAGAGGCATCCTGTCAATTGCACACGCTCTGCTCTCTGCCTTTTGCCGCGCTGATTCACAGGCTCCTGCCTTTGTAGGTCGGTATAGAGCAGGGTTGAAGACGTGAGAGGCTGGAAAGATGCGGGGGCGCCGGCAAGAGGGGCGTGTAAGGTCAGCAAGGTCGTAGCTAGAGGGGGGGCCACCCTGAGTCAGCAGTTGGCCCATCCTCGTACTTAAGGGTGCTTCTCCATACTTACCCTTTAGTTTTGCACACCGGTATATGTTGTTGGCAACCTTCAGTCTCGGAAGACTCTGGTATCGCGCTCTGAAAGGTGGTTCTGGAACAGCTTCTAGTGTGACTGAAAAGGCCAATCCGGGAGTGACAATCCCTTCCACACCGGGAGCAAGTGCAGTCTGTCCCCGGCCTGTCTCCCTGGCTATGGGCCTTCCTTCTTTGCCTCTTAGCCTCAGACTGTTGGCCAAGTGTCTCTTCAAACTGGGAAAGGCTATGCTGCACAGCCTGCCTCCAAGCGGGCCGCTCAGAGGCCAGGGTTTCCCACTTGTTGAGGTCCATCCCTAAGGCCTTCAGATCCCTCATAATGGCCCACCCTGAAAAAGATAGTTGCCTACAGGCCTGAAGGACAGGCATGCACTCACACACTGCCACTTGCTGTTTTTGCTGCTCTCAAATAAACGGAGTTTCTTCCCTTCCTTCCTCTTTCTTTTCTAAATCAAGCAGCACAGGATGCTTACTCAACCAAAAATCAGTCCCCAGAAATAACGGTGGCTTCCCCAACCCGTGACGCTGCACAGCAGTGGCGTAGCTATAGGAGGGTGCGAAGCACTAAGTTTTGCAGGCGCTTGAATGTGCTCTGCAAGCAGTCCTTTCGCTTCAGAGCCATTCCAGGTGTTCACCTCTGTGTTGCTCCCACCACCCGGAATGGCTCCAAAGGGGAGCAGGAGGGGCTGCTTGCACAGCACATTCAGGCGCCTGCAAAACTCAGTGCTTTGCACCCCCTCTAGCTATGCCACTGCTACACAGCCTAGAAATGGCCCTCTGTATGGTACTCTCCACTGTGTGCTTACTGGCTCTGGGCCCGCCACCAAGCCTAAGGCAGCCTTTGATACATGATAAGAACGTAAGAAGAGACCCACTGGATCAGGCCAAAGGCCCATCTAGTTCACCTTCCTGTATCCCATAGTGGCCCACCAGATGCTTCAGGGAGCACACAAGACAACAAGAGACCTGTATCCTGGTGCCCACCCATCTGGCATTCTGAGGTAACCTACATCTAAAATCAGGTGGTTGCACATACCCATCATGCCTTTAACCCTTGATAGACTTTTCCTCCAGAAATTTGTCCAGTCCCCTTTTAAAGGCATCCAGGTCAAATATCATCACCACATCCTGTGGCAAGGAGTTCCATAGACTAATTACATGCTGGGTAAAGAAATATTTTCTTTTGTTTCTCCTAACTCTCCCAACACTAAATTTTTGTGGATGTCCTCTGGTTCTGGTGTTGTGTGAGAGGGAAAAGAACACCCCCTATCCACAGTATCCATCCTCTGCAAGATATTATATGTCTCAATCATGTCCCCCCTCAGGTACCTTTTTCTGACTGATTTGCTTGAGCTCCTGAGTGCCCAATCCTATGCATGTTTACTCAAAAGTAAACCCCACAATAGTCAATGGGGCTTACTCCCAGGTAAGTGAGGACAGAATTGCAGCCAGAATCTATTTGCAAAGTCAGGTCACCCCCATGGGTCTGAGACAGTCACTGAGCATCTGCAGGATAGGGTTCATGGGATTCACCAGGACTTAGATCCCAACTTTTATTAAGTAGCACCGAAGGTGTGCTGAGGGAACCAATGTGGGTCAAATCTCTGCAGACTTTGTTTACCTCTCCAAGGCAGCAGTACCTAGCAAGGATTACAGCAGAGGGGGCATTGTGGCCAGAAGATGTGTCTTTCTGGCTAAGGCATCATTTCAAACGTTGGAATATGAGAAGGATCCACCTACCTTGCCAAAATGGGCTGGATTTTTCTTTCAAGCCACAACTGCAAAGTTGATGAAACAATGTTGTTGCAAGGGCGGATCAGCACACTCCGTTCCACAGGTTCTGTTACCGGCTATTCACTGAGGAACAGAAACTGCCTGCCACTGTTGAGTAAGGAAGTTGGGTTGGCCAGGGCTTTGTGTGGCAGAGGGGACAGGCAGTGGAGTTGCTTCTTTACAGAGGCTTCTAGAGGCACAGGCCTAGCTGATGATGTCTTCTCTAGTCCTAGCCACTGAAGGGCTAGGTTCCAACCAGGGCAGGCCTATCCATGAGGCCAACTGCAATGGTCACCTCAGGCAGCAGATCGTTGGGCGGTGCCCATCTCTGTCCACTCATTTGCCTCCAGAACAGATTATCCTCAACAGTCTGTTTTCAAAAAGTGTAAGGAAGACCATTCATTCCTTAGTCTTCCTGACCTATTTTCTGCAGCCGATCCAAAATATCCAGTCCAAAATATGAGGAATGAAGCTTAACCTGTATAATATTAATCCTTACTAGCCCAGGTGATCAGCTTCTGTCATGAAAGAACTTGCAAAAGAAATGGGAACATTTAACCCTTTCTCCATCAGCTTATCCACTCCCCACACAAACACACCCCATAGCTGCATTTTTCAGATACAAGTGCACACTTGCTGTCACCCACCTCAAACCCTGTGGGGGAAAAAAGCAGTTTTTTTGGGGGGGTATGCTATTTATGTGTACACTAAGGTGAGTAACACATTAGCAAGTCAACTGTGAGCATGGCAAATGTGTTGGCAACCATGTGTATAACACCGGTATAGAGGGCTGGCCCATCCATGAAGTGGATGATGCAGCTCGCATGGAGTAGTGGGTGGCAGGGGCATACCATTAGCCTCAAGTCTGCTGCCACCTTCCTCCAACCGACTGCAGACAGGGGTGCATGAACCCACTTTCCTGTCGATTCACCTTGCCCCTTCTTCACGTGATCCCTATAAACTTAAAGGGACTGTGCAAGGAAGGAGTAAAGTAAATGGGAAGGGCAGCAGATCCCATGACAGTGGTGGTCCTGATGGTTTTCCTGCCAGGGGCCACATACCCATTCGCCACCCCCTCACCCAGAGCTAATTGTGGTGACATCCCCTTTTGAAAAAAGGGGGAGGGAGGAGACAGCCCATACTCCAAAGGAGCTGTTCACACCACTGTTAGTGGCACAGTAGGCTCCATCAGAGCTTTTTCACGCTGCTACAAGGTGCCCAGGAGGCAAGCACTGTGAAAAAGCTCTGATGGAGCCTTCCACGCTGCTGCAAGCAGTTCTAGGCATGCTTCCTTGCTTATCTGAGTGCTGCCCTCCTCCTTTAAAGAAAGGGGAGGAGAAGACAGCAACCCTCAGATCAGTGCAGAACCGCACCCACCCACAAACCGGTGGTGGGGGGAGTGGGTTGCGGGGCTGCCCCTGGACACCTAAATTCCTGCCAGCTGTGGCATTTGCACACCTTGCCCCCTGGGTACACCACTGTTCCATGCCCATGTCTGAAAAAAACTGCATGGGCCGCATCAGTCTGCTTCCCTATATGCTCACCTCATTCCTTCCTTGCTATCCCTTTAAATAAAACAGGAGCTGCAGGGCACTCAGGATTCCCCCAGCATGACCCATATTTCCTGCTTTGTTGAAAAGGATTGTGTGGTAAGGAGTGTGGTAAGTGGCTGCTTTTTTATTTGTGGATTTCGGGAGGCACATGTGGTGGCCGGGGCACATCAGGGGAGGCATCTTGTGGTGGCTGGTTCAGTTGGGCAGTCCCTGTGGGTACATTTGTCTGGGAGCAATAATTTAGCTCAGCAGTACAGTGCCTGGTTGGTGCATATACATCCCCTGGTTCAGTAGGTTTATATGCAGGTAGGGCATGGACCCCCCCTTTGAAGTGCTGCCAGTCTGTGCAAACAGTCGTGAGCTTGATGGTGATGCGTTTCCACTTGCATCAGGCCGTTTCAGCTGCTCTGTTGAGTCGTTGCACTGTGGCAAATGCAGTTTTGTCTCTGGGAAGTTGCCTTAAGGGACAGTGTATGGGACATGAAACCTGTACTTGCCACTACATGTCAGGCAGCCACAACCAATCCCCAGGTGAGTTGGGGGGGGGGTTCGTTCTCACACCTTACAGCTTCAGAAGAATACCTAAAAAAAATTTACAGGTGCACTTGAAAAACACCACACCACGGATAAAGCAGTTCTGGGATCAAGCAAAGAAGAAATAACGGAACGTGGAAGGCATGCCACAGCAACCGTCTTTGCCCTCGTCATTGTTTCCCTCCAGGGGAAGCGTTATATTGGCTCAGAGTTAAAAGACACATGCAAGGCTTCCCACAGCACTTAAAGAATCACGACAGAGAGGAACAGGCAGCCTCAGAGCGTGCATCTAGCAATCAAGTTAATACAAAGTCAGGGACCTGGTGCTAAGAGACCTCATTCAGAGCCATTCCACATCTTCCGCTGGTGTTCTTTTTTCTCATCATAATGGGACCGTGCGCACGAAGCAGTCATCTTGCAACTGTTTTTTCCCCCCTGATCTAGTGTGAAGTAGTTTTGTCATGGAGTGTTATTGTCATGTTGGTCCCTAAGAAATAACAGAGAGAAAGCTGAGAAGAAAAAAACAGACCGGGTTTTTTTCCCCCCATCAAACCACTCTTATTGGCTGAAGCAAGTGGAATCTTCCCAAAGAAGGTGGTGATTTGAAAAAGAAAAGAAACCCAAGTGTATAGGAAAGAAGAAAATTGCTGTGTTATGCCTATTATGTGAACATTCTCACAAGATGTGAGGTTTTGCGTTGCTCACACAGAACTGGTATTACTCTATTTGTTCTACAGACTTGAGCATCATACAACAGGTTACAGGTCCAGACTGATTATCTGCGGATTTGGGATCAGCACTTTTATCTAACTGCAGGTTTTGAACCCATGGATTTGGCTGGACCTGTTCCCTTCGAATGCAACTGAAGCTGTGCTCTGGTCACATCTGTAGAGCCTTCTGAGGGTCGAAAATAGTCACTTCTGTTTTCAGCTGGAAACCGGGAGTGATGATTTTCACCCCGCAGAAGGCCTTCTGAGGATCAGGGATGCTGCGGGTGGCTTCACTGTGTGACCTAATGTGGGTCTCAGAAGTATTATTACTACCACTCACATACATGGTAAAAAAAATTAAGAGGGGCCCACATTTCAATTTGGACTACCAAGGAATCCCAGGTCTGAAAAGATAGAGGACTACTACTACTCAATCAAACAGAACAAATAAAGTAGTGGGAAAAAGCTTTTCATGTGAAAAACCAGACATGAAAGGTCAAAAGAGGGTGAATACTATACTTATGTGCATGGTGCACGGCCTGCATGGGTGGACTGCATCCCTGGCTGTCTTGGGATCCACCACCACCACTCTGATGAACCACTACTGCCACTCACTCACTCACTCACTCACTCACTCACTCACTCACTCACTCACTCACGGCAATGAGAAGTGGCTGCTATTGCTCACTCACCTGCCTCTCTCCCTGAATGGCAGTGAGGACTGGGCTCACTGGGCAAATGACTAGCAATACTTGTAGTTGTCAGGCATTAATACCCCGCCCTTCCCCCCCCCCCCGCTATAATAGGAGGGCCAGGGCAGCTTACACAATGTCCATTAGAATTACTGTTAGGAAGTACACCTCTAGAATTCCAATTCTGTCTCACCCACCCAGTGTTAAATGGGGATGCTCAAACCCAGTGGACTGCTAGACAGGGCTCCTGGCAAGGGTGACTGTATGACAACAGAGAATTGCAAACTCGCCTCTCCACCAGCTGTGGCTGCTGCAGCACCCGAAAATCTGGCACACAAAGCTGGGGGGAGGCTAGCCCCTCCTAATTCATTTAACCAGGTCTCTATAATACATGCCAGGTCAGCATCGTCTTCCAGGACTAACAGCCCAATCCTACCTGAATCCCTGGATCAACTCAGACCTGCAGCAGTGATATCACAGACTGGTCCTAGTCCACATTGACATGTGCAGGTGGATCAGGCCAAGGGAGGGCATTTGGATTCGGCAGGTGCCACCACTGCTAAATCTGCCCCCTTCCCGAATCTGATCCGCCCATCCCTTGCCCCATGGAAAAGGAGGAGATTTTGTAGAAGACCATCCTTGTGATAGGTTCTGGATGTGCAGCGTGTCCCCATCCTTCTTCCATGTAGCCTTCCAACACACAGGCTGTTTTTGGTGTGCTTGGCAAATGAAGAGCTCAGAGGACTTCTTTTTCCAGTCCTCCCCCCATTATAGTTATTTAAGGAGCTTTCTCTGAAAAGAAACTTGAAATGAAGGGCAGCAGGAGCTCACAGTGGTAGGAAGTTGGTTCCGCGTAGACAAAAGTGGCCGTGTGGGAGAGGGAGAATGCAGGAGGATTCCAGGCGAGCATTAAGCCAGCCACGTGAGTGGAGTCAGTTCATGGCATGGTGAGAGATGAGAAAAGTAGGGGGGGGGGAGCTGAGCTGGGGGAGGGCATTGGAAACAAAGACAAGGAGATCACATTGAGTGCACCAGGGGCTTGGGAAAGAAGGGCACATGGTCAGAACGACAAGCGTACAAGATGGCTTTGGCAGCAATTAGGATGGGCTCAGAAGGGGGCAAAGCAAGAATTAAGAAAAGGCCAGAGGGAAGGTGATACTGGCAGGACAAGGCAGTCACAAACAAGGGGTTTCAGTGCAGATGGGGGTGGGGTTGTCTGTCTTGCAGTGGTAAATCCAAGACGATGAATACCAAGAAGTTTCAAGGCAAAGGCTAAGACTGCATGGGATGTGGGGGAAGGGTGTTCTGCCATCTACACGGAGGAAAACAGGGATTTTGAATTAAGCCCACATTACTACGTTTCCCAGGTCTGAGATGTCTTCCAGATCACATATATGCAGGCAGGAGAAGAAAATGCGTGTGATGTCAGCTCTCCTCCTTCCTTCATATCCTTTCTCAAAGCCCACCAGTTTGACACAGCCCCTCGTCACCATACCTACGGCAACTAATGGCTGAATCCTATGCAGTGCGAGGTTCGCCATTGCAGCAGCCACTTCGCAGGTCTGTGGAATGCTGCTGCTCCTGCAAAGGTTGTAAGGTCTTGCGCCTCCAGTAGCATAGGCCACTGGCGTAGTTTTGCTAGTAGCAGGGATAAATTGGGATGGGATGGGGCAGATTGGGGGGGATGGGACAACCAGGGTAAGACAGGGCAGATCTCAGCAGCACTGGTGGCCACCATATCCAGAACCCCTGCCTCAGGCCTGACACACTCCCTGCAGCATTACAGACCTATGCTAGCAAAAAAGCTGTCTTAGACATAAGTAGACCCATAGGGGACCAGGCAGCTGCCAGAGAAGAAAGTATTCTTTGTTAACCTATCCCAGCAGGCCTGATTAACTTGCTGGCACACCTGATACAGTGGCTGTAGCACTGGTAGCCCTGCATCCGGTGCATCCGGGGATAGGATTGTGCTGTCGGCCTAATAAATGCATGTTTACCCCACTTACCCCACCTCTACTTCCCTCCCCTTCTTCCATTTTCTCCCCTGCACTCAAATAAAGATGGTAAGGCTCTCAGAACAGAGATCTGCCTCTTCTTCTTCTTTGTAAAGCTCCGTGTATGTAGATAATGCAATAATAATATAATTATATACAGCACCCATTGCAACTCCTGTTGGGTAGTTTTGAAGACAAAATATACACTGCCCCTTAAATCCTTGGAGAAAAATCAGGATACAACTCGGACTGTCATCCAATTAATGACAGTCTAGTCATCATATAAATTGGATTTATTAGTTAACTGATCATTAAATCTGCACCATATGTGTAAGAGAAAAGAAAATAATTCTAAACAAGACATTCTGTTCTTTAGATCAGTGGTTCTCACACATTTAGCACCGGGACTCACTTTTTAAAATGAGAATCTGTCTGGACCCACTGGAAGTGATGTCATGACCAGAAGTGACATCATCAAGTAGGAAAGTTTTTAACAATCCTAGACTGCAATCTTACCCACACTTACCCAGGAGTAAGTCCCGTTTACTATCATTGTTAAAAGAATATACATTAGAAGTCTTGTTAAAAGTCCAGGTCTGTAACATTTCCCCAAATGCAGTCCCATACCACGGTACCATCAAATCTAATATATTAAAAATAAATTATTGAAAAGAATAGGGACCCACCTGAAATTGGCTTGCAACCCACCTAGTGGGTCCTGACCCACAGTTTGAGAAACACTGCTTTAGATCAGGGGTCTCCAAACTTTTTGACCAGAGGGCCGCATGAAATATCCAGCACAGCCCTGAGGGCCAGAAAAAAATTTAAATATAAAATTAAATAAATTAGAGATGGAACTTAGATGAATGAATAAATGAATGAGTGGGCTCATACACTCAGCCTTTCCAGCCCTCAGAACACCTTCCAGATGCAATCAGAGCACAGCTCTGGTCATGTTCAGTCGAGTGGGCCAGAGGCTTTTCAGGGGACAAGAACCTGGCCAGACAGAAGCTTGCTGTGGGCCGCATTTGGCCCCTGGGCTGGGGTTTGGAGACCCCTGCTTTAGATGATACACCCTATCTCACAAAAGATAGAATGCCTCTTTTAAGATAGCATTTAACACTTGTAGACATCATGTGCTGAAGAACTATTACCCTTATTTAAATCTGCTCTTTGATTACTGGGCTTAATCTTTTTAATTGATCAAAGTGTTTTTAATTTACTGATTAACTGATTAAAGGTTGCAATGCTAATAAACAATACATGTATTCCAGCATCTTTGGTGGTTCTAAATGGGCCTCCTCTATCCTCTTTTTTATGACATTTTGTTCATGGTGATTCAAGATCTCCATCATGATAGTCAAAATGGTAATGTTGCAGCATTGTGATGTAACCAGGGAAATCTAAAGAGGTGGCAACCCTGTAGGATGAAACAGGACAGGGTGTCCTTAGTACATGCTTCTGCCTTAATAACGACCTTCTACTTCACAGCTGGAAACAAATATTGCCTAATAAGATGGAACCTGTAGTAATTTGGCTTCTGTCCACCTAAATGGCAAAAACCTCATTGGCTTGGCGTGAGAGAGCAGGAGCAAATTCTATGATATGATTTTGCTTGCATTTTAATTTAATTCAGCACACTAACAACCAAATATTAATAGTTTGGTCATTAATTCCAGACATGAAAAGATAATCAGAGCCCAGGAAAATATGGAAATGAAAAGACAAATACACAGCAGGACAGCTGGCCGCGTTACATTAAACGTCACTTGAACCAGAAATTCTGTTTATTTGATTTGTTGTTCTTTCTGTGTGCGGCATCTCATTACACACCCACCACACTCCCAGGAAAGGGATAGATTGTGATAACTTATGACTCACCTCTTGCAAGGGTAGCTTGACATGAATTATCACAACAAAGAAAATTATGGGTGCAGGAGAGATTATTAATGATTTCTCAGCTAGATTATCTTTTAATTTCCTGCATCTAGAAAGGAGCCAATGAAGTCATAATTTGTTCTTTTTAAACACTATGGTCTACGGTTGCCTGATAGCCTTTTTATTTCTTTTTAGTTTGAGGTCTGCAGGGCACATGCATGTGCTCATTTGTACATGGTGTTGGATGCCTGCCAGAAGACCATGGCACATGGCTCATACCCAGGACTGATGGCTGTTTAGCTGGTGCAAGTTCAAGAACTTGGACTGAGATGGATGTTCAGAGGCAAAGGTGAAATTGTCATGTTGACTTCATGCTGCCTCTTTTCCAGTCAACTGTTATCTTTAGCTTAGCACAGTGGTTCCCAAACTTTTTAGCACCGCTTCCACTTTTTCAAACAACACTATCAGGATCCACCTAAATTTACAAGACTGTAAAAAAGAAAATCTAGAAATAAATATTTTTATTTATTTATTTACAAGTAATAATAAGAAAAAAAGACACTCAAACATTCATCTCCCTGTACATATGCTTTCATACTGCTGAACTATTGGCAGGGCAATTAGTTGCTATCTTACAAACTGGAGAAGCTGAGCTCTTTGCAGGGCAATTAGCAGCTATCTGATTTTTAAATAGCCTCAGAGCTTGAGGCAATTAGTTGCCTGATCTTTCCATCACACTGTTTGCATTGGAAGTTCTGTGGGACCTACTAGAAATTGGGTTGCAATCCACCAGTGAGTCCTGACACAGTGAGTCCAGTGAGTTCAGGACCTTAGCAAAAAAAAACAATTATGAGCTTTATCAGGGGTCTCCAAACTTTTTGGCCCCAGGGCCACATCGTATATCTTAACATGGTTTTGAGGGCTGGATGTGGCCTGCAGGACTGGGTTATAGGTCAGAAGTGTGGTAGGGTGGAGTGGGGGAGAAGGACCTCTTCATCATAAATCCTCACATCCTGAAATCTGGCCCTGGGAATTAAAGACAAGAGCGGTGCACAACGAGGTAGGCTTAGATAGGCTTCAAATGAACTTGTGTTAAGAATGTAGACAGAGCGTCTCAGTTTAACTACAGCATTAACTACAGCACACCCCACTGTTAGCAAGTTTGTAGCTCTGAACATTTTTTTTCATCTTTGACCTGTTTATTTGCAAGCGTGCCCATCATCTGCAAAACAGTGCGGAGGGAAGGAATGCTCATGCAGCGGTGCCAACATAATCATTCTGATTTCATTAACCTCCAGGGAACCTGTTTGTCAAGCAATGGGTTAGTTCTCTTAATAATGCTTTTTACTGGCTGGTGTCTGACCACAGCCTGCATATTATTGCAAGGGGCACATGAGAAGACGCACGATTTGCTTTGCTGCTGGAACTGCCTTTGGCATTTTTAACCCCTTGCCAGGCACGACTGTAACAATTGCCTTGGGAATAACTAGTCATTGTGATCGCTGGCAACGGCGGCCTCAGCAACCATTTCTCTGTGTTTTAAAGCAGCAGAGAATATGTGAGGGCTGCTTCAGCTAACCTGATGAGATGCAAGACTGATGCTATGGCTCATAGGATCAAATACCAGCCATGGCTAGTTTTTTGTTTTCTTGCTAGCACTGCAATCTGACTCCAGCACCACTGCACTGGTTAGGGACAAGGAGAGGGTAAGGACTGGTCTGGAGTCTTCCCAGGATTGGTCTGGAGTCCCTAGGCATCAACAATCTCCAGGTGACTACTGAAAGACTGAGCCTCCTTGGTTTATGGGCCAATCCTATCCTTAGCTGGCCTGTGGGGCACAGTGATGCTGATGCAGGCTCTGCTGCATCCTGCAGGCCAGCCAGGGACTATGGGGTAATGCAGGGGTAGGTAAACAGTTTACTTTTCTCAGGCTATTACCTCATAGGGCTGTTGTGAAGACACAAGAAGTAGGGGGAAATGGAGTGGGTGGAGGCAAAGATGGGGGCAGGTGGATCAGGTTCTGGGAGAAAGGTGGGATTGGCTGTTGGTCCCCAGTCTCATACCTTATTTATTTATTTTCTTATTGGGGGTGTGGCATGACCTCTGCTTAGGGTCTCAAAGTTTGAGAACTACTGCCCTAACCGATCCATTAAGGTCTCCAAAACATTAATGAATAGGGACACCAGAGGAACTGGCCTGGGAGGGGGGGGGTAGGACATTTGGATCCCTGCCCCATCCCTGCCCCATCCCTGCCCCACCAGATCCTATCCTCCGTGTTGACTGCAAAGCTCAACATGGAGGTTCTCCAGTCTGCGATGGCAAATAGCCAGCCCAGACTTGAGAAGCCCCATTTGCAGGGCCTGCACCCTTACTTGGGGGAAGGGGATGAAGTTCTCTTCCCCTGAGGAGACTTCCAGCAGCCTCTGTGGGACCACAGGATACAGTGGTCACCATTTTGGCACTGCTGAACCTGGTGGCCCTGCCGGGGATAGGTTTGGGCTGTAACAGTTTTTCATCGCATCTCCGGCTTCCTTTCACTTCATTCAGCGTTTCCTCATGCTACATCCTTCTGCTTCATACCTCTAATTCTGCCACATCCTCCCCATCTCACTCACGGGCAAGCCAGACTCATCCCTTTCCTTTCCCAGCATCCTTTGAAATCCATGTGTGCCAACACAAGCACCATTTTATAACTGAACAGTATATTGATTATATATAGACTTACACAATTTCACTATATTGTAATTGATTGCCTTTTTGTGTTTTATTTTTACACGCCCCCTATTGTAAATTTATCTTCTCCAATAAATAATATTGTATCTGCACCTATATCTGTCATCTTTTATGAATGCCAGTTTTCATTTTGGTTCTCAGTGGTCAAAATTCCTTAAACACTCATGTTTTGGTTCATGTGTAAGCACATTTATGTGTGTGTCTGAGCAAGTGTGGTAGCGAGAGGCATCAAGAGACTCAGGGTCTTTGTCTGGGTGGTCATTTTTACCAAGGGAAACATACTAAAGTCACAAAACGTGTGGCAGATAAGGGGAATATTTTTGGGGAAGTGACCTCAAGGACAACTTTGGGGAAGCGTGTTTGGCACATTGCATTGCAGGCTTCAGATGTGCTGTGTCTGGCTGTGAGAGGAACAGCCAAGAGCTTGGGTGGTTCAGAAATGATGAATACCAGAGCTGGCAAAATCCCAGACAAGCACTCACTCATATAATGATCATCTGCACATATACAGATTTCCTTAGGTGCTTCATGGGGCATTATCTCACCAATTCTTATGCCATGTCTGCAATTTGGTCAGTATGATTAACCCTGTATTTCAGGTGGGTGGATTGGGGCCCAGAAAAAGTTGCTTACATCCTACCAGTAAGTTCCTGGTTGCTTAGAGCAGGGGTGCTCACACTTTTTTGGCTCGAGAGCTACTTTGAAACCCAGCAAGGCCCAGAGATCTACCAGAGTTTTTTTTTACAATGTTCGCGCCATCATAACATATAACATTTATGTGTACAATGTATGTTGGTGTACCTTGAGCCCCACTGAGTATAACAGGACTTACTCCTGAGTAGACATGCCTAGGATTAGGCTGTGAGGCTGCAATCCTAGCCACACTTACCTGGGAGTAAGCCCCATTGAGTACAATGGGCCTTACTCCCGGCGTCTCCTCCCAGAGGCACCTGAAGGGGGGGTCGGCACTCCGCGATCTACTCATTTTGCCTCGCGATCTACCGGTAGATCGCGATCCACCTATTGAGCACCCCTGGCTTAGAGGTTTGAAACAAGGAACTTCACAATATATGCTCCAAAAGGCTGTAGCTATAAAGGGAGGGTCAGTGAACTGGTCCTTCTCTCGCCAGATACTGTAAGGTAGGAGGGGGCAAACCATGACTCCCCAAAGTACACATCATGCTAAGCCTGTTGTTAGAACAGAAGGGTCTGTTTTTCCCTAAGGAAACAGCAGCTGGAAACTAGCTTCCTCAGGACCATGATTTGGGAGGGGGGCACTTTAT
The DNA here is from genome assembly GCF_035046505.1 of Tiliqua scincoides. Taxonomy (NCBI): domain Eukaryota; kingdom Metazoa; phylum Chordata; class Lepidosauria; order Squamata; family Scincidae; genus Tiliqua; species Tiliqua scincoides. Next base: position 217,392,452 of record NC_089823.1, on the reverse strand, counting down.
TCCTTTGCCCCTACAGATTCAGATCCAGAAGCTTCCTGAGGCAGCTATTTGTCTCAAGAAGGAAGCTTTCATCTTTGTCAATGGATGCTTCCCTTCCAGGTTAAATAGAAACTGGGAGGGTAAGGAAAAGAGGTGGGGAAGGAATCCTGATTGGGACCATGGAAGGGACAAAGCTCTCTCTCCTATGTTGCAGTCCCAATCCATGGGACTACATATTGCATGTGTGGTCTAAACGCCCTGATACAGAGAGCCTTACCAGTGCTTGAACCAGCTATTTTCAGTCAGTGTGCCATGGCATATTAGTGTGAAGTATCCAAAGGTGTGCCATGGGAGTTTGGGGGAGGGTCATTTACTAGTAGGGACATTGGGGGATGTAAGCCCCCTACTGGCAGTGTGGTGTGTCTTGTCAATTGTCAAAAAACATATAGTGTGCCTTGAGATGAAAAAGGTTGAAAGATGCTGGCTTGAACAATGGGGGAACAGTTTCCCCTCCCCACGCTTAACATCTGCAAGTGCTATCCCTGGTTCTCCTCAACCTTAGCCAAATGCTTAAAATAGTCTCTGGGAATCAGCACAAAAGTGAAGGGATCCAGGCCTAGTAGCATAGCTAGAAACAAACAAACAAACAAACAAACAAACAAACAAACAAACAAACAAACAAACAAACTAGGGCAAAAAGGAAAGTACTGCAGGCTCTGCAATGCACCATGTAAGCGGCCCCTCCCCCTCACTGCCAGAGCCCTTCCGGGCAGTGATGGCAATGCGCAGGTGCTTGCAGAACCAAATAGCATCTCTTGAATGTTACCATTCAGGACGGCTCCAACGGCAAGTGGGAGGGACCGAAGACCTGCAATTTCAGCACTAGAAATGCCCACATTGATTTCAGATGCTTCTCGGAGCTGCATGAAAAGGGAGTCGGTTTAGGAGGCTTCATTTCAAAGCATGGAGACCGTGACCCAGTGACAGTTAACAGGGGCATCTGGCAACAGCAATAAAAGCTGGCTGCCTTCTGGCCTATATACATTAATTAGGCAACAGCAGAGCCTCAGTAGGAATAATGAATAAATGGAGCAGTCAGGAGAGCAAGACTTCAGAAACGTTTTTCCTGTACATGATGTAACCTCAGTTTATTTAGATGTTCTCTCCTGGGTGCTTCCATGTAATGAATGTTGCATTGCAGGCCCTTTTAAGCATACAGTTCTTTGTCTCATGTCCCCTTTCAAACACCTCTCCACAACCCTACTGTATACAAGATTTACATCTCCCAAAGGGTCTAATATAACAATGCCTCAATGTAGGTTTCAAATGTTGCAACAAATTGCTATATAAATCCCTGGCTTTTGCCAACTTGCATTTCATCGGAAAACAATGTCTTCCTTGGCTTCTCCCCTGGCCAAGAAGTCACAGCTGCAAGTCAATGTGCTGAGCCAATTTCATGCTTAGTCTAATTCCATTGTTTTCAGCCCATTTTGGCAGAACACCCACGGGGGCAGTTCTGACCCATTGTCTCTTTCATGTTTACGACACATTACGTGGCATGTGAATTGACCAAGGCAGTTGGCCTGATGTGTCATGACTATACAAGGAAATTGGAGCTGATGAAATTTATGAAGTGCAGAGCCTGTCTAAAGATGAGCTCCTGGCTCTGGCTTCGAGCACAATAGCACATTGAGAATCTAATCGCTGACTGTAAGCTATTAAACTGGCTGCCAGAGTGACACCATGCAACAACCTCCCTAGCAATGTTTGCCTCAGATCATAGCGCAAGACCAGCAAAGACTTCTTCCCAGCATACTCTCTGTCACTTATTTATGGGCAAATAAAAAGCTATTTTTTCCAGCTTTTCTGTTTTTGTTTACCAAAGTGGTTAACAGAGGTTAACCAAAGTGGCCCGCAGTGGTTAACAAAATAGAAAATAACCCTATAGAAAGGCAAAGTCATAATAGCAGAGCAACAGTCAAGACCCAGGGAAATAAAATCAGCTAGGACGGAAGCCTACTTTCAGGAACACTTTCAGTCTGTGCCTAAACACCGTAAGAGCAAGGATGTGTGGTCATTGGAGACTCTGCCTCACCTGAGCTCCCAGACATGACTGGAGATGTTTTCTAGTAGTATCCAGGAGCCTCTCAAAGGCCCACAGCCTCCGCCAAAAACTGGAAGTGCTCTTTAAAACACCTCTGGAGGGGCTTTCTGAAGTCCACGGAGTCTGTGTGCAGCCTCTGCAGGTCTCAGAAAGGTTGTGGACATGACCGGAGCAAAGTTCCGGTCGTGTCTGTAGGTCTAGTGACCTGGTAGTGTTACATCACTTCTGGGTCACGTAACAGTCTGTGCCTTGCCAGCCCAGAACATCACAGCACGTCACACACACCAGAACCAGGGGACATCCACTAAAACTGAGCGTTCAGAAAGTTAGGACAGAAAAGAAAATTTTTCTTAACCTAACATGTAATTAGTCTGTGGAACTCCTTCCTACAGGATGCGGTGATGGTATCCGGCCTAGATGTCTTTAAAAGGGGATTGGACAAATTTCTGGAGGAAAAGTCCATCACAGGTTACAAGTAGTGATGAATACGTGCAACCTTCTGATTTTAGAAGTAGGTTACCTCAGAATGCCAGATACAAAGGAGAGCACCCAGATGCAGTTGTCTTGTGTGCTCCAAGACATCTGGTCTGCCACTGTGAGATACAAGAAGCTGGACTAGATGGGCTTTTGACCCGAACAAGCAAGGCTCTTCTTATGTTCTTATGTCACTGTACTAGAGAGGGAGTAGAGTAGCCACCCTTCCCATATGTCTTAGGGGTCCTTATTGGGAGAAACGGAGGGTATACATTCAGTAAGTAAGTTAGGGTGCAATCCTAGCACTGCAATTTCCAGCACTGACATAAGGGCAATACAGCTCTGAGGTAAGGGAACAAACATTTCCTTACTTTGAGGAGGCTTCCATGAGTGACACCCAACTGCAGGAATGCAGCACACGTCCCATTGGCACCGCTACGCCAGTGCTGGAAAGCACTGACATAAGGGGTTAGGATTGGTTGGCAACCTTCAGTCTCAAAAGACTATGGTATAATCCTACCATAGTCTTTCGAGACTGAAGGTTGCCAACCAATCCTAACCCTTTAGGATTGCGACCTAAGTAAGTAAGGCCCAAATCCTAACCCACTTTCCAGCACTGGCATAGCAGTGCCAATGGGACTTGTGTTGCATCCTGCAGTTGGGGGGCACTCACACAGTCCTCAAAGTAAGGGAATGTTTGTTCCCTTACCTCAGTGCTGGAAAGTGGGTTAGGATTGTGCCCTAAGTAAGTAAGTAAGTAAGGGTGCAATCCAAACCCGCGCTGGAGCAGGCAAGCCAGGAGGCTTGTGCTGCATCCAACATAGGTTACAGTAACATGGGTTACTGGCCAGCAGCAACTGAGCCAGAGGCAAGGGGAAACTCTTCCCCTAACCCCTGGGTAAGGGCTGCTGGCCCCAATGGGTCTCCTCGGACCTGTGCCACCTCTGGAGGTCTGGAGGTGGCACCTCTGGAGGTTGCGCAAGTCTGAGGAGAGTGGAGCAGCTTGAAGCTGCTCCGTTCTCTCCCAGGACAGGGGTTGGGATCCAGCATAACCGCTGGGTCCCAGCCCCGCCCCAAGCTCCCTGCACGCCTGCCCCCGGGGCCCCCATTGCCCACCCTCCCCCCACCCAGAAATGCCCCCAGCCTCCTCCCCACCCCCCACCTACCTTTGCTGCTTGTGTTGGTACGGGTGTGCTGGCACAACTGGTGGGGAGGAAGCCACCACAGAGGCTTCTGCCAGCCTCCGTGCATCGGTGCATCTAGATGCGCCGACACAGCTTCCTCCCATGGAGGCGCAAACGTGCTTTACGGCATGTTTGCGACCCTCCCGGGGCTCCTATGCCGGCATAAGTGCCAGTTAGGATTGTGTCCATAGTAAGCAAAGAAATAAAGAAATATTTTGTTTCCCCCAGGGCAAATAGCAGTTGGGGGTGCATTTTCCTCACAAAAATGGCACATGGAAAAGTTAACCAATTGTGGACCTGACCTTGGTCAACTTCCCACTTCTCCTATGTCTGTCATTAAAAAAATGAAAAGATGGAACACGACGATGCATTTCTCATCACACCTAATTTGATCTTAAGTATGTATGCCCTCTGGAGTCACATAAAAAAAAGAGTTGAGGTTGATCATTCCAACACATCTTGGCAAGCTCTCTCTCTCTCTCACCCTCACCCTCACACACACACACACACGCACACACACACACACAGAGTAAACACCCACAGTCTCACACACAAACCATGGCCTCCTGTGTCTCTCTAACGATTTAAGAGGTAGGAAAACAATGAAGAATCCAACCAGACAGGAGATGCTCTCATCAAACCCCAAATCCAGAATGGGGTCCCACTGTACCATATTCTTCCCTGACTCCCCACCCCGCTCTCATCAGGGTTATAGAGATGAGGAGAACAGGGCCCTTCATTCAATGCTCAGAGAGGCAATCCCCTTTTGGCAGGGGATTTACTGCTTCAGGGTAATAACCCCCAGACTTGGAACGCCCAAGTAAGAAGGAAGATCTCATTCTTGAGATCCAGGTGTCTCATGCTGCTGCTGGTCTGCTCAGTCTCCCCTACAAAAGATGACCACAAGCAGGGAAGAGAGGATCTTGATGTGGTCTGACATCTGCTATTGTGCTATGTGCCACTGGTGTCAGCCTGATTCATTCAGGCTAGAATCCAAGGGCTAAGAGTCAAGGGCCAAGAACCCTTTGGCTGTTGCCCTTCGGCTTGTGCCAGAGATTCACACCTCCAGCAAGCCTACAGTTGTGGAGAAAGGCTCTCAGTTTCCTGTTCCAACTCCCAGGCCCAAACACAGTGATACAAAGACCAAATTTTTCTTTGAAGAAAGTGTGTGATAACCTGCAATTTAATTAAGAAAAGATGCTAATTGTAAAAAAAAACAACTGTATCACTCATTGCCTTTGATGATTTCATTTTTCGTTCAAAAATAGCCCCAAATATAGCCAAAATAGCCCCTCATAAAAGAATAAACCAATAGACAAAAGAATGTGTTCTTAAGGTTCAGCTCTCACTGATTAAAACAGACATCACTGATTAAATCTGACCCACATACAGATTAATCAACCAAAGCTGTAGTTGATTAGCCTTCTAATGAAATCCGATTAAAGTTTCTTTCAGTATAAAACACCTGATGTCAGGCCTGGATGCTGGCCCTGTTCCCTAACATACTGTGTGCCTGTCTAGTAGTGAGGTAGGCTTTGGGAGGCCTTCTCTGTGGGTTGTGGCTGGATTGTGAAATTCCCTCCCAAATGAGATCAAATGGAATTAGAGGGCAGGTCCTCTCCTGGACTGAGACCTGTTTGAAGACCAGGAAACAGAGAGTGGGTGACAATGGTCAATTTTCACAATGGAGAGAGGTGAAAAGCGGTGTGCCCCAAGGATCTGTCCTGGGACCGGTGCTTTTCAACCTCTTCATAAATGACCTGCAGACAGGGTTGAGCAGTGAGGTGGCTAAGTTTGCAGACAACACCAAACGTTTCCGAGTGGTGAAGACCAGAAGTGATTGTGAGAAGCTCCAGAAGGACCTCTCTAAACTGGCAGAATGGGCAGCAAAATGGCAGATGCGCATCAATGTCAGTAAGTGTAAAGTCATGCACATTGGGGCAAAAAATCAAAACTTTAGATATAGGCTGATGGGTTCTGAGCTGTCTGTGACAGATCAGGAGAGAGATCTTGGGGTGGTGGTGGACAGGTCGCTGAAAGTGTCGACCCAATGTGCGGTGGCAGTGAAGAAGGCCAATTCTATGCTTGGGATCATTAGGAAGGGTATTGAGAACAAAACGGTTAGTATTATAATGCCGTTGTACAAATCGATGGTAAGGCCACACCTGGAGTATTGTGTCCAGTTCTGGTCGCCGCATCTCAAAAAAGACATAGTGGAAATGGAAAAGGTGCAAAAGAGAGCGACTAAGATGATTACGGGGCTGGGGCACCTTCCTTATGAGGAAAGGCTACGGCGTTTGGGCCTCTTCAGCCTAGAAAAGAGACGCTTGAGGGGGGACATGATTGAGACATACAAAATTATGCAGGGGATGGACAGAGTGGATAGGGAGATGCTCTTTACACTCTCACATAATACCAGAACCAGGGGACATCCACTAAAATTGAGTGTTGGGCGGGTTAGGACAGACAAAAGAAAATATTTCTTTACTCAGCGCGTGGTCGGTCTGTGGAACTCCTTGCCACAGGATGTGGTGCTGGCGTCTAGCCTAGACGCCTTTAAAAGGGGATTGGACGAGTTTCTGGAGGAAAAATCCATTATGGGGTACAAGCCATGATGTGTATGCGCAACCTCCTGATTTTAGGAATGGGGTTAAGTCAGAATGCCAGATGTAGGGGAGAGCACCAGGATGAGGTCTCTTGTTATCTGGTGTGCTCCCTGGGGCATTTGGTGGGCCGCTGTGAGATACAGGAAGCTGGACTAGATGGGCCTATGGCCTGATCCAGTGGGGCTGTTCTTATGTTCTTATGACATCCACTAAAATTGAGAGTTGGGAGAGTTAGGACCGACAAAAGAAAATATTTCTTTACTCAGTGTGTGGTTGGTCTGTGGAACTCCATGCAACAGGATGTGGTGACGGCATCTGGCCTGGATGCCTTTAAAAGCGGATTGGACCAATTTCTGGAGGAAGAATCCATTACGGGCTACAAGCCATGATGTGTATGTGCAACCTCCTGATTTTAGAAATAGTCTGTGTCAGATGCAAGGGAGGGCACCAGGATGCAGGTCACATACAGATCCCATCTCTTGTTATCAGTTGTGCTCCCTGGGCATTTGGTGGGCCACTGTGAGATACAGGAAGCTGGACTAGATGGGCCTATGGCCTGATCCAGTGGGGCTGTTCTTATGTTCTTATCTCCCCATTGCCACATTCATTGTCGTTTAAGTACCAAGCAAAGTCCGTCCTGTTCATTCAGACTTTGGGTACTTAATTTGCCTATCTGTTCAGTTTTGTCTTTGTAATAGTACAAAATTATATCTCTTCCTATCTCTGTTCTTTAAAAAAAACAAAAAAAAACTTTGGTCATCTCTCATCTTGAATACAACTTTCTCTTTTCTGATCTCCCATTGTCTCACCTCTGTTCCCTTACCTCTGTCCAGCACTCGTGGCAAAAATCATTCATCACTTTCATCAGTGTGATTACAGTAGCGTCCTACCTACTCCTGAATCATGCACAAATTTCTTGTCCTTAAATTCTGTGAAGGCCCCTGTCCCCTCCACATCCTCCTAAGGGAGAGGTCCACATCAGAAGGAGTGGGTAGAACATTGAGAAGGTTTCACTAGGTGGAAAAGACCAGAACATTGATGGGGACATTGCTGCTGAGGGGTTTTATTTGGTTAACACAACTAGACCCTTACATCAGGGTACCTGGTTTAATGGTTGGTTAATACTTGGTTTACTCCTCCCCTCATCACCTTCACCGGGGAAGCCCTGCTATCCCTTCCATAGCAAGCTCCTTCTGATCAAGGATGGTGGGGGTACCAGGCAGGAACTGCTGAGCCCAGTAGGGAAAACAGGCGCTTGGCAAAACAGGCGCTAGTCCCTTGCCCAGCTCATGGGGCCCCAGGGCCGGCTGTCTAGAGCTCCTGGTTCCCAGAGCTGGGGGGAGGGTCCCTAGAGGGGGCGCTTGAAGGTTTTCTGGCCCCTTTCTACTGGCCTGTGCATCATTCTTCCCTCTGCCTTCCCTTTAAATAGATCTCTTGTTTGCCCCAATCAGCCTTTTTTTCTTTCCAAAGATGTCATTTCTTCTTCCCCGCTGCCCCCATCTTGTCTCTCCTTCCACCGCCTTCCCCTGTGCCTTAGCTCCCTATTGTACCTTCACCATATTCTCTTTTCCCCTCTTGTTTCTCCTCTCCTGCTTCCTCTGTTGCCATCTCTTCTCCCTCTTCCTCCATCTCCTGCTCAGTCTTGTTCTCCCTCCTTAGCCTTGTCTGCCTCCCTTTTAATCCAGCCTGCCTTTCACAGTTCTGCCCCCTCCCAATTAGCCAGTCAGCTGATGTTGGTCCCGTCACTTCCAAGGTGCCCAGCCAAAGACATCATCAACAGTTGCACTAGAATTGCCCAGATGGCCAGGGCTGTGATGCATATGTTGTGCGACCCTGTGAAGCAGGAGGACTCCACACCTTACAAACCCTCCATGGCCTTGCTCCTCTCTCACTTACCTCTACACTTTTGTATCCCAACACATTGCTGTGCGTATCCTTCACTCATCCAGTGCCACCACCACCAGCCATCTGAAGATGTCCTCCTCCCTTAAATAACTTTCTTCCTTGCTGCCCCTTATTTTTGGAGCTGCCCGCCCATGCAGTGGCATAGGTAAGGGGGACAAAGGGTTACATTGCCCTGGTTACCACGCCTTGAGGGAGTATCTTAGAGGCCTCTGCAAGGCACTTCTGGTTTTTGGTGAAAACCAGAAATGCCTTTCAAAGATATCTAGGATGTCATATGGAGGTGATACAGATATTGGGGGATGTTATGGGGGTATTGGGGTGTTAACATTTTCTTGTGCCCTCAGAATGCCAGATGCCTTAGCTATGGCACTGCACCCAAGTCTGCATGATGCCACCTTCCTTATCTCCCTCCAATCCCATCTTTTCTATTAATCCTTGGGCATAACCCCCTCATCCCCATACTACACAGCAACAACACCTGTGTATGTGTCAATGAAATAATGACATATTCTGACCCAGCATAGCTCTGCCTCCCCTTCTCTCCCCTTCCTCTGTCATCTCTTTTATGTCTGTTATTCATTTGTAAGCCTTACAGGGTTAGGACCTCTCTTCTCTTTCTTCATACAGCACCATGAATGTGGATGCCAGGAAATCAATAAGCAAGGTGGTTTACAGGCTTCAGAATTACTGAACTCCTGGATCAATCTTTTATGTTTGCATAATGATATGTTTGTATTTGTTTGCTGTTCTCTTTTATGGTGGTTTGTAATTTTATGGAGTTTTGTAAAGTCACCTTAAATGCCACTCAGCAGAAAGTTGGCAGACAAAGATTTTAAATAGGTAGATCCAATGAATAATAAGCAGCTTGACCAGCCAGGTAATTGGCTTGACCATGCAGATGTTCAAGCACAAATAAGTTGACAACGCCATAGTGAAAAGTCCAAATAAGTTGCAAATTCATGTATCTTAGTTTTTAAAAAGAAAGGAAAAATAGATTAGTATGGAGTTGTGAATGGCAGTGTGGAAGGAGCTGAGGTCTTAAATATAGAACAAAAACTGGATTCCCCCCATCCACCCCCACAAAGTATACCTGTGGGTTATAACAGGAGACAGCTGAATTGACTGTCAGGAATATGGCATTCAAAGATGACAAATGGAAAAGCAATGGCACGGCAATAAATCACTGTGGGCTGGCAAGGTGTGGGTGGGTACAATTTTCATAGGGAGAGAGTAGAAAGGTTGTTCTATATCAGGAAACCAACCTCTTGTTGGTGGGTGATAGAAGATATGTGGGAAGCTTTTGCTTGCCCTCCCCCCTTTCCCCAGTCGGCTGCTTTTCTCTCTGCAGTTCTCATTGACAAATTTAGAGATTGGCTCATGGTGATGGAAATTATGCCAACCTACACCGGCTTATTAAATGGATGTTGGTAGTGGAAATGAATGACAGGTCTGTAAAAAGAACAGCAAGCGATAGAAGGGGATAATGCAGAACAGCTCCTATATTTATATAAATACTATATAAATAATTATAATTTTTTTATAATTTTATATAAATTATAGGTCATGCTTCCTGATGCCCATGCAAGGATTTTCAAGGTGGAAGGAGAGACTACAACCTCCTTCCTATAATGCTAGGGTTCCCAACCCGTGGTCTGTGGACAACTGGTGGTCCGCAGCACCCTCGCAGGTGGTCTGCAAGCTCTCTGGTGAAAAAAGAAAAAACATGCCCTTCCAGGAAGAAAAAAAAGCCTCTGCAGTGCCAGTAGCCAATCAGAGCAGCTCAGAGCCAATCAAAGCATAGCCTTTCTCCGCCTCCTGCCTCCCCACTCCACCTCCATTCCCTCCTTGTCTGTGAGTGCCCAGACAAGCAAAAAAGTGAAGCGCAGGCGCCTTGTCAGGTGCACGCGTTTGTGCAGCCACCTGGCTCAGCTGCATGCAGAGGAGGTGTCCTGCCGCCGCCACCTCCATCCTGCTCCATTCCTTGACCCTGTGCCTTGAGATGAGCCCTTGCAGCCTGGTTTTTCAGGAGTCAAATCAGGACTGCAGCCAGCCTGGGAAGTCTCTTGGGTGGGCGGGGGGGGGGGGCACCACCACCAGAGGAAGAGGAGGAGGAGGAGGTGGGGGGCCTGAGGAGGGGAGGAATGGGAGTAATAAAGAGGAGGAGGAGAAGGAACAGGCTTCCAGAGGGATCGCTGGCTGGCTGGCTGGGTGGTTGGCTGACTGGCTGGGGGGCTTTCCCGGGAGTGGATTTCTCTGGATGTGATTTCCCTGGGAGTGCAGACTCCAGCTGGCCAGGGAACACAGAGGAAGGGAGTTGGAGGCAGTGTGGCAGCAGGAGAGGAGAGAAACAGTATGCTCAACCCCCAGCCCTGGTACCCCCTCCCCAGTTGGCAGGATTGGGCCCCCTGGATGTGCTCTTCTAATACCCAGGGGTGGAGCAAGGGATCCAGGCAACCAGGTTTTGGCACCCCTTTTGGAGAGGGAAACAGGCAGCAGCTCTGCTGTCTTACTGCAAGCTGCCCACCTGGGGAGAAGCAATTCCAGAAGTTGCAGAACAGGCACCACCATAGCCAAGTACAGTAGCTGGAACCCCTGACTCTCCCTCCTCAGAGAGCAGCAGCAGCAGCTTTGTCCATGGGGAGCCCCCACACTTGGCCAGTTCCCCTATCTCCTCAGATTGCAATCCTATGCATGCTTACCTTGCTTACCCATTGACTATAATAGGACTTACTTCTTAGTAGACATGCCTAGAATGGGACTGTTAGTCACACTGTGGCTGTGATGGACTTCTCCAGTAATTTCTCCAATCCCCGTTTAAAGGCATCTAGTCTAGACACCATCATCACATCTTGGGGCAAGGAGTTCCACAGACTAATGGCAGAGTAGGCAGCTGTTGTTTTGTGGCTGCAGCCTACCTATAGGCTTGCTCACACTCTCTTAGCTCCAACCAAAGTAGTCCACAGCTAGAGCATGACAGTAATTAGAACAGGAAGTGGCTTTTCCCCCCCTAAAGACCCTGCAGTGCACACCAAAAGAACTTTTCTTCCTGAGACATGCAGCAGCCCTTCTGAGATGTCACTCTGAGCTGGTGCTTCTCCTTCAGGACCGTCCTGCCTAAATTGTGTTGAACACTTTCCTAAGGACTCTGGACTCACAAGTGGGGGGAGCAGGGCCAGGGCTGTGTAACAAAAGGAACTGTGGAGGGATGTGTGTGCTTTGTGTTGGCTCATTTAACTACCTTGCATGACTTGTCTATAATCCCTTTGTGCTTACCCTCTCCCTCTTTGAGGTGTTTTTCCACACTTAAAAGAGGCAAGGGCTGTGTGTAATGTAGTCTGGTGTGGGGGAAAAGAAACTGGATTGAATTGGGTGGGTGTGAAAACCTCTGAGTTGGGGGGGGGAATTATTATGTGTTCCATGAATTCCATGTAAACCTGAGACTTTCACAGCTAGTGAAGCAAATGCAAGCACAACCATCACATTAATTATTAAGTAATCTTCTTATGTATTACAAATTTAATTGTATTTTTTGTGTGCGAGGGTGGAGGGTTTGCATGTAGTCCCCACCGTCTCAAAATTTTGCCTTAGTGGTCCCTGAGCTCCTAAAGGTTGGGAACCACTGCTATAATGATACATGGAACTCCTTTTATAGGTAGTCAAACTATTGTCCACCAAGTCAGTAGCATCTCAACAGGAGTGTGCATGAGATGCAGGCCACAGCAGGTTTCACCCTCAGGAGGGGTAATACTATACCACTTGAGCCTCTGTTCAGCAATCTTTGGCCTGCTCTCGGCCCAGCCACCTCACGCTGTTGCTGACGATCGTGTTTTCACCCCATGCAGGTCACAACCTTATGGCCACAACCATGCCACAAAAGGTGACATTACAGAACACATGGCCTGGCCACTGCTGCAAGTGGTGAACGGCTGGCCGCACATGCTGGTGACCAGTGGCTAGCTCCACATGACCATTGGACACCCTCCAGGACAAGTACCATAGATACTTGCCTATAAGGCAAGAAATTTCTACCAATAAATCAAGTGTAAATCATCTCCTTGCCTTATCTGCAGGTCACACAGGGGTCAGGGTTGTTCAGGCACATTATGGCAGCCAGGAGAAACCCAGAGGAGAGCAGAAGGACAATGCTCCATTTTGCAAATGTTTGGCAGAAGTCTGGTTTTTAAAACACCAGGATGTAATCCTCATTTTCATCTGATAAAAAGTCTGAGGCTACAATTCAGCACACCATTATTTAAGAACAACACCCACGGAAAGAAATTGGGTGTACTTCTGAGTAAATTGGTTTGCAACTATGTGTAGCTGTGCTTGCTCACGTTCATCCCTTGTAACTTGCCTCTTCGTTGTGAATTGAATTGCACACTCCTAGTTATGTGTTATAAGTTGTATGTTATATGTTGAGCCTCTGGCTCAGCAACACCAGGCATCTTAAAGAAGGATTTGTTTAATGGTTCTACTGGTATGTTGTTTATGGTGCACTTACTCTGACACTGTTTACACAAAGGTTATGAAGACCAGAATTTAAAAAGTTAATAAATAAAAATGTATCTTGGGATATTTTACTATATTTTTAATAAATTAGAGACTGTACAGTTCTTAGGTAACAATTTCTTTTAGGTTATTTTTCAGTGTCTGGCCTCAGGTAAAATCAGACAATAGTCAGACATTCCTCTAAGTTTAACCCCAACTTATCCAAGGATCATAGAAAATTCCATGATTTTGGCTCAAACTTTCCCTCAAATTACACAGGCCTACAAAACTGAGGGTCAGAAAAGTTTTTCCCAAACTTTATGGTGGTTTGATATGAATTTAGGGTGCCAATTCCAAAAATGGCATTCGTTTTGCCCTATCACGTCTAGTTTTGAAGATATAGTATAGCCTCTTTAGTGTATGGTTCAAGCAGCTTCCTCATGAGGAAGCCATGGTGTAGACTTCCTCATGAGGAAGCTGCTTGAACCATTCACTAAAGAGGCTATGCCATGTCTCCAAAACTAGACATGATAGGGCAAAACAGATGCCATTTTTGGAATCAGCACCCCAAATATACCCAGGAATTGGTGTAACATTTAAAGAAGCAAAATGTGTGTTGGCCTGTGTTATCTATGAGATTGACTTATACTTGAGTATCTTCAGTGCGTGTGTAGAGGGGTGGAAAGGAGGCAGATGGTGAGCGGAATGGGGCTGGGGTGGGCAAAACAGGGGGGTGACGGGGCAGCGAGGGGGGTGGATCAGGACTGAGAAGGGGGAGGTTTCGGTGGCCAAATCCTATCTGCCAAATCCTAACCCCTTCCCAGCCTTGATCCAGCAACCTGTGTCCATGTGTACTTGCACCAGTGATATCACAAATGTTCCATTACCCCAGGGAGGCCTCCAGAGCTTGAAATTCCTCTGCAGGATACAGCAGATACTGTTTTGGTGACACTGCATTACTATGCAGGGAATTAGGATTGGGTTGCCCATCTCTAGTGTTGTGTTTGATATATCTGCAACAATGCAATCCTAAATATTCTACTGAGACGTAAAGCTCATTGCGTTCAACCACATTTGTGTGCATAGAATTGCTCCCCTGGTGCCAATGTGGCATGCCCTGCGTTCTGCGGGGTAGGTAGGTTTCAAGCTACAAAGTCTTCTTTGAGGTAAGAGAGCATTTCTTTCCTTGCCCTGGGGTAAACCTTCACTGTCCCACTAGGTCTACCCAGACCTGCACCAGTGATTTTGCTGCCACAAGTTCAAGGGGACCCAGGTTGGTGGATTGAGGCTGGAAAGGGAGCAGGATGCTGACAGAGCTATTGCTGCTGATACTGCCCCCTTCCCAGCCTTGAAACACATTCTCCCTGTCCTAATCTCCACCCTGCTCCTCTCCCTCCCCTGCCCACTGCATCCTCCCATGCCAACTTATTGAAGGCCCTTGTGTGCAGTCATGGCTGCTTTCAGCTTGCAGCTGAATGGCACTGCCCAAAAGCACATTCCTGTGCAGCGGTGGCTGAAAAGGTTTGGGCCCTAAGATATTGACCTTTTTCATTTTTGGCAGGTACCTAACAGTGATTATATGCCATTAAATCGATCCCAGGAGCTTCCTAAGTTGGACAAATCTAGCTCTGGTTCATGTGACATCTGAAAATACCTTTAGAGCAGTGGCATTCAAACTGGGGCATTGTGATACCCCAGCCTGTGGGTCCTGGCCTCTGCCCCCTTAAGGGGCAGGGGCAGCCAGGAGATGGGGAAGGCAGCTCAGGGGGGCTACAGGGGCTTGGGTGCACTTGCCCAAGCCTCCTGCAGCCTCCCAGGGGTGTGGGGAGACCTGCGCAACCTTCGGCAGGGCTCCTCAGGTCAGGAAAAGCGAAAGTGGAGTGATCGCGCCCCACTCCGCAAAACTGGAAGCGGAGTACGATCCGCTTTCCCTTCTGATGGAACTGCAGGGACTGGGGTGCACCCTCCAGTCCCTGCAGCAGCCGTCCCTGTGTGCGAGGAGCCCTGCGCGAGCGCCTGGAAGTGCCCCAGGTTAGGGAAAGAGAGAGTGCAGTGATCTGCTCTGCCTCTGCAAAAGCGGAAGCAGAGCGCGATCGCCCCACTCTCCCAGGCACTCGCGCAGGGCTCCTCGCACACAGGGAAGGCTGCTGCAGGGACTGGAGGGTGCACCCCAGTCCCTGTAGCCCCCTGAGCGATGCAATCCTGGGGATCGCGTTGCAATCCTGGGGATCGCGTTGCTGTCTTCCCCCTGCTGCCTCCCCCCTCCCCGCAAAGACGTACTGCGGGTTTCAAACTCCAGGAGAGTTTGAAAACAGCAGCTTTAGAGACTAAGGAACATTTAATGACAATGAATATTTGTGGCCCTTGTAACCGAACTGCAAAGGCTGTTTTGTTTTTTAAACTGTCATATGATCACATGGCTGCATCTGAACAAGCAATATTAGCTGTAAGCATGGAAAAAAATGCTGGATGAAACAAGACAAAGTGTTACGTGAAAATCCCCTTTTTCCCTTCCAAGTTGTGTTTTTATATCTAGTTATGTATTTTGGACTATACAGACCAAGCAAGCAGGCCACTCCTCCCCCAGCACATGTTTCTAAGGGGCCATGGCCAAGCTACAAACACATGAATTACACAAACCCCCACTTCCTTGCAGAACCTAATCACTGTGTCTCCTGATTATGCAAAACAAGCATGCACCTATGGAGGAGGAAGTCTATTGTTCTTTTGTTGTAGCTTTAACACTCTTAAGCACCTTATGCAAATTGCCTCCCTCCCCCAGAGCCAAGCTTTGCTGATAACAGAGTTCTGGACCCTTCCACCTTTTCTTTACATACTTCAAGTGTTACTGAGCATGCCTACAGCTCTGGGATACTTCCGGTCAGTTTGAATTGACTTCCAGGTCAAAGACAACTCTTAAGAGAGAACTCAGAGCACATGCGGTCTCTCTCTGACTGCCCACCGGCCGGAGTGGCCAGACTCTTCCTCCAACTCTCCCCCCCCCCCGGACAGGTAAATATATCATTGCGTCTAAACTTCCCCCCCTTCTTCCCTACCTATTCCTCCCTGCTCCCCCATCTTTAGTCAGCAACTGGGTTTAGCAGATTAAGGAACCCCTATAATACCTCCCTACTTTCTGTCCATTTCTGATTCTTTTTCGGATGCACCCCAAAATACATAGCACACGCATCCACCACTAGTTAGGTACACCAGACCAGTACTAGAAATCTATACTTATCGATTCTCTATGTGTATTATGTTTTACCTTTGTGTATTTTTGCAATAAAAATATAATCCTTTGATTGAAAGTTACCTTTCTCCAGTCTCATTAAGCTAAACAAGAGATTTCTTTGCTCTACGCTGTCTTGTATCCAGCCTATGGTCCCGAAAGTTTCCAAAAGGCTAATATAACTAATTCCCCTAAACAAAACAGCCTTTTTGGTAACATTATTATTGGTGGAGAATGCGGGCAGGCATGTGTTGGTGATGCCAGTGTGTCAGAGCTAACACAGGATCAGACAGTAGTTCTGCAAAGATCCTTTTGGAGATGCTAGGAAAAACCTTGCTGAATGTTAAAGGAAGAAAAAGCATAGGGAGTAGGAACATAGACTTGAGAAACGCTAGACTCACAGATTTGTGATTTTTGGAGTTGGGTGCAGTACCTGCATGCAGACCAGGAAAATTTTACAGTGTGGCTCTGGTTACAGTCTGCAAGAAGTGGACCCTCCAGTACTCACTTTTTGCTCTTGATCCTGCTAAAAGGAGTCAGCTGTTTGCTCCTTATGAGTAAGCAAGCCTCAATAAAAATTCCTTCCCAGTGTGCTTTTAACTAAAGCAATTAGCAAGCACAATATATGAGAGGAAAAACAAAACCATGAAAATGAATGAAGCAGAATCTAAAGAAACCCAGAACTTGTACACAAGTTCAGGAGTTAATTGTATAGAGAAATGGTTAGGAAAAAAAAGGACAGAATCCATGGAAATTAGGCTGCTTTGAAAGCAATGATATTTGTGGAAAAATAGTTGATCTTTGTGAAGAATTCAAAAAGAAATACAGACCAAGAGGGGCTAAGAAGGATGCAGTTTTTGCTCATGCTTTGTGGAATGGTATTTTGACCTTCCAGAAAAGCATAGAAATAAAAGATGCCCAGATAGCAGAATTTAAAAGAGATCAAGAGATTCAGTTAGAGAAGATAGCAGAGAAAGAGGCTAGGATAACTGATCTGAACAGGCGGTTACAACATTACACAAACGAACTTGCCATTTACACCATAGAAAGGAAAAAGTCAATAGAAAAATATGAACGAGACAATAGAAAGCTAGAGGAGGATCTTGAACAAACCAGAAACTTAGTGTTAAAACTCATGACCCAGGCCCAACAAAACAAACAGTCTGTAAGCCACGTGAGTTGCCAGAAGGAAATACAGCAATTAAAAGAGGCTCTAAACTCACACAAAGCTGCAATAGCCTCAGTCTATGGGAATGAAGAAATTTTCAAATCAGAGCAAATTTGGCCCTCTGATCCAAGGGCTGAGTCTCCATTTAACCCTCAATGGGAAGGAGAGACACAGTACCCAGTTAATCCCTTTATCCAAGGGGAAGAAACCTTTGAATCAGAGCCAGAGTCTCCATTTAACCCTCAATGGGAAAGAGAGACAGAAGAAATTTTTGAATCTGAGCAAAAGTCTCCATTTAACCCTCAATGGGAAGGAGAGACACAGTGCTCAGTTAATCCCTTTATCCAAGAAGAACCAATCCAGGCAGTAACTTACTCTAATTATAGCTCTCACTCTCCATATGAAAATGATAATCAAAATTGGGAGAGCAATGGGAACCAGGATTTCAATCCATTTTACAGTCAGAATCAGAGTAGAGAAAGAAATAACTCCCCCGAAAGGAACAAAGAACGAGAAGAGCTTAAAGCTTACCTCAGGAAAGACCTGGCAGAGAGAAAAGTTCCAAAAGAGTTATGGGACAGAGCTACTCTGGGAGAGTTAAGGGATTTAGCCACAAAATACAGTCCCAGAGCTCCTGAGCCTGTGGCAGCTGTCCAACAGGTAGAGCCATCTGCCTCAGAACCAGTTTTCCCCATGATGTTCTTCAGTGCTTGCACTTCCAAGCCCCCTCCTAGTAAAAATCAAGTTTTTTTGACTATTAATGGGAAAAAGATACGGGGACACATAGATTCTGGAGCCAGACTGACCTCAATTCATAGAAACTTAGTGAAAGAATGTCAGATTTTACCTGGAGAAACATATAAGGTAAAGCCTTATGAAAGTCCAGAGATTTTTGTACCTAAAGCAAAGGTGCATTTAGAATTTAAAGGATGGAAAGGTACACGTGTTGTGGCTGTACATTCAGACACACCTACATCATTTCTTTTAGGACAAGATTTTTCTGATGTTTTGAACAGGCAGAAGTATAATAGGAAAACTCCAGTAGGCAGAAGTCCATATGGACATATGGCTGCTAAAGCAGGAAGAGAGCAGTCTTCAGTCATCTCTTCCATCAGCCAAGAAGAAATAACTTTCAAACCTAGAATTAGGGATAAAAGAACAGTAGGGAGTGGAAGATTTCCACTCCAAAGAAGACATTATCTTTGGAACAAAGACTGAACCATGTGTGTGTAAAATGCATTTTAAAACCTATTAACATTTTTTTTCTTCTTTGATGCTAAAAGTTTAGATTATAGTGGCCGTTGGAACTCCCTGCCACTGTGCCAGCAACAAAAGTTTTACTAATAACTTTATGTTTCCTTGAAACTTTCTAGATCTTATGTAAGCAATGCAAGAAGCCAATGCATTGGTCCTAATCAAAAGGAAAGCAGGAGGAACCCTCCTAATCTTGGTGCCTCAGGGCATGCACAGAGTGCAAATGAGTAGCAATCTTTTGTGTTTTTAATTTTTTTGTTTCAGCAACTTAATGCAAGAAGCAAACAAAGCAAAACCTCTAATGCCTAATTTAGCAAAGGCTATCTTTTAGTTTTAACCCTTTTTTTTTTTGCTTCAACAGCAAGTAAGGACAAAGGAAAAGGAACGAGGACATGTCCTCCAAAGGACAAATGTCCTCCAAAGAACAAAAATTTACTTGAATCTCAAATTCCTTCACAGGAGCTGAGCAATGAGCCTATATGAAGTGATTTCTTTTTATAGTACAAGTATTCTCAGGACAATTTATGTTGTTTATTTACAAATAATACCTCACTTTGCCTGTTGTATGTCACCCACAACAGACATTTTAACTGATGGACAGTGCGAGACTCAGAATGTTTATCAGCCCTTCTGATTCTCAGCCAAGTCCAGTTTATAAAGAAATTGGCTATCCAATGCTAATCTGGTACGCAGCACAAATTGGGTGATAATAAATTTCAAAATCAGTTTTTTTTTTCTTCTCTCTCTCTTCACAATCTCTATACACCTTATGCATGTAACCTGTATTCATGTAAATGTAATCCCAACAAGTCTACCTCATGTATTCTGTTCCAAGCAAGGCAACCTGAGATGCAGTGAGCAGAATGTTTTGCATCAAGAAACATTTCTCTATGAACTCTATAGCTAAAACCAACAGATCTTCAAGCAAGAAAGAGTTATGGTTTTTCTTAAAGTTGTTTTTTTTTTTAATGTGTTTAACTCTTGGTACCCTCAGAAATCATGAATGCTCAGCATTATCTGGTGTACTTGATGTCTTATTAGCTAGGCTGGGAAAGAAAAAGACACCTCAAGCATCCATCTGTGGACACAAGTTGAGCAACCTAGCATCCCTGGAAACTCTGGCGTGGACTGCAAGACAAGCTGGACCCGTGCTCTGTTGGACTGTACCTCTCTTGGAAGCAGCATGGCTGTCAGAACAATCTGACTTTTCACTCAGCCTGTGGACTCTCTCTCAGCGAGACAGCAAGGCAACAAGGTGACTACACGCCATGGCGATCGCTCCAGATGAATAGGTCCAAGGTATGCAACGGGATCCACAACCTTCTTGAGTTCCAGCTGTGCCAGACGACACCCCTTCGAGGAAGACCACAACTTCGCCACCCTGATGCTGGTGACAAGCTGCTCTGTAACGCCCCATACGCAAGGCACCATACTAATGAGCTGTGTTTTTAGGCATACATGATTTCTCAGTACAAGAGATTTTATTATGGATGTTCACAAGATATTTTTATTATTGATGTTGTTTTTTTTTGTGCAATAATCTTGTCTCAATGTGTTTTAATTAGTTTGATTTGGTGTGGGGCCATGAGACCACTCACGTGATCTCGGCCCCAAGGCGGGGAATCCTGTTACGTGAAAATCCCCTTTTTCCCTTCCAAGTTGTGTTTTTATATCTAGTTATGTATTTTGGACTATACAGACCAAGCAAGCAGGCCACTCCTCCCCCAGCACATGTTTCTAAGGGGCCATGGCCAAGCTACAAACACATGAATTACACAAACCCCCACTTCCTTGCAGAACCTAATCACTGTGTCTCCTGATTATGCAAAACAAGCATGCACCTATGGAGGAGGAAGTCTATTGTTCTTTTGTTGTAGCTTTAACACTCTTAAGCACCTTATGCAAATTGCCTCCCTCCCCCAGAGCCAAGCTTTGCTGATAACAGAGTTCTGGACCCTTCCACCTTTTCTTTACATACTTCAAGTGTTACTGAGCATGCCTACAGCTCTGGGATACTTCCGGTCAGTTTGAATTGACTTCCAGGTCAAAGACAACTCTTAAGAGAGAACTCAGAGCACATGCGGTCTCTCTCTGACTGCCCACCGGCCGGAGTGGCCAGACTCTTCCTCCAACTCTCCCCCCCCCCCCCGGACAGGTAAATATATCATTGCGTCTAAACTTCCCCCCCTTCTTCCCTACCTATTCCTCCCTGCTCCCCCATCTTTAGTCAGCAACTGGGTTTAGCAGATTAAGGAACCCCTATAATACCTCCCTACTTTCTGTCCATTTCTGATTCTTTTTCGGATGCACCCCAAAATACATAGCACACGCATCCACCACTAGTTAGGTACACCAGACCAGTACTAGAAATCTATACTTATCGATTCTCTATGTGTATTATGTTTTACCTTTGTGTATTTTTGCAATAAAAATATAATCCTTTGATTGAAAGTTACCTTTCTCCAGTCTCATTAAGCTAAACAAGAGATTTCTTTGCTCTACGCTGTCTTGTATCCAGCCTATGGTCCCGAAAGTTTCCAAAAGGCTAATATAACTAATTCCCCTAAACAAAACAGCCTTTTTGGTAACAAAAGGAGTGGAGACATCTTCAAAAGTAGCTCTTCTGGGGAAGGAAAATGTAAAATAAGAAGCTGCTTAATAGAGCAGAAGATTTTGAATTACAGATAAATCTATTACTCACAGTCTCTTGGATAATGCATTACCCAAGTAGCTTTTCTGCATGTTAAAAGGGGGAATTACATGAATGTATAAGGGTCAGATCTTGCCCTAGATATACACAGGCCTTTTTCGATTTTTGTCAGTGGGCATTTTGATAAGGTAACTATTGTGTTACAGAGATCAATGCACTGCTTAGCATTTGTGTACCCCACAGGGCAGACCTTGGAGTGTTCAGCAACTAAAACTGAGCTGAAACTGAGCGGTGACTTCCAACAGCTTAACTTCCTAAGTTTCAGGCACCAGGATAATAAGGTCCAGCTTTCCAAAATATCACGCTTTCTGCATAATCAGATCTTATATACAACGTTGCACACTCCTTTCCTTCCCAATCAGTGAAAAGTTCAAAGGGTGGCACTCCTCAGGTTTGGTTTCTGTTGGATGAAAGAACACCAAAGATTTATGGAGTCCTTGTGATATGTGCCTTATTTACAGATGTCTGAGCAAAGCATAAGTGGAGGCAAATGTCAGGCAATCCCATAAGGCATTAGATGCACTACCCTACATTGGTACCACAGAGAGAGGCATAGCACCCCCAACATGTCTGGCTTTGTGCTCTGAACCAGGAATTTGCCTAACAAAGGAATGGTGAGCCATGAGCCCTCCTAGTAAAGAGGCATTGTGGTGACCTACTCACACTGAACTTTCAGTGTGAATGCTTTATCACACATACACAACCTACTGAATCAGAGTTGGTTGGGGGAGCTTAGGAAATCCAAATTTGCTCTTGGCAAGTACAAACACTGATCACTAGAGTAATATCAGCTGCTCCTTCTCAATACTGGGTTGGCTTTACCACAGGGGAGCATATTGTAGTGTGCTTTCCAGCACTGACATAAGGGCAGTGCAGCTCTGAGCTAAGGGAATAAACATTCCCTTACTTTGAGGAGACCTCCGTGAATGCCACCCCACCGCAGGATGCAGCACACATCCCATTGGCACTGCTATGCCAGTGCCGGAAAGCCCTGTCATAAGGGGTTAGGATTGCACCCTAAAACGATTACTGGGCTGGGGCACCTTCCTTATGAGGAATGGCTACAGCGTTTGGGCCAGCCTAGAAAAGAGACTCCTGAGGGGGGACATGAATGAGACATACAAAATTATGCATGGGAAGAATAGAGTGGATAGAGAGATGCTCTTTACACTTTCACATAACACCAGAACCAGGGGACATCCACTAAAATTGAGTGTTGGGAGAGTTAGGACAGACAAAAGAAAGTATTTCTTTTCTCAGCGTGTGGTTGATCTGTGGAACTCATTGCCACAGGATGTAGTGATGGCATCTGGCCTAGATGCCTTTAAAAGAGAATTGGACCAATTTCTGGAGGAAAATCCATTATGGGTTACAAACCATGATGTGTATGTGCAACCTCCTGATTTTAGAAATGGGCTATGTCACAATGCCAGATGCAAGGGAGGGCACCAGGATACAGGTCTCTTGTTGTATTGTGTGCTCCCTGGGGCATTTGGTGGGCCACTGTGAGATGCAGGAAGCTGGACTAGATGGGCCTATGGCCTGATCCAGCAGGGCTGTTCTTATGTTCTTATGCCCTCTACATCCTCTTTTTCAAGTGAAGGCTGGGCAAAGTGAAAACTTTTGCAAGTGAAAGCTGGGTATTCTCTGATCTTCTGAATACAGAATAGCACATGCATGAAATGAAGGTGCAAGTGCTTTCTTGAAACAAAAAAATTATGTTCCCTTGGTGGAAAGAGGGGCTACGAAGTCCTCTAAGGCAGGGTAGACTCAAGATTGAGTCTGGTTATGGAGTGAGGAGACGTGCATTTTGTTGTTTTTTTTAAAAGCTAGGTTGGAGCACTGCACAAAAGTGGTCTATTCATTTAAGACAAGCAGCTAAACACACACAGACACACAAAGACACATCTGGCCCTTTGTGTTTCCAGTCATTGGCCCCAGAGAAAATATGGTGCAGGGAACATGATGCAGCCACTTGGCTTAAGTTACACCAGTCTAGGGTGGTTCAGTACCTGGATAAGTGACAACCTGGAAACTCCACATTGGCTGTTGTGGGCTGTTGCGAGCATGGGAGAAAGGCAGGATAATGAAGAAGCCAAAATGGCCAGCTCATTTTCCCCTTACTCAATTGGCAATGCTAATGAATGACGTAAACTAGGCATGAGTTCAGGGAGAAAAGCTTCAGCCCTGCTTTCTGAATGTATTTTCTGTCCCTTTCAGTATGGTCGTCACACTATATTGAATTCCTTGTACCACTGTTTAATGCGCAAAGACTTAATTTTACCCAAATGATGACACTGTTTGCTGAACAACTTGTAAAGAGGATTTTAAAAAGTTGACATATTTTCTGTTGAAGAGGAGGAACCTCTAATTAATACGTCCAGGCTAGGAAGCTTCTTTTCCATCCAGGGTTAGGAAATCTACATTCTTCAGTTGGCATGTGTCGCTTTCAGAATGACATAATTCATCTATGCACAACCGAGAGTGGCCTAACTGCACGTAGGGGGAAAAGGGCTACAGCAACAGGGCTTCCTGTTTGTAGTAACAGCATGTTTTCTGTTTTGCTGGCTTCCCATGAAACAGTAAAAGCTGAGATACACTTAGAAATAAGTCCAATCTACATTCTCATTAGAACAACTGCTGTGTGTGAAAAAGAAATGAAAAGGTAAACTGAGAGATTTGTTAGATTTCAACAAAAAGCTATCAGGAGGCTCAGCGCCTGCTTTCATCATACCAGATTGGCTCATATCATAGAACATTGTGCAAATGATATACAGTATTCCTGGAACACTTGCATGATGCCTCTTCTCTAACGTCCTTCACATTACTCATTAAAGCCCACCTTTTCTGCAAAGCCTTCAGCACAATGTCTTAGTCTCTATTCTCCTCTGAAACCAAGCTTTTCCTTTCTTTCCCTGCCTTCTTGTGTAACTCCCTTGAGCAGTGGTTTTCAGCCTGGGGGTCAGAACCCCAAATGGGGTCACGATCCATGAAGTCTCAGTTGAGGGTTGTAGCAACTTAAGGAAATGGAAAAGTTTGAAGACCACTGGACTGGAGTACCACCAGGTAAAGGTACCAGGAGATTGTATCCCAGTCCTGCTCAAGTTCTTAGTAATTGGGCTCAAACAGCTTTCACTAGTGCCAAGTTTCATGGTAACTTCATAGCTCTCTCAAATATTTGGTTACAGTGAATAGAACTGGGAGGGCATTAAGGGGGCAGGGAGTGGGCGGTGATGGGGAAAGGGCTAGAAGGATAGGATTTCAGGAGGGGGTGGGTTGCCAGTCTGTCTGTCTGTCTGTCTGTCTGTTGGGGTTGTGACATGAAAAAGGTTGAAGACCACTGACCTAGACTACAAGCCTCTTGGAGCAGGGACCTGAAAGAAAGAAAGAAAGAAAGAAAGAAAGAAAGAAAGAAAGAAAGAAAGAAAGAAAGAAAGAAAGAGTTCATGATATATAAAGATTTGCAAACTGATTTCAGCAGGATATGGCTGAAAAAGTCTAAAATTGTACCAATCATTGTCAGTGCATTGGGTGCAATACCAAAAGACTGAAAAAGTCTGAACATCCTGGATGTAAATGAAATTACTACAACCCAACTACAGAAAGCAGTCTTCGTTGGAACAGCACACACATTGCAAAAATATCTGTGAATATACTAAATCCCTGGGAAGAACCTGATAGTCAACCGGCCAAATCCAGACACCAATAATTGGTGGACTGTGCTTACTGATGATGACAATGATGATGATGACACTGACAATGATGATGATGATGATGATGATGATGAAAAACAAACTCAGAAAACAAGCTCAGCACCTGGTGAACCTCCC
Source organism: Tiliqua scincoides (assembly GCF_035046505.1). Classification (NCBI taxonomy): domain Eukaryota; kingdom Metazoa; phylum Chordata; class Lepidosauria; order Squamata; family Scincidae; genus Tiliqua; species Tiliqua scincoides. Next base: position 217,367,521 of record NC_089823.1, on the reverse strand, counting down.
TAGGTCAACAATTCCAGTTGAGGTTCTATAACTAAGAGTGCCCTGTTCATAGTCACCTCTAAGGGAAATGGAAGAGTGTCAGTGTGGCACAGCCCATGGTGGGCTGGTGGGAGGTGCCAGCAGACCTGAGGTGACGGGTAACATGACTTGGTCACCACCCCCTGCCGCTAATGCAAGTCACATCTCCACAGCTTCACAGCTGGGCCAGCCATGCATCTATCCCATACATCTCTACAGTGATGTCTACAAAAGCATCCTGTGAGTTCTTGCATAAACTGTTTCACCACCTGGGATACACATGGGGAAGACACATGGGGAAGATACAGCATTCATGCCCTGGGAGTGCCAGTTGTGATTCAGCTTCTGGACGGTGGTGCTGGTGGAACAAGTTTGATGACAGAAAAGGATTCATCGCAGATGGCCAGCACTCTTTAAGTATCACAAATTTTTTCTAAATTAAAAATGAAATAGCACTCACTAAATTTGCAAAATTAAAAACTAAATTAGCACACACTAATTTTTTTCAGGCTGTCAGACAAAGCTCTCTACAGTTGCCAACCCCCAAAATAATGACTGGTCTTCTCAAAACACTGGATTACTTCATGGCAAAGAATGACTCAGACGCTGGAACATGCAATTTGTACCTGTGCAAAGGGTTCTGGCCAGCTGGGAACACAGGGAGTACGTTTCCAAAGAGCTGCTCAAGCACTGCATGTCTCTTGTGCTGTATATATCTTAAACAGCATCACTTCCTTATCCTGAAAGTAATGGGTGTTTTCTTCAATAAATGCAGGACATTATACAATGCCTTTCAGTGCTGTTCTGGCCAAATCAGGGCACTGGGATACCAGATTGAGACCTAGCATAACATAGCAACTGAAGCTCAAACTGCATGCAAAGCTTAGATATATGAATGCTTCCCTTAATTCAGTGGTTCTCACACATTTAGCACTGGGACCCACTTTTTAGAATGAGAATCTGTCAGGACCCACCAGAAGTGATGTCATGACCAGAAGTGACATCATCAAGCAGGAAAATTTTTCACAATCCTAGGCTGCAATCCTACCCACACTTACTCAGGAGTAAGTCCCATTGACTATCATTGTTTAAAGCATATACATAGTAGCTTGTTAAAAGTACTGACCTGTAACATTTCCCCAGCTGCAGTCACATGGCACGGGAGCATCAAGTCTAATAGATTAAAAATAAAAAATTGAAATGAATGGGGACCCACCTGAAATTGGCTTGCGACCCACCTAGTGGGTCCCAACCCACAGACTGAGAAACACTTCCTTAATTTGTTTATCCAAAACAGTCACAGGAAGGTGCAGCCTGAAGCAGAAGATCACAGGAAAGGGCACTGACATTCCTGGGGGGGGGGGAAACACTAAGTCTTGCAGGCACCTGAATGACTCCACTTTGCTCTTGCTACTCTGAAAGGTCACTTTACACCAGTGTTCAGGCACCTGAAAAATTTAGCATTTTCACCACCTCCCCCCCCCCCCAAACGCCGGGTTGAGGAAAGAGCAGAGAGGAGGCTCTTCACTTTTCCCCTGTATGTGCCATATTTACTATCAATTCCCTTGCCCAGGGGCCGCATGACCCGGGACACCTCCTGATGCCATCTCAGGTCTGCTGCCTATGAGCCACAACCCTTTCTGTGCTTCTCAGGTGCTGCTGTGAAATCCGGAAGTCCCACCCTTCTAGATTTGCTTACATCCATTCATGTTGTCCCTATAAATTAAACTAGAAGTGCAGGACTTTTTAGTTTCACAGCAGTGTGCAAGTAGCAGGGTCAGAAAGGGAAGGAACGGCTTCTTGCTAGAGCAAGAAGGAAGCAGATCGTTGGGGACAGCCTGAAGGAGGCAGTGATGGTGGGTGAAAGTCCCTCTGAATCTGCCACCCTCTTGGAACCCTTGCAATCTGCCACTGATGCAACCTGGGTCTTAGGAACGCTTAACTTTGCATTTTTTGACTGCCCATTTTTTTCTAAAAGAGTAGTGAGAAGAGACTGGTGCAGGTAAATTGTCCATTAAAACATAGCTCCATCTCCTCATCTCTGACAGACCAGAGAGGCCGTGGATTTTCTTTTCCACCCAAACAGGATGTCTGTGCTATATACATACAATTGTGCTCCAGGGCATTTTTTTTCCAACTGGAGAGTATTAAACAGGAAATTGATGCCACTGGATAAATATTCATTCTTCCCATCTTTTTTTCTCACAAAACAAGTACAGATTTGCTGCGGCTAGACTCACTTCCTGCGGAACACGGCTGCTTACCTCTGCTTCATACATGGAAAAATGTTCTCTGGCTCAACTGGAGCATGATGCAAAGGAGGGGCCAACGAGAGTGTGTGGAAATAGCATCAGTATTTGCAACACATCATGAGAAACATCCCAAAGACTTGCTTTAATTCCCAGACCAGTACAGACAAGCTGGCAACCCTGAATCCACAGGGGCCTCTTCTTTTATGTGGGTTCCACCCCCACTAGGGGCAGGTTGAAATGTTGTTGTGTCTGGAATTTATCTTTCAGAGGTGCTTAGGGAAGGGTGTGAACTGAAAAGCATCTGGACAGGCAGGGAGGGGGGAAGAAGAGGCATAAGGAAATGTGGGAACCCAGCTGTGTCCCACCCTTTAACCTCAGGTTCTCCTTGTTCCTGCGCAACAGAAATAATATAACCATTCTTCATCTCTTCTCATGCTCACTGTCTTAGCTATAAGATCCTGCCACAAACGTCATTTACAGAAATTGCAACTTGTTCATTACCTTCCCGATTTCATAGACCAATTGGGACACTGGGTGTGTTGTATTAAAGGCCAACAATATTAACTAATGACTGTCCACTTAAAGACAGACCAACCTCCAGATTCTCCCCTCTCTCTTGTCCCTTGGCTTGGAGGAAACCTGCTATAGGACAGTGTTAGGAGCCCTATCAGAAAGCTGTATATAATGTTGTCAATAAATCAGTCATCAAACTTGTGTGGAGCCAAGTTCAGTTGTGAAGGTTTCTCCCAGAAACATGTCCTTGTAAAGAAGAAAGTGAATGCTAAAGCAATGCTTTGGGAACGGAAATCATCATCTTTGAATTGCAATTGATGCTCTCTAGTAGAATTGTCAACTCTTGAAGTAAAAACTTCTGGAAGAAGTGGGAGGGCTAGAGGCAGAGCCCAGAGAGGGTAAAATTAATCTACTTACATTCACAGCTTTTTAGAATCATGGCTGGGGTAGAAGCAGTGGGAGAAATGGCCTTTCTTCTTGTTTTTCTGACAGCTGACTAGAAAAAAGACCTTTTCTGTTGGTTTGTAACCCCAAGCACTGGTTATTAGAGACCATGACTCAGGGCCGTCCTGTCTACCATTGAGCTCCAGGCTATATCAATGGAAAACTTTGTGAACAGATAGGGGATAATGTGGGGCCCATCAAGGCAAGTGAAGGCAGAGCAGGGATAAGGAGAAAGAGCTGAAGGCATCAAAAAAGTGGATGCAAAACTGATGACATACCTGCATCAAACAGGTCACCTTGTGTAGTTGGCTAGACTACATTCTGTGTGCATGGTGGTTGCGTTAGGCAAAGCCACCCAGAACAAAGAATCTATACAGAGGATGACTCTGCAGCACATGGCTCAATTCCAAAATCCGACTACGCATGAGCTGACGATTCTGGGGAATTAAGTAGCAAATAAAAAGAAAAAAAAATCCAAGACAGTTAACTATGTTTTAGGTAATTGAATTTACTGTTTATTGGATTATTACATCTGGAATTTTCAGCATTAGGGCTCCCAGTCTATCACCGCATCTTTACAATCAAAAAGTTCAGGAGCTGGGTTAAGATTTAACCTAAGTGCCAGAGGCTAGTCCCACTCCTCCCTCCTTGGCCTGGTTTGCCCACTGCCCACCCTCCCCCCTTCCCAAAATGTGGGAATATGGCACAGGAAGACTGGTACGTGTCCTTGCGCCAGCCTTCCCAACTCCAGAATAGTTACAAACGAGCTTTACAGCATGGGACTTGTGCCAGCCAAGCACTTACTTAGGACTAGGCTCTAAAAGTATTTATCCCTCCTTGTTCAGCTTTCCTATAGCACAGGGGTCTCCAAGCCCCGGCCCGGGGGCCAGATGCGGCCCACAGCAAGCCTCTTTCAGCCCACGGCCAAGCTCTTGTCCCCTGAAAGCCTCTGGCCCACTCAACTGAGCATGACCAGAACTGTGCTCTGATTGTGTCTGGAGGATGTTCTGAGGGCCAGAGAGGTTGAATGAATGAGCCCATTCATTCATTTATTCACTCATCTAAGTTCATCTCTAATTTATTTATTTAAATTTTATATTTAAATTTTTTTCTGGCCCTCCACACCATGCCAGATATTTGACACAGCCCCCTGGCCAAAAGGTTTGGAGACCCCTGCTATAGCAGATTATGAAACAAAATGCCTTGCCAGTCTGGACGTATCCTTACAGATACCTTATGGGGTATTGTTTTTCTCTGGCCCTGGTCTCTGGTAAACTGTAGTCCTATTTTTGCCTTTCAGGGGTGCCTTGCTAAAATGGAATTAGTATGAACGGTCGGAGTTGTGATTCTTCAGGTCTCAGCCTGCTCTTCTCGGATCTTCTGTTTAATTCTAGAACCCGGGCAGGGTTCAGGGGAGAGAAATGTCTCTTCATTCCAGTTCACTTTCATATCAAGGCACTTGAGAAATGCAAAAGCAGCATGCAGTGCACAGCCCATCTTTTCACACAGGTCATCTACCGGTGTGCATCGCACAGTGTTGACAACAAGCTGCAGGACAACTATGTCTTGACAGTACAGTTGCATCTTACGTGGGGGTTAGGTTCGAAAGTCAGCACATCAGGCAAAAATTGTGTGTAGTCAAAATTACCCTTGAAAGTCCCTCAAACCACTTATGTTTAGGGGTCATGTTATACAAAAAAAATGTGTACTGCTTCTTTAAAAACTAGAATCACACTATTGGTGCAATCCAGGGAGCACCCTCAGCTGGTGGAGAAAGTAAGCCTGCGTCAGCTGAGTCAGGCTGGCGTGGGGGCCTGGGGAGGGTGGGGAGAAGGCGTTTCGGGGCAGGGAAGGGCAGGCAGTGGGCGGGCCTGTGGACGGGTGATGGGCAAGCAGGTGGTGGGACCAGGATTTGGCACTTGTGCCGGATCCTAACCCCAGTCCTGGGCAGCCCAGGTCCTCTTGAAGTGGCACAGATCCAAGTAGTCCCATTGGGCTGCTGAGGCTTTACCCAGGGTAAGGGGAAGTGATTCCCCTTGCCTCGGGCTGAGCTGCTTTCAGCCTCAGCCCCTTGCTGGATATGGGGCAGGCCTCCCCGTGACAGCACGGGTTAGAATCGGGCTGCCCAAGATGCATGTGGGAACTGAGACTGACTGAGGTAACAGCAGATTCACATCTCCCACCTCACGGTCACTTTGGTATCTACACTCATTGAGCGAACAGTGGACAGAATCACCTGCACTATTTAAACTGTTTCCTGAGAGCACGTAGCTGAATTTGTGTAAACTGCATGCGTGTATGATGTGACTCCACTGTATAAAATAACTGTAACCCAAACAACATTTGGGCTTTAAATCAATTGAGGCCAGGCCGTTGCTGTGCATAGAGCTGACATAGCATCGTAGTTTATGTGAGTGAGCGATGAACCAGGAGTTGCCCACTGTATAAAATAACTGCAACCCAAACCGACGCAATCTCGGCATCACCTGGCAGGACAAAGTTGCGAACAACACAGTCCTGGAACGTGCTGGAATCCCTAGCATGTATGCACTACTGAAACAGAGATGCCTGCGTTGGCTCGGTCATGTCGTGAGAATGGATGATGGTCGGATCCCAAAGGATCTCCTCTATGGAGAACTCGTGCAAGGAAAGCGCCCTACAGGTAGACCACAGCTGCGATACAAGGACATCTGCAAGAGGGATCTGAAGGCCTTAGGAGTGGACCTCAACAAGTGGGAAACCCTGGCCTCTGAGCGGCCCGCTTGGAGGCAGGCTGTGCAGCATGGCCTTTCCCAGTTTGAAGAGACACTTGGCCAACAGTCTGAGGCTAAGAGGCAAAGAAGGAAGGCCCATAGCCAGGGAGACAGACCAGGGACAGACTGCACTTGCTGCCGGTGTGGAAGGGATTGTCACTCCCAAATTGGCCTTTTCAGCCACACTAGACGCTGTTCCAGAACCACCTTTCAGAGCGCGATACCATAGTCTTTCGAGACTGAAGGTTGCCAACAACAGTAACCCAAACAACATTTGGACTTTAAATCAATTGAGGCCAGGCCATTGCTGTGCATAGAGCTGACATAGCATCGTAGTTTATGTGAGTGAGCGATGAACCAGGAGTTGCCCACTTTGAATTCCATCTCTCCCGTGAACTCACTAGGCAAGCTGCTCTCTCAGCTCAGGCACACACCCGTAGTTAGGGTTGCCAACTCTGACTGAAGCTATTACTGGAGATTTATTTTCCAGGCTCATGTGATGTTGGACACTTCTGGTGGCTCCAATAAAAACCTCCAGGATTGCTTTCAATATTCACCTGGAGATTCATTCCGATGAAGCTCTGGGACAATCTGACAAGTTATCAACCCTGCCTGCAACTTGCTTTACAGGGTTGTTGTTGAGATGACAAGGAGATAACAGATGTAAAGCACCCTGAACACTTGAAGGCATTCTAGAAATGCAAAGTGTTATTCAATAAATGCAGCATACAACAGAACCCTCACACGTCTGTGCTGCATGGATACTGTATGCACAACCTAATGCTCAAAGAAAGAAGGCTTTCCCCACACCCCACCAGCTTTTCATCATAAGGATTTTTTTTCATGTGCCTGCTTCACCTCAAATGTTTGCAAGGGGAGCACAAGGAGTCTCAGATTGCCAGTGGTGCAACTGTGCCCTTGTATGTCTCTCTTGGCCTGGGAGAACAAGACGTTCCTAATATTTTTGCAGATTACTTGACCGGCGTTCAAGTAATTGTTCACATTCTCTCAATTTTCCTTGGTCTCAAACGTCGACTGGAAAAACAAGCATGCTCACGTTAGGGAATGCACAGCTGACACCACCTTAATTTCTTCTCTGTTTCAAAACTTGAGACATACAAAATTATGCAGGGGATGGACAGAGTGGATAGGGAGATGCTCTTTACACTCTCACATAACACCAGAACCAGGGGACATCCACTAAAATTGAGTGTTGGGAGAGTTAGGACAGACAAAAGAAAATATTTCTTTACTCAGCATGTGGTTGGTCTGTGGAACTCCTTGCCACAGGATGTGGTGATGGCATCTGGCCTGGATGCCTTTAAAAGGGGACAAGTTTCTGGACAAGTTTCTGGAGGAAAAATCCATTATGGGGTACAAGCCATGATGTGTATGCGCAACCTCCTGATTTCAGAAATGGGTTCTGTCAGAATGCCAGATGTAGGGGAGGGCACCAGGATGCAGGTCTCTTGTTATCTGGTGTGCTCCCTGGGGCATTTGGTGGGCTGCTGTGAGATACAGGAAGCTGGACTAGATCCAGTGGGGCTGTTCTTATGTTCTTATGTAAAACTGTTTGCCGGGGGGGGGGGGGGAATGACTACTGCTGCAATCATTTGAAAAGGCTGTTGCTCTGCACTTCCTGTACCTAAATCCTTCCAGTTTTAGAGCCTGGATTAAGCACACGTTGCCAGCATCCCACATGAGGGCTGGAGAAGCACATTCCACCCCATGCAACTCTTCTGTGCTCTCTGAATAATACCGCCCATCAGGAGAGTGCTGAGGGAGAGAACTTTGAAAAAACCTCATCGTCCCTCCTCGCTCCCATAGCAAGATGATTATCTTCATTCCACAGACAAGGAACTTCCATGCTGGCTTGGAGAAGTCACATCGTACTGTACTTGCATGCACTGTACCCAGCATGTTGATAACAAAAGAACTCAAGTTCCCACTGTGGCTGTATTCTTTAGGAGCGTGACCAAGAGTAACCCACAGTTCTTAAATATCTATCAATTATATTTAAAAAAATGAACAGCAGCTTCCCACCTCTAGCCGTTGCAGTTAGGGTTGGATAATCCTCTTTTCCTAAAAGCGTACAAAGATATGAATTAGTTAGAAGGACATTTACCCCTACTAACTGGGCAGAGAGGCACTTTTCAAAGTGGTGCTCCTTTCATATTTAGTAGGGTTAGAGCAACTGCCCCCTTCACCCCAGCATGGCGTCTTCTCCAGCAGCTGTTGCTGGTTTCCCTTCCGTATTTTTTTAAGATTGTAAGCCCTTTGGGGACAGGGAACCATTTATTGATTTATTTTGCTATTTAAACTGTGTTGTGAATCACTTTTTGTTGAAAAGTGGTATGAATATCATTAGTAACATTTACTGTAGGAGAAACAAGGGCGCGCTTTTAAAGGACATGTCTACAGGACAGACTTAAGTTTAACAGTCATCCTCTCCCTCTCCCCTCACCTTATCCCACAAGGAGAACCAGAGTGATGCAGAAGTTCAAGTGTTGGACTAGAACGGCCATGAATGTCACCAGGTGACTCTGTGCTAGTCATCATTTCTCAGTCAAACTCTACCTCACGGATTTATTGTGAGAATCAAATAGGGTGGGGGGAGACTGAGCTCCTTAGAGGCAAGACAGGAAAAACAAGTAATAAAAATAATCTGAGAACTGTTGATCTGTAAGAAGGAGGAGTCTTGCACAAAGATTTCCATATGTCTCATTAAAATTCAATTCTCTGGCTCTTTAGTGGTGAGGAAACCATGACAATCGAAGCAGCTGTTACAGCATTGATTTATGTTTGTAATGAACTTTTGAGGGCAGGGCCAGCTTCTCAAGCCCAGCTGAGATTGTGGGAAATTTCCTGCAAAAAGGCGGGCATCCGCTTGGCACGGTAAGACTGCGCAGGGGGTTGGTGGGAAGTGGAACAGGGAAGGATAAATAGTCTGGGGCAGTGACGGAGCAGGAAGTAAGCCAGATTGGGCCTGGGGAGGGAGCGGCAGCAGCACCAACTGAATCCTAACCCCCTTTCCAGGGCCAATCCACCCTCACGGGTCCATGCGGACTTGCGCCAGTGACATTGCTGGTGCAGGTTCAGGTTGACTCACCCCAGGGAAAGGGAACAAATATTCCCTTACTCTGAGGGGGACTCTGGAGGCCAAAACACCCCCATGGGATATGCAGCAGGCACCATTTTAGCACTGCAGAATCACTGCAAGGGGAGTTTGGTAGAACTGGGCTGCTGGTCCTTGTTCTCAACTGCAATAAAGATGCAATTGCAACAGCACATTGCATTTGTTCCCCTCCCCTGGGGTAAGCCAGCTATAGAATGGGAAGGGCCCATGCGTAGGAAGGTACTGGTCTTGCTGCCAGTGCACTGGCTATAAGTATTGTTGCAAAGCACCTTACAGTGCAACAGCACAAAGGCCAGGCTCTCTCATGGAACACACCTTCTACCTGTGCGCCACTTACAACCCAATCCTAAGCCCGGCAGCACCCAGGGCTCCAGCTGGACACTGCGGGTGCCAGGCTAGTCCCAGGATTCTCCTCATGGTAAGGCAGCATTTGCTCTCTTACGCCAGGTAACACAGCCATGGGGTCAATGGGTCTCCTCGCATCTGTACCCACTTTTGTGTGGGTGGAGACCGGAGGAGGCCTGTGCAGGCTACCCGGGTCAGGAAGAAGTTAGGATTTGGCAGCAGAGGCTGCTGCCTTCTCTGCCCCCTGGTTTTGGTTGGCAACCTTCAGTCTCGAAAGACTATGGTATAAGCCTACAGCACCCGGTATTCCCAGGCGGTCTCCCATCCAAGTACTAACCAGGCCTGCCCCTGCCCCCTCCTGGGCCCAATTCTCCCTTCCTTCTGCCCTCCCTCTGCCCTGTTCTGCCCACTCCCCACCTCCCCTCCCCACCCTGAAAAGTTTTACTGCCAGCCGTTGCTGGAGGAGTACCATCTGTCCATCCACGTGGTGCTGAGGCCCAGCACCAATGGGTGCTGGCCCGGTGCCAGCAGCCCTTCTTCTCAGGGTGCTGTGGATGTGCCTTACAGTACTTTTGTGACACCTAGCAACAATGCTGGATCTCAGCACTGGTGCTAGGGCCTTTTAGGATTGGGCCCTTCATCAGGACCAGGCTGTAAAAAGGAATCTTTGTCAAGGAAAGCCCTACATTCCTTGATTACAGTCATGGTATAAGAAGAATTAGCATTTTTTCCTGGAGTGCAGACAAAACCAAAGCTGATGGGGTCAGGTGCAAGCGGGAGTGAGAATTAGACTTAAAGGTTAAATCAAGTCCATGAAACGGCTCCGCCATGTTTGGCCACATCAGCATTTTGGAGAAACGTGAAGTGATTGGGAGGAGAAAGCAAATGAGAGGGCAGATGGTGAGCATTATAAGCTCAGCCTGCCAGCCACCATTGTTCTGGCTGTTTGAAGTGGCGTGTGCTCTCTTCATGCCTCCAAATGACCATAAGCCACATGCTACGTTTCACAATATGTCTGGAAGACAGAAACAGTATTGGTTAGAAATCTGGAAAATAAAAGAGAATCATCATTCATGTTTGTGACTTCCAGGAGGAAAAGCTTTAAAAGACCTAAAAGGCTCTTAAAGAATGAAAAGAAAGAACAACCAAAAACAAAAGCCTTATAAGAACATCATCTGCTCAAGGCCTCCTTCCCCTGCTGACACTGCAACGTCTTTGGATGATATAACAAGCAAATCACCAGCTCATCAAAGTGTCCCAACCGCATTTCATACTTAGCGTGATCATTCTCACAAGCTCCATGCCTACATAATGGATGGAATGGGGGTGGCAGCAGACTCGAGGTGAAGGGCACCCCAAATCTGCTGCCCTCTTGCCTCCCACCATGTGCCCAGACTAGGGTTCACTCTTGTGATCTAGCGCCTTTCCAGTTTTAAGTTCAATCATCTCCCAGTCAAGTAATTTACATTCTGTTTGCCAGGAAAGAGGTTTTCCCCCTATCACTGTAGCAGGTATGCACAAAGAGCTTGGAGAATACTCTGTGCTGTATGTATGGGGTTTATAGAAAATAAATAAGGAACATTAATCCACTGAAGATTCTTGTAAGGGTCACCAGAGTCCTTCATACAGTATGGCATTGGAGAAGTTTCTGTGAGGGTGTTTTCCAAAAAAGATTTGCTCTGTATCTGCTTATTCTCAAACACTGGTTCCCAACCTGTGTCCGTGGGCCACAGGTGGTCTGCGAGACCCTGAGAAGTGGTCCGCAAGGCAATCTCTATGGAGCACCAAAGAGGGAGGAGAATGGATTGCCATCAGCCATTGAAGTGTCAGCTCTGGCTGTGTGCACCCCATTCTTTGTTCTCTCTGACAGTCCTTGGGGGAGTGCTTGGAGATGGGCCACCAGAGAGGGCAGAGACCATACCACCCACAGCCACATTGTGGTCCATAACGATTCCAATTTTTGCCCCAGTGGTCCATGGGCTTGTAAAGGTTAGGAACCATTGTTCTAAAATATTGTTCTTACCGGCTTAATAATCTTGATTGCCTGCCTCATGCAAATGCAATAATGCATATTTGGAGGTTCAAAAGAGAAAGGCTATGCCAGTAGAAATTTGCTAAGAAAAATCCAGACATCCAACAAGTGCTACAAGAATGTTTGTAGACAACTGACCATACATGTAGCTCTGATTAGAACATTTCCAAAAATACATTTAGACAAGTCTAACCAACATCTGGCTTGGAATGCCTCACATGGTCTTCTTTATTATTATTCACAAGGATCCAGAGTTAAGTAACCAAGCATTTTTTTTCACTCCCTCTGCCTGGTTGAGATCTAGATTTTAGTAATGGTTGAAAAAACTGTATTCTGATGACATTTTCCTTCCACAAAAATTGGAACTCTTAAATTTTGTTTGAAGTCATGTTTTCTTTTAACATGTCACTGTTTCCATTTCCTTAAAGATTACCCTAAATGAAAATAATTGTATTTATATATTTTAAATCTGCTGTCCATGGAATCTCCTCCTGAACACTTGCCTGTACTGGTGAACCTGGACCCCCTTCTACCCTGGGCCAGGTTTGCAGAATGCCACCCCCCCGAATGTCACTGCCACCCCCTGCATTGTGTTTGGGGGGCCTCTGGAGGGCAGGAGGAAGTTACCTGCAGCCTCCCCCAACCTTCCAAAGGTCTTGTGAGGCCTCAAGAAGGGCTAAAACCTCACTTTTTGTGCAAAAACCAAAGTGACATTTTAGGCCCTTAGAAGGCCTTTAGAGGACTGTGGAGGCTCTCCCTGGACCTCCAAGGGCCGAAAACATCAGTTCCAGTTTTTGGACCAAAAACCAGAAGATTTAAGGTCTTCCAAAGAACTCAGAAGACTTTTGGCGGGCCAGGGAAGGCCATGCACAGCTCCTCCTGCCCTCCAGAGGTCTCCGTAAGGGTCTCTGTATAGGGTGCCACAGAATGGTGGTGCAGGGAGTGGATGGCGGCATGGCACTACCTACTCCCCTGTGCTACCCAGGGTATTTGCAACCCTTGCCTCTTCCCGGTATGCCAGTGCTTGCCTGCATAAGGACTTCTTGTAGACTTTGTTTTTGAGACATTTTAATATAAAATGTGCAGTGTTACTTTTGAGTTCATTTAATTTGTACTGACCTACTCAGTTCAGTTCTTTGATTCTCTTTGGGGTTGGGATTTTTTTTTTTTTTTTTAAATATTTGGTTTTTTGAAGAATGTATGAAAATATGCATTTTCATGATTGGAATGTGCCCTTTTACCTACATTGTATTGCCATATAAATCCACCAGTTCTTTGATTCTCTTTGGGGTTGGGATTTTATTTTTTTTTTTTTTAATATTTGGTTTTTTGAAGAATGTATGAAAATATGCATTTTCATGATTGGAATGTGCCCTTTTACCTACATTGTATTGCCATATAAATCCACCTGCAGTGGTTTGCTTAAATGCATGCCGTCAAATTCAGTGGCACTTGCATTGAGTGCAAGGGGTACCCTGTGGAGGAAGAGGTACCGTCCCTGCCATCAGAAGAATCCAGCAGACCCTCTCAGGAAGCCAGCAGAGTGGAGCAGAAAGTTCCAAAAAATCTCTGAATGCTGCAGAGACCATCCAAAGGCTGCAGGGACTTTTAGAATGGCACCCACAGCCAGAGCAGACTCTTTTAGAACTACAGGCAGAGGCTTCTGCCAGTCCATTTAAAGGGGTCTGTGCTGATCACAGGCACCATTCTGAAGGACCTTGCAGCCTCTGGAAGGTCTCTGCATAGCAGAGATAATGAGAACAGAGGCACATAGATAGTGAATTCACTTTTAAAGAGAACTGACTGTATTTGCAAAGAGAATCTTGAGGTAACAAAATTTGAGAGTCTCTGAACTGCGGGGACGAGAAAGGTGAGGGAGAGCAACTTGATCCTGGTTCATTCTCCCAACAATCTGAAAACAAATTAAAGCAAAGCGCCACCCAAAAGAAAACAGGAATCCCTACATTTCAATAGTTGAGAGCCCACCCACCACTCTGCTCTCTGCCAAGTCTTCTAGAAACCGTGAGAATTTGAGGTCGGAATGCAGTGAACAGAATATTATGATTCCAACTGGAATTAGCCAGGACATTGCTTTTCACAGCTTCCATTCTGAAATGATAATTAGTGTTTACAGGTGGCTGATTTTACATCTCTGGTTAGTACCTGACTCCTCAGTAGTGGTTCAGTCCCGGAATGATTGCTCTGTACTTATGAAAATTCATCGCCACACAGAATCAGCAACATTGTAGCAGGCTGAGTTTTCACAGGATGTCTTATCTCAGTATGGATTAGGCCTACCATTGCTTAGCTGGGTATATAAAAGACATCATTTACATCGGTGGATGATGTGGTAGTAAATCATCAAAAGAGGTACTATGGAGCAGTTGTTGGCAACCTTCAGTCTTGGAAGACTATGGTATCGCGCTCTGGATGGTGGTTCTGGAACAGCGTCTAGTGTGGCTGAAAAGGCCGATTCGGGAGTGACAATCCCTTCCACACTGGGAGCAAGTGTAGTGTGTCCCTTGTCTGTCTCCCTGGCTATGGGCCTTCCTTCTTTGCCTCTTTGCCTCAGTTTGTTGGCCAAGTGTCTCTTCAAACTGGGAAAGGCCATGCTGCACAGCCTGCCCCCAAGCGGGCCGCTCAGAGGCCAGAGTTTCCCACTTGTTGAGGTCCACTCCTAAGGCCTTCAGATCCCTCTTGCAGATGTCCTTGTATCGCAGCTGTGGTCTACCTGTAGGGCGCTTTCCTTGCACGAGTTCTCCATAGAGGAGATCCTTTGGGATCCGGCCATCATCCATTCTCACGACATGACCAAGCCAACGCAGGCGTCTCTGTTTCAGCAGTGCATATATGCTAGGGATTCCAGCTCGTTCCAGGACTGTGTTGTTTGAAACTTTGTCCTGCCAAGTGTTGCCGAGGATGCGTCGGAGGCAGCGCCTGTGGAATGCGTTCAGTTTCCTCTCCTGTTGTGAGCGAAGAGTCCATGACTCGCTGCAGTACAGAAGTGTACTCAGGACTATGGAGCAAAAGTCAAACAATTTGCACCACTGTGGCCATGCCAGAAATCCTTCCTGCCAGCCTGCGTTTGCATACACTGAAGCTCAGCTTATTAACATGCTTTAAATTGAAAAAGAGCAGCGCCCCTTATGATGACTGCAGAAAGGAAAGCAAACATCTCCCTACTCTCTCCCCGCAACCCAGTGCTTTCTGATGTCCCAGATGTAGGTGAAAGGTTTTCAGACTGTCTCGCTGGGATCTTCCCTGAGGGTTGGGGGAGGGATCTGTTTGTTATCCTTCAGTGCCATGAATCCAAAATGACAGCTTTATTTGGTGCTCACTGTTACCTTGAATCCAAAGTATCAAAAGAAAATTCAAGATAGGGTCATAATATCCACAAGGTAGCCCAAGGAGGTCAAGCCTCCTCTGAGAAATTCCAGGCTCCTTCCCTGACTTTTTCAGCTTTTTTATTTTTTTTAGTCTCTAGGTATTTTTCTTTCAAAAAGATAACACAGGAGTTGCGCAAGACATTCTGTGCAACTGGTAAGTAAGGCAGACCTGTTCCTACCATCCAGTGTTCTAGCCAATGAATGCACAGGCGCTATAGTAAATGACCAGCACTAGGAGCTTATTTTAAAATGTAATATAATGGATTTTCAAATGTTAAATCACATTAAACTACCTGTATTTAGGTTCTGGTTGTTCGGAGCGGATTCTCTCCCCTCCTTGCCATTGTACTCTTAGGCTCCTCCATTACAACATTTCTGGCTACAAGGCTACACAGAAGAGATGGCTCTAGCTGCTACTGGTGGGCCCTCCAAGCAGTAGCACAGCCAGAGTGGAGGCAGTTCAGTAAGTACTGCAGGCGCCGCAGCTTGCCATATAAGTGGCCTCTCCCACTTGTCATTGGAGCCATTCTGGGCAGTGATGGTAATGCACAGGAGACGTGGTGAGCACCTGCACATTGCTGTCACAGCCCAGAATGGCTCCATCGGTGAGTAGGGGGGCCACTTGCACGGTGCGTTGTGGTGCCTGCAGTAATTATTGCACTGCACCCACCTCTGGCGATGCTGCTGCCTCCAGGCATCTTGCTTGGGACATCTTTTTAATTGTGGCTGCCAACTCTTAACTGTTGGGGGTGGGAGATAAATATGTGTAAAGCCAGTGAAGGCTGGATGGCAGCTGAGTGCACAAGCTGAAAGATCATTCCCCGAAGTTCCAGAAACTGGTGCTTGTTGCTGGTTTTAAACCACCGGACTACTGGCACTTTTGCTTTACAGCCAACTAACCTAGTAAAGAAGCTCCTCTAGCAAAGAAAGGGACTCCTCTCACATAACTAAAAACTGGGCAGAAACACAGTGGTCTAAGTCCTACTGTGGCCCACAGTAAATGTCATGTTATGTTGAAACTCAAGGAGTTCCCTTACTGACCTTCACCGTAGGAGGAACTGATGAAAGCCATCTTTCCATGGTACGTACTTACCCCTGCTAACTGGGTAAGAGGCACTTTTTCAAGTGGGTGCTCCTCTTTTTAGCAGGGGGAGAGTAACTGGCCCTCCTCACCCCAGCAGTGTCTTTTCTAGTGGCTGTCTGCTGGTGTTCTTTTTGCATCTTTTTAGATTGTGAGACCTTTAGGGACAGGGAACCGTTAGTCATTTGATTTTTCTCTGTAAACTGCTTTGTGAACTTTTAGTTGAAAAGTGGTATAATAATAATAATAATAATAATAATAATAATAATAATAATAATAATAATAATAATAATAATAATAATAATAATAATACTTCTCTTCCAAACTTTGGATAATCCAAAAGGGAAAAGGGCAACTGAAAAATATGGCACTCCATTCAGGCCCCCGAGGTGTTCATTTTGTGACAAATGAATCTGATTGACCAATGGACCTGATTGGTTCAGTTTTCCATTTGTCATTTTATACACACTGCTAGTGATTTTCAAGAGAGTTCTGCATCTAAGGAACCCTTTCCATTTACAGTACTGCTATTCTAACAGTCATCTGAATGCACATAGAATGCACATGCTTCTACCTACATTTGGTGCAGAGGCTTCTGGGGCACTTTTTAAGAGAAAAACAAAAGAGTGAGACCTCCATGGTGTTCTGATAGTGCCAGCTCCACCCTAAGCCATGAAAAATCACTGGTTGATGCTGGAACAGTCACAACTTTTCAGATAGTGGAACCTACCCTACCTCACTGGTGGAAGTGAGGATAATGTGGAGAGGGGTAAGTCTTGTGTATGCAGCCTGATGACACCTTGGTTCCACTACCCCTGTGCTACAAAACAACAACACAAAATGCTTACCATGCTCCTTGTGCACTGCTTGATATTTAGAAGTGTGAGGCTTCCAAGTTTCATGGCAGCATGCGGAGTAAGGAGTAAGTAAGGAGGGGAATTATGGCCTGCTTACACATGGGAGGGGGAAGCCAATCACTGAGGTTTGCATTGGCCACAGGTTGGAGGGGGACAGCAAATGCAAGTGAAGGGTGAAAGGCACCCCAAATCAGCCATCCCCTCAGACCCTTTGCAATCTGCCTCTGATGGCCTCATGGGTGGGCCGCCAATGATGCTGCCTCTGAGTTCCTTGGAGACAAGGAGGGATAAAAGAGTGAAATAAATATGTACCTATATCAGGTCTTAGTCCTTGATAAGTCCTAATAAACAAGAGGGTAGGTGTAGAGTACCTTTTTCTCACAGCGAATGATGGATAGTCCCCTATGTCTTACTGCCATACTCAAATGACAAATTGTCCTAGGCACAAAGAGATAACTGTCTTGACACCAGCTCTCTAAAAAAACAAACACAAAAAAACAGAGGCAACATTTCAAGATCTGTGGCAGTCAGCGTGCAGAATAGAAATGAGAATGACCTGCAAACTGACACGCAGCCCTGGCCAGGGTGCAACAATGTGCATGACACGTTAAAACAAACAGCATGCGCCCTAATGGTGTTTGGCAGCAACAGAGAGGAACAGCTACATACCCAGCAAGCCATAAATTCCAGGCTGAACACAGCCTCCTTCTGTATGCTGTTCTGTAGAAGTCTGCAGAGCAACAATGATCAGAAAAAGGAAGTGGTATTCACCATGCTTGTTTCATTGAAATAGTGCAGGATTAAAGGTTTACAATGAGGGGGTGCTCAATGCTAAGCTTTGATGGGGAGCTCTGCACCTCCATGGGTCCACTGTGAGCTTCTTGTCATTCCTGTCATTTTTCTGCACTGACCGAGGTGCACAGAGGCAGTCAGGCTGAATCACAGACCCAAACTGGGATAGCTTCAGGTCTGCTGAGACACAGGGAAGCTCATGTAAAAATACAAGTATAGTGGATTTTCCAGGATTAATGAGTTTTTCCCTCTGCATATTTATACAAATTGATTAATTGGTTCAATCAACTAATTGACTTACACTGAACTGATCAGCACTTCTTTGTAGGGAGGCAGCCCTTATTAAAGACCAACTATTTGTTTTAAAGAATGCTGAATGCTTGAGCAGGCGTTAGCAAGTGACCTGCACATGACACTGGATGAAGCTGCTCACTGCTTAAATAATGCACCAAGAGTGTCAGGAGCATGCTTTCCTTGTTCCTACATACATTGCTCCTGGCATGGAAGTATTCAGCTACAGTTATCGGCTAGCTTTCAGTAAAAAGAAGCCCGATTAAACAATCAAGTGAGTAAACTGGAAAAGTCCAGGTGCAATGACAGGATAAAAGAAGGCAGACACCTTTGGGACGCAACCACATGCAAATGATAACATTTCTTAGCAGCAGCAAATTACTCCCCATCTTAATGGAAGAATTACGGGAGTTGGCAGGAGTTTCCAAAAAGCCATATGACTCCTTTCAGACAATGAGGGCCTTTTAGCTGGAAGTGCTATTGTTAGTCATGCAAGAAAAAATGGGCTTGTTCCCCTCACTTTTGTGTAATTTTTTTAGTGCCTTTTGCTTTCAAATCGCAGGGAATTTCTGTAATTGCCTCCAATTACCTTCCAATCAGGGCTTCCTATCTCCCCATTTTCTTCCTCAGAAAATGCCAGCGCATACTTTTAGCCTTCGATATTCGTATTTGAATGCTTCAGGTGGGACTTGCACAGATGGAAATAGCGGAGAATACCAATAGCTCACCTCTCAGAAAATATCTTGGAGAAACCCAAAATGATGGAAGGAAGAGGAGGGAGCCATTAAACTCTTAGCAGCTTAGTACGTTTGTTGTCATGGAAGGGGACGGTGTTCTCTGAGTACCCTCAGAGTCGCCTTGCAGTAATGAGAGTAAACTACAGGGAAGGTACCCCAAAAATTGTGAAAAATATTACGCTAGAAGTTTGGTAAAGGAACCGTAGCTCTTTTGTATTTTCTTGCCTGCTGCAGCTTGAGGATATTCAATGCCACCCTCATTCCTTTGCACTGCTTTCTAGCCCAATGCTGTATGTTCCATCCCTTGAATAGAGGACATACAAACTACAAATTAAACTGTCATAACTTCCTCAGAAACATTCTGAGAATTCTTTGTTAAAGATCTGTAGCTGAATCACAAAACTAATTCCTAGAATGCCTTGGTCATCAACAGATTAGTTTTGTAATGTAATGATGCTCTGTGAGGTTCCTCACATCAAGTGAGGTTTTCTTCTGCAGCTACGGCTCTTGGATGGGCGGGGGTCACCGGTCATAATACCACCAATTATTATTTTTTAAATCCAAGACAGCTCAATACCCAGAGTTAGGAACATAGGGAGTTGCCTTGTACAGTGTCAGATCATTGGTGCCTCCACATCAGCACCACCCAACACTGGCTGGCTGTAGATCTCCAGGGTTTCAGACTGGAATTGTTCTCTGCTACCTGGAAATGTTGGAAATTGAACATGGACCTTCTGCATGCACAGCAGATACTCTCTGAGTTATGGCCCCTCCCAAACTAGCCACACATCTTATACAAGTCCCACAGTGGTTCCTGACAAGTGTACGTCAACAGGCAAGGAAACCACCGGGGAAAGGTCATTATATTTATATAAAAACAAATGTCCTGACTGACTCATCAATGCCCAGCCCAAACCCCTGGACCTAGAAACATGAAATTTGGGGAGTATATTTCTTCCATAATGAAAGGACCCACTAAGAAGGGATTTTAAAAAATGTGACCCCTAAGGGAGTGAAACGGGACAATATATGTTTTCATAGATTCCTCAATATCTCTTAGTCCTGATGAGATATCAACTTGGTTTTTGCTTACAAAAGTTGCCCATACAAATGCTTAAAAACATAATTCAGGGTTTCACCCTAATAACCCCTAAAGGGGTGAATCTAATTTCGGGGGTGAATTATAGAACCCTTCCAATTACTTAAGCCTGGCTGGCTTTTTCCCCTGTGCTATTGCCTGAGAGAAGCCTGTTGTCTACATTGCAACTGAGGCCAGGTCGGCCCTTTTAACTTAACCCTTTTTAAGTTGGTATGGCAAGGGGTAGTAATAGTAAAATAACATAAAAATAACAGTCATTTTAGTGTTTACTCTGAACAGTAAAATGAAGTGCATTTCTGGCTCAGTGCAAAGGTCTGCTGCCCCAAGATTTTGACAAGGCTTTCTCCTGAGAACATGTGCTATCACCAGCCCTTGCTCTGCTTAACCCTGTGTTCCAGTGAGAGGAGTTAGGAAGGGGCAGTGACACAAACATTGTATGGCACAGGGTGCAATCCTAAGCCCTTATGTCAGGGCTTTCCAGCACTGACATAAGGCCAACACAGCTCTGAGGTAAGGGAACAAACATTCCCTTACTTTGAGGAGACCTCCGTGAGTGACACCCAACTGCAGGATGCAGCACATGTCCCATTGGCACCGCTATTCCAGTGCTGGAAAGCACTGACATAAGGGCTTAGGATTGCGCCCTCTGTCTCTTCCCTCACAAAAGGCATTGTTCTGCTTATCCCTGAATTCCAGTGAGAGGAGAGTTAAGGAGCGCCACTGGCTCGATCACAGTGTTCACCAGCTGTGTTTAGGGGGTGGGGGGAGTCCGTGTTCATACTATGCAGACCTCTCATTCCATCAGATGACCCTTCAGGCTCAAGATGCTGCAATTCCCCGTCAAGCTCTGCTTTTCAATGACCATCAACAAGTCCCAGGGGCAGTCACTGAAGGTGGCAGGGATTGACTTGAGGGATGACAGCTTCTCACACAGGCAGTTCTACAGGGCCTGCTCCAGAGTGAGCTCACCCAGCAGCCTGGAGATCCAAGCAACTGAGTGGTCCACAATGTGAACCACCAATGTGGACCACCAAAACCACCAATGTGGTCTTCAAAGAAGTCCTTAAGTAGAGGTTGCAGGTATTTTACGTGATTTTTTTCCACTACAATCATCTCTTTGTTATTTCTTAATCAAATATTATATTTCAAATTTCACTTTGTCATTTTACTGCATCAACATGCTTTGCTCTATTCAAACTACGTATACTTTTTCTTAATTTGTTTTTCTTTACTTTTGTGAATAGCTTTGCGAAGCATGGGTACTATGCTATTATACCACAAAACCAATTCAAAATACAAAAATAACAAACAAACAAATTTCTTAAACAAAAAAGTTTGATGGAAGCACGACTTTCAATAATTACAGGGTGTTGCCTGACATTGGGTAGCTGTGTTAAATTTCAGTTGTTCATTGCAATCAAAGGAACGTTTCTTGGAGTCAAAATGGAGTTAAAGTAGTTAAATACCGTAGCGAAGCATGGGTATCAAGCTAGTGATGTATATAGAGCACATGCTTTGTATGAAAAAGGACATAGGTTCAGTCCTTGGCAGAAATGGTTCTCTGTCCAAGGTATGGCCTATCCATGCAGCAGAATCAGATAATTGCATCATTTTGGATTGCTGGTGGGGGGAGGGGATTTCATTTTTAATGCTTACCCAGATTTGATTGTTTGATTGATCTATTATTCAAAAAGCCTAGAGCACTTTCAGGGCAAGTGGTAGCATGTTCACCCATCTCTAGCTATAATAGATCTTGGGAACAGCTGCTTAATCAACAGTCAGAAAAACCCTAATCTGACCTAAAAGCACCTGATTTTCTAAGGAACACCTTGTCCTATTTCCAAAATATCTCCACTCTCCAGATAAAATTCTCACAAACCGTTGCTTCAACTCCCTAAAATGGGAGTTTTTAAAATGGAAACAGGGCCAACTCAGAAATGGTTGGGGAGTGTACCTCACACTTCCAGAGCGTGGTTTTATGTCCCTTCTTTCCAGGTTGAAAGAACTCACAACTGACAAAACTGACACAGAGCTGCTTTGAAAGATGGTGATGGGGAAAGAGAAAAGAAATTGGGTGGTGGTCTTGTATGTGGGGCCCACAAACAAAAGGACAGGTGAGCTAGAAGAGGTCTGGCAGGTGACTGGATATGAGTATCACTCCAGTTTATTTAAATATTTGGGAACAGTCATTCAAAAATGTTTGGTCAATGAGATGGGCAGCCCAATCCTAACCTGCCCTGGAGCAATCAGGCCAGCTGCCCTGTCCCACATCCAGAGCTGGGTTGGGACTCAACCCCAGCTGGGGCTCAGCAGGGAAAGTGGCTCAGCCTGGGGCAAAGGGAATCACTTCCCCTTACCCCATGCAGCACTGCAGCAGTCCCAATGGGGCTACTTGTATCTGTGCCACCTCAAGAGTTGGCACATATCCAAGCAGTCCACAGTTGCTCCACGCACCTGCTCCCCACTCACCTGCCGCCCACCCACGGGCCTGCCCTCCCCCTACCCCAAAATGCCTACCTCCTGCCCTCTCCTCACACCCCCAGACCCCCATGCCACCTTACTCGGCCGGCATGGGCTTACCTTTTCCGCTGTCCAGTGGCGCTTGGGTTGGCCTCCCTGCTCAATCGCTGGTGCGAAAGTGCTTTACGGCACTTTCGCGACACCATTGGGCTGGTGCAAGGTCCATTTCATGGCTTGGATTGTGCCCTAACTGTACTCTACTGAAATCAGTCAAGTATGGGATCTTAACATTCCACAGCATCATTGAAACATGCACATATTTGCCAGATTGTTCTGCCACATTGCTCATTTTTGCTCAGAGGGAAGGCTACTTATTTAAGTGCATATTAGCAGAGGAAGCAGACTACATCTCTGAAGGATGCATTCACATTAAACACACACACATACTTTTTTTTTTGCATCTTGGACACCATCTGCTACTTCAGACTAAAGGAATAACAATTAATAGGAAACCGCAAACCCAACAGATTTTGCAGTTTTAATTATCTCACTGTTTTGGACCACTTTGGGAGCAGCTCATTTTTTTTTTTAAGTGACTGCCTGCACTTATGAGACACAGGAGAGGATTGTCTCTTAGGGACGTGCTGAGATGCATGTCACACGTCTGAGATGAAACTCAGTGGCAGTCAAAGAGTCTTTTCATCATGTTAAGAAGCATGCACACTCCGAGACCTGTCTGATCTACAAAGAGCTGGCTGTTTTTCATAGTTGTAGAACGCTGGGAAGGCTTATGAGAGACTTAGTAGACTGGAGTTATATAGTCAGCACTGGAGTGCAGCATGTGCTGTGCTGTATCTCTGATGATACAGAAAAGGGACATTTGCTGAGGAAGAAAATGCACCTCCCACAGAGCACAGTTGATGAGGTTCTGCAGGAAATCAATGACATCTGCTTCACAGCACACAGATGCCGACCATTTTTCCCATGGAGAGGAATCTCGTGAAAAATGTGCTTGTTGCACCAATGGGTGCCACCTCCTTCTGTGCAGGCCCAGTTACTGCTCACGCGATTCCCAGTCACAATCTGCAGTCTTTTCTTTTTTCTCTTACATTCTTCTGTTCCAGCATTGCACAAGAGTCAGCACAAAAGCTCAGGATGATGGTAGGAAACATGGAATACAAACAGATGACTGTTGCTAGTAGAGAAACCAAAACGATTCCTAGGCTTTTAATAGCTCAGTGGCAGAAA
Organism: Tiliqua scincoides; assembly: GCF_035046505.1. Taxonomy (NCBI): domain Eukaryota; kingdom Metazoa; phylum Chordata; class Lepidosauria; order Squamata; family Scincidae; genus Tiliqua; species Tiliqua scincoides. The sequence goes on along the minus strand of NC_089823.1, from coordinate 217,344,077 downwards.
GAAACTGGGCACATGAAACTTCTTGTGTCACACCTAATATGAAAGTTGGCACAGTGCCAAATTACCCCCTTCTTTGCAGCGCTGTGCTTGTCATCCACCTCTTTAAATTTCTCTGCTGACTCTCATGCTTTTGCAACGACTTCAAGATTCTAGTCCTCAGTTTTGAAACCATCCACCTTTCTTCCCTCTGACTTACAACTTCTCCTTCATATCCCCTTTCACCATTTCTTTCACTTGTCGCTCTGTAAATTCAGTATGGTCTTTGTGACAGAGCTGAGATTCCTTGATCTTACAGCCTACTCCATCCAGATTTTATATGGGACTGAAAAAAGGCATGTGGCACTCGGATTCTGAAGTGGCTTGTCCTGGGTGGGAGGGAGCCCAGCTCAGTGGTAGAGCGTGTGCTTTGCATGCAGAAGAGCCCAGGTTCAACTCTTGGCATCTCCAGGCAGGGCTGGAAACAACCTGAGTCTGACTCTCACTTGAGAGCTGCTGCTGCCAGTCCACACAGACCAGTAGCATAGCTACAAGGGCTGGTGGTATAGAAAATATTGCAGGCGCTGTGTAAGTGGCTCCTCCCACTTGCTGTTGGAGCCATCCTGGGCAGTGGTGGACTTGCTGTTGCTGCCCAGAAGGGCTCCAATGGGATGGGCTGCTTACGTAGCGCATTGCGGCACCTGTGCTACTTACTCCTGTAACTATGCTACTAGCTTAGACAAACACTGACCTAGATGAACTCATTAATGGCCCGACTCACTGGAAGGCAGTTGCATCTGTTCTGTAGTGGCAGTGCAAGGCTGCTTCCTATTATCCAATTGTTGCCACACTTGCTCAGGGACATGCATATCAATGCATGCATGTTTAAGAGACTTTGACTGTTGGCTTGTGGCCATGGAAGCTGGCTCTGGTGAAAAATGAGAGAGATAAGTGCAAACACAATATTATTTATTGAGGTGATAAATTTACAGTAAGAGGGAAGGGGAAGTAAAGCACAAAAAGGCAATCGCTTAAGCTAAAATGACACAGTGGCATATAATCAATGCAGCATTTGGTTAGAAACCAGCGTTTGAGATAGCACGCATGGAGGACGTAGGGGGGGAAAAGAGGAAGATGCATCTGGAATCTCAGATGGAGAAAAAAAAACACACAGAAGGGATTAAAGATTCGAGGCAGAGGGTGTGAGGTGTGGTGTGAGGAATCTCTGAACAAGGAGGGGGAGAGGGAGAGAAGGGGGAAGTGGATTGGAGAGATGTTAGCATGCTATGGAGATTTGAGTTTTATCCAGGAGGCCAACCAGGGTTTTTGGTGAAACAAAGACTCCAGGGTGAGCTTGAGAGAAATTCAACGATGAAGCATAGAGGCATGAGACAAGGTGCGGAGAAGCGCGACCGAGTATGGCTTGATTCCCAGTAACACAGGAGCAGTTTTTGAACCTTAGGAAAATAACAAGTCAACCAGCACTTCCTTGCTTTTGGCAAACTTGCCTTTCCTGGTCATAGAGCATTCCTAAATGGAACTTCAATACCTCTGAATGGGTTTTGACCCCAAAATAAAATCAAAGGGTTTACATTCTTCAATATGTTGGAAGGCCAAATGGACCATTTAGGTGCTGTATGCTAAACTGGCCCAGAAGGAAAGACCCTGGTCTTCTGACTAAATGAGTTAAAAGATTAAAGTGGCAAGTAAAAGTGTTAGAGCAGAGATTTCTGCAGAGATTTTACAAGTAAGATTTAGAGAGTTTAGTTTCAGGAACCAGAGAAACACACCACAGACTGCTTTGCCAGTGGGTCATATATGGGAAAGGAAGACAGATTGATAAAGCCAAGTATACCTTTCTGTACAAGCTGAGCTGAAGTTGGATGCTGGAGTTCAATGGAGCTTGGCTGAAGACTCAAGGTAAGAGGCTGACAGTGCAATCCTACTGATGTGTTCTGCCAGCACCCCTGCACCAGCTGATGGTGTCACAAACGTGCCATGAAGCACATTTGTGGCACTCATGGAGTAAGCATCACCGGTAGGGAGGGCCGTGCCACCCTGACAATGCAGCATCCAGAGGATTGGCTGCCAGCAGAGGTTATGCCAGGCAGTGGAGGGGTGGTAGGCAGGTGGAACAGAGGTGGAGAGGGGGCAGAACAGAGGGCAGATCAGGCTTGGGAGGGATAGGATTGGTGGAGCAGGCCTCAACCATATCCTATCCTCCCTCCCTGGCCTGAATGCTGGTGGAGATCCAAATAGCCCCATTGGGTTGTGGATTGGGTTTAGGATTGGGCTGTGAGTCAGTGAGAATTCTCAGCCAGAAAGGAAGAAGCAGTTTTTCCCTGTCCAGGGCAGGGAAAAGGATAGCAATCCAAGTAGGCACCAGGGAGGCACAGATCAAGTAGCAGCATGCTGTTTCAAAACACAGGCGAAACTTAGTGCAAAGATGGGAGGTTCCAGTAATACCTTCCATGATTAAAGAAAACAAAACAATTCCAGGGCTGAATGGCTTGGGATGGCCAAGTCAAAGATGTCTCCAAGCAAGACAAAACAAATGTTTTGATGGTAATGATGGGAAATGTTTCAGTCTTTAGGTTGACTTTTTTGATGGTCAAAGGTGTGGTTTCTATCCAGAAACTTCCCAACTGCTGAAAAATGCTTTCAGGCTGGTCTGCAGTTGGTGCAAAACCACCAATGATTGAATTCAGGGGCCCAGGCAATCAGAGGCTCTCCTGTGCTTATTTGGATGGCGAGTAGAGTAGTATTTGCATTAGACACAATCATTCCTCTGTCCTCCCAGGCTTCTCTACTCTAGGCACTCACCTGACCAAACTCAGGCCAAGTGAAGCTGATCTGTGCCCAGAGACCAATTCTTATGTAGGAAAGGGGGTCCTTTGTTTAAACAACTCAGCAGAAAATAATAGCCTGGGTTGCTCCTATATCTTTTGATTGTACAGAAATTGGCAGGTGAAATTTTTCAGGACGTGAAGATTCACATGAATATGTTTGCTAATGACTGCAGATCAAGCAGCTGCTAAAATTGTTTTAATTGTTTTGTATTAATGTTTTCAACACTGTTTTTATTGCATTGAAATTGAAATATTTTGTAAGCCACCTCGAGGGCCCTTAAAAGGGATGGAAAGACATGGTATAAATTCCTTAAATAAATAATAAAGTAAATGAGAGCAGGTTAAAAAAAATTGTAATTGCTAATATTGCAATCTGACATGTGAAAATTCTTAGGACTCTAGTTTTAAAGCCTCACACCTCAGTACCTTCTATTCCCTTCTATTCCTAATATCCACAGACACAATCATCAATGATGATCATTCCCTTTTGTCTCCTTTTCCCAGTAGAACCGCCAGCTTTTTTAAAAACTGCACTCCTGTGCCTTTAGTTGCATGATCACAGGATACTCAGCAAGTGTATCTTTCCCCCATTGCTGCATCTCCAGGCCAGGAAAATCTTCACCTGCTGAATTTCTGCCTCTCACCCAGCTGTTAAAAGCACAACACCTGTAGTGGAAATAAGATTAGCAATGCTAGTGGGTAAGTGACTGACTCCACAAATGCTCCCGCTTCAATTCCACATTCCTTGAACATCTGAAACAGTGCTTGAAATGCAAAAACATGCGCCTGTCGTATACTTCGTCTTACACTCCCAGGGTTTTGGGTGCTCAGAGTTCTTGATTCCTGAACCCTAGAGCCTCAAGAACCCCTGTTCGGTAGAACTGCCACCACCCTGTATGTGCCAGTGCCTCAGTCCAGGGACACTGAGACCCTCTAGGCTTAATTATATCCCTTGTAGGCACTGAGCACTTTCTTTACTTAAAGTCTCAGTCCTCAAGTTACTAGTCCACAATGAGGATTTGGTAGCTTGCTGAACGGCTAGGCAGGATTCTGAATCTTTGTCCACAACAGACAATGAACTTAGTAAAGGGATTTTTACTTTATTAAGTGCATAGGGTTACATAAAGTTACAAAAGGCAGCAAATGCTAGAGGCATAAAAACTTCTAGGAAACATCAGCATAAAAAAACAAAGCTAACTGGCTAACTCTATTATTCTCTAACTCTCACCTGGGTCAGCTTCTTTTGTAGATCCTTATTATTTGATTTTTCTCTGCAAACCGCTTTGTGAACTTTTAGTTGAAAAGCAGTTTATAAATACTGTTAATAATAATAGTTAATAATCCTCAGGCCAGTTACCTATAAGGCCACATGGTCCTGGCGGGGCAGGATGTGCACCCACCACCTATCTCACCAAGAGACAAAGACCAAAAGACCCTGTCCTCTGGAAGTGGGGCTGGATGCTAGCTCTTCCCTCCCCCCTGGAGATCTACAGCTGCATTCCATCCTTGATGGGCGTCTTTCTGGCTGCCTAGGTGCTACATTATCACCTTCCATTGAGTTGTAAATTCCTAGCAGCTAGGAACTGCAAGCCACTTCTGTGTTACTGTTTTAGCTTGGTTCAGGCTTTACATGTTACTAGGCCTAAACTGTACATATTCATGACAGCGCCCCACAATTTGCTGCATTAGGCTCCCACTGATGTCTGCGTCTTACATGGCCTCATTGCCTCCTTGGAATGCACTGAATTCTTCAGTGTGTTAAGCTTTAAAATGCCATGAGAGTCAGAAAAGCATTATCAACCCATTATTTAATAGAAGAGAAAACTTGCTGCCCCAGAGGGCCATCCATCTTGGGCACAGAGGCCTATGGCAGAGAAAAATGATATGTGGCTTTCCCGTTTCCCCAGCGAACACCCTGGCTACAGACTCACTCTCCTTTTCACTTCACTCCTCCAGCTGTGTTTGTTATATATGGGAACCAGCTTAGTCCGGGGGCGGGGGAAGAAGCTAGGGAGAAAAATTATTCCACAATGAAGCCAAACTACTTTTCACTATAATTGTTCCCTGGCAGATTGCATATGATGCATTGTTTGCTGGACTATAAATAGTTTGCGGAGCACTGCACACGCAGCAACACTGAAATGGGATACAGCATTAGCGAAGAACTGTCACAACAGCTCTGAAGTTGAAAGATGCACATTACTTCTGCCTCCAGCCTGATTAAATTACAGCCTTTGCACCTGCAATTTTAGGTGTAGATGTTCTGATGTATTTCCGCAGCTTTTGCCTGCTATGCTCGATCCTTTTGTGTGGCTGTCGCGCCTTCCGCTCCTAAAGCATGAAACGAATGGGACTCTTGCTGCACAGTATATGGGCTGCATACAGATTTGCCCTTCACCTTGAAGCAGTCCGTGGGGTAGACATCTTCCGTGGGCCTGGGCTGGACAACGTTGAACTGTACCCAGTATTGGTATTGCCTCTCCACGCAGCAGAATGAAGTGGTAGAAGGGGTGGATTGTACCACTTCAGAAAGCAAAGTGAGAATACAATTTCTCAATTCGCTCCTTGATTTAAAAACAAACATAGCACATCAGAGAGGAATAATCTTGCCCCTGCTAACTGGGCAAAGAGGCATCTTTTAAAGTGGGCTCCTCTTATATTTAGGAGGGGGAGAGCAACCGTCCCTCTGCTGCCCAGAATGGCATCTTTTTCAGTGGCTGTTGCTGGTGTCCCTTTTGGCCTTCCTTTTTGTACTGCGAGCCCTTCGGAGACAGGGAAGCAAAGGTGTACCAAGAAGCCCAGGCACCCAGGGTAGTGGTGTTACAAAGTCACATGACACTGTGCCATTACTTCTGGTTTCTCTCTCCAGGAAGAGGTACTGGTGAATTTGCACCTCCCGTTACTTCTCCTGTGAAGGCTTCCCTTTGAAAGGGGCACCACTTGATCAGAAGGAACAGGGGCTTGAATTTGTTACCATGAGTGCCCCCTCCTCCGGGAGAACCGTAAGTGGCACAAAGCAGTCCTGTGCCCTCCTTAGCATACAGCCTAGGGCAGGTGCCCCTCAGGCTCTGTCCTTGTTACACCTCTGCAGGGAAACATCAATTTTTTCGCATTTATAGACCACAGCTGCGATACAAGGACATCTGCAAGAGGGATCTGAAGGCCTTAGGAGTGGACCTCAACAGGTGGGAAACCCTGGCCTCTGAGCGGCCTGCTTGGAGGCAGGCTGTGCAGCATGTCTGAGCAGGCTGGCCAACAGTCTGAGGCAAAGAGGCAAAGAAGGAAGGCCCATAGCCAGGGAGACAGACCAGGGACAGACTGCACTTGCTCCCAGTGTGGAAGGGATTGTCACTCCCGAATCGGCCTTTTCAGCCACACTAGACGCTGTTCCAGAACCACCATTCAGAGCACGATACCATAGTCTTTCGAGACTGAAGGTTGCCAACACCTTGACTATGTAAACCGCTTTGCAACCCACTCTTGTTGAAAACTGTTACCTAAAGATTTTTATTAATAATAATGTGCTCCCTCATGTTCTAGTTCTCTTTTTGCAGGAAGTCTTTCATATTAGGGAGTTTTCAGAAGAGGTGTTCTCCATCTGAATTGATACAGGATATTCTCCCAACTCAGTATGTGCTGTTCCAGGCTACAGAAGTGCACAGTCCTTGCTACAGCCCAATCCTATGCATGTCTACTCAGAAGTAACTCTGATTAGAGTCAGTGGGGCTTATTCCCAGGATAGGATTGGGCTGTGCATCTACGATAACAGGCACAACAGCAATGGAGGGACAAGTAGTGTTGCCATATTTTCTACTGGCCCTGCTCCTATGTCTTTAACATTGGCCTAATACAAAGATATTTAGCAGGTGAAGATTTCCCCACCGTTTATCTCTGTGCCGAGAAAAACTTCATCACTTAAAATTTCTGTGTGTCAGGTTACATCAAAAGAAAAAAGAGCAGGGCAAATACACAGGTGGCAGCCATAAGGAAAGAGTCAGGAACTGACACAGGGGTATTGTGGATTGCCATCTACTGGATTATTGGCCCTGTTCTGTTTGTTTCCTAAGAGCCGAATGTTGCCTGACATATTAGTTTGCATGTGTACTTGGTGCTGATTGCATGGCAAGTATGACTCGGACTAGTTGACTGGTATTTTGATTGGGCTGATGACAAAGAAGCATCCCACAGGCCTTGAACCATCCCACAACCATCCCACAGGTTGGTTGTGCCGTCACTGAGAGTGGTGAAGGGAATGGCGGCCAGAAACAGGGCCTTTTCAGTGGTGTCACCTGCACTATGGAATTCCCTCCCCTTTGAATTGAGGACAGCTTCCTCATGATTAACGTTCCGGCGAGGCCTGAAGACTTTTTTATTCAGGAAAGCCTTCAAGGCGCTATAAGGGCTGTTTTTATAAATTATGTCTTTTACTGTGTGCTTTTAATCTACTGCTATATATTTTATCTTGTTTTAATTGTTTTTAAGTGTTTTGTATTTTTAATGTTTATTTGTAGCCTTGTTTGTTTGTATTTTAACTTGACTGTTAGCCGCCTCGGGTGCCCTTTGGGGAGAAAGGCGGAATACAAATCTAATAAATAAATAAATTTCGGGAAAAGGCCAAACTTTGGCTTTTCAGTGCCCCCCCCCCCCCCCATGGCTGGTTGGAAAGAAACCTTTCCTTTTTGGGGGAAAATGACACCACCAGTCACATCTTGTATGGTCAGCAGATCGGCAGCCCAATCCTGAGCTGCCTATGGCGCCAAAAATGATTGCCATGGCATTCTGAGTGCAACCAGGCAGCAGCTGGTGGCTTGGGGTAAGGGAAATAGCCCTGCAATGGAACTACTCAATTCTATGGCACCCTTGAGGTGCTGTAGAATCAAGAGCCTCCATGTTGGGCGGTCCCACCGGTCCCACTTCCCTCCTGCCCTGCTCTCTCCCCCCAGCATGCCTCCTCCCCACCCCCTCCCTGCCCCCTCTCTACCCCAGAACGCCTCCTCTCCACTACCACCCATGACTCCACTCACCTCTCCACCACCTGGCGGTTTGCACGACTGCCAAGCTGTGAAGAACCGGTGATCCTGCCAGTGGGTGCTGAGCTAGTACCAGTGCTGGACTGGCACTGAGGGCCACAAGGCACGTGTGAGCTCAGGATTGGGCTCTTAAATGTGTAAATAAGGCCAAATACTGGGAGTCTCCTGGCTTGGATGTAAATATAGTTGTTACGAAATGCAAAAGAGGCTTGAAACTTCGGCTTCCATCACCAAGTTCAACGTAAACTCCATCAAACTGTATAGTAAGTGAGGGACAGAACACCTGAGCAAGCAAGAAGTCCTCCTCAGCGCAGTGCAGAAAAATAGGGGCGCCCATCTCCAGCTGGGGAAGAAGGTGGACCATCAAGAAACAAAAACTAATCAACAACAGCCTCCATGCAGTCCTGTGGGCCTTTCGGCAATAAAAAGCCGGGTCACAGGCCTCTTGTGCCCCATGTTTGTTTCTCATGCCCTATTGATATTCACCTGTTTATGTGCTACTCCTGACACTGCTCATGGATAGGTCTTGTACCAGCTGCTGCTGCTGCATCAAGCATGCCCTCCACTACAGAAGAACCACTGACCCTGCCGGCACCTGGGGAAGAATCAGACCACTCACTTCAAATTCCAGTCTATCTCCCCTGTACCCTGCTCTTGAACACTAATGCAAACTGCAGTTCAAGCACCTGCTCGCCCATCTCTCAGAGACCTTCCTCTGGGAAAGCTTTCTTGGCTCCCTGGAACTAGTCTATCCCTCCTGGGCTTGCTTTTCAAACCCTTTTCTGCCCCCCCCCCCTTGGACCAGGAGATTACTGTGTCTTGGCTAAATGTTATCAGGCTGTTGAAAAAGGCCTAGGAAGTGCATTGATTTTAAAAAATGACAAACCTCAGAATCATTTCAGTGGTTCTTGCACCCATCTTGCTGGCCTCCCCATTCTGCTCAGTACAGAAGACAAAGTCCTACTATGATAGTATAGAGCATATCTGTCCTACACGAAATTCTTGCTTTCTGTTCTAAAGAGCAAACAGCCTGCAATGCCTTTAAATTAACAGGACCTTAAAATTTAGGAGTATCGTATCAGATATTCAGGGCCTTAGATCCCCTTTGAAGGAGTGGTGTTTGGTTACGAGGAACATATGTGCCTAATGAGCTGTGATTGTGCTGGTGACATCCAACCTTTGATTTCACAGAATCTGTGGGAGCTCAGCATAAACTGCTCCTATGTTGGTTGTATTGCACCTCATGTCAATGTGACCCAGGCTGAACAGGAAGGGTGTATGGCACAGTCCTCCAAGGATGTGCCAAGCCCAAATAACTATTTTCTTTGGTAGAGGATTTGCTTGCAAGTGGAAGTTCCTTCTAAGTCCTCACAACTTCCATGTGAGAGCCAATGTTCCTTCTTTTTTCTGGTTGCTAGTAAGACCTAAGCCCTCTCAAATACCTTGTGTTAATTTCACATTTATGATATTTGCAATCTTGCCACTTCTCTCTGAAGTGGTCATGGTTTGACTGGCCCAGCTCCTATAACTTTCAGAGTGTATGACTCACAAAAATACAGTCGGTGAAGCTTTCCCAGCTCTCATGGTATGCCTTGGTCTTCCAGAGTGAGGGGAAGTGAATTATAATAATGCAATTATAGAGACAAGCAAGATGGCTACTAGGACAGCTTAAGTAGGACACATTTGGGCATGGGCATCACAGAGCATCTAGGATTGCTATCTTTAAACACACACACACACACACACACACACACACACACACACACACACCCTAACTCTGCTCCTGTGACTTTGACAGCACCACAACACGTTTAGAAGAACTGTTTTTATACAGCATTGATCTCTATGCCAGGAAAAATTTTATTTGCTAAATTTCTGCATGTCAGGGCAACCTAGCTGTGACTGGGACAGCCAAGTTTGTTATTCATATGCCTCCACTGCTTGCATATAAACCAGACAGTGGGATTAACTTTTATGCCAAAAGGGATGTGCTGGTGAGGAAAGTGGAACCTCCCCCCCCCCAACTCACATGGTTAACTTCTCCACATTCCGTTGCCCCCAGGCACTTTTCTCCTAGTCCAGTGGTTCCCAAACTTTTCGGCCAGCGGCTCTCTTGACTTACTGGGCCATTGGTCACAACTCCCCTATACAGAGCCTTTAAGTTGTACAGGTAGCAGGATTTTGTGAGGATTCTGTGGCTTCCCTGGCTGGTTTCCATGTCTGCATAGAGAGCCCAGCTCACAGGTTGGGAACCAGTGGCATAGCCTATCTCCAAGCCAGATGTCAGGCTGGGGAGAAAAGTGCCTAAAATAACAGAGCACAATGCATCCTTAATTTATGGAAGTCATTGCCTGAGAATATGGTGGTGGCCACTAGCGTAGAGATAGTTTCAAATGGAATCAGGCAGAACTACGGAGAATAAGTCTATTAGTGGTGAGGACTGTTGCCTTTCTGATAGGCTTGTGTGACCACAAAGGCCTCTTGATTGGCCACTGTGGAAAACAAAATGCTGTACTTGCTGGCCCTTACCAAGTTTTGTTTTTGTCTGTCAGAATACTATAAAAAAGCTTAGGAGTGCTATACTTAACTGTACTAAACTCTTAAAAGCTTGGAATTGTTAGCATGTGGGGAGATGCTCTGCTACTCTAAACCAGTGGTTCTCAAATTTTTGGCACCAGGACCCACTTTTTAGAATGAGAATCTGTCAGGACCCACCAGAAGTGATGTCATGACCAGAAGTGACATCATCAAGCAGGAACATTTTTTAACAATCCTAGGCTGCAATCCTACCCACGTGTACCCTGGAGTAAGCACCATTGACTACCATTGTTAAAAGTATATACAGAATAGCTTGTTAAAAGTACAGATCTGTAACATTTCCGCAAATATAGTCACATGCCATGGTAGTTTCAAGTCTAATATTATAAAAATAAAATATTGAAAAGAACGGGGACCCACCTGAAATTGGTTTGTGATCCACTTAGTGGGTCCTGACCCACAGTTTGAGAAACACTACTCTAAACACATACACATTTATGCACGTGAAAACATGCAACATGCATGCCGCCATGTTTCTGTATGCTACTGGACCCTCTGGTTCAAATCATTTGACTTACTACAGTACTGTCAGGCTACAAGCCCCTTAACATGAAACAAAGGTAGCTATTTTTCTCAGTCAAATGGGAATGAGCAACGCTGATTACAAAAGAGAGAGCAAGTCGTGGAGAGAGCGCGATGGAAAATAGGCTGTGATTTGTAATGTTTGCATGGAAATGTGATGCCTCCACAGGCTCTTCCTCATCATTAAAAAAAAACAAAAAAAAACACCCCAGTGGTTGGTTTTTGGCCTTAATTTTAAAAGTAAGCTGGGAACAGCATTTGTTGGCTGTGATGGTTCTGCTTTTTACAGGTCACATTTCAGATGGAAATAAAGCACTTTGAAGATCTACCAGCCAAGAAGACACCTGAGAAACCATTTCCAGCCTGCCAGAACTGCGGCTTCCTGCTGTGCCGACCATGTTCGCCATCCATTTCTGCAGCACTTTATTTTTTAATACAGACCCATTTGTCACTCGGAAGGTTGCATGGAGTCTACTGGGATGAAACTGACAGCGGCTCTCACAAAAAGCAAAACTAGTTCACGGTGGGCACCGTGACAGAGGAGAAAGGAATAGTTTCCCACTGCTACAGAGTGGCCCATTTTCACTGCCACCCTCTGAGTGATTCCCTCCCCCCATCCTGGTTTGGAATAAGGTTTCATTCCAGTGAACAGAGGCTAATAGTGCTCAGGAGTTTATTTATTCTGAAAGAAATAAGTAGCTTATAAATAGTTCGTTTATTCTAAAAATGCCTATCCAACCTTTCATCAAAGAAGGCTCAAAGCTTACAAAGAAACACAGCTACTGGGGAAATAAAAACAATATAAGCAAGATTGAAACCAGAGTTGGGGACAGCAGATGAAGAATGATCTGAAACAGTGTTTCTCAACCAGTGGTACGTGTACCATTAGTGCTGCTTGAGGTGATGTCTGGTAATACTTGTGGGACCCTGGACACCTGCTGCCCAGCAGCGAGACCAGGCATGCAACACAACAAACAGTGGTGGGGGCTCCAAAGCATGTTTTTCCATGCTTGAAAAAACCCTCCTGTCCACCCTGAGCTTCCTGCTAGTGTTTGTTGCATCGTATCTGGCCTCCCAACACAGAAGTTACAGGCAATGATGTCAGAGCAGTTACTTCCGGTGGTTGAATAGGTGGACCATGTGATGTGTTACAGCAGAGGACAAACATTGAGAAACACTGATTCTCAACGTTTGTCCTCTGCTGTAAACACTGATCTAAAATTCAGTAAAAACAGCCAACAACCAGGAGAATTTTGGTGCACATGGTCTTTATACACAAAAACCCTGTTTGAAAAAGAAGGCATTGTCTGATGGTGAGAGGCCAACAAAGAATGAACATGGTGGGACCTCCCACAGCTAGGGTTGCCAACTCTGAATGAATATGTTCCTGATATATATATATCTATCCGGCACAAGTCCATGTTGCCCCATGTTGCCCGGCGGATTGGGCCAGGGAAGGAGATAGGTAATGGTGTGCGCCACTGTGGCCTATCCCGCCTCCTCCTGGGCCCGATCCGCCCACCCCCTTCTGTCACTGACCATCCCCCACCCCACTACACCCACCCCTATTTTGCATTCCACACTGGCTTACATGCTCCAGTCCACATCACTTCTTGTGCTGCTGTTCCCCAAACACTTGGCACTCAAGTTAGTACCACACTGAGGCCAAAGATAACATGGCAGGTGTGCGTGACAGTCTCCTGACATTTTTTTTTTTAAATGAAACTCCACTATGGGAGGCTGCAGATTTTAGAGAAATGGAGGGGAAGGGACTGCTTATCTCTATGGGCAGTTTTTCTGGTCTAGAGGGTAGAGCCTCCTTTAGCCCGAAGATAACATCAGAAGGTCGCCAGTTCGAGGACACCGGCAGCTCTTTGAACGGCTGAGAACGGCAAGACCTTGAAGCAGCTGACAAGCCCAGCTGAGTGATTCCACCTGCTCTTGGTGTGAGCAAGAAGCATCTTGGCTGCCCTCCATGTGAGAGATGGAGCTGCTTGTCAGCCTGCGTGGGAGAACTGGAGGCCAGAAGTGAGACCAAACCAGGAAGATCCATTCTGAAATGATGTTGGTTCTTGAAAGAAAGAACCTCTATGATTGTAAAAATCCCCTTGAGGGATTTAGAAACACCTGCCTATGTAAACCGCCTTGAATAAAGTCAGAGGAGTAATCCGATGACCAGAAAGGCGGTATATAAATACCTAGTTATTATTATCATTATTATAAATCTCTCAGCTGCTTTTCCACCAGTGGGAGAAAGATATAGGGAAAAACTAAACTGCATTAAGTGCATAGTTTGGTCCTTGTTTTTTTCTGAAGGAAATAGTGGCCATGGAGGAGGTGCAATCTGCATTGGAACCAGAGTGGGGAACAGCTTTACATAGCCTTTGCTTTCCCCATTTTCTCATTCTGGGTCAGAATGCCCCACAGCTGTTCCTTCAGGGAGGGAAGCTACTATAGGTGCCTGTAGGAGCTTCTCTCCTGAAGGAACAGCAACCACAGAGGAGGCAATCTAAATCCAGACTGCGGCAGAAGAGAGGGTTAAAATCTCCCCTATGCCACAGTGTTAATCAATATGTGGTGGGGGGACGACAAACAATGCAATGCACTACATTTAATTGGTCCAAATATTAAGATAATTTAAAGGGGAAAGACATTCAGCTAGAACTTTGTTCATTTTCTCTTCCTTTTTCCCCACTCTTGGAAAAACAGCTGGAGGGATAATTCTGAGCAGAAAAATGGCTGAAGGGAAAAGGATTAAGGCATCAATACCCACATTGGAAGCACTTAGCTGTTATCTTTAATAGAAACCTAGAGAAAAACCCCATATCTTTATATTATGATCATAACACTGTGCCTAGTAATTATGATTGCAATTCTTTCCCATAAAACTTTCCCCATCCATGTGCATCTGTAATGGCAGACAGATACAGAGCTTTTGTTTGAAGAACTGATCAACAGTGAGATGTTCTGTTTACAGTGCACCCAAATTTTAAAATCCACCAAATATTTCCTTCCGTTTCTCAAAAAGCCAGCTTGGATTTACTACCATTGAGCTGAGCAGATCTGAATTGATTTACAGCTCAGTAAAGTGGTCCCATATCATTTAGACACAAAATGCCTTTTTTGGGGGGGGGGGGGAATAACAGAAATGCGGCCTGATTAGGACTAACTCATGAAATTTGCATAGAACAATGTCACAGCTCACTTTCCTGCTGGAATTTTTTCACATTACTGCCAAAAGATATTCAACATTAATGGTCATTAATTTCCTTAGATAGATAAGAAGAAATTGAATAAGACAAAACATTCAACAATGATGATTTCACTCATAATGATTTTATCAGCTAGCACCTCCATTGTTAAGGGCAGAACCTAACACATTAAGTTGGGGGCGATTTTGGACCATTTGAAGTTAAGCGGTTAGGTTAGCACACATTGACTCTTAGAAATACAATGCTTAATTTGTTAAACAAAAGATTTCTGTTGGGGACTAATCACTATAAGGGAGCCTTGGGGATACATCTTCCACCCATTCGTTGGAGCATTTAATTTAAAGAATTTAAACAGTCACAATGGCCACTCCTGTCAGGTCAATGGACCCTCTCATCATATATCTACACAACACACTTGGATATCACAGGGGTGGCCAAACCATGTGGCTCACAAACCATGTGTAGCTCTTTGACACATAACCTTTGACTTTGGAAGTGTGCTAGCGGAGTTCCTTTTTGCATCACAATTCATATAAAAGATAAATAAATGTTCAGGCTTTCAAATGATTTACCAGGTCTAACCTGAGAGTCCACTGGATTGAAACATAAGTTTAATGTTCATGGTGAGTAAATATATTTAAGAATTTAATGCTTCTTAAATATTGTGGCACTCAGACATCTGAAGTTTATGTGTGTGGCTCTTATGATAAGCAAGTCTGGTCTCTCCCCCATATCAGTTTTATGCTAGTTTAACTGTCATTACACTTCCCCAAGGAATCCCAAGAATTTAACAGTGCAATGTTATGCATGTCTACTCAGAAGTAAGCCCCACTGAGCTTAAAGAAACTTACCCTCTGTTATGTGTATGCAGGATTTCATCCCAAGTCTGCTGAATTTCTAACTCCCTAGTGCTGCACCCTTTATGGAGTGACAGTTCCTTCTTTGGACAATTTAAGTTCATAGCGTAGATAAGTTTTCTACCCAAAAGACTGAGCAGAATTCAGAGGCAGACTACACTGGCACTATCTCTTATTGAGTACATAGAGGCTCCACTTACGGCTATCTGCAATTTTAGTCTCCAGTAGGGTACAACAGAGATTTTCAGACTGGGGCGTCGTGACGCCCTAGCCTAAGGGCCCTGGACTCTTTGCCCTTAAGGGGCGGGGGCAGCCAGGAGGCAGGGAGGAGGGCTGCAGGGGGCTCAGGGGGATTCACCACAGCCTCCTGCAGCCTCCCACGGATGTGGGGAGCCCTGTGCAGCTGTCCGCAGGGCTCCCAGAGGCTTCCAAAGTGAAAGTGGGGCGATCACGCCCCGCCTCCGCTAAACCGGAAGCGATGCGCAATTGCTCCACTTTCACTTCTGACGGGGCTGCAGGGACTGGGGTGTACTCACCAGTCCTTGCAGCAGCCGCCCCTGGCTGCAGGGAGCCCTGTGTGAGCCTCTGCAGGGCTCTCCAGGTCAGCAGCAGTGAAAGTAGAGCAATCGCGCTCCATTTCTGGTTTTGTGGAGGCAAAGCAGGATCACTCACTTTCACTGCTGCTGACTTGGGGAGCCCTGCAGAGGCTCCTGCAGGGCTCTCCGCACCCAGGGACGGCTGCTGCAGGGACTCATGAGTGCACCCCAGTCCCTGCAGTCCCCCTGAGCGTTGCGATCCTGGGGATCACATTGCTGCCTTCCCCCCACCCCTGCAAAGACTTACTGCGGGTTTCAAACTCCAGGAGAGTTTGAAAACGGCAGAGCTACAAAATGAATCCAGTCCTTTAAAAAAACAGCTCATGCTAATATCACTGGGTCCCACTGAAATTAATTTTATAGACTAATTATGCATTGTGCACAAATTGCACTCATTTTTTTTTTTTTTTTTACCATGCCAGAAGCTGAATTATTGAGGCTTTCTGGTAAAATATAAACTCTGGAGACTGCCTAACCTGTTTTTATTATTTATTTATTATTGAATATGCAAGCTCAGAATGAAATAGGATTAATTCTTAAGGTAGATTTCCTTACAGTGACATTTGATAGATGAATTAAATATCATGTCTAGCACAGTTAATGACTTATACATTTAAATATGTACCGAGAATGACTTCTCAACCGCTATGTAAAGTAAAAACATCCAAGACACCTGTGACACTAGAGTCCCAGCTAGGGAGAAAAGCGTAATAGGAAAGAGAGCTACTGTGCTACTGAATGCTTCTTTCTGTTCTGGTTTTCCAACTGCAAAGAGTGTTTTAACACAGGTGAATATTAAAACATTTCCCATCAGCCATCTGAAATGGTAGAGCCCACTTCATCACCTCCAACTTCTACCATCTAATTCTGTTGCATGTGTAGACCAGGCCCATGATAAGTACATCAGTGGTGGGCCTGGAGGGAGGACAAAAGCCCTGCGCACCGTGCCCATGTGGTGTTGTGGACTGCTCGGAAGTACTGTTTAAGACCATGTGGGAAGCCTCAGAAGGCTTTCCGAGTCATCCGTAAGGCCGTGCAAGGCTCTGTTACACTGGGTAGCTATGGGGGGAGTGGCATGGTGCAGGGGGTGGTGCAAGGGAGGTGGTGGATTCTCCCTCAATTGAGATCTTCAAGCAGAGGCTTGATAGGTACCTGCTGGAGATGCTGTAGGACAGTGGTGCCCAAACTGGTGGGCCAAAACCCCAATCTGGGAAGCACTGGCCAATGTTTGTTTCAGAAGCGGGGAGGGAGGGAAGGCAGCAATGCAATCCCCAGGATCGCGCTGCTACCGGGGATGGGAGGGGGGGTTTCTACTTACTTGCCGCCAGTGCTGCAGTCCTGGGGGGCCAGGGGGATCTGGGAAAGGGAAGCATAAGAACATAAGAACAGCCCCACTGGATCAGGCCATAGGCCCATCTAGTCCAGCTTCCTGTATCTCACAGCGGCCCACCAAATGCCCCAGGGAGCACACCAGATAACAAGAGACCTCATCCTGGTGCCCTCCCTTGCACTAGCATTCTGACATAACCCTCCGCAGGGCTCCTTGTGCCTGCAAAACAGTAAAAAAAAAAGAAAGTGAAAAAACCTGCAACCCCTCCCCTGCAACGACATACAGTGCTCCCAACTTTCTTGTAGGAATTTGGGAAGCACTACTCTATGAGGATTTCCCACTAAAGACAGAGAGTTGGACTAGATGACCTTGTGAGTCTCTTCCAACTCTATGAATCTATGAAATCAAGAAATCTTTGAACTTTAGGATTCGTCATTATGAAGGCAAAGGTTTCCACAGCTTCACACTGAGCCTCCAATGCTGGCCATCTCTGATGGCATGCCCTCTGAGCGGAAACATGCGTGGTGCAGAGGCAAGCATTGCCTTGTAGATCTTAATGCAGAACAGGCCATATTAGTTCCTTGTAAAATGATGATGTTGACATTTTTGCCATGGTGATGTTAAACACAGACCTGTAAACACAGAACTAGGTTTGTTATGATGTTTTCTTACATGACAGAGATATTTCAGAGGTCAATGTTTATTTCAAAGGCCAATCGATCCATGTCAAGGTGCTCAATTTTTCAACAATTTTGGTCTCAACGGGCAGTTCTGGCGAACAGATTTTTATTAGCCTTGGCGGTTTAACAACTTAGATCAAAGTTCAGAAAGCATGGGTGTGTTTATATTCAAAACTTCACCAGGGAACATGTCAGCAATAAAACTGAAATGCTAAAAGAGCATTTCAGAGTTTCTCTAAAAAAAAGGGGGGGACACACACACGACCATAACAGATACCATCATTCATGTCATCAAGAAGAAATGCATTAAAAACAGCTGTGTTTTGCCAAGTGAGCAAAGTGCTCCTATTAACCTTTAAAGCCCTGTAATGCTTGGGGCCAAGAGGGTCACCTCCTTCCATATGCACCTGCTGAAAAATTTAGGCCCTCCACTGTGTGCCCCTGCTTTCAGATCATTCACAGCATACTGTTCCTGGAAGTGACTGCAAATGACATCATCACACACTGCTTTAAACAGAGGTGAGGAGGTCTGGGCAGGTAGGAGGGTTTTTCCCAGTATGTAGGTTTCATGTGCTGGAGCTCTTCCAGCTGCACTGAGTCTCTAAGCACTGTTTGGAGTAGCACAATGTGGTATCCCTGCCGGGGCAGCCTGCCACGTCCCAGTAAATGCCTTGCAATACCCCAGGGCAGTGTTTCTCAAACTGTGGGTTGGGATCCACCAGGTGGGTTACAAGCCAATTTCAGGTCGGTCCCTGTTCATTTCAATATTTTATCTTTAAGATATTAGACTTGATGCTACCATGGCATGTGACTGCATTTGGGGAAATGTTACGGATCTGTACTTTGAACAGGCTACTATTTATATGCTTTTAACAATGATAGTAAATGGAATGTACTCCTGGGTGGGTAGGATTGCAGCCTAGGAATGATAAAAATGTTCCTGCTTGATGACATCACTTCTGGTGGCTCCTGACAGATTATCATTCTAAAAAGTGGGTCCTAGTGCTAAAAGTTTGAGAACCACTGCCCCAGGGCATCAATGACATAGTTTGGGAATTGCTGGCATATGCCATTCTATGCTGCTCAGACTGGCATCTCTGACCTTATAGACTTTCTCCCTATGATTTCATTTTGATTCAGTGGCATTATGATTATTAGCTGGATGAGAGACAGGTTGGCAATGTCAGTCCTGGGCTGTGTGTGACACACAGGGCACTTTTGCTTGGCCTTCAGAATCCTGAAGGTGTCTTGAAAAAAAATAAAAACCTTCAGAGAAGCTGACATGCCTCCTTGTTGTAGAGATACACTTGAAAATCCAATGGGTGTATCTGAAAAGTTTGGAAAGTGAAAGAAACACAGTTAAGGACTGTGCTTTTGAGCTTGTTTTGTTTCCCATGTCAAAGGATTTCAGAATGGCAATTTATAACATTTACGGTAGACCAGCAGGCACTGAATGACTGAGGTCCCAATCCTATTCAATTTTCCAGTGCTGGTGCAACTGTGCTAATGGGGCATGCACTGCATCTTTTAGTGGGGCAGCAGTCACAGAGGCCTCCTTAAGCTATGGGAACATTTGTTCCCTTACCATGGGGCTGCATTGTAGTTGCACTGGGGCTGGAAAATTGGATAGGATTGGGCCCTGACTTGGGTTGCCACTTTTTGCACTGAAACTTGTAGATCTCCTTTTAACAGCAGTTTGATGTGCTTCACTTAGCAGCGGGTGACAGTGTTTGCCACAAAGAGCCATTTCTGCATAGCATCTCTTTTAAAGGGGCAGGAGTAGGTGAGTTGTTCAGGCTAGGTAAGAGTTCTGGTTGATCTAGTCCAGGGGTGGCCAATCTTTTAACTTTTGGGCTCCTGGACCTTTAGCAACTGTGTAGAAGAGGAAATGTCAGCAGGTGCAGCTTGTCTCACAGACAAGCCCTAAAGTGGAAAGGTTGGCCAATCTGATCTAGTCAGTGGACTGTAAGACTCCATTGAGAACAGGGTGACCAGATGTCCTCTTTTTCCAGAACATGTCCTCTTTTTTAGCCTTGGGTCCTGGAAAAGAACTTAAATGTCCTCTTTTTCCCTGTGAATGGACCCCTGCAGACTTCTTGTAATTAATAAATTATGGGCGCAATCCTAACCAACTTTCCAACACTGACATAGCTGTTCCAATGTGGCGTGCCCTGCATCCTGTAGTGGAGGGGCAGTAAAGGAGACCTCCTCAAGGTAAGGGCATGTTTGTTACCTTACTTTGGGGCTGCATTGTGGCTAGGGCTGTGCTGGAAAGTTGGTTAGGATTGCGCCCTATATGTAATAAATCATATGTAACATAGTTTTAAATTTAATAATAAGTAATATAGTAATATAACCACATATTACTTAATTTAATAATGTAATATAGTAATAAGTGATATAAACCACATGAAATCAATATATGAGTGTTTTTAGCTTTTATTTTGCCATGTCCTACATTTTTCTTGGATGTCCTACATTTTGGGGTGCCTTTTTCTCTTTTGCAGTTATGACATCTGGTCACCCTGACTGAGAACCACTGTCTCCCTACAGGAGGACAATTGAGTAATTCCGCAAATCAAATGTGGTTCCTTATAGATGTTGTCTTGGAATTAGAAGGGATCACCAATCAATCGCTTTTATGCAGAGAGCAGTTAGTGTCCTCTCATTCTTGCTCCCTGGTTCACTTCAGGGAATTGAGCTCTCTTCCCATTTGCTATTTGGAAGGAGGTGTGGCAGCCTAGCTGAACTCTCATGTATTGGGCAAAAAGCAGTCATCCAAGCCACAGGCTCACAGCTTCCCAAATACCTGCAGGAAATAACACTTGAGTTCAGTTAGCAGGAAAGTCCATTTTCCCCTCCTAAATAAGTTCTTTGTCAAGATCTGGGGCAGAATGAACCCGTTCCATCATGGGTCATGCTACCTGCATCCTGAGCCACTGCACGGAAAGAAGAAGCGGGGGGGGGGGGGGAAGGAAGAGCCAGCAAGAGTGAGGGCTGCTTGCCAGCTGTGTCTGATGAAAGGATAACCCCACTGAAGCCTGGAGGGCAGTGACTGAGTGAGTCATTGCAGAGAAGTTTTCAGGAACAAAGCTACCTTGTGGTCAGGGTATCTGTGCCAACCCAGAGAAGTATGCCCAGATCATCTCGACCTATTCCCACAGTTCTGGGGAGCTGGGACAGCCTGACTTCTTCTATATATCAGCTGTAGCCTGACTGACTCAGACAACAAGGCCCAGGCATACTAGATGTTTGCTTTTCACAGTTTGCACACTCACCATGTAAAGACAACCTGCCTTTTGTAACTTTCTAATGCACTCTTTCAGGTAAATTTTTGTTTCAGGTCATGCTTAGCCAGACCCTAATAATATAGTCCATCAATACTGTACACAGTTTTGATTCCCTCTTTTTTTCTATTGTCATTCCTCTGTCCTGCCAACTCACTAGCCATCTAAGCAGTGCTTGTGCCAAGTTACTGAGAGCCCTGGGACAAAATTGTACATTGGATTGCCATGGTATAATAACCTCACCCACTCCTGATGACAATTTGGGTGCCATGCTACCACAGCCACTGTTACTGTGGGTTCAGAGGTTGGATTGGCTGCATGGGCCCAAGCCCTCAGTGATGGCCTGACCTGGCTATCTGCTGACACTACTCCAAAGCTTGGGTGAAAGACTTGGACCCAAACTATACATTACAATAACTGTGCAGTTTGGTTTTGTGTGCTCATTTTTCTAAGTTAATCCATTTTTGCCTGACCCACAGGTGTACACTTTTGGTCCCTGTTGCATATTGGGCAGAAAATTATGCAGGGAATGGACAGAGTGGATAGGGAGATGCTCTTTACACTCTCACATAATACCAGAACCAGGGGACATCCACTAAAATTGAGTGTTGGGCGGGTTAGGACAGACAAAAGAAAATATTTCTTTACTCAGCGTGTGGTCGGTCCGTGGAACTCCTTGCCACAGGATGTGGTGCTGGCGACTGGTCTGGACGCCTTTAAAAGGGGATTGGACAAGTTTCTGGAGGAAAAATCCATTATGGGGTACAAGCCATGATGTGTATGCGCAACCTCCTGATTTTAGAAATGGGTTATGTCAGAATGCCAGATGCAGGGGAGGGCACCAGGATGAGGTCTCTTGTTATCTGGTGTGCTCCCTGGGGCATTTGGTGGGCCGCTGTGAGATACAGGAAGCTGGACTAGATGGGCCTATGGCCTGATTCAGTGGGGCTGTTCTTATGTTCTTATGTTCTTAAATGGGTAGCAGCTGCAGGAAAGGGCTGATCAGGACTGGGACTGTGGTGTGGGAGAGGAGGTCTGTATCTTGTTCGTTCTTCCCCATACCCAGGGATAATTCAAATGATCACTATTAAAGTTATTGTTCACCCATGGCAGTTCATGATTTTCTCAGTCTTGTTTTGAAGACATATAAAATTATGCATGGGATAGACACAGTGGATAGAGGGATATTCCTCCACCTTCCTCATACAACCCCAGAACCAGGGAACATCCACTAAAATTGAGTGCTGGGAGAGCTAGAACAGGCAAAAGAAAATATTTCTTTACCCAGCATATCATTGTCTGTGAAACCCCTTGCCACAGTATGTGGTGAAAGCACCTGGCCTAGATGCTTTTAAAAGGGGATTGGACAGATTTTTGGAGGAAAAGTCCATCACAGATTGCAAGCCATGATGGGCTTGCAATCCTTGCTCTAGAACAGGGGTGCCCAAGCCCCAGCCCGGGGGCCACTTGCGGCCCACAGGAGCTCCCAATCTGGCCCACGGAGAGCCCCCAGTCGCCAATGAGCCTCTAGCCCTCCAGAGACTTGCTGGAGCCTGTGCTGGCCCAATGCGACTGCTCTCAGTGTGAAGATGACTGTTCGACCTCTCACCTGAGCTGTGGGATGAGAGCTCCCTCCACTGCTTGTTGTTTCACATCTGTGATGCAGCAGTGGCAGTGAAGGAAAGGCCGGCCTTGCTTTGCGCAAGGCCTTTTATCGGCCTTGAGCTATTGTAAGACCTTCATTCATTCATATAAGTTCCATCTCTAATATATTCATTTATGTAAATTTATTCAAATTTTAAATGTAAATTAATCCCCCCCCCCGCCGGCACAGTGTCAGAGAGATGTTGTGGCCCTTCTGCCAAAATGTTTGGACACCCCTGCTCTAGAAATAGGATTCTGAATGCCAGATGCAATGGAGTGGCTACAGGTATACAGATATCTGGATACAGGTATACAAAGACAGAGGTCTCTTGTTGACCTGGGTGCCCCCTGAGGCATCTGGTGGGCCACTATGAGATACAGGAAGTTGGACTAGATGGGACTTTGACCTGATCCCACAGGGCTCTTCTTATGCTGAGATTCATTTGGATAGGAGCTGTGACAGCTACAATGGTATAAAATATATATAGGCTCCTAGACCAGACACACCCTGACTGAGAACATCAGTTCCTGAGAAAACTATTCCACTTTGGTCAGTACAAATAATGGTGTATGGACTTGCTTCTGTTTGTTGTTGATTTCATATGATGGACATTGATTGAATTTTATATCTCTAATGTACATTAGTGGAATATATAACTACTGTGTTATTTCCTGGATTGTTTAAAGGCTATTTGCTAATATACCTCTCATGGAAAGGCCTTTGGATGAAAGTGGCCAGTAGGCCAGCAATGTGTCAAGAACAGTAAAGTATCAGTATCTGACATTTCAGTAGAGTTGTCGCGGGTGGCGTTTTTCTCATCCAATTAACAATAGGTTTAGCTTTGTAAAAAGGTCACCCTTTGTTAGAGCTGATATAAGAACCTAATTGTCTTGACTTCTTTCAGCTCAGGTGCCCATGGTTTCTAACATACAGGCTACTATTCTTTAGAACCTGTGTTCTCATAGTGCAATGGCCTCTCTGTTATTGCAAAATGTGACACACTCTTTTGTGCAACCAGGCCGCGCCAGAAATGGTGAGCAGCTGCTTGAGAGTGGCCTTCCAGGATGCCAATAAATTTGCATATGGGATGGGCAGTGGGTAGAATTTGGATGGAATATGTTGGGGAGGAGGAAGACCAGGGTGGACTGGGGGAGTATCAAGGGCAGGAAGGGGGCAGTTGTCAGTGACAGGATCTCCACTGATAACCTGTCACCCTTTCTAGCCTTGGACTTGCACCAGTGATGGTCTGAGTAGACCTGTCAGGGAAGTGGAGGCTTTCCCTGTGATAAGGGAACAAGGTGACCTCAGGGATTGTCCACCCTGCAGAATACAGTGCATATTCCATTGGCATGGCTGCACCAGAACGGGGGGTGGGTGGGTGGATTTAGTTGGGACTGAGTTGTTATGGCCCTCTCTCAATGTGCAGTTATTCCATGGGAACATATATTCGTGCATCACATCTGTGGTAATATTTCAGTTCACGTGATATTTGGGACCACACATTCACCAGGATCCAGGGCTTTCTTCATGGCGAAAGCCAAGCTAGTTCCTTCTCCCAAACTGCCAGCCATCCTCCAGCTGGTTTCCTGTGTTTGCAGGAATCCCAAAAGCACTTGCTCTGCAAATATAGCAGGAGTTTCCCTGCCAAGGTTTCACCCTTATAAGGGCAGGGTGCTTCCTGGTTTGGCCACATACTGTGATTCCCCACCCTGATTGTCACAGGGGAGTTTTTTTTCCCCATGTTTCCCCATGTTCCTGCAATTATGCTCTTCAACCAAGGAAGTGTTGTTTGTCACGATTCCTTACAACCTCTTCTAGTTGCACTGTAGGGAAAAAGACCAAATCTTGCACGGTCAACTGTAGGGCCAATTGTGATATGGCTTGAAGTTGCCACAGTATCAGGCTAAAACCAGCCCCAGAAGGTAGTCTTCCACCACTTCATTACTCTTAAGCTTAGAGATGTCCAAGGCCTATAGGTACCAGAAGACAGACGCACTCAAACCACTGAACTCCTCCACCCCTCCTCCGAGTACCGGCAAAGGATTCAATAGTGTAGCCTTGTGGTCAGCCCTAGATTTAGTAAACCAGGACTTCCCCACCAAGAACACACACTTCAGCAAAGATAAAGAAATTTATTTAGAGTAACGCATAGAAAAACGTTAAGATTCTTCTATTACACATATGGGAATTATACAAAAAAGCAAAACAGAAAACAAAGCTTAACGCCTAACCTAAGCATAAGGTTAAGCTATTTCTGCCCCAATTTGCATACACGCAACAGGGATCAAATGTGTACATTTGGCTGGGCAGAAATTTAACCTCATTTGGGGAAATAGCTCCTGAGCATGTGCAGAAAGCTGAAACCATCATATTACAACATAATTTGCTGCTCTGCAGAGTCTGGCAATGGAAGGAAACGAACTGCCACCACCCTGGAAGAACTTTTACACCTGAGATGCTATCTTTGCAAAGCAGTGTTTCTGAAACTGTGGGTTGAAACCCACTAGGTGGGTTGCAAACCAATTTCAGGTGGGACCCCATTCATTTCAATATTTTATTTTTAATCTATTCGACTTGATGCTACCATGGTATGTGACTGCATTTGGGGAAATGTGATACATCTGTACTTTTAACAGGCTTCTATGTGTATGCTTTTAAGAATGATAGTCAATGGGGCTTAATCCTGGGCACGTGTGGATTGCAGCCTAGGATTGCTAAAAATTTTCCTGCTTGATGATGTCACTTCCGGTCATGACAGTACTTCTGGTGGGTCCTGACAGATTCTCATTCTAAAAAGTGGGTCCCAGTGCTAAATGTGTGAAAGAAAGTTCATCCAGGAGCAAGTAGCCCCTCCTTTCTGGAAACACACAGTTGGTTCCAATTTTTAATTAATGCCTTACTTGTCAGACCTTGAATCCCAGCAGCTTCTAACATCCTAAGATAAGACAGGAGCCTGACTCCTGAGAACGTTTTTTTTGCAGCAATTTTCAGGACACAGAGAGGCAGTGATTTTTCCTTCCAAGAGTGTTCAAAATGGATTCTTAAAAATAGGATTTTACAATATTGTCACAGAGTTTCCTCCAAGAGGATGCCTTGTTTTCCTGGAAGGCTACGGTTCTTTGTAGATACAGAAACCATAGAACAGTGAGTAAAGGAAGGCAAAAACTGGATTTATTAGATTTGCACAAGCAAAATCCCCCAGAGTAAAATACAGGGCTCTTAGAATAGAAATGTCACCTCCTCCTATGGACGTGCAAGCTGTGTGGTGTGCATGCAGTCATCCACCCCACTGCCAGTTGCAAGTCTAATGAGCCCTTTTATTCAGAAAGGATCCTAACCAAGAAAAAAAAATTGTATGATGCAACTTCCTGAAATGTGGTCTCATCCAGGTGCTTGACCTTGGACTGGTGCCCAGAGCATCTCAAGATATGATAGCGGCAAGGGAGGCATCGTCTGAATAAGCAGTGACCAGTCAGTGGTATAAAAAATACTAAGCATGACTCAGCAGTTTTACTCAGAGATGTCACCAAGCCAGGAAAAGCAGACTGACCAGCGGGAAGAATATATGCAGATTATAATTGCTTGTATCTTCAGGTGCCTGTTGCTAAGGCAAAACATCATTAAACTGTTCAGGGTTGCCTGCAACATCCAGAGCTTGGGATAACACATCTGAGGCTGAAGGTCTTTGGGGAGAAAACTCCTCTGGGCCAATGAGAACCAGATGGAGCCCCACCTCTTCCTTGCTGCAAACTTTTCCCCCTGTATTCCTTGGTACGAAAATGTACGTCCTCTGCTGTACAACCCCTGATCCTGTGAGGCAGGATGCAACCACCCCATGCTAGTTCATGCAGGGGAGCTAGTCTAGGATGTCAAAGAATGACATGGTTGTCCTGGAGCACCCAAAACTATTGCCCTCCTTGATCAGCTTGTTGTTCCTCCAAAGTTTCTTGACTTTGCTCCTGTGCACCTCCAGGTTGCTCTGGTAGCCCATCAGCTTCTCATCAGCAATGTAGTGGAACTGCTCCATATTTCCATAATTTTGGCAAAAGCTGCCTGGACCGCCTCTTTCCACCAAATCTTTCCCATGAAATACTCGCTCCGTGAAGGATTCCTCAGATGGCGAGGAAGTGCCCTGCTTCTGAGAGGGGTAGCTTGAGCCATGGGAATACTGTGTCCCTCTGTCACGGGCCAATGCAGTCTAAAGGTTCTCACAGGCACAGTTCAAACTATCTCTGCTTTTGCACCTTTCTTTCCAAAAACATCGCAAACAAGGGGGAGAGAAAGTCCACCTTTTAAAGCCAAAAACAAGGAGAGGAGGAACTGTGACAAAGAAGGGCTCCCCAGGAGGCCAGTCGAGGACACAGTTCCACGTCCCAAACTCAGTGAAATTGAGAACCAAGTCAGTTTTGCAGCCATGTGTTCAAAAATCCAAACGGAAGATGAAGACATGAAAATGTTGGAAAGCGGTACTTGGATATTTTGTGACCAAAAAAACTCATGCCTGTCTCATGGATAAGGAAACACATGCGGGTTTTGCATCCAAACATGTGCTTATTCTGTGGGAAATGCCCATTTCCACGTGGGTTTTTGTGTGTTTGGTTTGGCCCCAGGCTCTGTTTTGTGTGTGTGTGGTTTCATGGACTTTGGAAAGTCCATGGAAAACCAACCATGTCTTCTTTCTCCATATTTGGAGAGCACTGTTTCCAAAATGGACACTTTGCTCATGGCAAAGTTACTTTGAGGAAGAATATAAAAGGATAATAAGAAAGTGTCCTTGAAGAATGACTGTCAAGATCATTTAGTCGTGATTCACAGTGGTGACACTAGGGTTGATGTCATCCAGTGTGGAGGGGAGGGGGCAAAACAGGACAGAGGAGGGGGGCAATGGCCAGAAAATTCTCCAAAGCCCTGGTCTATTGGACTTCCTGAATCAGTCTACCTGCCTGGTAGATCTGGCCTCCTGGTCAGCCCAGCCTCTGTCTTCTTGTGTTCCTGTTATTTTGGAAAAAGAGCCGAAGGCACTACAGCAGCTGAAGAGTAGACAGAGTCAAGAGAAACCCCCTGGGACAACATAAGAAGAATAATGCCCTTGTTTAGGCCCTTTCCATACACTTCTGGAAGTCCTGGTGAAAATGTTACACCAAAGAGGCCATAACAACCTAACAGTTTTGCACAAACATCGGCAAGTGGTTTTGTCATAACCTTTTGCTCTGACATCACTCTGTGAAATTGAAAGTTACCTTAGCAACAGCAGAGGGAAGTTTTATAACCTGGTAGTTACTGGATCTATGTGTTCTTTGTTCTCGGCAATGCTGCCCGCTCAGTTCTTTCTGCTGACAAGATAATGGAGACCACACAGTGTCAAAATACTTACACCAAAGAGTTGTATTAAGCTGGGTGTTTAATAGCACGGGTTGTTCAGTTCCATATTCTTTTGCCCAAGTCATTGTTCCATCTTCCATATACAAAGGGTACCCGGTAGCCATGTAATGTAACTTTGTCACTGAGGCCTATATACATGATAGTTCATTGTCAAGCTGGACTTTGGCTATGGGGACATTCAAACTGGCAGAGCTGACATGGTCATTTTTCATGGGTGTGGATGTCACCCATAGGAACACATGAAATCAGGACACTGGCTGTGCAGTTTTAATGGACCTAGAATTAGAGCAGGACCACGATGCTATTTTTACCTTCAGTGTGTCTACTTAGATCTTTAAAATTTTTAAACTCTTTAAAAATTTTAAATTTAAAAAATTTGCTCCTTTTATCTTTCCTCTCTCTTTCTTTAGCCCTGTTCAAGCATTTGATCTTCTGTGGAGCACTACTGGCATTTTTGGGTGAAACTGCTGGTCTGTAGTGGCCATTTTCTGAAATAATCATAAAAAGTTATAAAACAGTCATAAAAAGTTGAATGTTCTCTAGCTATCTACTGAGGTCTCGATCCAAACTGCAGCCACAATCACATTACCCATGTACCTCCCCCATTAAATAATTAAAAAAAACCAAATAAAACAATTTTTCTTGCAGATTTTTTGTTTGTTTCGTTGTTGTTTTTTTACAAAAATGAGAAGTGCAGAAAGTGGTGTTATGTGTTTTTATTTTGTTACCACTGTTTCCCCCCACCTCTATTTATAGTCCAACTGTTCATGTTTATGCATGCTTAGCATGTTATTTAGCTATCTGTAGTCTGGATTTGATTTCTTGGGTTACCTAACTCAAGAAAAAAGCATCAGTCCTTCTCAGCTAGATGTCTTCCTCACTCTAGCTCAACGATTTTCAACCAGTGTGCCATGGCACACTGATGTGTCAGGGTCATTTATTAGTTGGGCCTTTGGGAGATGTGACCCCCTCCCCACCGGCTGTGTGGTGTGCCCTGTCAATTGTAATAAAAACTGAAGGTGTGCCTTGATAATTTTAGTGCCTTGTCAGTGTGCTGAGAGATGAAAAAGGATGAAAATCAGTGTTCTAGCTTAACAAGTTGTTCCCACTGTTGCACATTCATTTCAGTTGAGATTTGCAACAGAAATGTTCTGGATGGTCTCTGTCTTTCAAAGAAACAACTGGGGATGTGGCGGCAGTTTTGCTGATACAAATGTGCTAGCCCAGGCTGTCAGATGGCTGTTTACTGGGAACTTAAATTAGACTTTCAAGCTTGGTTCCTAAAAAGGGAAAGCCAAAACACTAAGGCAGTGGTAGGTCCTTGATGTACAGGATGGCTTTCTCAACTGCAGCTCACACTAAGTTCTCATGGGACCAAACCCCAGTCAAGTATACACAGAGCCCTTCAGTTCTTACAAAGTTTCCCACAAGACTGGAAATAGTTGTTCAAGTCTAGCCAAGAGTCCAGTCTGACTGGAACGCCACCTTGATGAACATATGCTTATTACTGAAGCTTATAAGGGTGACTGCCTCCTGGTTCACCCACCCCCTGCCAAAAAATGCCCCCTCCTTGCCTCCATTCTGCCCGCCTGCTGCCCTCCCCAATGCCCTGCACCGGCCTGCCTCGGCCAACATCAGGCTGGGGCCTGGATCCTGGCTCTGGGACATCTGTGCGCTGGCTCAGCCAGCTCAGGAGTAGTCACCAATGTGCTTTTTGGCACATTCACGACACTCTTGGGCCAGCACAAGGGACTTTCACCAGTCCAGCACCAAGTCAGGACTGTGCTCTAAAGGTCCACTTGGACCTGAGTGGAATATCTCGAGTGCAGGGGCCCTTGTTTCACTGCAGCATGAGAAGTTGTGCCATTGTAAAGACAGCACATTATCGGGATGCAACATTGGTGCTGCAGGTTGGGATGTTGCAGTTCTGCTGGTGCTGCTGCATTATGTGAGGGCTTCCATAACTCAGATCTGCTCTACATAAATCCTTTAACATGGTGTGTGACATCCTGTGATGAATTTCCTGCCCAGCTGTATTTTGGAGCCTCCAATATGAGTGTGTCCCCCCCCCTTGAAAAAAATTGATGTCAATAGTAGCTGCTTTATGTATAAGGAAACTTGCTACATGATGCCTTTGATTCATACAGTTTGTTCTACCAGAGGAAACAACAACAAGGTGATAAATTCTGTGAGGATACTGCTCTGCATGACAAAACTAACGTACGCACCAGCTTTCTCAGACGTGAGCAGAGGAAGGAATTGGCAAAGTAAGAGTGAGACTATGGCAACACTATGTGCAATTATATCCATGGCAATGGGGCCCAGAACTCCTCTTGTACCAGTGTAGTCTCGTGACCACAAAATATGAGTATAAAGTCAAAACATGAGTACTGAATGCCAAGGTCCATGTAGCTTTAGCAGGTTGTTGCGGGCCAACTGCAAGCAGAATGCAACATGGGAGTGGTTCCTTTTTCTCATACAGCTCAAATCTATGCACATCTATTCAGAAGTTAGAGTGCACTGCGTACTGTGGTGAGAGGAGGGTGACCTGAAAGCAAATGTTTTTACTTACTTACCTATAAGTCTACAGCAGGGGTGTCCAAACATTTTGGCAGAAGGGCCACATCATCTCTCTGATACTGTGTCGGGGGGCCGGGGGGGAAATTAATTTACATTTAAAATTTGAATAAATTTACTTAAATGAATTTATTAGAGATGGAACTTATATGAATGAATGAAGGTTTTGCAGTAGCTCAAGGCCTTTAACAG
This sequence comes from Tiliqua scincoides, assembly GCF_035046505.1. Taxonomy (NCBI): domain Eukaryota; kingdom Metazoa; phylum Chordata; class Lepidosauria; order Squamata; family Scincidae; genus Tiliqua; species Tiliqua scincoides. Next base: position 217,313,344 of record NC_089823.1, on the reverse strand, counting down.
GCCTTGCGCAAAGCAAGGCCAGCCTTTCCTTTGCTGCCACTGCTGCATCACAGACATGAAACAGCAAGTAGTGGAGGGAACCCTCATCCCACAGCTCAGGTGAAAGGTTGAACAGTTGTCTTCATGCTGAAAGCAGTTGTGTCAAGCCAGCACGGGCTCCAGCAAGTCTCCGGAGGGCCAGAGGCTCATTGGAGACTGGGGGCTCCCCGTGGGCCTGATTGGGAGCCCCTGAGGGCCACATGTGGCCCCCGGGCTGGGGTTTGGGCACCCTTGGTCTACAGGCTGCCTATGGGTCTCCAGACGTATGTCAGTCATTTTGCTGGCGTATATCCAAGGAAAGAAAAGGGGTGGGGAGGTTTTGATGGTATAAGATCTGACATGTGTAACTGCTGCTAGATCTACCCCTCTCTCCCTGCCCCCGATTCCTCCCCAACATGCCCCATTAATCCCCCTCCCTGCCCAAAAACCACCCGCTGTGCCAGCTTACCTGCACTGGAACAGGTTGCCGGCCATGGCAGTGGGTCTCCGATGCTGACACTGCTTTGTGGTGGAGCAGAGGCCAGGAGGTAGTTGCTAGTGGGCCATCATTGGCAGCCAATTTACAACAGAGGGACAGTGTCCCGCTGCCATAAACCATATGTTAGGATTGGGCCATTGGTCCCGTTAGGCTCAGTGAAACGGACAGTCCAATCCTATGCAGGGCTGGTGCAGTGAGGCCGCCAGGCCTGTACTGTATCCAGCACTGCGGCTGAGCAGATGAGAGGTCTTTTTTGTTCCCTTACCCTGTATCAAGCCCCAGCTTGCCCAATAGGGTTACTCAGATCAGGATCAGCTATATAGCTGCAGCATAACTGAATCAGCCCAGGTAAGACTGGCAGGACTGGGACAGGGGTTAGGATATAGCGGAAGCCTGCTCTGCTGTCCCAGCAGCCCTTTCCAGGCCCAATCCACTCCTGTTCCACTCTCTCCCTGCACTGAAGCACCCCCTCCCCACTTGCAGAATGCCCTCCCCCACACTGCCTGCTACAACAATCACCTGACCAGGCAGCTGTCAGGCGGCGCCCGCAGGATGGTGCAAGCCTTTCTGCCAGCACAACTTTCTGGGTGTCAAAAAATGTCTTATATTTTGTGGCATTTCATTCTGTTGTTGTTTGCCACTCTGAACTAATAATGGCATGTTGCTTCTACCACACAGAATTCTTGCAGTAGCAGTTCTTGAGCAGATAAAACGCTCCCCACAGTTTGGGAGGGGTGCCATTGCAAACTTCCTAAACTTGATTTTCCACTGAAATCGTAAGTGTTATTGAAGTGAACTCCAAAGCTTTGTGGCTGCATTGGTGCCGGCCCTGATTCGCAGCCCACTCACTCTGTCGCTTTAGGCCTTTGTGAGAGGCAAGTAACTCATCTCTCCGTTTGAACGCAGGGGCGGGACTTGGTTGCCATATGGTACGGAGTTGCTAATTTGATAACAGTTCGCAAGATGCTCTGTACATTCCCAAGTTGTTGGTATGGAAACAACACAAATACTGTCCCTGTTTTGAAGAGCATTTGCGTTGGGGCTTGCTGCTCCGTCAACTAAAAAGAGAATTCTAAAAAAGAAAGCAAAGACTACAGGTCTGGGAGAACTGAAATTAGCTGAGGCTTAGAACAAAGAAAGAAATGGACCATATGGTGAAGGATTTTTATGGATCCTGCTGGGAACAAAGAGTTTTGCACGAAGAACTCGTCAATAGCACTGATGATAGAACTCTTGCATTATTCCTTATTCCTTGAATTCCCAAAGGAAATTGAAGCAAATGACTGCGCGTGCGTCTGTCATTCAGTCTCAGAATTATATTACTCTTGCCAATTGGTGATCATTTTTCCTATACCTTCTGTAACCACTTAAGCCTCCCCATCCCAACCCTACTACTGTTGGTCTTCCTTTCTCTACTTAAGCCTCCCCCTATCCAAACCCTATTACTGTGCATCTTCCTTTCTCCCCTTTGTCTGGTTCAGCTGACTCAAGACATGTCCCAGGCTTGCATCTAAGCTAAGGCATCTGGCACCCAGGCGCACAAACACCCTTCCTGCAAGGTCTCCCTGGACCTCAGAAGGCCTCCTGGAGGCCTTAGAAAGGCCGTTCCATAAGAACAGCCCTGCTGGATCAGGCCATAGGCCCATCTAGTCCAGCTTCCTGTATCTCACAGCGGCCTACCAAATGCCCCAGGGAACACACCAGATAACAAGAGACATTCTGGCATTCTGACATAGCCCATTTCTAAAATCAGGAGATTGCACATACACATCATGGCTTGTAACCCGTAATGGATTTTTCCTCCAGAAACTTGTCCAATCCCCTTTTAAAGGCGTCCAGGCCAGATGCCATCACCACATCCTGTGGCAAGGAGTTCCACAGACCAACCACACGCTGAGTAAAGAAATATTTTCTTTTGTCTGTTCTAACTCTCCCAACACTCAATTTTAGTGGATGTCCCCTGGTTCTGGTGTTACGTAAGAGTGTAAAGAGCATCTCTCTATCCACTTTATCCTTCCCATGCATAATTTTGTATGTCTCAATCATGTCCCCCCTCAAGCGTCTCTTTTCTAGGCTGAAGAGGCCCAAACGCCATAGCCTTTCCTCATAAGGAAGGTGCCCCAGCCCCGTAATCATCTTAGTCGCTCTCTTTTCCATTTCCACTATGTCTTTTTTGAGATGCGGCGACCAGAACTGGACACAATACTCCAGGTGTGGCCTTACCATCGATTTGTACAATGGCATTATAATATTAGCCGTTTTGTTCTCAATACCTTTTCTAATGATCCCAAACATAGAATTGGCCTTCTTTACTGCCACTGCACATTGAGTCGACACTTTCATCGACCTGTCCACCCCCCCATGAGACTATGAACTCCCTCCCCACATCCCAGCCTCCTCTCCTTCCCTTCGCTTTTATGGTCTCCATGTGTTTTCTGCTTAAGAAGATAAGAACAGCCCCACTGGATCAGGCCATAGGCCCATCTAGTCCAGCTTCCTTTATCTCACAGTGGCCCACCAAATGCCCCAAGGAGCACACCAGATAACATGAGACCTGCATCCTGGTGCCCTCCCTTACATCTGGCATTCTAGCACAGCCCATTTCTAAAATCAGGAGGTTGCACATACACATCATGGCTTGTACCCCGTAATGGATTTTTCCTCCAGAAATTTGTCCAAACCCCTTTTAAAGGCATCTAGGCCCGATGTCATCTCCCCATCCTTTGGCAAGGAGTTCCACAGACCAACCACACGCTGAGTAAAGAAATATTTTCTTTTGTCTGTCCTAACTCTCCCAACACTCAATTTTAGTACATGTCCCCTGGTTCTGGTGTTACGTGAGAGGGAAAAGAACATAAGAACATAAGCATCTCTCTATCCACTCTATCCTTCCTGTGCATAATTTTGTATGTCTCAAATTTTTGTATGTCTCTTCCAGTTTTTGTATGTCTCAAATTTTTGTATGTCTCTTCCAGTTTTTGTATGTCTCAAATTTTTGTATGTCTCTTCCAGTTTTTGTCTAAGGTCTGCCATCAGAGGTGCATGTTTGCACCCCTTCAAGGCAATGTACCCCCAAAAGAACAACTCCTCTGGATCAGGCCATACACCCATCTATTCTAGCTTCCTGTAACTCACAGTGGCCCACCAAATGCCTCAGGGAGCACACAAGACAACAAGAGACCTTCATCCTGGTGCCATCTCCTTTGAATCTGGCATTTTGAGGTAACCCACTTCTAAAATCAGGAAGTTGCACTTACACATCATAGCTTGTAACCTGTTATGGACTTTTCCTCCAGAAATTTGTCCAATCCCCTTTAAAAGGTATCTATGCCAGATTCCATCACCACATCCTGTGGCAAGGAGTTCCACAGACTAACTACACACTGAGTAAAGAAATATTTTCTTTCTTTCCCTTGCTCCCCCTTGGCTACACCATTGCAGGACTGTTTTCTTTATAACTTCTTTGATTGTAGTTAATAACATTGAAGTGCAGCCTAGAATTCATAGGATCGTATAATAGAATCATGCAATGCTAGAGTTGGAAGGGACCTTCCAGTTGGAAGTTATCAAGTCAAGCCCCCTGCTCAGGTAGGCTACTGCCACAGTATTCCTGACATGTGTCCATAGTCCAGCTTCTGCCTGAAAACATCCACCAAAGGGGAGCCCACAGCTGCAAGAGGCAGACTGTTCCAGGGCAAGACATTTTCTCCTCGATAATATGTACCTCCTCTCCCCATATATAGCCTCAGATCTGATCTGTAGAAGATCCTACTAATTAGGATTTCCCCAAGGATAGAACGAAAGAGGATATCTTTATTCCTAAACTAGGACATTCAACACCTGCTGCAAAAGAGGTGCTTTATTGGCACAGAGCTTTATGCAGCATGTCCCCATGTGGGTTGTGGCACCCAAGAGAATTCTGCAGATTGGGCCTTGGGAGGGGGATGGAAGGGTGGCACACTTTTGCTCAGCTCAGAGTAAGTGACAAGAACTCATCAAGCTGCACAGGAGGTGGTGATATGTAGGATGCTCAGAGCTACTTATTTAATAAGATGATGTCAAAGGATTACAAATGTTTTCCTGATTGTTTCTGATAGGGACAATTATAAGCTCACTTCCAGCTCTAAGAGATCCCAAGGTACCTAGGTAATTCAAATGGTGTACCCATATTGGCAAATTTGATATAGGCATCTAGGCATTCAGAATTCTGTCTGATGTCAATCTTCACTTCAGAAGACGTAGGACAAATATAGGGAGAAACAGCAAGGTGGTCAAGTTTGCAGATGACACCAAACTCTTCAGGGTGGTAAAAATCAAAGCAGATCATGAAGTACTTCAAAAGGAACATTCTAAACTGGGTGAATGGGCAAGCAGATAACAAGTGCAGTGCAGTGTCAATTTGTGTCAACATGTGTAACATCATGTTCATTGAGACAAAAAAAAATAATTCCAACTTCACATATACACTGATGGGGTCAGAGCTCTCAGCGATGAACCAGGAAAGAGATCTTAGAGCTGACTGAAAAAACCAGGTTCTGTCAGATCACCTGAAAAGTGTGCAGGGTAGCTCGACAATATCATTCAGCTTTTTGGGGAGTGGGGGAAGGAGTGATGGCTGTAGTGCAGTGGTTCTCACACATTTAGCGCAGGGACCCACTTTTTATCTGTCAGGACCCACCGGAAGTGATGTCATGATCGGAAGTGACATCATCAAGCAGGAAAAATTTTAACAATCCTAGGCTGCAATCTTTCCCACATTTACCCAGGAGTAAGTCCCATTTACTATCATTGTTAAAATAAAATATATAGTAGTTTGTTAAAAGTGCAGGTCTGTAACATTTCCCCAAATGCAGTCACATACCATGGTAGCATCAAGTCTAATATATTAAAAATAAAATATTAAATGGGGACCCACCTGAAATTGGCTTGCAACCCACTTAGTGGGTCCCGACCCACAGTTTGAGAAACACTGCTGTAGTGGGCTTGGAATTTGTACCTTGGTTTTCAGTTGTGGATTATGGTTTTGTTGAAGGTGCTTTTAATAGTACTGCTCTTGTCTTGTTTGATGTTCTCTTCCAGTGTTTCCCAAACTGTGAGTCATGTCCCACTAGTGGGTTGCAAGCCAATTTTTGCTGGGTAGCGAAAAGTTTTTGAAATACTGTATTTTTAAAAAACACACACTTTGCAAGCACCCTTGCCCAGTTTGCAGAATAAAAGTTATCTTCGTAGCCCCAAATTAAAATGTCACTTTTTCCTGTTTTCTCTAGTAATGGGCTTGCCATAGATCATGAGTGAACCCAGTTTCAACTTTTTGTCTGGCCTGGAAATCCCTAACTACACATCTTGCTCTCCAGTTCAGCCTTCAGGGTACCCTGGAATGACTGTCAGCCCAATCCTATGCATGTCTACTCAGAAGTAAGTCCTATTAGTGTCAATGGGGCTTACTCCCAGGAAAGTGTGGATAGGATTGGGCTGTGTAAAAGTTTGGAGCAACAATCCTTAGGGAGTTTCTAGGGACTCCATTGCTAGGGAGAGTCTTGCAAATGTTTACACACACACACACACACACACACACAGACACAGACACAGACACAGACACACACACACACACACACACACACACACACACACACACACACTATACATAAGGTTTCTAGAAGCCTCAGAAGCACAACATACCAATTATTATTAATTATTAATTGATAAAATATTTCTTTCTAAATCGCTTTTTTTGTCTAGTGCACTGGTTCCCAACCCGTGGTGCGGGGACCACAGATGGCCCATGAGACCCTGAGAAGTGGTTTGCAAAGTCTCAGGAAAATAAATAGTTTTTGATCACTTCCAGCATATCGATGAATGAGCAGTCCCCCATGGACTACCAGAGTGGGTAGAGAACCGACCGCCTACAGCTGCAGTTGGCAGCAAAAGCAGCAAACCACAAATCTTCTCTATAAATAATAAACCTATAGGAGACCGCGGACCACTGAGGCAAAAGTTGGAGTTGTTGTGGACCACATGCAAACCACCCCCCTTCCCAATCCCATCAAACAAACTTTTTAGCACCACTTATTAAAATGATGATCTATCATGACTAGATGTGGGTCATGATAGAGCATCATTTTATTCATGAAACTGTTCTATTCTTGATGTTGTATTCTATTGTAAGCCACTCTGGGCTGCAAAATGTATTGATACTTTAAATATGGTTTTATGCTCACAACAGCCCTCTGAGGTAGATTGGGTTGAGAGATGGGGATTGTCCAAAGGTCATCAACTGAGCTTCGTGACAGAGAAGGATTTGAATCCACCACTCTACCCATGACAGCACAGTGGTTTTATAATTCTGGCCCTGTGGGTTCACTGTACTCTAGATGCATTCAAAACTCTTTAAGATTCTTCTGTATTTATTTCTGGTGGGTAATTTTACAGCACTGATTCTGTACAGAGCCTTTTTGATAAAGAGACTTTTTAGCAGTCAACCTGATTAAAGTTTACCTTCAACTTTTAACAACCTTTGCGACAAGAAATGTTTTCCCCACTAAAATACAAATCTCTCTCCTTATCTAACTTTTGCAGTAATCACGTCCTGTGAATACTGAGAAATGGCTTATTCTTGCAATGAAAGTGAAGTGTTTCTTCTCCAAGGTGTAGAATGTACCCTTTGTGTGCGGGAAATGAAGATAAGAATCATTACTGATGGTGGTTTACCCATCTATCACACAATCTGTTTTCTGTACTGAGGAAATGGAGGCCAATCTTATGAACAAAGCACAGAACAGTGAAATGAACTGAAAAGAAATGCAGTAAAACATCAGCCAGGTGTTCTGCACTCAGTAGTACACACATGACATGCCTAGGATGTTCTTGGAAAGGTCATTACAAACCGATTTCCCTGATATTAAGCAACAAGCAGAATCATGAGATAAAGCACTAGTCATTAAAAGCAAAAAGAAGGGGCAATAACAGTTAAGTGCGGGTTGGTTTTGGATGAATGGAGGGGGAAACTCAAAAAATAATAGAACAGCAGGAAAGAATTTGGAATGTTAAGAATGTGATAAAATTAACAATGTACTTGCGCACAAGAGGAAGAGGCAAGAATCTGAAAATTACGTTGGATATGGCCCTGATCCCTAGAGGCCGCAGATGTAGGTATACAGTACAGTCTGCATCAAGAGATACATCCATTAAGTCCAGTGGATCCAGATGATTGTATGAAACCAGAAATGTATGTTTTATTAAAGTATAGATTGTTTCTCCTCTATGGAGAACTCGTGCAGGGAAAGCGCCCTCCAGGTAGACCACAGCTGCGATACAAGGATATCTGCAAAAGGGAACTGAAAGCCTTAGGATTAACCTTAGCAGATGGAAAACCTTGGCCTCTGAGCGTCCCGCTTGGAGGCAGGCTGTGCAGCATGGTCTCTCCCAGTTTGAAGAGACACTTTGCCAACAGACTGAGGCAAAGAGGCAAAGAAGGAAGGCCCATAGCTAGGGAGACAGACCAGGGACAGACTGCACTTGCTCCCTGTGTGGAAGGGATTGTCACTCCCAAATTGGCCTTTTCAGCCACACTAGACGCTGTTTCAGAACCACCATTCAGAGCGCGATACCATAGTCTTTCGAGACTGAAGGTTGCCAACATCTTAGATCGTTTCTGAATTGGTTTTGTTAATTTTTTTTTAAAATAGTTTTCTCCGGTGTTTTGAAACTACAGCTTAATTGATGCCTCTTGTTCTAGATCAGGGGTCTCTAAACTTTTTGACCAAAGGGCCACATCAAATATCTGGTACAGTGCCAAGGGCCAGGGAAAAAAATTAAATAATAAAATTTAAACAAATACATTAGAAATGGAACTTAGATGATAAATGAATGGGCTCAAATGCTAAGGATTTCTCTAAGCACCAGCACAGACCAAGAAATAAAGCACACACTTAAATGAACCCCCATTCTTTCACCTCATAAGCACAACTCCGGTTGTGTTTGGTCAGCTGGGTCAGAGGCTCTCAGGGGATCAGAGGCTGGCTGCATCAGACCCCCGGGCCAGGGTTTGGAGACCCCTGTTCTAGATAAAGAATGGTACAGCTCGGAATGTGTGCAGTCTATCCAGTTGGCTCTCTTTAGAACTGAAGTACATCATCTGCAGAATCACATGCTCTACCTGTTGCTGGCTTGTGCCTCTTCAGAATGCAGAGGTGGAGCATGCAACTCTTCTTATTTCCTAACACACTAAGGGCACAATCCAAATCAGGTCTACTCAGATGTGAGTCCTGTTTTGTTCAGTGGGGCTTACTCTCAGGAAAGTGTGGTTAGGATTGCAGCCTAAGATATGTTTAAAGGGAATATTTAACATGGGAAAGGGATTCAAACATGATTGATGGGAAAGGGATTGAAATGAGATTGTCCACCTGCAGTCTGAAATGGCCCAGACCAGTAAAAGCTGCCTGTCTAATGCTGCAGGTGATATAGTTGTCTCTTAGATTCTAGAATAGAATAATACAGGACCAAAGAATCCATTCATTTACTATCCAGTTCCTGCAAGAGTGCCTGCAGGGAGGACCGCAATTATTATTATTATTATTATTATTATTATTATTATTATTATTATTCTTCTTCTTCTTCTTCTTCTTCTTCTTCTTCTTCTTCTTCTTCTTCTTCTTCTTCTTCTTCTTCTTCTTCTTCTTCTTCTTCTTCTTCTTCTTCTTCTTCTTCTTCTTCTTCTTCTTCTTCTTCTTCTTCTTCTTCTTCTTCTTCTTCTTCTTCTTCTTCTTCTTCTTCTTCTTGAAACCTTTATTGGCATATCAAACGATTAACAATTGTACTTTACAATTGACATGACAATTTGCATAACACTCAACAATTTAAACAAGATACCAGAATTATTTAAATTCTGACAGTGTTACTTTAAGGATCTCGGATAAATAACCAGCAACAGCTGCAGTTAAGGAATCACAAACATCACTCATAAACTTGGAGAGAATAATATCAGAGGGGATAAGGTCAGAAGGGATCCAAGAATCAAGGTAATGATTCCGAATATCAAAGTGTGCTGGGCAAAGAAAGAGTATATGAAACAAAAAATCAGGAGTCTCATGACAAAAGAGACAGAGCCTTTTCTCCCATGGAATGTTAAAAAAACGGCCAGAATGAACTGCCGAGGGGAAAATGTTGAGGTGAGCTAACACAATGGCTCGTCTATGTAACGGATTGGTTAATGTATAAAAATAATTAGATGCATGATTAAAGGATGGGGCCAAACCAAGGGAAAGAGGGGACCGCAATTCTTTCTGCTTGACTCTAGCCTGCCATGCAAGGACTGAGATGCTTCCCGGTAGTCCAAACGGCTGGCTAGATGAGTAGTGGGGTCAGCTTGGGTGGCACAGGTCAAACAAGGAACTACTGGACAAAAACCCACTCAAATTTATACTCACATTTTTTTCCTGGTATTACTTCCTGCACTGCTCGTTTAGCTCAGTCATGCCATCAGCAAAGCAAGGAACTTCAATACTCCTGTGCAGTGCATTTATTCAGAATTAAGTTCTGTTGTTACTGTGCACAAAACTGTGACATAATCAACAAAAAGAACACGATAGCTGATGATTGCTAATGTGTGTGGTTGTGCGAACAAAAAAAATAACTGAGAGGCTGGCAAGCTATTAACCCAACATATCTAGGAAAAGACTTGAGTGTCAGTGACATACAAGTTTTCTGTTCCCATCTGAAACTACCATTTGGATGGCAGGCAGGGCCAGATTTATGTATAAGCTAAGCAAGCTACACAGCTTAGGATCTCATGTTACAAGTGTTACCAAAAGGGCTGCTTTATATAGGGGAATAATTACAGTGCCCTTATTGGAACCTCAGGATCGCAGGCTGGATAACAAGACGGCGTAATGCGGAGAAATTCCTTTTTTAGCTTAAGGAGGAGACAGAGAGAGAGAGAGAGAGAGAGAACTTTTTAATACAAGATTAGATTTTTATTACAAAAGCACACAGGTAAACATAATGCACATGGAAAAATGATATGTTTCTAGTACTTGTATCGAGTGTACCTAACTTATGGTGGTTGCATGTGAGCAGTATTTGGTGCATCTGAGGAAATCAGGAAAAGGGAAATTTGTAGGGAAGGATTTTAGGGGTCCCTGGTCTGCTAAACCCGTTGCTAACTAAAGATGGGGAGAGAAGGGGAGAAATAGGTGGGAAAGAAGAAGGGAAAGAGTTCCAGACGCATATAGTTACCTGTCCTGAAAAGCAGTTGGATGGGGGGGGGGGGTGGAAAGTCCTATGGAGGACCCTCACAACACAGATGTGTTGTGTCCTTGGAGAGAGAGAGAGAGAGAGAGAGAGAGAGAGAGAGCACATTGCAGCCTTCTCTTAAAAGGGTTTTTGCTGACCCAGAGCTGGGCTGGGCGCTGAGCTGGGGGAAAACTGCCACCCACCAGGGTGTTTGGGGTCAGGATGTCCCTTATCAGCGAAATTCAATGCGTCTAATGGTTGGCTTCCTAGCTAGGGGAACTTACACAATAAGCAGTGATTAAGTTAAACAATACGACACTAGGAGACACTTAAGCAACGATTTACTCTTTAGACTTTGTTGCTGGGAGTCTTCCTCCCATGCTGTGTGCATGGAGAGGTGGAGGCTGTGTAAACTTGTGACTTTACCAGGATTTTTGGAAATTGGGCCTGTGAGAAATTTGGCCTGTAACTAGATATAAAATCACAACTAAGGAAAAAGGGGATTTTCACGTAACACAAGGGCCCTGGATAAAGTTTTTAAATATGTTAATTTTGCTATTTGTCATGAAACAAATTATCTAACCTTAGTAGGTTGTGACCCACAATAGATAGTGTGCATACCCGTCGTATATAGCAGTGAAATGAATGGGGACCCACCTGAAATGGGCTTGCGACCCACCTAGTGGGTCCTGACCCACAGTTTGAGAAACACTGGTATATAGTATACTGTGGCCCAAGGTGGTTCATACTAGATGCACCATCACCATTTTACTTATTATTTTTTAAGGGAAAAAAAGAATAGGAAAAAAAGAGAATAGGAAAAAAGCAAGGGATGGAGAGTTGGAGAAAGCAAAGGAGAAAAAGAAAGAAGGGTACAGGTAAAAAAAAACAAAAAACACTAGAGTGTTTCCCATGCTACACCTGTTACCCTGCACATCCCTGATCTTGTCTGATCTCGGAAGCTAAGCAGGGTCAGGCCTGGTTAGTACTTGGATGGGAGACCGCTTGGGAATACCGGGTGCTGTAGGCTTATACCATAGTCTTTCGAGACTGAAGGTTGCCAACCAGGCTAGGCCTATGATGAGCAGATCCCAGGTACAGTAGGATAATAACCTTGCTGTCGCTTAACTTTTTCAAAATACATCACAAACATTGCCTCAGCACTCCTAACAACAAGCCTATAGAATAGGTCAGCATTGTTATTTCCATTTCAGGAGAGCAGGCAGAAGTGGAGGTATAGGGGCTAACCTTAAGAGCACTCACAAGAATTCATGGCTGATATAAGATTTTGACTTGGGACTTCCCATCTCCTTCTTTTGATCTCAGTTTATCTAGGTTACACAATCTTGTGTGAAAAGCCACTTCTGTTCACTCTCAGCCAACAGATGGGGTTGTTTGCCACATGAATTCTGCCACGCAAGATCATAGGTCAGGGTGGAGCAGAGAATGAGAGGGGCTTGTTGTTGGCCTCATGCTATTTGCTATCCTACTGCAATCCTGTGCTCCTAGACCAAAGTGTCTAGGTCCTATAAAGTCAAGTGTGTGGCTGTGACTGCACTTGAAAATGAAGTAGAACCAAGCACACACTTTTCTCTGGGGTGCCCTTCCGAGTAAGGAAAGCATTTTGGTGCATTAGCTCTGCATAACCTTCCTTCAGCACCTGCATTGCTGTAGTGGGATTGATCCATGATGCAGTGAGCCTGCCAAGAGTGCAGCAGTGCTCATTAGTGCATGGCTGAAAATGCATTACTCAGCTGAAGGCAGCAGCTCTACATATTCACTTCCATAATGATGAGGACTGCACAAGTTGTCTCCTTTTTCATCATAAAGACAACAAAAGATATCGGAGGAATGACAGCCTGATAAAACATTGAAAGAAGGCCAACTGCAATCCTAGGCATGACTACTCAGAAGAAAGTTCCAGTGTGTTCAGTTATACAATCCTGTATAGCAGTGGTTCTCACACATTTAGCACAGGGACCCACTTTGTAGAATGAGAATCTGTCAGGATCCACCGGAAGTGGTGTCAAGACTAGAAGTGACATCATCAGGCAGGAAAATTTTTAACAATCTGGGGTTGCAATCCTACCCACACTTACCCAGGCGTAAGTCCCATTTACTATCATCGTTAAAAGAATATACGTAGCAGCTTGTTAACAGGACAGGTCTATAACATTTCCCCAAATGCAGTCACATACCATGGTAGTTTCAAGTCTAATATATTAAAAATAAAACATTGAAATGAATGGGGGCCCACCTGAAATTGGCTGGCAACCCACCTAGTGGGTCCCAACCCAAAGTTTGAGAAACATTGCTAGATAGGATTGCAGCCAAACTACCATTTTAGAATTGAAACTTAAAGCGTTTTTAAAATCATCAACTTGGAACTGTTGATTTGACTTTGTCCAACCTCTACACATGCCAGTTCTGGACATAATGCAAGGGGCTGGTTTTGACCTTTAAGCCCTTTACAGTTTGGGGCCAGATATTTAAGGGATCATTTGAGATGACATCACCTGAGGGGTTCCTGGTGCAAGTGCTGCCTCTGGCCAAGGTCAGACTGGTAGCAACAAGGAACAGGGCCTTCTCTGAAGTGACATCGCAATTACAGAATTCCTTCCCATTTGAACTGTTGCCCACAAAGCCAAAAACTTTCCATTCCTGTTCAGCTTTCCTCTGTAGTTGTTTCAGTAGCCTCTATTCTTATAATCTCTTTTGTCCCTGAGCTTCTAGTTATGCCATCAATTCTTGGTTTTGGTTGTCTCATGTTTTTTAGATTCTTTGAGTGCCCTAAAGTTGAGGGGAAAGGTGGGCTATAAATATTTTAAAACAGGAAGGAAAAGCAGCTCCACAGCCAAGGGCTAAAGCACACAAGTGAGCCTGTGGTTTAAACAGAAACAGAAATCCCCTCCCAACAAGTACAGTACTTTATTTTTGGTGGGACATGTGTGGACCTCGACAATGACGAATCTGGTAAAGATTCCAAATTAATCAGTTTGGTTGAATCATTTTCAGTGAGGCAGAGAGAGGGCCATGTTCAATATCACTACATCTTGGAAGGTTAGAGCATACTGAATATTAAAGATGCGTGCAACAGTGAAAACCCAAAATTAGTTCTTGATTAAATAGGATTGGATTATGTGTACACCAGCTGTTGTTTCTGGGATATGTCCCAGGATGTGCTGGAAATGCAGTCCACATGTGGTCCCATCTGGACTCATTGATTAGGGCTCCATTTCCAAGTTTTATTGCGACTATCAGGGGGTTTAGCAAAGAGGCACAAGCTTCCCTGCAGCATTCCTGGAATGCTGGAATTCCTGGAAACATGTGGCTGAACATGCATAAGTTTATGCCCAATGCAAGCAAAGTTTGCACCAAGTTCCTCCTTTCTGGATCTGCTATCCACAAGATGTTCTTTTCTTATTCCGAAAGCTCATGACTGTGAAGTCCAATGGATGCTGGCAGTCTGCAGCTTAGGACTGTATCAGAGAAACACCACACCAACATAAATGGCTCTTTTCCTTGAGGGTATGCAGTTTCACTCTTGGGCACAGATTCTTTCATGCATGCAACTCCAAGGCTGCATTCAATAGTTTTTCCTCTAACAGGTTTCAAGGGGGGAAATGAAGGGCACCAAGAACAGTTTTACCTTTTTGCTGTCAATGTTCTCTACTAAAACCCTCCCTCGTGTCTTGCTCAGTCTAAGCAAGCTGTACACAAATATTTATATACAGCAAGGAGGGATTTCTGATATAACCATTGACATACTAGTGCACACCATTGATCTGTATGGGGTGCGACTGCTGTAGTAACACCAGCACCAAAAAAACAAAAAAAAAAAACAACCCAAGGTGTTTTATGGGAAGTAGTCTAAACTGCACACCCGGCCTTTGATAATTGGGAAAGGCTGTTTTTGCCAGAACATTTGCACTGGTTTCATCTCTACAGATGAGATACAGGTCATCTTCCACCCCCAAGTATACCAATTCTGCCCCTTAGTTTCATATGGAAATGACCTGAAGTAGGATTGGCTACCAGGGTTAGCTCTCAGGGTTAGCCTAGATTGCTCTTGCACACTGAACAGCAGCTTGATCTGCAGAAAATTCCATGGTAGGGGCATCATGACTACAGACGAAGCAGTTGATCAAAGTACAGGAACATGATAAAAAAGTTGGCAACCCTAGAATGAAGCAAAACCCACCCAGCCAGTTCATACTAGACACTCACCAAATATGTATCTTTTAAACATTAAGTTTATTAACATAAATAGTGTTTATAACAAAAGGCACAGGGTTTTTTCAGCTATAAACAATGGAAAAATATTTACAATTTGCACATAATAGCAAGTGCACAATTGGTCTTTTTTTTAAATTTTCCCTCCCCTTTCCCTCAGTTATCTTTATTAAAAATTTCATCTGTTTTTCCTTCCTCACAACGAGGTCCATTCTACAAACATCAGGTTAAAAGTTTAACAACAACAACTCAGCAACATGAAACATTTTCTTTTTTTCAGATCACAACAGTGTTACTAACTTCTTCATACTGGATAACAAAATAGGGGTAGCTCTGATCGTCATTGAAAATGACAAAGATCTGAGGCTCAAAATAGTTGTCCACACAAGAGTCATACAGGTCACTGGTGATGCTCCCAGGGTTCACTGGGGGAGGTCTCCTCATGGTGTGGTTGCCAACAGTGTATCTTCCTGTCAATACTTTGGCCAGAAACATGTAATGGATTCCTTTGGGTGATCGCTTGGAGAAGTTGTGCGAGTAGCTTGCCTTCCGGGCAAAGTAACTGCCTTGCCCGTACATGGTGGCATGCTTCCCACACACCCGAGGGTCAAAGTTGTGCTTGCAGATTCCATCAACCACATCCTGTGAGGTCCCATGAAACAAGTGTCTTTCATTCATTATCTTGTCAAGTCCTGTCATCTTTTTAGACATATATTCCTTTTTCCTGGAAAAAAAACCCAACACAAAGAAACATGAACCTTCAAATGTTAAGTATCACTGAGCATATTCATAAGAGCAAATGTCAGTTAGCACAAATGTCAGTTATCAGATCCTTGAGTTGATCTGGGAAAAAAGCCAGAAAATGCTTCTTCATGCTGTGTGTGTGGGAATTAGAGGCCTCAAGAATGTGCTGAGGGTACTAAAGCCATAGGGATTCTAACCTTCACCCCTAGGTTGCTGCTCTGATGTCCTTAAGGGTGCAGTTTTCAAACTCTCCGGGAGTTTGAAAAGCGCAGTAAGTACTTGCAGGAGAGGGGAGGGAGAAGCAGCAACAAGATCCCCAGGATCACATCGCTCAGGGAGGCTGCAGGAACTGGATGTACTCACCAGTCCCTGCAGCAGCATCCCAGGGTGCGGGGAGCCCCGCGCGAGCATCAGCAGGGCTCCCCAGCCTGCAGAAACAGGTTTCTATGGGGTTTCATGATGAAACCGAAGTGACCATTTTTCTCTTTTTTTAGACTTATGGAGGCATGGGCAGTGCTGCAGAGGATTCCCCAGATCCCCTAGGACTGCAGTGCTGGTGGCAGGTAAGTGGAAAACCCCCTCCCACCCCTGGGGATCATGATGCTGCCTTCCCCCCTTCCGCGCAACAAGTTAAAGTGCTCCCAACAACCCTGTAGGGGTTTCAAATAGAACTTTTGGCTCAAAGTTGGAAGTTGTGGAGGGGAGGTAAAGCCTCCCCCTGCTTGATTCCACTGCTCATTTCAATGGGAGTGTACCTTCCAGTGGCTGCCATCTTTTATTTCCCAGAATCCCCTTACATCTGCACTACAGTTGATGGATATACAGTTATGAGGGACTTCTGGGGAAAAAATGTTCCAACAGGAGAAGTACCACTGCTGCCGCTATCCAATTTGACCTCCCTCAATATTCCCACTACCACCAATAATATTCCCACCACACCACTTGCACATGAGGCAATGAAATAGGAAGGCCATTTTGGACCAGTCTGCAAGCGTTTAGCCCTCTCACCCCCACAACAATAAGCTCAAGTTCAGCAACAGAAGAAAGTAAGAGGGCTTCCATTTGCTCCACCTCTCTGTGATGCTGCACAGATCATGTGCAAACCTATTACTGGGACTGCAATGAAGCCACTCCTGTTCTTTTCTCAACACTTAGATCCATCCAAAGGAAGCAACTGCTGACTATGGAACCCCTAAGCTACTCAGGTCCAACAAAAGAACTTCTCATACACTATTATGAACTTTTTGTTCCACCTGTCCACTCAATAGACAGAGCAGACAAGGCAGCTGCCTTCAAATAAAATGAACACAATGCACAACCGTTAACATCTCAAAACAGCAACAAATAGGAGTATTAGGAGAGCCCTAACTCAGACAGTAAACACAAACAACAAGTGTCAAAAGCAAAAACTTGCTGAACAAACAAGGCCTTTCCCACCAATCTCCGTAAACAGTAGGATCACACGGGAGAAGAGAATTCCTTAGCCATCTTGGCACCAGGCTTTTTTTAGAGCTTGAGAACCTGGACTTTGAACTGAGCCCAGCAATGGACCTAGTAGCCACTGAAGTAAGCACAAAAGTGGAGTCAGTGTGCCCATAAAATGGACCCTGGCCAACATATTTTCCCTTTTGCCAACAGAATAAATCTTTGTACAGTTTAGTTCTGGGCTTATTTCAGTATTCAGCAGGAGTTAAACCACCAAATACTTGTATCTTCAGAGTAGATCCAACTTGATGCAACTGCTACCCATTTTTAAGAACCAGGTTTGATCTACCTTGTTTTAGTAACAAAGCCACATTTCACAACTGGCCCTCCAACAACTTTTTCCCATAAAAAAACAGAAGGAACGCAATTAATAAAAGGACATTTCTAAACCTTGGCTCACCTCTTGTATTTCTCCCACAAAAACTGGTTTTGAACTCGCAGGATTTTCAAAATTCTGTATTTGGTTTCTGGCACAGTCTTATGAAAGAGATTATAAATGGTTCTGTAGCTTTTGTCGTCCTTTGAAACAGGCACTTGAATGAAGTCCTGAACCGGGTCCATGTTAATCCAAGTTTCAGGATAGAAGTTTGGGGAGGTAACAGCAGTTGGTGACAAAACATGATTGGAGATGGATTCATTTGGTACCGCAGGTACTGAAAGGTTGCCACCAAGAGTTCTAGTTTGTGAAGAAATAAAAGAAGATGAGAACAGGTTCATATGACAATCTAAATAAATTGTGTGCTAGGGGAGAAATTATACTCAGGTGGTTTATTTATACATCCTGAGGGCTATTTTCTGAAAACAAAAGTTTGATAGAATTGTAGCTCCATTAGACATTTTTTTTAAAAGACAGCCAGGGCAGCTCATAAGAGCATAAAAGCCATGCAGGATCAGGCCATAGACCCATCTAGTCCAGCTTCCTGTATCTCACAGTGGCCCACCAATGCCCCAGAGAGCACACAAGACAACAAGAGACCTGCATTCTGTTGCCCTCCCTTGCATCTGGCTCAATGGGAGAATACTGTGGGTGCCAACATCTACTCAAGTATTTTACTTAAATTGTAGCTTAACATTGAGAACACTTCTCGTTAGATGAATATGTTTTTATTGTTTTGCAGTTTTCATTCCCACCCAGGAGGAAAGTGCAGAAAGCAGTGTTGTGTTTTTATTCCAATGGTGCATTTTTCATAAATCATTTTAAAGGTGTACTAAGTAGGTGATATAAGTGGTATACTGTCAGCAGATGCACCAGTCATTACCCATGGACCCCCAGTTCAAATTTAGATTTTCAGGTCACTCAATTCTTTTGACAGATTTTGGGTTTTGTTTATTTTACAAAAATAAGACATGCCAAAAGAGGTGTTGTGTTTTTGTTTCATGATCACCCCCCCCCCCCAAATCACACCATTACATCTATTCAGTTAGATTGGGGTCTCTAAACTTTTTGACTTAGGGCCGCATCAAATACCTGGCACAGTGTCGAGGGTCAGAAAAAAATTAAATACAAAATTTAAGTAAATACATTAGAGATGGAACTTAGATGAGTGAATAAATGAATGGGTTCAAACGTCAAGGATTTCTCCAAGCACCAACACAGCCCGAGAAATAAAGCACACACTTAATTGAACCTCCCACCCCATAAGCACAACTCTGGTTGTGTTTGGTCAACTGGGCCAGAGACTCTCAGGAGATCAGAGGCTGCCCGTGGGCCAAACAGAGGCTCGCCGTGGGCCACATCTGGCCTCTGGCCTGGGGTTTGGAGACTCCTGAGTTAGATTCACCCACACCTGCTGAAACTAAAGTGGATATGCCAAACTCCTAATGAAATCACATGATTACCCTGCATGAATGTGATACTTTAACATAGGGAAGTCTTCCATAATACGCAGAAGTTTCCATTACTTACAGTAGGCATGGCATTAGGATCACACAGGAACGGAAGAGAGGTCTCCCCTTGATTTCTCTTCGAAAACATGCATTTTGCTGGAAACCATCCTTAATGTTCAAGATGTAGCGATTGTGCCATGTAACAAAGCGAACCTCAGCCAATCCTCGGCAATTGGCTTCTTCTATCAATCTTACAACAGGCTGTTTAAACAAGAGAAAAAAAGTCCACTTGATCAAAGCCACCACACTTCATTTTCTACACTTTTTGATATTTCATATAAAAACACCATATATTACTTGCAATAGCACTAGGCACCAGTCCAGAAGCTCTCCTACTTACAACACACACCCCCTGGAACACAATGTGTTTCCAAGTACAGCAATGCCCATGTGCTCTGATCCACTCAGAACATTGGAAGTCTCAGCCTGCCAGTTTCATTCCAAGGGCTGTCAGATTCACTCAGAGCACTGTCAATTTCACTACAGAGCCTCTACAGTGAAGCTCCTGAGGGGCTTCCATAATCAGCAGCATTGGTTTCAAAATGAAGTTGGGGCTGAAAGCGTTCCTTAACTTTAACATTCCTAAACTGATTGTTCATAGAGGAGCTTCTGAATGCATGCAACTCTGCAAGATTATCATTTCTCATTTTGTTTCTCAAATGAATGTCACTGTAAATGAGCAAAAAAAGATTAGCGCTCTCTCTAGAGAAAAACATGCACCATTTAAAAATATTTCATGAAAGTAGATGGTTAGCATTGTGGAGAACATTAAAATGCTGCCAATAAAAAATACCACAAGGTGTAGTTTTCTGGGAACATATATGGATTTTGCAGCAATCACTCCACCCAGTATCTTATTGGGTAATGCACCAAGGGATTTTCATCATTCAAGAGAATGATGCAGCCTTTGGGAGTCTTTGGGGTTGAAAGACCTTATCATAGAAGGGAAGAAGCAGGTAAGAAGGACTTCTGACCGACATTAGTACAGTGGCTTGAATTCTAGATTCAAGTTGAAGAGACGAGGCAAGTACAGCAGATGAGGTAGGGAACTAAAGAAAGAGGCAGCAGCCCAAGAGAAGCAGGATAGAAGAGTTATAGGAAGGATAAGTCTGAGAGGGGAAAGAAAGAAAAAGATAAGGGGGAGAGCAAATAAGAAGTGGAACTAGAGCTGCAGAAAGGAATGAAAGACTGATCTTCACAGGCAGGATTGAAATAACTGACCAAGTCTTCAGCTGTAAATCTCTAGCCTATATATGGTCAATTTCCTTGAAAAGCATTTTTCATGTAATCCGGATATTACTTTCTATAGCATCTGCAAGAGGGATCTGAAGGCCTTAGGAGTGGACCTCAACAAGTGGGAAACCCTGGCCTCTGAGCGGCCCGCTTGGAGGCAGGCTGTGCAACATGGCCTTTCCCAGTTTGAAGAGACACTTGGCCAACAGTCTGAGGCGAAGAGGCAAAGAAGGAAGGCCCATAGCCAGGGAGACAGGCCAGGGACAGACTGCACTTGCTCCCAGTGTGGAAGGGATTGTCACTCCCGAATCGGCCTTTTCAGCCACACTAGACGCTGTTCCAGAACCACCATCCAGAGGTGATACCATAGTCTTTCGAGACTGAAGGTTGCCAACTACTACTACTTTCTATAGCACTTGGCAATGTATAGAGCACTTATTTTCATTTCTCCTCCCAATGTGACCAAGGTCAACCAGCAAGCTTCATGACTGGGTAGAGATTTGAGCTTTTGTCTTCCCCAGTGTTGGGGGCATAATCCTGGCAATCTGTATGCAGGAAACCCACCTCTGAATATTCTCTCCAGCCAAAATGATCCCTGCAGAAGTACTTCCAAATTGTGTAGTAGTTAGAGTTGGCATTGGTGCTTGAACACAAAGGTGTGGATAGTCTTCTCAATTGGTCAAATTCCGTTGTATCATAGAAATTCAATCCATTCAAGTCTACTAAAAATTCATGGCCACTGGGGAAGAAGAAAAGAACAGTGTTATGCATGCAGGTAACTCAAGAACAGATTGGGAGCTGCATCATTTCAGCAGGACCAAGTTCACCAATTCTGCTGTCTGCAGACTGAACTTGACCAAGTTCTGTGTGGGAAGAGAGACAAGACCACCAAACAGGCTAGTTAGAGTAGGCAGATTAAGGCCAAGTTGAATTTGCCTATCCTTGCTCCACTTTGAGCAATACCAACCCTAGATACAAAAGAACGGAATCTTGTGTTTTCAAAAAGATGGCCAGCTTCAACTACTCTAGACCAGCAATCTCCATACTGGAGACAGCTATGTCTCAAAAAAGTCATCTCCATCCCAAGCACAGCTTACCGTTCTGCCATGGCACCGCATTTCTTTCAAGTCGATCTTGGCACAGGGGTGGTCTGGGCAGTCACATCTACTGCCCAGCATCCCAGAAGGCTGTGCAACAGGATGTCTGGGCAGACACAACTGACCAGAGCCCCTTGTGCCAGGATCAGGTTGAAAAAGCATGGTGCCATGACAGAACAGTAAGTACCACTCACCAGGAGGGGGCTTTTTCTAAATCCTAGATCCAGTCCACAGGCCAGTGTTTAGAAAGCCCTGCTCTAAAACAGTGGTTTTCAAAACTTTCTAGCACTGGGGCCCACTTTTTAGAATGACAAAAAACGTTGCTGTTGGGACCCACTGGAAGTGACATCAATCTGGAAGTGATGTCATAGCCAGAAGTTATAGCAATTTTGGCTGATCTCAGCTTACATTTGAAGCCTACGGTTCCATTACATAGTACACTCATGCTGCTATTTTGCATAGCTCTGAATTCAGACATTCCAGTTCAGAAGTCAAAGCAGAATGCAGACCCGGATCCTTCTCCAACCGTACAGCCCTCCCTCCTTTCCAGCATCCCATCTTCCCACCTATTCAGAGCAAAGCACCACACCTCTCTCCCACTGGGAATCCGCCCTGCCCAGCAGCTCTATACCCTGAATTTTCAATGGAGGTTGAGCTAGGTGCTATGCCACCCACCTGTAATTGGCTTACGGCTGACCTAGTGGGTCCTCACCCACAGTTTGAGAAACACTGCTCTAGACAGTATACCAGAGAACTGTCCTAGAGTGATCTACTCCCTTTTCCTTCACTCTCTCATGCATTCTCCTCTGAGGTTATACAGCTTCCACTTGCCCTGAACTGTGCAGACTCTTAACTACTGTTGAGCTTTTTAGTTATCATTTGGATGCAATACTCTAAGTCAGAAGAACCAGGTATACATGCCCCCACCTCTACCAACTTTACCTCGCAAAAGCCTGCAAGATATTAAGCTACCATTTACAGCAAGGGGAGAATTATAAGATTTAACAAGGTAGAGTTCAGGTATACAGTAAGGCAGAGCAAACAATGCACACAACATTCTCGGCAAAAGTGCCATTTCCTGAGAAAAAGGCAGCCAAAACACCCTCCATAATGCTGCACTCCCAGCCTTAAGAATTAGTTCTTCTATAAAGGAAAGTGGGCAATGCTGCAAGCCCCTTTCCTCACTTCTACTGCAAGACCTCAAGCTCCATCCTACTTATCCACAACTGTTAAAAGTGAGAGATGGATTGTACTTTAAGTTGGTAATTATCAAGAACAGCAGAGGGTGAACAGAGGCAGTGACTGTGTATTCCAGTAGTTTGGGGAAAGGAAAGAAAGACAATACCCTCAAACTGCAATAACTGGAACAAAACCTTTGCATGTTTAACCTACAGAGATGGTTTTTTGGCGATAATGAATAAAAATACATACCACTTTCTGCTCTTCTAACACTGAAATCTATGAAAATCAAACTGTTTCACCCATCTCTACCTGTAGATTTCTAGCCAACAAACCCAATCACATTCATGGACTCATCAGGAGCCTGTGCAGAAGTTTCCAGAGAGAAACACCTTTGTACCTTTACGTGACAAATGTACACCTACTTGTGACAAGCAGAGATCTATCTGTTCCAATCCAGCACACCAATATGTAATCCGTATCTGTCTGTGAGCCTTAGTTCCCAGCAAGAAATTAATTGATGACTCTTTTGCAAGAGCTAATATTTCACAAATGGGGAACTATAAGTGTATCAAGATTTAGGGGTGACACATCTGTTCCTGGTTAACCCATTTGAAACTTTTCCCACAGTACAAAGTAAAGAAGCCAAGACAGTCCTAAAGAACCACAGGAAGTCTGATTTAAGGATATGTGACTTATGGACAGCCATGCCTGAGCTTTTGTGACAGCATGGATCTGGCAAGAGTCAGATGGATGGCTGCTTCACTGTTTTTGCAAAGGTGCAGTCTGGGTGGGCTCAAGGTTTCATGCCTGTGTGATAGCGCTGCTTCAATTTATGGTGGTTCTGACTTCTGGAGAAATGTCTAGAACAGAACCTGTACCAGTTTTCCCCAATGATGAGTAGAGGCAGTCTAAAATGGTTCTTTTTTTTTTTAAATGGATGGCAGTGTTATCCTAAGAAGTGCTGAAAGCACTGAAGTGTTTTTATTCCAAATTAGTATTTTAATCAATTTTAAAGCATTTTTATCAAGTGTAATCATTGACATAGGTGATGTATATGTGTTATGCCTGTGGCTGGCGGCAGACCTAGCACAGGAATAAAACCAGCATAAAACATCTCTCTCTCATCCCCCTCCCCCCCAAAGAGCACAACTACATAGTCAACTACTTGAATTAAACTTACAGGAGTCATTTAAGATTTGCATGCTACTTGTATGTACAACTATAATGAACCCAATGCTGCCAAACATAAGCAAATTAAAACATTGCCAAATTGAAGCATTAAGATAGCAGCTTGAACCAACAGGAGTTAACATAGCATTGAATTGCTATGGAAACTGGGTTCAAGTGCAGGGAAACACACCAACGTAGCCAGGAACCATTAAACATTTGCTTACTTATGAGCAGGCACAAATGTGTATCTCATTTTCACTTTCCATACAGTTCAATACATTTATCAGCTTGGAGGGAGGTACTTTTGAGTGTTTCAGGGGGGGCCTGTGTTCATCAGATTGGGGCACTTCTGATGCCACTGCATCCTTCTTGGCCTGCCCTTTCCAATGGACTAAGGCACGGTCTCCAATTAGCTTAGAAACAAGAAAGTTTATGGAAATGGCTTCAGCGCAGGTTTGGTGAGAGGACATTCCCAACACAGGACAGCGCAGGTTTGGTGAGAGGACATTCCCAACACAGCGTTCAGTGGGGCTTACACCCAGAAAAACGTGTATATGATTGTAGCCTTCACGTAGTTTCAACTAGACATGGCTTGCATTTCACAACAGTCATGTTCAGATTGCTGAACAGGTCATCCGACTGGTTAAACAGACTCGCATACCAGTTTTGCCTTGTGATGATGGTGAGAAAGTTTAGTGAAACTTGAAGTTTCCTAGATTTATAGGATATGTTCATGATTTCCAGCTTTTCAACAGTCAATGAAAAGTTTTCAAAATCCGATTCTACAGTAACATGTTGCATCTATAGGCTGGTCTTCTGAAGGATTATAGAGGATGCATTTTTAAAACAGCCAGATCTCAGCTACAGGATAGCATTTGAAGTACATATGTGCAATATGTTTATATAGCCACAGGAATGATTTCTAAAAAGCTACTGTAAAGATATGAAAGATGGTTGGAATTGCTTCTGGGCATTTGCTGACTGCAGCATCCTCAAGGTCTATTATTTAATCCAAGCCATTTAAACTGTTTCCAAGTCAATGTACAATCATTTTACAGAGGTTCTCCAAATGCAGCTGTGAATATTAGCTGTGAATGGCAGCATCTAGTGAGATATTTGAAAAGCTGTGTCTCACTGAAGTGCAGGAGCACAATCCACTGTGCATATCATATACCCTTGAGAGCTGCCAGCAACATAAAAGGTATTATGAGTGGAGAAGCACACACATTGATGCACATCACTGGTGTAAAATAGCATTTCTGCTCAGCCAAATACTAACACAATTCATGAATATCGATGTTGAAAGTACTGAAAACTTAACACTCTATGATAAGTTTAGCAATATCAAAATTCTATGCATAAACCTGTCTTATTACCTGTCATAAATTATGCATTCTGCATGCATTACCATGCATAAATCTGTCATAAACCTGTCTTAAAGGCTGTCTTATTACCACCATAGATGTTTACAGCTGATTTCCACTGAGCTGATCAGCTCAAAATGAATGTTGTCCCAACATCATTATTAAGAAGAAGCAGACATGCTTGCCTGGACACTGCCTAATTTTCTTGTAAGAGGCAGAAAGTGTCCTTTGTTCTACATCTCATAGCCTATTTTAATCGTGGTGTTGTTGTCACTTCACCACCAGTCTTCCAATCCGTTCACATCTGCGATCCACATTTTATACACATCTGCACATATTAACTTGCTATGTATAAGTTCACTTTAAACCAAGTTTATTGTATTTATGTACTGACTTGAGCAGCCAGAGTTAACAGCCTGCTCAAATTTCTACCAAAGCAAGCCACTGTGGCAAAGTAGAACTGATTCTTCGGTTCAAATTTTGTGGCTTTGCTCAGCCACAAAGCTCACGGGGGGGCCACGCTCTGTGGCAGTTATTTCCCCTCAAACTAGCTTACCCCACAAGGTTGTTGTGGTAGCAGGTAGGCCATATGAGTTGCCCCAAGATCTTTGGGATAAAAATGCAATAAAATAAACTTCCAGCATCCCTACAAAGCTTTGTCCACAAGACCAAGTCATCTGGTCTATGAGAATTAGTAATAAATCACCGGCAACATATTCTGCTAAGTAATACGTAAGAACTGTCTGCATTTTGTCAGTCATTTCAAAAAACAGCAATAGCTCCAACATCATTTATTTTAGAAATTTCACTCCAGCACTCTTTGTCCAGCCAATCGGCACCAGTTTCTTCCTTCTCCTATAGAAGGAGTCTTCAGACTTTTTGGCCAGAGGGCCGCATGAAATATCTGGGGCAGTGCTAAGGGCCGGAAGAAAATTTAAATATAAAATTTAAATAAATTAGAGCTGGAACTTAGATGAATGAATAAATGAATGAGTGGGCTCATTCACTCAGCCTCTCAGGACACCCTCCAGATGCAATCAGAGCACAGCTCTGGTCATGTTCAGTCGAGTGGGCCAGAGGCTTTCAGGGGACAAGAGGCTGGCCATGGGCCAGATAGAGGCTTGCTGTGGGCCACATCTGGCCCCCGTGCTGGGTTTTGGAGACCTGTCCTATAGGATGGATAGCACTTTGCTTCTGAGGAATAGATCCCCATGCTATTGCTGTATGTGTTCACAATGCTAACTAAGCAATCCTGAAACAATAGAAATGGGAAGCATGTCAATTATTTTCCCCATTCAGCAGCAAAACGAAGTCTACATATTTTACAAATCTAGTGCACGCTGAATAGGAAGTCAGGAATTTAATCTGACAACTGCATTATAGAGACTCAATAACTTTTGATTTGCTTGAATCTGCCCAGATAACTGCAACCTATTTTGTACTCTTTGCAATTTCAGCTTCCAATCCCCAAGGGAGCTGAAATCAGGTTATCATCTCATAATACTGCAGCGAACGCAGCAACCTCTTTGGGAGCTCACCTACGAACTAGCCCTCAAGAGTTCTTACTACTGCTTCACTGCCTGCAGCAAAGTATGAAATACTTTCTAGACAGTCAAGGGACTCCGATAAGAATTCAGAGAGACAAGATTAAGACAGATTCTACACTGGAAAGAACCTTCCGTCATAGACAAAGGAAAAGGACTACTTTAGCTATAGCATGAAATGAGGCAACTCAGTTTAAGTGCTTTATTTTAGTTTATACTATAGTCCACTTTTCAGCCCACCATGGGTTCTGGAGGCAGCTGCCAATGAAAACAGATGCAGCGAGACAACCTTGAAAAGCATAATGCAGTTGGTTGATGCCCACACATGGTGATTTTACTATCTCACTTTCAGGTGGGGAGCTGAAGTAGTGTTAACTTAAGGGCTCTTTCAACAATAATCAATAATTACTGTTAGTCACATTACGATCCCTGCCCTTCCTCCAGGGAGCTCAGGCCTGCACACAAGGTTCTTTCCCTACCTTCATTTGAACTTCATAACCAGGGTAGGAGATTAAGCTCTGAGCTGGTAACTGGCCCCAGATCATCCAGTGAACTGGGTGGCTGAGAAGGATTGTGAAAAACTCTGGCACTCTAGAGCTAGTTTGAACATGACAACATGCTGGCTCTTGGCTGTTGGAGATTCTTGGCAAAAAGGAGACTTAATCCTTTGCTGACAATTAATCTGAAGGTTCTCAGTGGCAGTTTAAAGGGATTGTGGAGGAGGAATTGTGCTGTAAGGGAGTGCATCCTTCAGGGACATGCAGTGGGTGGGGAGGCAGGGGTTCCCCACCAAAGCCCTTTAAAAGCCCCACTACCATGGGAGGTGCTCAGGCACTCTCAACACATGTGCTCCGCGCATGGGTTGTGAATGCTTTGCGCATGGGTTGTGAATGCTTGAGCACCACCCACAGCAGCGGCACTTTTCAAAAGACTCCAGTGAGGAGGCACTGCCTCACCTGCCTCCCCATGCACTGCACATCCCTGGCACCCTTCCAGTTCAGTTCCCACTCATCCTCTTTTGACTGCAGTTTGAAAGGGAGCAAGCAGAATGCTCTCGCTTCCCTCTGGCCTGGCTAACTCCTATCCCCAGATGGGAGAGCATTGCCTGTGCACTGCTCATGTTAGCAACACTGGAAAGCCAGTATGTCTAGTGGTTAGAATACTGGATTATAACTGGGGAGAGCCAAGGAGCAAATCTTTGCTCAGTCATGAAGCTTGCTAGGTACATTTAGGCCAGTCATGCTCTCAGAGCCTTATACCTCAAAAGGTTGCTCTGAGGATAAAATGGGGATGAGGGGACAACAGGGAGGATGTATGCTGCCTTGGAGAGATTTGCTACCAGGCTTCCAAGGCAACATGAAGACAGTCCATACCCAGCTGGACTGGCAGGGGGCCAGAGGAGAAGTTTCAAGCCCAGTATGTTTACATGCCCAATCCCCCCTTTACCAATAGGATTGTGCTACAAGGTCTTTTGAAGCAAGGCGATTCATACTACTGTTTAAAGAGATTACTGGACACAGTGAAATTGATTGAAGGGGATAAACTTTGTGTTCTAGAAGAACTTAAGCATTACCGATTCTAAATGCGAAACAAAGGTTCAGGAAAAAAGAAGATTTCTTGTATTAAGAGAACTGGGGGGGAGTAGAAAATTTGTCTTATTTGACCATATCTTAAGTAAAATTAATGCATCATTGAATGAGAACTGATCAGGATTCCCAGAGCAGTTGTAATAATGAATTAAGAGCCACACAAGCATCTCAAGTTAACTGCGGGCTTCCTAGTCTTACACAGCTAGATCCAGTTTCTCCATGAAACATGACAAAGGTATTCAAAGAGTTAGCTTACTTGGCTTTCAAGTAGATAGGAGGTTATTTTGCCATCTGGAATACTGTGTATGTGTAAATAAACTGACAGTCTTAAGGCATGCATTCCTTCTCTATGCCCCAAATCCATCAGCTACCAACGTAACCTGTACTAACAGGTGAACCTTTGAAACGCCAGGGTGTAACACACCTGTACCATTTAATTTAATAGAAGTTTGGGATAAGCCTAGGATGAGACGCCAGTCAACACTACGTACTAGTCTTAATGTTACAGTCAAGTCGCATCATATTTGTATTTAACTTGTGAATTCAAGCATACTATATACTCTGCAAAAAAGACAAATACAAGAGTTAAATAGCACTGGCAATTTGGTCCGCCATGCCTTAGAGCGAGTGTGAGATGGGAGAATGAATCTTCTGTTCCCAAACAAGTCTTAGTGCAATTTTGGTTTTAAAAAGACTGTGTATTTTTTTGTTTTAAGGTTAATTCTGAGTAAAGGCAAAAACTGTGTATGTGCCAACTTCAGAATCTAACCCTTGCATAAGATGCAACTTGATTGCACTTACTACACATAGACTAGCAATCAGTTTCTTTTTAACACTGTGGGAATAAAGTTCAAGAAGTGGTTTTCTTTTAAAGCCTTTATAGCGGTGAATACAGGTTTTGAAAATGCCTGATGAAGTTTCAAACACCCAAGCGAGACTAGTAATATCTCCACTAATCAACAGTTTCAATGTCTTGCCTAGATCCTTGTCCCACTTCTCCAAATGACTAGCAGGATAATAAAAACATGAGCCGTTTGCATATTGTAAGTTAAATGATGTGACCTAAATTTCTTGGCACAGATTATTCCTTTTTGTTTGAGTACAGTACACAGAGCAAGAGCAACCTGTCAAAGCAAGAAGGCTGACCCCAAATCCACCCCATCCCACGTCACCACAGGAAGCAGCACTTGATTTCCAAAGCAAGCTTGCTTTTTTGGTTAGTACAAAAGTCTCTACTCTTTTTATCAGTTCACATTTCACAAAGGAGAATAGGCTAGCGGAGAAATGACGTCCCTTCACAAGGTACAAAACTGGCTTAAGTCCAATTAGCTGCTGATGTAGCAGCAGCTACAGATAAAGAGTTGTGCAGTTTGAACTCACTGGGTCCTTGCCATCAGCATACAATGATTCAACAGTGGTGTGGGCTCCTGACTCTAGGAAGTCAGTAGCATCTCCCCTGCATGAGAAACAGTTGTCACAACACAAGAAGCTGGTTTGAGTTTCTAAAGCCCTACCCAACATTAGATGACTTCCTTCTAAGCCCTGCTGCAATCTCCAAGACCAGCCAAGAACACCCACTTGGTTACAACATCTGTGTCCCAACAGGAATTAGGCACATAGGAGAGGCATTCATGGCAACTGGAGATTCCCTTCCACTGGAAACTTGCTCAAACCCAAGATGTTTTAGCAGCTTAGTTGGATTAGTTCAGTTTTGATAGCTCATTTGGAATAAGGACTCAAAAGATTTGCCTCTCAGACCACATGGAGGTAAGAACCTGCCTCGAGTTATAGGTGTGGTCACTTCTGTGTGCAATCCACATGCCTGCCCCACACCATCTTAAACCCAAGGCCACATAATCTGCATTTTGTTGCAGAGTCAGCACAACATAGCATATGGTTAAAAATATGCCCTGTGATCTGGAAACAGCCAATTCAATTTCAGCTGAGCCACAAACTAACTCACTAGATGACCTTGGGCAAGTCATCGCTTTGAGCATCACATACAGCTGCATGCCATGATATGGGGATACCAACCTACTTGCAAAGCTGTTGCAAGGATATCAAGATCATATGCGCAGTACTCTGAATACTTGGAAGTTCTACCATTTATCATTTGAGGCTGTGAGATGTACATATGTTAGTGTGTTCAATTAAATAGCTTAAAGTTTGTGAAGAACTTTAGTGCAATTTCTAGCCAATGCCAGAATTAGAGAAACAATTCATGTTTTCCAAGTGTAAAAATATTTCCAAAACAAGAGCCATAATCAGTTATGATTTAGGGGCTTGGTGCCTTAAGAGTTATAAAACCAAGCTGATTAGGAGAGGCAAGAGTTCTTTAGCTCCTGATGTCTGTCCAAATGTTATAAACTAATGGTGTTTGACACTTTCATTCCTAATTAAAAGCAAATATTTCCAACACTCTATGCAGCCTCAATAGGCTCGATGAAAGTAGACAGGAACCAGTGACAAAGTTGATTTTTACATACTATTAATGAAATGCAAGTTTTTTGTACCTGAAGTCCTCCTGATCTACACATAGGCAAGTGTATGGTTGTGAAGTTGGTACATAAGAAGAGCCCTGCTGGATCAGGCCAAAGGCCCATCTAGTCCAGCTTCCTGTATCACAGTGGCCCACCAAACACCCCAGGGAGCACACAGGACAACAGACACAATCTGCGTCCCAGTGCCCTCCCCTGCATCTGGCAATCAGAGGCAGCTTGCCTCTAAAACCAAGAGCTTGCACATACATACTATGACTTGTAACCCGTAATGAACTTTTCCTACAGAAATTTGTCCAATCCCCTCTTAAAGGCATACAGGCAAGATGCCATCACTACTTCCTGTGGCACAGAGTTCCACAAACTACCTACATGCTAATTTCTTTTGTCTGTCCTAACTCTCACAACACTCAACTTTCGTGGATGTCGAGTGTTGGGAGAGTTAAGACAGACAGAAGAAAATATTTCTTTACCCAGCATGTAATTAATACTCCATAAAAGGCACTGCTGAAAAAGTGACAAGAACCCTTGTAATTTCTCAGGCGCTGTAGCAGCAAACATGGAGAACTCAACCAAGCCAGGGCAGACTGCAAAGTCATTCTACCATGAAACTAGCATTTTTCCATATACAAAGTTAATTTCAGTCTCTTGGCCAGAGTGCTCCTGACTCATTGGTTTCTGCCGGACAGAAGGGCATCTTGCCCCATCATTTATCACCTGACAACTGGTCTCTCACACCAGTGACTTTGAGTTGATTCATCAGCATTGGTCAAGTGTTATGTGCCCAGTAAACAGACTGCAGTTTCAAGGGAGGAAAAAACCACAGACCCAAGGCAAGGTTTTGCTTAATCATTCTTGGTTACTTGCAGACAAAGCCTTTCGTTTCCCTTTAGCCTAACCCTTTGTGTCTTGGCAACAGTAGCTATGTATACAGGAACATAAGCTCAGTTCTCACCTAGTACGTCTTTCAAGGGTGACCTCTCCCTTTGATAAGGAACAGAGAGGGAGAACATGTTGGAATGGGTTAGAAGTCCAAGATACTGGCAACCAGCAGTGAGCCTAGCATATTCCAGTGTGAAGCACACAGCAGACTTTGGCACTATATCTCCTGCTAAGATTATGCGCTAGCTAACGAACAATGGAGAAAGGTGAAAAGCGGTGTGCCCCAAGGATCTGTCCTGGGACCAGTGCTTTTCAACCTCTTCATAAATGACCTGGAGACAGGGGTGAGCAGTGAAGTGGCAAAGTTTGCAGACGACACCAAACTTTTCCGAATGGTGAAGACCAGAAGTGATTGTGAGGAGCTCCAGAAGGATCTCTCCAGACTGGCAGAATGGGCAGCAAAATGGCAGATGTGCTTCAATGTCAGTAAATGTAAAGTCATGCACATTGGGGCAAAAAATCAAAACTTCACATATAGGCTAATGGGTTCTGAGCTGTCTGTGACAGATCAGGAGAGAGATCTTGGAGTGGTGGTGGACAGGTTGATTGGAGTGTCGACCCAATGTGTGGCGGCAGTAAAGAAGGCCAATTCTATGCTTGGGATCATTAGAAAAGGTATTGAGAACAAAACGGCTAATATTAGAATGCCATTGTACAAATCGATGGTAAGGCCACACCTGGAGTATTGTGTCCAGTTCTGGCTGCTGCATCTCAAAAAAGACATAGTGGAAATGGAACAGGTGCAAAAGAGCAACTAAGATGATTACTGTGCTGGGACACATTTCTTATGAGGAAAGGCTATGGCGTTTGGGTCTCCAGCCTAGAAAAGAGGTGCCTGAGAGGGGACATGATTGAGACATACAAAATTATGCATGGGAAGGATAAAGTGGATAGAGAGATGCTCTTTACACTCACATAACCAGAACCAGGGGACGTCCACTAAAATTGAGTGTTGGGAGAGTTAGGACAGACAAAAGAAAATATTTCTTTACTCAGCGTTTGGTTGGTCTGTGGAACTCCTTGCCACAGGATTTGGTCACGGCTTCTGGCCTGGATGCCTTTAAAAGGGGATTGGACAAGTTTCTAGAGGAAAAATCCATTACGGATTACAAGCCATGATGTGTATGTGCAACTTCCTGATTTTAGAAATGGGCTATGTCAGAATGCCAATGCAAGGGAGGGCACCAGGATGCAGGTCTCTTGTTATCTGGTGTGCTCCCTGGGGCATTTGGTGGGCCGCTGTGAGATACAAGAAGCTGGACTAGATGGGCCTATGGCCTGATCCAGTGGGGCTGTTCTTATGAACTAGAGTCTGCAATTCAGCAGGAAGTGCTGATGGAAAACTAGCATTAACAAGTAAGGACAAATCTGAATCTCTCAACCTTGCATAATATTTCCAGCCACAAGCAAGTCAGACACTCAGTATTAGAGGGGAGAGCTTCTTTGGAAGCTCAGAACTATCCCAGATAAGCAAAAAAGTATTAACTGCTAGCTACAACCCTGCACTGGCATCACAAAAAGAGTACCAAGGTTGGGTTACAATATGATGGCCTCAGATTGGTGAAAAGTGAAAACTGTAGAAAACGTGGAAGCAGCTCATCTTCACTGTTGCAAGGCTCTTTCAGAAAAAGCATGGCATGGGCAGAGGAGCACATGTGCCACTATTTATAAAGTCAGAGAAGAACCAAAACTTAGCCCTGGGTCAAAAAATTAGCATATTACCAAGGGGCTTTGCCTCTTTTGCCAAATAAGCCAACCAGAAGCACCTAGTTCTTGTGGGAATAGCCAACTAGTAAGATTTCCAATGGTCAAGGCTTTGGGGTCCTGCACAGCTGCTGAAAAAGCATATGGCAACACATGCATCATTTATACAGGATGTAATTTTTCTTGGCATAGGTTCCTATATAATGTACCACTGGAGCACAGCTAGCCCTAGCCACAGGGCACTGAAAAGCCATAGCTTCCCAAAGCTTTGAACTTACAAAATTTGTTTTGTATCCAGCAGAGAGGAAGACGGAACTCAATACACTAGAAGGTTTAAAGTTGGTCCTAAATTGAAACATCAATTGCTTTCTGTCCATAAACATGACTAAAAACATACAACTACTGCTAGTTATGAATACTTTAAAAATTAGTGTACAAAAAGTTATCAGCTGAAGTCTTGTTGTTCCAGTAGTTAATTGCAAGTTGGGGGATTGGTTATCAATCAGTAGCCAGCAAGTTGGCTACTCAAGTTCAAAGAGACTTGTGTTCCGTTTCACAAGGAGCTTAGAGGCAGTGGTACCTCCATTTCAGATGGGTTTGTTCCTTCTATTTCCATTCAGGTTTAGATTGTCAAGTCTCCCTCCAACAGAGGACAAGCCCAGACTTCAAAAACAGTGACTAACATAACTGTCTGAGTGGCCTCTTATCAGGTATTAGAGTTGAATTTCTCTACCTTAGAGGGCACAGTTCTCATTTCTACTCCAGAACATATTCCCACCCATTAGAACTTAAAGGGTCCCAACACCAGCATACTTCCAACATTGCTTGTGCAGAATGTAATCTTTTAGTGCACAACTATACATTCAGATTTGCAAACATTAAATCAACCTGTATGTTGAAACTATTTTACACAAAAAGCAAACCCTCTAGCCTAGGATGCTTTTAACTGTTGGTTTAGGATTAAGAGGCATGACAACAGCCCTTTTAATAGAGCAGCAGAAAATTCTCTTGACAGTCACACCAGGACTACTTGGAAGCACTCATGCTGCAGATCTGAACCCAACTGCTGAATTTACCTATGGTTTCACTTCCTGTTACAATGGCATGCTTTTATTACTGGTACACAAGGGAACAGGCTGACCTAGACCTGCAATCAGGCAACAGCTGCTTCCCCACTCTTATCAGCATAGAAATGGGAATAAATAGGAGCCTGCTGACAATTCCCAAAAACTCCTCTCTGTGTGCCTTTCAAGTTTTAGATCCATAGAGATAAGTCAATTAGTTTCCTTTCATATGTAAATGCAGCATATGAAAAGGAGACTAAGAATTTGCTGGAACACATCCCCCTTGGCATCAGCAATCATTTCATACACTTCTTGCATAGATCTTTGCTTTCTGAGTTTAAATTTTACAAAAAATAATAAAAGCACAGCCAAGGGGATTTTGAGAAACACCCCAGAAGTAACAAGACTTAGTTAAATAAAACTGCTTTTGAGAGTCGTCTCATTCACTGCAACAGCTGTGCAAACCAGTGGTTAGAGCGTCTTCCAAAGCCAAACTCTGAAGTCCAGAAGGATGTTGGGATTAAGAATTTACAGCAGTGGTTCCCAACCCTTAGTGGCCTGCAGACCACCGAGGCTAAAATTGAAATAGTCATGCAACCCCCTACACACACAAAAACAAAATTAAATTTGTAATAGAGAAGGGTTATTAGAGATGTATTAGATTTATTATTTATAGAGAAGATTTTGTTGTCGGCTGCGGTTGCAGGTAGTCTGTTCTCTGCCCTCTCTGGTAGTCCATGGGGGAGCATCTCCCAAGTGAGCACAGGATGTGGTCATGGCATCTGGCCTAGATGCCTTTAAAAGGGGATTGGACAAATTTCTGGAGGAAAAATCAGTCACAGGTTACAAGCTATGATGTGCATATGCAACCACCTAATTTTAAAAATGGGCTATGTCAGAATGCCAGGTGCAAGGGAAGGCACCAGGATGCAGGTCTCTTGTTGTCTCTTGTGCTTCCTGAGGCATTTGGTGAGCCACTGTGAGTACAGGAAGCTGAACTAGATGGGACCTGTGGCCTGATCCATGCCCCATAGACTACCAGAGATGGTGGAGAACAGACTGCCCACAACCAACACTTCAGCCCTCACTGGTGGTCCATGGGGGAATGCTTACTCAGTGAGACACTAGATCAAAGGTGATCTTGTTTTTTCTGAGGGTCTGTCTCACGGATCACTTCTGAGGGTCCCATGGACCACAGGTTGGGAACCAGTGACTTACAGCAAACAATGCTACACTTTACAGACACATGTGAAATGCTCAGTGCCCAGTATTATCTCATCATACAGGCAATGCTGGGAATTAGGACAGCAACAGTTCCAGTCTGAGACTTTGACAGTGTCATGCAGCAGATGTCACAACAAAAGTCACTTCCGCACAGTAATGCCTTTCTAAAAAAGCCATCAGGACATCTGAAACCAAGAAGGAGATTTGTTTTAATAGGGTTGATTTCATGCACTGCATCTTCTGAGAATGGCGATTGGCACAAAAGCTTTGCTTCCTGTTTCAGTACAACACAAACACATTTATGTGGCATTTAAGCCAGAGCAACACATACAGCAGAGGGGAAGTGAAAGTTTCCCATGGTGGTAGAACAGAATGTACCACTCCAGACTGCAGCTGGAGGATCAAAATCCTGAGCATTCCCTACAAAAACTCTGCACAAGTAGCAAATGAAACCCCTCAGAGCAAGGGCTTCTTGATAATTACTTTTTTTTAAAGCTAGAGGGGGAACATTAAACAAACCACTGCAGTGGTACAATTCATTCTACCACCTTGGGACTCTTCTCGACTCATTTTGCTGCATGTGGCAATCTCACTTTAGAGAAGTGGTCAGAGGGGTTGATAAGCATTGCAGTCAGTCATCATTCTTTACCGAGAATCAGTTTAAAGTTTCTCAGTCCAAGTTCATACATGGGCGAGCGGAGATCCACTGGATGCTTTTTCAGGGGGGTTTCCTAACATGTAGTGGCTCTTGATGTTCAGAATCCCGCTGCAGTACTTGTCTGGGCACCCAGCTACCCAAATACAGATGCAAGAAGGAAGGAATTTCAGAACACATTCTGTTCAGCTGGAAGCCCAACTGCAGTAATTAAAAGCATCCCTACTACAATCAATTTATAGAACAAGCAATAATTTATCTGGTAAAAGCCAAATGGAAGCAAGCAGGAATTGCACAAGAGTGCAAGTATACATGCACCCAGATGCCATTTGTTGCCATGGGGCTTGACAAAAAAAAAGGAGGGGGGAGGAGAGGAGTGGGCCTCACACATTAGCTTATACAGGGTGCAGCATTTATTTTGATATGAACTGTAGGCTCCATGTTTGTGTTCTCTAATGCCTGGTTGATCCAGTGGCCCCGAACTTACCAGGAGGCACTGAGCAATGATATTATGGACACAGAGCATTATGATGGGTCACTGTGCCTTGCATGCTGTATTCAAAACAAAGGAGAAACAACCACCCCCTGCTGGTTACCACTTGTGGCTAGCTTTGGCTTGTCCCGTCTTGGACACTCGGACTGCTGAAACAGACATTTCCTTGTTGTACAAGAGCTTTACAGTTAGGCCTCTAAAGCCAGGCTGACCAAGAAAGATTAATAGCTTAGGCCACATCGAAGTGGTAACCATGTGAACCAGGAGGGTCACAACACAAGCTCAAACAGCCAGGTTCAGAAGGCTGCTATCTTCATTGAGTTGCCAGGAGACACAGAATCGCCTGGGGAGGAAGGCAGACCCCATAGAGATGCTTCACATTAGGCCAATAAAACTGACACCCCCTCCCCCAAGTTTCAAACTTGTCACACCAGATAAGCCAACTTGTGACTCTAGGTACATGCTCACAGAGACAGCAAGAGTTTTTTTAAAAAACTTTCTAGACCAGGTTGCTCCAGAAGCGAGAGTTTGGGAACTTCACTAGGTCAGAGAAACAGAACTGAATTTGCTAAAGCTAACCCCAACACCATCACAACCATTCCAGGCAGCAAGGTGGCCAGCAACAACTGGGAAGAGTTAGCGCAACCAATGAATGGTGCAGACTCTAAAAGGCTCTCCACAAAATCATCTTACTTTGTAGCCTATAAACAGAGCAAGGCAAATTCTGATTTAGCCCCAAGATCAACTATAGCTCAATGTCTACAACACCCACTTTGTATTCAGAAGGTCCCTGTTTCAATCCTGACATATCAAGGTAGGAGTGGAAAGACCTGCCCAAGGGCTGCTGCTCAGAAACCCTGCCCTGAATCTAGGAAGAACACAGACAAGGGTCATAGAAGAACACATGGCAATGCCCTTTTGACAGAGAGACAGTAGCAGTAAAAGCATTTGGGAAGGCTGAGCTCCAGCTTATTAAACATTTGCTCAACTTCAAGGAGCTTCCTTTCTGCTGCAGACTAACTAGAAAGGCATTCCACACTTCTCTGCTGTACAAGAGCAGAGAACTGTTATGCTGACATTCTCTCATTCTAGCCAATGACTGGCACAAGAATATTCAAGCTACGTCTTTGAATTATGAACAGCAAGAATGACACGCATGGCAAAGGGTAGTGCATACTGTATTTTACAAAGGTTTTATGGAACTGTTTATTCAGCACCCAAGTCAGCAACCCAGTATAGTTATGCCAAAACCCACTGCATGCACAAGGAGCCATTTGTTCCAACCTCCAACTCTTAGCTGGAAAACCACCTTGATACCAACTGAAGGTTAACTATATATATGGATCACCTTAACACCCTTTAGCCACCTTATAATAAGATACACGAGATGTGTTAGAGAGTGTGGCAAGTAGATTCATCCTATCCCTATGAATACTGATTCTTACAATGCCTTAAGGACAGCGTTTAATCCATTTTAATAACTGCAATCAATTATGGAAGCAGTGACAACAGTTTCAGTATTAGTTTATCAGGATCAATTTTAATACCCATCACATTTAGTCTAGTTTTGTTTAGAAGCTTGCTTTTCATCCGTGTTCTAGCAAGCCAGTACTACACAAGCATGCGGCGCCAATTCCCCCTTATCAACTTACACTTATGTGCTGCAACACAGCAGGATACCTATGTTCAGGATTGCCACCCTGATTTGGCTGCCAATTTTCCCTTATGCCCATAAAAGCCTGGAACAATGCATCCAGGACATCAAACGCCCAACTACCACCAAGCTAATATCTACCTTCAGCAGGGCCACTTTGTCTACTTCCTGAAGACAAACAAGCTATCACTGCCAAGAGATTTGAGAATGAAGCGATTACATCAGTCCACACCACCTTGTTACCTCCCGCCTCATACTGTTTATATGGGTGTGTGTTTTATTTTAGGAATTCCTATCCACTTGAGCTAGATGTCATACAAGTGTTTCATGAACACAACAGAGACAGCATGCTTAAGAAAAGAAAAGTCAGTAAAAGACAAACAAGACCCACTTAGAGTGAAGAATCTGCTGCACATAGGAGAGACTGGGAGAACATGTGTCTGCAGAGGCATTTCACAGACTCAACAGGAGTTCTTCCTGCTCATTCGTAAACTCATTTGGGCTTAGCTCTTTCTCCCCAGCCTTGAGAATGCTTCCTCTCACTCACCGGTATCTCACTTTGATTTTGTCATTGTCTGGATTGCAGTAGAGTCTTTCCAGGTGTTCCTGAGAGTCACTGGTCACACTCTGCCAGGTCTGGGTTACCGTCCTCCTGACCTGCCAGTGATATGGCAGGACCGTGTGATGTTTGGGGCAATCGCTGCCATACAAACAGATGCCTTGTAGAAAATCCACACAGATGTTAACCCCGTCCGCCTGGTGAGTGTGGTATTGCAGCTGGTTCAGGAGCTCAAACACAAGATCAAGAGAGGCCTCATCACTCTTGTCCTGAAAGAGCCCAGCTCCCAACTTATCACTCACGCTTACGTTTACGTTTACGTTACATGGTGTTAGGCAGCTGCTATTGTCCGGGAGCACCCCAGGAGGGTAACCTTCAAGTATTTTGTCAGGGCACGAAAGAAAGGCAGCAGCATCACTAGAGGCAGTGTGCAAGGAGCGGTCCTGGAATGGCTCATTAGCAGGAGAGGTAACGGAAGGGAAGGCCTGCTCCCCAGGCTGGGCCTCCTGTTCTGAAGGCCCATCCGATACTTGTCCTTGAACAGCTGATGCTCCTGGCATCAGCACAGCAACACTGTTGTCTGGTTGTGGGCATGCAGCAGCCATCCCCAGGGGTTTGTTTGCAACAGGTTCACACAAGTTACTATGGCCACCATTCTGTCCTCGGGGCACGAAGATCCCATCCAGGGTACCAGCTCCGAGCAAACTGGTGAAGATGGGCCGCAAGGCCCTCAGTGCTTCCGAGTCCAGTCTTTTCTGCACTTGCTGCTTCTTCTTAAAACAGGGCTTCACGACCGGGATCTTGTCAGGAATCCTCACCGGCGGAGCAAAGGCATCCGATAATGGAGATGACTGCTGCATTTCCTGGCAGTGAGCCTGCTGCACTGCACACGAAGGCTCCACTTCAGTCTCCATCAGCTGCTACCCTCACCAACAACCTTTGAATCACTTTCCAAATTCCTAGAGCCTTGCAAGAGCCAACCTAGGACAGAGGTAGAACAAGGGAGTTACTCCAATTGCTCAAGGCTGACAAACAAGATCTCTCCTCCCCTCCTACTGGGCCCACAGCTGGTTCCAAGGTACAGAAAGCTTGAAGCCAGCTATATTCAGGATGTGATCCCCAAATACAAGCATCCTTCTCTTTCTCACTCACAGAGTTCCTAGACTCAAAATGGGGCCCACCTTTTTCCTTCTGATGTTTCCATTTACATAGATCTTGCTTTCTGAACAGCCACACTTGGGCTTCCTTCAACAATCCACTTGTGTTAAGCAGACATGTGCCCTGCACTAATTTCCCTCTCCCACCCATACTCACACTCTCACAAAGGCAGCCTCCAGCTGATAAAGACTTACCACAGAAGTGTGCAAGTCACCCTGAATGACTAAGAACATGTGAGAATGTGAAACTGCCAGAGCTTCCTCATCCTCAAAAGAGAAGCTGGAATCCTTCCCTTGCTCAGGTCATGCCACTTGCCCAGGAGGTGTCACACCCTGTTCCAAGCAAGCTGCACAGTCCCATGTGCTACCAGTCATGCAGTCAGTCAGATCCACACAACAAACTCAGACCAGACCAAGTGACACAGCGCACAAGTTTGCCTGCCACCTGCAGGCCCACATGATTATTGCAGCACTCCAAAGGAATAGGTGCAAGCTGTAAGACAGGTTTTGCCATGGGTTAGAAATAAGGGACACCATGAAAGCCAGTGCACTTCCAAGTGTGGGAATTCTCTCATAAGCAGAACATTCATCCCAGTTAGAATACAAGCACAGAAAGGATGGGAAAGGGATATTATATACAATGGTTTTGTAACTCTATTGGGGCCAACATTTTAAAAATTTTTGCTTCTCCAACAAAACAAAGTCAGTTGGTTCAAAACATTAGTATGGTCCTTCAACACCAGATCTACAAGGTCTATTACTTTTCACCACATGATTTCAGAGATACTACAAGTCTAATAGGGTCCTTGGCTTAAATATCAGGACAAAGGTTGCACATCCTTTATGTTCCATCATGCATTACTTGACATTTTGCCAGCTGAATAGCAAGTTCCAGAAGGAGCCAATTCTTCTTAGAAAATATACATGGCATACAGGAAAGCTCATATGACTGACACACCCATTAACCATGAAGGTTCTATCCTACAGCAAGTCTAAGAGGCAGATAATTGTATCCTTCTCCCCCCCACCACCACAAGGAGTCTAATAAGTTATGTGTCACACAAGCTCATTCAAATGCAAGGATGAGACCAGCTCCCAGGAACAGGGAGGGGTAGGAGTAATACTGTCACCAGCAACTTAAGACATACATACACAGCATTTCCTGAAGATTCACAGCACAAGAATTTAGGCTGCAAATCCTAGCCACACTTACCTGGTAGTAAGCTCCATTGACTATAATGGAACCTACTTCCAAGTAGACATGCCTAGGCTTGGGCTCTCAGGCTGCAATCCTATCCACACTTACCTGGGAGCAAGCCCCATTGACTACAGTGGGGTTTACTTCCGAGTAGACATGCCTAGGCTTGGGCTCCAGTGTCCTTACAGACATGTTCAGATACAAGAGCCTGTGGGGGAGAACCAACCTTCTTTTTAACGACCTGGCTCAAGATCTTGCAAGGCAGAGTAGCTGCCCCTCTACCGCCCCGTCATGCATAGGGGGGAGGTTAGGACTGTAGGTTCTACACTCAATCAGCGAGCAATTCAGTGCATCCCTTCATGCAGGGGACAAGGGGGGAGAGTTGAGCGTACGTGTGCAGGCTTGCAAATCACTAAGCTCTCAGGCTACAGTCCTATCCATGCTTTCCTGGGAGTAAGCCCCATTGACTTACTTCAATGGAACTTACTTCTGAGTAGACATGCCTAGGATTAGGCTCTCAAGCTCCGGAAAGGCTCCACTCCCCTTCTTGGGCGTTCAAGCCTGCTAACTCCATTCACACCAGTCAGCATGCACTTTGGAGTAGTAGCAGCAGCAGGGCTGCTACACTTAACTTGCAACTCCTCCACTTCGTGGGCCGGCCAGCATCCGCCTCGCCCTCTATCCTCAACGCTTAGGACTACAATCCTAGCCACACTTTCCTGGGAGTAAGCCCCACCGACTACAATGGGACTTACTTGCGAGTAGACATGCCTAGGATTGGGCTGTTACATCCCCGACCTCAGGGGGAGGATTTAGAGCCCACTCCTAGGCATGTCTACTCAGAAGTAAGTCCCATTAAGAGTCGATGGGGCTTACTCCCAGGATAGTGTGGCTAGGATTGTAGCCTTACTCCCGAGTAAGCACAACTCGGGTAGCAATGCAAAAAAAAAAAAGAGCAGGTCGAAGTTATTCAAGAGCTCCACGGAAATCGCAAGGGGAGGGGACTATTTTCGGTCCGCAGCCCGGACCGAGGGGTCCGTCAGAGCCTCCCCACCGAGCAGGCGGGCGCCTTCGCCTCCTCCCGCGCCCGGAATGCGGTTCTTGGGCGCAGCCAGCCGCTTCCCGTCCTCGGCGTCTGTTTGCTCTGCCGCCCGAGCCTCGCCAACCTGCTGCTGACTCAGGCTGCTATCCTCTCCACACTTACCGGAGAGTAATCCCCACTGACTACAACGCGCTTACTTCTGAGTAGACATGCACAGGCTTGGGCTCCCAGTCCCACCGCCTTCCAGAGAACTCAGGCTGCCACCCTAGCCACTTACATGGGAGTAAACCCCATTGACTTTTACGACACCTACTCCCGAGTAGACACGCATAGGCGTGCGTGTCCCTCCCGGGGAGCGCGCCTCCGAAGGGGAGAGCTCGCTCCAGCCCCACTACGCGCCCTACGGAGAGAGAGCCCGGGGTGTTCTCCACGAACTCCCCAACCCCGAGGGAAGTTGCAACCGCGGCTGCTACAGCTGCAAGGAGGTGCGCCTCTCCCCCCTCCCTCCGTCGCCCAGCAGCAGCTCCAACAATGCCCGTGAAAGGGGTCCTGCTCTCCTCGGAGTAGGGACAGAGCAAGCACACCAGGGGCACCTTTTCTCCGAAGGCTGCGGCGGCCGTTTCCCCTGCTCAGCAGCGGGCGCGCCGTCTCTGCCGGTCAGACTCGGTGGGTCTTCCTTGCTCCCCCTTCCCTGCGCCACGGAGCACCCATTGCAGCCGGGGGAGGAGGAGGAGGAGGAGGAGGAGGACACGGACGGGGGGGAGTCCCGGCTGCGCTGCTTCGCTCTGCGCCCCCCGAGCCGGCTGCGGCTGCTGCTTCTCACATGTTCCCCGGGAGCCCCTTTAAATACCGCTTCCTGAACTGCGCTCCGCCAAGCAGCTGCACGATGCGGGGAGGAGCC
Source organism: Tiliqua scincoides (assembly GCF_035046505.1). Lineage (NCBI taxonomy): Eukaryota > Metazoa > Chordata > Lepidosauria > Squamata > Scincidae > Tiliqua > Tiliqua scincoides. The sequence continues at coordinate 217,269,978 of NC_089823.1, read as the reverse complement.
GCGCCAGGACGGAGCCCGGCCCCTGTGCTGCCTGCTGGCTCAGCCCCGGAGCGGCATTCCAAGCCCGGCTCCTCCTCCTGCTGCTGCTGCTGCCAGATCCCAGCCCAGCCCCGCGGGGCGGGCGCCGGCAAGGGGCCCTGCACTGTGCGTTCTGGCCGTGCTATTTGCAGAGCTGGGGGTTCTGTCCCGGTGGGAGCGCCAGGGTCACTCCGTCCCGGGGATCGGGAGGATCGGCAGAGCCAGTGGCGTAGCTAGAGGGGGGCAAAGCCCTACGTTTTGCAGGGAGCCTCCCGCGGCGTGCGAGAGGCCGCTGCCATAACAACATAAGAACAGCCCCACTGGATCAGGCCATAGGCCCATCTAGTCCAGCTTCTTGTATGGCCCACCAAATGCCCCAGGGGGCACACCAGATAACAAGAGACCTCATTCTGGTGGCCTCCCTTGCATTGGCATTCTGACATAGCCCATTTCTAAAATCAGGAGGTTGCACATCATGGCTTGTCACCCGTAATGGATTTTTCCTCCAGAAATTGGTCCAATCCCCTTTTAAAGGCATCCAGGCCAGATGCTGTCACCACATTCTGTGGCAAGGAGTTCCACAGATCGACCACAGGCTGAGTAAAGAAATATTTTCTTTTGTCTGTCCTAACTCTCCCAACACTCAATTTTAGTGGACGTCCCCTGGTTATGTGAGAGTGTAAAGAGCATCTCTCTATCCACTTTATCCTTCCCCTGCATAATTTTGTATGTCTCAATCATGTCCCTCCTCAGGAGTCTCTTTTCTAGGCCGAAGAGGCCCAAACACTGTAGCCTTTCCTCATAAGGAAGGTTTATGAAGAGGTTGAAGAGCCCAGGACAGATCCTTGGGGCACACTGCTTTTCACCTTTCTCCATTGTGAAAATTGCCCATTGACACCCACTGGTCTTCAACCAGGTCTCAATCCTGGCCCCGCCCCTTCAGAGCCATTCGGGGATGGGGCTTCGATCCCATCCACATTTTCCTGGGAGTAAGCCTCACTGGACACAATGGGGCTTACTCCTGAGTAGGCACGAATGGGAGTGTGCTCCCCCTCCGAAGGGGAGGGGGAGGAGCCGCTTGCACGCCGCGAGGAGGCTCCCTGCAAAATTTAGGGCTTTGCGCCCCCTCTAGCTACGCCACTGGGCACAGCAAAGGGGTGGCATGGGGAAGCACTGCTCCTTCTTGGCCTGCCTCCCCGACTCAACACCTCACCTTCTGTGCCCCCAACCCAGAGTTGGGTGGTCATCCGTGGCGCCCTTTAGGGCCAGGGAACAGGGGAGTGGGGGAGGGATGGACGGACGGATGGGCAGCCTCTCCGACTGGTCCTGCGAGGCGATCGGGCAATGCCAGGAGGCTGCAGCAGCCTCGGATCAAAGCGGAGTGGCGTCACTTTCAGTCTTGAGCCGGCAGCCAGGAAACAGCCGCCCCGGGGAAATGGGAAACTGAGAGCTAAGGGGGGAGGGAGCGATGGGCTCTTTCTCCCGTCTTCAGTTGAGCAGCAAAACCAGGTCTTCCTCCACCCCACCCCCCGTGGGTTGTAGCTCAGCAGCAGCACCATCCTGGGCGCGCCTACTCAGAAGTAAGCCCCTTCTGGAGTTCAACAGCACGGACTTCCAGGGAAGGGTGCAGGGGCTGGCAGCCTAAGCCGAGCGAACACGCAGAAAACGAACCGAGCCGTCGAGGGTGGCACCGAAAGTCCAGCTGCGAAGGAGCCTCGAGAACCGGCTGCGGCGTGTGCGTTGCGTGCGAGGCAGTGGGCGTGAGAAACGAAAAGCGCTCGGCTCGCTTTGGGCAGGCGGGCGGCGCACGAACCCGCCAGGAAGGGGACGAGCATCTCCTGCTGGGAAGCCGGCCCCATCCCATCCACACTTTCCTGGGAGTAAGCCCCATTGACACTAATGGGACTTACTTCTGAGTAGACATGCATAGAATTGGGCTGGAAAAGAGGGATGTCACCGGCATTGAGACTTTATTTAGACATGGTCATCTCTCCAAAGTAACCATTTGCAGAACACTGTTCTGGTCTCTCTCTCTATCCACACACAGGTGTGCGTTCTCCAATCCCTGTTGTTATGCGATTAGGTCATTAAGTGAACGTTCAGTCCAATCTATTGACTTGTGTCTATAGACACTCTCCGCCAGACACTAGCTTGCTGCACAGGCTACTGGAGATACACTGCCTCTTTGCATTAAGAGCCTCTCTGGTGTGTAAACAGACACTGTGCTGCAGGCTATGGGAGTCGCGATCCCCTCATTAAGAGCATCTTTATTGTGCTTTGACCACCATCATATATGTGGTCCATCATTAAGTGAAAGGTTGTTAAGCGGCATATGCCTGTGTAATATATATATAGTTTTTGCTATATATATAGCATATATAGTTTTATGTGTTATATATATATATATTGTATATTTATATATACATATATATATAGTTTTTGCTATATATATAGCATACATATAGTTTTATATATTTTATAGATAGATAGTTTTGCAAAACAAAAACTCCCCAAAACAAAAACCAGAAATATCTATCTATCTATCTATCTATCTATCTATCTATCTATCTATCTATCTATCTATCTATCTATCTATCTATCTATCTATCTAGATAGATAGATAGATAGATAGATAGATAGATAGATAGATAGATAGATAGATAGATATAAAGTGGTGTAGCATAGAGGGTACAAAGCACTAAGTTTTGCAGGTGCCTGAACGCACCATGCAAGCAGTTCATTCCCTTTAGGAGTCATTCCTGGAGGTGGGAGCAAAACAGAGGTGTTTTGCAACACTTCTGAGATTCTTGCATATTTGGGAGCTGCTGAAAATAGGTTTGTTATTGTTACCTTTTCCTGTCAGCAGTCTTGAGTCTTCAACAGCTGTTGCAAAAGCATCTAGCTGGTGTAACCTTTCCTGCCCTGGGAACGAATAATCTCTATTATGCATTTTCCTAACAACAGGATAATATTGTTGCCATTTTACAGATGGAGAAGTGAGATTTAGTGCTTGGCTGAACTAGGTGGAGTTTCCTGGCTGCAATCCTGTACATGCTCAGCAAGGAGTAAGCTTTATTGAATGCACTCATTTAGGGTGCAATCCTGTCCACACTTACTGGGAGTAAGATACATGGACTTATCTCTGAGTAGATATGCATAGATTGGTTTCTTACTTCTGAGCAAACATGCATAGGAGTGCTCTGCATACAGTATTCACTGGGCCCTGTCTAACTCAGCATGTTGGCAACCTTCAGTCTCGAAAGACTATGGTATCGCACTCTGAATGGTGGTTCTGAAACAGCGTCTAGTGTGGCTGAAAAGGCCAATTCGGGAGTGACAATCCCTTCCACACTGGGAGCAAGTATAGTGTCTCCCTGGTCTGTCTCCCTGGCTATTGGCCTTCCTTCTTTGCCTCTTTGCCTCAATCTGTTGGCAAAGTGTCTCTTCAAACTGGGAAAGGCCATGCTGCACAGCCTGCTTCCAAGCAGAACGCTCAGAGGCCAAGGTTTCCCATCTGTTGAGGTTCATTCTTAAGGCTTTCAGATCCCACTTGCAGATATCCTTGTAGCGCAGCTGTGGTCTACCCATAGGGCGCTTTCCCTGCACAAGTACTCTATAGAGGAGATCCATTGGGATCCGACCATGGCCCATTCTCACAACATGACCAAGCCAATGCAGGCATCTCTGTTTCAGCAGTGTATACTTGCTGGGGATTCCAGCTTGTTCCAGGACTGTGTTGTTTGGAACTTTGTCCTGCCAGGTGATACCGAGGATGCGTCGGAGGCAGCGCATGTGGAAAGTGTTCAGCTTCTTCTCCTGTTGTGAGCAAAGAGTCCATGACTTGCTGCAGTACAGGAGTGTACTCAAGACGCAAGCACTGTAGACCTGGATCTTGGTATGTTCTGTCAGCTTCTTGTTGGACCAGACTCTCTTTGTGAACCTGGAAAATGTGGTAGCTGCTTTGTTTAGCTCGGTATCCAGAGAAAGAGCTTCGGAGATCGTTGAGCTAAGGTACACAAAGTCATGGACAACCTCCAGCTCATGCGCAGAGACTGCAATGCAGGGAGGTGAGTCCACATCCTGAACCATGACCTGTGTTTTCTTCAGGCTGATTGTCAGTCCAAAGTCTTGGCAGGCCTTGCTAAAACAGTTCATGAGCGGCTGGAGATCTTTGGCAGAGTGGGTGGTGACAGCTGCATCTGTCAGCAAAGAGGAAGTCATGAAGACATTTCAGCTGGACTTTGCTTTGCTCTCAGTCTGGAGAGGTTGAAGAGCTTTCCTTCTGAGTTATGCTAAATCAAGCATTAGAAGTGTTTTTAAAATGCTAAAGCCAGCCATTGAAACTGAAAACTGAAACTTGCCTGCAAAGAAGTTTTGCAACACTTCTGAGATTCTTGCATATTTGGGAGCTGCTGAAAATAGGTTTGTTATTGTTACCTTTTCCTGTCAGCAGTCTTGAGTCTTCAACAGCTGTTGCAAAGGCATCTAGCTGGTGTGACCTTTCCTGCCCTGGGAAGGATGGGATAGGGGCACTAGCTGTGTTATTGTCGGTCATGCAGCTGCTAAAGGCAAAGGTACTCTCTAAAGAAAATATTTCTTTACCCAGCATGTAATCTGTGTAACTCCTTACCACAGAATGTGGTGACGGTATCTGGCCTAAATGCCTGTAAAGGGGACTGGACAGTGGGGACTGGACAGATTTATGGAGTAAGTCCATCACAGGTTACAAGCCATGAGGGGTATGTGCAACCTCCTGGTTTTAGAAGTAGGCTACCTTAGAATGCCAGGTGCAAGGGAGTGGCAATAGGATACAGGTACATTGTCATCTTGCATTTTGTGTTCCCTGAGGTACCTCGTGGGACAATGTGAGATATAGATAGCTGGACTAGATGGGCCTTTGGCCTGAGCCAGTGGGGCTCTTCTTATGTTCTTATAGACTGGATGGGCCTTTGGCCTGATCCAGTGGGACTCTTCCTATGTTCATCACTCTTGACTTGCTTCTATTCCTGAAATCAGCTGAGGCTCCCATCTTGCCCCCTCTGGGTTTGCTTATCAAATCTTTCTCCACCCTTGCACCTCCTCTGAACTGGGAGATCACTGCACCTTAGCTAACTAACTAACCCCTGGGGGCTGGGGGTTAAGAATAGCCCTCAGTTTGGTGACTAAACAGCCACCAGATAGATGGGACTCGTTAGCCTGGGAAGGCAGCTCATCTGAGAGAAGGAAAACTCTGATCCCAAACCTCCACTGCCTTGTGACTACATCCAGTTAAGGAAAAGGCTTCAGGAGTCAACCTCGAGGCAAAATCAGGAACCGGAGTCCCTAAGGCAGTTCATGGCTGAACACAGTCACGTTCTGGCAACTCCTGCGACGCCGCTGGAACCAATTGTATTGGCTTCTGCCTTTCCATTGGACCATTTCAGCGACGTGGAGAGGGGGGATTTGCTGCATGGATAACAATCTATCCTCCATATCTACTTTACCCAGGCTTCGCACACTGGAGAGGACATTCTGTTCCAGAACCACTATTCAGAGCGCGATACCATAGTCTTCCGAGACTGAAGGATGCCAACAACAAGCTAACTAGCCCTGTGGCCCCAACATCAAGCCGCATCTCAGCAAATCGTGACAGGTAACATTGGCTGTTGGCACTTTAACCATCCTCTCCTTCTTTGACATGATTGCTGTGTGTATGTGGATGCAATGCACGGTGTTAGTTTTGGCTTAGGAAGTCCTGTACCTGAAGGACCACTTCCCACCTTATGAAATTGTCTGCCTGGAGTGGTCAGCTGAGAGGGCTTTCTTGCATGCCCTACTGTTGGCAAAGTGCATTCTGCAGACACATGAGTAGCCCTTCTTCATGGTGGCACCCAGTCTGTTGAATTGTTCAGGATATGAATTTTAATCTCCGCTGCTATTCCAGTGAAGTATGAAGACGTTTTTCTTTGGGGGCCTAACTTTTTTTGCTGGTTATAGATGGCCTGCTGTGTTGTTTCTATTAATCATATTATTCTGGCATTGGTTCTGTGATAATTTTTTTTATCTGCTGCTTATCACCGATTGTGTCAAATAAAAGTTTATTTTTATTGCATTGGTTTTACTATGTTATTTGTAAGTTATATAAAATTTATTTTTATTATATAGGTTTTACTGTGTTGTTAGCCACCTTGAATGCTTCCCTAGCAGGAGGGCATTTTCAAAAATGCAAATACTCAGGAACTTGATTGTAAAACTTTGGCTAGTGTGTACTGAACAACACAGTCCTGGAACGTGCTGGAATCCCTAGCATGTATGCACTGCTGAAACAGAGACGCCTGCGTTGGCTCGGTCATGTCATGAGAATGGATGATGGCCATCCAAGACATCTGCAAGAGGGATCTGAAGGCCTTAGGAGTGGAACGCAACAAGTGGGAAACCCTGGCCTCTGAGCGGCCCGCTTGGAGGCAGGCTGTGCAGCATGGCCTTTCCCAGTTTGAAGAGACACTTGGCCAACAGTCTGAGGCAAAGAGGCAAAGAAGGAAAGCCCATAGCCAGGGAGACAGACCAGGGACAGACTGCACTTGCTCCCAGTGTGGACGGGATTGTCACTCCCGAATTGGCCTTTTCAGCCACACTAGACGCTGTTCCAGAACCACCATTCAGAGCGTGATACCATAGTCTTTCGAGACTGAAGGTTGCCTACTATTACTGAATTTTGAAATTCTCAGCATTTTAGTACTGTTTGAATGAGGAGCTGCTCCACTATAAAAATATTCAAATATAGTAATCTAACTCCAGCACCACCTTCTGAACTGAAAACACACATTTTGAAGTTAAAATGTGAACAATGTTGGGTTTAATACTTGAAAATTAAGCTGGGCATGTTCCCAGATCCTGTATGGCACTTCTCTACAACCACCACCCTGAGAGTCTTGTTCATGCACCAAACTAATCTTCTCCCCATTTCTCCTGTCCTGAATCAGTTACAAGAAAGACAAACAGAACAAAATGTGCTCTACTTTTCCTGTTGCCACTACTTTTCCATCATACGCCCTATGTGTGTTTGTGTTCATCACCTCCTTGCTCCTGTGCACTTCTGCCTTCCTCCGTCATGAACGATGATTTTGGCAGTGACATTTGAATTGGGCCTACCCAGTGTCTCACTCTTCTGAATTGACAGGTTGTAAGGGTGGGAGGCAAGGAGACTTGACACATTTGTTCCAATGTTCCTGTGTCAAGCACACTGCTTGATGTGAGAAAGACAGCTGTCAAACTCTTGGGGAAAAAAAAGTCACCTGTGAGTTTGAGAGAGTGACAGGCATACAGCAAAGTGTCTGTGTGTGTGCAAGAGAGAGAGAGAGAGAGAGAGAGAGAGAGAGAGAGAGAGAGAGAGACCCTGGAAAAACATAGATAGCCTTATCCCACATTTCAGATCTGTCAGTTCATTCAACATTCTTGTTCTCTCTCTCACTCCTTCACTCTCATACATTTACGAGGAAATGCTCAGCTGGTGGAGAAACTGCCTTTTAGATGTACTGTATTTTGGTAAATAACTTCCTCAACAACCACACAAGAAATACCTGCATCCTCTTATTTATAGATACAAGGCAACCATATCACACAGGGAAAGAAACAGTGTCCTTTTGAACTCTCTCTCTCTGTCTGTCTCTCTCTCTCTCTCTCATTTTTTCTCTTTTCCCCCACCCTTTGCGCTTGCTCGGAAATGTTGTAGGGGAAAATACAAGCTAGCTTTCATTGTGAGAAAATCAACTCATATTATTTTGTTATAACCCCAGCCACTCATGAAATATGAACTGGAACAGAACAGTGACCGAAGCTGCACTCTCTTGCCTATTTCCATTGCAGGAAGTCCTGTGGGTCTCAGTGGAACTTACTTCTATGTAGACATGCATATGATCAGGCTGTAAGAATGTGAGCTGTCAGCTGTGAAATGTTCCCAGTTACTTCTCTGCCAGGAACTTGCAAGATAGTTAACAGTGGAATGTGATGCATGTCTACTCAGAATTAATTCCCATTGAGTTAAATGGAACTAATGACCCAATCATATATCCCTGTCCCACTGCCAGAACAAGTATTCCAGTGGCAAGTTTGCTTTAAGGCTGTCGTAAACAGCCTTATGGAAATGCGCGGAGCCATCTTCTTCTGTCCTGCCACTGGAAAGGCCGCAGAAGCATTGTGCATGGCGGTGGGATCCTGAGCTATGCTTCCCACCACTGGTAAGGGGTGAAGGTAGGAGAACAGAGGAAGGAACTGGGGGCAGGGAATTGGCAGGAGGGGGTGGATTCAGCAACAGGCACACACCAGATCTTATCCCTTTTTTGAGGCTGCCAGCCCTTTTCTGCTCCTTGGACTTACATCAGATAATGATATAATAATAGCTCTTTGCATTTCCAATCCATCCTCACCCCCCCTTGCTGGATACAGCAAGCACTTTTTCGGTGTGGCTGCATGGGGAGAAGAGAATAGGATTGGACTGTTAGTTCCAGGTAAGTGTGTATAGGATTGCAGCCCTAGGCAAGCAGTTACCTCCCAGTCTGAGCCACCCAACTGCAATAGAGAGATAATAGTACCTGCATATTTTTGAGGGCTGTTGTGCAGATCACCCAAATATGTACTGAATATTCAAAACGTGCAGCATTCCAAGTCTTTCTCAGCCATACTGCTTAAGGAGTGACCTGGGCCACTCACTTTAGCCCGCCTCACAGGTTGTTGTAAGGATAAAATGGTTGGGGGGGAAAGGCCATGTATTCTGTTCCTTGGAGGAAGAGTGCAATAAAAATGTAATTAAAAAAACAAACTTGTGTGATGGAGAAAAGTATATTGTAAAAAGCTGCAACGCGTTTTGAATGCATTTAGCAGACTGTGTATGAATGGGCTGTAGCAAGAGGCTGCTAGGGACTGTGGGTGAGGAAATTGGCCTCCAACAGAAGCAACAGATTTCTGTATGAGAGGAGAAACAAACACCGCCGTTTTAAAAACTCCCATTTGCAGACTGATGCAACAAGTTCCATTTGAGAGTCACAAAGAAGACAGAGTGGCAAGCCTGCTTGAAAATACAACAGAGGCAACTTGCAGCCCCAAATCCCACCCCTCACCAATGGTGCCAATGGAGCGTGAACTGTATTGTGGGGGGTGGGAGATATGGGGGCATCCTCAGGGTAAGAGAATGTTGGTTCCCTTACTCTGGGACAAGCCTCCAATGCAGTGGTTCTCATAGATTTAGCACCGGGACCCACTTTTTAGAATGAGAATCTATCGGGACCCACCAGAAGTGATGTCATGACCGGAAGTGACATCAAGCAGGAAGATTTTTAACAATCCGAGGCTGCAATTCTACCCACACTTACCCAGGAGTAAGTCCCATTTACTATCATTGTTAAAAGAATACACATAGTAGCTCGTTAAAAGTACAGGTCTATAACATTTCCCCAAATGCAGTCACATACCATGGTAGCATCAAGTCTAATATATTAAAAATAAAATATTGAAATGAATGGCGACCCACTTGAAATTGGCTCACAACCCATCTAGTGGGTCCCAACCCACAGTTTGAGAAACACTGCTCCAATGTGTCTCCTTGGATCTGAGCCAGCTATTTTGCTGGCACAAGTAAGGGAGAGGGAAGGGGAGAGGGAATACATATCCCCTCCCTCCCCTTTCTGCCTCCCGCCTGCTCCCTCCCCAACCAGAATCTCCCTGTTCCTGCCCCTCCCTGTCCCATTCCACCTATCCCCCACCCCAGCTTATCTTTATTGCTGGTGGTAGCCAGCAGTAAGTCTCAGGCCCTGCCATCATTTGTGGCAGCAGACCCAAAATGGCAGAACCTTGCCACATGGCCATTTAAAATGGCAAAACTACGTTCCACTGTCAGAAAGGGAAGCCTACCAGTAGAATTGGGCTGCTGCTTCTTAACGTGCTTGGGGGTTGGGGAGCACAGAATGGAGAGCATGATTTTACATGTGTTTGTGCATGTCCTGTTACCCAGTGAGGGGAACAAGGACGTCTTGTACCTTCTGCAACTATCCAGTTTGCTTTTTTGTTTCTTGAAAAAAGAATCAGTACAGGCAGTTGTGTCTTGAGTAAAGCAGCATGGAATCTAAAGGGGTTCCTGGAACAACTGTGCTTCTCACAGTGTTAATTGCCCTGGTCTAATCAGCCGGAGCATCCAGGAGAAAATGGCTCCATCCCATCCACTCTTGTATGGCAGGCCACATCTTTCTGTTGCACCCTTGTCCATAAAAGGCTTGGGTACTCCAGCACCTTTTATAAATGGGTGGGTGGGTGTATGTTTGAGAGAGGCAAACTAACTACAGCTTGTGAAGGACTTGAGGTAAAAAATAATATATTCTATTCACCATGATAAATAACAGGCAATTCTTCAAAATACAGGACAGAACAGAAGCAAGGATTTAAAAAAAACAAAAAAACATTAACAGTCTCTTCTGTCTGCCTAGGAGCATGAATCTGGGTGTTCTGCATGAATCTGGGTGTTCTGCCACAAGGGGATTGATTGGGAGGGACAGGAGAGAGAGAGTCTTCACGGATCATGACCGCCTGATATTTTCACGAGGTGGAATGTGGGGCAGACCTGACATATTAATTCAAATGTTCCTGTCAAGTACAACATTCATGGGGGGGGGGGGGTTTGAAGCATATAAAAGGGAGGGGTAAGAAATCTGTCAATGCCCCCCCCTCTCTCTGTGCGCGCGCGCATGCACGAGAGACAGAGAGATGAATACGTGACAGAAAGGTAGCACCTCATGTTTTGCAGTGGCGAACAATGAAGATACAGAGTACATACTACACCCAGCTCTGGTAAAGAAAACAGGTTGTTTCTGAAAGCTGCAAGTCTGTGGTGCTTGCTGTTTGCAACCTTATTGTCTCAGAAGGCATTAAACATATGCAGGGATTAATAGTCCTGTGGGTGATTCTTCTCCAGTACGCTAAACCACCATTTGCTTATTTGTATTTAGTACTTTAAAAAATTCCATCTTCCTTCAAGGAAGCGTGGCACACACGCCTTCCCCCTCCATCCATTTTATTTTGGAACAACCCTGACAGGGAGGTTAGACTATAAAGACTGGCCCATGCCATGGCATAGCTACAGGAGGGGTGGCACGATAACTACCGCAGGCACCGCAGCGTGCTGTGTAAACAGCCCCTTCTGCTTGCCGTCGGGGCCATTCTGGGCAGCAATAGCGACATTCGGCAAGATTGTGGGTTGTCTGATGGCTAGTAGAGGGGCCATTTGCACAGTGCATTACACTTAAGAGACACAGTGCATTACAGCACCTGCAGTACTTACTGTGCCACCCCCCTATAGCTATGCCACTGAGCCCAGGGTTTCCCAATGAGCTTCATGGGTGAGAGGGGATTTATGGCCAGCCCTCCTGATCCTAGTCCAGCACTCTAACCACTATGATTAGAGCGATTTCCTTGGCAGAGCTCCATGCTATAGGCTGCCAGGCAGCCTCCCATCCTGACACTGCTCAGCATGAATTTCACAACGTAATGCACTGTTCTCTTAAGGTCCATCTCCGGGGACGGACATTCCCATCCTTTCAGGGAGTATGCCTGGGACACACTGAACAAACATAGCCTCCACATAATGCATAATTATTAACTTGCTCACAACATGTCTCTGTCTACGGCAGTGGGGTGGAGGATTCTTCTGATCCTTCCCAGTACCTCCAGCTACAGACTGTAAAAGGACATACCAAGAACTGTGGCTTGTGTCCAAAGGGTAAGGCTACTGCCTTGCCCACTTATAGCAGACCCACCTAACAGCATCACTTCTCTGGGCTTAGCACAGGTTTGTAGCACAAAATGCTTTGTGTAACTTGAAAAAAAAAAAAATTAGAGGATTGATTGGTATCCCTTTGCGTCTGTAGGGCCTTCCTTACCTCTCTGGCTGCTTGATTCGTATTTCTAGCCAGACATGGCAGTAGAGCATGGATAGATATTAATTATGCATGAGTGACACATGCTCTTTCTGCATGATCCCTGTTGCTGGGATCTAGTGTCAGCTCTCACACTCTAGAGACCTGCTTCATTTACTCACAGATGTTCTGGAGCCTGTAAATCAGATCAGCAATATTCTCTCTCTCTCTCTCTCTCTCTCTCTCTCTCTCTCTCTCTCTCTCTCTCTCTTTCTTGGGACATCAGTGTCCCTGATTTGTTGTGGTTCATGCCCTCTCTATTCGATTCTGTATTGGTTGGTTCCTCCTCCCTGTGCATAGGAAATGCCAGGAGGAACTAAGGGACATGCAGTGCCTGAGAGAGTTTGGGCACAATCCTAACCAGGTCTACTCAGAAGTCAGTCCTATTTTGTTCAATGGGGCTTACTCTCAGGAAAGTGTGGTTAGGATTGCAGCCTTTGTCACACAGGGTGGTGTATTTTTATTTTATTTTTATTTTTCATATTTTTATACTGCCCTTCCTCCAATGAGCTCGGGCTGGTGTACATAATTTCTCCCCTCCTTTTGTTCGCACAACAACCCTGTAAAATAGGTGAAGCTGGCATGCCTGGCTGGTGTGAAGTCATGAATCGAGTTGCGGGGCAGAGACTTGGGACTCGACTTGAGACTTGCTACAGTGGCTCCGGCACATTCCTGCTTAGCCATGAAGCTTCCTGGGTGACTTGAGACTCACTGCGATGGAGAGATAGTGACTGGCCCAAGGTCACCCGAGAAACTTCATGGCTAAGCAGGAATGTGCTGGAGCCACTGCGGTGAATCTTGAGTTGAGTCCCAAGTCTCTGCCCCCATGACTCGACTCATGCATGAGTCAGAGCGCACCCATGGTGACTCACCCCCAGAAATTCCTCAGTCATTTTGACTCGAGTCAGAGTCTTTTGTGAAGCAAGCTGTGGCACAGGTCAGGCGCAACTCCACGGAAAAATCAACCACCATCTCATTTATGTAAACAGAAGCCAGCTGTTGTTATTTGAGTGAGTGTAACAGTGTAATGAGTGCAGAAAAATGATCAGTTCTGTACAAACCCCAGCAACAAAACCCCACCTTCACATCATGACTCCCAAAACAGCACCAGCCAGGCATGCCAGGGCATAGATCAAAAGGGACTGGGCAAGGTGGGAGGGCGTGGGACGGACAGCATGAGGGGACAAAAGCAGCAAGTGGGAGGAAGGTTGTGCGCAGCAGGGGTTATGACCTGCAGGGGCCGATATTTTGTGCCATTCCCTGGCCTATCTTTGGGACCTATCCCCAGGGCTGGCTTTAAGTCAATTGGATGAATCGCTCCCAATTGGACCCCATGCCTAAGGGCTCCCCCCCCCCCCCGCACTAGGGTAATTATTCTGGTATACAATTTTATATTAAAATACAGGCGTGGCCCCCGTATCCGCAAGGGACGTTCTCAGACCCCCTCGAACACTGAAAACCACAGATAATGAAATCCACTTTGTGCTCAGCTGTGCTCCAGTTGCCTCCAGAGGGCTTTCTGAAGCCTGCAGAGGCCACATGCATCCACTCGTGGCCTCTGTGGGTTTCAGAATGGCCAAAAAGGCCAAAAGAACGCTACTTCTGGTTTCCGGTGGGAAACTGGAAGTGATGTTTTTATGCCTTATAAGGCATAAATACGTCACTTCTGGTTTCTCTTCAGAAACTGGAAGCAGCTTTTTTGGCCATTGCCCTCCAGAGGCAACCAGAGAACATGTGCTCTGGTCAAGGTTTCAGAGGGTTCAGGTTGGGCCAAGTTTGCGGGCCTGGGGGATAAAATCCATGAATAACAGGCTCCACCTGTATGCTTAGATCCATTTGGTCCATTAATTCACATGCACTTATTAAGTGAATATTTTGATTTCTTTCCAGTCTACCATAGAGTTATAAAGTCTATAATAAACTTTATATCTCTTAGATTCTACAGGCCTTGGCTGTACACATGGGGCCCCACAAAAAAAAAATGCTTCCCATTGGGCCCAACAGCTCCAATTGGGCCCTGCAGCTTCTAAGCTTCTGCCTTCTAAGCTTCTGTCCCCACCATTTGAGGTACGCCGCGTTTGAACATGGATTCATAACTGTAAAGCACTTCAAAAATAATGTTATGCAAGTTGTATTTACGCTAATACATATGCAGTTTATTTTATTTTGGCATGCTTCAGTAAGATACGTTCCCACAGACTGTGCATATACATTTAGATGTGTGTGGTTTTTACAGAAACTGTTATTAATTTTGGCTTTGGTGCGGCAGCTGCATGTTAACCGCTCTGTCATCTTTGCTGCTGCGCGCTGTGTATGCATGCCAGAACATGGTGGGTTAATTAAGCATGATGGTGCCACTGGCGGAGAAGTTTCTCTGTGTGAGTCACAGGCTTACATTTGATGAGTGGGTTTCAGCGGAAGGCAAGGCGAGGCTCCCTTTCCATCAGGTTTAAGTGAGCTTAGAGTAGCACAGTTCTGCAGGTCTTGGTAATTAACACCCTCAAATGAGTCAATTGTGCTGAACTGACTAATAAAGTAGACAACTGGTCACATGTCGCACTCAGTTCCTTCAAAAAGAAATTTGGCTATAAGGAAATGCATAATTGTACACCAAAGGGGCAAGATGTATAAGAAAGTAAACTTTGAAAATAGCATGTGGCTATTTTATACAACCCCAAATCCTTACATCTGGGTGAACAATCTGAGAGGATCTGAAGCTGTGGGGTGGACCTGATCAGCAACTGAGATTAAGGTCACTTCATGTCTCATGTAGGACTCCTAAATCAGTGCTTGAAAAACCTGAATCCTTATCATCATATTCTGATGACTTGGTAACTAGTGCAGTTTAGCCTCCTTGGAGTAGGTTTCCTTAGGCCTGAAATGCAGGATATAAATGGCTAGATAAATAAATTCAAAGGGCGTAATTTGAACCAGTTGGACTTCCCATACTTTTAAATGTTCTAAGGCAGTGCTCTTCAAAATGACCTCCTAGGTGCCCTGGGGCTGACCCCTTCAGGAACTCCACAAGCACAACCAAAGATGCTGCAATGTGCCCCCCCACTTGGTTTGCTCACCTCCTCCTCCCATCTCCCATTTGTGGCTCTCCCATTTCTCCCCTCCCATTTCTTCATTCTCCTTCTAATTCTTCACCGGTATTTGGTCTTGGGCTCAGTGCTGAACCAGTCCACACATGTGCCAGAGCTCTGGGCTCCCTTTAAAACCTAAAGGCATAACCACCATTTCCAGACAGAAATCGGGCAATTCTTTCAGGTTCACCAGATCTTAACTATACTGCTGTTTCCACTGGTACCCCCCTTTTCACCCAATCACAGAAGACTAGAGAAGATAAGAAAGTGCCTTGAATATCTCCAAAATGCTTTTTGCTCAGCAGGTCTGGCCCATGAGGAGTTACCAAGGGCTGGCCCAAAGTCCCCTCACACTTGAGGCAGTGGGCCAAATGCTGCCCACCATTAATGACACTCAGACCTCTGCTTAGAAAGGAGAAGGGAAAGATGTGATACATTCCTTCTGGCCCTGGAAGAGTTAAATGCTGCTGAGCTCCAATGCCAACCCTCTATTTATGTACATGATCCAGCCTTTTCCCTTCCCATGAGGCTCCAGTATAATCTTTTGAGGATACCTCCTCACAGGGAAGTCACCTCATGAACAGAATGTGAATTAATTGTTCCCCATACACATGTGTACTTGGTAACAATTCCTAATTAAGGAAGTGCATGTTTCACTCTTGAATCTGTTCCTCCAGGCTGAGGTCCACAGTTTGTTATGGTCTCTCAGTCTGTGGGTGCCATTCTAACAGCACAGTCTATGCACACCTCAGTACTCAGAAGAAAGTTCCATTGAATTAAATATGACTTACTTCCAAGGAAGTGTGTGTAGGATTGCACCCCAAGTTCACATAATGGAATTCCAGTGATGTCATGGTCAGCATTCCAAGAAGGGCCTTTCACAGAGGAATCACTCAGAGCCAATGTACATGTTACAACATAGACTTGCATGATTGGGACTCTGCAAGTTTGCTTCAAAAAGCAGCAATGATCAGGGCTGTAGTACCCTTTCCTCCCAAAGTGACACTTTGCCACTAGTAGCTTCAGGGAGATTATCAAATAGGGGAATCAGAATGGAGCCAGAGGACTAAGCCCTTTCCTCAAGGTTGGATCTGATTCTGAATCCTACCCCCAGGCTGCTTTTTGAAGGGAAAAACCCCCGTGGATTTTCAATCATGGAAGTATATGTAACTTGTAGTTTGAGCTTTCCTCCATGGATTAATATGAGGTTTGAGTCCTAGTCATGTGTTATATAGTAATCATGTTCACATGATGGGGGGGGCGGGGGAAGAGAGCACCACTGTGCTGACATGTGCCAGAAGCTTCTCCCCATAGGGACATAGTCTTTGTCTAGGGACTGGGGCTCAAGTTTTCTTATCAATCACTGGGAGGATGGACAGCACTCAGAAGGATGTACAAGTAACACCATAAATACTGAGGAAAAAGAAAAATCACATTTGTCAAGTTACATCACAATGGAACTTCCATTATTAATTAGTATCTGGAACCTTTAGTGAGAATAAAGTTTCACACGGAAGCATATTCCTCCCACTTTGGGAGCATCTAGTGCTTGAAGCCAAACATTTACGTTGGCCCTTTAATTAGATGGGATTATGCCTTTGACCTTTTCTGCAACCACATTAGTAAAAATCATGTGCCTGTGTCTGACAGCATGAACTGTGGGGAACGGTGTTCATAGAAAACTTATGCACAGTACAGAATAATCCAGCATGAGCTCTTTGCAAAACTGAATCCTAAAACACTTTACAACATACAGCTGGTGAGAATGGGTGACATGATGAACACTGAACATTGCAAAAGAAACCCCAAAGTTCTTGTGGAAATACTGTATGGAGTCTGTTTTGTTATAAATGGTCCAAAATCTCCTGGCACCTGACGCATCATGCCAAATGCTGCCCTTTTACCTGATGATGTGCCAGCCTCTGCTCCTTCTAACGGCCTGGATCGGGGAAGGAAGAGAGGAATGGAGCAAAAGAGGTTGCATGGAAGAGAAGAAACTGGCTCTCTCTCTCTCTCTCTCCCTCTTCCTTTTCCAAACCAGAGAGTAGAAGGAAAAACAGCAGCAGTGGAGGTGAGTGGGCAGACTGAGGCAGGCAACCTCCATCAGTATGCTGTCTGAGGCAACCACCTCAGTTGACATTATGGATGAGCCAGTCCCAACTGCAAATTTGTTTTGTCCAAAACTACTGATTGGGAGCCCAAGCCTATGCATGTCTACTGAGAAGTCCCATTATATTCAGTGGGGTTTACTCCCAGGTAAATGTGGAAAGGATTGCAGCCTGTGTTCTTATGCCAATCCTATGCTAAGTGTCGCACAGAAGGGACACATTCATGAGAATGCAGAAATTGCCTTGCTCGGGGATTCTCAAACTTTCCCCTGTGGTATTCTGTAGCGGAGGGTACTGTGACCCACCTCCTTCTCCAGGGCCGGACCTCTGCAGGTCTCAGAACAGGGGTGTCAAACATAAGGCCCGCAGGCTGGATGTGGCCCACGGAAGCTCTTTATGTGGCCCTTGGGCTCTCCCAGCACCATCTGCTCTCAGCCACTGAGCTGTGATGAGATGACACTGCTGAAAGGGCAGCCTGAATGATAATTGGGCTCTCCCATATCTTGAAAATATGATCCAGATTTGCATATTTTCTCTTGTGTCATTTGTAGTGAATGAGTTCTTATTTCTGATACTTGTTTCTGGCCGTGACCTCCTTAATGACATCACTTCTGGCACTTGGCAATCATCATGAATTCTATTCCGCCCACTGTAAGAAACCAGTTCGACACCCCATGCTTTAGAAGGCCTTTGTAGGCCTCCAGAAGCCACGAAAGTCACTTTCACAAACCTGGAAGTAAACCAGAAGTTACTTTCTGGCTGCTTCTGGAGGCCTGCGGAGGCCGTCTGAGCCCTGCAGAAGCCCAGTGTGGTCTCCAGTTGTATCCAGAGGGCTCCAATTTGGAGCCAATCAGTTGCAAGGTTGGGTTGGAGAGCCCAACCCAATGAACCCACCAAGTGGTTCACAACCCACAGTTGAGAAACCATGGCCTTGCTGGATCAGACCAAAGTATTTCTTTAAACCAGGGGAATTCTAACACAAGTGGGTGGGCTGGATGAACCGTTTGGTGCTAGAGGGTGTTACTAATGCATATTCACAACTTGTGCAGGCTCCAGGATGTACGTATGAGAACTACTTGATGTGAAATTAATGGTAATATTAACTATTGCTCATGGGCCATCGTATCACAACAAATTCCATAAATTAATTGCGTGTTGCATGAAGAAAGCGTATCGTTGAAGTCACATTACTCTGCAATCCTTTGACCACACATATGAAAACAAAACAAACACATAACCTTTGGCAACCCTTGATCCTCAGCAGCTCAGTCTGGGCAGAGAATAGGGCTTGCGAAGGAACAGCACTCCTGAGGATAATTGCAGCAAATTATTCCCCTCACACAGGCAAACCCAGTTCCCAGTGGCTATATATAGCTGCACAGAATCTGAATGCAAGTGTTTGTATTTTCATGAGGCTGCTGTGTAATTTAAGATGAGAAGTCGTGACACAAGCCAAAGGATTACAAAGCAATATCTGAGGCGATGCCACACATACAGGCAGCAGCCGTGACCACCATGAAGGCATGATCTCATTTCTAAATACACACTTCAGTGCCCTCAGTGATTGAGCATGGGCTTTAATTAATTCTTTTCCAAGAGCAAACTGCGCCAGAGCGCGTGTAGAACGGGAGCATGGGGCTCAGTTATCCAGGCGGGAAGAACTGTCATCTGCATGGGGCCTTCATATCCATACTGGGTCACATGAGATGCTTTCTGGCCTGAATCTTTTGTGCTCTTCAGAAAAACAAATCCCAGCTCCAGCAGGGATCCTAATGATAAACAAACAAATCAAATAACCTCTGACACTCCTGTTTTTCTTCCCACCGAACTACATACAAAAATCTATCTCACACTGTTGAAAGGGTTCATGCACATACAAAAATGGGTTGTTAGTTGTTTTACATTTGCGCTAATAGATAACACTGTAACACAAAACTAGTTTGTGTTGGATTTTTAATGTTTCTTACACAATTCAGAGGTGCTGATTCCAATGGTAATCTTTGTTTTTTGTATCATCAAAATTTATAACTTTATGGGTGCGATCCTAACCCCTTATCTCAGTGCTTTCCAGCACTGTTATAGCGGTGCCAACGGGACAAGTGCTGCATCCTGCAGTTGGGTGTCACTCACAGAGGCCTCCTCAAAGTAAGGGAATGTTTGTTCCCTTACCTCAGAGCTGCATTGTCCTTATGTCAGTGCTGGAAAACACTGACATAAGGGTTAGGATTGCATCCTAAATTATCTTAAATTTTGTGTGTATATCCTATTGCCTAATACAGTGGTGGGCAAACGTTTTGGCAGGAGGGTCACATCATCTCTATGACATAGTGTCGGGGACTGGGGGGAAAAAGAATTAATTTACATTTCAAATTTGAATAAACTTACATAAATGAATACATTAGAGACAGAACTTATATGAATGAATGAATTTTGCTGAACTTAGCAGCAACTGTTACCCTGCACATGCCCAATCTTGTCTGATCTTGGAAGCTAAGCAGGGTCAGGCCTGGTTAGTACTTGGATGGGAGACCACCTAGGAATACCGGGTGCTGTACGCTTATACCATAGTCTTTCAAGACTGAAGGTTGCCAACCATTTATAATACACATGAGAACTATAATATAGGCATGTAGATCCACATGAGAACTATGAACTGCTTGTCACACACCTCTTGCACAGTGAAAACATACAGACCAAGCCAGAAACACATGGAGACATAAGTTGGTCAGAGGCAATGGGGGGGGGGAGTTAAAATAATGCCCAGGGAAAAGCATGACACATGGAGACTTGCTTTAACTTGGCCCCAGCTCGCATCCAGCAGCCATGGGTCAGCATGGGGCTCCAACAGTCTCTCCGATGGTCCAGATACTCACTGGAGACCTCCGGCTCCCTGCGGGCCAGATTGGGGGTCCCGGAGGGTCACAAATGGCCTGTGGGCCAGGGTTTGCCCACCCCTGGTCTAATGCACTGTAATACCTGTCATATTACACAATTGCACAGTGTAAATTGTGGCTAAACTACTGATGCTATGTCTAAAATAGCAGCCTTTTTGAAAACCTTACACCAAAATTAATAAACATCAAAATATTCAGATCAGCACAAAATTGTTCAAATTTTGATACACAGTGCAATAAATAATGTGAGCTTTTCTTTCCTTAACCATTGTCCCTTTTCAGGAAGAGCTGCACAAAGAAACATGGTCATGGTTGTTTTACTTCTTGGCATCTTGCACACTACATGAAATGAATAGTTTGTCCCAGCATATTTATTTGTAAACAGCAACCCCCACGGGGGGGGGGGGGGCGGTTTGAACACAATTGGGACTGTGATGCACAGCTAAGGTGTTTAAACCCTTTCCTATCCTACTACTGATCTAATATAACCTCCTACCCCAAAGCTGCAATTTTTGTTGGAACTGCTACACAAGGGGGAAAGCGTTGAACCCCTTCTCCCACACATCCCAGTCCAATCCCAGCCTTCAGTGAGCTGCCTCATAGCTGTTATTTACAATTAAAACATGTAGACCACGCAACACATTTAATATCATTTGGAGTTTTTCTAAAACTAAGCAATTGTCTTTTAGAGGAGCAAAAATGTTACTAATGTTATATGGCATACCTCTGTTGCTTTGAGATAAGACATTACTGTATGGTCAGATGTTGTTCCAAGAAAGAAGGAGTCATTGGATCCTCAGGGTAAATATTTTATAGTACCTGCAGTTCCCTTTTGCTGCTCTTGCAGACAGTCTTCTTGTTTTGCTGGTCTTTTTTCCCCTCTACTTTACATCTAACATTTATTGTTGCAGAAAATGCATTACTTAAGCTGATTTGGGCTGAGATCAATAATTTGTGTTATTTTATTTGATATTTAATTATCATTTGCTGAATGTTATATTGATTATTGAATGGTTACTGTTGAGTGTGGCTTTTGAATTATTTGTTTTCTGAATTTTTTTTAAAAATGTGATTTAGCTGCAATCTTATGCACCTTACCTGAGAGCAAGCTTCACTGGACATAAGAACATAAGAACAGCCCCACTGGATCAGGCCATAGGCCCATCTAGTCCAGCTTCCTGTATCTCACAGCGGCCCACCAAATGCCCCAGGGAGCACACCAGATAACAAGAGACCTCATCCTGGTGCCCTCCCTTGCACCTGGCATTCTGACATAACCCATTTCTAAAATCAGGAGGTTGCGCATACACATCATGGCTTGTACCCCATAATGGATTTTTCCTCCAGAAACTTGTCCAATCCCCTTTTAAAGGTGTCTAGGTTAGACGCCAGCACCACATCCTGTGGCAAGGAGTTCCACAGACCAACCACACGCTGAGTAAAGAAATATTTTCTTTTGTCTGTTCTAACTCTCCCAACACTCAATTTTAGTGGATGTCCCCTGGTTCTGGTGTTATGTGAGAGTGTAAAGAGCATCTCCCTATCCACTCTGTCCATCCCCTGCATAATTTTGTATGTCTCAATCATGTCCCCCCTCAGGCATCTCTTTTCTAGGCTGAAGAGGCCCAAATGCTGTAGCCTTTCCTCATAAGGAAGGTGTCCCAGCCCAGTAATCATCTTAGTCGCTCTCTTTTGCACCTTTTCCATTTCCACTATGTCTTTTTTGAGATGCAGCAACCAGAACTGTACACAATACTCCAGGTGCGGCCTTACCATAGATAACATGGACACAGTGGGGCTTACTTCTGAGTAAACACGTGTAGGATTGTGCTGTTAAATTGCAATACATCAGAAGCTCTCAAATTGAGGCATCAGGATGCCCCAGCCTGCGGACTGCTGCCTTCATTTCTTGAAGGGGAGGGGAGGGGAGAATGCAGCAACACAATCCCCCTGCTGTCAGGGGCTTCCTTTTACTTACAAGAAGCTGCAGCAGGCTCCTGGGGGTGCAGGGAGCCCCATGGGAGCTTCCACAGGGCTCCCCAAAGCACAGAGACTGTAAAAATAACTTGCAGGAAAGTAAAAGAAAAGGATAAGGAAAGTTGTGCAGGAAATAAGAGAAAGTGAGACTCTTTCCATTGACCTGTTTAGCTTAACTTTGAACCAGGCAGGCAAATGGAAGGGCCGTTGCTTGCTCTTTCTGCTAAACTTCATAATTACTGGATGCTGATGCAGGGCCAGGTAGCAAGTAAAGGCCCAATCCTATCCAACTTTCCAGAGTCAGTGCTGCCACAGTGTAGCCCCCAGTTAAGGGAACAAACATTCCTTTACCTTGAGAAGGACTTTGTGACAGCCCCTTACACCACAGCATGCAGCGCACACACCATTGGCATGGTTGCATCAGCACTGGACATTGGGATAGGACTGGGCATGAATCAACAGAAATGGCCTCTCTCTCATTCCTTCCTGCAAACCAGCTGGTTGCTAATGGAATCCAAGGAGCTGGAAAGAGGGGAGGTAGAAGTTTTCCCAGCCAGACAAATGGCAAGAGAGAGAGAGAATACAGTGTCGAGGCACCTCCTTCTTCTTTTGTCAGATGCTGCAGAGTTAAATACTGATTTATATCTAGGGTTTCTAAACTGATGCAGTACTCTCAAAACCATAGAAGGCACCTTGCCACAATAAAACATCAGCAATGCTAATTTGGGATTCAAATTACCTCTCCAGCCTCTTGGCTAGAGATCAGGAACTGGAAACCCCAACCAAATCTGTCCTCAGCTGGCCTTGCAGTTGTTAATTCAGAGCCAAGCAAGGTATGTGAGGAAGGAGGAGTGGCTAGCAAGAGCAATTGGGTTTGATGGTCATTTACCTGGGGTGGAGGTTGAGTCACCACTTCCTCTTCAAGAAGGCCTTTCTGCACAAGTAATTGCTGCCCAAGGCTGTATGACCTAATGCTCTCCCCTTGCCCATGAGGTCTCTTAGATATCTGATTGAGCAGAACTGAAATATGGGAGCAAAACACACACACACACACACACCACATCCCCATTGAGAACCAATTGTGTAAAAGTCACCTCAGAAATGCATGGCTACAGCATCCCTTGTGTCCTCTGATTTTCTAGGGTTACTTGATAGCCTCCCATAGTTAGGCATGAAGAAAACCAAGGCCAAGCATTTCTGCAAGGAACTGTAGCAGAATTCTGAACAGCGCAGAAGTTAGTGCTGAGATTGGTATGGCAGCCTTGGAGCTGCTTAGAAAGGATAACTTTAGTTAGTAGGAACTGCTCACTCCCTTCTATCTCTTAGAAAATCTCTGTCCTTTTCCAAAGGATCAAAAACAATACACACAATAAAATTCACTAAGGAGGCAGGTCCAAAAAATAAGCTAGGGCAGCATAAAAACAATTCAAAACCACCAAACCACCAGCCCACAATAAAATATTACACCACCACCGCAGGGCCAAACCAAATTTCAATAAACCAGTTCTTAGCCCCAAAACGTCAAGCCACAGGGAAGCTAAATTTCTGCCTAAAGTCTTCAAAAATTGATGAAAAACAAAGAGGGAGCAAGCAAGATACTTTCCTAGGGAGGGTGTTCCACATTCTGGGTACCACTGTGCCCACAACACAAAGGACTACCCCTTGTCCACACCAGCCAGATTTCAGGAAGCAGCAAGATACTCAGAAGCAAGGTAGGACAATGTGGATCCTTCCTTTAAATACTTCCAAGAAATGGTCCTTTAGATAGCTTGGTTCCAAACTGTTTCAGGTTTAGCCTGTGAATTATATCCTTCCTGGTGAGCATCCAAACATTTCTCTACTAAGCATTATGTTAGAAGAGGTGGAATAAGAAATGAATGGGAACTGCCTTCCTGAATCAACCCAAAGGTCAGTTTAGTTCAGGCTTTTGATTGAGACAGTCAGATGCCTGCAGCAGCTCACATCTGGGCCATGATGTTTGTCTCCAGTGGTAATCCAAGTGGCACTATCTGTGAACATGCAAATTAACATAAGACCCCTACTGATCAGGCCAAGGGCCCATTTAGTTCAGTTTCCTGTATGTTACCAGATACCTCTGGGAGCACTTAAGACATCATGATGCCTTACAGCCTAATCCTGGGCTGCCTGGGGCGCGGGGCTGCAGCAGCACCAGAAATGGCTGCCACCGCATCCTGCATGCTCCATGCAGCCACCAGTGGCTCCTCAGGAGAAGGGGACTTTCATCCCCTTCCCCTGGGTAAACAGAGTAGCCTCATGATGGGGCTGTTCAATTCACCGCCAATGAAAATGTCGGTAGTGAATCAAGAGTGTTCTTGTTGGGCGGTGAGCCCGATGCGGAGGCTCTGGATCCGATGGAGCAAAACTCCACCAGTCCCGCCTCCCTCCCTCCCTGCTCCCTTCCCCGGCCGGCATGCCTCCCCCCTGCCCTCTCCTCCCCCTCCCCAGAATGCCTCCCCCCGCCTTCCCCCATGCCTCCACTTACCTCTCTGCTGCTTGGTGGTCCCCGCAACTACAGAGTAGTTGAGCTCTGGTGGCTTCCCGGCAGTAGCCCAATGCCAGCCAGCGCTGGGCGACCAGTGGTGCTTGCCCGGTGGTAGGGCCCACAAACGTGCCTTATGGCATGCTTGCAACAGATTGGATTGGGCCCTTAATCTGGTAGCCAGTCTCTTGCAACTGGCACTCAGAGACAGGCTACCTCTAAAACCTGGAGGCTGCATAAAGACATCATGACTTGTAACCCGTGATGGACATTTTCTCCATAAATCTACCCAATCTCCTTTTAAAGGCATCCAGGCCAGGTGCCACCACTACATCATGTGGCTAGGAGTTCCACAGATTAATTACATACTGGTTAAAGAAATATTTCCTTCAATCTGTTCTAACTCTCCCTTCACTCAATTTTAGTGGATGTCCCCTGGTTCTGGTGTTGTGCAAGAGGGAAAAGAACTTCCCTCTATCCACCCCATGCATAACTATATATGGCCCAGTCGTGTTCTGTCCTCAGGCACCTTTGTTCTAGACCAGGGGTGCCCAAACCCCAGACCTGGGGCCACTTGTGGCCCTCAAGGCCTCAATGCGGCCCTCAGGGAGCCTCCAGTCTCCAATGAGCCTCTGGCCCTCTGGAGATTTGTTGGAGCCCACACTGGCCCGACACAACTGCCCTCAGCATGAGGGCAACTGTTTGACCTCTCGAATGAGCTGTGGGATGAGGGCTCCCTCCACTGCTTGTTGTTTCATATCTGTGATGCAGTAGCAGCAGCAAAGAAAAGGCCAGCCTTGCTTTGTGCAAGGCCTTTTATAGGCCTTGAGCTATTGCAAGACCTTCATTCATTCCTATAAGTTCATCTTTAATATATTCATTTATGTAAGCTTATGTAAATTTATTCAAATTTTAAATGAAAATTAATTCTTTTTTTCTCTGGCGCCCGACACAGTGTCAGGGAGACAATGTGGCCCTGCTGCCAAAAACTTTGGACACCCCTGTTCTAGACCAGGAGTGCCCAAACCCTGACCTGGGGGCCACTTGCGGCCCTCAGGGACTACCAGTCCGGCCCGCAGGGAGCCCCCAGTATCCAGTGAGCCTCTGGCCCTCCAGAGATTTGCTGGAGCCCGTGCTGGCCTGACACAACTGCTCTCAATGTGAAGGTGACTGTTCAACCTCTCACGTGAGCTGTGCTACAAGGGCTGCTTGCTGTTTGACATCTGTGATGCAGTAGCAGCAGTGAAGGAAACACCAGCCTTGTTTTGTGCAAGGTCTTTTATAGGCCTTGAGCTATTGCAAGACCTTCATTCATTCATATAAGTTCCATCTTGAATATATTCATTTATGTAAATTTATTCAAATTTTATTCCCACCCCCCCACTACAGTGTCAGAGAGATGATGTGGCCCTCCTGCCAAAAAGTTTGGACAGCCCTGTTCTAGACCAAGGGTGCCCCAACCCCAGCCCTGGGGCCTCTTGCAGCCCTCGAGGCCTCTCAATGCAGCCCTCAGGGAGCCGCCAGTCTCCAATGAGCCTCTGGCCCTCCGGAGAATTGTTGGAGCCTGCACTGGCCCAATGCAACTGCTCTCAGTTTGAGGGCGACTGCTTGACACCTTGTGTGAGCTGTGGGATGAGGGCTTCCTCCACTGCTTGCCGTTTCACATCTGTGATGCAGTAGCAGCAGCAAAGAAAAGGCCGGCCTTGCTTTGTACAAGGCCTTTTATAGGCCTTGAACTATTTCAAGACCTTCATTCATTCATATAAGTTCGTCTTTAATATATTCATTTATGTAAACTTATGTAAATTTATTCAAATTTTAAATGTAAATTAATTCTTCCCCCCCACCCCTGACCCAGTGTCAGAGAGATGATGTGGCCCTCCTGTCAAAAACTTTGGACACCCCTGTTCTAGACTGTAGAGCCCCCAAATTGCAGCTTTAGTTCTCATGGCTCAAGCCTTTCAGCGGGTGTCCTCCCTGCAGAGATCAGATTTGGGGAATATGAATGGTTTAGTGTTCCAGGAAGTCTAGAGACGGGCCTGGCTAGTAATTTCAAGTTCTAAATAACTTCCTTTTCTATCCACTGGCTTCTTTATAGCCCACAAAAAAATAAAGCCAACTTTGTGAAGTGAAGAAGAGGTGTTTGCTCTGCATGGCTGTGTTTATAAATCTACTTACTTAGAAGCACACTCCAGTCAAATGCAGGCTGTCCCCAGCTACATTAGCCTCTTTAGGCAGCTGCCTGAAAGGTGCAAGTGTGTTTGTGGTTTCATTTTCTCAAGTACAGGGAGTTGAACTTTGAAAGGAAAGGATCTAAGTGACTCAGGCTGTGCTGTGGTGTAGATGTAGGTACAATCGCCCCAGCCAGGTCCTCCTTTAGATAAAGATGGAACAACGTCACTGCTATGTAAACCACTTTGTACCGGAAGGCCACCTCCCTTGTGAAACCACCAGGCGATCAGGAAGGAGTGCAAAGCTGTTGTTTAGTTATTCCACGAGATTGGTTCTTGGGCCTGCTTTGAAGCCAGACACAACTGCACAAAGAGGGATAGTAGAAAGCATTTTCTGTCCCCCAAGTATCCCTCCAATAAGGTCGACACCCGCAGACAGCTACTGAGGGACTCTCTGCTACTGTTGAAGAGCAGAAGTGATCACTGCTGCACTCTCTCCTGCCCTGTTCCTCTGGGCCACAGTGAGGACTGGGCTAGCTAGGACCAATCGCTACCACCAGAACCCTGGCAGAGAGAAAAGGGAGGCAGCAGTTGTGACTGTTGCTCCGTTGTGTCATCACTGCCTCCCGGTCAGGCAGGCTGGTGGGCAGGCCAGCAATTGGTGACAGCTGCTAGGAGTAGCAGCTGTTGCCATCTGCCAATGGATTCCAGGCCACAAACTGAACAACGAGGGGGAGAGGGTGCCGCTGACAGAGCAGGGGGATGGGACCCTGGAATCTTGCCAAGCAAACTCCTTCCCCACAAAAAATATGGAGCTAATCCTGCTTGTAGTAGAGTATAGGGCAGGGGTGGCAAGCCGTGAGATGACAAGCTGCACCTGCTGAAATTCATCAGCAGACCTAGCACTGGGCAAACGGGGCAAATGCCCAGGGCACTGGATCCGCATGCTCCTAGGAGCAGGCAGGAAGCCTCACTGAAGCTCCTGACGCGGTCGGAAACTGCAATTCAAGTTTTCAGGAAGTGTAGTTAAACTGGGGGGGAAGCCTCACAATGCTTCACCAGCTGGTCCTATGGTTGTGCAAGGCTCTGTTGTGCTCCAGAGGTAGGGCGGCAGCTTCGTGTGTGGGGAGGGAGGCATCTCACAGGGAGGGGGCAGCTTCACCTATCTTTTGCCCAGGAATGGGGAGGGGGAAGTCCACCACTGCTGAAATTCCCTTTTATACACAATTGTTAAAGGTCCAGGAGCCCTAAAGTTGAGAGGTTGGCCACCCCTGCTATAGGGGCTTAACTGATTTAGTGGTGAGGATGGGGCATTTTGTGTGTGATCAGAGAGACACTCTTATCAGCAAGACTGCAGTTAATAGTGACAAGACACCCCAAGGGACACGTATGAAGAGAATTCAGGTTGTTAGTGTTTCTAAAAATTTCAAAACCCAGTGCTACCGGTAGAGGAAGACAAAGGGCAAAACAGATGGAGCCACTAGTGGTTAGCGACGGTTACCACACTCTCTGCTTTCATCCCCTTTCTAGGGTAAACTGTGATTGGACTGGATAAAGGTACTATTCACTGCCACTTCAAGTAAACATGCATGGGATTCATCAGCACATTTGACTTGAGCAATGCCTTTTCATCTATAAGTTCAAAGTTCTTTTATGAATCACACCTCACACCATATAGCACCTCATCAAAAGAATTAAGTTTCACTTTTTCTGTCTTACAGACACTCTGGTTATGTAATCTGCTTGTATTTATACTGTAGGATGGTGGAAAAATCCTAGTAAAGATGGTGATTCCACAGCTGCTTCTACATTCCACAGGTATCTCTTAGGCCCCTCAGGCAGAAGATGCCAAGGGCTTGCTATACTGCAGGGACTGAATTTTTTTTGAAGGCGAACGTGGCTATATGTGTGCAGTTATTTATTCTTATTCAAGAAATGCCAATCTGCAGGGTTGGTTTCAACAGCAATGGTGTTGATGCAATGCTACCTGATTTCCAGCCATGATGGAGATTAAAAGTGCTATTCCCTCTATCTATTGGATAAGAAATAAGAATGAAAGTACCTTGATACGACCACTGACCACCACTATCCTTAAACCAGGGCTTTTAAGACTGGGGTGTTGCGGTGCCCCAGTCTGTGGGCCCTGGTGGTCTGTTTCCCCTTAAGAGGCGGGGGCAGCCAGGAGGCAGGGAGGAGGCAGTGGCACAATCCCTAGGATTGTGCCGCTCGGAGGGGCTGCAGGGGCTCGGGTACACTTACCAGAGCCTCCTGCAAGTGCGGGGAGCCCTGCGCGGATGTCCGCAGGGCTCCCCGAAGCTTCACAAGTGAAAGTGGAGCAATTGCGCTCTGCTTCTGCGCTATCGCTCCACTTTCACTTTTGAATCATCGGGGAGCCCTGTGGACAGCTGCCCAGGGCCTCCTGTATGCCCGGAAGGCTGCAGGAGGTTCTGGTAAGTGCACCCAAGCCCCTGCATCCCCTCCGAGCGGCACAATCATAGGGATCGTGCCACTGCCTTCCCCCCACCTCCGCTGCCTCCCTCTTGCTCCCACAAGAACTTACTGCAGCTTTCAAACTCCCTGGGAGTTTGAAAACCGCAGCCTTAAACAACTGGGGTGATGGGTCAGTAGAATTTTTGGATGCTGTTTCTTATTCGATAATACAAACTGCAGTTGAGTACCGGTAGTCAATCCCTCTTCCCTCTGATTCCCAGAGAATTCTAGGAAGGAGAGATATCAGGGCATGTGGGGCTGAGCTCTTTCCAGCATATTTAAAGTGCTTTTTAAAAAAATTGCAGCATACTTTTTTTTTTTTTAAAGGAAGCTTCTATCATGTTCTAGCCAATTGCTGCCTTCCAGTGTTCTAGCCAATGAGTGCAAAGGATAACTGAGGGGCACAAGGTCCCAATTTCTCAGTTTTGTGGCATTAACTTTGATTGTATTAATCGGACACCTGAGTAAACCTAAAACACATTAGGATACTAGTATTTAGATTCAGATATTATGCAATTATTTACACAAACCGTACTGTGTGTGTACATTTGTGTGTTTTCTCCACTACAAAATTTCTGCCTACCAACCTAGCAGAAATTCTCACACCCTCATAAGAACTTAAGAGTCCCACTGGATCAGGCCAAAGGCCCATCTAGTCCTGCTTCCTGTATCTCACAGTGGCCCACCCACCAGAGGCCTCAGGGAGCACACAAGACAACAAGATCCCTGCATCCTGGTGACATCCCTTGCGTCTGGCATTCTGAGGCACCCTACTTCTCATCAAGCCGAAATTCCCAGGACTCTTTGGAGGAAGCCACTCTTTGAAGGCACTCTTTGAAGGCTAAGCTGATACAATATGCATATACTGCACTGTATAGTAATAGAGCCTTAGGCTGCAATCCTAGCCTCACTTTCCTGGGAGTAAGTCCTATTGAACACAATAGAACTTCCTTCTGAGTAGACCTTGTTAGGATTGTGTCCTTTGCCATACCATAGAATTTAGTTTTTCCAGCATGTAGTCAAGGGGTTGGGAATCTAGCCACGAAAGCTATAGATCCCAACCTCCGAGGTTTCTCTCCCAAGCAAACAGCAAAGTATATTATGTCTATATTTTAATGGGATTTCCTACATGATAACCTCTTCCTCACCCCAGCCTCAAAAGGGCTTTTTCGATTCCTTTGTTCTCATCCAATCCCATGGAGTTTTCCCCAAGATTAGCCCTCCAGGCCCTCTTCCCCTCCTGACATCACACAGGTTGTACTTTGATCACACAGCGTCTCCCTGGAAACCCCCAACTGAAACAAAGGGCCTTTTGGCACAATCATTTAAAGCATGTCCCAACCAATTTTTAGTCTTTGCCTGCAAGCCCCTTTTCAAGGATCACACACTGAGCAATATCAAGCCTGTACTTAATGTATGGGGTGAGGGGTCAGCAGTGCTGCCCTTGGTCTACTCCCCTTTAAGAACAATGTGGCTGTGTGCTCTACAGCAGCAGAATGTGGGAGGGGGGGAGTAAACTAAAAAGATATAATAAAACAAACAGTTCGCAAAATGATGAGTCTTTTTTCCCCATTGTTGCCACTTACAAGCATAAATAGTTACAGAGTATTTGTATCCTGAAATGGTACAGTAATAGCACAATCCTATACCTGTTTACTCAAAAGTTAGATCCATTTTGTTCAGTGGGTCCCAGGTACTCCCCAGGTATACTCCCAGGTAAGTGTGTTTAGGATTGCAGCCTTATGTTCCTATGGCCTTTTTGCACATTACATTTACAGGTGCATACAACACAAGTTTGAAAATGTAACTCTAAGAATGTACAGGTTGTGGTGTAGTGGGTAATATGTTGAACTTTCAACTGGGGGGGAGTCAGATGCAAACCCAGCTTAGCCATGAAGCACACTGGTTGATCTTGGGCTGCCATGCTCCCTCATCGTAGCCTACCTTACAGAGTTGTTGCAAAGATTAAAGGGAGGGAGAATCACATGTGCTCCTCAGAGGAAGGATGACTATAAATGTAATGAATCATTAAAAAGTGTTTGAAAACACATGCGTCATAAAGGAACAGACCTAGCCTGAACGATATGATTCCTACACTGATAAGTAAAACAATTTAGTGATGGATGAGGTGGAAAGAGAAGGAACTCACATGCAATACCACAGCTAAACAACTCACAATATTATGGGAATAAACACCCAACCATGGGGAGAGTGTATCATTTAGAACGGGTCACAACTGAGAACCAGGGTTGGCTGTGGCTTCCTGCTAAGCATGCACTCAGGTATCCTATTCCCCTCCTCTGCCAGCATAACTAGGGTTGCACAGGCAGAGGTTGCTTTATGGCAGTTGCAAAAACAGCCTCCACCCAGATTCTCTGCATGCAGGGAGGCCGGAGCAGCCTCCCGAATGTCAACAGCCCCTTGGAGACCAGCTGGAGCAGGTAAGCCTGTGCAGGGGGTTGAATGGGGCGGGTGGTGGGCAGAATGGGGCAGTGACAGGGGTGGGGAGAGGGGGCAGATCAGACCAGAGGGGGGCAGAATCAGCTGCAGTAGCACACACTGAATCCTTTCCCCCATTCCAGGCCTGCTCTGCCTTTCCAGGTCAAGGCAGACTTGCACCAGCCACTGAGCTGGTGCAGGTCCTAGTTAACTCCTGTAAAGGACTCCTATCACCAAGAGCATTCAAGGCCATCAAATAAAAGCTGAGTGTATATTTGAAAATCCCAGGCTATACACTCCACACAAAATTTATTGAAAAGATATTTGTTCTACAAATAGGATTACATAAGAGAGAACTGAAGGTTCTCAGCGACTAAGTATAAAGATAGGCACAGAACCAGTAAAAAAAACAAAACTCTAAAACCAACCCCCTTCTATCAAAGTACTGCAGAACCCCAGATTACTAAAAAAAAAAACAAAAAAACAACTAACTCCAAAGTTCAGGAGTAGGAAGCAAACCCAAGGGACAAATAGAAGAATGGACAAACAGTGACTCCCAGGACCTCTTCCCTTTCTCCTGAACAGCTTATCTTAACCCCATGACTCAGCTAATACTCCAGCTGACAACATTCACCTTCCATACAAAAGAGCAGAGGAGAAAGTGAGCACTGATCCTAGAAACTTACTGCTCTTCAATCTTCCTTATATCCTTCTACGTGAACCTACTTATACCTAATCCCTATATCTTTACACTGCCAGTAGCTAAAAATCCCCTGCAGGATACAGCCATAGCTGCACCAGCACTGCTGCATCGCCACACAGGGATTTAGATAGAATTGGGCTGTTCATGTGTCAAAGAACCCGCAGACCAGTGATTTTCAACCTTTTTTTGTTTCAGGGCACACTGACTAGGTACTAAAATAGTCAAGGCACACCACCAGTTTTTGGACAACTGACACCATGCTGTTGGTGGAGGGGGCTCACTTCCCCCAATGGCACTACTAATAAATGACCCTCCCTCAAACTCCAGCAGCACACCTGCATACTATTCATGGCACAGTGGTTGAAAATGGCTGCCTTAGTTGTATCAGGTCTCAGGGCTTGAATGGATGTTCCAAGGTTTTTGTCTCTTTCTCAGGATTTCCAAGGAATAAATCAGGTGTGGAACAAGAGGCCTCTGGCTATTTCCTCCAGGACCTGACTCCACACTTCTCACCCATGCTAAAGAATGAGATACAGGTTGTATAAAGCACATTGTGTGCTAAAACTAGTATAATGTATAAGTGGTACTGCTTGGCCTGAGAACTTCTGTATTGGTTCAAAGGCTCCTTAACAATCAGGCTCTGTCCTCAGCAATTTATTTGTCTAATTATTTTTAAGACATCCCACCTTTCTTCCATCATGGATCAAAAGGCAGGATACATGGGGGTACCTGATGGTCAGTCCTCCAGGCACTGACCAAACCTAGATCTGCTTAGAATAGACAGCAGAGGTTAGGCTACAGCAGCCAGGGCCAGCTTTATGAGCTGCGGGGCCCAATTGGAAACACTTTTGCAGGGGCCCTTCTACTAATCTTTTTAACTCTTAGCCTGAATGGAGCCAGAAAAAAAAATATCTGTTACTGTGTGGGTGGATAGAATGGTGCAGGTGGATAGGTACAAGACTCCTGTAGTTTTAGTAGTAAAGTGCATGACCAGCCCACAGCCTGACTTTTGCCTATTGGTGCCCCGTCTGCAGCGCCCGCTCCAGAGTGAGGTGGGTAAAAGGATGACGCTAGGAGCTGAGAGGGCAAGGAAAGAGCAAAGTGTGTATGCTGCCACCTGCACAGCACCAATTTTGGGCCAATTGGTAGCAGTGGTTGGTGGGAGGGCAGTGTGGGGCCCCCACCATGCATGGGGCCCAATTGGGTGAAATTGTCCCAGTTGCCTAAAAGCAGGTCCTGACTGCAGTAGCAGATAGACACTGAGACACCTGTGGGCACCATGTGAGGGATGCCTGCCCTAGACCCTATCAGGGACTCCCCCCCCCCACCCTGGTCCACACTGTTCAGCTCTGAACTCTCCAGCACCAGGCTTCACCATGGTGAAGTCTCTCTGTCTGAGCATCAGGTGAACATGATAATTCTTCACAAATTCCAAAGAAATTAATTTTAAAAATCACGAACAAAAAAAAAGCTTTCAAAAAAAGGGGTGGAGACATGAGGGGAGGTTTGTGTCACTCACTAGTAATGATTCATCCAAAATATCCAGAAGGTGCCCATGGCATTTCATGCAACTTTCTCCACAGGCAGCAATGATTTTGATCTCGGATGAAAGTGTCACATTTCTCCAGGTACAAAAATATTGTGTTGAGAAAATGGATTATCTCCACACCAAAAACACAGTCCTGAAGAAAAACACCACAAGGACTGTGGGCAACAAACAGAGAACAAATGTGCACTTGCTGAAAGTTCTGGAGATATTCAAATTGGACAGGAACCACCTGGTGAAAACCCGTCACACAGCATAATGAAGCAATTTAGAACCAGGCAGGAACATAGTAAGAGAAGGAAGTGCACTATGGATCATTCTTCCTCTCCCTGCAATGACAGAAACATAGGGGCATGTTCAATTTCTCTCCACCCTAAATGTTGTATTAAACAAACAATACTTGGCTTCGATTACTAACCAGGGTTTCAGGAAGTGGTATTGCTAGAGGGAGTGCAAAGCACTACGTAAGTTTTGCAGGCACCATGCAAGCAGCCCTTCTCCCTTCCCTTCAAAGCCATTCTGGGCAGTGGGAACAAAACAGGGGCATACACCTGGCTCTGTAGGGGAGGGGCTGTTTGCATGGCACTTTCAGCCACCTGCAAAACTTAGTGCTTTGCACCCCCTCTAGCTATGCCACTGTTTCCAGGATCCTAATACTTCATAAGAACTTAAGAACAGCCCCACTGGATCAGGCCATAGGCCCATCTAGTCCAGCTTCCTGCATCTCACAGCGGCCCACCAAATGCCCCAGGGAGCACACCAGATAACAAGAGACCTGCATCCTGGTGCCCTCCCTTGCATCTGGCATTCTGATACATAGCCCATTTCTAAAATCAGGAGTTGCACATACACATCATGGCTTGTACCCCGTAATGGATTTTTGCTCCAGAAACTTGTCCAATCCCCTTTTAAAGGCATCCAGGCCAGATGCCATCACCACATCCTGTGGCAAGGAGTTCCACAGACCAACCACACGCTGAGTAAAGAAATATTTTCTTTTGTCTGTCCTAACTTCCTGCATCTGCTGACATGCTTTACAGCAAAAGAGATATAATTGAATTCTTGCAGCAGAGTATGTAAAGGAGGCCAGAGTAACAAAGGAACAGGAATTCACTACTTTATAGAAGTCTTGGCTATTTATGGCAAAACATGGTAGTAGTGAAGACGACTGGGGGCTCAATCCTATCCAACTTTCCAGCACCAGAACAAATGTTCCCATACCTTGAGGAGGCCTCTGTGAATGCCTCCCCGCCACAGGACACAACGCACACCCCATTGGCATGGTTGCACCAGCACTGGAAAATTGGATAGGATTGGTCCCTGGGTCCTTTCTCTGTAACTTCTTTAGCACACCAGTTAATTCAAACCTAAATCCAGCCTTCTCTAAGGCATTTCCCAGCTACACCTGCAGTTTGCAGAAATCATACAATAACCTTTTAAAAAGGGGAAAAAAAACCCTATTTCAATAAATACAAGCTAAAGATTTTGCTATCTAAACTGCGTTGTGGACTTTTTCATTAAAACATGTTTAATAATATAACAACAACAATAAAAAGGGAGTAATTATTTTTTACACATTTTAAAGCAAGCTTTCCTAGCTGCAGGATATAATTAAATAGATGGTGCAATTTTTTATTTTTGGCCTGCTCTCCATGCAGTTGAGTAGTAGCCAAAATTTGAACATCCTGGATCAGTTCTGACATGGCTGTGGGCCAGCAACTCGGGTTATATAAGTTCCTAAAGGGAAATGAATGCTAGCGATGCAGACATCAAGTGCACAGTTAACAATATTGGTAAGTTAACTGGTAAGTTAAGCCCTTTCTGCCCAACATCCTTATATATACATCCTGTTATCCTATATACATCCTTATATACATCCTGTTGCATATATGCAACAGGGACCAAATGTGTACACCTGTGGGCCAGGCAAAAATGGGTGGAGAAAGGAGCTGCATCTGCCTAGCTTCTTTGTAAGGAACGTCATTGAAATGGGCATTTGAAATGGTGTATTTCCCAAATACAGACTGTTGGCAATCAAAGGAGAATGTGGACCATCACTCACACATCTGGTGAACATTTGTTGATTATGGAGTTAAGCTAGTGAATGTTAACCATGAACATCATGAGATTGACCACACCACATTCCCTGCTGTGCCTCTATATTTTGGGATGTTCACCAGATACTTGAGGGATTCTCAATATCTCCTTGTTGACATTCGGAATATTCTTTGTAATAGAAGAGCCAATCCCAAAGACCCTGTCTTGAAAGAGAAAAGAGGGAAATGGAAAGAGGGAAGTGGTAGAACTTCCTCCCAGACCCACATTTCACAAGACCTGATCTAGCATATTATTTAAAAAAGCGCGTGAAAATTGGTTGAGGGGGAAGAGGAGCCAACAGTGGATGAACGGACATGTCTCCAGGGGCTCCTGAGAGACAGTCTGTTTCCCCCCAAAAAAACTGGAAAGAAAGAAAAAGAAACCTGAGGGTTAACCTGAGGGTTAAAGAAAATTGGAGGATTTTATTTAGTTAATAACTGGTTTAAATTTACTTAAAAAATAAATATATACAAAATTGATATATATGAATTAGAATGAATTAGAAAAAATAGCTGGAAGTGTTAGCATGTGGATGAATTGCTTTATGGGTGGTTAAAGAAAAAAAATGTAATCAGATTGGAGAATTAGATTGGAGAATGGTAAAGAACATAAGAGATTGTTGGCTTTATTATAATTATTAATTATTATTGTTATATATTAATGAGAAATTGAACTAGTTGAGATGATAAAAAATGAATATTTAGAAAAGATATTATAGGGAATTAGGAAAAATCTATTATATTTTATATAAGAAATATATAAATGAGTAGAAGAATTAGAAGTAAATGGAAGAATTGTTTTATATGTTATACTTTGGTAATTAGATTATTTTGTTTTAATATTAATGAGTAATTGAAGTAAGTTTATGTTTGACAGAAAGTGAAAATTTAGAAAATATAGTACAGGGCATTAGGGAAAATTTAGTATATATTATATCAATAAATGGATAAACTAATAAGAGGCAGAAGTAGATGAGTAGTAGATTAGGAGATATGATTAATGAGTAATGGTATATGGTATTTAGCACTCCTAAATGTATGTTATATGTATGTCTGTGTGTGTTAATTAAAAATAAATAAATAAATAAATAAATAAAAGGAAATTGGTTGAGGGATGTGCTTGGCGGGAACTTTGACCTCTTACCCTTCTCCTTGCCCATTCTTGTGCTTTTGTTTTTCACATTTGCTTATCTTCCGCTTCTATCTACCCCCATTCTCAGCCTCTTATGCTCACCATCACAGTTTCTGGATTAGGGTGAGCTTCTTCCAGGCCAGACCAGATCAGGAACTTGCTTTGGAAGGATAAGGGAGACAAGGTATCTTTGATGGAAAAGCTTCCTGCTCTTGAAACCAGCTCCTGGGCAGGGAGGAGAACATTGAAACCCTATTGCCTCCCTTGTCTTCCCATCAAGAGCTCCATCAGGTAGTTTCCAGCATAGCTACGTGACTGAGCTGCGAACCAGGATTTCCCCAGTTTGAGTCTTGTGTCTGCCATGAACTTACTAGGTCATCTTAGGCAAGTCACTCCCTCTTGGCCTCAATCTCCCCCCAACTGCAATATGGGAATAATAACACTCACCTTACAGGAAAACATCATATTGTAAGGTCATGATAAGGAGAACATCAAATAATACATGTGAAAAGCTTTACACCCATAGAAAGCTTTCTACAAATGTTAAGTAACATTAATCTTTAACAGACACGGAACATGACCAAGAGACAGAATGTTTGGAATTGGCTCTTTACAAAGAATGTGCAAAATGACAGTCAGCAGGAAATACCAATAAATTCACTATATTACATGCAGGATTTCTGAGTGGTTTTTCACAGGTGCGTAATGGCTGCATTTTAAGATCTTATTCCACAGTTTCCTCAGGAGTGAGTGAGTGACTGTGGATGATCCCTAATGACCAATCACAGAAAGTAGGAGCTAAAGCCCCTTGGTGTGCAGTTCAGATGTGCAGTG
Source organism: Tiliqua scincoides (assembly GCF_035046505.1). Taxonomy (NCBI): domain Eukaryota; kingdom Metazoa; phylum Chordata; class Lepidosauria; order Squamata; family Scincidae; genus Tiliqua; species Tiliqua scincoides. The sequence goes on along the minus strand of NC_089823.1, from coordinate 217,232,045 downwards.
TTTGGTGCACCTGTGCCTTTGGCTGCCTTGGGGTGAACAGACCAGAAGTGTGTGAGTTAAGTTAGAAAGGGACAATGTCTAGTTTATATGTATCAGGATTTGGTTATTTAACCATTGACCTGCCAAGAGATCTGTGCTTTTTCTGTATCACCTGCAATTATCTCCCCTATTGCTCCAAAGCCTTTTTACTGATTCTCCTTAGTTCAAGTTAGAAGAGAACAGGATTTCTTCATCTCTCAGTCCTCTCACATTCCACTACTGCTTGCTGTTTCTGTTTACTGTTGGGTTTCTAAGGGAAATCCCCAGAATTTACAAACTTTCTGTTTATCCAGGAAAGCGGCTTCTCCATGGTGGCCTCTTTCTCTTTCCAGCTTCTAAGCTTTGGATGTATCGGCTATTCAATTACCAGTTTCTCTCCAATTTTTCCAGGAAAGGAAGGGAAGAGGCAAGCAGGAGCTTTGTGCTAGACACTAACCACTAAGCACTATGCTCAATCAGCCCTCTGACCTTCCTTAACATGTAGTTTCTGGAATTCCCCAGCCTTTAGATGTCTTTTGCTGAAACACTTTTTCCATTTTAATTCCCCACATGGCGTGTCTCCCAATCATACTGTATGCATCCTTGCGGAAAGGCAATAAAGTAGGGAGATTATGGAATATAATACAAGAAGTCACATAAAAAAACCCCAAAGGATGCCTTAGAGATATTATCCTTGCAATTGGGCAGTAATTGTGCAGTAACTTTAGCTCTGGCTCCCCCTGGTGACAACCAATGAGAACCTGCTGGAAAGCCCTCAAATTCTTCCTGACCAACACCAAGCAAGTGAATATGCCTGCAACTGCAGCTGTTTCGGGGTCAACATTGACAGTCACAGAATAATCAGGAAGACTATCAAGTGGTCATGGGATGAAATATCAAAAGCCACAATAGAAACTGTGCTGAAAGAATAAACTTAAGGATGTACAAGGATATGAACTTCATTTCATTCCTCCATTCGTTTTTGTGGCTGAAAGTGCCATTCATTGCATTATCGTATTGGCAACCTTCAGTCTCGAAAGACTATGGTATCGCGCTCTGAAAGGTGGTTCTGGCACAGCGTCTAGTGTGGCTGAAAAGGCCAATCCGGGAGTGACAATCCCTTCCACACCGGGAGCAAGTGCAGTCTGTCCCTGGTCTGTCTCCCTGGCTATGGGCCTTCCTTCTTTGCCTCTTAGCCTCAGACTGTTGGCAAAGTGTCTCTTCAAACTGGGAAAGGCCATGCTGCACAGCCTGCCTCCAAGCGGGCCGCTCAGAGGCCCGGGTTTCCCACTTGTTGAGGTCCATCGCTAAGGCCTTCAGATCCCTCTTGCAGATGTCCTTGTATCGCAGCTGTGGTCTACCTGTAGGGCGCTTTCCTTGCACGAGTTCTCCATAGAGGAGATCCTTTGGGATCCGGCCATCATCCATTCTCACGACATGACCAAGCCAACGCAGGCGTCTCTGTTTCAGCAGTGAATACATGCTAGGGATTCCAGCACGTTCCAGGACTGTGTTGTTTGGAACTTTGTCCTGCCAGGTGATGCCGAGGATGCATCGGAGGCAGCGCATGTGGAAAGCGCTCAGTTTCCTCTCCTGTTGTGAGCGAAGAGTCCATGACTCGCTGCAGTACAGAAGTGTACTCAGGATGCAAGCTCTGTAGACCTGGATCTTGGTATGTTCCGTCAGCTTCTTGTTGGACCAGACTCTCTTTGTGAGTCTGGAAAACGTGGTAGCTGCTTTACCGATGCGCTTGTTTAGCTTGGTATCGAGAGAAAGAGTGTCGGAGATCGTTGAGCCAAGGTACACAAAGTCATGGACAACCTCCAGTTCATGCTCAGAGATTGTAATGCAGGGAGGTGAGTCCACATCCTGAACCATGACCTGTGTTTTCTTCAGGCTGATTGTCAGTCCAAAATCCTGGCAGGCCTTGCTAAAACGATCCATGAGCTGCTGGAGATCTTTGGCAGAGTGGGTAGTGACAGCTGCATCGTCGGCAAAGAGGAAGTCACGCAGACATTTCAGCTGGACTTTGGATTTTGCTCTCAGTCTGGAGAGGTTGAAGAGCTTTCCGTCTGATCTGGTCCGGAGATAGATGCCTTCTGTTGCAGTTCCAAAGGCCTGCTTCAGCAGGACAGCGAAGAAAATCCCAAACAAGGTTGGTGCAAGAACACAGCCCTGCTTCACTCCGCTTCGGATGTCAAAAGGGTCTGATGTGGAGCCATCGAAGACAACAGTGCCCTTCATGTCCTTGTGGAAAGATCTGATGATGCTGAGGAGCCTGGGTGGACATCCAATCTTGGGGAGAATCTTGAAGAGGCCGTCTCTGCTGACCAGGTCGAAAGCCTTTGTGAGATCTATGAAGGCTATAAAGAGTGGCTGTCGTTGTTCCCTGCATTTCTCCTGCAGTTGTCTAAGGGAGAATACCATATCAGTGGTGGACCTGTTGGCTCGGAATCCACACTGCGATTCTGGATAGACGCTCTCTGCAAGTACCTGGAGCCTCTTTAGTACAACTCGGGCAAACAGCTTTCCTACAACGCTAAGGAGAGAGATGCCGCGGTAGTTGTTGCAGTCACCCCTGTCACCTTTGTTCTTGTACAGCGTGATGATGTTTGCATCCCTCATGTCTTGAGGTACTCCACCTTCTCTCCAGCAGAGACAGAGGATTTCATGCAGCTCAGTGACGATGATCTCTTTGCAGCATTTTAGGACTTCAGCAGGGATGCTGTCTTTTCCAGGTGCCTTGCCAAAGGCAAGGGAGTCCAGGGCCACGTGAAGTTCTTCTAGGGTTGGTTCACTGTCAAGCTCTTCCAGCACAGGCAGGCACTCAATGTTGTTCAGTGCTTCTTCGGTGACTACATTTTCTCTGGAATATAGCTCAGAGTAGTGCTGCACCCAGCGTTCCATCTGCTGCGCCCGATCCTGGATGACCTCGCCTGTGGCAGACTTCAGAGGGGCAATTTTCTTCTGTGTTGGACCTAGGGCCTGCTTGATACCATCATACATCCCCTTGATGTTGCCCGTGTCAGCTGCTATCTGTATCTCGGAACAGAGCTGGAGCCAGTAGTCGTTAGCACATCTCCTGGCAGTCTGTTGGACTTTGCTGCGAGCAGTTCGGAGGACCTGCAGGTTGCGCTCACTGGGACAGGCCTTGTATGCTGCTTGAGCTCTCTTCTTTTCCTCAATGACTGGTGTCAACTCCTCAGAGTGGGCTTCAAACCAGTCTGCCGCCTTGTTGGTCTTCTTGCCGAATATGGACAAGGCGGTGTTGTAAATGGTATTCTTGAAATGTTCCCATCTGTTGGATGCGTTTGCGTCGGCCGGGCCTGGAAGAGATTCCTCAAGCGCTTGTGCATATTCCTCCACTTTTCTCTGATCCCGGGTCTTGCTGGTATCAATGCGAGGTCTTCCTTCCTTTTTCGTGTGATACAGTCGCTTTGTTTGCAGTTTCACTCTGCTGCACACCAGGGAGTGGTCAGTGTCGCAGGCAGCACCATGATAACTGCGTGTGATCTTGATGCTGGGAAGGCTGGAGCGTCTAGTGAGGATCAGGTCGAGCTGGTGCCAGTGCTTTGATCTTGGATGTCTCCAAGAGACTCTGTGTTGGGGCTTTGTGTTGAAGAACGTGTTGCTGACACAGAGACTGTGATGACAGCAAAACTCTAGCAGGCGTTGGCCATTTTCGTTCATCCTCCCAGTGCCAAACTGACCTAAGCAAGTGGGCCATGAACTGTTATCAGCACCAACTCTAGCATTGAAATCGCCGAGGATGAACAATGGCTCTTTTACAGGGATTTTCTTGACAGTGGTGGCCAGGTCATCATAGAATTTGTCTTTGGTTTCTGCTGGAGACGACAGAGTCGGTGCATAAGCACTGATGAGAGTGACAGGTCCTGCTGATGACTGGAGCTGCAGGGACAAAATTCTTTCACTTCCCACAGTAGGTGGGATGATGGATTTCAGCAGGGTATTTCGTTTGGTGGTTTTCCCTGCCAGAAAAATGAGAAATTTCTCTCCTTGACAGATCCGGAATCTGGCAGCCTAGTCTCTTGAAGGGCGACGATGTCCATCTGCAGTCTGCTCAGCTCCATGTCGATGACAGCTGTTTTGCGTGCGTCGTCTATTTCTTGCAGGTCATCAGAGAAGCCAGGTGTCATTGTCCTAACGTTCCAGGTGCCCAGCTTTAGGGCAGTAGTTTTCTGTTTTCTGTTGCATGGTGCAGAGTTGTCGATCCGCTTGTCGGTTTTCACCCTAAACCCCACGCACCCCATGAGGTTAACGGACCGTGGTGAGGCAACACCTTACTGGCTGGGGACTGCCCAGCTTAAGGCGGGCGGTAGCTGCCCAATGAGATGCAATGATCTCTCCCACCGTTGGAAGCAGCCCCTGGCGTCATGCTCTACGCCAATCGAGCAAAGACTTATAACCGGTAAACTGCTGCTTCCCGTGTTGTGCCGACGCCATATGGCGAAGTTGGAGTGTCCTCTCCAGTGTGCGAAGCCTGGGTAAAGAAGGTATGGAGGATAGGCTGTTACCCATGCAGCAAATCCCCCCTCTCCACGTCGCTGGAATGGTCCAATGGAAAGGCAGAAGCCAATACGGTTGGTTCCAGCGGCGTCGCAGGAGTTGCCAGAACGTGACTGTGTTCAGCCATGAACTGCCTAAGGGACTCCGGCTCCTGATTTTGCCTTGAGGTTGACTCCTGAAGCCTTTTCCACAACTGGATGTAGCCACAAGGCAGTGGAGGTTTGAGGTCAGAGTTTCTTTCTCTTAGATGAGCTGCCTTCCTAGGCTGACGAGTCCCATCTACCCGGTTATTTTGAATAAAATTGCTAACAGGACTTGTATGGTACAGACAATATTTGAATATAACACAAGTATAAATTAAGCATTTGTTACATATGCAATCCTGCCCAAATTCTTCCCCGACTCAGGGAAGCATTTTTACAGTGCAATGTTACACTAGTTTATTCAGTAGCAAGTCCCTTTAAGTTTATTTATTTAAGGCAATTTATACCCTGTCTTTCTTCCCAATAGGAACAACCAAGGTAGCTTACAGAATATAGGATATAGAAGTTCCATGGTGTTTATCCTTACCAAATTTTGCAGGAGAAATACAGCCTTAGCCTTATAACTACTTTGTGATGCAAGTTTATCACCTGGTAAGCCCCAAAGATGTGTGGATTTGAGCCTGGCTTCTCTATATCCAGATCAAACATATCAGACATATCTGTCTGTCTGATATGTTGCAGTATCACAGTTAAATAAAATCACATTTTGTTTCTTCACCAAATGCATTTGTTTCATGTCTCCCGTATTGATTTCAAGGGGAGGAGAATCTTCAGATCTCCTGCCTCTCTTTTGCTGTTTTCCAGCCAGTCGACATGAAAGGCATTCCAGGACCCCTCCAAAGGACCAGACTTTCCATATTTCAGAGGGAGGGCGGGCAAAGGGCCCAGTTTTAGAGCCCATTGGAAAGGGCATACAGAGATCGCGCAACTGCTGAAGATAAAACTATAGGCATGGCAAAGGGACAACTGGGCAGGCAAATTTGGACAACAGGCTTGACTGGCACACTTTGGGGGGGGAGTGAACAGGTGGGCAGAAGCTGGGCACAAAGTTTTAGCACCACCGTGTTTCGGGGCAGAGGACTGACCAAAACTTCAGTCTGTTAGAAAACAGAAAGATTCCCTAAGGCTTGATCTGAGCTCGGTAGGGCTTGGTTTGAGGCTTCCCTAGGGTTTGACTCTGGGGTGCATGGTTGCTTTGTTCCCAGGCTTGGGGCTGAGTTCCAAGAGCTTGGACAATAAAATGGTACGCTGCACAGGTGCCTTCCCTCCCTCAGACTCTGGGCTGAGGCAGAAGGCAGACTTTTGACTGGGCAGCTGCACCATCACCTTGTCACTGACTGCTTGGTCCAAGGATGGCAAAGATCAGGTAGATAGTGTGGGTTGCATTCATGATCATTCACTGTGAGAAAGGCATGTTATTTTGGCCCTTGAGGAAAGTGCATCCCAAAACATCCACTGGTCCAAATAGAACATTTTGAAAATAAACCTGTATTTATTGCACTTGATCATGAATTTCTTGCTTTTTTTCTTTGCTCGATAGGTGTTGCAGGGATGACACTCTGCTCCTGCTAAATGTAGCACACACTGGAATTTTGTACTTGAGGAAGAGCAGCTGCCTCTGGTGCCTGAAGCTCACACCATTCACTATCAACAAGGGAAGGCCATCCTGCGCAATCAGTGTGCTTGGTGGTCCTGGATACTGATTGGCACCCTCCCTGTGATGCTGGCATCCCCTCCATCTTCAACTGTCATAGCCTAGTGCTACAGTTTCTGCTGCTTCCCTCTCTATGGATGGCTGAGAGCCAGATTGGTCCCCAATATCCTAAGCCAGGGGTTCCCAAAGTGTGCATTACAATGCCTTAGGGTGTGTCGTGGCACACAAACAGGGGCACCGCGAGATGGCCCTGGTGGCTCCTCCTACCTGTTCTCCCAGGTGCCTGTTTTGCCAGATTCCCAGTCCAACCTTCACCTAGATAACTTATGCCCACTTTAACTTAATTAGTTCCCCTTTTTTCCTCAACAGTGGCCCTAGTTCTGCACTGCAGGAGCCCACTATCAGACTCGCCAGTTCAACCTGCGGAGGTCCTTCTTCCTCCCCTCTCCTGCCAACAGCTTCTGCATCCACTGCAGCAACATGTTAGTTCTCAACAGGTTTTGGATGTGGCAGCCACACACCCATCTCCAGTGTCTCTAGCAGTCCCTGTTCCAGCAATCCTCAGAAGTCCATTTGTCCATCCACCAGTCAGTCCATTGGTCAGTCATCGGGTCCTGTAGTCCATCAGCCAGTCCATTTAGTCCCTCAGTCAATTAATAAGTCTACCAGTCAGCAAGTCCATCAGTCAGATCTCTCTCTCCAAGCTCCTTCCTTCCTTCTGCTCTCAGTCTCTCCAACCGCCTTCCTTCTACTCCTACACCCTCTTCCTTCCTCCAGGTTCTGCTTTTATCCCTGTGGGCCTTTTTGCCTCCAAGTGGCTGCAGCTGTGCAGCACACTCACTGCAAATCTAAGGACCTAGTGTTAACCCCATGCTTGCCTGCCAGACAAGTTGACATCACACCCTATCTCCTCACGGGATCTTGTGCAGCTCCATTACAGTGCCACCATCTTGGATCTCATAAAATCTCACAAGATTTTGGAAACAGTTGCTATCTTGGATCTCATGAAATTTGGTCTCCACAATCTTGGATCTTGTGAGATTTGGGTGCTGAAATCCAAGATGATCACACCTTGCTGAACCAGGAAGAAGAGGTTGCAGGCCACCATGACTCCAGTACATTTGGGAACCACTACCCTAGGCAGTTTTCATGTGGACTTACCCTCATTTGCCATCACCTTGAAAACCAAACAAGAGTGTCTTCTTCACTGAACCAACTGTGTACCAAACATGACCAGCTGCTTCCCCCTTTTTAAAAAGGCTCCCAGGGAAGATTACAATATTTAAAATCAAATTTTACAGTAACAAAAATGATACAATTAATCAATGAAATTATAAGTACAGACCAGCAGCAAAAGAACCACATCACATCAGAACAGAAAAGCATCACATCAGAACAGAAAACGAAGAACAAAACCAAAACATCTCCAAACCTCACTAGAACACTGGCATAGAGGGGGCCAATCAAAATTCAGGAGGGAGGGAATTCCACAATTTTGGCACCACTACAACAAGACCCTCCCCAATGTCACCACCAACATGCCTCAGATAGAGGTGGAACCCGCAGGAAGGGTTCTCCAGATGTTCTCATGTGCCATTTCTTGGGAGAAGGGAGAGGCAGTCACACAGATATGCAGAAGATAAGCTTTAAAGGTCTTTAAAGGTCAATGTCAGTACCTTGAACAGTGAAATGGACCAGCAGTCAGTGAAGTTTGAAAAGTAGTTTGAAAAGTAGCGGGTTGACTGTTGTCAACTGCTTGACTGAATCAAGCCACCTGGCCCTGGTCACAACATATGCAGCTGCATTTTACAATAGTTGCAGTTTCCAGAAAGTCTTCAGGGGCAGCCCCATTAGAGCACATTACAGTAAACAATCTCAAAGTCACCAATGCATGAACCACTGTGATCAGGTCTGACTGACGCAAGTATGGATGCAGCTGGCCAAGAAACAGGTGCATGTGATGTCTGGCTCCACTAGTTGGCTCACTGTCTCCCATAGAGTTTGCAAAGCCACAGGGGCCTTACTGGAAGAATTAGGTCCACAAACTCACTAAGCAGCAGCTGGGCTCACTCTGGTCACTTCACCTTGTAAGATTCCCTTGAGAGCTACATGGTGTCTTCACCTATGGGACAGCTGCCTGTGAGAATCAAGGAGAAACACACAGAGAATAACAAGAACCTGACAACAGCATCAACCACACCTGTTCCCTGGATTGAGATTCATGCTCTGTGCTTGTGAGGGAGGGTGGTGCCACCAGAGAGTAAATGAAGTGATGTCCTCTTGGGATTGATGGAATAGGGCCTTTTCCACTGCTGGCGGGAAGGTGGAGCTCTGCAGAGGACCACTGTTCAGCCTCCTCTGTTGCACTGGCATCCATGGTGCAGCTGTTGGTGGACAGACTTCTACACTGGCAGAGCTGTCCTTGTGTACAAGAAGATATACTGGCATATTTTGAGGATAGGATTGGGCTGTGGAGTGTGGGCAGCCATTCAAGATGTTTACAGCTTCTGGGTGGCATAGAGGTCGAGCTGGACATCATTTGCATAATGACACCCAACTCTGATCCTCTTATGACCTCACTGAGCAGTTTCAAGTAGATGCTGAATAGCATAATGGATACACCAGAGCCTTGCAACATCCCAAGGACAAGAGCAGGAGTCCTTCAGAACCACCTTCTTGCTTCTACCTGGTTAGGTAGGGCCAAAGTCACTCTAAAACTCTGCTTCCCAGCACAGTTCAGCTGAAAGAACACCATGCTTGATGGTGTTGAAAGCTGTTGAGCAGTGTGGCAAGGCCAAAAGGGATGTATTCCTGCTCCTTGGTTTTTGGTGTAGGTAAACCATCAGGATGACCAAAGCTGTTTCTTTTCTAAGCCAAAAATTGAACTAAAGGGAATCTAGAGAACTGGTTTGGTTTCATCTACCAATCTCTGGAGCTGAGAAGCCGTTACCCACTCAATCACCTCGCCTACCAACAGGAGATTTGAGACTGTCTGGTACTTATCCAGGGAGGGCTTTTTCAAAAGAACATGAACCATGGCCAGCTTCAAATAAGCTGATAAGTGATGTCATGGCCAGAGGTGACATCATCAAGCAAATTAAAATAATTATAAATAATTAAATTAAAATAAAAGAAATAATTAAATAAGGGGGAGCCAGTCCTGTTCCACCAAGTGAGTTTTTTCTGTAGTCTGCCTGCAATAACCCCCCCCCCCCCAAAGAATCAGTGAGATCTTCAGCCCTCCCCAGTGCCCAGTTTAAAGTCCTCCTATTTCAAGCACATCAATACAAAGACCCACCTGGCTTTATAAGTCTGAGAGCCCAATCCTATTCCTGTCTACTCAGAAGTAAGTCCCATTAGAGTCAGTTAGGTTTACTCTCAGGAAAGTGTGGGTAAGATTGGGCTCTGAGGGAAACTGCAAGTGCAAAATAGAAAACATTCCCCTTACCAGTTCAAGCCTCTTTGTTGGTCCTTTCTAGTGGGGGGGGGGGGGAGGCTGCCTTCTGGAGCTTTTGTTGCGCTTCAGTCCCATCGGATCGGGACCATTCTGGTGTCCTCACATTCCCCTTTGCCTGACCTGACCACCAGCCAAGGCATGTCTGCCTACTTGCGAGTAAATGAGACCATGAGGCTGCTTCGCTTCCCATAGGGCTCCATACACTCGTAGCTGGGGGGGGGAGGGACCTCCTCCTCAGGTGTTTTTGGGGGCTGCATTCATTGGATCAGGACCATTCTGAGTTGGAGTCCTCTCAGCCTGCCCTTTCTGAGGGACTAAGGCAAGTGCGCCTACTCACAAGTAAACACGGCCACATGGTTTTGCTTGCTTTCCATAGGGCTGAATAGGGACCTCCTTCTTGGGTGTTTTTTGGGGGCTGCATTTACTGGATCGGGACCATTCAGGTGTAGTTGGATTCCTCTCAGCCTGCCCTTTTCGATGCACTAAGGCAGGGGTGTCCAAAGTTTTTGGCAGGAGGGCCACATCATCTCTCTGACACTGTGATGGGGGCCGGGGGGGGGGAAAGAATTAATTTACATTTAAAATTTGAATAAATGTAGATAAGTTTATATAAATCAATATATTAAAGATGAACCTATATGAATGAATGAAGGTCTTGCAATAGCTCAAGGCCTATAAAAGACCTTGCACAAAGCAAGGCTGGCCTTTCCTTTGCTGCCGCTACTGCATCACAGACGTGAAACAACAAGCAGTGGGGGGAGCCCTCATCCCACAGCTCATGCGAGACGTCAAACAGTCGCCCTCATGCTGAGAGCAGTTGTGTCGGGCCAGTGTGGGCTCCAACAAATCTCCAGAGGACCAGAGGCTCACTGGAGACTGGGGGCTCCCCGAGGGCCGCATTGGGAGTCCTCGAGGGCCGCAACTGGCCCCAGGGCTGGGGTTTGGGCACCCCTGCACTAAGGCATATTTGCCTACTTGTGAGTAAATGCGTGATATGGCTCACTTTCACTTTCCATAGGGCTCCATGCATTTTTTCATTCTGGTTTTTTGGCCATAACTTTTGAAGGAAAGGAGCTGTATCAATGGGGTTTTTTGCATTGTGTTCCGCTGGACATTCTGCATCCAACAGTGTATGGCACGATGCGGTAGCTCCTAACGGTGTGATTTTAGCACCTCAACACCCCAGGGCGCGTCAGCCCCCCCGGCGTGTCACCCAGTGCGGCCCACACCCCCTGCACCCCCCTAGCGACGCCACTGGGTGTACCCCTTCAGGTATCAGGAGACTGTGTCCCAGTCCTGCTCAGGTTCTTAGCGGTTGTGCTAAAACAGCTTTCACTAGTGCCTGATTTCATGGTAACTTCTTCTGCTCTCTCAAATAAGAATATTTGGTTGTAGTGAACAGTGCTGGGATGGCGCAACAGGGGTGGAGAGCGGACGGACAGGGTCCCAGGTGGGGGGCGGGATCAGTATTGTGTCCCCAGTTTCATACTGTATTTCTTGATTTATTCGGTGGGAAAGGGAATGGGAAAGGGATAGCCTCCTCCTTCTGTTCACTGTGGTCCCAATCAGAATCACTCCTCCACACAGCTACTTTTTCAGTGAAGAATTTCTCCTTTTAAGCATGCCTCTTCTTAGAGTCATAGAATCATAGAGTTGGAAGGGGCCTAATAGGTCATCTAGTCCAATCCCCTGCCTTATGCAGGAAATCCTCTTAGAGCATCTCCAACAGGTGCTTGTCGAGCCTCTGCTTGAATATCTCTAGTGAGGGAGAGTCCAGCACCTCTCTCGGCAATCTGTTCCACTGCTGAACTGCCCTGACCGTCAGGAATTTTTTCCTGATGTCTAATCGAAACCTCCTCTTTTGTAGTTTGCACCCATTGGTTTTGGTTCTACTTTCAGAGACAGCCGAGAATAAATTATTCCCTTCTTCCATATGACAGCCCTTTAGGTGTATTTGAAGAGAGCTATCATATCCCCTCTCTGCCTTCTCTTCTCCAGGCTGCACATGCCAAGTTCCCTCAACCTTTCCTCGTAGGGCTTGTCCTTGACATGAATAAATGCACATCTAATATGCACATCTAATATGGGGTATGCTTGAATTGTACTGTAATAGGGGTCGCTCCCACATCAGATCTGCATTACACCCCACGGTACATCCTCTATAGCATGCCGATGAACCGTGTTAAAGATTCCTCCGTCTTCACAAGTTTAGTCTTGCTGTGAGTACAGAACCACATCTGAGATCAATATTTTTTCCTTACAAATCCAGCACCATCCATAAAAACTTAATAATCTCACATGAAGTACATGATCCCAACAGTGCCCTTTCTCTTTTATGAGGAGTACATTAGTCTTCTGACTCAGCTAAGGCATCATAGTGATGGGTTGAACTATGATCCAATTATGTTTTCTGAACACATTGGAGTCTTGGACTCTTGTGGGGTTTCATCATGAGTCAGAGAGACACTCGAGACATTGTTTAGTACTCAACAACTCTTCCCTGCATGAGCAGTGTGAAGAATTTCAGCTGCATGTAGAGAAGAGCTTCAAGTGCATGTCTAATCAATCAAAGATAATGTCTGGCTGCCAGTGACCAAGATCTGTTAGTAACTGCTTTGTTGAAAATGGGGCACCCCTCCCTTTCCTGGCAAACCACCGGGCCTTTCAGAAGACTATAAAAAGTACCCTCTAAAGCAGCCCAAGTCAACATGGCTTGACTACATTAACACACAGAACTTCCGCATTTCTTTGATGCTCTGAACCCAGTGCTTTCTTCCCTTTGCCTCTCCCTCTGTTCAACAAGCAAATGTGGAAGTCTGGTGACCTGGAAATTTGGCAGTGACATCATCATGTCACTGCCATACTTATGGGTCACCAAGCTCTGCGTGCTGTGCCTTCCCAGTGAGTCTTGGAGCTCACTGCACATCACATGTACTAAAAGAGGCCCACACCAGATGTGTAGTTACTCCAGGCAAAATTGCATTCCTGAATTTCAAGCCATGTGAGATCTGCAACTACAAATTTACTCCACTCTGGGGTGTTCTGTGGAAAAGCCATGCTAGTCTCTCCTCCAAGACTGTCAATCATCCTTCAGCATTCCTCCTGTGTCTGCATGTATGCCAGCAGCACATGCCTACCAGGAGAAGTGGGAGGTTCCCCCTGAGGGTTTGCTCTTTGGAGGCAATAAACATCCTGGTCCTGCACACCAAAATGGAGTGACCGTAGGTGCGATTGCATATGTGTTGGGAAAGATGGGACATTTGTAACAACGTAGACTCAGACTAAGTCCCACTATGTTCAGTGCCGCTTACTCCCAGGTCAGTGTGTGTAGGATTGCAGCCCTAATTTCTTTCTGAAATACTGTATTCCATTTAGCCAACTCCCCAGCCATTTTGTTACCACTTAGAACACTTTATTCTTGTTGTAACATATTGAAATGTCTTGGAACAGAACATGATGCTCTTTGGCTGCGATAGCAAGCACACCTGCCTGAAGGGAGTTTGTACTAGCATCAGTCCATCCAAGGAACTGGGCTTAAGAGGTTATGATGTGGAGAAGTACAGAGAAAAGAAGCTCACAGAATTTTCCTAGTTTTGGGGTATATTCCTTGGAGATCACACGGCAACACTTTCTGTGGCTAGTAGGGAAGGTTAAATAATCACCCCTCCTATACTGTGTGGCAGCTTTTGCATTAGTGTTTCCTTTGTTCAGATGTACCCAATAAAGGCTGCAATCCATATACACTCACCTTGGAGTAAATCCCATTGAACTCAATGGGGCTTATTTCAGAGTAGGCAAGCACAGGCTTACACTGTTAGTGTGTTCTTGATTTGTAGGTAGATAAGAGGTTTTTCTAGCTTGTTTCAAGAGCACACAATAGCCCCACTTGAGTTTCTAAGAACCATTGAAAAGCACTTGAAATGAACAACGTCTACAGAAAAGTGTTTTGCGTTGACCAAAAGAAGTAGGATAGTCTCTTCAGCCGCATAGTTTTCATGCTCCTCTCTTTGAGCATAAGCATCTTTGGGACTTTATAGAGTTTATTATACCACAGGATACCTTGGGTAAATTCAGAGTGCTATTTCAAATTATATAATTAAAGAGGTGTTAAATTAGGCAGTGCTCTCACATTTTAAGGACATTTTGTTAGTGATACTAAAAGCACTCTTAGCTACTCTGGCACATTCATGTACACATTTCGATCTCCAAGTGTCACCTGTGAACTCGACATGAAGCGCATAATCAGTCCTCCATCTGTCCTTGTTCCTGTTGAGTACATTCCCCACCTCCCCTGTGAATTTGGGTGGGGTGGAGAATGTTGTGGGCTTTGCAGTTGAGAAACTTGGCTTGTGAACATGGGTGAGGCAAACCTGTTCAAGCAATGGTGATATTATCAAAGATTCAAGGGTGATGCCTGGTTATCCAAATTGCTTGTTAAAAAAAAAAAAAAAAAGCACCTAATTCTGGCAGTCATCTTGAAACAAAACATGGACTTTCTTGGGAATCTGGATAGCAGAATTGTATTTACCTCTCGTCTAAATCACTTTTCTTCAGCCTGTGGGTCGGGACCCCAATGGAGTCACAAAGCTTCTTGGGGAGTCATAAGAACATAAGAACAGCCCCACTGGATCAGGCCCTAGGCCCATCTAGTCCAGCTTCCTGTATCTTACAGCAGCCCACCAAATGCCCGAGGGAGCACACCAGATAACAAGAGACCTCATCCTGGTGCCCTCCCTTGCATCTGGCATTCTGACATAGCCCATTTCTAAAATCAGGAGGTTGCACATACACATCATGGCTTGTAACCCATAATGGAGTCACAGCAACCTTTAATGGAGCAACCCATTATGGAGCAACCCATTATGGAGCAACCCATAATGGACACACCATAATGGAGTCACAGGAACCTTTCAAAGCCTGTGCAAGAGACAGCTTGGATTCACTCCAATAATGGTACTGCCTTAACTAAATTGAATTCTGGATATAATCCTGCACAGCCTCTTGCTGTCTTGCCTTGCAGCTCCTAAGGCTGGCCCTTAGAAAAGCAGCAGTTTACAGCATAGAACAGAGGAAGAGGCAGAGAGATGAAGGCGCAGGGTCTGCAGCATCAAAGAAATGTGGAAGTTCAGTGTGTTAATGTCAGAGCCACAATCTGTCCCATGCTGTAAACTGCTGTTTCTCACATTAACACACTGAACTTCCACATTTCTTTCAGACATACGCCTCCGTTTTGCTCCCACTGTCCAGAACTGCTCTGAAGGGTAGGGCGAGGGTCTGCAACACTTTAGTGCTTGCACACCCTCTAGCTACGCCACTGGTGCCATCTCATTTCTACCATTGTGGATAGTTTTGTTTTTGTTTTCAAAAGAATGGAGAAAACTAACTAAAATGTATCAATACCTCTGCTTTGACTTGTTCCAGTTTCTGATGCAGTCTTAGGCCCTTATAACATTTCAGTTTATTGGCTTTGACCTTTCACCCTGCTATTTGTTGATAAAGATAAATGAACGGGGAACTTGTGAGGTTCCTCGTTAAAAATAAACTGACACAGCTACTCTGAAAGAACAGTTGGGTTGGTCTGGGTCGGGGGCAGCCAAAAGGCAAAGAGTCTTGCGGCAATTTAAAGACTGGATTGCTTGCTTGTTTCTTGAGGACATCTCCACTCTGCTTTTCAGTCTTCACGGTGATTCCAAACCAAAGCAAATGTATGCATCTTAACATGTATGCATCTTAAAAATTATTGTCAGAGTTACCAAGATTGAAGAGACATAAGAACATATAAAATAGCAAAACAAGAAGATTCTCTCTACCACAGTTATTTTTTCAATTTGTCCAAGAATAATACCAGAGCTTCTCATAATAATTTAGGCTTAAGGTTTTTTTTCCCCAGCCTACTCAATCTATTCACATATCAAGCTAGTTTTAGAATCCTATTGCCTCTATGAAGGTGCTCCAAAGAAATATAACCTTACTATTTGTGCGTGCATGCAGTGGCATAGCTAGAGGGAGTGCAAAGCACTAAGGCTGCAATCCTAATCTCACTTTCCTGGGAGTAAGTCTCACTGAGCACAATAGGACTTACTTCTGAGTAGACCTGGTTAGGATTGTGCCCTACGTTTTGCAGGCGCCTGAACGCACTGTGCAAGCAACCCCTCCCCCTCCTCTTCAGAGACATTCCAGGCAGTGGGAACAAAACAGAGGCCTTCTCTCTCTCTCTCTCTCTCTCTCTCTCTCTCTCTCTGTGCACGCGCGCATGTTCTGAGCTAGATATGGAGCAATGAAAACAATCTTGCAAAGTGATTGCACTCCAAGATGAAGATAACTAGAATAATATTTATATACCACAAAAATAGTTCAAAAGTTACTCACTTAACTAATTGCCTTCTGGCCAAATGCTTCCCTGTCCCCTAAGGGCTCTCAATATAACAAAAGACACAAAAGAGACACCAGCCCAAAAGAGACACCAGCCACAGCCACTGCAAAAGACACCAAACTGGGGCGAAGAGACAAAATAGAAGAGAAGACTCCACTTTAAGACCTGCCTCGGGTACACAAGATACCACAGCAGCTGTTTTTGGCACCATGGCAGCCGTACGCTCTGGGCAATGCAGGATTGGGCTGTGACTCAGTAGTGTGCATGGGGGGGGGGCAATGTTAAGATTGCAGGTGCCCCAATGAGCATGTAAGTGGCGCTTCCTACTTGCCCTCAGGGACGCTCTGGCAGCTAAAGCAATTGCTGCACATTACTGTTGCTGCCCAGAATGGCTAGGAGGGTGAATGGGAGGGGCTACTTAACCACATGTTGGAGCACCTGCAATACTTACCGTTTTGCCCCTAGGTACGCTACTGGACTGACTTTCATGCATTTGGGAACAGCCTGTTTCAGGTACACGACGAAACATAACACCTTCAGTATTGTGCTGTAACCACAACATTTCAGCTGCGTAACTGAGCTTTTCATAGGGGAGGTTGGGTCAGCTGTTGGGACATTTCTGAGGAACATGTTGCTTCCAAAGAATTAATTGGTAAATCGAGTTTAGCAGCTGATGACTCATGGCACAGCAGTTGTAACCCTTGACATGCAGATCCAAATAATTCCTCCAGACTGTCTCCAGTAGGAGACTGTCTCCCTAACTGGAGAAAAATTAGTTTATTAATTTAAATTAATTTTCTTGGCACTCTTTCTAAAAATTGGGCTTATGAAGATATTCCAGCACCAGATACCTATGGCTGGTCACCCAGTGTCCCATAAAGCTGTTTTCTCCATATTTCATAATCACCTAGTTCAAATTATGGTCTAGTTTTGAGAACATGTTTACTGGAACTTCCCAAGTCCAGGAATATTCCCACAACCATATTTGTCTTTCATATTTTTATACCATCCTTCCTCCAAGGAGCTCAGGGTGGTGTACATGGTCCCTCCCATCCTTTAGACCTCACAACAACCCTCTGAGGTAGGTTAAGCTGAGAGAGGGTGACATGCAAGGTCACCCAGGAAGTTTCACGGCAGGGATTTGAACCTGGATCTTCTCCCAAACCACTACACCATCTTGTACATGCACATATCAAATTATATCCACCATTCCATGTTCACAATAACATATTGTCAAATACAAAGTATCCATACATAGTATAAATATTTGACAAATATTTGGAAAATGTCTGGTCAGTAGTTAACATCCCACCAAAGTAAGAAATTAGTCATGAAACTAAAGAAAAAGAAATGCTTCTAACCAGGGCCTCTGAGAGGAATTTTATCAGGGGGTACAAAGTTTCTTTTGGGCCCCTTCCCAAAGAAGGAGGTGGTGGAACAGAGTGGGGGAGGTGGCAAAAGGGGTAGGCATAATGGGGGCAAAACAGGCAGGAGAAAGGTGGCAACAGCCAAAATAGTCTTTGGAGCCCAGGTCTACCAGTCTTCCTAATGCAGAGCTCAGGTCTACCTGCCTGTCCAGCACTGGCAGCTAGATACAGTAATACGGAAAACCAAACACACTCCTAAGTTTCTCTAAAATCTTTCAAATGTAGAAAATCTGCAGGAGATTAGTACCATTGTATTTAGGCTCACATTAGAATGGAAAGTGTCCTGTGTACACCAAAACGGACTTCTGCATCAGTTGCAGTTCCACACCTGTGTCGCCTAGCTCTTCTACACTCCTTCATGGGGAGCAGATCCACAAGCCAAAGAGCTACTGTAGCAGTCCAGTTTCCTCCCAGATGTGACACTGTTAGGGCACAATTCTAACCCCTTATGTTAGGGCGCAATCCTAACTCCTTTCCAGCACTGACATAAAAGCAATAAAGCTCCAAGGTGAGGGAACAAACATTCCCTTACTCTGAGGAGGCCTCTGTGAGTGACACCCAACTGCAGGATGCAGCACATGTCCCATTGGCACTGCTATGCCAGTGCTGGATAGCACTGACATAAGGGGTTAGGATTGCGCCCTTAAGGAACGTTTGCATTCCTGAGCCTGGTGTGTATGGCTTGTGGCAGTGAGTCTGGGTGAGATTGGAAAATGTAAGATCCCAGGATATTTCTGGGCCCCCTCCTTTGGGTCCTGGGCCCCCTTTCTGACCCTGGGCCCAGATACAAATTACCCTCTTTACCCCCTTCTCCTAGGCCCTGCTTCTAACACACAACTGCAATAAAGTACACAACGTACAATAAAGGTGTGTGTGTGTGTGCGTGCGTGGGGAATTAGGGAGAAAGCAAAGAAATTTCAGCTCCAAAAAAATAATACAGCTAATTTTTCTCCTGACATTACTACTGTAGGTGACAAAATATGCAGGAGACAAATGATATGCTGTAGCACCATCTCCTGGACAATTTATTTTTATAGAAGTCAGTAATTAGCGAGCAAGAAGGCTGGAGACCTGATGTTCCCAGTGACCTCACTTTCCCAAATGTACACAGTCTCTCTTAACTCTGCAGTGGTTCCTTAGCTGACATTCCTAGGAGTCAGCCAGGACTTCACCCTGGAGAGGGTGAGCCACAGCTCCTTCTAATCACAGTCATGCTAAGTATGGGCCATTGATTGGAATGGAAATCTGTGTATCTGTAAATCTGTAGTATCTGTGTATCACCTTCCTCAAAAGCAGAGGTTCTCAAATTGGTGGGTCATGACCCACCAGCCTGAGAAACCCCGCCTCTGCCACTCTAAGGCATGGTGGCAGAGCAAGGTGTTGATGTTGCAATCACAAAATCAGAGGTGGGTCACAATAATTTTTTTTCAATGTTGTAAGGCATGGGGAGCCCTGCTGTGGACTCTGTGGGGCTCCCTGCACGCCCCCCCCCAGGCTGCTGCAGATGGGTGATTTTTTTAAAAGCCCGTGACCCCGCCAGTGGTGCAAGCATTCATCACCATCCCCCCGCCAAGACTTACTTCAGTTCTCAAACTCCCTATGAGGGATTCAGAGCCCAACCCTGAGCTCGGCACTCTGGTTTTCCGCCGGAGCGCACTGTCGCAAACATGCTGGAAGACATGTCTGCGAGGCTTACGGCCAGGCCAGCGCCTGTGCCAGCCCAGTGTTGGCTGGCACTGGGCTAGCGCCAGGCGGGTGCCCATCCTCCACTGCTTGGTGGTCTCACAGACTGCCGAGCCATGACACGGTAAGCGGGGGCGGGGAGGGGGGCGAGGCGTTCTGGGGAGGGGGAGGCAGGCGGAGGGCAGAGAGAGGGCGGGGAGGAGATGTGATGGGGAGGTGAGAGGTGGAGAAAGGGCGGGCGGGAGGCGTGCTGGGGGGAGGGAGTGCTGAGCTCTGCTCCGCCGGATCCAAGGTGTTTGTGTGGGGCTTGGCACCCTACATGAACGCCTTTACCTTACCGCTGACCTTTTGGTCGGCGGTAAAGTGAGTAGCCCCATTGCGGGGCTGTTTCCCTACCTAGGAGAACGGGACAAAAGTCCACTTCTCTTGAGGTGCCACTCGCGGCATGCTGAGGCATGCAGGATGCGGCAGCAGCTGTTTTTGGCGCTGCAGCAGCCGCGTGCCCCGGGCAGCTCAAGATTGGGCCGTCAGACTCTTCACCTTGGCATAATCTCATCTGCAAGCACCACTCTGTCTGAATAAACAATTGAGCCTAACTGCCCAGGGGCCAGGCCATCTGGGCAGTCTTTTCAGGCTGAGGGTGTAATCCTAACCCTTATGTGAGTGCTTTCCAACACTGGCATCGCAGTGCCACTGGGACGTCTGCTGCATCCTGCAGTTGGGTGTCACTCATGGAGGCCTCCTCAAAGTAAGGGAATGTTTGTTCCCTTATCTCAGAGCTGCATTGCCCTTATGTCAGTGCTGGAAAGCACTGACATAAGCGGTTAGGATTGTGCCCTAATTCTCCAGGAAACCTCTCCCACCAACAACCTGAGCATGGGTGCAGCCCAAGTTCTGCCATATTTTTTGCCCTTTCAGGAACTTCTCTGATTGTGGTGCAATTAAGCTTTTGTGCCTTCCTAAAAGGACACACCTTCTCAGTCAGGCCCAGGAAACTCCTGGCTTTAAATGTTCCAGGTACCATTATTTACCCAGTAATGCCTTTGTTTTCTTTGTCCAAAGCCCTATAACTCCAGGAGCAGTATTTACACATTTTCTTCCCATTGAAGGTGTTTGTTCACTCTTTGTTACAAGGAGGCAGCTGTGGCTGTGCACACACAACCCTAACAAGAATAACTCTGCCTAGGTGCAAGCTCCAGTGCCTGAGCCACAGGATAACACATCCAAAAACATTATAAAGAAAATGAAAGAGAAGGCCAAGTGAATGAATGGATTATCACAGGAAGTGTATTTTCTCAGGGTTTTTTCTCGGGGGGGGGGGGCTGTTAAAAATTTTCCTGCTTGATGATGTCACTTCTGACCGTGACATCACTTCCAAGTTGATGACATCACTGTGGCTTTATTTTAAAGTGCCTTTATTTCAAATAACTTTGTAAACTTATACTTCTTGTAAACTCTTAATTAATTCATTAAATTTGATTGTGTCGTACTGAGGGATGCTAAAAACTTTCCAGCTTGATAATGTCACTTCTGGCCATGACGTCACTCCCAGGTCGATGGCGTCACTGCCAGTGCACCCTGAGGCTAAGAACTGGGAGCCACCGCAGCACAGGCCCCTTGCGGTCCCTCCCTGGCCTCAGCCTTCCCCTGAGCTTTGTGTGGAGACCTGAACGAAGCCGCGGGCCTAAGCTGTGGTCTCTGCCCCGAAGGGAGCCCAGCCACTCCTGCTCCCCTCCACAAGAGTCCTCCCTGCCTGCCTAGCAGCAGATCCCACTTGCAGGAGGAACATCTACAGGCCCGGAAACGGACTGCGCGTGCGACTCTAGCCTTTTTCTATCTCTACCTTTCCCTCCACTGCTTAGGACACGTCAACGGTGGGCTGCTGACCCGGAAGCGTTGCTTACTCCGCGGAGGCGGGACTTCCGTTCGAGGCTGCTTTTCGCTGCCGCTTGATGCCAGCAGCGCCATTCGAAGAGGGAAAGGCCTCCGGAAAGACTGACCCGGAAGCGGCCGTAGGGACCGGAAGTGCTGCCCCGGCGCCGCGTGTCAGTTGAGCCCCCTCCTCACTCTAACTCGCTCGCTCGCTCGGCGGCGATGGCTCCGAAGGGCGGCGGCGGGGCGCGGCAGCAGTCCGAGGAGGAGCTGCTCCTGCAGGACTTCAGCCGCAACCTCTCGGCCAAGTCCTCGGCGCTCTTCTTCGGCAACGCCTTCATCGTCTCCGCCATCCCCATCTGTGAGTTCGGCAGCTGCCGGGGCGGCCTCGTGCTGGGCTGGACCGCGAGCAGCTCCTGGTCTGCAGCTCCTGCTGCAGCTGGGCCCACCGGGAAGCGGGAATTGGGGTGGCTTCGCCGGTTGGGCTTCAACCTCATGCTGGGGCTGGACCCACAGGAAGGGCCAAAACGGGGCCGCGTTGCCTGTTGAACTGCAGCCTCGGGCTGGGGCAGGACCCATAAGCGGGAGCAAACTGGGGTGGCTTTGCCGGCTGAACTTCGGCCTCGCACTGGGGTTGGACTCCTGAGAAGGACCGACTGTGCTGTTTGAACTTCAGCCTCGCGCCCGTAAGGAGGACCTTGACTCTGCCCCACACTGCAGTGAGACCCAGAGCAGATGAGGGGAGAGGGGAAACTGTCCAGGCAGCATCTTGATACAGTGACTCAGCCCTGTCTGGGGCTGCCTGCGGGCTGCTGCTTCTGGGCAGTTGCTCTTCCCTGAGCTGTGCCCCGTCCCTGCATCTCCGAGCCTGTCTTCTCAGTCTCGGCTGTGGCCGTTTTCTTGCTTCTTTCCCTTCTCAGCTCATCCAGCTGTGAAATGGGCATGAATGGGCCAGGCAGTGTGCTGCAGGGGCAGCCTGGAGTGCTTGTTGAAGCTCGGGAACCTGGATGAAAACTGAGCTTTTTCCAGGCTTGCGTTAACGCTGCATTAGATGCTGACCTCAAGAGGTCGGGGCTGGTGGGATCAGACCTTGAGAACACACTTATTTTTTCCTCTGACTGCTGAGGTTAAGGTTGGCAGGCTTGCCTTTGAATCGCAAACAACTGTGTGGATAAATAGGAGTCATCTGTGGCAATACCACATAGGCTAGTTTCAGGGAGTTACGAGCATTGTGTGATTCCTTCCGTATGCTCATGTCCTGCTCATGTGGCAATGAATCACGTGTTGCATTCATCATTCCATAACATTTTTTGTGTAGAGATCTTTAGATACCTCTTGTGAAGGCATAGTGATGCTTCCTATGGATTCAAAACCTTTGTCCACTTAGCCTAGTGGTGTCTGCAATCAGAAGCTCACTGGAGACCAAGACAATGGTCTTTTGCAGTTTCGCTGCCTGAAATCAGTGGAGTTGTCAAGGACTGGTTTTGGTGGGTCTTATGTCTTCAGAACTTCTGCGTGGATGGGCCTTTCCCATTCGCAGGGAAGGGGATTAACTTAAGGAGCATGTGCTGTGCAAGCTCCTTTTTGTTATAGAGAGATGCTCTTTACACTCTCACACAACACCTGAACCAGGGGACATCCACTAAAACCGAGTGTTGGGAGAGTTAGGACAGACAAAATAAAATATTTCTTTACTCAGCGTGTGGTTGGTCTGTGGAACTCCTTGCCGCTGGATGTGGTGACGGCATGTGGCCTGGACGCCTTTAAAAGGGGATTGGACAAGTTTCTGGAGGAAAAATCCATTACGGGGTACAAGCCATGATGTGTACATGCAACCTCCTGATTTTAGAAATGGGCTATGTCAGAATGCCAGTGCAAGGGAGGGCACCAGGGTGCAGGTCTCTTGTTACCTGGTGTGTTCCCTGGGGCATTTGGTGGGCCGCTGTGAGATACAGGAAGCTGGACTAGATGGGCCTATGGCCTGATCCAGTGGGGCTGTTCTTGTGTTGTTTTCTGACATCTGTATTTTAGAATGAAAGTGGAGCATGTTAATATCATGATATTGGTAAGAACTAGCAGAGGCATATGTTTTCCAGACACACCATGTACATGTTGTAGATTGATGCATTTTGGATAGCATACATTTTTTGAATACTATTGAGTTCCACCACTGGTACTGGATATTGCTTTTTGAGCACATCTCCAACTCCATAATGACTGAGAGTAGCAGAAAAGGGGAACAGTCGTAAAATAAATGAAATTTTTTTTATCCCCTTCAGGTTTATAAGGGGGTCTGAAGACTAGTAATTCTGTTGTTGGCCAGAGGGGCAGTGGATTGATATGGTTCAGATAAGCCATATCAAGTGAGTGTCTAGTGGTGTGTGTATTTTGATTAGAAATTATGAGTTTTCTAAGGAATTATTTTATTGCAATGTATCATTGCAGTGAATTATTTTAGTGGCCACTAGGTGGTATTACCCCTCCTCTTTTGCGTTTCACCATGTTAATTGATTGTCAAAGTATAATAAAAAAGCGAAACATGGGCTTCCTGCAGTGTTTCTGAAGGTATTCACTGCAACATACATGCTCACGATTGTGTAGAAATAATATATATGTGTGTGTATAACCGACCAGGGAACATAGTGGTTTTCGTAATCACAGCAGTTCTTTTTTTTAGCTACTGTGACTTAACAGTGATGGTTTGCTGAAGCTGTATCTATGGAGAGGCCAGTTCACACACTTTGTACATCAGGAAGCCAGCTTTGATCATGGGAGCCTGCACAGATTAGAGCACATTGGTGGAATATGTTGCTATGAATGTGGCATTCATTACAAAGAGGTTTTGCTGTGGGCTAGACCTAAAAATTACTCCTTTCTTTCAAAGTCTGTTGCTTCCTTTCTTTAATGCTGAAATAAAGGAGCACATACATGCTAGTGCTATAGTTAGCTGTAGCGTGGAGGATGATGTATATAGCTTATAATTAGCTGGAACACAGCAGAGCACCAACTGGAGATACATGCTTTTGCAGCCAAAGTTTTGCTCTTTTCTGTTTTGAATCAGTGAGAATATTTGAATTGTGAAAGCATTGTGTCCAGTGGTAACTGCTCTAACAAACGTAATCATGAATATATTCAAGATGGTGATGTTTGGCCTGGTGTGTTGTTGATTGTGGAAGCCCTAAAACATAATTAACCATGTTAAATATCTTTTTCTTAGGGCTCTACTGGAGGATATGGCATATGGATCTTGTTCAGTCTGCAGTCCTCTACAGCGTAATGACCCTTGTCAGCACGTATCTGGTCGCTTTCGCCTACAAGAATGTAAAGTTTGTTCTGAAACACAAGTAAGTGGTTAGATTTCTTTCCATTTTTAGTACAGGTAATGATACTGCTCTTCTTAAAATGTACTCTACTGTGTGGATTTAGACTACATAATCTGCTAGTATTCCTTAGTTTCACCCTGACTAGCAGAAAGTCTTTTAAAATGAGCCTTATTGTTCTTGTCAAAAATCCAGAGGCTTGCTTTTGGTGAGGCTTTGAAGCTGGAGGTGGTACGACCCAAGATGCCATCCAGTGCCGCCTTGAGTCTGCTGCCACCTCTGCACCATAAAAACAAACCAAAAAAAGAGCCCTCTTAATGTGCTCCTTGCATGGTGTCTTCAAATGCAGGCTCATGGGACCTTCTTTTACTTTAAGGGACTGTGCAAATAAAAGAGCTCCTTGGCTTGTGTGGTAATTGCAAATAAAACTGAAAGTCCTGCACTTTTGCATTTGAAGAAACCACATGTAGAACGTGGGAAGGAGGCAGATCATCTGTGTTTTGCTTGCTTCTGGATTCACTACTTTCTTGTCCAACCCCATCAGCTGTGTATGCTACCTGCATCATCTCACCTCATGGATGGACCTCCCTGAGCAAGGCAGTTCCTTAATTGGGCAGAAAACAGACTAATTTTGTACATGTACATTTCGTTTTAGGAATTAAAATATCTTTCGCCTGTCTAGTTTGGCAAAAAGTTTTACACATCTATGATTGTAATAGTACAATCAGCATATCTGTTGCACTTAGCTGGTCCCAGTAATTATCCGCTAGCAGTTGGAGAATATTGTTTGCGCCAGCATGAACCTATGAATGTTGTCTAGAATTGAGAGTTTGGACTCTGGTTTGTGCCTCTACAGGCAGTGGGACCTTCCTTCACCCCATCCTGCAGTCTACACCTACTGTGGTACTTCTGTGCTGCTTTGGGAATGCATTTTATGAAATCTGATGGCAGCCCATGAACTGACCTTATTAAAAAATTAAACATGGAATGTAAATGCTGTCTTTTTCAGGGTAGCCCAGAAGAGAGAAGATGCTGTTTCCAAGGAAGTAACTCGCAAGCTTTCTGAAGCTGACAATAGGAAGATGTCCCGTAAGGAGAAAGATGAGAGGTATGCCTGGTGATGATCAGGTGTGACACAGGTTCTTATTTGCCACCCCCTATCTTCATGAAAAGGGAGCTGAGAAATTAAATTTTCACACTCCCCTTTGTTTCCACCCTCTAATGTCTGTTTTGACTGGAGACTGTAACTTGGTGATGGTTGTGTTGATACTTGGTTCTACTTTTCTCCAGGGAACTTGGGATGATGTACATTATCTTAACCCAGAGGTTCCCAAATTGGGACGTTGTGACATCCCAGTCAGGGAAGTCCTATCTTTGCCCCCTTAAGGGGCAGGCGATGGGAAAGGCAGCAACATGATCGCCACAATTGCGCTGCTGCTGGGGTTAAATTTTTTTTAAAAAAACTTACCATTAGTAGTGCAAGCATTTCAGGAAGTGCAGGAAGTCAGCGGACCCCTCTGCTTGAGTGGGAGATGGAGTCAGGATCTGGCACTTATGCCGGAACCTATCCCTGTTCTTGGGGCAGATCTGAGTAGCCCCATTGGGGCTGAAGCGGCTTTCCCCGGGCTAAGGGGAAGCCTAGGCTGAGATGCTTTTAGCCCCAAACCTATGCTGGGTATGGGGCGGGCCTACCAGCCTCCCCATTCCAGCGCAAGTTAGGATTGTGCTGTTAATTTCCTGTATACTTGGAAATGTTTGACATGCATCATCTTCTCCCTGTGTTTGCAGAATTTTGTGGAAAAAGAATGAAGTGGCAGACTACGAAGCAACAACATTTTCAATCTTCTACAACAATACTCTCTTCCTGGTCCTAATCATCATTGCCTCATTTTTTATATTGAAGAACTTCAATCCCACCGTGTATCCTCTTTCAGAATTTCTAGATATATGGGCCACATAAGTCACTTGTATCTGTAGATACTTCTAAGACTGCAACTGCTGGGAGAGTAACTCATGTAATCAAAACGCAGTTTGATGTGATTGGAGCTAGAGCAAACCAATCTGCCTGTGTTGCAGTGATCAGTGAGCCAACCTTAAAAGGCAAAAGTCTTCATTAAATCAAACAGTGTTGCAGCTCATTGCAATGGAATAGTATGGGTGGAGAGTCAAGGGATTTTGTTACAGTCTGAAATATTTAACCACAATTGAGGTATTTGGGGAAACTCAAATTTTAAGTTTTGAAAAAGTTGCTAGCATTTTCAGCACTTTCTCTGAAGCCATCATTTTGAGAAATGCTTCCTGATGCATATTTCCATGCAACTGATGTGGGGTATGTAGTTTTTGAAATGTTTCTCTTTGCATGTTTCAGCAGTAATTCCCAAGGAAAAGGGAAAATGCTGTAAGACTTTAGGCAGCAGCTTATTTTCCTGGAAGGCAGCTTTTGAAGAAGATGAGGGTGGATGTTGTTGACTCTACATTGGTTACTTAAAGGGGTTTACTAACTAGTCCCATGTCCACGAGCTGCTTTCTCCACTTCTTCTTGCCCTCTGGGGGCCTGGGATGGATAGTATTCTGGGGTTGGCTTGGTTCTGGGGCTATAATGGGCAGATCCCCATTCTAAGGCATCATATCTGTTATATAGTTAGTCTCGGCAAAAATACTGTTCTGAAATTCTTAAATGGCTATTTTCATCCTTAACATGTTGCTTTTTCAGAAACTACATCCTCTCCATTAGCGCTTCATCTGGATTGATTGCTCTGTTGTCGACTGGATCCAAGTAGATGGAATTGTTTGGGTGGGTGGGTCCTACCCAGTTACATACAGGCATGTTGAGAGGGTGGCACTGCCCTTTTATAGCTTGAAAACACAAAATGTTTTTTACACAGAATAGAAATGGGGATTATGGTTCCTTCATAAAATCATCTGATGCAAATGAGTAAATCCAGATATTCTGATTTAGCCCCACAAAATGCTTCTTTGAATCACTTTTGACTGTTAAAACTTCTGTGGGGTCTTGAATTCAGAGTATTGGTTGAGAGGCACACCAACTGTGTGGCTGGAATTCAGCAAGGGAAATACTACAAGTATTTTGTCCTTTTTATTGATCAGTGGAATAAAGCTTGTTTGCCTCAATCAGTGACCAGCTCCATTAATGTTTTGTAAACATGTTTGAATAAAAGCTTTAAAAAAAAGTTCAACCTTTAAGCCTCTCCACTTGTATGTGTTATATGTTCTTTATATATCTAACCTTAATCTTGTTTGAGTTCTTTCACTGTGCTGTTAAGATATGCCTTAGATACAGTTTCCACATATAGTTTCCACATCCACTGTGGAAAAAATGGGAATTCTTGTTCCAGGGAGAGGAAAGGGGGCATTCTTGAACTTTTGGGAGATGTCCCTTTAGGAGGCGGAGCCAATCCAAAGTGTTGTCTGCTCCTTCTACTCCCCTTGTACTACGAGAGAACTACTGGTAATGAATTTATCTGATCTTACTCCAACCTGTTAGATTCATGGCAATGAATTTGGAATCAATGGTGGACTATCATATACAGTACTAATCACAAGCTCAGATGCTTGAGGGCCTCTCATTGGAAATAAAATGGGGTAATCTAAAATACATGGTGGTAGTTCTTTGTATGTGGAGAACTTCCTGGGTACAAGTTTGTAAATGAAAAAAAAATGTTGACATCTGATTGATGTTGGATATGATAATTACAAAGATTGAATGCTATTTTACCTGTAACAAACTAGCAAGGAACAAATAACGGTTTATAAACCACAGTCTAAGCAAGTTATATATGTTGGATAGATCACTTTGTGCATTCAGTGGATAAAACCAGCAGTTTCTGAAACATGTAGTACATCTAATAAGTACCCAAGTGAGGTCAAATGCCTGAAGCAGTTTTCTGTAGCATTTTTTGCACAAAACAAACATCCAGCTAAAATTGATTTGCTAGTTAAGAGCTGAGGTTCAGCCATGTTTCTTTTTCTAACTTCTGCTCCCTGTGGGCTGAGCTGCACTCAATACTTTTTGGAAATAAGTTCTGCTCACATACGGTAGATACAAAGCTGTCTCAGTTCTAAATGGAAGGGATTGTGACATGTACTGTATATAAACATAGTGGTGTGGGGCACTGAGATCATGACAGGAAGTCTACCCTGTGCTGCCAAGCCTGCTCCCCTCCATCCCTGCTGATCGAGTAATAGCATTTCTCTGCAGTGACAAATGCTGGGGAAGGGGTGCTGTAGCTTGAAGTGGGATAGGGCTTGCCCCCCCACCTCCTCCACTTGTGCACATTCTAAGGTGACATCTAAAGAGGCTAGACTTGTAAAATGGGCTGTAGAAAATCTTTTGGTCACAGTAGTTTTTTCTGTGAGTCATAAGTTATTATTAATTATTATTAACAGTATTTATATACCGCTTTTCAACTAAAAGTTCACAAAGCGGTTTACAGAGAAAAATCAAATAACTAAATGGCTCCCTGTCCCAAAAGGGCTCACAATCTAAAAAGATGCAAATGAATACCAGCAGACAGCCACTAGAACAGACAGTGCTGGGGTGAGGTGGGCCAGTTACTCTCCCCCTGCTAAAAAAAGGAGCACCCACTTGAAAAAGTGCCTCTTACCCAATTAGCAGGGGTAGTTCCCTGCTAAGTTTTGTTCCCCTCCTAGCCTCAGGGCACAAGCCTAAGCAGGTCTACTCAGAAGTAAGTCCTATTGTGTTCATTGGGACTTACTCCTAGGAAAGTGAGGTTAAGCCTCACTTTTCTGATGCAGCTCAGCTGCAACTACTTGAACTCCCCTGGAAAAGTGGTAATGGACTAATTAATGCTTATTACACTAATCATTTCTGAATCTTACATGGAAAGACACTTGCTGAGAAGCAATGAAGTCATGGGGACAGCACAATCTCTATGCTGCTACAGTTGCTGTTTCAGATAAAGCAAAGCTCCTTTACTGCAGGATGTCTTTAGAAAGGAATCAAAATCTCCCTGTGCCTCCATGTTTCATATGTGCATTGAAACTCTTAATAGTCATTGATGGAATGCCACCTGTTGGCTGGCTTGTAATGAGGACTTTTTAAATCTGTTCTTAGCATTCCCAATACTGTATACCTGTACTCAAGAATGAACAGCCTTTTCTTTTGCAACATGAAGTCTGCTTACTATGATTGTCCCCACTGGAAAAAGGTCAAGTGAATTGACGTTGAAAGTAATGAGTCATAAAGACACCACTTAAAAATGCCAGTATTAGAAGTTCCCTTTGCTGCAAATTAATGGCTGCAAAGTCATAATTAAGTGAGATGCACAAAATGCCTTTATTCTGTTAAAGCAGAAATAGAGGGCAGAAAGCAGTTCCTAGTATACAGCAGCTGAATTTTTATACATTGAATTAATTAACTGAGTTAAACACATGAAAAGAAAAGGTTTATTCATTTTTCATACTCCATGCCTTCTGGCCACAGGACTGTCAGATGAAAATGTCAAAAGCAAAGGATATGCTGGACTGTGTCACAGGAAGCTCTGTGTGCATAGGAGTTTCCCTGGTTTCTTGTCCTAGTCCAGAATTCCATGTAATACCTGCCCTAGTCAACAGCCAGAGCTAATCTGTTACAGTAAAGAGCACACCTGTGGATCTGCCGCTTGAATCAAAATGCATGGAGATTGCTGTCCCAGGCAGGGAAGAACATTTGTGTATGGAGTGGAGATACTGCACCCTGATCAGATGATTGGAGTAGATGCATAATGGATAATGCCTCTGTGGAGTGGTGTGTTTTTCACAAAGGAGAACCGGAAGCCTTTGTGCATTGGGGGCTCTGTATTGTAGCCATTTACCCTTAGCCAATAATCTGTCTGTGATGCATTCCTCTGTCAGTGGATCGTTCTTCCAGTGTCAGACCCCACTATGCAAAAGAGTGGTGTGCTGAACACCTGATTTGGGTGATGGCCAACAGGTAATCTGAGCCATCAGCATTAATAGCAGCAGCAGCAGCCCTTCTCATGTGTAATCAACCTGCTACAGCACTTAAATTTGGCATTCCACCATGGTACTCATAAAGCTGTGCACTGTGGCATGGAAAACACTAGTCAGGGAAGTCATCAAGTGCTCTTGTCAGGTGCACACAGGCCTTGGTACTTGGCAATAAGGGCTGTTCAGCAATGCAGAATGCAAAAACCCCCATAGTCAGGTGCTGAGAGATTTGTAAGGCCAGGTCTATGTGGAAATGATTATACATTCAGTTCACAACCCATAAAATATGGATTGAATAAAACAAACAAAACCTGTATTGGTTGGCAACCTTCAGTCTCGAAAGACTATGGTATAAGCCTACAGCACCCGGTATTCCCAGGCGGTCTCCCATCCAAGTACTAACCAGGCCTGACCCTGCTTAGCTTCTGAGATCAGACAAGTGCAGGGTAACAATTGCTGCCTTGGGAATTTCATGAAGTCCTTGCAAGCAGCCTTAAGCTTTCCAATAACCCACACAATCATCCCATATAACTGATAACAACAGTATGGAGGGAAAATGAAACTCTTTTACCTATAAGGATATCTGGTCATCTGAAAATTATACAGCAACTCTACACATTATATACATTTATTATACATCATATTAGTTCAGTTTGAGTAATAAAAGTTGCAGTAGCTATGTCTACAGGCTGCCAAAAGTAAAGTAGGTATTTCATAAAAGAGCATTTACTATGGGATTTCCATTTGTACAGTAGCAGTAATTTTAACATCAGTTGGACTTGCTTAGCTAAAATTCAGTTGCTCTTTCATCAGCCTGATCCTCAGTGTGTTTAGACCAAAGTGACTTCTGTAGCCTTGGATGGAACTCACCTCTAAGCAATTGATAGGATTGCAGCTTAAGGACATGATCTAGCCAATGACAAGCATCTTTCAATCCCACTGATTTAAATAGGAGCATAAAGCATGTGCTTAAGAGTGCTCGACTTTGGCTCATGCCCAGATTTTTATTTGCCATGTTGGCATCCTTCAGTCTTGGAAGATTATGGTATCACACTCTGAATGGTGGTTCTGGAACAGAGTGTCCTCTCCAGTGCGCAAAGCCTGGGTAAAGTAGGTATGGAGGATAGACTGTTACCCATGCAGCAAATCCTCCCTCTCCACATCGCTGAAATGGTCCAATGGAAAAGCAGAAGCCAATATGGTTGGTTCCAGCGGCGTCACAGCCGTTGCCAGAACATGACTGTATTCAGCCATGAACTGCTTCAGGGACTCCAGTTCCAGATTTTGCCTCGAGGTTGACTCCTGAAGCCTTTTCCATAACTGGATGTAGCCACAAGGCAGTGGAAGTTTGGGATCAGAGTTTTCCTTCTCAGATGAGCTGCCTTCCCAGGCTAAGGAGTCCCATCTACCCGGTGGTAGATTTTTATTTAAGGATGGTGGAATTGCCAAGTGTATTGGTCTCTAAATCCTGAAATAATTGCAGACTTAGGTGCCAACCATGCAATTCCTTAATTCATTTTTTGACTTTACATAGAAAGCCTTTTCAGCCAGAGTCCAAACTAAACTAACCTAGTACTCAATTCAGCATTAAAAAATATGCAAATGGAAAAATTTGAATGCATTCATCCTTGAGTTAGCTTGGATAATCTTTACACTTGAAATTGTCTGTCTTTTTGTCTTTATCCTAAGCCTTTAATCTGTTTCTCGTTTTTGTTCATTGAAAAAATATATCTGTACATCCTTTCTTTTTATTTCCAAGTACTAAAGCTTAGAAATATTTACTGTTTCTTTACATGTGTATTTTCACTGCATAAACAGGAAATGCCAGGAGGATGGTACTGGGGCACAATCCAGCAGGAAGTTCTCTCACACAAGGCCTGTTAAAATGAATGGCATTGTGTGTTGTGCATGTCTCATTTCAGTGGAGTTTGCACAGGAGAACTTCCCACACCTGTTTCCATTGACTTGAGTGAGAGCTGAGTAAAAAACAACAACAGTAAAGACATCCTCAGGTGTTCAGAGATCAGCTGTGCTTTTTCAATTTCAGTGGATCACACACCACCCTGAAGAATCCAGTAAACAATAGAGACTGCGGAAAAATTCTAACTGGATAGTACGGACTCAGTACTGTACTACGTACAGAGTGCTATTTTAGCCATGCAGTCTGGTGTATTCATGCAATGCATTAGGAGCGGTAGTCCTTTTTGCTGTAAGGTTTGTTCCCCAAAATATTATCAATCTCATTCACAATGTGTGATGACATCTTTGGAAGAACCTGTGGGCATTAAACAGGAAACACATAAACTTACCAAGGGTTACTGTGGTTTGAATTAATAAAATTCTTTTCCAAAGGAGTCCAGCATTTACCCAAGACAAGCTGAATGCTGTGATATATGCAATGGTCTGAAGGCGTATGAGACAAGCCACCTTGCTGAAGTAGGCAGGCCTAGTTCAAAGCCTGGATAGAAGAGCACTGGCAAAACCAAGGTATCCTACTTTAAGTTCCATGATGAATGAATTGTGGGATACAATTGTATAAAATATTTGCTTTTTTAAAAAAAGTATTTTCATATTTGATTATTCTGCTTCTACTCATCACAGAAATGGATTTTATACTTGCCTGTATGGCACCAAGATTTTCTATTAGCTGATCTGGATTGGAAGATCCAAGGAGAACAGAACTCACACCTTCATTACGTAGGCACCATGCTGGGAAAACAGAAAGTACACAGCTTTTAAAGGCATTGCTTCATACCTGTGATAGTCCAGTATTCCATCTCTTGCAGTGGTCCAGGAATTCCAGACACAAGGATATTTCTGCATGGAGAGTCTGTCAGCATCTCCCAAAATCCACACAATCAGCACTGTTGTGATACCAAGATATGAGACTAGATCACACATTTTAAAAATGCTATATCATCATCATCACCACCATCACTATTACTATACATGACTATTAATGATAGAAAAACTTTTATAGGGCCATTAAAATATCTGAGATGAGCCTCCTAACAGTAGCCTCTGCATGCCAAGTTAGAAATGGGACGTTTTGTAAGGAAGTCATATGAAATTATAACAAATTGGACCGCATGGTCCAGCCAGGTCAGTATCATTTATTTTGACTGACAGTGTATCTCTTTTTTATTAAATTATTATTAAACTTTATTTATATGTCGCCCTTCTCCCCAAAGGGACCCAGGGTGGCTCACAACATATTAAAAACAGATTAAAAATATAATTTAACCACAAATAAAAACATATTAAAAACACATTAACATATACCCATAAAAACCATACATACTTTTGGGATGCAGATGGGTCTCTTCCAGCACCACCTGGAGATGATAGGGATTGAGGTTGGGACCTTCTGCTTACAAAGCGTGGGCTCCACTACTGCACTCCCCTCATCAAAATTTGGGAATTGCTCCCCAGTTTAAGAAGTCCCACCATATATCTGAGACATTCTGAGCATCTACGGGTAGCTTTGCATGTGTGGCTCCTCTGATGGCAGCAATTAATTGCTTCATCAGTCAAAAAGTAGGTACCCTAGTTATTAATATAAAGGGGCAACAAATTCTGGATTAAAAAAAAAATTATACAATGATGACCAAAGAATGCCTGAGTATACGGGTGATGGTGAAGTTGAAAAGAAAGCTATACTGCTTGGTTTGGGAGACTTACTTTGACAGTGAAACTTCTGGTGTCAAGATCTGTTGTTCTCTTTCAGGTGGAAAATAAGTGCTTCCATCAGTGCTTTGCAGCCCCCCACTCTCCTACCTACCCCTGGTATAAATTGGTTTTCCAGCTTGTGTCATCTGATTTCTTAGCTTATACCTGCACTGATTGCATTAGGGGATTTATTTTTTTTCAAAATCATCTGTCAGGGCCAGGAATGATGTCCCCAAGGCCATTTGAACTTCATGAGATCATTTATCTCCCGCCCCATCATCTGCTTGAAACGTTCAAATTGCAGCTTTGACAAGACAGAAAAAAGGCAGCACAGTTAAAAATGATTAATGGCCTTCTTGAATTTCTGTGCCGCCTTAGCTATATTTTAACAGCCTGAGCTAACCAGGACTTCACGGCTACATGCACCATGCTACAAAACAAGACATGGGGGGGGGGGGGAGTCTGACTTGTTATAATAATTGCTGGTTTAACTTTGTTTCTCTGACCCTTAAGACTGGCTGTGGTTTTTGCTCAGAGATGATGCACTCAATAGTTGGGCCTCAGACGTGGCTCTGTAGTTTGATCACTGTGTGCATCAGCATTCTATAGATGTTCTATAGTCTGTTGGGTAAAGCACTAAGCATACTGGAAAGGACAGGCTCTACAGTCCTTTTGCTGCTACTGCTGCTGCTGCAGGTGGATAGAATTTAGGGGAGGTCAACAACAGAGCAACAGCTTTGCATGCAAAAAAAATACAACTTCGAGCCCTGGCATTTCCAGGTAAGGCTAAGAAAGTCACAGTTTGAAATCCTGGAGATTTCAATCAGATTAGACAATAATAAACTGGAAGGACTAATGGTCTCATTTGCTAGATGGCAGCATTCTAGATTTGCGTGTTAAAATTTGAGGTGCCTGACTACATGTATTTCTGCTGTTCAACATGTCACAGCATAAAGGAAGATAGCCCATGTGTTCTTTCTGTAAAACTCTGGGCCCAGCAAAAGATGGTCAGATGCCACTTCTTGGAAGGCCAGAAGTAGAAAGTCAGAGACTTCTAGTTTCAAGACTCTATCCTAGGATAACCACCATGCTAACACCCAGACCTGTGTACAACAGGACTACTATTGTGGAAGAAAAGCCAACAAAGTTCAGAAAGGGGTTCTGAAGGCTCACAACAGCTCTGTTTCTGACCCTTCTCATCGATGCAATGTTTTTCATTAAAAAAAGTCCTGCATGTCAGATGGTCAGTGGTGTCTGGCCCCTACAATCCCAGATGCTTCTGATAGCTGTCTTGGTAATTACTTCACTTCATCTAGGCGACTGCTTAATTTACGTCACAGCTCTCTGAAGTGTAAAACTGATCTAGCTAGCTGTCACTTTGGATGTACCCTTTCCAACACACTGTCTTTCCTCAAGGGAATGTGCTTTTAAGTCATGCTGTGTTCATGAACTTAAAAGGGAAGTACTTCTGGTATTACTCAGGGCCCAGTGCTATAAACATAGCATATTGCTGCAATTTTGTGGCTTGCAAACTACCAGCTTTGCAGTGAGATGAAGGAGGAGACTTCAGTGAATGTTACTTCTGGCTTCCTCATATGAGCCATTGCCAATCATGGGGACACTTCTTGTAAACGTGAGAGGTATGACTCTCCTGCACAAGTTACAGCAATCTGATCAGCCCTGCATTGTGTTCCAAATCCCATGTGAGGGAGAACTGTTGCAGCTGAAAGTAGGACCTTTACATCAATTGTCCCAGTGCTGTAGAATGACTTTCCTGAAGCAGACAGCGATCAGATTCCTCCTTGATGACTTTATAGGGCCTTGTAAGATGCACCTTTTCTGTTCGGAGCTTGATCTTTCTAGCTTGTTCTTTTGTTTCTTTTTCAAAGGGATCCTGTATCGCTTATGGTGATGCTATCTTGCTTTTTTAAATCTGTTGTATTATTCCTGCAAGTCGCTTTGAGCCTTGAAAAGGCAGCATGGAAATGTTTTAAATATATGAGTAAAATCAAGTATCTGAGGCAACCATGCCTGGCTCTCCGAGACGGTTATGAAATAACTGGATATTAAATTGTAACATGTTCTAGAACTTTCAAACAACAAATTAAAGAATATACAGTTCCTCCTCTGCAGGAGAACAGGCTCATGATGCAATCCCAATCTCACACCACAAAGTCAAAAAGCTGAAAAATACAGAATGGAGAAAGAGGCATGACTGTCTCACCAACTGCTAGCTGAGGTAGGGTGCATCCCAGGCGTTCTGCAATGGGGAAGAGATCTTTCAGTTTTGTCTGCTGTTTTCTCCCGTCCTCACCCACAATTTTCTCCTTTAGCCACTGATAACACTGGTAAGCAAACACAATAGAATGTTAGAATTAGCTCAAAAATTTGAACATTATAATTTAAATCAGACCAGAATCAGACATCATATTGGGGCCTCACTTAACAGCTGTTTTATAAGATGGGTAGGAACAATGCTGTGTGAGAGCTGAGACCATTGTGTAGCATTTCCCTGCTGGCGTCCGCAAGGGTAGTGGGACTCATGAAATGATGGCTCAGGCTCATGCACTGAGGTGTACTAAATTATATAGCTGAATCTGAACTAATCTGCAAAATCTTTGCCAGGAGATCTCCAGACCTGAACAAATTCATGGTTTCTTACGGAGAGAAACACACTGAGTTTTGATGACTGCTTTCAAAACACATCACAATGATTTTGTGTTTTGTCATCCTTCAAAATGTCAAAGAGGATTCTGATGAAAGGGTCGTGCAACAGTGACAATGTGTCACAGCTAACAGGTGGTACTAACCAGGCGGTAGCAGCAGGCAGCTAAGGTGTCTGGGGTGCTGCATGCCAGTATGTCCTTGCAAAATGTCCTTTAAAAATGCCAAACAGCAAGTCTGGCTACAAAATGTGGTTGGCATGCTAGCTTGATTCAATCAATAATGCAACAAAGGGAGAAATTGATCTGAGAGTTTCAGAGCTGACTAAGGCTGATGTGGGGGTATCTGTTGCTCAGTAGAGCCCTATCCATATGCCAGAGTACCAAGTTCAGTACATAGATGTTGGCAAAAGAATCTTCACAGAGGGACAGGGTCAACCTCTTGGTTAGGACAGAGAGATGCAACACAAGAAGGGACTTGCATTTTTTAACAGTGGGGAAGAGTACATTTCAGAAAGAGCAGTTTTGGACTGCCAAAATTCCCTCTGGCCCCTGTGCAGCTGCTAAAGGACAGTATCTTGGTCTTTCCACCCAGTTTCTGGTGAACTGGGATCAGTTTGTCAATGAAGGAAGGAGAAAATAGGACTTCTGAACTTTTATGACACCCTGGGCCAACTCTGCTGCAGCTGATTGGCTAGAGATGTGTTTGGCATAAGGTTATCAGGTCAAAATGTTCTGAACCAAAATAGATTCTAAAAGAAGGCTGTGGAGGAGCTCCTTAAATCATCCTTTAGACTCCAAGGAAGGAAAAAAGTAGGCTATGCCAGTTGAAATGTCAGATCGATTCGGCTTTCCAAAACAAATGAAATGGAACTCAAGATACCTT
The DNA here is from genome assembly GCF_035046505.1 of Tiliqua scincoides. Classification (NCBI taxonomy): domain Eukaryota; kingdom Metazoa; phylum Chordata; class Lepidosauria; order Squamata; family Scincidae; genus Tiliqua; species Tiliqua scincoides. The sequence continues at coordinate 217,194,482 of NC_089823.1, read as the reverse complement.
AACAGTACAATCCTATACATGTTTACTCAGAGATAATTCCCACTATGTTCAATGGGGTTTATTCGGAGGCAAGTGTGCCTAGGATTGCAACCTAGAACAACAGCAACAAAACCAATGCATGCTTAACTAGGAGCAAGACCCACTGAACTCAGCGGGGCTTACTTCAGAGTAGACATGCATAGGATCGTGCTGTTAGTCCTTCGGAAACCACGCAGTAGATCAAAACCCGGCAATGTTAGCCTTAGAAGCAACATGAATACAAACTATCCTTGATAACTCAGCCAATAATTAATTGCTCTTAGTTACATAACAGCATTTAGCTGACCAACAAATGACTTGCATCTGGATCTGATACAAGGTTGTACTTCTGTGTAATTATTGTCAATTGAAATATCCCAAGGCCTTCTCCATCTCTCTTTTAATTTGTAAAAGCCCATCATTTAATCTTATCTAGCATAACACCATGAATCCAATCAGCAGGCAAAAAGGAAGAAAGAAAGACTAAAAAAAAAAAAATAGTACCACTATTCTTTTTTTAAATCACGCGTGCTTTTCAAAAAATCTAGTTTGCTGTGTATTAATTGTGTCTTATTGATGGCTGCCTTGGATATCTGTTATCAGGCAACAAAGGAGAATAAAATTATTTTAAACCGTAAGTAACAAAAATTTTGAATGTTCCAAACAAATGTTTAATGATAGGAGAAGCTGTGCCCACTTTGCTTTTCATCTCAAAATCAATAAGTTACAATAAAGGCATTCTTTTGATTTTCACTGAAAGAAGCACATTTAGATTTTCATTCCTGTTGGATCAGTTTGGCATGGAAACACTGCTGCACAGTTGAGTATCAATGTCACTTACATTTTTGAAGGAATATGCTAAGCCCTGCAACAGAGGATATTTTTCTCTTTGAATTTCATATATAAATCCTTGGTCCTTTTTGTTCACTTTGATGTAAAACTTATTCTCTTAAAATATTCTAGTTCTTCACCATTACTTTCTGATCAGTGTTCATTGCACATATTAACTACTTTAGTATATACAGAACCCTATTTTTTCCACTAGGGAACTAAAGGTTGACTTTTTCTCCTGTGTAACATTAGGGGTGCAATCCTATCCTGCGCTGGAACAGGCAAGCCAGGAGGCTTGCGCTGTATCCAGCGCAGGATAGGGGCCAGAATTGGCTCTGCCAGAGGCAAGGGGAAACTTTTCCTCTTACTCCTGGGCAAGGCGACCTGGCCCTTTGAGTATCCTCGGACCAGCACCACCTCCAGAGGTTGCGCAAGTCTGAGGAGGGCGGAGTGGCTTCAAGTCATTCCAAATTTCCTGGGAACGGGGGTTGGGATCCAGCATAATGGCAGATCCTTGCCCTGCTTCTCGCTCCCTGTCCGCCCCCGAGGCCACCCCCCACCTCCTCCCCACCCACCCCAGTGCCTTGCGTCAGCCCAGCAGGGCCAACACAAGGCTTGCTGTGCAAGCCACCACAAAGGGTGGATTCAGCCTCCGTGTGCCTATGCGACTTGCTCGTGAGGAGGCACAAACATGCTTTATGGCATGCTTGCGACCCTCCTGGGCTGGCGCGAGGGACTTGTGTTGGCCCAAGTACAGCTTAGGATTGCGCTGCACATGTTCTACAGTACTTGTAGAGTCACATCAGGTCACTGCCCAAACAAATGGCTTTTTAGTTGCATGTATATCTGAATGTTTACACCTAACCATTTGCCCACAAGTGTGCAATACATTCAAAATCTATTACCTAAATATACTTTGTCCCTAGCACTGAAAGCTAATTCCTTCACCCAGTAGTTCCCAAACTATTCTAGTCTGTCTTCAAGAGTATCTGATAGGCATCCAACTAGAGCAGTGGTTGTTCCCAAATTGGTGGGTCATGACCCACCAGGGGAACCAGAAAAGGACCATTCTTCCTTAAGTGGAGTGGCCAAGATATCGACTGCAACGTGATCACCATGATTGTGCTGCTGCTGGGAAGCTAAGGGTTTTTCTAACTTACCTGGGGGTCGCTATGGCTCTTCAAAGGGACTGGGGAGCCTATGACCCCCTCTGCAGCCCTCCCTGCACCTCCAAAGTCCTGTAAAAAGGAGAAAAAACACTTCTGTTTTTGCAGTGAAAACAGGAAGTGTTTTCCCCTCTTTACAGGACTTTGGAGGCACAGGGAGGTCTGCAGAGGGGGGTTGCAGGCTCCCCAGACCCTCCAAAGAGCCATAGCAACCCCAAGTAAGTTAGAAAAACTCTTAGCTTTCTGGCAGCAGCATGATCATGGTGATCACATTGCTCCCCCCCCTTGTCCACTGTCATGAATATGTACAGTTTAGGCCTAGTAGAATGTAAAGCCTGAACCAAGCTAAACCAGTGGCTTGCAGTTCCTAGCTACAAGGAATTTACAACTCAATGGAAGGTGATAATGTGGCACCTAAGCAGACAGAGAGGCGCCCATGAATCTCCAGTGGGAAGGGGAAGAACTAAGAGGGATAGCATCCAGCCCCACTTCAGTAGATTCTGGCCCCAAGGGTCTCTGATTGGATAGTTTAAATGAGTACAGAGTCACCTGAGTCCTGTTAGCATGTGAAATATAAGAACAAAGCCTGAAGGGGTGTGTTGGTCCTTGTCTCTTTGGGTGGAAAAGGGTGTGTGCATCATCCTGCAGGAGAGAGACTGCTCCACCAGGGCCATGTGGCCTCTTAGGTAACCTGGCTGAAAGAGCTACAAAGGAAAGCTGACCCAGGTGAGAGTTAGGGAATAATAGAGATAGCCAGTTAGCTTTGTTATTTTAATGCTGAGATGTTTCCTAGAAGTTTTATGCCTCTGGCATTTGCTGCCCTTTGTAACTTTATGTAACCCTATGTATTTAATAAAGTAAAAAATCCTTTTACTAAGTTGTTTTATTGTCTGTTGGGGACAAAGGTTCAGAATCCTGCCTAGCCATTCAGCAAGCTACCAAATCCTCACTGAGGACTAGTAACTTGAGGACTGAGGCTTTAATTAAAGAAAGTGTTCAGTGCCTGCAAGGGATAGAATTAAGCCTAGAGGGTCTCAGTGTCCCTGGGCTGAGGCACTGGCACATACAGGGTGGTGGCAGTACTACCGAACAGGGGTCCTTGAGGGCTCTAGGGTTCAAAACCAAGAACTCTGAGTACCCCAAAACCCTGGGAGTGTACGGAGTCTATGACATCCACACAAAGACTTAAAGGGTTATCAAACTCCATGTAGGACTTTGAGAACCCCTGATCTTAAGTACTTAAGAAAAATTCTCAGTGAAATCCATTCTCAGTCCTCAGTTTATTTCTGGGGAAAAGAATCTTTCAGCCCCAAATATTCTACATGGGATGTGGGCATCTCCCCTTTCTTCTTCAGCCATAATGAAGCTGCGCACATGATTGTCCTGCATTTGATCGTCCTCTTTTCCCCCAGTAATTGTTCACCACTTATGGGGCTGCTTCTCATGATATCTTCTGGCGTTAGGTATGGATGTCCAAATACTCACAGATGTGCTGCCTGTCAAGTACAAAGGATGTATATACATGCATTCTTGAATGCATTCTCCTCAATACGATTGGGAAGGCCATTGTGATCCTATACTTGTGTGTATTTTAAAGCAGAATACAGTGAAAATGCATATAGACTCACAATTCCAATGAACAGCACACATATTTTGTACTTGGGTATCATGTTTTTGGTGACTCCTGTGTGTACTGAGCAACACAACTTGCGATAAGTTGGGAGCTCCCATGGACTGTTCAAGTGGAATGTTGGAAATTTTACTATTCAAAAGACCTTAATCAAATGTATTGTGAGGAGAGACGGTAAACCACAGCAATGAACTTATAATGAACAGATCTTAATGTATGATCAAATACAGTTGTGTGAGAAATTTGGGCAAAAGATGTTCATTTTATAGCAAATCAGTTTACTTTCTTCCTTCTTAACAAGTTTCAGCCTCTTCCCTGTCCTTTTTCTACCACCACCCCCACCCCCCAGCTTATAAAATAATTTTCTCTTGATCATGGGAAAAGTACCTTCAGTGAAGCCCTTGAGCTTTCAGGAATCCCATTGGCATATTTCCCTGAGATAATCCCACAGGCGAGTGGAGACCATGTCATTGCTCCAACTCCTACGGAACAATCAAATCAGATGAGACAAAACTGAGATCAAGTTAACTGGTAAACAATGAAGATAATTTCCTGCATACACACATGCATAAGCAGACATGCTATACTACAGAAAACAAACCAAAACTGGGTGAGAATAATCTCTGCCATTGAAAAGGTCGGAATACTGTGGGTAGTACCCAGGGCAGGAGGTATGGACTGATGGTTGAGCTGCCAGTACTGCCTGAAGAGCTAAGCAGGAGATACTGTGGTCTTGTTTCTGGATGGGAGATGGAATGCCAGGCTGTGACAAGCTGCTGTACCAATTGTGACACAACAGAGTTGCTATCTGCAGTGAGAGTGTGGGGGAGTGTGCAAAGGCCAACTGGCAAAGAAAAATTCTTGATTTTTCTTGAAGACCTGTCTGGGCTGATAAAACCACATTGTGAAGGCAACATCTGGTGACTAAGGGTTCTGTGAGTCTTCCACAGAACATATTGTAAAAACCCTCATTGGAAAAAAATTGTGGTCTAGACCAGGGGTGTCCAAAGTTTTTGGCAGGAGGGCCACATCATCTCTCTGACACTGTGTTGGGGGCCGGGGACAAAAAGAATTAATTTTCATTTCAAATTTGAATAAATTTACATAAGTTTACATAAATTAATATACTAGAGGTGGAACTTATATGAATGAATGAAGGTCTTGCAATAGCTCAAGGCCTATAAAAGGCCTTGCACAAAGCAAGGCTGGCCTTTCCTTTGCTGCCACTACTGCATCACAGACGTGAAACAGCAAGCAGTGGAGGTAGCCCTCATCCCACAGCTAACGTGAGAGGTCAAACAGTCGTCCTCACGCTGCGAGCAGTGCGAGCTCCAGCAAGTTTCCAGAGGGCCAGAGGCTCATTGGAGACTGGGGTGTCCCTGAGGGCTGCATTGGGAGTCCTTGAGGGCCACAAGTGGCCCCAGGGCCAGGGTTTGCGTACCCCTGGTCTAGACTAAGCCTGCATATGTTAACATGTATGTATGTATTAGCACTTCTACAGTCAGGAGTTCACTTCTCCAGTGGAAGCTTCCTCCTTCTGACATCAACCTCTTTCATGAGTGGAATGTGCCTTCCGTTCATGAAGGAAGTTTCCATTTGCTGAGTCAGAAGCACTAACCTTGGACGCCTCACTTTGTTTTTAAAAAGTCATCATTGCTTTCATTATAAATGTGAGAGGAACACAACGGAACTGGTGTCTGTCAGTCTCTAACTATCCCATGAGGCCTTCAGCTCTGAGAACAGAGATTCACTTGGCCATGATGACACAACGAAACATATAAACCCCTGAACCTCTAATCTTAACAGATGGTCTATGGCAATGGTTCCCAAACTGTGAGTCATGGCTTCCCGGGAAGCCACAGAAGTCAGTCAGGGGAGCCACAAAATCCTCATGAAAACCCACCACCCTATACAATGTATAGGATTGTCACCCTAATGGGGAGCCACGGCCAAAGGCCCAGTAGGTCAAGGAAGACATCAGTCGAAAAAGTTTGGGAAACATAGGTCTATGGGCTTCACTGTGAAGAGCTGCACTCTTATAAGCTCTTGTGCAATAGTTCGTGGTACAGCCCTAATACATTTTCTCCTACTGCTCACAGTTATTTGCCTCTCAAGCCAGTGTAGCTGTACGTGCTTCTTCTTTAGCCTTAAGACAACCACAGTAGCACTACTATAACCATGGGTCAGAAAGAGGGCTCTGCTGCTTTTCCATTTATATTGATGGCACTATATAAATAATAATAATAAATTATATGGAAAGCCATGGGTACAGCCACAAATACATGCTGTCACTTGCTCCTTTGCACAAAGATAATTGCTTTAGGCAAGAGACTAATTGCACCTCTGATCATTTTTGAACAGTAGGGGCTATGAAATATTCCCAAGTATACACCCTGCGCGTCGAGATGATGCACTGCTCATTCCCTTGTGAATATTAACCACGCAGTTTTCAGATATTACCTATCTTGTGGTACAATTCCGGCAACTGGACCTCCACTTTCTCTCTTTGGAAAAGGTGATACTCCGCTTGCTCACACACTGGTGGAATCATATTAAACTGTCTCGCTACGGAATAGGCTTCCTGTCGAGAACAAGCAGCAAAAGAATAGCCCATTAGTGGAGAGTTCACCAGGGAAACAGAGCCACACACTAATCAAATCACCTCTCCCCTCTGCCTAAGTCAGTAGACAATTCAAACCTTCTTATTAGGCTTGCAGTTTTTGTGAGCAAATTGGTTAAGTGAAGGACAACATTTTAATTAACTAAAAAGTTTTCCCAAATAAATTAGACAGTAACAGTAGCATACCTGTGGGGGCAGTGGGGGCAAATACCCTGGGCACCAGGTGCTTAGGCGCTTGAGGGGGCAGTGCCATGACCCACTCCCCCCCCGCCAACGGTTTTGTGAGGAACTGCACCAACAGTGGCTGCCGGAGCATCAAACTGAGGGCAACCCTCTTCTTCTCCCCTTTCTTTAAATTTCTTTAAAGAAAGGGGAGGAGATGGCCTTTAGATTGGTGGGGAAGCACACCAAGTGGCTGTGCTGCTGCTGCCATGGTCAACATGGTTCCCAACAGCGTCTGAGGGCTACTTTCCTTTCCTCCCCTCCCCTTTAAAAAAAAGGGGAGGAGAAGAGGGCAGCCCTCAGAATGGCTGGGTAGCTGGCCAGAAGCAGCACTTGCCTCCTCTGATTTCCGAGGAGGCATATGCTGCTTTGAGCTCCAATGAAGCCTTTCATGCTGCTGCTATGTGGTGCGAAAGGCTCTATCGGAGCTTTTTCATGCTGCTGGAAGCAGCACTCAGGAGGCAAGCACTGCTTTTAGGAGGCAGGCAGCACTTTCCTCCTAGGCTCAGTTTTCAGTGGCATGAAACAGCTCCAATAGAGCCTGGGCTGCCTCCTTCCTCCCCCTTGTTTTTCAAAGGGGAAAGGAATGAGGTGGTACAGAAGTTGCGTTGACAATGACATCACCACAATTATGTCCCGATCGGAGGGGTGGCAGATGAGGGGGTGGTTCCTGGTGGGAAAACTGCAAGAACTGTCACTGGACAGCAGATTTTAATTTTTTTTTGCTCAGTTAATTAATTGACTGAAACATACAATTAATCATTTAATAGGATGACAGGCCCTTTTCACTTTTTTAGGTAGAAAAATCTGGTTAGAGTAGGGAAGGCTACCACCACTTTCTCAAAAGAAACAAACTTACACGCATTTTGCAACATTTGCTTTTATCATTTCCTGAAGAAGCTTTTGCAAACTTTGGAGAGTCCCTTCTCTCTCTCATGAGACCCCTCACATGAGCAAGTACTTGTGCTCATGAGAGCAACTATCAGCTGGCTGTAAGGTGGACCACCTCTTGAAATATTAGGTAGCAATCAGACCATATAAATCCAAGTCCATCAGGGAAAGATATCTCAGGATGTACAGACAAGCTCCTAAGTGAGTCTCAACCCTGGGCTGAGAGATTTTGCATCTCACTGGTTCATTATTCATCCTGCAACAGATGGCAGTCCTGTCATCTCTGCCAACCTTGCCAACTCAGAGCAAGAATTCTGAGAAGCTTAAGATTTGCAATTCCACTTGCAATGCCTTTCATTCAAAATTAATCACACAGGGGCATTACTGAGATTCTCAGGAGCACAGACAGTCAAGACCACTGTGTCAGGAAGCAAATAGTCTTCTGAATGGGATACTCATAGCATTCCTAAAACATTTAGATGTAATAGAAAAAAATAGACAAAACCGCCACCACAAAACATCAATACCTTCACTTTGCAACAAGGAAACCTAAACTGTACACTCAGATCATATGGTATACAGCAGTGGTTCCCAACCTGGGAACCAGTGGTTCCCAAAGTGGTTTACGAGACCGCGGACCATTGAAGCAAAGATTAGAATTGTCACAAACCACATGCAATCCCCACCCCCACCCCAGCACACAAAAAATACATTAAAATTTGTAATACAAGCTGCCTTCATTCATTGTTCGGTAATCATCTCAGTCACTCTCTTTTGCACCTTTTCCATTTCCACTATGTCCTTTTTGAGATGTGGCAACCAGAACTGGACACAATACTCCAGGTGTGGCCTTACCATAGATTTGTACAACCACATTACATTAGCCGTTTTGTTCTCAATACCTTTTCTAATGATCCCAAGCATAGAATTGGCCTTCTTCACTGCTGCCGCACATTGGGTCGACACTTTCATCGACCTGTCCAACACCACCCCAAGATCTCTGAAGGTTCATCAGCCATGCCAGAGTACCACATGGATAGGTTCAGGCTGTTTGATTCTTTTTCTTTTTTTTTTTTTTTAGCATAGAGGACAAACAACAATTAAATGACTTTGGAACCCATTAGAAAAAATGAGATCCATATCTGCAGTTTAAAAGTTCCACTTTTAAACCAATTCTGTAATTACTGTTCCTTCTTGAGAAGTTACATTACCATAATCTCCATAGCACTCCAGCGGGAAGTTCCCCAGTACATTGCCATGCCCTGGTTGATCACATGTGTCATGGCTCGTACGATTTCTGAATAGAGGGGAGAAAAAAGCACAGTACAATGGGTAACGGCAGGAAATCTGTCTAGTGCAAATATGCACAAAGTACCAATCAAAAGTACGCACCGTAAGTACAGCAGGCGGTGCTCATGAACTGACTGCTAAATGACACTGGTATGGGTGTGCATGTGGGTGGATGGAGGGACCAAAGTACATGTGATGTTTAAAGCATTAAAAGCCTTGACAATCTTTGTGGTGCCAATGGGAGTTTTTATTCCTGGGGTAAATAACAGCCAGATTGGGGGATCATGTGGATCAAGGGATAAAGCCCTATAATTAAATAAAAACTAAGGCTTTAAATATCAAAAATAATTTCTGTGTGGTCTGGTTCCATGCGCCAACTATTATCCCCCAAGGAACATTTTGCAGCTCATCAGGTGGTAATAGCTATCAAGCTCATTCCACAGGCAGTGGAATGTGTCCGGGGGAGGCTAGCTGTGAAATAACAGAGGAGACCAGATGAATAACCAATAGTGGGCCAATATGCTGGAGTACCAGAAGGATGTGTTGGAGTTGGTTGGTTGGCAGCACTGTCTTCATGAAGTATCTACATAACCTCAATGATGGCTGGCTCTGACATAGCCAACGTACAGAAGCTTGCAACGTCCTATGTATTTTGGAACAGATGACAGCAAAGAGATAATTGCGCCAAAACCTGGAGTGGGCCACTATCTGGAGATAGGTCTTCAGATGTTTTGGTGACTACACTGCCTCTGCTTTCAGGCTGCAATGTGAATAGGGAGACTGAAATGCTGGCAAGTTTGATCCCCCAGTCTTTTTGTAGCAGACCCAGCAGAGGACACTTCATCATCTTGCTTTCATTCAGAAGAACACTGCAAGCTCTTGGTCATGAATACCGATAGTTGGCCACAACCATTAAGGCAAATTCTATTTTCTCTTGTTTTGTGAGAGTAGAAGAGGTTTCTGTAATTTGTGTACATCATCAAAACAAGATTTTGTGAGTTGAGTACTTTCTTATTAAAGCAAAACACAAACACACTTCACCACCTGTTTGTGGCGTGACATTTTTAAAGCATAAAACACCAGAGGGCAGCATTGTAGAAAGAGATATCAGAGTCCCAACAATGAAGTAACTTCAAGTGCAAGAATGTGGAATGCCCTGTCCAAACAGGTTCTTTGAATCTCTGCAAACACTGTTGGTTTTCTAGCATGTATCCTAAAACCTGGCTGTTCAGGAAAGTCTTTGGACTAATTTATTTCTTTAAAAACACTTAGACACCCCTCTTGTCAAAACCCAAGAGGGCTTAGAATAAAAGTAATGATATAACAGAATAATCAAACAATTTAATGTGGCATTTGCCACAGCAACCGTATACTAAGGTGGTTGCAAGATCCGACCCTCAGATCTGTACCAAGATAGTAGGCAAGATAGTTTCTGGACAACTTGAAAAATCTGGGTCATGGCAAGACATGATGATCTTGTCACATCGCGACCAGGAAGAGAATGCATCGCAATGCATTCTAGGGCAACAATGAATGAAAGGAGAAGCCTCAGTGCAACCAGAAAGAGGCTGAAGGCAGCATGGAAGACTACCTGCAGCCCTGAAAATGCAGCAGTTTCACTGTGTAAAGTAGGCACAGCTATTTTTGGCTTTTTCCTTCACTTTCCCTACGTTTTTAAAGGGTGTCCTTGATAGCCACAGATTCGTAGTATCTGCGGGGGGCCAGGTCCAGAATGGAACCCCTATGGATACTGGGGTACACCTGTACTCTCTTGTAGTTGCACTTTACAGGGGAAGAATGGCTGTGCGTGGGCTTCCTTTCAGAAAAGCTTGTTTATCTTACTCATCTTCTCACTGACGAACACTGATAAGCTTCCGAAGAGCCCCAGAGTTTCTTGAAACAGAGCTGGGCTGGGTAAAAAGTGCTTGGAGGAAGCAATGAAATGCAGGGAGATAAGGTAAGGCAAGTGGGTGGTTTAGATTCTCCTACTCACATACTCGCATTTCAGATTCTCCTACTCGCATACTCGCATTTCATGTAAAAAAAAAACAGAACTTGCTTTATATGGGACAGGCATGTAAATAAATATCCATGGCTACCTTGTCATGTCTAATGTAACCCATGGGATCTGAGCAATCTATAATTTTTTTAAAAAATCTTTTTTATTTTATAACAAGCAAACAAACCAAACAGCCTGTAACTTGAGGTTGTACTATAAACTCAAGGAGATCAGGAAAGTCAGTCATGTGGGAACCAGAAAGCTTTTCTCATTTTTAAAAAAAATAAATTAAGTGGGTAAACTGTGTCAGTTCCCCAGCTGCATCGCTTAGTCATCAATCTATTGGTTGACAGCACAGGGGATGATTACATTAGAATGTCAACGCCTCCACAAATGTTTCTCTATAGACTTTATTCTCTCCCCCCCCCCCCCAATTTATTTTTACACAAGGCAGGGCTGATTTCGGAAATTAACCCCTTTTTATCCTTCTCCCATAAGGTGTTCTCTTCGAATGCGAAAAAGGCATCAAAACCAACACAGTGTTTCAACATCTGTCTCTGGCCAGGCTCCTGCAGCTTTAACAGCTATGCAACGAAAAGAAATTGAGTGTTTCTGACATGGAGCTGCAATGATTTAAAAAAACAAACAACACACACCTGCTGAATTTCTGACTATCATGCAGTGTGATCCAGGCCAGAAAAGAAGTTGGTAACCTTAAAGTCACAAGCGAAGGAAACAGATTTGTGTAGATGGTTGGTCCCACTGCACCTGACCTTTCAGAGAATAGTTCAGTATATTGGTCTCACCGTATTGCTTCTGAATCATGATTATTTGATCATCACAGCTAATCACAGTATTAGGTACTGATAATCACAGTATTAGGAAGTACGGCTAGGTACAACCATATGAAACTGCATCACTGCAGTCTCCATTACTATATTAGTTTCTAACATAATTCTTTCCTGCTTTGACCAGGTGATTGCTGATCTCCATCCCATCCCACAAGAGGCTTTAGAGCCTAATATTTTTATTTTTATTATTTTTATACCACCCTTCCACCAAGGAGCTCAAGGTGGTGTACAAGGTTCCTTCTCTCCTTTTACCCTCACAACAGTCCTATGAGGAAGGTGAGGCTAAGAGACAGTGATTGACCCAACATTACCCAGAAAGCTTCATAGCTGAGTAGGAATTTGAACCTGGATCTTCCAGGTATAAGTCCAGCTCCCAAAACACTACACCATCCTGGCTCTTCCAATCAAACTAAACACAACATTCATTTCTGTCTCTTTTTTATTTAACCAGCAGCCACAGATGTGTGTGAGAGAGATCCAGACCAGGATCATGTCTCTTCTCCCCCCCATGCCATTCTTCTATTAAAAAAATAAAAACTTTACATGCATTATTTTGTCTTGCTGCTCTCAGCACTCGTCTCTTGCAGTCTCCATCCCATCCCAGACCCTGGAGATGCTGCCGATTTTTCTAAATAATCATAATTGTAAACTCAGCATCTGGTTGCCGTGCATAATTATGTCTATTCTGTACTTGGGCAGCTCGGCAGCTCATTGGGCTGAAACATACCACTCAGTCTTAATGGCAAAGCTCTTGTTTTGGAAGAAGAAAAAGAGAACAAGTCAAAAAGCAGTTTCTCATCCCTTGAAGCTGAAACTTCAGAATTCTGCATGTGCCCATACAAATGAGAGTGGCACAAAGGGCTCAGTCGTCATGGAAACTTCATGCATTGTTAGGATCCCAATACACTACCTGAGACCCCGCTTTCATCCTGCTCTTATGCAAGTTGTCTTGTATGTAATCATTATCACCAATTACAATGGTGCTTATTCCAAATAAGCAAGTATAAGACAGCAAACTTATAACAGATCTCAAGTTTTCTAAGAAGCAGTTTCCATCAAGTTCAGTGGAATCTAGCCCTAATCATGTTTACTGCTGCCTAAGCCCCATTTAGCTCACTGGGACTTGCTTCTGAGTAAACATGCTTAGGACTGCACTGTTCATTTCTAAGATTAGGAGAGGGAAATATGGCAATGGCTACCACTGCCAGATCCCCAGGGCACCACAGCAAGGCAATCTGAGGAACACTAAAGGGATTTCTACAGCAGAAAAGGACAAAAAACCAAAAGGTACTTTTGAAAGGGCAGCTGGAGAAGAACATGCAGTTTTCCCAACATAATGAAGGATCCCCCAGATAAGGAAGGTTTGACATCCCATGAGCATTTCTACAGTCTAAAATGCAAGGTGAAAGGAAATGCAATTTTCCCTAGGGCAGATAAAGCAGCTCAAGGACAAATCTGACTGACCCCAAAGTAACCATTTCCCTCTTCCCATCCTCTGCTACTGATTTTGGCTCCCCACAGCTGCTTTTCATACAATTATCATTCAGCAAACGTATATCCTGCTTTTCTGTTTCTGAGAAATGCTCAAGGTAGCTTACCACAGTTAAAAACAGTTAACAGAAAAAGATTCACGATCAAAATCAGTATCAATAAACAGCCACAGAGCAGCATCAAAACAACTGAGATAAGAAAAACCACCAACCCCAGGTCTGTACCTTAGGATGTACCTCAGGTTGCTTTTACCTGTCATGGGTACTATACTATTACTTTTTAATATTTTTAACATGAATGTTTATAGATGGCTAGATAGAGAGATGCACCATCTTGAGCACTCTAGAGTGACAAGATGGGATGTGCAATTCTTAAATAAAATGAAACGCAATCCCAGTTCTGCCAGAAGGTTCACTGGACTGGCCACATACATGTTCTGAGCATAAAGCGGAATAGCCCTGGAGTTCCCAAACATTTTAGCACTGGGACCCACTTTTTAAAATGACACACTATCAGGACCCACCTAGCTTTATGAGGCTAAAAAAAAAAGTTTCACCTTACCAGCTCAAGCCTCTGTTTTTACCTTTTTTACTATGGTTGGCAGACTGCCTTCTGGAGTGTTTGTTGAGCTCCATATTCATCGGATCGACACCATTCTGGTGGCTTTGCATTTTGCTTTGACACTCCTTTGGCCTTCAATAGGAACCAAGGCACGTTTGCATACTTGCGAGTAAACGCGATTAGTAAACGCTATGTGGTGGACTAACCACCACAGTGAGAGTGCGGGGGAGTGTGAAGGCCAGCTGGCAAAAAATGGAGAAACCTTGAGGATCTGTCTGGGTATGATTTACAATGCCTGCTCTAGCTTGATGGCTTGCAACCAGAAGAGAACAGCCGCACCATTAAGGCAACATCTGATGACTGAGGGTTCTGTGAATTATAAATACCCCATTGAAAAATGGTGGCTTAGACTAAGCCTGCCTATGTAAACTGCCTTGAATGCTGTCTAAAAAGTAAAAAAAAAAAAAAAAAGCAGTATATAAATACTGATGTATGTTGTCTGTATGGTCACTGTGCTATTTTACCACTTTTCTAAAAAAAAAAAAGATTTTCTGGTTTAATGATAATGTAAATGTGGGGAAAATACAAGTGGATGGTGATGTAGTGTGCACTTTCCTTAAGACATTTCTACCCAACCTTGCATATACGCAACAGGGATAAAACGTGTACACCTGCGGGCTGGACAGAAATGGGTTAAAAAGCTAATGATGCATGACAACCCCAGAAGAAACACCCCACTTGGAAATGGCACACAAAGGGGCAGATTGATTTTGCCCTGAAACCTTTCCTGGAAAAACCCCTTGAAACTGTACATTTGTAGGCATGCAACGTTATCGTACAAATTCACAGGACAGAAGGTCTTTCACTCGCTCTTTGTCTCCCATTATGTTGCACAGGCTGTGTTTTTGTGTTGATGGCCACATGCATAGCTACACACCCCCCCCCGCATGGTCAGTGCTGTAGGTGCCCCAATGCACTGTGTAAGTGACCCAGTCGCTGTTGGAGAATGGATCGGAATGGCTCGCTGCCCAGAATTGCTCCAACAGTGAGTGGGAGGGGCTGCTTTCACAGCATGCTGTGGCACCTGCAATACATACTGCGCCACCCCCGGAGTCATGCTACAGTCCACATGGATCCACTCCTTCATCTGCCTGAGTAATATATTTTTCCATGCCCAGTCATATCCTACTTGCATGAAGGGCAATTCCAGATCTGCCACCATGCAGTGAACGTGCACCAAACAAGCCCCTAGCCGTGTGTTTAGGATCAGGAAATCCAACACAGCAGTACAAGAACAACTGTTAGTCTTTTGGAAAGCTCATGTCCAGTCCCACGATCCCATGCAGAAACACAGCAGCTCACCCAGTTAGGGGAGATTAAAATCTCGACTTGATAATTCATTTTTTTTAAAACCCAGTAGCCTTAAATGGCTTTTCTGGACTTAGTTTAGACAAGTTCTGGCATGTTAGTTAACAAGGTTGCCGTTGAAGATGAAATGAAACACAATGAAACAAAAACCCAAAGGTTAATTATGGTTCTATGACTACTCCCCTCACATAGCAGATAATAAAAGCTTGCACAGAAGCTCCACTTCGCAGTCAGTGAATCATAGCAAGGTTGCTTTTGGCATGACACTCAGATCACATGAGAAGAGACACAGTAAGAGCCTTTCCAAAAGACAGTGGCTCAAGGGGTGTAATTATCACAAATACCATGTGCAGTTTTCTCTTCTGTATATTCCTAAAGTGGGGGGAGGGAGGGATAGCCTCCCATAGTTGTCTACCTCCCTGCCAGTATAGGTTGCAAACAAAAAGATGTGGGTCCTGTTTTGTTTTTCTTCTGTCATCAGAGATACAGTCTTTTCTCTTACATTCCTCTCATCAACAAACACAAAGATTCAGAAATGAACCTCTCAGATATGCTTGTAGAAAGGCCTTGGCTAACTCAGTGGAAATTCCTCTCCTGAGTTACAAAGCCAGGCATGAAGGGAGGAGAGGGAGAGAGGGTGGATAAAGGGTTGCTTGACAAGAAATCAAACAGAAAAATGAATGATAAATGTTTGGGAATGACCACAAACGCACACACAAGAAGAAAGCTGCTTTTCCCAAAAAGTGTAAGTGGTGAGTAGAAAACCCACATTAAAACCACAATCCTATGCACCAGTGGTTCCCAACCTGGGAGGCTTAACCCCCTTGGCACGCGTGCATGGGGTTTTTTTGGGGGGGGGGGGACACTACCCCCTTAAGGCTAAACAGTTACAGCTTTCTGTTTCCAAACTCATATTTGCTACACATCATTTGCTGGTTCCTCCCACTAGCTGAAGATTGTTGCTGAAGGCAGGGGAGAAAGATATCAAGTCCTCAAGACTCATTAATGCTGCTTTGGTAAGTCCTGGACCACCCAGTGACAGACCATCCATCGTTATCCAGTGAGAGACCACTTGCCATAGCCAGGACAGCCAAACTCCAAACAACGACAGCGCTGGGTTTCTAGATTTTCCAAGTAGAATGTCAAAATAACCATGAGCCAAACACTGTGCTAGCATTAAAGCAATTGGTAATTATGATACGGCTATTGACAGATACATTCCTACTACCTGCATCTATGCTGGCTAACCCTAAGGTTATAATTCACAGAAAGTGAACATTTCTAATATTTTGGCCATTACTTATAACATAAATAATGAAAACAGATTTTGCCTCAGAGCCTTTATTTAATAGTATACCCTTGCACTTCTCCAAGCCATATGCACACTCTGAACGCTAGGAGAAATGACAACTTCGCAATGTTCATGCGAGTGTTGCTTTGAGGAACAGTGTGAAGGGGACTTTGATGGTGGTGATGTCCTGACAAAATCCTGTGAATTTATTATTGCCATCCATTTGAAACCTTCAGATCTGTACAGCATAAAACATCTCTCTTTGGGATCTGCTGTTTGTTCAAAGGGTTCCTTTAGGCCAGCAAGGTCCACAGGTGTGCCTAGGGAGTTTTGAGCATAGTGTGGAAAATTGCTGAAAAACTCCTAGGTTCTGTGACTGTTTCTAGGGCAGCATCCGTCAAACCATAGCCTGTGGGCCAGATCCAGCATGACGCTGAATCCCTCCCCACTGTGAGCAGGGATTACTGTTCTGTTGTGCTGCTCACAACTAGCCCCTCCATCTTCATCGTGTGAACATCTGGGCAGTTGTGTCTGCCTGGAAATCTGGGCATGAAGCCTGCTGGGACAGTGGGTGACTATAGACATGACTGCCCAGAGCATCAAGTGATGAAGGTAAAGGGGCTTCTTCTGAGCCATGCGATGGAACAGTAAGCACTGGTCCAAAAGGGGACTGCTTTAGTGCAACACAGTGGTCGTGAGTTTGCTGAATGCTCTTCCAGGGCAACTGTCTCTAGTAAGGCAACTGGTGAAGCCAGCAGAGGAAGATTGATTACTGGGCTGCGGCACCTTCCTTATGAGGAAAGACTACAGCGTTTGGGCCTCTTCAGCCTAGAAAAGAGATGCCTGAGGGGGGGCATGACTGAGACATACAAAATTATGCAGAACAGAGTGGATAGAGATGCTCTACTCTCTCTCTCTCTCACACAACACCAAAGCCAGGGGACATCCACTAAAACTGAGTGTTGGGAGAGTAAGAACAGACAAAAGAAAATATTTCTTTACTCAGCGTGGTGTTGGTCTGTGGAACTCCTTGCCACAGGACGTGGTGATGGCGTCTGGCCTGGATGCCTTTAAAAGGGGATTGGACAAATTCCTGGAAGAAAAATCCATCACCGGTTACAAGCCATGATGCGTATCTGCAACCTCCTGATTTTAGAAATGGGTCATGTCAGAATGCCAGATGCAAGGGAGGGCACCAGGATGCAGGTTTCTTGCTGTCTTGTGTGCTCCCTGGGGCATTTGGTGGGCTGCTGTGAGATACAGGAAGCTGGGCTAGATGGGCCTATGGCCTGATCCAGTGGGGCTGTTCTTATGTTCTTATGACAGACCATTTGTTACTTCAGACAGTCATCCTAGAAACAGAGCCACAGAACTCTGAAAAGTCTCCCAGAAGCCGGAAGTGACATCGCAAGAGGTGAAGACCATATTGAAGACCATACAAGCTCTGTGTGCTGTGAGAAGGAAAACATTGAAAACTGCTTGTGTCGAGCAAAAATGCACAGTACTTGCAGAACGGTTGTTTGAGCCACTGGATAAAAAACACAACCCCATAAGGAGGAAGAACTGGAGAGCTGACAAGGAGCGACTGTTTTCTCAGGGAAATCTGTTGCATGCTTTCTGGCTGCCATATATTGCAGGAACTGCTCAGATGGCTCGACAGTAGGGACAGCTTTCTAGGTAAACTGTGAAGTGGGGATGAGAGGAAGAAGCCATCACTTTGAATGATATCCCCTCTTATACTTCTGGGTTACATGGGAGGATGTTCCGCATTTTGCCAATCTAGCAGGTAATATTTCAACTTGGCACTACAGACTCAAGTGGAAGTACTGAGGTCTTTCATAGCATAAATACTTGTCACTACAACCTAAAAGGGGAGCCATCAAAATGTGCATTGACAAACATTCCAACGCAGTCATCTGCTCCCTGAGATATATTTATCCCTCCAGAGGACTATCGTGCCAAGTCGGAGAGGCCTTTTATCACTTGTGTGCCAGTGTACAACCAGATTGCAGAGTAGCCTCTAAGGGCCCAATCCTATCCAACTTTCCAGCACTGATGTAGCCGCAATGCAGCCCCTAGGTAAGGGAACAAATGTTCCCATACCATGAGAAGGCCTCTGTGATTGCCTCCCCACCACAGGATGCAGTGCATGCCCCATTAGCACAGCTGCACCAGCACTGGAAAATTGGATAGGATTGGGCCCTAACAGCCCAATCCTATCCCCACTTAGCTGGGAGTAAGCCCCATTGACACGAATGGAACTTACTTCTAAGTAGACAGGCATAGGATTGGGCTGTAAGTCTGCAGAAACAATCAGGGATCAGACTTCAAAATAGGGTTGTAAACCCATTGGAAAGAAGAGCTGTACACAGCGGGAAAACACAGTGGGCATTCCAAGTATAAAAATGCTCTTGGCACAAGAGCTTATATCGTTGCGCACAAGTCATGTTGTCTGAATTGTGTCTAGATTAGGACTACTCTTTGTGTAGTTGCTAATCCATTACTTAGGATTTCTTATCCAGAAAAGGAGTTAACCAAGACTCATGACCCAAAC
The DNA here is from genome assembly GCF_035046505.1 of Tiliqua scincoides. NCBI lineage: Eukaryota > Metazoa > Chordata > Lepidosauria > Squamata > Scincidae > Tiliqua > Tiliqua scincoides. Next base: position 217,175,699 of record NC_089823.1, on the reverse strand, counting down.
CTATCCACCACTTGCACCGGTGAAGCACACGCTCTGCCAGCACAGGCTGTCGGAAATGTGCTGTAAAGCATGTTGCAACAATGCGCCAGTTAGGAGCACTGGTGAACAAGCCTGCTCCATCCTGACAGCACCAGTTCAGTGGCGTGTGCTGGAGCAGGTATGCCAGCATGGGAGATGGCAAGGGGCGTGGAGGGCAAGCAGTGTAATGGGCCTGATCCACTGATAGGGGGTAATGAGGACTTGTGCCAACTATTTAGCAGGCACAGATCCAAGTTGCCCCATTGCAGTTGCTAGGGCTTTCCCTGGGACAAGGGGACCCCCCACCTTGCCTTCAGAGCCAGCTGTGCAACTTAGCACAACTTGCACAACTTAGCTTTTTGCCCTCCCTCCAGGAATGCCAGTGCCTGGGCTACCACCCCGATCTTGTCACGAAGGAAGGACTTCAGAGAGAATGGTCCCAGCAAAAAAACTTCTTTGCACCAATAGGCCAAAGTGAGTGTTCCCTATAAAGGGCTTTTGGGTAAGATTTGTTTCCTGGCTTGAGCTTTATTGCCTTTCACTATAGCAGGGGTCTCTAAACTTTTTGGCCGAAGGGCCTCATCAAATATCTGGTGCAGTGTCAAGGGCCAGGAAAAAAAATTAAATATAAAATTTAAATAAATGCATTAGAGATGGCACTTAGATGAATGAATGAATGAATGAATGAATGAATGAATGAATGGACTCAAATGTCTGGGATCTCTCCAAGCACCAACACAGCTCAAGAAATAAAGCACACATGTAAATGGACCCCATCCCCCCACCCTACAAGCATAACTCTGGTTGTGTTTGGTAACTGGGCCAAAGGCTTTCAGGGGATCAGAGGCTGACTGCAGGCCAGATAGAGGGTCTCCGTGGGCCTTATCTGGCCCCTGGGCTGGGGTTTGGAGACCCCTGCGCTAAAGGAACTGAGTCGGACACTTGGGCTACATCCATTTCTTGTTTCGACAGGAGCTTCCCTACTTAAGAGCATTCAAGAACTTTCAAGATACAAACATGCCTGGCCGCATATTGATAGACGGCATTAGGCACACTTTCCCAGCATTCCTGAACATTTCCCATCTTATTCCAGCCAGCCCCAGCACACCCAGTTAGACTGCTTTTCAAGGTAAGACCACATTGAGTACTATGCTAGATGTGTACTGTAAATATACTTCTTTTTTCATATTTCAAACCTGTTTGCACCAATAGTATACTTAAGGACAATACAACTGACAAACAGATCCCTGGAAGCTAACCTCTTTTTAAGGAGGCGAACTTCTGCAAACAGATGCCACACAGAAACATAATTCAGAACTATTCACAGTGGTCTACTATGTAGACATTCCACGAGTGATCTGTGGGGTTATACGTACTATGGCTACAGACTTGAGAAAGGTTGGGGGGCTTAAATCTCATTGACTTCAGATGTCATGATTGCTGTTAGATTTTAAGCAGTCTTAACTGTACAAAAGATTGCAGGCTTACTTCCCTGCCCCCCTCTTTATATTACAACTGACTGGGCCTAAAGGTTATGTATCCCTCCAAGATACAAGACATGTCTTATTCTGTGACCCCATCAACTGCTGACATATTTGCACTAGTCTCTGTCTCCCGTGAAAGCTCTCGACCCTATAACCGTAGGGCATTGTCAGTGAGCATCACATCAAAGCAATCTTTCAGAAACAGATATTGGTATGTGTTCCAATTTGCATTAAGGCGCTGCATCGTACATAATTTCCTACATGAGGATTAATCTACTTAGAGATTAATCTCCATATAGGAAAAATGTACCTGATTCACATACTCAATGCAGAGAAAAGTCATATTATAATTAAGAATATTCCTCTACTACTTTTCAACAAATTATACGCAAAAATCTACACATGTTTTCATAAACACAGACTAATCTCTAGATAGGAACAGAAAACATATCAGGCAGTCTTAAGAAATAAATATTCCCATTGGTTTCAAAACCATTTCTGAATCACAGCTGCTCAGCATGATCTTTTTGCTGTTACTATGGTCCGAAAAAAACATGGGAGTTTGCAAACCACAAGGTTTAATTTTGAAAAGCTCCAACAGTGTCCCAGAGCCTCCTGGCACCTGGGGCCAGGTGATTTGAAAAGTCACCCCCTCCTGTGTCATGCATCACCCCCACGACTGAGCCTGGCAGGGCCCTAGACACAGAAGAGGGGTTCATCAAATGCATCTTGTTAAAATCCCCCTGAAACTTAAAAGCCAGCCACAATGATGTCAATATTTGTATGCCAAAAGGCCGCTGCTGAAAACAGCCTTTCCATCACAAATTGTTCCTGTCCTGTAGGTGTAATATTTAGGCTGCAAACCTATACATGCTAATGTGAAAGTTTCCATTTAACTCAGTGGAACTTATTTCTGAGTAGGCATGCATAGGATAAGGTTGTGTGACTCTGGGGATCATCTCATTGTGATGAATCTCCACATTCTTGCTAGATACGGCAACCAAGGGTGGGTTTGGGAAATATCTTGATTTGGGGCAGTTCTCACAATGGAGGGTAATGAAAGAATTCAGAGCAGTGTTATTTAAAACTCCCAAAAGATCTGGAGTCAGGAAAAAGCAGTGAGACAGTCAAGTTTGGGGGCAACACACAATTATTCAGGTCTTTGAAAATTCAAGCAAACTGTGAAGAATTTTAAAAAAAGATCGTTCTAAGCTGGGTGCAACAAAATGGCAAATGAGGGTCACTGTGAGCAAATGAAAAGTAATGTATATTAGGGCAAACAAATCAGTGTCTCATATACACTATCAGTGTATATGAGAGTCTAAACTGGTGGTGGCCAATTGGGGTACACTGGATTTTTATTTCTTCTGGAGGGAAGAGCCAGGAGCCTGAATTGCATCACTGACTCTGCCAGGCATCAGAAGAGACTCTCCCTCAGGGCATTCCTAATTATATTGTACTTTTGTGTAGATTTTAATTGGAAGCTGCTTTAGAAGCTAATTTTTGGCCCCACAATTTCCATAATGTAGTCTCAAGCTCAGTGCATTGCAGCAGATGGGCACACTATGCTGACTGAAGCTGAACAAAAATTGTGATCTCAAGCTCAAACTCTAATTTAAATGTGTTTGACTAAATCAAGGAAAAGAAATATTTACACACCGGGAGTGAATGGAATCAAGGCTGCTTCAGGGACACTTATAATCATGGCCCTGGGGTTATAGACGTACATGGCCTTTCACAGAGCTGAGCACACATATTTAGTGAAGAGTGGAAATATTAAAGACTCAGAGGAATCAGAACTGAGGTGTTTTTCATGTCATTTGCCCCACTTAAGGAAGATCATTTTTATAGGCTGCTACAGTCGGCATAAGCTTATGAGCCAGAATCAATCACGCAATAAGCCTTTTTATTAAACCTCTTACTAACCTTCCATCGGGGTATTATTGTCTGGTCGATTTGCAAAGACGACATCCACGTATTCAAGCTGCAGTCTCTGGAGAGAGGCCTTTAAACCTAGAAGTAAAACAGAGGAGACAAAAATGCCCTACAGCCTTAGAAAGAGCCAAAATCAGGTGTAGAGCACACAAGAGGGTATTTTGACAGCTCAGAACCATCACTGGCTGGAACTCTCTTTAAACGTACAGTGGATATTGGAGAAGTTACCCAGTCTATTAAAACTAATCAAAGTGTGGGTTCATGCAGAATTCATGGCCCTCCACAAGATTTTTTTTAAAAATTACATTGAAATTTGGATTGAAGCAGACAAGCATTTAACAAGTGTATCCTGGTGTGCCTGTCAAACGGCAGCCTCCAGGGACAGAGTTCAGAGCACAGATTTTATTTCAGAGCACGTCTAATCAAAACCATGTCAGAGTGGATTTTTCTGCCCATACCCCCCACCCCCCTGTGGTATGCAGCACTGGTATTGTTCCACATAATTAAGCTCTGCCATTCAAGGAACCACTAGAAGAGAAACTCCAGAGAACAGGAATTGTAGTAGCCTGTTCTATAGTTACAATTTCCAACATTGTACAGCACTGCAGAAAACAAGGTACATGACAGGTTTCCTAAAGTTTTTCTACATGGATCAGTCAAAGTGCATCTCAACCATGTGTCTTTAGCTTTTCCAGAATGGGTCCTGCTAGCAGCAGTGTGATATATCATCTTGATCCGTGTGATGAAGCCCCTGTATTTTCCCCTATTTCTCTGTATTTTGGACAGTTTTTAACTCCCCAGCTTCTGTGCCATTCAGCTGCAAGATATTCTTTACTATTCTTCTGTTTGGCAAAATCCACTGGCAACATGGTAGCTCAGGGCTCTCCAGACCCTCTCCCATGGGCCGGATCCAGCACCGTGCCTTTTCTCTCCCCCATGAGAATGGCACTTACTGTTCCACGGTGGAGCCGTCCTTCCCTGCTGCCTATATCCCCCAAACTAAACTCTGGCACACCACTTTGGGTTCTATCATACCAGCAGTCACTGCATGCAGATTTCTGGGCAGCTGTAGCAGGTTGGAGCTCAGCTTGGGGGAGATCGGCAGTGGGGAAGGATGTCTCCCAGCGGAATGGTAAGCGCCTGTCGCTCCGGGGACACCTTTCCTGTTGCGCAGCAGTCTCCAGTTTGGAGACTGCTGTGCTAGTTGAATATTTGGCTCTTCTTCCTATCTGAGGGGATAATTTCCCGATGAGCTTGGAATATGCTTAGCAACTGGGTAGCACTCCTGTCTATCTTGGTCCAAGGGATGGGATGGAGTGACCAGGTAGCTTCCAGTCCTCCAATCAGGTGGCCTGATGACACCAATTCAACCAAGTTAAACATTTCCAAATGAACAGAAAGGAGGGGGAGGGAGAGTTTAACTAGTTGTCTGAGTGACCCATTTGCTGGGAGCTCACCCACTTGCAAACCATAATTAGATTGGGGATTCCTTGCCATGAAAGCAGCATAAGTGAGGCACCATATACAGTAATTAGACTTGCAACCAGTTGGGTCCTCCCCCATTTGCCTTCCACCTATTATAACTATTCTGATTTATGCATGATGTGTGAGACTGAGCAGCATCCCAGCTCCATCTACTGGGCATTAATGGTTATTGCATCCTTTTGGTAAAAAACTTTTCTTTGTGTTTTTATTCAGCTTGATTGTATTGTGTGTGACTTTTTTTAAAGTCACCTTTCTTTTTCCATTTTCTTTATCTTGTCTGTTGACTTTTAATAAACTATTTTCATTTTGACCCCTTGTCTGCTTGGTCCACATTAATTAGATGTGGGTAATTAGATGGATTGTCATATCTCTTTGCGCTGCAGATGCTACTGTGGGATTAATTTCTATTAGGAAACCCTGGGGTTCAGTGCTCTCCTAGGAGGGTTCTTTTCCCAGACAACCCCCCTCTGCTCAGTCTCTTCAGCCTGGGGTGGTAGCAGTAAATACAAACTACTAAGGTTTATTCCCAAACAGTTGCTAGTCCAATAAATAGAAAGTGGGAAGCGGGAAGGGATGTGGATGCACTAACCACTAGGCACTCTCCCCTAGGTCAGCCTGCCTTCTTTGGGAGTTTCCTTTCCTGACAATCATTGTCGCTCAAACTGTGAGTGAGTGCACAGTGGAGTGACTCAAGGGAATCACTACTGTGCTATGAAGAATAAAAACAAATAATTAAAGACATCCCGTGACAGTTAGTATCTTATGACGGCAATCCTACTATGCTTCTGCATTAAGAGTAATTTCATGACTCGTGGACACCTGATGCAGAAATGTGTAAAATTACTTGTACTCAGAAAAGGTTACTTTCTGGGAGAGTTACTGTTCTGGACATGCCAGAGGAAGTTTCCTCTGAGCACAGGTAGGCTCTGTCTCTGATGGTTTCGAGAGAACAGAATGGGGCTAAAACAAACAACAGTGAAATTTTCAGACTGTTTAAGCTACTCTAGAGTGCGGCTGTTAGAAAATAGACGTATTGCGCAATATTTCTGATAAAGAAACTGATCCACTGGGAGAGGAAGATGGAAGAGAGGGAGGGGCTCAAGAGAAAAGGCAAAGAGAAGACCCGTATGGATGGTGATCCACAGTCACATTAACCAGTCTTGCTCTGCCTCCTATCTAGTCTGGAGGAAGCTGTAGCAGCACTGAATGAAAACATCAAATAAGCACATGCCTGAGGAAGTGCACTGGTTCTGGTATTATTTGCACTACATGAACTCTGAAAAAAGCACCACAGTATCCTCTGCATCAACACAGATGATGTTGGGCATACAATCCACAAGCTTACATACTACTGTTTAGCCAGAAATTGAACTGCATCAGAAAATTGGGGTATTTACCAGTTGTGGTTTTAAACTACTAGAGGTGACAAAAAATTGGTTCCAGACTTGGTAACTTGCTGCTGAACTACATAACAGAACATTCTAACTCAGAACATTCTAGCCTTCCAGATATTAAATCCTTGGCGCTAAAAAGCCTCCAAACAAGGAACTCTAAAATCTCTGATCTTCTAGCTATCCAAAGATCAGGGTTTCAGTGCAAAGATGAAAAACAAATTGTGTTCAGTATATGAGTGTATTATTTAATACTGTATGTATCGCAGGCTTGGAAACCAGGATTAAGGAACACTAGCCAAGCTACAAATTGTATTCAGTGTACGAGTGTATTATTTAATATATACTGCAGGCTCAGAAACCAAGATTAGGGAACACAAGCCAAGATTTTTCTTTTGGTGACTATGGTATTTAGAGCATTACAGGCTAGATAGTGACAAAACAAGGGGAACATATTGCACATTTCAAGATACAGACTATGAAGTGTTAGAAAAGAAGCTGGTATGAGTGAACAACGCAGTGTATGAGTTAGTGACAGATAACAACAAGGCACTGAGCAGAAGGTAAATGGAACAGTGACAGATGATAACTGGGAAGGCTACACCAGTTAAGAGAGGGGAATAAACAGAACATGAAATGTGTGTTGCACAGAATGAGAAGTCAGCCCTGTGTTAATAATTCTAGCACCCTCATTCAGAGGGTTTTTTTGCTCAGAGGGTGGTTCGCACATTGTTCCTGCAAAGAGGCAGAGAAAAAGTGCATGGTGTCATGTGTGATGATTGCACATGTGACAGCTCTGTTTGGCTTCATGTAGAAGCGTTAGAAACCACTGTGAACTGAAGCTTACTACTACGTGCGCACGCAATAAAAAGATGGTTGTGATTTTTCACAGATCACCCGTTCATCATGTTCTCTATTGGAAACAGAATGCCAGAGTAGGGAGATTTTGGTCTCAATTAGCAAGCAATTAGTACTCATGCTAAGGGGCAATTTAGTTGTGATGCAGGAATTTTGTGATCAGAACTTCTGACATCTTTCCCCCCCCCCCAAAGAGTGGTTGGGGATGACTGATTTGGAATAGGGCCATGAGGCAGGGGGGAAGGAGAATTTACTTTTAATTTCCCCAATTTACCTTGGGAAAACTTAACGGGGAAAACTTAAGGCACAAATTTTAGTGTCCACAAGTTTCCCCTTGTGGCTAACAGCAGCTTCAGATGGCGGCATTTAATTCAGAGCTGTGGCACAGGAGTTAGGTGGGTTACATCCATATAGAATATTCTCAATCTAAATCAGTTCCCCTTCAACAGCTGCTTTTCTTTGGGGGGGGGGGATAGGAAGGCATTGAGGCTGCAATCCTGTCCACACTTACCTGGGAGTAAGCCCCATTGACTATAATGAGACTTACTTCTGAGTAGACATGCACAGGATTGGGCTTTGAGAGTTCTAATCATGAAATTCCCATGACACCTCCAAACTTGTATACTTATGCTTATGTCAATCTTCATTAGTAGGGATGCTCTAGGGAAGCTTCTCTCCACCACCTACCCTAGATACCCTAGATACTAAGAACTGGCTTCAGTCTGAGACATACCAGATGCAGATTTCCATTTAAACTTTATCAGTGTCAAAGCTCTGGCTTCTCAGGCTGTTAAGAGTGCCTCATGAACAGGACACATCGGTACTGTGGAAAGTGCTTCTGTTGGTAAGGCTGAAATTACTGCTAAATGTGCCCCAAGAAGCACAAGGTTCACAGCTGACCAGTCATAGTTTGATCTTAAACTATTGCTGGAGTTCAACTACAACAGGAGTTCATTGCTTTCTCCCTCCCCTTTGAAAAGAGCAACCCACCCAGTGATCTCTGCCAAAGACAGCATCTTGCATATCCGCTGACTCAACGCAAGAGAATGTGAAGGAGTCATTACTTATCAGCTCAGAGTGGGGACAAGCAGAGATAAGTAGAAGTACTTTATTAAAGGGGACACTTGAACTGTAGAGAAATGGGACATTTTAGTGTCCAAGTTAATGTGGGAGTAAATTACTGTTGTTTAAAAGAGCAAACATAAGTATCACCCTTTCACAGTGACAGGCTCCTTAAACTGCTCATGAATTCCATGTGCGCACTGGTTAGTAGAAACTGACAGGCAGAGCAAGCCAGACCATTGGATCCCCAATTCAATACTGTCTACATTGACCAACAGTGACTTTCCAAGGGTTCAAACAGATGTCTCTTTCCCAGCCCTACCTGGAGGTGCCGGGGACTGAAACTCCTGCACACAAAGCAGGTGTATGATTGCGGAGTCATGGTCCCTTCCTTTACCATGAACTCACTAAGTGGTCTTGGTCAGGATCTCTCAACATCAGTTCTTTGCTTGCAATTCAGGGCTATTGTTACTAAGCAGAGGGTTGATCCAGGGTTGTATGGAATGCATGTGAAACACTTAAACACTATAAAGAACTACTATGTTTACTGCACAATCCTATCAAGGGCTGGCCTGCACAGTGCAGGAATGGTGAAGCAGCTTCCAATGCATTCCATGGGCTGTCTAGAAACCAGGCCAGCTGGAAGAAGTAAGAAAATTTTTATGTACTACCTCTGCAGCTCCCTGGTACCCTATCGGCTTGCTCAAATCAGTCAGCTTTTTTGCTGGTATGAGATCTGTTAGGACAAAATGGGTATTTAAGGTCTGCGGCTCAGGATCCCCTGGCTACTACATCACCAAGATATGCCCCTGTTCTGTCCCCAACCTGCCACCAGCCTGGCTTGATCTGCCCCTGATATTCCTCCATGGTAGAACGTAAGAAAACCTTGCTGGATCAGGCCAAAGGTGAACTTCCTGTATCTCACAGTGGCCCACCAGATGCCTCTGAGAGCATAATGGATACCTGGATCCTGTAGCCACTCCCCTGCACCTGGCCTTCTGAAGTAGCCTGTTTCTAAAACCAGGAGTTTGCACATACCCATCACTGCTTGTGACCTATGATCGACTTTTCCTCCAAAAATTTGTCCAATTCTCTTTTAAATGCGTCTAGGCCAGATTCCATTACATCATCCTGTGGCAAGGAGTTTCACAGACTAATTACATTTTGGCTAAAGAAATATTTTCTTTTGTCTGTTCCAACTATCCTGACATCATGATCACAACTGCACGAATGGCTGGTGCAGTATCACCTTTCCAAGAACGGCCACGCTCCACAGACTGTCCAAGGGGTAGTTTCAGTGGTAGACCATGGGATACTCTGGGAGACCATAAAATCTGCCTGCATAACCCATGGATAGGATTGGGCCCCCCGGGTAGTTTTCTATTTAGGAACTGCATCATTTGCTTTTCAACTTGAGAAGTTTCCACAATAGCATACCATGTATTTTAAAAATATACACATATCTTAAAATACACAAAATCAAATAGCAAGTTCTTAAAACAGCACAGAATAACAAAATAGTATATGTAGTGATAGACAGCAAATAATGGAAAAGCAGATTAAAAACCACCAGGGGAAAAAGAGATAACAGAAAACAAAACCATCTGTCTTACCATCTTAATGTCTTAATGAACATACTCAGTAAATTGCTAGAGTAAGGAAGAAAGTCTTCACCTGGTGCCTAAAACTCAGCAACAGTAGGGGGAATGAGTTTTATTTACATTTTGGTAATGAGTTCAATCCTGCACTCAGTTTGGGTGCTTAAATTCCATTGAAATCAAATAGGGTGCCACCAGTTAAAAGACCCTCTCTGGTTTTACCTACAATACCTCTGAAAATCTCTGCTGATTAATTTAACTCCTGGGTAAGATTATATGGGAGCAGCTAATCCTTCATCCAGGTCTCAGTTGCATAAGTGCAAAGTCGAGTTACCATTAACATTATTTGGGACTGGTTGATGCAGTACTATGTACAGTACATACCTTCAATGATGTGCTTTCTTGAAAGTCCTCTCTCAGTTTCAGCTCTGAAAATATTAAAAAGAAGTGTACATTATTATTTATTTGTGCATTCGTAGACTCTGATTTCATGTTCTTAAGCTTGCAAGTGTTACATTTGCAGAGTATTCTAACATCTTGCAGGTTTTACAGGGTATTCCACGAATGATGTGTGGTTAAAGCTGACAAATTTAAGAGGCCATTTATTGGCACAGTATATCAACGCTACTTAAAAACGGATGGGGGCAGTTGTTTATACAAGTCCATTTGATAGTGGTGAATAGCTACATCAAAATCAAAATCAGATCTTGCTAATTCATGTTTAGCCAGCTGGGACTGTGATGGAGGATGGTATCAGCAGGGAACTTTAACTGACAGGCCAAGTTGGGATGGAGTCTTTCAGTACAGATTGTTCCAAAACCTCTTGCTGAGAGCAGCCAGCCCTAGTGGCCTGAATGTTTTCAAAACTCAAACAGTAAAACCGTAAAGCTTCAGAACTGCTACCGTGCCATGTAAGTTGGTGGTGGGGGTGGACTGGGGTGGAAAGCGGTCTGGGCCCAGGGCAGATCTCGGTGGCAGTGGCGCCGACAAGATCTGGTACCCCTGGCCTGGGCCTGACATGCCTCCTTGGACGTACTGGATTTATGCCAGCAAAAGAGCTGGCATACATCCAAGTTGACCACAGGATGTGCCACAGCAAGTGGTGGTGGCATCTGGCCTAGATACCTTTAAAAGGGAATTGGATAGATTTCTGGAAGAAAAGTCCATTAGGAGTTACAAGCCATGATGGGTATGTGCAGCCTCCTGGTTTTAGAAATAGGCTACCTCAGAATGCCAGGTGCATGGGAGTCACAACAGAATGCAGGCATCTTGTTGTCTTGTGAGCTCCCTGAGGCATCTGATGGGCCACTATGCAACAATGTCATTCCTGGCTCTTGTGCATATTCCAGTGGGGCTCTAAGCCCACCATCCACAGTAAACCCAATTAAGATTAAGATACCCAGAAAAAAGCTCCCATTGGAACAAATGTTTGTTTGCATCTCATTTGCCTTCCTCTTCATCCTCTGTTGTCATAGCACACGTGATGGGGACATTCATATCAGGAATATGAAGGGAGTCCCAATGCAGATTGGTCTTCCTACCCACCTTATTTAGATAAGAAAAAGCAAGCATTTATCAGGGCTCATGGCATGATTTCAATGATGCCGATTCTGACCCTAAATCCATGAGGCAATTTTTAAAAGCCCCACATTTTGGAAGTGAAATCTGTGGAAAGATAAACTGCAGCCAAGATTACATATCAGGATAGAACCTGACATCCAATTTAGGAGAGAGGATTTCAAAGATGCTTGGGGTGTAGGCTGTGTTCAAAGCTTCAGTTTGGCTGGCTTCTGTTAGAAGGAAATCGTCATACTAATTAGCTGAGATTGGGTCCTGGGTATCAAAGGGACCACTTCATCTCTCCTGCCTCTCCCTATAAAAATGAGCTGCATCCTGGTGAAACTCACAAGTGTACAGAAAAGAGAGGGAGGGCTGCCCAATTCCCAAAAGAGTAAGAAGGGGCATTCTAAAAATGCCCACATATTTCAGCAGTTTGGGGCTTCATTAGCATGCATTTCAGAAAGCTCCTCTTTGCTTCTTGATGGTGCTAATTTTCTTCCCCAGCATGAATGCTGCAGCTGAAAGACACTGGAACAGTTTGCTTTCTGCAAGGCACTACCAGCAGAAGAATCATTTAGATTCTTTTTGCTTTGCCAGATGCCTACAGGCTGGGGAGTATACAAGGAAGGAAGCAAGCATGTGGCTTCCTTTCACCTTACACCTAAACCAAAGCTGGCTTGGAGCTCCCTCCTCCTTCCCCTAGGAATCTGAGGCTCCTGCTAGTCCAAGGTTCAACCTCAGAGAATCTGCAGGGAATCTGTTCCCAGCCCCCCCCCCCAACCTATGGATAAGCAAATCTGTGGTCTGGTCCAATATGATCTCTGGACATGACTGGAGATGTTCTCCAGTCGCGCAGCCTCTAAGGGACTTATGTAAGAACCCAAGAGACGTGGCAGGGAAAGACATACAGGACCCCAGAGAGGGGATAACTGGATCTGAAGGAGTCCCAGTTCCAGCTGAGCTCCCTGCCCAGCTGAGCTCCTTTCCAGCTGAGCTCCCTGCTCAGCTGAGTTCCAGCTGAGCTCCCTGCCCAGACCATCCTTCACAGACTCCACTCCATCACTTCAGAGAGAGCATCCTTAAAGGGATAGCCTCTGGGTCTACAGCTGAGCACTTCACCATCTCTCTGACTCAGGCAGGACCATCTTGGGCAGGTGGGGATCAGGCTCAGGTTTCTGTAGCTCCTCATTCTCTAGTTCCACCACTCATGATCTGGGTCCTGCACCTCAGCAGCCAGTGTCAGTGTGAACATGGATTACATAGAAATTAATCTCTGTTTTGGAAAATGGAGCAAGTGACTCAACCCTCAAATGAATGAAAATGTTTCTTGCAGTGCTACTTTGGTGGTGGATTATGTCTCAGATTAGGCCTGAATTTTACTGATCTGATCAGTAAAACTATGTTCCGTTGTAGACCAACTACAGGTCTCAAGACCCAAGCACCTCCAGAGCCCATAAACAGAGCCAGCCCCAGGGCAGGGCAAGGAAGCCCACCTCAGGTGGCAGATATTGAGATATACTAAATGTTTCTTTTATTTGGCAGAACTTGTTTTATTTTTGCCACTAAGATGAGGAAGGGACCAGAGATGGGGTGCCATTTGATTTCCTGTCTTAAGTACCAAAATGTTTTGGGTTGTGTCTGACACCAAATTCTGGCAATCCACCTCCAACACACCAAGCTCTCCTCTTCACCACAAGTTTATGCAGGCTCCTCAGCCTCCAGATTCTGCATTGGCTCCACTCCATGCCTTGTCTGGACTTCTCCCACATGAAGTTTGCCTCTAACCTCAAGGGGTCAATAATTCTAAATCATAATTTTAAATTAAACTCTATCCTATTTGCATTTGCTGTAAGTAATGAATTAAAATAACTGAGGGCCATTCCTGCCCCAGTTCAAAAACTGGTGGACTAAATCACATTTGTCCCCTGGCTTTCATACTCAGTGTGTCTGCAACAATACGTATTCATTTACTGCACATTGAAATGTACTGGTGTGGCATTTTTTAAAATCTTAAATAAGAGAGGATTTTTTTTTAAAGTAAAGCCTTTCTGACTGAATAATTTAGCCTCAGGTTCAAAGGCTGATTTCAGCACATCAGAGGCAATGTAGAGCAAAATTTCTACAGCATCCCTATCAGAGAGAGAGAGAGAGAGAGAGAGAGAGAGAGAGAGAGAGAGAGAGAGATCTTTTTCATTTAGTTCAACATGGAGGTGGCCCTATTTTATTTTAAATAAGATGGTCTTTTGATCTGGTCTCACTGCAGGGAGTGTTCTGAGCTCATGCCCATGGGTCAGGCAGGTATTTTTAGCTGTCTACCTCAAATAAAATGCTGTCATTTTGGAAAAGAGTATTTTTTTTTTCTTCTTGTTGAGTATTATGTGACATGCAGTATTTCAGTTAAACTTAGGGAGCAGGCGGTGATCCTAACTTCACTTACCCCTACATAATCCTCCTGCTCCGCAATTTATCTGCCAACATCGACGCGTGATCCACTCCCTCCTGCAGCCTCCCTGCCCTATTCCTTGCCTTCCCCGCCCTGTCACTGCTTTACCTGCTCCAGCTGGTGTGGCGGGAACTGGCCAGAGAGTGCTGCTGCCTCTTGCGGCAGTGCTCTGAAATGGCTGCTTATGGAGCACTATGCATGCTATCGGTGGCCAATCTGTGACAGTGGAAGTGTGTTCCACTGTTGCGATGAGCTTTACCTTACCTGCCTTTAGGAAGGGCTGTAAGGTGCACTTCGTTAATCCTGGCTGTCTTTTGGCATAGCTCATTTGGCGATGGGAATTTTGTCAGGCAACTTTTGATGCTCTGTAGACACTGTTCTCTTTGCTTTCAGTGCCTGAGCTTGATGTTCTATTTTTGTAAAGTGCTTCAAATTTATTGGCATCGGGCTGTGAATGAATGATTTCACCTCCAAATGTGTTGCACCTCGGCAGCAGGCTTATTTATGATCTAAGACCAAGTCGAGAGATTACTCGAATGCTGACACTTTTCCAAGCTGTCTTTCTCTTTATTGATGGACTATATAATGCACAACTGCAATTAAGTTGGTATTGACACCAAATAAGAAACCAGCTTGTGAATTTGGCAAGATAACATAGGAAACAAGTCTGTTCAAAGACACAGTAAGAATGGGAATCTCTCACAATGACTTTTCAGTATTATAAAGAAAGCAAATATTCATTTGATCAACCAAATCATCATCCATTTCGAATTAAGGGTGTGTTGTGGTAGGGTGTGTGTAGGAGTCTCCAGCAGAGCAAAAAACAAACGGCAGCGCAACAAAAACTCGAGGCTGATGTCCAAGGCAATCTCTCACAAGGCAAAGAGGCACTTGACACGAAAGTTAGGTTCCATCACCATGATATATTATATACGAGGATATTAAATATTATATATATTATATTATATATTATATTATTATAATTATATTATTATAATTATATTATAATTATATTATAATTATATTATAATTATAATTATATTAGATATAATAATATATAATATCCTCATATATAATATAATATATAATATCCTCATATATAATATATAATATAATAATATATTATTATTATTATATTATATATATTATATATATATATTATATACGAGGATATTATATATTATATTATATACGAGGATATTATATATCCTCGTACAAGGATATTTACCATAACATGGTCCAGCATACAGCAACACACATATACGGCATTCTGATTCCTACGCATCCTAACGCCCGACACCCTACATGCTCACCGTTGAGCATTTGTCTGCGGCCTTGTTTTATGCACAAGGCACGCCCACAATCAGCTGCACAGAGTCAGCAATCAGGAACAGCTGCTACTTGTTACTAGCTACAAACAGTCTATTCACCACAGCGTTTGTCACATTCCCTCCTGTGCACAGGACCTGAGTGATTTCCTGGGTTCAGACTTCAACAGGGTGCAATCCTAAAGAGACCTTGAGGTGGCACAAGTTCATTGTGCAGGCCTGGAGGTGTTGTGAAAGTGCGGTGAAACACTTTCGTGCCACCAGGAGAGGAGAGAGGCTGGAATGGGCCCTGCAGTGATGGCCCCCAGGTAAGTGCACACCGGCTGAGTGAGGCCAGCGTGGGGGCTTGGGAAGGGTGGGGGAGGGCGGAATGGAAGAGGGCGGGGCATCAGGCAGGGCGGGCAGCAGACTGGGCGGGGGGTGAAGCTAGGATCTGGCCTCTGTGCTAGATCCTAGCCCCGTTCCTGGGCAACCCAAAACAGTGCCAGGCTGCTTGGATCTGCGCCTCTTTAGGTGACGTAGATCCGAGTAGACCCATTGGACCATGCTACTTGGGGTAAGGGGAATGAATTCCCGTTGCCCGGGCTGAGCAGCAGACAGTTCATCCCCACGTTGGATACGGGTAGGCCAGCCAACCTCCCGGTCCCAGTGTGGGTTAGGATTGGGCTATAAATTGTTTATGCAGTGGATCTGCTGTCACTTCTTAACCAGTTCGTGTTACCTTTCTGCAGATGACAAGGCAAAGCCAATTTTACTATTTTGAAAAATATAAGGATAGGGCCACACAGAATCTCACATACTACAAAAACAGAAGTTTGTTAACTAGCAATTGAGGCTGAGAGGCCTCACTTGAGATATTACATTCATTTGGCATCTTTCCTCCCACCACCTAAAAAAATGAATGTGTCTGTAGGTGTGTGGGTGGGGTGTCAAGCAGGTATTACAACGTCAGTCAGAGAATTATAACCTAAAACATGTACTGTACAAAGTTTCACTGGAGTCTCTCAGTACTCAAGGGAGGAATCACCTTATACTGTATGGTGTTTTGTGTCTTTCCTGGCTCTCTTGAAAATGGGTGCTTGGAGCTTGATGGGTTCGCTCTTGAAAGGTTGAAATGTGTCCTGAACACCAACTTTAAATTCCACTGTTTCAGTCTTCAAGAGAGATACTGCATTACAGTATACAGGACCAGTCTAGTCAAGGGGCTGGTTAAACCCATTACCAGAGGCACCAAACGGAGGGGGATGTTCCACACCTCATGCCCAACCACTGTCTTCCCCAGCCTGCCACCTGCCTGACCACTCTACCCAGGGAGCACACAACAGGAGGACAAAGTGGGCTTGTCTCTTCCTTCTCCTCAACCACTTCTTGCAAAGTGGTCAGAGAATGCTGCGAGCTGAGGTTGCTCCTCCAGGATTCTCTTGGGTGAGCCACTGTGCAAAAACGGCAGCAGAACAAGATAATGGATGAAGATGATGAGGTGCATCTTAGTAGAGAAGGGGGTTTGTTATGTTCTGGTGAATTTGGGGGCTGGGCAGTGGATTGGCTCGGTCTACCCTGACAGTATATTTTGTATTTTTCTCTGCCCTTTGAAAAAGGGGGCAGAGACTGAGCTAAGCATTCGAACTTGAAACAGAGTCATGCTATGAGTGGGTCTACCAAATCTCATTCGGATCATTCAATATTCAGAAGAGAACTTGTATTACACAAAAAACCCTCAAGCAAACTTGATAAACGGGATAAACAAAGACTTACCTTGCTAGGTTGAAAAACTGAGATCATCTCAAGGTGAAATTAGACATGAATATGGAATATGAGGTTCCCAACCCCATGTTCCATTATAATGATAGGGCAAGAGTAGGGACTGGTAGGGAAGAACCAGCTTGTAGGAGGCGAGAGTGTAATTGTTCCCCTGCAAACATCTTCCTAAAACATGTTTAATTCATTCTTTTTTCAGCTGTAGCCAGAAACCAGCCCAGCAGGAGCATTTTGAAGACTTGATACACATGGAAGGATTCAGTATTCCTCAATTTATTTATTTATTTATTTATTTATTTATTTATTTATTTATTTATTTATTCATACCCCATCTTTCTCCCTCATAAGGGACTCAAGATGGTTTACAAATTATGGAATAAATATATTATACAAATAAAATATCTTAAAAACCCTTTTCTTTATGTATAAGTACCTTTATCCCACATGCCTATTACAGGCGGAGTATCCCTTATCTGCACTGCTCTGTATAGGAAAATGTCTGGATTTTGGCATTATTGCTCATAGAATGAGAAATGCTTCCCCTTGCTGTTTTCACTATGACCCATATGTGCGACTACTGGCCTCTTGGACATTTTTCAACAATGTCTGTCCAGGTACACAAGACAGAAGAGAACAGAACTTACAGCCTGCGCCTGCACTGTACATGGGAATGATAAGAACATAAAAACAGCCCCACTGGATCAGGCCATAGGCCCATCTAGTCCAGCTTCCTGTATCTCACAGCAGCCCACCAAATGCCCCAGGGAGCACACCAGATAACAAGAGACTTGCATCCTGGTGCCCTCCCTTGCATCTGACATAGCCCATTTCTAAAATCAATGATCACAAGACCTTCTAGTGCTCACATGACAGAAAACAAATCTTTGGACAAAAATGTCCAGATTTCAGATGTCTGGATAAAGGGTAATCTATCTGTATCTTGTCAAACGCTGTTTGGGCATATTTGTTTGCGAAATAACATCTAACTCCCACCCTCCGGTTTTAAAATGGAAAGTTTGCCACACCATTTTTTTTTACAAGAAATCAAATTATTCTTGACTTTTCACCAAGCCATAGGTAACACAGCTGCCTTAAGGGTACAAACCATAAGAACATTTTACCTCTGCACTACAATGATGAAACATCAACTTACTTTCCTCCCCAGTAGAGTTTTGTTGTAATGACGAGACTTGATCTCCTAAACAAACAAAAGACATTAAAATTGCACTCTCACTTCAAAACTGCTTGCAGTCAAGATCTTTTACCCCCCTTCTTATTACAGCAACTTCAAATGATAGTTTTTAATTGATGCCTCAAGCTGACAAAGAAAAAAAATCCTATTGTCTCATCCACATAGTGGCACCAGAGCAAAAAACTTGGACCCCCCCCCCCCCACACACACACACTCACATCAGGAAATTTTACTTGTACAAAGCAGTCAGATATATGTACAGTGTGTGATTCTGAGTGCAGGAAAAGTCTACCCTGGGGTAGAGAACTGTGTCAAGAAGACATTTTTGCTGATTTGGCCAATTGAAAACACAACCAATATAGAGTGAGTTTATGTTTCAGGTGCTGTACTGATCTCTTCCACGCACACCAGCAAACAGCAACTGTTACCCTGCACATGCCTGATCTTGTCTGATCTTGGAAGCTAAGCAGGGTCAGGCCTGGTTAGTACTTGGATGGGAGACCGCCTGGGAATACCGGGTGCTGTAGGCTTATACCATAGTCTTTCGAGACTGAAGGTTGCCAACCAACACCAGCAAAGGGGACCAGAAAAGAGGGCCTAGGCTGACGCTTGTTGCTCCTGCCTGCGTTCAGGACATTAGAAGAAGAATCCGAATACTAGTCTAATATTGGGTCTGGATTTGATTTCAAATTGTTTATGGGCACAGGCCCAAGATTCAGTGTTGTTCTGTAAGTCTGAATTGAGTACTCCCGAATCTACCATTAATAGCAAGCACACACCAAGAACTGGATGTTAAATTATTACATTACCTCCAGCCTTTCTTTTTTATGATGTTTCCCAAAATTATCTCGGCCCTGTAGGCATAATTAAAAAATCAGAATAAATGTTTTGAACACAAAAGTAAAGAAGCAAAACTGTGCATCACTACAATTTGTGATGCAACCCTACAGGCATTTCATTTGTACATCCAGTCAGTCATAACATTAATTTTTAGTTACCGTATTTGCATAATTCCATAAAAAGATAGAGTTGAAAGGTTACTGTAATTGAGTCACCTGCTCTCGCTCCGTTGTATTATAGAAGTTCTACGAATTCCTATAAAAAAATCACCAGCAGATGCAAGTCCAGTCTGTTCTCGGTATTCTTCCTCCACGGGAAACCGGATTATATGTATCTTTCATGGTCATATTATGCATTTCCCTTACTGGATTTATGAGGCAATGTGTTGTAGTTTATCAATTCATTGTGTACAGGAAGAGAGACAGTGTAAATGTCACACTTGTTAAGTCAATTGGGAGTCAATGGCACCTTCTTTTTTTTCTCCTTTTTAATTGTGCCATTTCCCCTGTCTACAAATGCCAGCCCAGAATTGGTGTTTATGGAGAGCAAAATATTGTCATTTCAATTTAGCCTGAAAATGTCACCTGCATCATCTGGCCACGAAATACACATGGTTTACAGTATTTTGTGCTGGGACTGCAAAGTATCATTGCCCATGCTATACAGTGGAAAGTTCGATGGATAGCACCACTTGAGTATGGTTTCCTTTGGAGGAGAGAGCATCGGAGACTCATGACATTTTAGTAATATAGTACAATATTTGATTTCTTCACAAGTAAAGATGACAGCAAGCATAGGCAGGATAAGTGGCTCCTTTACACACCAAGATTTGGCCAGCTCTCTCTCTCTGTTACAAACTGTTGCTTTTGTTCTTTTACATCAGCCACTTCTCCTAGTTTAGGGGGAGTTGCCTTCTCCTAGCTCTGATGACTGACAGGCAAGAGAACTCTCCAGATATCCCAGCAGCCACCTGCCTCACTTCCAAAGGCAGGTGCAGCTGGAGAAGGACTTCTAGTGTTCAACTTCTAGTGATTAACTCTGATGCGGAAAAAAGAGATTTGGATTGAAGATCTGGAGACTCCTGAGCAAACCCTGCTGCATTTGCACTATCTAAATTCAGTGTGTGCATGAGGAGCACTGACCTAAAGAAAGTTTTTATTTATTTATTTATTTATACAGGTATTTATATACCGCCTTTCTTTGGTCGTCAGATTTCTCCTCAGACTTTAATCCAAGGCGGTTTACATAGGCAGGCTGTTCTAAGCCCCCGTAGGGATTTTTACAATTGAATCGTTCTAGTCTTTCATAGAACTCTTCGTTCCAGCTGGATTCCTTCCCGGTCTGGCCTCTCTCTGGAGGAGAGCTCCTTTTGTGGAGCTCCAGGGGAGACAAGATTGTGTATCAAACCATCAAAAAAATTTGCAAGCCTGGTGCGGGGGGGGGGGGGGATAGAAAGGAGCAGGCCATCCAAATGGAGAGGGTCTTCAGAGGCAGTCTCTGAACTATTGCAGAGAAATCTGGGGCACAGATTACTACTTTGTGCGGACTGCCAGCCGGGACAAAAGCAGTACTGAAGATTCTTATTGTGCTGATTTTGGCCTGACTGGTTTCGTTTCCTTCTGATCTCTGAGCTCCAGGCCCAGTACAATGGTCCAGCTGTTGTAACCATCTGTCAGTGGGCCTGGAGAGAACACTCAAAGTTATGCCTATTTTGGGAGATATTTTGTGAGCCATTTTTTTTCCTCCTGAAGTGCTCATATTGCTAGGATTCTACCGTAGCATGAGCAAGCTTAGAAAAAGATTTGCGTTTTATTTTACCAATAAAACTGTGTGAATCTCATACACCTCCCATATATAGGCTATGAAACCAATCTCAGCTGTACAAAGGTTCTCTTGGCAGGAGGACACCCTGAAGAATTCTAAAACAGCTGATATATAAAACTAGCAGAAACAAGTTCCATAATATATAAGGGGACTGGGGGAACCGAGCCACTTGGGAATAACCCTGCGCAGAAAAGTAGGGGTTCCTGGGACTCCAGCACAGTGAGTACAAATACTTACTTTCCAGCAGCATACACTTCTGCTGTGTCAAACAAATTTACTCCACTCTCATATGCGATAGTCATTAGTTGTTCAGCAACCTTTGGGAAACAGACATGAAATTAGTCTAAGACAGGGGTGTCAAACTGGTTCCATATACTGTTACCATTCATGGTGCCTGCTGAGAGCCAGAAGTGACATCATTAAGCAGGAAGTGACATCATTATACAGATGATGGCCAGAAGTAAGCACTTTGTTCTCACATAAAACCTCATTAGCTGCAAATGACAGAAGAGGAAATGTGCCAATCGTGTTAATAATTTCAAGATATGAGAGAGCTCAATTATCACGTTGGGAGAGCCCATTTATAACGGGGTTGGAGAAACTGCTTCTGGAGACCACATCTGGCCCACAGGCCTTATGTTTGACACCCCTGGTCTAGGGCATAGAAAAGTTCTTCCACTATAATGTACACAACATGCTGTATACACTGCCAGACATTATATAATGTTATTCAGTAGTTGCACCAAGAAGAACCTAGAGTCCACTCAAGCTCCCATTTTTGAATTTTGGGGAGTAGACAATTGAAAATATGAAAGAGAGATCTACTACAAGGATCACTATACATATCATAGTCATGTCACCATACATAGTCACTATAGTCACTATACATAGTCTAGTGGAAAATATGGAAAGAGAGATCTACTACTAGGATCACTATACATATCATAGTCATGTCACCATACATAGTCACTATAGTCACTATACATAGTCTAGTGGAAAATATGGAAAGAGAGATCTACTACTAGGATCACTATACATATCATAGTCATGTCACTATACATAGTGGCTATACATAGTCACTATACATATCACTATATCATGAAGAATGCTTTAAGACAAGAAGGAAAAGACAGACAAACAACAGTTAGGGCATCCAATGCGTGCAATGCCCATATGCATTTCTGTAGCAGGATCGGCTGATGTATGGCCATGTGCCTCTCCTTCAACCACACAATTTGATAAGATAGCACTGCACTACTAGGTTTTGCTAGGTTTTTTTGCTACAGCTGATAGCGAGGGTGGCAGGGTGAAACAACACATTGGGGACACAGGTGGGGCTGCTGCCAGAAAGGACATCTTTGCATCACATTCTCCCCCTCTCCCCTCACAAAATGCCATTTCACTTCCCCATGATATGACACGGTCACATCTCTCACCCTCCACATTACCATCAGCAGCCAACAATAGGAACAGGGGGCAGAGAAGTGAAGCTCCCCTTGGTAAGTAGAGAGGGGGAAATGTGACAAGGGGGTACTGTTTTCAGCAGCTGCCCTCCCTCTGCAGGAACACGGAGTTTTAACCTGGTACTCAGGAAAAATCCCAGCTGACAGAGCCTAAGGGGTCCAGTGAATGACACCTTGAGATCCCAGGCTTATTCCATGCCTCTGGGTTCATATACAAGCAGGAATGGTATCAGAGGCAAAACACAGCACTGTGAGAATGTCAGCTTTCTGCTAAAAATAGAAAGCTAGTTTATAGTCCTTCAGGCTACGAAAGACAGCTTGAAATATGTGGTGAAATCTTAAGAAACCATACAAGGGGTGCAATGGTCAGTGGTAGGTCATATGATCTCTGCACAATCCTCACCTGTGCCTACAGCCAACAGTGGCAGGACAAACATCTGAACATTTGCACAGTTCACAACCCGGTCATTTGCAAATTGACTTAACGGAGAAGTCCTGGTGAGTTCAGCTTTGATACATATCAAGGAAGTAGTTGTCTTGTGACAGAAAGCACAGGCGACACCCAGTGGCATAGCTAGATGGGGCGCAAAGCAATAAGTTTTGCAGGGAGCCTCACTGCAGCATGCAAGCGGCCCCTCTCCTTCAGAACCATTCTGGGTGGTGGGAGCAAAAGGGAGGTGTACCTTGTAGACCCACAAGATATAAGGAGAGGTGTGTTGGTGCCAGTGCATCCCACAGACCGGCCAAGGATAGGATTGGGCTGCCCAGCATCTTTCTTTGGATGACGGATGGACGACGCTCCCTCCCTCCTTCCCTTCCTTCGCCGGCTTGTTCTTACTTTGAACAACTGCTGATCCTTTGTCTGGCTGGCTCTCCTTTTCCTTCCTGTGCCTTTTGAAAAGACAAGGCAGACATAAGGAGGAAGAAGGAAACAGGGAGAGTAGTAGAGACTAGAGTAGTTGGCTAGACCACCTGCCAACTCTAGTCTCTACTGCCCTCCTCCATTTCCTTCTTCAACCCTGGGACCAGCCTTGGCCTTTACAAAAGACAGGAGGTAGAGTGGAGCGGAAGATGACCAGAAAGGAAGGGAACTGGCATGCTCCCCTTCATGACATCATTCACTTTAAAGTTTTTATCATGGACATTGGTGCTCATGTAAAGACACAATGCCAACCACTATTCATCCTCAATTGTTAATGAACTGTCCAAGCCAACAAACAGCATACAGGAATGCCTCAAGGGGCAAATGTTTTCTATAGCGATCCAACCATTACCTGATGGCTCACATTCTGGAGGAGTTGTGACCTCCGTCCTTGCCCTTAGTTCTTGGTGATATAACCAGATCCTTGCAACTGCAGTTGGTTTCTCTCAGTAGTTTCTCAAGCCACTGGATGTTAATGAAGTTCAAAGGCATGGCCTCTTCCTGGGGCTCAGATGCTCTCCCTACCCTGCCTGTTCTGATCAAGGGGGTCCTTCTCTCCACAAGCTGAAGCTGTTTCAGCAGCCACAACTGACCACAACAGAGGTCAATTGAGGACCACACTTCATGTATTTGATGAAGTGGGTTCTTGCCCACAAAAGCTTAAGCCACATATTTGTTAGTCTCCAAGGTGCCAACACAATTTTCGTTTTTATTGTTCAGTGGGACATACTCTTGCGTACATGTGCATAAGATCGCAGCCTTAAGATCTGAGGAAGGTTAAGATCACAATCCTAACCTTCCTCAGCACTGGCACTGGGTGTCGCAAATGTGCTGTAAGGCTGTAAGTCCATGGCACTCAGAGAGGAGGGGCTGCTGGCGCTGGGCCAGCGGTGTTGAGCTTCAGCGCCACATGGAGGGCCAACTGGTGCTCCAGTAGCGCCAGCCAATGGTAAGTAGTTAAAGGGTGGGGGAGGTGGGGAGTGAGTGGAACTGGGGAGGGGAAGGGTGGGCCAAGGGGAGGAACCAGAGCAGGAGGGGGTGGGACAGGTGGAGCTCTGCTTTGCCAGATCTTGAACTCCGTGTTGGGCCGGAAGACCCAATACGGAGTCTCTCAAGTCTTTGCCAGCAAAATAGCTGGCGTTTGGTGGGCGTTTGGAGGGCCGCTGTGAGATACAGGAAGCTGGACTAGATGGTCCTATGGCCTGATCCAGTGAGGCTGTTCTTATGTTCTTACGAGAAGCCCAATTGCAGGGCTTGGGGTTTTTCCCGGAGGAAAGGGATGAAAGGGATGAAGGGGAGATCTCTGGCTGGATGCAACACTAGCCGTTTCGGCGCCGCTGCATCTGGTGGAGCCACTGACTTCAGCCTGGGCTGCCTGTTAGGTCCCAGAAGCCAACTTTTCTTAGTGAAAAGTTTAAATTATCTTGGTGTTGAAGTTGTGAGGGACCAGGTGGGTTTGAAGAGTGAGATGAACAGGGATGCTAACTCAAAACACTGTATAGGTGAACTATAATTTGCTTCATTTTAAAATTATAAAAGAACAAATCATGAGACCTGGATAATTTTCAGTGCAGACTATCAGGAGTTTGGGCATAGCTGCTATTAATGCCCTTGACATAATTTGGCTTCTGAGCAACAGAGTCAAGATGAAATTAGCCATTTTGATCATATGGTACTCAGTATCCAGAACAATGGTAAATTTGGCTTCTACAGTATGACAAAAATAGCTCTGAATAAACTACAACTACTGCCTGGTGCCTTGATGCGTGGCCAGAAATTTCTGATGAAATATGCAGTTGAAAAATCAACCATTCGTGGCCTCAGTGATAATTATGGATGCCAGTTATGATTCATTGTGCAAGTGGATTTATTACTAGTTAGGGTGCCTGCTAGCACTGCTGAATCAGCATTGGTATTATATGAAGTACAATGCCCAGGGAATTGCAATAACCCTGCCATTATTTTAATAAAAAAAGAAGTGGCCAGAAGGAACAGTTTGTTTTACGGAAGCAAAAATGTTATGCTGTTTTAACAATAGGAAAGTCGGAAAAAAATACGACCTTTGAAAATAGTTGAAATCATTTTGTTGTGAGTGAGGAACAACGATGTCCAACAACATTTCAAAGAGACCAGTCCTAAGGGGTCTTGAGCTGCTGGAATTAGCATTGCGGCGACACAGTGTATGGCTGTTGGAAAAGGTGACATGCCATTTTGTGCAGCTAGGCCACTGCGGCAAGTGGCGAGCGCCACCATACATCCCGTGGCACAGGTAAGCCAGCATGGGGGCAGTAGGGAAGTGGGGATGGGCAAAAGGGCAGGAAGGAGGTTGAACAGAGTCGAGATCAGAGTGGGGTGGACTGAGGCAGGGGAATATCAGTGGCAGCGGTGCCACCAATATCCTGTCCTGCTTCCCATCCTCAGTCTGCCTTCCTGTCCACTTGAACTTCAGCCAGCTATGTAGCTGGTACAGGTGTGAGTATACCCAGTGAGAATACCCAAGAGCTTATGTCCAGGCAAGGGAACAAATGTTCCCTTGTGTAGAGGAGACCACAGGGGCCACCCCTCCACAGGATGCAGAGCGCCCTCTGATGGAGCATCTTCATTGGTGGGGGAATCTAGATAGGAGTGGGTTGTAAAACACGTACTCCAAGTAGTTTATTCTGGGGTTGGTGCTGATTGTCTATTGCTGTACTACAACTGGCCTGCACAACTGAACGACTAAGGTAGTTAGGGGTTAGCTGCTGTGACTGCCGAACCTGCCTCCTTCCTGGACCTGAGCCACCCATTCCCCACCCTGTCTGCCTTCCCCTGTCATGCTCTGCCTTCCCACAACCCTCTTCTACCTTCACTGCCATTGTACCTTCGTTGACGGGCTTCTGGTGATCTACTGGCACCAGCAGGAAGCCACAGGCCTTCCCACTGGCATTCCTGGCAGTGCAGGTGGTAAGTATGGGCTCTTAGCTTTTTGTGTCCTTATATCATCAATGTTTTTAGGTTTTTATTTTAAAGTAGTATGAAATACAGGTACAGCAACATGAGAGCACTTCTAGAAGAAAGCTCAAACACAGAATATCAACAAGAAAAAGAAATGGATAATGTTTTCCTTCAAAATTGTTCAAGGACACACGTTTTATTCACTGTTGTGATAGAAGTGACCAACCGTGACTGAATTTTTTCAGGACACAGTAGAGGAAGACAATTATTGATTAAAGAGCTAAACCAGGAACCTACGAAGTATGACAAGAAGAACCTCTCCAGGCTACAAAATGTGTGCCAATGCTGTGGGCAGCCACAGATACATTATCTACACATTGTGCAACCTTCTGTCAGTTATTTCTGAGCTCTAGGAGCTGGGCTTGACTAATAAGATCATACTCCATAACTTTTGCCTCAGCTACTCCCCAGACCGTGGTAAAAATGACTGAAATGAAAAACATTCCGAACAGACAGGCAAAGACAGCCCAAGGAAGAAGGGTGCCCTCCACAATGATAAGAAGATCATAATAAGCTAAATGACTGCCTATTTTCCGCTCAATAATGGTGGCTCCAAAAATCTGCCTTCCAACCAAGGTGGGCTGCCACCATATCCTCCTCCTGGTAGAACTTCAATATTTTCAATAGTTGCAGCTACTCTTTAAGTGTCAAGATGTATTTGCCCCAAAATATGCCTGGAACATCCTTATGTTCAGTTCAGTCAGGACTGGCTCATGTGTGAGGCCAACTGAAGCAGTTGCCTCAGGCAGCAGAATGGTGGCGTAGTGCCCATCTCTGTCCACATACTTGCCTCCATGGCGTCTCCCTCTCCTTCCACTCCCTGGACTGGAAAAGGAGTAGGGAAGACTGAGAGGAAGAGCAAATGCAGAGGACAGGAGATTGCTGAGTTAGAACACTGGAGAGGGGGAGAAGCAGAGGTTGGCCCCGCATCAGGTGAAGGGTGGCAGCATTTGGAATAGTGCCCTAAGCATCAGGCAGTCCTGTGCCCACCCTGTGCTCAGTTCAAAGTGATACGCAATGGTGCAAGAGTGAAAATGGTTAAAAGTAACAAGCAACATGTTTTGTGGCTGCTGCTCCCATTTAACAGCATTTCTTTCGCCTTTCGTTGCTGATGGCGGAAATCGCTGCAAGGACTTCACACCAGCATTGTATGTTTCATCAGACATTTGCAGGCACAGTCCCTTTCCTCACTGCTACACAGTGTTGCTGGATTAGTTTATTCTGGAAATGACTTAGGACTCAATGTATCCCAGAGGAAACACCTAGTATTAGAGTGAGCCCTCCAGCTGATTACTGTATTCCTGCTATCGGAAAACCATTTTAATGAGATATAATTTTAGGGCTAACCCAGACGCTTGTAGGGGTCTAGTGAGTGTTTTTTTTTTTTAAATGAACAATTGTTTCCTTTCTGCTGCAGAAGAATCAGCGATGCACCATGTTGAATGCTGACGTGCCATAGTTCTGACTTTACAGGACAAACGCAGCAATATGATGAGGGGAGCCAGCAACACGGTGCTTGACCTCAATAGCCATTCTGACTAAGCTTCCAAAACAGAGCATCACTTATCCAAATCACGACTGCATTGCTACAGACTTTGGCAATTACCAGGTGACGGGCAGCCCAATTCTATGTAGTGTTGGTGCAGTGGGGCCACACGGCCCATGCTGTATCCAGTGCTGAAAATGAACAGACAGGAGGTCTCCTTGGGGTACGCTTTGGATCTGTGCTGGTGGGACACTCTTTACTTCCAAGTTGTCGCAAACATGCTTTACAGCATGTTTGCAGCACCTAGAACTGATTCATTTCTGGAGATGTTCTGGTGGGGAAAAAAAATTTCAGAAGGCTTTTTAGGTGGCTGATTGCATCAGGGCTAAGTGGGTTGCTGTATTGCTTGCTTTACTGACTGCCGGGATGTGCTGTTTTGACTTCTGTGCTGCTGCGTATTTATTGGAGTTTTTACACAGCTACTTGTTTTTGGTTTTATGTTTGCTGAGAATGCTTTTTATGATGGGTTTCGTAGTTATTATTTATTTGTGGGTGGGTCTATTGGATTTGTTACTTGTTTTTACCGTAGTTTTTATTGATATATTTTATATTTATGTGTTTTCTGACTGGTTTTGTAAGCTGCTTTGAGCATTGTTGGAAAGGCAGGGTACAAATCCTTATAAACAGACAGACAGACAGACAGACAGACAGACAGACAGACAGACAGACAGACAGGAAGAAAGAAAGAAAGAAAGAAAGAAAGAAAGAAAGAAAGAAAGAAAGAAAGAAAGAAAGAAAGAAAGCTCCCTGCTTTTCAAAGCAGTACAAAGTTCTGGGGTAGCTTATTACTTATGAAGCAGTACAAAGTTCTGGGGTAGCTTATTACTTATGAAGAGAGAGTTGGGGACTTGTGTTGCCTCTTGTGTAATAAGAGTTGGAGACTGGGGACTTGTGTTGCCTCTTGTGTAATAAACTGCTCCTTTCCAAGTGCACCAACTGAGCAGATCAGCAAGCATGCATACAGGCATCAATAGTCTCTAAGCAACATCAATTCAAAATCTCCAGCATCCCAGACTTTTCCCTTAGCAGAATCTCTTAGCAGGTTATTCTAGCAAGACATTTTTCTCCAGCTCACATTCAGTCTGTAAAACCTATTTATTGGTTTTTTTTTTCATAGCCAGGTAGAGCAACACACATTTTAGTGGCTTGGAGTAGCCTTCAGATGCCATTAATCAGAACCCACCATCACAGGAGGTGAAAGATATATGCTTTTCTGCAAAACCGTTTCCATCATATGCAAATTTGTGCATATCTATGCATATTTAATCAATCACTTAAATCCATAGTTAATCAATAAATTAAAGAAATCATCTTTGGTTTCAGCCTTATATGTTATGCATTTAATTAAAGATTACTGGGGAGACGCAGGCAGTGGTGGCCATACATTTATTGGAATGTGTAATTTGAGCCTGAGGCTATCAGTTCATTCTAAGACTGCAGTGAGGTTTGAACTCAGATCTGCTTTATGCCCAGCTCTCTCTCTTAACCACCACACTATAGTAGCTATCACATCAGGGAAGCGAGGTGGGTGAGGCAGGGCCTCCTCACCAGAGTCCTTTGAAATGCGCCACTGCTGTGTGAGATGTGTTGTGTGTGCTTGCATACCTCACACAATTGAGTCCTTTTCAAAGGACTCCAGTGAGGAGGCTCTGCCTAATCTGCCTCTCCACCCACTGTACGTTCCTGTACCACACATATCCATATATCACTGGCAATTACACGTGTATATATTTCATTTTTGCTACTTTAAAAAAAACAACCTTATTTGATTGCAGTATCACTTTATCACAGAAAACACTGTACATTAAATTCCAAATTCTGAAAAGAATGATGATGTTCTGAAACGCATGAGAAATGCAAACTCTCTGCTCCCAGGTGTAATAATTCTCTGCCATTTCCTGTGACAGAAATACACTCGTTTATTCCATCATCTGTGACTGGACTTCTAATGTTATATATAGAGCGCACGCATACCCTGCTATATGAATTGTCGTCAAACGAAACACTGCTTACCTCATCAGAAATCTGACCTCCAAATGTGACCCAGGTCCCTAGAAAGAAACAGAACAATTTGTTACTCTTTAGGGCTTTTTCTTTGATATACAAAACACATCATAATTAGGATACTTCCCCTTAGGGAAAATCCTGAAGCCGATTTGCTCGATGAACCCTCTTATAATGAGAATGTCCTCCAAGGGCCTCTGATTGTTTTCAGTTTAATTGGTTGACAAGCTACAGTGGCCATGCTTTCGTGGCTTCAAAACACTTTGTCATAACTAGGCAGGGATAGCAATATGTCTAATGTGAACTGAATTGCACATGGATGAGGTGTCTTGATAGGAAGAAATTACAGTCAGTGGATGCACTGTTCTTGTTGCCAATTAGCCATGGCTAATTCAGTATGATAATAGCTTGCTGTACAGGAAGATCTTGTTGTTAGATTAGATCGGTGAGGAACAAAAACAAAAAAACACCAAAACACAACCAAGACAGTTCCTATATCAATCACTTCGTAAAAAAAAACAACATCCGAGGGAACATAATCAAGACCATTTATGGTCCAATCCCATCCAAGGCCTGTGCCAGTGGATTGCACTTTCCACCAGTGCAGGCTGATGCAAAAGTGCCATAAAGCACTTTGCAGCAGTGTGGTGAGCCACCACACCAGTGGGAAGACTGGAGCTTTCCTGTGCATGCTGGCAGAGTGACAAAGACTCACTGGAGCAGGTAATCCCAGCAGAGGGGTGGAATGGGGTGGCAGGAGGGCAGGGAGGGGGATAAATGGAGCAGGAGGAGGAGGAATAGGGAGGAGATGGAGCAGTGGGTGGGGAGATCGGCCCATAGGGGGCAGGTTCAGCAGCAGCAGCACATGCCTAATCCTAAACCCCTCCCCAGCCAGATCCACTTGCACAGATCAACATGAACTTGTGCCAGCGATGTTGACCTAAGTTGACCCAATGGGGCTGCTGGGGCTTACCCCGGGGCAAAGGGGACCAATGTCCCCTTAGCTTGAGGAGACCTCCAGCAGCCAAAAATCCTCTATGGGACGTTGCATAGCCCATGCCAGTGCCACTGCATTGCCACATGGGGATTTTGGTAAGGTTGGGCTGCCCATTCAGTTTAGATACCCCTTTACACACTTTAATCACCCTTCTGTTTATATAGGGTAATTAAAAGAATACCAACGGAAGATTTTTCCACTCTGGTGGAATGCATGATTACGGAGCAATATGCATATTATGTACCAACCTTAGTACTGAATCACAGAGCCCTGTCAGTTTGCGGCTAAAAATATACTCTGCACATGCTTGTGGCATAGGTAACTCAGCACAAAGCAAACACCACAGCCACTCTTTTGTAAGGGAGAGCTGAGTGCAGCAATAGCAAGTCATTTGATGAGAGCTAGTTACGTGCATGACCCTTTCCAATACGTGCCAGTGGCCAAATCAACACAGGATACAACTTGCACATATTTTTCCAGAAACAAATATTTCTGGATTTGAAGACTGTGGGCACATTTTGCAAAGTTGTGAGCTCTGGTACTATTGTATTGGCAACCTTCAGTCTCGAAAGACTATGGTATCGCGCTCTGAAAGGTGGTTCTGGCACAGCGTCTAGTGTGGCTGAAAAGGCCAATCCGGGAGTGACAATCCCTTCCACACCGGGAGCAAGTGCAGTCTGTCCCTGGTCTGTCTCCCTGGCTATGGGCCTTCCTTCTTTGCCTCTTAGCCTCAGACTGTTGGCAAAGTGTCTCTTCAAGCTGGGAAAGGCCATGCTGCACAGCCTGCCTCCAAGCGGGCCGCTCAGAGGCCAGGGTTTCCCACTTGTTGAGGTCCATCCCTAAGGCCTTCAGATCCCTCTTGCAGATGTCCTTGTATCGCAGCTGTGGTCTACCTGTAGGGCGCTTTCCTTGCACGAGTTCTCCATAGAGGAGATCCTTTGGGATCCGGCCATCATCCATTCTCACGACATGACCGAGCCAATGCAGGCGTCTCTGTTTCAGCAGTGAATACATGCTAGGGATTCCAGCACGTTCCAGGACTGTGTTGTTTGGAACTTTGTCCTGCCAGGTGATGCCGAGGATGCGTCGGAGGCAGCGCATGTGGAAAGCGCTCAGTTTCCTCTCCTGTTGTGAGCGAAGAGTCCATGACTCGCTGCAGTACAGAAGTGTACTCAGGACGCAAGCTCTGTAGACCTGGATCTTGGTATGTTCCGTCAGCTTCTTGTTGGACCAGACTCTCTTTGTGAGTCTGGAAAACGTGGTAGCTGCTTTACCGATGCGCTTGTTTAGCTCGGTATCGAGAGAATGAGTGTCGGAGATCGTTGAGCCAAGGTACACAAAGTCATGGACAACCTCCAGTTCATGCTCAGAGATTGTAATGCAGGGAGGTGAGTCCACATCCTGAACCATGACCTGTGTTTTCTTCAGGCTGATTGTCAGTCCAAAATCTTGGCAGGCCTTGCTAAAACGATCCATGAGCTGCTGGAGATCTTTGGCAGAGTGGGTAGTGACAGCTGCATCGACGAGCTCTGGTACTAAAGTTAGACAATCATTTGTTAAAAGCTTATGCCACACTTTTTGAAGTACAGATCTGTAATCTGCTGTCAGGGAACAAAATAATAATAATAATAATGCTTTCTTTGATTTTAAATGCATTATGTTGAAAGATGTCACAGTCTCTTGAATCAAAAATAAAAGCCTGATCAATGCTTTTTCCTAGCCTCAGTCCTTGAGTTTACACGTAGATTCACAGAACAGATTATTGGAGTGTGAAAGATGGAAATTATATAAAAATCATTCTTTGCTCTTTGTTACCTAGTTACCATGCCACTTTAATTCAATCACAGTTACAAAGTGATTGCATGCTTACAATGCTCAGGAAAGCGTATGTGAATACACGCACACATTCTTCTATGGCCATAAAAAGATGCAGACTAGATTTAATGCTACTGATTTATATTCTGTATTATTTCCGTGTTTGCCTGCTACATATTCATTTGTTTATGAAAAATTCCTCTGCAAAATGCAAAGAACTTGGCTATGTGCTATGGGTGTTTGATCATTGATAGATGAGAAATGTAACAAACCAAAAACCGAGGCAAACATTGCAGCCTCTACTGCCTGCATTTGTGGCAGAATCTGACTGTCCCAGCAGAGCAAACATTCTGTCGGTCTAAGGCAGGGGCTTGGACTAGAAGACCTTATAGGCTCTTCCAACTCTATGTGCTGTCGCAAACATGTCATAAAGCACCACTTAATAGTGTTGGTGGGAAGGCCAGAGCCTTCCCATCAGTGCCAGCCTACAGAGCAGTGCCCGCTGAAGTGGGTAAGTTCTGGGCAGTGCAGAGCAGGGACAGGGTTTGGTGGGGAGGAGGTGGAACAGGGCAGGGGAGGGTGACAACAGGGGTGGGCATATCAGGCCCGGAAGAGGGGCAGGTTTGGTGGCACCAGTGTGCACCATATCCTATTCCTCTTCCCGGGGCCTGATTCAACAACTTGGATCAACTCAGACTTGAGCCAGCTATATCACTGGTGAGGCTGAGTTGACCCACTGCGCAGGCTGGGACTTAACCCAGAGCAGAGGGGAAAAATGTTCTTTCACCCTGAGGAAACTTTCCATCTGTTAAACTCCCACAACAGGTTGTAGCGTAGCCAGAGCTGGAGCTGCTGCGTCAGAGCTAGGAAGTTTAGGTAGGGCTGGGCTGCTCATTTCCTAACAAACTACACTGAGCCTGACCTAACAATCTTAAATCACTTAGATGTTCAGACATTAAAGGGTTCCTTGGTTTCAGACTTGCATAGAGATACCTGGAAAGATTTGTCCTTAACTATGGCCAAGAAAAGACTTTTATTGAGTTATTCAGTGGAAAACTTTGGGTGCTATGTAAGTCAAGACTATGTAACAAAAACATGTTTTGTGCATAACACTGATGTGCTCATTTTATGACCAGTTCTCCGTCTGTATAGAGCTGTCTGAGAATCCGTCTGTATAGGGGAACTGATACAATGAGCAAGTTATCTAAAGCCACAATATACAAGACAGGTGTAAGTCTGCCTTGAATGAGAATCACCCAGATCCACATCTAAGAGTTTTGCTGTCTCTGAAGCTGTCCTGCAAAATCATCTTCAAAATGATTCTATATTGCAGGGAGACAGACTATTTCTGGATTTCCTGGAGCATATCCTTGTCCTCCCTCCCTCCCTTCCTTCCCTTTTGGGGCCGTCTTTGTGATGGACTGGTCTTTTCTGCCCATGGCATATAGTGAAACAATGTTTTCTCCAATGCTGTCTGAGAAATATGCACAGCCTTATTCCTGCACCCCAGGAGAAAACAAAATCCAAACAGAACACAAGCTGCTCAGAAAAGAGAAAAGTGCACTGCACAATGTGTTGCACTGTTGAAGAATTAACTGTTCCCACAAGTAACTCAAAATGCTTTCTTGGTGGTTAAAGCAATGAACATTAGAACAAGTTGCCAAACAACTCCAGCTCTTTAGAAAGATAACAGGCTAAACTGGTGTTTCTCAACATTTGTCCTCTGCCATAACACTTCACATGGTCCACCTATTCAAAGTACCACCAGAAGTAACTGGTGATGATGTCATTGCCAGTTACTTCTGGATTGGGAGGCCAGATGTGATGTGATAAACACCAGTAAGAGGCTCAGGATGGATGGGATGCTTTGCAGCTCTGCCTGCTGAGCCAAGCCTCCTAGTGGTGTTTGTCGTGTCACGTTCCTGGTCTTGATGCCGGGCAGCAGGGGTCCTGTGAGTACCACTAGACACCACCTCAAGTACCACTGCAGGTACCCATACACTGGTTGAGACTGGTTTAAACCATTAGAAAGCCTGTTTTTCTCTTACACTGTGGCTGGAATCCTAACCACACTTTCCTGAGAGTAAGCCCCATTGAACAAAATAGGACTTACTTCTGAGTAGACCTGGTTAGGATTGTGCCCTATGTTTTCTACCCCAGGGGCCTATTGCTGCTTCAGTGTACCTACAGAATTTCTGTGCAGGCAAGCTTCCTGATCCACTTCAACAAAGGAGACAGAACAGCAGTGCATTTTATGATACTGGGGCAGATTATGTGCACAGAAACTGTTATGTGTACATTGAAGGTCCCCATCCACACAGGGAATCACTGAAGTCTGGCACCAAATTGTCATTTTATTTCTTAGTCTTTGATCAATTTTTGAATTTTGCTCACAA
This sequence comes from Tiliqua scincoides, assembly GCF_035046505.1. Lineage (NCBI taxonomy): Eukaryota > Metazoa > Chordata > Lepidosauria > Squamata > Scincidae > Tiliqua > Tiliqua scincoides. The sequence goes on along the minus strand of NC_089823.1, from coordinate 217,140,786 downwards.
CTCTGTAACATTTTAATTGCTCCTAATAAAGGCATTACCATTCTGCAGCTTAGAGATGTTTTTTCTAATAGATGAGCATCACAACCCACAGTTTTTGTGTGCTTTTGAGAATTCATTATTTAAGATACAAGAGAGGGATCTTAAAACTGAAGGAAGATTACCTTCAGCCACCTGAAAATGGTAAAAGTGCACATGTTGACTTGTTTCTGCATTGATTCCACAGGCTCCAAACACTAGGTAATACTACCCTTGGCTTCTATAAACCGCGTACTTAGAGTGCAACCTAAAATTAATCTCTGGCTTTGCTAATATAAAGGCTACCATGTTTCTCTTTACTTCTTCCTGCCTGTCAAGGGACCTGTCTTCCAATTGATTGGCAGGAAAAACAGAAGAGAACCAGATCAGTGGTTACATATAACGTATGTACTACATATGTACATACATATAACAGATAGCATACATATTACATACAGGGAGACCCAATATCCACAGATCCTGTATCCCTGGGACTGTGTGTGTAGGTGCAAGGACTTTTCCATGATTCAGGGCTAAAGTCTCAACTAAATTACTCTAGAGTGAATACCACAAACTGAAAACAGACATACTAATAAACTAGGGCAAGAGATCAAAGGAGCAATTTAAAAATCAAAAGAAAATCTGGAAGCATTAAAGGATTAAGGGCATTGTTTTTCCACACAACAGGCACCTAAGCACAAGTACAGAACAAGGTCATTCTGAGAAACCTTGATCACTTGTTCTCTGGCAATACTGAGACCATCTTGTCATGCTGCTGATGTCTGTTCTAATCTTGGACTCCTGAATTCTACATTAATTGTAGCATCACCTATTGTTTTTAACACTTTATCATTTCTCCGAATAAGAACATTAGGGGTTGAGCCATAGCCCAGTAATAGAAAGCACCTGTTTTATATGCAGAGGTTCCAGGTTCAATCCCTGGCAACCTCCAGGTAGGGCTGGGAAACGCCTCTATCTGAAAACCTGGAGAGCCCCTGTCAATCAGTGCACTGATCTCAACAAATCAATGACCTCACTCAGAGCTGCCTCACTAGAAGGCAACTACAGTATATATGTTGCTTTCCTCTCCACATTTTGAAAGTCTCAAAACATTGGAGTAAGTTTGCTTCATTTTCAGTGGTATTAAAATATCCAAGGGACTATTTCCTTCTCTTGAAGGAACTCAATTTGCTTAGCTCAAAGTTTATTTGCTTGCCTCAATGTCTGAAGTTTTGTGTGGTTTGAAAAGCATTTATGTCCAATTGTTTTAAATTTATTTATGTATTACTTAATAGTAATTATATTTATGTCAGTGTTTCTCAAACCGTGGGTCGGGACCCACTAGCTGGGTCGTGAGCCAGTTTCAGGTGGGTCTCCATTCATTTCAATACTTTATTTTTAATATATTTGACTGGATGCTATCATGGTTTGTGACTGCACTTGGGGAAATGTTACAGAACTGTACTTTTAACAAGTTACTATGTATATTCTTTTAACAATGATAGTCAATGGGACTGCGTCCTGGATAAGTGCAGGTAGGATTGCAGCCTAGGATTGTTAAAAATTTTCCTGCTTGATGATGTCACTTCCGGTTATGGCATCACTTCTGGTGGATCTTTACAGATTCTTATTCCAAAAAGTGGGTACTGGTGCTAAATGTGTGAGAACCACTGAATTACATTATTTATCAATTATTAGTTACTTACAGAGAACAATACACTGTACAGAAGTATGCTATGCCTCCACTAGTTAACAGGAACATGGGCAAACAAACCAGTGCTCTTAGAACAGTTCTTATACCTGTTATGGACTGCGGAGCCAGGTGCTGGGTTAAAACCCAAGCCATACAGTTTCCGTATCTAACACTGATTTACTTATGTTGATGGCTGTTTTAAAAGGGGTGAGAAGTTTAACAGCTTTAACTACAGCAATAGCTCTCATTTTCGAAAGAGTCCTCAAACCAGAAGAGGCCCAGGATGATTCTCACCACAAAACCGAAAGTAGAACTTTACACACAAAGTCCCACAGGAAAAACAAAGCAGTGAACTCAGTCCTATCACTTCCACATATTTCCCTATTGTCACATGTTGGCTAGAGAGACACTCTGGATAAAGAGAAGCTCTTTTCCCTCTCACATAACACCAGAACCAGGGGACATCCACTAAAATTGAGTGTTGGGAGAGTTAGGACAGACAAAAGAAAATATTTCTTTACCCAGCGTGTAATTAGTCTGTGGAACTCCTTGCCACGGGAAGTAGTGATGGCATCTTGCCTGGATGCCTTTAAGAGGGGATTGGACAAGTTTCTGGAGGAAAAGTCCATCTTACAAGTCATGATGCGTATGCGCAATCTCCTGATTTTAGAAGTAGGCTACCTCAGAATGCCAGATGCAGGAGAGGGCACCAGGACACAGGTTGTGTCTTGCTGTCTTGTGTGCTTCCTGAAGCATTTGGTGGACCACTGCTAGATACAGGAAGCTGGACTAGATGGGTCTTTGACCTGATCCAATAGGGCTCTTCTTATGTTCTTATGTTATGCAGCAGTGTTTCAGGAGTACCATATGATTTAAAATAATTGTCCATCCATAAGGAAATGGGAGTTTCATAGCCTGCTATCAGGCACGTAACATCAATACTATTCAAAGGAGGCCTTGTGCCAATTTTCACGTGCTCCACAGATGCCCATGGAACTGCAGCCAAACTGTGTTGACTCAGGGTCTGGGGGCGGAGAACACGATAAGAGCAGAGCATATTCTGCAAGCTCCTTTGGAACGATTAATGGATTAAGCATTTCCTCCTCTGAGCAGCAACTATTCCCAAATATCAGACTGTTGCAGATTTGCTGTTAAATATGTTGTTACTAAAACGCCCCTGGATTTAGATACCAACCATAAATATTTGCCAATTGATCACTCGCTAAAAGGGAACAAAAAAAGGCAATTAAATTAGCTTAGAGCACAATCTGAACCTATTTTCCAGCACCCAGGTAAAGGCAATGCAACTCCGAGGTAAGAGAACAAACATTGCCTGACCTTGAGGAGGACTCCGTGACTGCCCCCCAACTAGAGGACACAGCACATGCCCCACTGGCACAGCTATGCCAGTGCTGGAAATTCTGTTAGGACAGTGTAGTAGGCTGAGAGTCTGGGAAATAGACTCCACCAGCCATTCTGTTGCCAGTCACATTCACTTGAACACCTGCAGGTCACCCTTGCTGGTTCATTCCTGGTACGTATCCAAGACCTCTTGCCCAGTGAACCTTTTTTCAGATCTTTACTTTTAATAACTGTATGGCAGGCAGCCATATCTCATATTCTAGGGGCATGTTAAAATAGGCATGTTATTTTACACAGCTGTAATAAAGAAATGGCAACAATAAAATGACACCATAGGCCTGAAGTCCCCAGGAATCAGAATCCATTTCCAGATTATTCCAAAAAGCAATCCATAAAAATGATTCCTGAACTCCAGGAATTTCCAACATCATATCAATTGGGTAAAATCTTCTCCAGGAAGAACCACAGTCTGAGTTAGCAACTCTAAACATCTGTATCACCATACTAAAGAACAGGGGTCTCCAAAGGGGGTCTCTTTTTGGCCAGAGGGCTGCATCAAATATCTGGTGTGGTGTTGAGGGCCCAAAAAAAGATTTAAATATAAAATTTAAATAACTAAATTAGAGATGGCATTTAGATGAGTGAATAAATGAATGAATGGGCTCATTCATTCAACCTCTCTGGCCCCCAGAACACCCTTCAGATATAATCAGAGCACAGTTCTGGTCATGTTCAGCTGAGTGGGCCACAGGCTTTCAGGGGGTAAGAGGTTGGCTGCAGGCTGGAAAGAGGCTTGCTGCAGGCTGCATGTGGCCCCCAGGCTGGGGTTTGGATACCCCTGCTAACGAATATTGCCCAAGATCTCTCTCTAACCCCTAATAACATATTGTTGAAAGCTCTACTCTATCTGCTACCGTGCATTTATTCTGTAAAAATGGTCTTACATAGTGTTGAAAGGCCAAGGAGTTTGTTGGTTACGTTAAAGATATGCTACAAAAATATTGATAATGTCAGATTGTACGGCAATTACAACTCAAAATATGTCTCATGATCTGAACATCTCAGTGATTTGACCAGGAATCTGGTCTGCTGATAGATTATAAGCACTTATAAGTTGCTCCCCCAGCCTAACCTACTTTCCATGAGTATTATGAGAATAGACAAATGATGCTCTGTAATCTTGCCCTGAGCTCTTCGGGAGCAAGATGATGGCAAAGAAATCTGCTGCTGTAGGACATCATAGGTCCCACCAGATTGGATTCTGTGCTTTGTTGCAGAATTACAGACCAAAGGGCCTCTAGGGCTGCAATCCTGTACACATTTTTCTGGGAGTAAGCCCCACTGAATACAATGGGTCTTGCTTCTTAGTAGACATGCCTAGGATTGCACTGTAGATCTCTCAGATTCTTTCTATACATTGAAACATTTTTTAATGGTTAATCTGATTCCAGGTTATACAAAGCCTTGGAAACTGTCATATTTGATTATTACATTCTCTGTCTCATCTATGGCCCCCACAGCATTTAAAAGCTTACGTCTCATAGCAACACAGTGCGGTACATAAGCTTTGCCAGATTCTACACAGTGGTAATTTTCATAAATAAGCCATAGTACAGGCAAATATAACAGCTATGAATTTCAAAGAGGTCTCAGATTTAGATGCAAATAAATAAGTTGTGAGCAAATGATGCAAATTGTATGCCATTAAAGAGCATGTATATAAGCCACAAAAACAGCACTATAAGTGCCGGGCAGCCCAATCTGGAGCATGGGACTGCCACTGCACCAAAAATGTCTGCTGCGGCATCCTAAGCACAAGCAGGCAGTCACCGGCGGCTCCTCAGGGGGAAGGGAAGTAGCCCAGCAATGGGGCTACTCAATTCTACAGCAACCCTTGCATTGCCATAGAATCAAAAGCCTCCACGTCAGGCGGCGGACCCAACACGGAGGCTCAGGATCTGGTCCCTCCCCTGGCACGCCTCCTGCCCACCCTCTCTCTCCACCTCCCCCGGCCCCAGAACACCTCCTCCCCACCTCCCTCCACACTTCCACTCACCTCTCCACCACCTGGCGGTCTGCACAACTGCAGAGCCACAGAGCACTGGTGATCCACCGGCACTGAGCTATCACCGGCCGCGAACGTGCTTTATGGCACATTTGCGATACTCATCGCCGGTGGAGCGCTGGCAGTGAGAGCTCAGGACTGGGCTCTAAATCGCATCCTAAGGTGAACACAGTGATTCCCAAACTATGTGCTGCAGCCCCCAGGGATGCCGCATAAAACTTACTGGGGTGCCACTGGCTGTCTCTGGCAACCTGGCTCTCCCAGGTGCAGTCATCTTGGATTCTGTGAGATATCTTGCAGGATTCTTACAATAATCGCATGAGATCGCGCATGATCCAAGATGGTAGTGCCTACAGGAGCCAGAAAGAAGAGGCCACTGCAAAAGAAGGCCACCGTGACAACGATAAGTTTGGGGACCAGTGGGCTAACATGTTAATCTCTCAGGAAATTGCTGAAATCCCCTTTAAGGGGAAGTGGGCAGTGATGTGATCCCCAGGGTCACGTCACTAAGGGGGGTGAGGGGGGTGCTTTTACTTGCTGTGTGCTAAGGCAAGCAGCAGGAGGTGCAGGGCCCTCCATAGGGCTCCTCAAGGCTTGGAATCTTCAGAGAAGGCAAGCACATTAGCAAGCCACCCACCCTTGCCCTCCCTCCCAAAGACTTACTTTGGGAGTAAAGCTCCCAAAACATTTGAGAAGCACTGTTTTAAACTAAATAACACAGTCTGGGATGCAATTTAGAAGAACAGATGATGATGATGATGATGATGATGATGATGATGATGATGATGATGATTTATATACTGCTTTTCAACAAAAAGTTCACAAAGTGATTTACAGAGAAAATCAAATGGCTCCCTGTCCCAGAAGGGCTCACTAAAAGACGCAAAAGAACACCAGAAGGCAGCCACTAGAAAAGACACTGCTGGGGGGAGGAGGGCCAGTTACTCTCCCCCTGCTAAATAAAAGAGGAGCACCCACTTGAAAAAAGTGCCTCTTACCCAGTTAGCAGGGGTAAATATATAGTTTAACATTAATGTATACTTTAAGAATATTGTATTGGCAACCTTCAGTCTCGAAAGACTATGGTATCGCGCTCTGAAAGGTGGTTCTGGCACAGCGTCTAGTGTGGCTGAAAAGGCCAATCCGGGAGTGACAATCCCTTCCACACCGGGAGCAAGTGCAGTCTGTCCCTGGTCTGTCTCCCTGGCTATGGGCCTTCCTTCTTTGCCTCTTAGCCTCAGACTGTTGGCCAAGTGTCTCTTCAAACTGGGAAAGGCCATGCTGCACAGCCTGCCTCCAAGCGGGCCGCTCAGAGGCCAGGGTTTCCCACTTGTTGAGGTCCATCCCTAAGGCCTTCAGATCCCTCTTGCAGATGTCCTTGTATCGCAGCTGTGGTCTACCTGTAGGGCGCTTTCCTTGCACAAGTTCTCCATAGAGGAGATCCTTTGGGATCCGGCCATCATCCATTCTCACGACATGACCAAGCCAACGCAGGCGTCTCTGTTTCAGCAGTGAATACATGCTAGGGATTCCAGCACGTTTAAGAATATATACATTAAACAAAATCATTGTTAAAAGCATAAACATAGTAGCCTAATTCAAAGTACAGATCTGTAACATTTCCTCAAATGCAGTCACAGACCGTGGTAGCATCAAGTCTAATATATTTTTAAAAAAATATTGAAACGAATAGGGACCCACCTGAAATTGACTCGCAATCCACCTAGTGAGTCCCAACCCCCAACAGTTTGAGAAACACTGTTCTATAGTGTTTCGGTACCAAATTATGCTTGCATTAAGCATATATATGGCTCCCAAAACGTTAAATACATTTTTTATTTGACAGCATGATCAATCTTCAGATAATGTTTGAGGGCCGGATCCTATCCAATTTTCCAGCACCGGTGCAGCCACAATGCAGCCCCAAGGTGAGGGAACAAATGTTGCCATACCTTAAGAAGGCGCCTGTGACCGCTGCCCCACCAAAAGATGCAGCGCATGCCCCATTGGCACAGCTGCACCAGCACTGGACAATTGGATAGGATGGGGCCCTGAGTCCTCAAGGTGCATGGTTCAGTTTCGTCTTACTGCTGCTGCACCTAGAGAGTAAGAATGCCCACACTGTAGTCTTTTAGAGGTCTCTGTTGATTAACAAAGAACTGGATGCAACATAAATGCACCCTAACATACAAAACAGAGTCAAAGAAAGGTGTACGCCACACATTCACACAAGCTCACAGCGCATATATTCAGATATATTTCTATCTGAAATAAAGAAGCACAGTTTTATCTACATAATTAGCAAAAATATCATCGAAATTTTGCAAAACTTGCTAGTGTGTGTGAATGCATGTGTACACATACACTCACAGGTGGAGCCCCCAGACCTGTGTTGAGTCAGACTTGGCTCCACCTGAACCCTTCTAAGGGGATGTAGTTCCAGAGAGCTTTCTGAAGCCTGCAGAGGCTGCGTGTTTCTACCTGCGGGCTTCAGAATGGCCAGAAAGGCAAAAAAAAAAAAAAAAAAAGTGACTTCCTGTTTCCAGAAGAAAATAAGAGGTTGACATTTTAATCCCTTGGCCCCAGAGGTAAGCTCTGGGCTTCCTAATGCCTTATAAGGCATTATAAACGTCACTTTTGATTTCCCTCCAGAAACCAGAAGTTACTTTATTTTTTTGCCTTTTTGGCCATTCTGAAGCCTGCAGAAGCTGTGGGTGGATGCATGAGGCCTCTGTGGGCTTCAGAAAGCCCTCTGGAAGTGACCAGAGCCTAGCTCCAGTCCCCTTCACAGGGTTTATGGCAGGTGTGCCCAAACCCCGGCTCTGAGGCCACTTGCAGCCCTCGAGGACTCCCAATGTGGCCCTCAGCAAGCCCCCAGTCTCCAATGAGCCTCTGGCCCTCTGGAGATTTGTTGGACCCCATGCTGGCCCAACGCTACTGCTTTCAGCGTGAAGGCGACTGTCTGACCTCTTGTGTGAGCTGTGGGATGAGGGCTCCCTCCACTGCTTGCTGTTTCATGTCTGTGATGCAGCAGCGGCAGCGAAGGAAAGGCCAGCCTTGCTTTGTGCCAGGCCTCTTATAGGCCTTGAGCTATTGCAAAACCTTCATTCATTCATATAAGTTCATCTTTAATATATTTGTTTATGTAAACTTATTCAAATTTTAAATGTAAATTAATTCTTTTTTCCTCCCGGCCCCTGACACACCGTCAGAGAGATAATGTGGCCCTCCTGCCAAAATCTTTGGACACCCCTGGTTTATGGGGTCAAAAACCGCAGATTTGCTTATCACGGTTTTCTGTATCCACAGAGGTCCGAGAACGGACCAAGGCCCCATCTGTATAGACACACACACACACACACCCCAAAACAATATAAAGTACTTACCTAACCCCAAACATGAAACTCTTAATCCAGACTTCCCAAGGTTTCTAGAATTATAATAAGAACACAATTAGTATCAAAGAGCAATTCATCTGATAAATAAAACTGATGTCTCAATTGTGCACTGTGCACAAATCATAAATGAGTGCTAAATTATCTTCACGGACCCTTTGCCAATACATATTTTGGAAAGATTTATTTAGCTGCAGCTTCCTGTATGTCATGTGTACATACAGCATGTGAACAATGGATGGTTCAGGCAACCCAACAAACCATTGTTTATTTAGTTGTGAATATGGCCCAAGTTCATGCATTATATACTCCCTGTACAACCCCACCTTTGTCACTGAGTGTGCTTGTTTGAAACCACAGCTCTCCAGCTCATCCAATCCTGGAGTTCTGCTTTAACTGTAGTTTACAAACATTGATTAAACCAGCATTGGAAAACTGAGTTCAATCTCAATTTCAAATGTTGGTTTAATTCTGGGTTGGAAACACAGCTCCAGGTTCAGACAAACTGCAGAGCTGAGCTTTAACAAACAGGATTCCCCTGCTACATGATTGAAGGATGTAAGGAAAAATACAAGGGAGAGCACATAGACCAGCTTGTGGTCCCACATAACCCTGCTCATGTAGTGTGATCACCATTGGAGACCCTGCACTCGGAAGCTGGAGCATACACCCTTCTCCTCATTTCAGGGGTCCCCTTCTTTATGTACATATTTTCATGCTACTCTGAGAGCCAGGTGAGTTTTTGGATTGTCACACAGTGTCTTTTTTTATTTCCAAGCTTGACAGCTTTGCTTTGGCTTCCTGGTACATCCAGCTATGCTAATTTCTGCACAAATGCGAAGTGCTAAATACTTCTCAGTGAGCCTTCTTCACATCTGCAGAAACAGGAACACTGTAATATGTACAGTGTAAGAGGAATTATTCATCTCTGTGTACTCTAATGTTCTTGTAATGGTGGTTGCACAGACCCACTAAGTTAGACACTTTTCAGCAAAGATATATTATCATGCAATACCAGAGCGGCTTCTCAAGAAGTTACATTTTGTAAATGGCATAAAAATAAAGCAGCTATATTTAGAGGTTTGTACCATGAAGCATGGTACGCAATGCGTCTTCGTTTTGAGCTATTTCAGCCATCATTTAGCATTCATTGTAGCAGTGATTTTCAGCCTTTTTCGTCTCATGGCACACCAACAAGGTACTATAATTGTCAAGGCACACCATCAGTTTTTGGACAATTGTCAAGGCACATCTTTCTGTTGGTGGGGGGCTCATATCCCCAATGGTCTTATTAATAAATGACCCTCCACCAAACTCCTGCGGCACACCTGGGGACCATTCGCGGCACACCAGTGTGCCGCGGCACAGTGGTTGAAAATGGCTGCATTGTAGTAATACTGATTAATGCGTTTGCAAGATTCGTAACAAAATGTCTTCACTTTGTACAATCACTGCCACATTTATCTAAATATATCGACCCATCATGGCAACAAACAAGATTCCTGAAATGATTTTCTGAAAAGAAAAGGGTACACATCATGCAGACAAACAGTGGTACCTTTTTTCCCCCCATGCTCAGTCCTGCTGAGCAAATTTCACATAGCATCTGCTAGGTTAGCACAATATGAGGCCATCCTATTCTGCTGGCTCCTTCGCCAACTAATTTGTGGACAGACCTGTAGCCAGTATATACTGTAGCTAGAATGCCACCCAAGTGGTAAGAAGCCACAAGGGAAGCACACCTGGGTTTGGTTTCCAATGGAGGAGAACCCAGAGCCCAATCCTATCCAACTTTCCAAGCCTGACGCAGCTGCAATGCAGACTCAAGAGAATACATGTTCCTTTACCTTGAGGAGGCCTCCATGACTGCCCCACCATCACAGAATGCAGCATGTACCCCATTGGCACAGCTGCATCAGTGCTGGAAAGTTGGATAGGATTGGGCCCCCAGAGTGCACATAGAGTGTAGAGTGGAGTCTTATAGCACTTTTGAAATAACCAGTTCATTTAAGATACACAAAGTAAAGCATAAATGGAGTTAAAGACCATATGTTCCTTTCAAGCATCAGATCCATTACCCCACAACAGACCCCCACATCTTACACCCCAAGGTGCCTTCAGCCAGTTCTCATTTTGTTGGTCTTTTGTCTGTTCCAAACTGCGATCTCCCAGTTTTACTCCACCTTCTGCAAAATAGTCCCCAGGCAATAAAAAATACAAAGAAAAAGAAAATGAAGAGCAATAGAGAAAACAAGGAAAGCCAATGAAGTCAGCAACAAAAGAAAACAGATAAAAAGGAAAATACCTGTGATTCCAATGCTGTTAAGAACCATTAATATAAGAATAAGCAACCATTAAAGTAATGCAAAAAAGAACAAGATGAACTCTGCCTGGTGCACTAAAGAGAACGACATACCAGATAGACCTGTCTGAAAAGAGACTTGCACAGATTGAGTGCCAGCATTCAAAAGGCACCCTTGCTGGCTGCATATCAGCAAGGACACCCAGAAAAGGGCTCCTGAGATTTTAATTGTCAGGCAGGCTTGGAGGCCATGGAGGTCTTTGCAAGTCAAAAGCAGCAGTCTGAGTTGAGCAGTTAAGCAACCAGTGAAGATCTTCCAATATTGGTGTAAGTAGCTGGCAATGGTCAGTCCTAGCAAACCATTTGGCTCCCACATTCTGCACCAACGGAAACTTTTCGGGTGCTGGTCAATGGCACCTCCACATGCAGTTCCTTACACAGTAATCTGGCCTGGATGTATCAGAGATATGGTGTGATTTTGCTTATTTTCAGAGAACTTATTAGAAAGACAGCAGAATTAATAAGGCAAGATGTCAGAAAAGATCATTATCTCTACGGCTAACGAGCATGCTACATTAAACACAGGCCCTGGCTCAAACAGATCCTTGTAGCACATAACTCCCTTTTAATTATACCTTTCTACATGAGCATTTACGTTATCAACTTTAACAAGAGCAACTGGTTTTTTTTTGGTCCTGTTTCACTAAGTTAAAAGGTATAATTTGCTAACAATCTCTCCACTTTTTGTTCAAGAATCCGTCAAGAAAGATGAGTGTGAATAATTTAAAGCCACACAACAGAAATAATTGTTTTTCACATGGCTTATTTCAACTGCAACCAACCTTAGCAAGCGAGCCACATAGCAAGAGAGATGACTGGGGCATGTCGGAACGCAAAACATATGCACAAAGGCACCTTTTCGCTTGCAGAGAATGGCCAAGATGTGTAAAATTACAAACATACTGAATCTTGATAATTTATAAAGGCTGCCCAGATTAGTCCTTTCCCTTTTTTTTACTGTTGAACAAATACAGGCAATCAGACTCATACCCATTTGTGTCCCTTTGCCATTCATGAATTGTATCACAAGCTAGTTTTGGCATCTCCTCACCCACAATGGTGCATTGCCTTCTTACAGTTATGGAACAAGGAGAGAGAAGCTTGAGGTGCTAGTATGGTTTTTCTTACTGTCAGACAGAGGTAGACAATAGTCACTTTCTGTTCCCACCTACTGTGAAAGAACAGTACAGGGGAAGGGAGTGAGAATAATTAACCCATATCTGCCCAGCCCACAGGTGGACACATTTGATCCCTGTTGCATATATGCAACATTGGGCAGAAATGGCATTGGGCAGAAATGGCTTAACTGAAATGCTCCAGCAAAGAACAAGGTGGACAACTATTTGTGTTCTTTCTAATAGTTGCATACTCAGGACGCAAGCTCTGTAGACCTGGATCTTGGTATGTTCCGTCAGCTTCTTGTTGGACCAGACTCTCCTTGTGAGTCTGGAAAACATGGTAGCTGCTTTACCGATGCGTTTGTTTAGCTCGGTATCGAGAGAAAGAGTGTTGGAGATCGTTGAGCCAAGGTACACAAAGTCATGGACAACCTCCAGTTCATGCGCAGAGATTGTAATGCAGGGAGGTGAGTCCACATCCTGAACCATGACCTGTGTTTTCTTCAGGCTGATTGTCAGTCCAAAATCTTGGCAGGCCTTGCTAAAACGATCCATGAGCTGCTGGAGATCTTTGGCAGAGTGGGTAGTGACAGCTGTATCGTCGGCAAAGAGCAGACATTTCAGATGGACTTTGGACTTTGCTCTCAGTCTGGAGAGGTTGAAGAGCTTTCCGTCTGATCTGGTCCATACCAAGATCCAGGTCTACAGAGCTTGCGTCCTGAGTACAGTTCTGTACTGCAGCGAGTCATGGACTCTTCACTCACAACAGGAAACTGAACGCTTTCCACATGCGCTGCCTCCGACGCATCCTCGGCATCACCTGGCAGGACAAAGTTCCAAACAACACAGTCCTGGAACGTGCTGGAATCCCTAGCATGTATGCACTGCTGAAAGAGAGACGCCTGCGTTGGCTCGGTCATGTCATGAGAATGGATGATGGCTGGATCCCAAAGGATCTCCTCTATGGAGAACTCGTGCAAGGAAAGCGCCCTACAGGTAGACCACAGCTGCGATACAAGGACATCTGCAAGAGGGATCTGAAGGCCTTAGGAGTGGACCTCAACAGGTGGGAAACCCTGGCCTCTGAGCGGCCCGCTTGGAGGCAGGCTGTGCAGCATGGCCTTTTCCAGTTTGAATAGACACTTGGCCAACAGTCTGAGGCAAAGAGGCAAAGAAGGAAGGCCCATAGCCAGGGAGACAGACCAGGGACAGACTGCACTTGCTCCCAGTGTGGAAGGGATTGTCACTCCCAGATTGGCCTTTTCGACCACACTAGACGCTGTGCCAGAACCACCATTCAGAGCATGATACCATAGTTTTTCAAGACTGAAGGTTGCCTACTAATAGTTGCATAACAGGTTAAAATCAACAGGTGAAGATTTTCCAGACATGAAGATGCAACAATAGGAAAAGCTTCACCTGTTAGTTTCTGCCCATTATGCAAACTGATGCCGTCTTCCCAGAGGGAAAAAAAGAGAGATGGGAATCAGAAAGCAAATTTGCAATGCCTCCGTGCCTTGGAGTGCTTAAAAGAACAGGAGCTAATTCCATGTGAGCAGATGGCAACCTGCTTCTGTTTATTGGTTTTTTGTTTTAACAGTGCTTCTTTCAGTAACTGCTAATTACATCAACAAGCAAAGTGCACAAACACTTGTTATGTGACTGTCACAGTCTTTTTTTAAATTGACAGGCATAGAATCAGGCAACCTCTCTGTTTCTGAATTACTTCTCTCCAATCCTGATGCACCTAGGTAGTCTCCAGAGGCACCTGGCTTATCTCTTCAGAACCAACCTGTAGGTTACTTCTCAGAGACACATCCTAGCGAGTCAGTAATGCTTTACGGCAGTGATTTTCAACTTTTTTCATCTCACACTGACAAGGCACACCATTAGGTTTTTTATTGACAAGGCACACCATGCTGCCAGTGGGGGGCTCACACCCCCCATTGGCCCTACTAACACATGACCTTCCTGTGGCACACCTATGGACCAATCGCAGCACATCAATGTGGTTGAAATTTGTGCTCTACGGGTTTCATTTCAGATGAACAGGACCCACTGCATTCTGGTTCCACATCCACCTGAGTGGCAATCAATTTCGATATTTGGCTCCGATTGGACTTGCTTCATTCCCTTGGTTTTGATGCCTGCCTGCACAATGGTGGTGTGTGGAATTGAAAATAATAATAATAATAATACAGATATTTATATACCGCCTTTCTTCGTCTTTATTCAAGGCGGTTTACATAGGCAGGCTTATTTAAATCCCCGTAGGGATTTTTACAAATGAAAGAAGGTTCTTTCTTTCAAGAACCACAACATTCAGGTGTTTCTCTCTGATCTGGTCTCACATTCTGGACTCCATCCTCCCACGCTCAGAGCAGATGGAATAGCTTGGCTTCAGCTTATCAGCTGCTTCAAGGTCGCACGGTGCTGGTGGCCTCAAACTGGCGACCTTGTGGATGCTATTTTCAGGCAAATGGAGGCTCTACCCTCAAGACCAGACCTCCTGCCCAGAAGTACAAAGTCTGTAACCAGAAACACAAACATGTTCACACCAAAGTGTCCAAGAATGTGATGCAGCTTTTCTGACACAGAAACACCAAGTGCCAGGGCAGAGCAAGACATGTTCACAAAAATAAAACACAGTGACCAAAACTGCACTTTTTCTTCCAACCTGTTGGTTGTGTTGTGACTCAGAAGGAAGGTCAGAAGTGATTCAGACTGAACTTGATGCTTATTTTTCCACAAAATATACACATGCTTTTGCAATACTGTTTCACCTCTTTTTTCCATAACTGTGTTTTGTTTGTCCACCCCCAAGTCTTTTGGATAGGTTTGTCTTCACTTTTTCATTCCAGTATCCCCCCAGTCTTTCCCAGAAAGCTTGGATTTATCTGAAGCAGGTAATTAATCTCCTGTCCACTGCTCCACAATCCTTTTCCCTTTTCCCAAGCATATTGGGGGCTTGTGCAAACTCTATTATTTGTAATGATTATCTTTGTACTGTTTACAAATTTTCTATCAACAAGAATATGCAAAAGACTGAGCTGTTGACAAAAGAAACCCGATTCATTTGTGCCATGGGCCTTAGGCAGGCCACTGTTACCTGACCCCATCCAATCTGTAATATATAATTGCACTGACCTATCACATAGATTGTGGTAAGGATTACTGTGGCAGTGAATGTGAAGTGGGTTAAATACACTAAGGGTGAAGGTGGACATACAGAAGACCCCTGTATCTGTGAATCCCTTAACTATGAATTCACTTATCCGCACATTGCATCCCCAGACCCCCTCAGCGCACGCTCCGTGCCCGAGTGCCCCTGGAAAGTGGGGAAAGGCATCCACTCGTATCTGCAGATTCAGATATCCACAGGGGGTTTCGGAACAGAATGAGGAGATGTGAAGGAGGAGATGTGGAGGATTCATTTGCAGAGCACCCTTTCCCCACGTTTGCTCCTGTAAAAACACATGCAGAGCCTGTTAATGGAATCCTAATTGCCTCTTCCAGTTCACCTGTTTCAACTTCAACTAAGCTGCCTGCTAACCTCTTCTCTGTAACATATACTGTCCAATCAGACACTAGTTCCAAAGTGTTTAATTTTCTGAATTATTTTTTTTTACTGTTTTGAAACTGCTTGAAGAGGGGAGAGAATTGGTTTAGGCTGCAGTCCTATACACATTTACTTGGGAATAACTCCCACTGAACTGAATGAGCCTTACATCTGAGTTACTATGTACAGGACTGCACTGTTAGTGACTAACACAAGGGTGTTAGCAGTGCTAGCACATTCATGTTTCCCTTGAACCCAAGCCAGAAAAGAAGTCTATATATCTGTCTAAACAGCAGCCAGTATATTGTCAAAGAGGATCTACTACTAAGGCTATGTGTGATTATCTTCAACCAAAAGTAGTATATAAATGTATTGGCAACCTTCAGTCTCGAAAGACTATGGTATCGCGCTCTGAAAGGTGGTTCTGGCACAGCGTCTAGTGTGGCTGAAAAGGCCAATCCGGGAATGACAATCCCTTCCACACAGGGAGCAAGTGCAGTCTGTCCCTGGTCTGTCTCCCTGGCTATGGGCCTTCCTTCTATGCCTCTTAGCCTCAGACTGTTGGCAAAGTGTCTCTTCAAACTGGGAAAGGCCATGCTGCACAGCCTGCGTCCAAGCGGGCCGCTCAGAGGCCAGGGTTTCCCACTTGTTGAGGTCCATCCCTAAGGCCTTCAGATCCCTCTTGCAGATGTCCTTGTATCGCAGCTGTGGTCTACCTGTAGGGCGCTTTCCTTGCACAAGTTCTCCATAGAGGAGATCCTTTGGGATCCTTTGGGTATCCTTTGGGATCCTTTGAGTATATAAATACTGCGTATTATTATTATGTGTGTGTCATAAAAGCAGTCATTTTCCTTTATTCTCCATTTATGCTCATTTTTCTAACTTAAAAGGCCGGTTTTAAATGCCTTGTCAAGATACAGAACGATCAGCTTTTACATCTTAATACTGTGATAAATTCCTTAAAATATAGTTATTAGATTTTATAACTATACAAAACTACAACAAGCTCTGGCTATGAGACAAAATCTCTCCCCCCTCCCTCCCCCATTACTCATTAGTCATCATGCATAGTATTTAAGACATGAATGCAGCAGCATTACACTGTCTATATGGATCAGAAATAGTTGAAACATTTCTGGCAGGAGAGATCAAGACTGATCTCATGGGATGATGATACCTAATTCAATGAAATGTTCCACCCACTATAACATGCTCTTTAGGGAACTGCAACTCAGCTTATCTTTTGAAATATTAATAAGTGCTGTTGTGCCTTTTTTAAAAAAAAAACAAACCAATCCCCATCAGGAGAATCATTAAAGTGAGTACAAAATTGTAATTAGTTATTTACTAGTGAATTCCTGTCATTATGAGAGGACACGTGTGTACTGTAGTGAGGACCTATATATCTTACAAGGGCCTCTAGGACTGTGGGCAAGATGTCTCTACTGACACATTTGCCCACCTCCCACACCACATTTTGGCAGTAGTGGCCAAATCCAGTGTCAGGGATGAAGAGTGTGTTTTGCCCCCCATGGCAATGCCCAGGTGCATCCAATATTTCAACTTTATTATCAGTGGATGCAACTTATTATCAGTGGATGCAACCATTATTATCAAATACTAAAATTTAAAGCACACACCTACAATAGTTTAGCTGTAATAGTAAAGGTCATCTAGTGGAAATTGGCTGAATTTGGTATTACATTACTCTTGCTAGAACCCCCATAATCCAATGCTATGATATAAACGTACAAAGGTAGAATGCAATCTCAGGATCTCTTTACAACTGGCATAATACCCTGTTAAGGGTTCTTGACAATACCCTCTAGTTTCAGGACATGAGAAATGCTTTGCTGGATCAGACCGAGACCTACCTAATTAATACAACAGTCTGCATGTACAGGTGAGCACCCGTATCCACAGGGGCTCAGTTCAGGACGCACGCACCCCACGGATACCACAAATCTGTGGATACCAGGGACCCCAAGGATGTATTATTCATAAGGCTGACTAGGCTGAAGTCTAGGGGCCCCACAAGGACTAGGGGCCCATCATTTTTTTTCACTGAGCAACTGTTACCTGCGCCCTTTTATTGACTTCCAAATAATACAGTATTGAACAATTATACTCCTAAAATATGCGGAAGAGTTACACTTGCACAATAAAAAGTTTTTAAAATTGTGAATAGAATTCAGCAGGAGACCATCAAAATGGATATAGGGCTACGTAGTGCAGTCTAGTACCTACTGTAACAGGGTCAGGCTGTCAGCTGAAGTCAGGCGAAAGACTGAAGTGCCAGAGGGGGCCTGAAATACCTGAAAGCCTCGTGGCCAGGCCATGGGTAAATACGGCCTGGAGGACCCACTTAAAAAATGTTTATAATTTTAAAAGGCCCAAACAGCTTTCTCTACTATTGTGCAGTGAAACACCTGTGTTTTGAGGGTTCCAGGCAGTCTTCTGGATATATGAGAAGAGTACACTGCAGACATCTTTTGATAACACAAAGATTTATTTCTAACTGCTCATTGGAAAATCCCAGTACATAAACTTTCTGGGAATATCACCCAACCATCAAATTGGCAACATACTTTTGTACACCTCCTTCAGAAGTGCAGGCAGAGGCTTCCTCCAGGATATTTACATTGCCACTATAGCCCCTTGACCAATTTGTCCCAATTTGCCTCTGTAGTTGGGACAGGTTTGACTGAAGCTTACCTGTTTCCTTCTATAGTTTCAGCAAGTTAAGGAGCAACATGCAACTGCTAAAGGGTCAAGCCAAAGTGGGAACTGGAAAAAACTAGCTCATTGGGAGCAGCTAGCTACTTTCTTCAAGCATATTTTCCCATTGCCAGCTCACAAGAACTGAGCCCGTCAATTAGGCTGGATAATTTCGGCTGGCATTGTAAAATTTAAGTCTACTGTAGGTATATGGGAAGATTAAATTATACAGCTTGTTAAAGCAGTTTGTTCAATTAGTTTTAATATTATAATCAATTAAGCTAAATATGTGGTATAGCTTATTTACCTAGTAGTTGGCAACCTTCAGTCTCGAAAGACTATGGTATCGCGCTCTGAAAGGTGGTTCTGGAACAGCGTCTAGTGTGGCTGAAAAGGCCGATTCGGGAGTGACAATCCCTTCCACACTGGGAGCGAGTGCAGTCTGTCCCTGGCCTGTCTCCCTGGCTATGGGCCTTCCTTCTTTGCCTCTTTGCCTCAGACTGTTGGCCAAGTGTCTCTTCAAACTGGAAAAGGCCATGCTGCACAGCCTGCCTCCAAGCGGGCCGCTCAGAGGCCAGGGTTTCCCACTTGTTGAGGTCCACTCCTAAGGCCTTCAGATCCCTCTTGCAGATGTCCTTGTATCGCAGCTGTGGTCTACCTGTAGGGCGCTTTCCTTGCACAAGTTCTCCATAGAGGAGACCCTTTGGGATCCGGCCATCATCCATTCTCACGACATGACCGAGCCAACGCAGGCGTCTCTGTTTCAGTAGTGCATACATGCTAGGGATTCCAGCACGTTCCACGTTCCAGCACGTTCCAGCACGTTCCAGCAGCTTATTTACCTAGACACATGAGATCCTCATTATTAACTGATTGCTGTTTTAATTTGACAGTATCTACTTGGAAATTCATTATTGGGGCAGTTTGTAAGATGAATGAGTAAGATTCAGATTTATTGTGTGGAACATTGATTATTTATTGATATTTGCTCTGATGCCTCTTCATTATGAATTTCTGGATATGTATTATCTGGGTAATTAAATTGTAGCATTTTTTCTCCCAAGACCCCTTTTATATTTTTAAATAAAAAGTTGAATCATCAGAACTGTGTTTAGGTCAGAACTGAGCAAAGTCAGTTGACTAAAGCAAAGCGTTCTATCTCTTGTTCTTCCTTAAAATGTGAAGCAGTAAATTAATGTGATGTCTACTTCTTCTGGGTACTAGCATTTATTTAGAAAGAGATGTGCAATTTCAAGATGAAAGGTTACAGCATAGAGCATCCCTAGGATGGAGTTGGATGCGCCTGGGAAAGGGGACCATGAAATAGCAATGGGAAAGATTATTTACTTGTATAAGTAAAGGCCTTCATGCCTTCCCAATGGTTTTCTAATGCAACAATGCAGACACAGCGATGGCTCTGATCCATACATAGTGCTTTGCATGTGTGCATAGGGCTATCCCTAAAGCTGAAATGAATAACTAAGCATGTGTCTATCCCAGCCCTGTTGAACTTTACATTTGAGTATTCCTCATAAGACTCTTTACCTCCTGGAAGCTAGTCTGCCCATACCAATCTCATCTCATTGGGAACCCCCTCTGAAGCGTCCAGAGCAGTGGTTCTCACACATTTAGCACTGGGACCCACTTTTTAGAATGAGAATCTGTCAGGACCCACCAGAAGTAATGTTATGTCCAGAAGTGATGTCATCAAGCAGGAAATTTTTAACAAGCTTAGGCTGCAATGCTAACCATGCTTACCCAGGAATAAGTCCCATTTACTATGATTGTTAGAAGCATATACATAGCACACTGTTCAAAGTATAGATCTGCAATATTTCCCCAAATGCAATCACATCCCATGGTAGCATCAAGGCTAATCTATTAAAAATAAAATACTGAAATGAATGGGGACCCACCTGAAATTGGCTTGAGACCCACCTAGTGGGTCTTGAACCACAGTTTGAGAAACACTGCTCTAGAAGAATCCTTGATTTATTTGGAATACAGTTTGGAATACAGTAACAGAATTCTAAATAAACTCCTAATTTATTTGGAACTGTTGCAGTATTGTATTGTAATATATCTCAGTGATTTTCAACAAGCGTGCCATGACACACTGGTGAGCCATGAATGGTCCACAGATATGTCATGGGAGTTTGAGGGTCATTTATTAGTAGGACCATTGGGGGATGTGAGCCCCCCACCAGCAGTATGGTGTGCCTTGTCACTTGTCAAAAAACTGATGTCATGCCTTGACAATTTTATCACCTTGTCAATGTGCCATGAGATGAAAAAGGTTGAAAATAGCTGATGTATCTTGTTGCTTTTATAAGGTTGCATTAATGTGTTGATTCTACAAGGATGGTGAGAATGTGTGTGTGTTGTTTTCTTTTAACTGCCTGAATGGATACATGAATGTAGCAGTCACTTGTAACATGGCTGTGTAGGAAGTGCTAGGCTTCCATCATCAATGTGCTGAAATGTGATGTTTGCGATGAATTCATTCCGTGATCCAGGCCAGTATTTCAGAATGCCGTGGATTAATCTTCGTTCATCCCAAGACATAAACTCGACTTGATGGACAAAGTAAGTTCTAGAAGGTAGGTAGTCTATCTGTTGCTGTATACGGAGAAAGAACCATAACATTGAGCCTTCCATATTTTAAGGGTACACTATTCTATACCTTGTCTTATTCCTAAGAACCCCTGGCCCTCTAATTACTGGGTTCATGTAGTACATGACCCTCTAAATGCCAGTCTGGCACAAAGAGATTCAGGATCCCTGATTTAAACTATACCACTATCCTAAACAAAATATCTACCTCTTGAGACTGCAGGTGCCTCAACTTTCCTTTGAGCCTTGAGTTTAACAAGCTACACAGTTTTTAATGTTTCACAGCTTTTTAAAAATAGAAACAACATTGCTTTCTATCCACAACATAGCTTTTGAGGATTTAGATTTGTCTCCTAGATGTCCCAAAGGAGAAGATGTGCTTGATTTCCTCTTTTTGCCAGACTCTCTTGGTATTCACTTAGCATGCTATCAGCGAAGCATTTTGCAGATATACTCTTAATAAAGACACACATATTTTCATCAGGTATACGATTGCACTGCAAGATGTTCCGAGGCACAATATATTTTTTTTGCAAGTGAAGATTAGTGTTGCCTTGGCAGCAGAGGAAAAACTCTTCTGTACTCATTTTAAATACACAACAGAAACGAAACTTCAAAAGATTATTTCACCATATATTAAAAATTAAGCAAACTGCAGCATGTTCATTTTTCATGCAATGCAAACTGTCAGGAAACCTCCAAGGCCCAGAGAATTAGTCACTAAAATGGTTCAGCATATACTTAACGAAGTCAATCACTCCAGGCAGGGGGGCAAAGCAAGGCTGACTAACGATTTGTAGGCACGACAGGCCTAAAGAGCATTGCCTTTCCAACATACTTGTGGGACTCAAACTACCACACGGAGAACTGAAGAAGAGTGACATCACAACAATATCTGAACATGGGTTGTTCTGATGGGACAAAATCGGTTGGCGATCTCATATTCACAGCTAGGTGTTTAGAATTGCAAAATAGTACAAAAAACAAGTACAGAGAAAGTACCAAAAAAAAAAGTGTCCCTGGCTGATCATGCTGGGGGATTTCAATGCTGAGGTCCCCAAGGTAGGTCCGGCTCAGGATTTCACGGCTGCCATGACAACCATGGGCCTGTTTCAGAGAGTTGAGGTCCTGCCACATGTTGCTGGGCACATGCTGGGCCTGATTTTCACTGCTAGGCAAAGGGAAGATTATCTGGTAGTGGAGGAGATAAAGGTTACTCTTTTGTCACGGACAGAACATTACAAAATTTTTTAGGATTTAGAGTGATTTATGGCACCTAACCTCCAGGTTGGTGACCTAATGGTATAGTCTACTCCCAAAGGGTGGTGGATCCTCCTGAGGCTTTGGGGGATTTTCCTGCAATTCACCCCCTGCTGTGGTTGACCTCTGGAATGGGGAAAAGGCTAGAGTGGTGGATCAAATAACTTGTATGTGACCTCAGCTGGGTCATAGAGTCTGGTCAGCTCTTTGGTTTACCAAAGACTTCGGATAATGAAGTGGCTTGGCAGATGTCAAATGTGCCAGTAAAAGCATCCCTGGTG
This sequence comes from Tiliqua scincoides, assembly GCF_035046505.1. Taxonomy (NCBI): domain Eukaryota; kingdom Metazoa; phylum Chordata; class Lepidosauria; order Squamata; family Scincidae; genus Tiliqua; species Tiliqua scincoides. The sequence continues at coordinate 217,118,345 of NC_089823.1, read as the reverse complement.
TGGACAGAGCTTACCGTTCCACCCAGTGGGCCTCTTCATTTTGGCACAGATTGCCCCAAACTTTGCAGTGGCCAGCCACTTCCAAGTTCTATTGCTCAGCAGACTGCAACCAGATTTCCAGGCATGCACGGTGGGCTGATGCAAAGGTTGGGGACAATCTGTGCCAGAATGAAGATACTCCTGGGGGAACAGTAAGCTCTGTTCACCCGGGGAAAGGATCGCAGCAGGTATTGGATCTAGCCCGTGGGCTGGGGTTTGGCACCTGCTGGTCTAGAGTAATGGTGAAGGAAGGCGTGACAAATCTGATGGAACACAGGCTAGAGCACAATGCAGTACCTACTCTGCAGCGGTAGCGAAGACTTTCTTCTTCTCTGCCACCATTGTGCCTGCAGAATGCTGTCTAGCAGAGCTGTACCACATTGGTGTGGAGTCTGTTACACTTCAGGAATATTCTTCTAATGCTCACTGCAACTCAGCTTGGACTCTGTATTGACAGGGTCAATAGATGTCCCTTGAGCAACCAGTTATTTGGGTTTCTTTTCCATTTATACAGCCTGAGGATGTGGACAGGATTCTCTGGATTGTGCAGCCTCCTGCTTCTCTCAATCCTTGCCCAGCATGGCTCTTACAATCGGCCTGGGGAAGATGTTGGTTGAATGGGTGGGGCGGGGAGCAAATTTATTTCAAAGGAAGGAGATATTGCCAAAAGCCTTAAAGGGGTGGTAACCTGCCCTCTCCTGAAGAAGCCCTCCCTAGACCGATGGTTTGGGATCGTTTCCAATCGGGGTCCAACAGGAACTGAGACAACCAATCAGAGCATGGATGACCAAAGACAAAAGTGCAAGGTTTTGTTGTATTTAAAAGGCAGCTATACCTGTGGAGATTCATAAGCCTGGTTCTAGATCAGTATTTGGCTTAACAGACTACTCCAGAGGTTCCCAAAGTATGCAGTGCACCCTGGGCACTGTGGCACACTCCCCAGGGGACCCTCCTACCAGCTCTCCTGGGTGCTGCCATCTTGGATTGCATGAAATTTTGCGAGATTTGGGTACAGCCATCTTGGATCACAAGATCTTGCATGATTCGTGATGGAAGTGGATCACACAAGATCACACAAGATCTTGCATGATTCGTGATGGAAGTGCCTGGCTGAGCTAGGAAGAGACTGTGGGTGCGTGGCGATGCCGGCAAGTTTGGGAACCACTGGTTTGGGAACCATTGGTAAGTATGAGATGCAGACAAGAAGTCTGTGATCATATTGTGAAAAATGCCATAATTCAGGGGCCCTGTGTCAAATTTCAGTGTGTGTCAGGACAAAGATGTACCACAGAGACTCACAGCTTGGAGTTAGATATATTTGAGAAAACATAGTGTCTTGTAAGAATATTTTTTGCAGTTGTTTCTTATTCCTTATAAAAACAGAAAATATTAAAACCCACTAGGTCAGGGGTGCTCACACTTTTTTGGCTCGAGAGCTACTTTGAAACCCAGCAAGGCCCGGAGATCTACCAGAGTTTTTTTTACAATGTTCACGCCATCATAACATATAACATTTATGTGTACAATGTATGTTGGTGTACCTTGAGCCCCACTGAGTATAACAGGACTTACTCCTGAGTAGACATGCCTAGGATTAGGCTGTGAGGCTGCAATCCTAGCCACATGTACCTGGGAGTAAGCCCTATTGAGTACAATGGGCCTTACTCCCGGCGTTTCCTCCCAGAGGCACCTGAAAGGGGGGAGGTCGGCACTCCGCGATCTACCGGTAGATCGCGATCCACCTATTGAGCACCCCTGCACTAGGTGCTACTCCTGAGGAACGGTTGCATGTTGTCTGAACCACAGAAGGGTTGGTGTCGGTGTGTGAAGGCACCCTGCTCTCCCTCTCTACATGGTGCCCCTGTCAGAAAGCTTCACACAAGCTGTGCAGCACTTGTGTTTGTTCAGCCTGTCACACCACTGGCTGTCGAATCTTTATTTACCTACCACTGAAAACTCAAAATTCCATTTGAAGCTCTTCTGCAATATCACAGCAGATATTTCAGGGCTCTCTCCCTGTGATCACAAAGTGAAGGGTGAGGGAGGGGGGAAATCTCTGTTCTCTGACTCAGAGCTGGTATTGTTTAACTGCATTTATTATCACTTCCTTTGTTAAAACCTACGGCTTCATCCTGGATGGTAAAACTTAATTCCTAAGTTTGCAACAGGAGCTTGTACAAAACTATGTGATTGCAGTGTACAAAGAGTATAAACAGTGTATTTGAGCATAGTTTCTGAGCCTGCATTTGAAATTGTCCTGGTTTCTCCAGTAAGCAGCTTTTGCAAACTGACAGCTCACGACTACATTTTCTTATGTTTCTGGGCTGTTTCTAAATGACATTGGTGCAAATTATCAGCAATTTCTACAGTATTTCTGACCTTCTAAACTTTTAATTTGGGGGGGGTGTGTGTGTGTCAAAATTTCACAGATGCAGCTGGAAGGGATAGACAAAACAGACTGCATAGGTCTTTTGTAGACATGGGGAAGCTAGAAGAAAGTTAGCAGCAACTGCATTTCCTTATGTCCTGGAAAAGACACTCATTCAGGAATAATTTTAAAAAATGTCATGATATAAATGACTCACTTGCTTTTTTCCTGGGAGAATACAGAGGGGGATAGAGAAAGGCAGAGGGACCGCAAATTCTGATTTTAGAAACTCTGGATCAGTGCCTGCCAGGCATTGCCCAATCCTTCCTAAATACCCTACATGGCAATGAAGAGTGCAGTGGCTTCTGCTACATCCTGTAAAGGATTTTTGGGTTACTGGAGGTCTCCTAAGGGTAAGGTGTAAGCTTTACTTCTGCAGGATAAGCTCCAGCAGCTTCCATGTGTCAACTCGGACCTGTGCCAGCGATATCGCTGGCGTAAGTCCACGTTGATCCATGCAGGTGCATTAGACACAGGAAGGGGAATTCAGTGTGTGCCGCCACCACTGATCCTGCACAAGCCTTGGTCCCATCAAACCCACCTCCCCATCTCTGTCACTAAACTGTTCTGCACACCCCCTCCCCTGTTCCCCCTCTGCTTCAGTCCCCTCACTGCCCTCCTCCCACACCCTGTGCTGGCGTGCACAAGGAGCACCCTGTGCTCCCACACCTGTTACCTCTGCCAGTGGGTCTGTGTCAATCCACTGACGTGTGTGGAAAGGGTTCAGACGTCCCACCACTATGCTGGCTGCTTATGCTGCGCAAAGCGCATTATGACACTTTTGCGGCAGCCAGCACTGGTGGAGCACCTGTTCCGCCAGCATTTTCTTCGGTTGGAATAGGCCATAAAACATGAACCAGGAGCTGCATGGTTCCTGGGACCAAGTTTACTAATGAGTAATCTACTGTTGACTGTACATGCTCAGGCCTCAAAGCCCTGTTCAAATGTAGAAGGGAATCAGGGTATACAAAAACATTGGCACCTGCAACTTGCAGGCAATATGAAGTCTTTAAACTGGACAGGCCTCGAATAAATACTAAAAGCCTGGGCTGCTGCCTTTGACTGGACATGTTATGCTTAGCCATTCAGAGCCCCATTTAGCCACAAGTAGGAACAGGGATGTAGAACATCAGCTCCCAAGATTGGCAGACAATATGACATTTCTTCGTTGGACAGGAGTGGAATAAGTATTAGAATCCTTGTCTGGTCAGCAGGGTAGTGCTATCTGACTGCTACATTTTTCCAATGGCCTTCAGGAACCTTGAGCTCTCTCCAGGTATAGATCTGGGTATGCCTGGTTACAGTCATGGCTCTGAGAGGGAACAGGCACTCATCAACACGTATAATCCATAAGTTCACTGCTAATTTGAGACTGCTGAGAATGTAACAACCGAATGTTAACAACCGAATCCTAAACTCACCCACCTGTACAGTAAATCAGTCGGATTGCAGCAAGCAACAGAATTGATTCTCATAGACATTCCTCCCCCCTCCCCCCCCCGACATGAACACAGCTAGACTTTTTCCATGGATTTTCCATGGTGTTCTGAGATGAGATTTTATTAATTCTACTTTTGTTTTGTTTGCTGTGCAGCACATATCAGTAAAGCAACTTTTTAAGATAATTTGAGTTGTAGATTTGGGTATGAATTCACAAGGGCAGCCCTGTTACGTGAAAATCTCCTTTTTCCTTCCAAGTTGTGATTTTGTATGTATTATGGACAAAAACTCATGCAGGTCAAACCTTCATGCAGGTCAAATACAGGACACCCTTCCCTCCAGTACACTTTTCCAAGGCCCTGGTAAAAGTCACAAGTTTAGCAAAGCTCATGGTGATTACATCCCCTCCTCCTGTCAAGGAATGTCTCCTGATTCAATCACTGTTATGCAAAACAAGCATGCACCTCTGGAGGAAGAAGTCTATTGTTCTATTGTTGTAGCTTTATCACTCTTAAACTCCTTATGCAAACTGCCTCCCTCCCCCAGTCATGGCCGATACCCAGTCTTCATGTTCTTGCATGCTCCACGTGTCCTACTGTGTATAATGAGCATGCACATCTAGGACAGATCTAGGTCACATCCGGGTCATTCATATCCAGCTTCCAGGTCAGCCAAGCCCCTTTTAAGAGAGAACTCCACCACATGGCTCTCTCTCTGGCTGCCCCCTGCAAGGCAAAAAGTCCTCCATGGGACTCTCCCCTTCCCTACTGCTCCCCGGGACAGGTAATTATCCTGTGTTTCTGAAATTCCTTCCCTTCTTCCCCATCTATTCCTCCCTTCTTCCCCCATCTTTAGTTAGCAAACTGGGTTTAGCAGATTAAGGAACCCCTAAAATCCTTCCCTACAACCTATCCGTTTCTGATTCCTTCTTGGATGCACCAAATACATAGCACATGCAACCACCATAAATGCTAGCTACATTTTTCAAGTACTAGAACCGAGAAATGTATTATATTTACCTTTGTGTGTTTTGTAATAAAAATATAATCTTTGATTGAATGTTATCTTTCTCCCAGTCTCCTCTTTAAGCTATACAAGGGAATTTCTCTGCATTACGCTGTTTTGTTATCCAGCCTGCGATCCTAAAAGTTTCCAAAAGGCTAATATACTAATTCCCCTAAACAAAATAGCCCTTTTTGGTAACAGCCCAGCTAGCAAAAGTTGCTGAACAGTCTGTGGAAACAGTTGTTCACAGTTGTGAATACCCTGGAGGCTTAGTTGGCACTCATGGAAGAGCTGTTAAAATATGCCTGGCTGTGGGTGGATAATAAGGCACATGGGCAAGAGGAGTTACATGAGTGCAAATTATTAAGAGACCAAGCAAGGCATCAGCAAGAATAACCTCATGTTGACTTTTTCTCCAAGTACATTAAAATCTTTCAGACTAATCCACAGTACACCCTAGCACTCACAAATCTCTTCCACCCACTTATGTGAAACAGGCAGAAGTTGCAGGAGGAGGGAGGAAACCGCACACTCTCTTCTTAATGTGGGATGGGTACAGGGCCTCCATAGATGTGGCAGGGTAAATTGGGTCTCCCTCTGCATGCATTTGCTGATGCAATTGGGATCCTTCTGCATGCCCCTCCCCTGCATACATTTCATGTGCTCATGCAGAAAGGAACATAAGAACAGTCCCGCTGGCATGTTCTCCTTGTCTTCCTGCAATGCAGAAGGAGTCACGAGTTACCTGACCAGCAGTAGAAATAGAGGGAAGTGTTAAGGCAGTGCTTCTCAAATTGTGGGTCGGGACCCACTAGGTGGGTCGCGGGTCAGTTTCAGGTGGGTCCCCATTCATTTCAATATTTTATTTTTAATATATTAGACTTGATGCTACCCTGGTAAGTGACTGCATTTGGAGAAATGTGACAGACCTGTACTTTTAACAAGCTGCTCTGTATATTCTTTTAACAATGATAGTCAATGGGACTTACTCCTGGGTAAGCGTGGGTATGATTGCAGCCTTGGATTGCTAAAAATGTTCCTGCTTGATGATGTCACTTCTGGTCATGACATCATTTCTGGTGGTTTCTGACAGATTCTCATTCTAAGATGTGGGCCCCGGGGCTAAATGTGTGAGGACCACTGTGTTAAGATGTTCATGAAGGCTGCAATCCTATGCACATTTTCCTGGGAGCAAGCTCCACTGACCACAGTGGGACTTCTGAGGCGACATACATAGGACTGCACTGGTTGACATCTAGCAGCAGAAATTTGCAAACAGCTCCAAAACGGGCTTTGCTGTCCTGGTTTGGCCGGCCCTCGTAAACCATGGTTTGCATGCTGGTACATAAGAACAGCCCCCCTCTCCCCCAGAGAGCCTGCATGTGCAGGGGGTGTGGGTGGGGGTACAGCTCCCCCAGAGCCCCTTCTGCCCCACTGACACCTCGAGGGTGCAGTCCCCCTGCAAGCACCCTGTGGCTGAGCAAGGCCACGGCATCTGCCCAGTGCTCACCTGCCGCAGGGGCTTGAAAAGGAGGGAGGGACCCAGGCACCGCAGTCCGGTCCTGCAGCCCCCTCCCCTTGGGGGAAACATCAGATCCCGATTTCTGACCTCTGCCAGCGCCAGTCCTGACGGCTCAAGCCCGGCGCTCCTCACTTCCTCTCCACCCCTCGGAAGCGGAGGCTTTGGTCCGGCTTTCCTCGGAAGTGACTTTCCTTTGCTCCCAGGACAGCAACTGTTACCCTGCACATGCCCAATCTTTTCTGAACTCAGAAGCTAAGCAGGGTCAGGCCTGGTTAGTACTTGGATGGGAGACTGCATGGGACTACTGGGTGCTGTAGGCTTATACCATCTTTCGAGACTGAAGGTTGCCAACCATTGCTCCCAGGAAAGTATGGCTGGGATGGGTGCCTTAGAGCCCACCCCCCTGCGTGTCTACTCAGAAATAAGCCCCATTATGGTCGATGAGGCTTACTTGCGCTGGATCAGGCCATAGGCCCATCTAGTCCAGCTTCCTAGATCTCACAGTGGTCTACCAAATGCCCCAGGGAGCACACAAGACAAGAGACCTGCTTCCTGGTGCCCTCCCTTGCATCTGGCATTCTGACATAGCCCATTTCTAAAATCAGGAGGTTGCACATCCACATCATGGCATGCAGATATTCCCTTGCCTGATTGGGGCCCTTGAATTACATCTCCCAAAGCAACTGGCAAGGAATGAATCTAGCAAAATTCAAAGCAGGTGTGCCTGTTTTATGGGTGTCTAACAAACACTCAATTCAGCAGAAATCTTCCTAGCAGGAATCTTCAGTTTGATATTGATACTTTCCTACACCATGGCTACAGTATGGACACAAGAAACAGAGAGGAGGAAAGGAGATTATTAAAAAAAATTAAAAAAGAAGACAAACAGCAATCACCGTACAGGAGATGCAAAGGTTGGTTGAGCTCACCAGACATAGTGGCACTTTCAAGTGGTGGTTCTCTGACATTTAGTATGGAGATCAATTTTTTTTTTTAAGAATGATAATCCTTTGGGACAGGAACTCTCTTTTTATTTATTTTGCTATATAAAACCTTTCGTGAACAGGTTTTGGTTTTTTTGCTCAAAACTGGTATATGAATATTGCTAATAATAATAGTAGGCTGTGAGCCAGGATCTTAGTACATGTGGGAACATTCAGGGTGTACATCACAGAGCCAGGAGCTCAGCCTATGGCGTGGTCACCATATAACCAGCACGGGAGACTGTGCTTGTTGCTGAAGTCAGGTATGCATGGGATCCTATTTGATGCTTACACTTTGCCAATGATGCAGGACAGACTTTAATTTTACAACACACCAACATTAAAGCCGTCATGTGGATTTGTATAATGAAGTTACAGTCAGAGGAAACAGTCAGGTTTCAGGTTTCACGCAGCCAAGGGTTTCATGCAGGTTTCATGTAGCCAAGGGTGCTAGAGTCTAGGTGGTCAGATTCTGAAAGGGGCGGGAGGAAGGCAAAGCGAACTGTAAAGAGGCTGCTATGACAAGCTATGCAGACTGGAGGAGCTGTTATATAAGGCCAGCCAGGCCCCTCTTGGTTCCCCAGATTACCTTGGCTGGCTAGTCTAATACGCTACTGTACACCTTTCTGGCTTGACCAACAGTTTCTTCTTTCTGTGCCCAGACACCATATTCCCCAAGTTGAGATTCTTGACACTAACAACTCCATATGGAATGACCCAATAGTAGAAGTGAAATATCCAAATAAAGATATGAACAAAAAGGAGGGCAGATTCCCTCCCCTCCCCAAAAAACCCGGAAATACTAGTTAGCTGAATACATCGCCCAGTGAGATGTCACACAATGTCATGATTAATCAAGTGTGATAAAAACCATTCGAGTTTTCCCTCCGGGACTGACCACAATGATTCCCAGAAAGCCTGAAAAATGTGATCATTATTTATGAACAGGAAGGACTTTTTTCTATCAGTTCTGCCCTAAATCCTGTTCATCTCAAAGGGATTTCTGGATTTAACTACCTTGGAAATCACTGCCTCTGTTGCTACCTGTCATCTCTGCTCTTCTTCATTCTAGCTCTGCTCTTGCAAAACACTGGAATTAAACAAATTCTATGAGTAAAAATTGATACAAAATGAGAAAACGAACATAATTCTAGTGTCTATTAAAAGACATGGGATACATACTGAAATGAATGCATCTTTGGAAGGCTGAATGGTTACTGGGAACAGCGAAGGGAACAAATAAAAACTATAATAGCTCAGTGTTTTTCTCTAGAATGTTCCTATTAGCTTATTGGGACTCCTTCAGAGGAAGTGATTGGAAAATTACAGTCTAAAGCATGTGAAGTACACTTCTGGAGGTGCTTACGGCCTGTCAAATCAAATATAACAAAACAGCCCAATCCTATTGGGTGCTTAAGATGGCGGATCTCACGATCTGCCACCATTAAGTGCTGATGAGAGGCGTACAAAGACACACTGCTGTCATGGGCTGTGGGACCACCAGCACTAACAGGAGGAGGCCCTGTACACACTCCAACAGTCCACCCAGGCTGTGACCAGACTGCCCTCCTTTGCCTGGAAGTGGATATGGACTACTGAGGTTTTTTTTGCTATTCAGCTGCTGGTTCAGTAAAGGGAAAGTAGGGAGTCGATAGGAGGGTATAGGAAATATGCATAGTAACATAAGGGCTTAGTGAACCTTGGCAACATAATGCAGGCAAATCTGCCTTTGCTTTCAGAACACATTCTGAGCCGCAGCCTTGATTCACTGCCTGGTACCTACGTAAACAGGATGGGCGACAGTGTTTTAGAGACGCGCTTCTTATCCAGGAATGTGTTGTGGTCAGCTAGAGCCAGCTAGTTGCCAGCTAGTGTTATCTTTGTAACCGAAAGTAACCTAGCTTGTTCTGTGCTGCTTGAGACTCAATAAAAAGGCTTGTTGGAGGCTGGGCAAAGATCCTCTCCTTTCCAGCTTCCGGCTTCCTCTCTGCATCTACATTTGAATCCATGTCTGCCATCTCATTCATTGCTCTGACTCCTTGCTGCTCCGGTTCCTTCTCTCAACCCCCCTCATTAGCTTCTGAGCCTGCACTCCATCAAGCAACAAGGCTCTAAGCCTTGGGTGCTTCCCAAAGTAGCATAGCATTGCTACAGGAGGGCATATACAGTACCCACTATGTGCTACTCCCCCCTTTGGTCAGTCTGACTTCTCTTGGGATCCACATTTTCTCCCCTTTCCCTGACAGCCTTGTTGGTCAACATAAAAAGCATCAGGAGGATGCACACATGTTTGTAATATCAATAAAACAATATGTGGGATGATTTCACAAATGCCTCGATATGATTTATTTTCACATTCGTTCATAGCATGTGTTTTGGCTGACAACAGCTTCTGTGTGCTGCTGCTCAAGTCGTACACTTTGTTGATAAAGGTGCTAAATGGACTAATTAACATTCCTACACAATTATGACTGCGTCTTGGGAAAAATGCCCAGCTCATTAAATAATTGAGATTTATGATGGCACCGTTCAGCTTGATACACTCCAAAAACTGGCCATACTTGTCATTGGCTCAGTTGCGATAGGATGAAGTCCTGCCTCTTATTTCAGCACTGGAAAGGAAAAATATCCTGTTCCTCTTGGTCAAGTGAGGGTTCTTGTCAGAGTGTTTTGATTGTTATTGTTACCACTTCTGCCAGGAACAGATTGATTCTTCCGTAAAAATTATAGTTATATGTTATTTATTTCAAAAATCTATTTACAGTAGTGAGTTTCACTTGCTACCGGAGAGTTCAGAGAGTCCAATGATGGAGACATGCGATATGACTGTAAATGCAGCTTAGGTGAGAAATACAATCTGAGGGTTTTTATTGATTTATTACAGTACAACTTACATAAATGGCATTGAATTGATTTTTATAGTTCAAAAACAGACAGATCTCTGCCTTCCCCTTAGCTTAACATCTAAGATTGACACCAGGGAAGACAAGAGTTTGAATTCTCATTCTTCCGGTTAAACACTATAGGATACAACTGGGAGTGTCCTGGAGTAAGGCAGATAGATAGCCCCTCCACCCAAGCCAAGACTGTACTATTGATTGATAGCATCAAACCCCAATGCACAGCCAACACCTGTCCTTTTTCTTCAGCCCCTGACTCTTGGCCATCTGAAAGATTCCAAAGAGGAAACACACCATCACTGACATGCCCTCTGAAGTGCTGTTGAAGTGGCCACCTTCCCTCTTTTTTTGCTTTGCCAGCTGTGAGCATTTGATGTCCTGTGAGCAGACTTGACAACTGCAATACCTATTTTCCCTCTCACACTGGTTTCCCATCAGTGCCATGTCACTGACTGCAAGGAGTTGCTCTCAATTTCCACTGATGCAAGTGAGAAGAAAGCATTTATTTTATACCAAGGGAGTATTTGGTGGCAGAATAATACTGGTGGCTCTGGTGGTTTCTCCAGACAAAATGAGCTTAGTGTCCTACTAATAGTTCTCACCCCTCTATGATTTCATTTCTGGTATTTTTCTGTTACCTTGGAGAAATGTGTGTGTGTGTGTTGTTGTTGTTGTTCATGCAGTTGTTCTCTCAATAGCCAAACCTGCATTTTGCAATAACATCATGACCAAGGATATCAGCAGCAAGAACACGTGCAGAATGCCAACCCTTTTGCTTCTGTTTCCACCATGCCATGAAGCAAACACGACTCCGAGGCATTCAGAAGCATTCAGGCAGGCTGGGTGAGACAAAGACGGCCTGCTGCCGCAAGCAACCCCAGCACACAACCCGCAACACCACAGATGGAACTGGGGCATTCCTCCAGAACTTCTTGGACCACAATTTTGCCCTCCACTTCACAGGGCTGAACTAATCTTCCATCTGATCCATTTGACCTGTCTGTTCTACAGTTAAGTTGTTCAAGAAGTAAGATGTAGGGATGATCAAAAGGATAGTGCTTGGCAGAGAGTGGAATGACAGCTTCCAGCCCTGCCAAGCTCCGGAGTCAACTGAAGCATTTCCAGAAGTGGGGTGTCTTACGCCTCTGAATACCAGCTGCAGGGAAGTAATTCTTCACAAAGGCAGCTGGTAATCCCCTGTCTGAACAGGATGATAGAAAAGATGGGCCTTTGGCCTGATCCAGCAGACTTTTCTTATGTATTTCCTTCTGAAATTTGCTCCTAGAGCTGACTTATAGTGGATAAAAGAAACACTGCAAGTCAATTATGCCTTCACATACCCAAAATCGGTGTATTTATATTTAGAAGCTTTAATTATTCTTGCTATCTTTTGTGTGCAAGGAACTATTAGCTCTAATATATAAACTTAGCTGAATAGGCTGAATTTGAAGCTCATTAGGTGAAGTTCTGGCTTGACATTATACAATTCTCCCTTCATCCCCATCTGACAAAGAAAAAGAGAAGATGGGGGAAAAAAAATCCCACCAAGCATTTAAATGAAGCTTCAACTATTGTTGCAGCCTCACTATGTACCGGAAAGTACATAATAATAATCTGAAATAATATGCGCCCTTTGCCATCATATGACAAGGTGTCATTGTGCAGGGCAACACAATAGCTCTAAAATGGTTAATTAAAAAAAAGTTATACATCCGATGTTTCAAAAATCCAAAGCTGTACTTTTCCATTTCTTTTTTTCTTTTCCTTTTAAAGACTTGGTAGGATTTAAATGCATTGGTTCTAATAAAGCAAAGTGCAACTGCAAATGTTTGGAATAAGTGGACTTGAAAGACAGAGTTGCTGGGCATTTGGATAGGTTTATTGTATTTGGCAAAAGCTTGCTAAATTTGTAGCACACCAGGTGGTCTACCATGAGCTGGACTCCCATTTTTCCCTGAAGTTACACGGGCTGCAAAACAGAAGATGTATCAAGCACCCAGCACATTGAGGGTGGTGTTCCACACACAGCCCAAGGGCCACAAACACACACAACTGGGGCAAGTTTGTGAAAATGTGCCTCTGGATGATAATATTAAGACCATTTTTCACCTCCAGGTTGAAAATATACTAAGATGGTGTTTCACAGACTGTGGGTTGGAACCCTGAGACAGTTCATGGCTGAACACAGTCATGTTCTGGCAACTCCTGCAACGCCGCTGGAACCAACCGTATTGGCTTCTGCCTTTCCATTGGACCATTTCAGCAACATGGAGAGGGGGGATTTGCTGCATGGGTAACAGTCTATCCTCCATATCTACTTTACCCAGGCTTCACGCACTGGAGAGGATACTCTGCTCCAGAACCACTATTCAGAGCGCAATACCATAGTCTTCCAAGACTGAAGGATGCCAACAAGGGTTGGAACGCACTAGGTGGGTCACAAGCCAATTTCAGGTGGGTCCCCATTCATTTGAATATTTTATTTTTAATATATTAGACTTGATGCTACCATGGTACAAGACTGCATTTGGGGAAATGTTACAGACCTGTACTTTTAACAAGCTGCTATATATAGGGCGCAATCCTAACCCACTTTCCAACACTGACATTTCCAGTGTTGGAAAGTAGGTTAGGATTTGGGTCATATTCTTTTAACAATGATAGTCGATGGGAATTATTCCTGGGTAAGTGTGGGTAGGATTGCAGCCTAGGATTGGGCAGGACATCTGGTCTAGAGGGTAGAGCCTCCGTCTGCCTGAAGATAACATCCACAAGGTCGCCAGTTCGAGGCCACCGGCACCGTGGGACCTTGGAGCAGCTGACAAGCTGAAGCCGAGCAATTCCATCTGCTCGGAGCGTGGGAGGATGGAGGCCAGAATGTGAAGCCAGATCGGAATGAAACACCTTGAATGTAGTAGTTCTTGAAAGAAAGAACCTTCTTTGAAATTATAAAAATCCCTATTTAGGGATTTAGATAAAGCCTGCCTATGTAAACCGCCTTGAATAAAGTCTTGAATAAAGACCAAGAAAGGCAGTATATAAATACCTGTTATTAATTATTATTATTATTATTATTATTACTATTATTATTATTATTACTATTAAAAAATTTTCCTGCTTAATTATGTCACTTCCAGTCATGACATCACTTCTGATGGATCCTGACAGATTCTCAATCTAAAAAGTGGGTCGCGGTGCTAAATGTGTGAGAACCGCTGTATTAAGGTATGAAATAAGAACCATTTTACATGACCCCCAAAGCAGCTGAATTTGTGACGAATTCAAAGATCCCTGCCCTCACAGTGAAGGATTCATTCAATCACAAATCATTGGTGACCAGATCAATTTTCAGTGAGCAAGGAGATGAGTGGGAAAAATTATTACAGCCCTCATCACATGCTGGAAACCGATCTGGCTGCAAAATGGACTCATCCAGTGACTATTTCACACCTTCCCACCCATGACTTCTCATCAGTTTTAGGTTATGCAAAGCATCCCTAAATTCATTTGGGGACAAGGCTCCAGTTCTTACTTACAGAAAGATATACTAATGTTCCTTGTTATTTGCTAGTAGTTTAGTAGTCTTTGCCTACTGCCAAGTCAGAGTTCAAATTCACTCCCCAACAACTTGAGAGCTTATGAGTATCAAATCACAAATATCATCATGTGATTTGTTGCATGTTGAGAATCTTAATGCCCTTTCACACATTATCCAGGGCAAACCTGGGTCTTCCATCCAGTTTCCATTCAGGAGGAACTGCATCTAATCCTGACTCCTTGGTGAGTGGATTTGTAGGATACCCATGTATATCACATTCAAATACTGTAACATTTACCTTTTATAAGGAATTCCACCTTCCCACTATCTCAAAATTGTGCTCAAGGCAGCTAATAACAAACAGCCTATGAAAGCCCAATACAAAATACTTGAAGTGTTGGGCAGCCCAATCTTTTCAAAATCCCTGTGTGGCAATGCAGTGGTGCTGACCTGGCTACCACTATCCCACAGGAGGATTTCTGACTGCTGGAGATATTGGAGTAAGGGGACACTGCCCCCTTGCTCCGGGGTAAGCTCCAGCAGCCGTTAGGGGGCAACTCAGACATGCATTGGTGATATTGCTAGTACAAGTCCACATTGAACCATGAAGGGTCCAGGTCCAGGAAGGGGGTTGGAATTCAGCGTGTGTTACTGCCACCGAACCCACCCACCTAGCCTGATTTGTCCTCTCCTCTATTCCTGTCCCGGCCCATTCTATTTACCCCACCCTGCTTCCCTCCAATTCCCTACTGGGCTTATCTGGACCGATGGATCTTCGGCCACCCGCTGACATATGGGAGGTCATTCTGGTCATTCCATTGCTTTGTGACTGCTGTAAAGCAGCCTCTGCCAAAACAACACTAGTTACACCAGCAGCATGGGGGATAGGATTGGGCCATCAGATGTACACTTAAGAATGTCACATGTGAAGAGGCAATTAGAAGAGGAGATAATGACAAAATAATTGCTGTCTGAACGACATCCTGCTAATGCTTTTTGACCACCATGTGAACTATGGTCAAAATTGCTACAGCCAAATCATGATACACCCACCTGCACTGCCAGTGTCATAAGAGATTGATATCAATCTTTTCCACGGTCTCTGTCCCAACATCCTGCTTCACTGTACTGGGGTTCCTTGGGGCTCACCAACTATAGCCCTCAAGCCCTACAAAAGAATACACAAATGGACAATTCCCCACATATGACTCCAAAGTATCAAGTATTTGCTTCAAGTATTTGAAGCTGTCCTATACTGAATACAGGCACACACCACTTAACAACCTTCCTCTTAATGACGGACCACATATATGACGACGGTCAAAATACAGCAAAGAGGCTCTTAATGAGGCAGTCGGGACTCCCATAGTCTGTTGCACTGTTGGTTTATACAATAAAGAAGCTCTTAATGCATAGAAAGGGTAATCAGTCTCCAGTAGCCTGTGCAGCCAGCTAGTTTGTGGCAGGGAGTATCTGTTTACACAACAAAGGCACTAGGTTGGGCTGAATGTTCACTTAACAACCTAATCACATAACAATAGGGACTGGATAACATATTCCCATTGTTAAGTGGCATACACCTGTACATTGTCTTATACCTATACATTGGTTCTTCAGGGTCTGAGACTGTTTCAGCACCTCCTACCAACAACCCTCTAACTGTAAATACCAGGAATTGAATCTGAGGCCCCATAGTGTTCTTCCACTCTATATATTCCAATGTACCTTGGAATTGGGCATAGAACATAGTAGTCAGTTTTGGTCTGGGGGTCTTTGCCTTAAGTGTTTGTGCATTCAAAATATATGTACTTGCAAACAGATGAAACAACGAATCAGTGTAGCAAATCACCTTCAATTTACACAAGGCAGGGATATGGTGCTCAAGATGATCTCTCTGGTTAAACATATGTCAGTGTTATGAGAAGGGATAGAGAAGCCAGCTCTCACTAAAACTATTCATAGGGCTTTTCCCCCTAACATCATATAAGGTTGGAAATTCCTAGAGGCCCTAATAAATTCTCCCAGATGCTTTCAGTACTCATCTGGAGATTGATGCTTAAGGGTTGGCAACCCTATGGGCAGGTCCCCAGTTTCAAGTAACAAATTGACTTCATTGAGCAGGCTCACTTCCAAAATTGTGAGTCATCTCGCCTGTATCTTTGGGCAACCCTAGTTTTCATGCCAAGTAGGAGGAGACTGAACAAAATGTGCACATTTCCAGATAATGTTCATCTAGTTACAATTTTGGTTTTGGTTAATTACATAGTAGAAACAAAAAAAGAACTCAAAGATGAACCAATCAATCAATAGACTGCCTTCTAGTCAGAATGCCTTCCCTACAGAGATAGCAAACCACCACATGATTTTTACTATGACACCATCACCTAGAAAATCCAGCCTTGAGTGATGGCTCTGCATTCTAAATGTGCACAAGCCACATGGATGCATCCCACCGACCACATGGTGGGAGTTAACGGCAATATTGTGATCTTTGCCAGGTTGGAATGCCAGGCTTCAGAAGGCGTGAATCACTGCACTGGGATGTTGATTCATCAGTGGCTCAGTCTAATCCCAATTACTGTCACAGGCAACAGAAAAGAAAATGGCTCTGAGATCAGAAATTTGGTGCAATTCTCTTTGCCTCCTAGATAACACGAATTCAGGTAAAGAAACAGAAGGGCACGTTGTCTTTCTTAAAGGGGCTACTTCAGGGCAGGAGGTCTGGTCTAGAGCTGGGATCGGCAACCTGTGTTTTTAGAGCCACATGCTGCTCTTTCAGCCATCTGCTCTGGCTCCTGCAGGCTGGGATTTAAAGGGGCAGGACCGTGGGCTGCTGCTCTGGCTCCTGCAGGCTGGGATTTAAAGGGGCAGGACGGGCAGCTGCTGCTTTCCCCTTGGGGGGAGCGGGAGATTGTTTTGTGCTGCGGAGGAGGGAAAGGGGGGCTTGGCCGCTTCTGCCTGGGAAGATGGTGTGCTGGGGCTTCGCCTGCTCCCGTAATGCGCTGTGCACCCTCTACGTCGTATATATGGTGAGTGTGGCTGACAGCAGCCAGGCTCCCCTCCTGGCTTCCTGCCACCCTGAGTGTGGCTGGCAAGGGGTGGGGGCGCCAGGCAGGTGGGCTTCCAGTGGGGGGTTGGTGGGGGGCGCAGAGGCAGGAGGGGGAGCCCAGGCAGGGCTGCCTGGGTGGGGGGAGGCAGGGGCAGCTCCCAGGAGAGGGCAGAAGGCGCCTGCAGTCCCCTTGTGGGCATCTCCTGTGCACACAGCTGTGGGGTGGGGCTTGGCACAGTGAGGCAATGGGGATGACCTCACTTTTGTCTTGTAGGGCAATAGGTGAGGCAGAGCAGTGGGAGAGGGGGGAAGTGTTGACTTTGCCAGGGTGGGTGGGTGGGGAAGAGGGAGGCTGTGGAAGGGCTGCCTGTGTAACTCCATCTTTACCTTGCTTTTCTGGGGTGCCATGGGGAGCAGGAGGGCAGAGATGGGGCTGTGGGAGCCTTAGAAAGGGGTGCTCTTTCAGGAGCAAGAAAGATGGGGGTTGACCTGGGGAAAATGAAGAGTGCTAAATTCAAGGGTGCTGTCTTAGCATGCATCGTCCCAGTGTGTGCCCAGGGTGACCAGAGGTCCTCTTTTTCCAGGACATGTCCTATTTTTTAGCCCCATGTCCTGGAAAAGAACTTAAATGTCCTGCTTTTCCCTGTGAGCAGGCAACGCATCCCCTCTTGAAATTAATAAATTATATGTAATACAGTTTTAAATTCAATAATAAGTAATTTTAAATTAGGCACATGAGATCATAATACAATATATAATAAATATATAATCTATATATTGATCAATATATAATCAATATAGATGAGTGTTTTTAGCTTTTATTTTGTGGTCCTACATTTTTCTTCAATATCCTACATTTTGGGGTGACTTGTCCTCTTTTATTGTTATGACATCTGGTCACCCTGTGTGTGCCTCAGTGCCATCTCAGGGCCCAGTCCTATCCAGTTTTCCAGTGTCGGTGCAGCCATTCTAATGGGGCATGCACTGCATCTTGTAGTGGGGAGTCAGTCACAGAGGCCTTCTCAAGGTATGGGAACATTTGCTTCCTTACTTCTGGGCTGCATCAGTGCTGGAAAGTTAGATAGGATTGGGCCCTCAGTCAAGATATATCTATCTTGACAATAAGTATATTGTCTGGTTAGCACAGGAAGGGGAGCTTGCAGCAGATCATAAAGGTAAAAAAAACTATATATGCAGTGTTATCTTCATTTTAGATGTCAAAAGGGTTTTGTGACTCCTGAGGTTTTCTTTTCTCCAGAAAACGGGTCCAAACGGCTCTTTGAATGTTTAAGGTTGCCAATCCCTGGTCTAGAGGGTTGAGCCTCCATTTGCCTGAAGATAACATCTGAAGGTCACCAGTTCCAGGCCACCGGCACCGTGCGAACTTGAAGCAGCTGACAAGCTGAGCCGAGCTATTCCATCTGCTCTGAGCATGGGAGGATGGAGGCCAGAATGTGCGACCAGATCAAGGAAGAAACATCTGAATGTTGTGGTTTCTTAAAAGATAGAAACCTTCTTTCAAATTGTAAAAATCCCTATGGGGATTTAAAATGCCTGCCTATGTAAACCGCCTTGAATAAAGTCTAAGAAGAAATCTGAGGACCAAGAAAGGCGGTATAGAAATACCTGTATTATTATTATTTATTATTTATTATTCTCCACATCA
This sequence comes from Tiliqua scincoides, assembly GCF_035046505.1. Lineage (NCBI taxonomy): Eukaryota > Metazoa > Chordata > Lepidosauria > Squamata > Scincidae > Tiliqua > Tiliqua scincoides. The sequence continues at coordinate 217,099,775 of NC_089823.1, read as the reverse complement.
GACCCTTTTGACATCCGAAGCGGAGTGAAGCAGGGCTGTGTTCTTGCGCCAACCTTGTTTGGGATTTTCTTCGCTGTCCTGCTGAAGCAGGCCTTTGGAACTGCAACAGAAGGCATCTATCTCCGGACCAGATCAGACGGAAAGCTCTTCAACCTCTCCAGACTGAGAGCAAAATCCAAAGTCCAGCTGAAATGTCTGCGTGACTTCCTCTTTGCCGACGATGCAGCTGTCACTACCCACTCTGCCAAAGATCTCCAGCAGCTCATGGATCGTTTTAGCAAGGCCTGCCAAGATTTTGGACTGACAATCAGCCTGAAGAAAACACAGGTCATGGTTCAGGATCTGGACTCACCTCCCTGCATTACAATCTCTGAGCATGAACTGGAGGTTGTCCATGACTTTGTGTACCTTGGCTCAACGATCTCCGAGACTCATTCTCTCGATACCGAGCTAAACAAGCGCATCGGTAAAGCAGCTACCACGTTTTCCAGACTCACAAAGAGAGTCTGGTCCAACAAGAAGCTGACGGAACATACCAAGATCCAGGTCTACAGAGCTTGCGTCCTGAGTACACTTCTGTACTGCAGCGAGTCATGGACTCTTCGCTCACAACAGGAGAGGAAACTGAGCGCTTTCCACATGCGCTGCCTCCGACGCATCCTCGGCATCACCTGGCAGGACAAAGTTCCAAACAACACAGTCCTGGAACGTGCTGGAATCCCTAGCATGTATTCACTGCTGAAACAGACGCCTGCGTTGGCTTGGTCATGTCGTGAGAATGGATGATGGCCGGATCCCAAAGGATCTCCTCTATGGAGAACTCGTGCAAGGAAAGCGCCCTACAGGCAGACCACAGCTGCGATACAAGGACATCAGCAAGAGGGATCTGAAGGCCTTAGGGATGGACCTCAACAAGTGGGAAACCCTGGCCTCTGAGCGGCCCGCTTGGAGGCAGGCTGTGCAGCATGGCCTTTCCCAGTTTGAAGAGACACTTTGCCAACAGTCTGAGGCTAAGAGGCAAAGAAGGAAGGCCCATAGCCAGGGAGTCAGACCAGGGACAGACTGCACTTGCTCCTGGTGTGGAAGGGATTGTCACTCCCGGATTGGCCTTTTCAGCCACACTAGACGCTGTGCCAGAACCACCTTTCAGAGCGCAATACCATGGTCTTTCGAGACTGAAGGTTGCCAATACAATATTATTTATTATTACTTCTTGCTTCTGGATTCAATAGGAATGATTGATAAACCACTTTTAATAGAGAAATGCCCTTTGCACCTCAAAATTTACCATAATGACAAATCCTTCTTGATCTAAGGTGGATGACTTCCTTCACTACTCCCGCATGTTTTTTTTGTTCATTGTTCTTTATCTGTGTCTCCTACACAGTGAAATTTAAATTAATTAAAATCTTCTTTGAATGTAATTAACTCCTATTTTAGAGGCATTACAAAAGAAGTTCAAATAACTATTAGGCTGCAATCCTATCCACACTTTCCTGGGAGTAAGCTCCATTGTCTTGACTTGTCTTGACTTGACTTGTCTTGACTCCAAACCCTTGACTTCCAACGGGCGGACTTCCCTCAAATGAGGAGGCTGGTTAGAAGGAGGTTGAAAGGGAGGGTAAAAAGAGTCCAGTCTCTCCAGAGTGCATGGAGGCTGCTTAAAACAACAGTAATAGAGGCCCAGCAGAGGTGTATACCGCAAAGAAAGAAGGGTTCCACTAAATCCAGGAGAGTGCCCGCATGGCTAACCAGCCAAGTTAGAGAGGCTGTGAAGGGCAAGGAAGCTTCCTTCCGTAAATGGAAGTCTTGCCCTAATGAAGAGAATAAAAAGGAACATAAACTGTGGCAAAAGAAATGTAAGAAGGTGATAGGGGAGGCCAAGCGAGACTATGAGGAACGCATGGCCAGCAACATTAATTGGAATAATAAAAGCTTCTTCAAATATGTTAGAAGCAGGAAACCCGCCAGAGAAGCGGTTGGCCCTCTGGATGGTGAGGGAGGGAAAGGGGAGATAAAAGGAGACTTAGAGATGGCAGAGAAATTAAATGAGTTCTTTGCATCTGTCTTCACGGCAGAAGACCTCGGGCAGATACCGCTGCCCGAACGGCCCCTCCTAACCGAGGAGTTAAGTCAGATAGAGGTTAAAAGAGAAGATGTTTCAGACCTCATTGATAAATTAAAGATCAATAAGTCACCGGGCCCTGATGGCATACACCCAAGGGTTATTAAGGAATTGAAGAATGAAGTTGCAGATCTCTTGACTAAGGTATGCAACTTGTCCCTCAAAACGGCCACAGTGCCAGAAGATTGGAGGATAGCAAATGTCATGCCTATTTTTAAAAAGGGAAAGAGGGGGGACCCGGGAAACTATAGGCCAGTCAGCCTAAGATCCATACCGGGTAAGATGGTGGAATGCCTCATCAAAGATAGGATCTCAAAATACATAGACGAACAGGCCTTGCTGAGGGAGAGTCAGCATGGCTTCTGTAAGGGTAAGTCTTGCCTCACAAACCTTATAGAATTCTTTGGAAAGGTCAACAGGCATGTGGATGCGGGAGAACCCGTGGACATTATATATCTGGACTTTCAGAAGGCGTTTGACACGGTCCCTCACCAAAGGCTACTGAAAAAACTCCACAGTCAGGGAATTAGAGGACAGGTCCTCTCGTGGATTGAGAACTGGTTGGAGGCCAGGAAGCAGAGAGTGGGTGTCAATGGGCAATTTTCACAATGGAGAGAGGTGAAAAGCGGTGTGCCCCAAGGATCTGTCCTGGGACCGGTGCTTTTCAACCTCTTCATAAATGACCTGGAGACAGGGTTGAGCAGTGAAGTGGCTAAGTTTGCAGACGACACCAAACTTTTCCGAGTGGTAAAGACCAGAAGTGATTGTGAGGAGCTCCAGAAGGATCTCTCCAGACTGGCAGAATGGGCAGCAAAATGGCAGATGCGCTTCAATGTCAGTAAGTGTAAAGTCATGCACATTGGGGCAAAAAATCAAAACTTTAGATATAGGCTGATGGGTTCTGAGCTGTCTGTGACAGATCAGGAGAGAGATCTTGGGGTGGTGGTGGACAGGTCGCTGAAAGTGTCGACCCAATGTGCGGTGGCAGTGAAGAAGGCCAATTCTATGCTTGGGATCATTAGGAAGGGTATTGAGAACAAAACGGTTAGTATTATAATGCCGTTGTACAAATCGATGGTAAGGCCACACCTGGAGTATTGTGTCCAGTTCTGGTCGCCGCATCTCAAAAAAGACATAGTGGAAATGGAAAAGGTGCAAAAGAGAGTGACTAAGATGATTATGGGGCTGGGGCACCTTCCTTATGAGGAAAGGCTATGGCGTTTGGGCCTCTTCAGCCTAGAAAAGAGACGCTTGAGGGGGGACATGATTGAGACATACAAAATTATGCAGGGGATGGACAGAGTGGATAGGGAGATGCTCTTTACACTCTCACATAATACCAGAACCAGGGGACATCCACTAAAATTGAGTGTTGGGCGGGTTAGGACAGACAAAAGAAAATATTTCTTTACTCAGCGCGTGGTCGGTCTGTGGAACTCCTTGCCACAGGATGTGGTGCTGGCATCTAGCCTAGACGCCTTTAAAAGGGGATTGGACGAGTTTCTGGAGGAAAAATCCATTATGGGGTACAAGCCATGATGTGTATGCGCAACCTCCTGATTTTAGGAATGGGTTAAGTCAGAATGCCAGATGTAGGGGAGAGCACCAGGATGAGGTCTCTTGTTATCTGGTGTGCTCCCTGGGGCATTTGGTGGGCCGCTGTGAGATACAGGAAGCTGGACTAGATGGGCCTATGGCCTGATCCAGTGGGGCTGTTCTTATGTTCTTATGTCTATAATGAGACTTACTTCTGAGTAGAAAGGCATAGAATTGGGCTCTTGGGGCCTAATCCTATCCAACTTTCCAGTACCAGTGCTGCCGTAATGCAGCCCCAGGGTAAGAGAACAAATATTCCCTTACCTTGAGGAAGCCTCTGTGACTGTCCCACCATCACAGGATGCAGTGAATGCCCCATTGGCACGGCTGCACCAGCACTGGAAAATTGGATAGGATTGGGCCCTTAGTTAGCTACATATTATTTTTCAGGTAGCTGTAGTTGTAGCTCATATCCATCAGTGTTGCCAAGCAATGGCTGTTCCTTTTGTGTTAGACCTGATTCAAAAAAGTCCTGCATCTATAGTGTGTTGAGTTGCTTTTCTGTAGTCTCAGGTGGGAAGGAACTATGTATATTCATCCCACCCACATGGTTCCAGCACAGAGATGTTAGAGATGTTATTCCAGCATAGAGATGTTAGAGATGTTACTCAACTATGGAAAGAAACAACTCCTGTGCTACGGATCTAATGTACGTATTGGGCCCAAATGTATTATCTCCAGGGAAAGGAAGAAATCAGTGGGTGCCTCTGTTGTGGTAAAGGTGGAAAGAAGGAGTACCTATTTGTGTGGGTGGCATCACTTCACACTCCAGCACCATAAGATGAAAGAAGTCTAATTTCCTTGTCATTGTTGTGTAGTTATTCTTATTTATATAGCACTTCAGCACACATGGCACTTCATAGTGAGTAAAAAGACAGGTTCCTGTCCTGAGTCAAAAACTCTGGTAATTGAGATAAGGGAGGAAAGAGGAGGCAGGAGTAAACAGGGAAAGCATACATAACTGTTTCAATTACCAGTGGCATAGTTAAGGTGGCAGGAGGGTACATTGCCCCAGATAGGGGGTGCCATCCCACACCTCCAATGGTGGGCACAAGGCAAAAACAAAAAGTGGCCTTCTGAGGCTTGGAAGTGCTTTTTGCAAAAACCAGAAGTGACTTTCTAAGGCTTTTAGGAGACCTTCTGAGGCATGGGGAGGCCACTCATGGGCATGACCGAATACGACGGTGTGTGTGTGTGTGTGTGTGTGTGTGTGTGTGTGTTCAATTTTGTAAATAAAGAACTATAATATGGGGGTTATAAAAATTTTTGTGCCCCTGGGTGTCAGATGCCTTATATACACCACTGGCAATTACATATACATAAGTAATGGCCTGGCCCAATCTCAGGTTAGTGCTGGTCTCCCACACTGCCACAAACATGCTGTAAGGCACATCAAAGTGGCCAGAAGGACAGAGGCACTGGTGGAGAGGTCAGCATGGGTGGGCACTGGGCCTCTGTGCCAGTCAGAGGGCTGCCAAGGAGTAATCCCTGCCAAGTAATCCAGTAATCCCTGCCAAGGAGTAATCCCTGCTGAGTGGCGGGGTTCTGGGGTGGGGGAAGGGGGGAGGCAAGGCAGTGCAGGAGCAAAACTAGGTGCGGGGACGGGAGGGAGGAGGGTGGTTCAGGCCCAGGCAGTGGTGTAGCTAATGATCATGTAGCCAGGTGCCAAGCTCAAAATGTTTTCCTGGAAGTGACGACATATCCGGGCTTTTAAAGAAGTGGAAACTGGGAGGAGCCCACCTCCTCCCCCCAGCAGCTCACCACCCACTTGCTCTGCTGCCTCAGTGGCATGGCTAAGGCATCTATCTGCTACCTGGCGCCAAAGAAGATTTGTAGCCTCTCCCAGACAAAATCAGATTTAAATTAAGTAAATAAATGAAAAGTGTGCCCCTGATTGGTCTGAGATACTGTGCTGGAATGCAGAGGGATGGTTATTCTTCCCCTGCTAAATATAAGGGGGGCACCACTTAAAAAATGCCTTTTTACCCAGTTAGTAGAGGTAACTGTATTATGATACATGGAAATGAGTGCTGACTCATATTAACACCTTTTTGGTTTCATGCTGTATCATGATAACATGTCATTACAACATGTCAATAACATAGTAACATGTCACTGGCTCTCAGAACAATCAGTCTCAGGTCAGTTTTGAGTTAAAGAAAACCACTTTTTGTTCCATAAGGCAGTTGTGTTTACATTTTCTGGTTAATTGGCCATAACTTTTGATAGAACAGAGATATTCCAGTGCAGTTTGTTTCATTGCATTCAGCATAAAGTTACCTTTCCAATTATATATAACATGATGGTATTATTCATACATACCAAGATTTTCACAATTTTGGCCACTAGTCTCAAGCTCAGCTTGTTGCCCCCCTAAAGCTTGATGCCCGGTGCAACTGCTACCCCTGCACCTCCTTAGCTATGCCACTGGGCCCAGGAGAGCAGTGGGGATGGCAAAGGAGACTGCTGAAAGATCCTATCCCCCCTCCTGCACCTGAAAGCCCTAGGATACTCCAGATGCCACCTCTCTCAGCCTGCCCTGTTTCACTCCCACTCTGCCCACCCCAATTGCCACCCTTCTGTGCTCTGTTTTGCCCTCTCTCCCTCTGGGAAGGGGCCCAAAAGAAACTTTGTATCCCCTGATAAAATTCTTCTCAAGAGACCCTACACAACAATCTCTGCCGTGGGTTAATTGCCTCAAAATAAACAGATGTGTAATAAGTGACAACTGAGACCAGCTCTAGATTTGATTTTGTGGTAGTGTTATCTTCAGTTTTCTGTCTCTTATGACAGGATGTTGGAGAGCACATCAATGATCATCACAAAAATCCTCCCAGGACTTTCATGTCTGATCAGTTCTGTTAGTAACACTGCTGAGTTTCTGTTGCTTCAAGTGAACAGTCTTTTTACTGAAAGTCCTATTCCTCCAATTAACTCATAACCGTACAGTAAAGTTTAATCTCCAGCTCATTAAAAAGGTTCACCTAGTTTCTGGAAAGGAAAAGCTTTCTAAGTAGGGGAGAAAAAATGGTGACATAACAAATGTACTGTTCTTCGTTCAAATGAAAGCCTTTTTAGCCTGGTATCCACATAAACCTCATTTATCATCCAGGATTATTTTAAGGTCTGAAAAATGACAGTGCCATTCGCACAAAACTAATACCCACCTAACTTTTGATAAGATTGCTGTTTTTTAAATGATGGCTATTATGGCTTATGTGCTTAGCCAAAGTGCTGACAACACAGAAAGCATTGAATGAAATGTTAAGGGAAACTGTGACAGTTTCCTTCCCTGAAGCAGATTGTACAGTATGATACTGCTCTCAATTACACCCCAGGACATCAAGGATAATATTATTAAGGTTAATAGAGTTCCAAAAGCAGGTCATAAATGGAAGGCTCAGGCTTCCCACAAACTCCCATAAACGTACTGGCTGAGGTATCACTCATTTAGGTGACCAACTTTCTACCTGTCAAAGATCCATTGTGGTTTAAATTCTATAGGAAATGTTAGACAGTATGAGAAGAGGCCAGAGCTCGGTGGTGGACCGTATGGTGTGCATGTGCAAGGGTTGCAGCTTAATCCTTGGCAGCTCTAAACAAAAGGTCGTTGGTCTGGAAGAGGCCACAAAAAGTCACCACTAGATGATACTGAGCTAAACAGGTAAATGGCCTGACTCAGTTTCATAGAATCATAGAGTTGAAAGAGGCCTAATAGGGTCTAGTCCAACCCCCTGCCTGTAGTGGGAAATCCTCCTAGAGTATCTCCAACAGGTGCTTGTCAAGCCTCCGTTTAAAGATCTCCAGTGAGGGAGAGTCCACCACATTCCTCGGCAATCTGTTCCACTGCCGAACCGCCCTTACTCTCAGGAATTTTTTCCTGATGTCCTGTCGGAATCTCTTCTCTTGCAGTTTGTACCCCGTTGGTTCTAGTTCTACTTTCAGAGGCAGCTGAGAACAAATTTGTCCCTTCGTCCATGGTTCGCAACCTTCAGTCTCGAAAGACTATGGTATAAGCCTACAGCACCCGGTACTCCCAAGCGGCCTCCCATCCAAGTACTAACCAGGCCTGACACTGCTTAGCTTCCAAGATCAGATATGACAGCCCTTAAGGTATTTAAAGAGTGCTATCATATACCCTCTCAGCTCCGAGAAGGTAACATATACCCTCTTTTCTCCAGGCTGAACCTACCAAGTTCCCTCAACCTTTCTTTGTAGGTCTTGTCCTCCAGCCCTCTGATCATCCTCATTGCTCTCCTCTGAACCTGCTTCAGTTTGGCTGTACCTTTCTTAAAGTGAGATCCAGAATTGGACACAGTCCTCCAGGTGAGGTCTAACCAGTGCAGAGTAAAGTGGAACCGCGACTTCTTCCAACTTGGAAGCTACAGTTCTACTAATGCAGGCTAAAATTGCATTTGCCTTCTCTGCAGCCACATTGCAGTTTAAGATGGCTTCATATCACAGCATGTTTTCAATGCCACTGCCTTCCATATTTTTATATAGGTAGAATAATCCTTTTCTGAAGTGCTTGGAAGCAGAAGTGTTTTGGATTTTTGAATATCTGCATAACATAATGAGATATCCTGGGGATGGGTGTGTGTGGAAAAGATATATCACCGCTAAAGGGAGGCTGGGAGGGCCTTTTTTCTCTGCAGGATGCTGAATAAACTGATTGTTCTCTGCCTGTGTTTTGACGGCAACCCATCACATTAGGTCAGGTGTGGAATTTTTTACTTGTGGCATGTCAGTCTCAAAAAAGTTTCAAATTTTGGAGCACTTTGGATTTTTCGATTAGGGATGCCCAGCATGATCTCTTGACTTCAGTGACATCTCCCATTGTATTGGGGGCCACTTCGGTTAAAAAAAAAAAAAAAAGAGCTTATAAAATGAATTAACTTGGGCATTTTGTTCATCTCCACTTTATTTCTCTAATCTATAAATTTAAGAATTTGCCTCCAGGCCTGAAGTCAGGGTGAATGATAAAAGGATATATAAAGTATAGTATCATAGAAATGGAAAGAATTTTTTTTTTAAAGCCATTTGTTGCATCCCATCATCCAAAAGTGCTGTGTAGTGGATGACACAGTGTGACCTTTGACCACCTCTGACAAGTGGTGGTTGAGGAATGGCCTATATACTTACTGGCCATAAATGCTGGATGACTCCAAAGGAAAAAGGCCCTGCTGTGCAAACAGTGTAGTGCTCCATTTATTTATGCTAGTTATTCAATGGAATGATTTATATCCTGCCTTTCCTCTTAAGAACTAAGATGCTCAAGGCAACTCAACACGCAATAAAAAAATACAATACAATAAACACCCATAAAAATACCAAAATACAGTAAAGAACACAGTGCACATAAATAAGAATAAATTGCAATAAAATGAGAATAAAAAATAATAAATGGAGAAAGCTAACCAAAACAGGAAGAGCTCCAGCCCCTGTCACCAGGGAGAGGACAGTTCTTAAGTTTACTGGGAGGGAGTGCCAAAGTTGCAGACTCATCAGAGAGAAGGCCCACCACCTCATTTCTGCCAAACTAACCTCAGCCAGTGGTGACACACTGAACATGGAGAATCTCTGTGAGAGAGATGATCTGGATGTGTGTGTGAGTATTTAGCAGCTAGACAGATGTTGATTTGTATTTGGATAACACACACAGTCATGTTAAAAAGAAAAAAAAATCGTATTGTAATATTGCTCCAGAAGGGGTCCTTAGCACTTGTAAATCTTATAGATGCCCATAACTTTGAGGGGCATTTCTGTCCTGAGAATCCAGGGGTGACTACCATATATCACTATCCAGCTATATCCTCCCAGCACCCCTCTGCATCTATGCTTAAGTTGTTACATGAAAATCCCCTTTTTCCTTAGTTGTGATTTTATATCTGGTTGCAGGCCAAACTTCTCACAGGCCAAACTTCCAAAACTCTGGTCAAGCTACAAGCTCATGGATCACACAACCTCCACTTCCATGTGGTCACTGTATTCATTGTATTGTTTTAACCCAATCACTGTTTATGCAAAAGTGTCTCCTAATCCAATCGCTGTTTATGCAAATGCATTAAACCTCAACACACAGGTCACAATCAGGTCAAGCCACAAGCTCATGGTTACAACATCCACCTCTCTAGGAGGAGGAACACCCACCTCTCTAAGGAGGAAGAAGTCTGGGATAGTAAATCATTGTTTAAGTGTCTCCTATTCATTGTATTGTTTTAACTCAATCACTGCTTAAGTATGCAAATTTGAACTGCTTTCCTGGGTTATTGTATTGTGTAAGTTCCCCCAGCTAGGAAGACAGTCATTTGACCCTATTGAATTTTGCTGATAATCCTTTCAATGTTTTACATATTCCAAGTACCCCACTGTGTGTAGTAAGCAAGCACATCCAGGTCCACTCTAGGTCACATCCAGGTCAGCTCCAGGTCTGGAAAAAACCCCTTTTAAGAGAGGGCTTCTGCCCACATGCTCTCTCTCTGGGCTCCCCCTCCAAGGACGCAACACATCTGTGTTGTGAGGGTCCTCCATAGGACGCTCCCCCCCCAATCCAACTACTCTACAAGTCAGGTAACTATCTCGCATCTGGGACTTTTTCCTTTCTCCCCCCCTCCCTTTTTCTCCCCTTCTCTCCCCATCTTTAGTTAGCAACTGGGTTTGGCAGACCAGGGACCCCTAAAATCCTTCCCTACAACCGTTCCCTTTCTAATTTCTTCGGATGCACCAAATATTTTTCACGTGCAACCACCATAAAGCTAAGTACACTAGATGCAAGTACTAGGACCAAGACTCATCATTTTTCATGTGCATTATGTTTACCTGAGTGTTTTTGTAATAAAAATATAATATTTTATTAAAAGTTATCTTTCTTTCAGTCTCCTCCTTAAGCTAAAAGGGAATTTCTCTGCATTACGCCATCTTGTTATCCAGCCTATGGTCCTGAAGTTTCCAATAAGGGCAGTGTAATTATTCCCCTATACAAAACAGCCCTTTTTGGTAACAAAGCCTGTACATTTCTAAATATAAATCAAGGTGCTGGCTACTGTAAAACTCCTTACAGCTTGAGACCCAGGTATTGAAAGGACCATTTTTCCGTGAAAGGATGGAAGCGCTCCCTGAAGAGGTTGGAAGCATGATTGGAGGGTAAACGCATGCCATCTCACCTCCAGCCCGCATAGGGGAACTGGTGAAAACCATTCACATATCATGCTGCACACTTCTCAGTCCCTTTTAACTGGGTCCAATGGCAAAAGAACAGAAATAGGGGAGGGGTTGGTCCTCCTCCCTCAGTTAACATCCCCCCTTCCATTGCAGCCCTCTCCCTTGGTTTCGGTCCAATACCTACATCACACCTTAGGAGAGCACTTTGATAATGCTACCCAACAAAAAAATTTTTTGTTTTGTTCTGTTTTTGACACCCTAACCCAGGCTGATTACACAGCATAACACACATTTTGGTGCCTTAAAAGTTAAACCCATTGGATATTTTTGAGGTGCAGAGTAAAAAAAAACAGCATTGGTTTGGCTGAATCAGCAATAGTTTTGGAGATACGGCATAGCCACCTTAGGATGCAATCCTAACCCCTTATGTCAGTGCTTTCCAGCACTGACATAAGGGCAACGTAGCCCTGAGGTAAGGGAACAAACATTCCCTGACTTTGAGGAGGCCTCCGTGAGTGACACCCAACTGCAGGATGCAGCACATGTCCCACTAGCACAGCTATGCCAGTGTTGGAAAGCACTGACATAAGGGGTTAGGATTGCACTCTTAGATACTGATGTGCAGATAACCAGTTGAATTAGCACATATCTCCAAAACTAGAGCTGATTGGGTAAAAGTGAGGCCATTTTTGGAGTCAGTGCCCCAAATACATCTCAGAATAGGTCTAACTTTTAAGGCACCAAAATGTCTGTGGGGCAAAATGTGTAAAATCAAATTGGGGTAGGGTGCCCCAGGATACTGCAAACCTCATGCTGCCTGCTAGGTTATAAGCTCCATCCAGTTTCTGCTAGGAATGGGCTTAGTGTACCTTGAGAGACAACTGTGGACAGGGAATCTTGGGACAATAACCCATTATTGATTTATTTTAATATGCAAACCACACTCCTATTGAAAACTGGCATATAAATAATAATAATAATAGTAGGAGGAGGAGGAGTCAACCTTCAGTCTCAAAAGACTATGGTATCGCGCTCTGAAAGGTGGTTCTGGAACAGCGTCTAGTGTGGCTGAAAAGGCCAATTCGGGAGTGACAATCCCTTCCACACTGGGAGCAAGTGCAGTCTGTCCCTGGTCTGTCTTCCTGGCTATGGGCCTTCCTTCTTTGCCTCTTTGCCTCAGTTTGTTGGCCAAGTGTCTCTTCAAACTGGGAAAGGCCATGCTGCACAGCCTGCCTCCAAGCGGGCCGCTCAGAGGCCAGGGTTTTCAACCTTTTGAGGTCCACTCCTAAGGCCTTCAGATCCCTCTTGCAGATGTCCTTGTATCGCAGCTGTGGTCTACCTGTAGGGCGCTTTCCTTGCACAAGTTCTCCATAGAGGAGATCCTTTGGGATTCAGCCATCATCCATTCTCACGACATGACCGAGCCAACACAGGCATCTCTGTTTCAGCAGTGCATACATGCTAGGGATTCCAGCTCGTTCCAGGACTGTGTTAATAATAATAATAATAATAATAATAATAATAATAATAATAATAATAATAATAACTTGCTTAACATAAGAGCCATATACTATAAATTCACATGTTTGAGAGCTGCAATATTTAAGAAGCATTTAAATTCTTAACTATTCTTATTCACCATGAGTACTAAACTTGTATCTTAATCCAGAGGACTCTCAGTTTATAACTGGGAAATAATTAAAAAGATTCAACATTTTAAATGTATCTTTTATATTAATCATGATGCAAAAAGGAGCTCAGCCAATGTATTTCTGAGAGCCACACATTATATGTCAAAGAACCACATATGGCACAGTTTGCCCACTCCAGTATATAAGTTATATTATGTTTTGGTCCTGCTGTTTAATGTGAATCCTGTAAGCCATTTAGAGTTCAGCACAGACAGTCTTTTTAAAATAAACACATAAGTAAACCAACTTATCCAGCCCCTGGATAAATTTTATTTTGTACTATATGACAAAGATAACAATTATCCTCAAAGACTTGGGATTAGGAAATGGTGATAATTATTCACCTTTAATTAATTCTAAAATATTTGAATCAGTAAAACAACTTGCAAATGAATGCAACTTAAATTTAGAGCTGTCTCCAGGTAACAGCAGTGTACCAAAATCTATTGCTGCATAGTATAGCTATTTTAAGGGCATGATGTCTGTGTAAGTTAACATAGGTGACGCAGTAGACTTGTGAGCCGGAGGTGCTTGTCAGCGATACTGAATATAAACTACAATGCGTTAGTCACATGTGAAATGAACAAGGGAAAATGCTGTCCCCTCCCCTTACATGGACACAGAAGAGCAATAAACTTGGACAGTCACATAGGAATACCACTTGGCATCTAGCATATGAGATGAATAGTTTTAATTCAATTCAGTCAAGCTGAGAACAGTGAACATAGCTGGGGGCATGTGTACACATGCATACAGTTTCAACCCTCTCCGACCTAATGGTGAGAAGTTTAACCTCAATAGTGTAGAAAACTTTCTTCTCTCTGTCTTCACTTCCACTGATATTTGAACAAGAGCCCTTATTCTAAAAAGAGGTGCAAGGGAAAACCAAGCACAACCTATCTGCAAACTTTCTCTATCCACTCCACCTAGGTCAGGGTGTTAAACTTGTTCCATACAGCAGACCAAAGAACATTCATGGCACCTGTTGAGTGTTGGAAGTGATGTTATTAAGCAGGAAGTGACGTCATTAAGCAGTACAATCTCTTTTTGCTCACGTAGGAACTCATTTGCTGCAAATGATGGAAAATACAGGTGGGGCCTCGGTATCCATGGGAGATCTGTTCTCGGACACACACACCCCCAGATACTGAAAATTTCAGATAATCAAATCCGCAATTTTCAGCCCCATAAGCCCTCCAAAGGGAACCAGAGTTACACTCCAGTCCCCTCCGGAGGGCTTTCTGAAGCCAGCAGAAGCAGAATGCATCTGCCTGCTGCCTCTGCAGGCTTCAGACTGGCAGTTTCAGGATGAAAAATGTGACTTCTGGTTTCCCGAAGGAAACTGGAAGTTGATGTTTTTATGGGCTTAATCCTAACCAACTTTCCAGCACGGGGGTAAGGGCAATGCAGCTTCAAGGTACGGGACTCTGTGACTGCGATTCAACTGCAGAGTAGAGCACATGCCCCATTGGCACAGCTGTCCCATGCTGGAAAGTTGGTTAGGATTTGGGCCTATGCCATATAAGGCAATCTGAGGTCCAGGGAAGCCCTTGGAGAAAAGCTCTGGTTGCCTCCAGAGGGCTCAGGTGAGGCTACAACTGGTTCATTGTGTATCCAGGGGACCCACGTTGAGCCAGATCCATGGATACACAATCTGCGGATACAGAGGCCCCATCTGTATGCAGAACTTGATAATATTTTCAAGATATGGGAAAGCCCAATTATTGTGGGGGGCACTCTTTCAGCAATGCTGCTTCTGCAGGTGCGTCACTTTGCAGTTCAGCAACAGAGAGCAGCTGAAGGTGATGCTGGGATAGCCCACTTATCATACGGACCAGATAGAGCTTCCAGGGGTCGTATCTGGCCCTTGGGTCTTATATTTGCCATCTCTGATCTAGGCCTAGGAATATTCAGTCCCTGAGGATATTATACATACCAAACTATTCACACAGGCTTCTGTTGCAAACCTTAAACAGTTGGCCCAGTTATCTCACATGGCCTTCTCATCCTGAGGTCACCTGAGCTTGCCTCTTAAAAGAGACAGTACGCATCAGCACAAAGCTCTGTTCTTTCAGTCTCTGCGCAAGCAAAAAGCGGTCTGCACTAATTCACATGATACAAAATCTCAAATTCATTGCTTGGAATTTTCAGGAAGCTGCCCAGAAAGAAGGACATACTGCATTTATTAATTTTTTAAAAAAAAAAAAACAATACCAGAGAAGATAAACCTCAAATAAAATTCAGAAGAAAACAGAACAACATCCATGATTTTTTATTTTAATGAAAAACACCTAAAATCAATTTATGAGGTAAGACAGTAGTACCATGGTAACTAGGACAAAGCCTGTGAAGTTAACTCCAACAACTCATGGAGAAAGGTTGGTAATATACTGTTTCTATGACAACTAGGGGACGATGTAGGGGGTAGAATTAACCTTTTGGCTGAAAGACGCAACTGTTATAGCTAATCTACACTAAAGTATATGTAAGTGGGTTACCAAATATATTAGAAAAAAAGTTTCTGTAATGGAATTTATAAATATCCTAAGGGCAAATGAGCAACACCATTGTCTCCTCTTATGAAAGGCATAGACGGAACTACAGCTGCTTAGCAGGTTTCTGCTACTGATACAAATTCATTAACCTTTTAGAGGTAGCTAAGATAGTTTAATGATAAGGGAGACAATGTTGTGTGCAACTGTGGTTTTAAGCCAGGATGTGAGACATCCAGTTTTAAGATCCTGTTGGCCATGAATTTCAATGGACAGCCTTGGTTGTTGCTGGTGTTAATACATACCGGCCGTCCACTATTTAACACTGTCCACATTACCCATCCAAATGTTCCAAACCTGTGGGTGGGTCCAACCTGTACCTTCTGGAAGTGATGGAAGCTGAGCTTCTGTCGTTGCAAGGTTCAAGAAACAGGCAGGGGGACAGGGTTGAGCAGTGAAGAGGCTAAGTTTGCAGACAACACCAAACTTTTCCGAGTGGTGAAGACCAGAAGTGATTGTGAAGAGCTCCAGAAGGATCTCTCCAGACTGGCAGAATGGGCAGCAAAATGGCAGATGCGCTTCAATGTCAGTAAGTGTAAAGTCATGTACATTGGGGCAAAAAATCAAAACTTTAGTTATAGGCTGATGGGTTCTGAGCTCTCTGTGATAGATCAGGAGAGAGATCTTGGGGTGGTGGTGGACAGGTCGATGAAAGTGTCAACCCAATGTGCGGCGGCAGTGAAGAAGGCCAATTCTATGCTTGGGATCATTAGGAAGGGTATTGAGAACAAAACGGCTAGTATTATAATGCCGTTGTATAAATCTATGGTAAGGCCACACCTGGAGTATTGTGTCCAGTTCTGGTCACCGCATCTCAAAAAAGACATAGTGGAAATGGAAAAGGTGCAAAAGAGAGTGACTAAGATGATTACGGGGCTGGGGCACCTTCCTTATGAGGAAAGGCTACGGTGTTTGGGCCTCTTCAGCCTAGAAAAGAGGCGCCTGAGGGGGGACATGATTGAGACATACAAAATTATGCAGGGGATGGACAGAGTGGATAGGGAGATGATCTTTACACTCTCACATAATACCAGAACCAGGGGACATCCACTAAAATTGAGTGTTGGGCGGGTTAGGACAGACAAAAGAAAATATTTCTTTACTCAGCATGTGGTCGGTCTGTGGAACTCCTTGCCACAGGATGTGGTGCTGGCATCTGGCCTAGACGCCTTTAAAAGGGGATTGGACAAGTTTCTGGAGGAAAAATCCATTATGGGGTACAAGCCATGATGTGTATGCGCAACCTCCTGATTTTAGAAATGGGTTATGTCAGAATGCCAGATGCAAGGGAGGGCACCAGGATGAGGTCTCTTGTTATCTGGTGTGCTCCCTGGGGCATTTGGTGGGCCGCTGTGAGATACAGGAAGCTGGACTAGATGGGCCTATGGCCTGATCCAGTGGGGCTGTTCTTATGTTCTTAAGAAAGCAAGACTCAGTACTCAAGGGTGATCATTTGCAGGCTTTATTTCATTGCAAGCAATGGGCATCTCATGGGACTAATGTCTCAAAGCATGAGAGCAATTTCCCAATGTTAACTGGATCCTTTATAGCATTCTGGGTTCTTTGTTTGAAAATTTAGACTTCACATTGGCTGAAGTTTGAAATCATAGATGGGGCTAACTCTTAAAAGGCTATAGATAAATTTAGAGACACCTGATAGGATTGTTTCAGGTTACAGTTCCCATAAAAGGTAAAATTAAACAAACATATTGAATTACAAAGTTTTCAAAAACCAGTAGGGTGCGCTATAACATCATCTATCCAGTGTTGACCCTTTTTCACATCCATCAATTCAATTAAAAATTGTTTTGACAAGGTTTAGACTACCCTCATTAAAGAGATGACACAATGCTCAGACAGGTGTGAAGACCTCACCTTTGGCAGAACTTCAGACCCATTTCTTGGCATACATCCCCTTCAGACTCATCCTAATTAGGATGGCCTTGCTTGAGCCACCTATCTGATCTCTTCTGCATTTCTTCTCCTGGGTTTAGTAAAACACTGTGGGGCCCTCTGCAAACTTCTGCGAAACAAAGACCTTTAAACTTCCTTTAACAGTTTCACTAAAATAAAATATTTTGACTTCTATGTCTTAATTCTAAATAACTATTGTGACCAGTTACCTTGAGTACATTGGTATTAAGGGATATGTCTTTTGCCTTAAAAAGACATGAAAGCTATCAGCAGGCATAGTGGTGTATATCCTTGCTAAGAAGTGGCCTCATTCCTCTTCAGTGGTTGCCTAGCACCTGCTAAAGTGTAATCTCTCTGAACTAAGGCTTCAGCCAGATTCTTTGCTCTCTTAAACTTTTCAGGTAACTTTTAGTCCCCTATGGCCCGCCTCTATTTCAGTTGCAATTCAAACAAAGAGTCTCCAAAAGCAGAAGTTTCCTGATACTTTCCACTCTGTCTCTTTCATCTTCTCACCCTCTCATTACTGTCAAAGAGGGAGTAGCCTTGTCTCACTTTGACTTGTTCAAGGATGCTTGCTTATCTAATTAAAATGTGTGCTGTCTTCTAAAGTTCATCTCTTGCAGGTGTCTGTGGTTAGCTAGCTAAATGCTTTATTAGTTTGCCAAGAAACATTGCCAACTGATAGCAGAGCTGTTAATGAGCAGAGAAGCTTTCCCCTAAGTTCATGCTTTTCTGTCTTCTTCTTGCCTTCTCCTATGCTAATGTCAACACAGAAACACCTGGGAAGCCTTCCTGCAATGTTAAAGCTTTTGTCTGTTCTTAAGACTTTTCTAAAATCAAGCAGCAAAGGTTGCTTAAGACTTACTTCTAATGACTACTATGTTTCCATATATGTTGAATATACTTTAGGGCAAAGACTATTTCACCTATATGTGTCTTTTCCTTTGAAAGCATGGAAGAACAACAATTTAAAACTATAAACGAACACAGGCAGACTGTCCTACTTCTGCCAAGTTGGGGACTATCTTATCTATTTGCATTCCAAGGTGTTTACTCCTAAGCAGCTCTGTGATAATACAATTTTGCCTTTAAATGAAGTCAAACAGCTTCTTCTATTCTGTGTTTTTCCATGCTTTCGTCAGACTTTTAAAATGATTCTTTCTTTGCTTATACTGGGCTATCTAGTGACTTTACAGTCTAGGGTCAAGGGTCACCCTGCCTCACTGTCGCTGCTGGAAGACATTCTGCGGGGTGGAAATACCTCTTCGGTACTCAGAAGACTCCTGAGGGCACCGAAAGGCTGAAAATTGTGACTTCTGGTTATGATTTTCATCCTTCCAGAGGCCTTACAAGGCCTTCTGAGGGCCAGGGATGCCTTCTCTAGTCACCTCTGGTCAGGTTAGGAAAATTTGGGAGCCAAAATCCTCTATTCAATCATTTACGAATTTTTATATCCATGGGGGATCCAAGGGAACACAACACCTGTGGATACTGAGGGCCACCCTGTATACACTTTTCAATAAAAAGTAGTTCACAAAGCAGTTTACATAGCAAAATAAATCAATAAATGTTGTCTTCACTCAACCCAGGGACACTTAGGGCCCAATCCTATCCAATTTTCCAGTGCTGGTGCAGCCATGTCAATGGGGCATACACTGCCTCCTGGGGTGGAGGGACAGTCACAGAGGCCTCCTTAAGGCAAGTTCCCTCACCTTAGGGCTGCATTACAGCAGCACCGGTGCTGGAAAGTTGGATAGGATTGGGCCCTTAGAAGCCACTCTGAGCTCTTCACAGGGTGCATGGGACAGAAATTCAACAAATACATAACATTTCTATAAAATACAGTCAGTCAGGTATAATGTGCATTTTGTTTAAGAATGGTGAATGGAAGAAGTCAGGCCTGAAAAAAACATGGCTAAAATAGAGTATTCAAAGTCATGGAAGTGCATTATATTTTCAAAGTCCGGCAGACTAAGCCTATTTTACTACAGCATGCTTTGTTCTAGTTCAAAAGTTGTTTTTCCAAGTTGCTTTCAGAAATGTAATGAGTTACGATACACAAACTCGCTCAATTTTAGAAAACAGCCAGAAGCATCTAAGACAGTAGCACAACTGTACTGTTTGAGCAAGTTATTTATTATTATATAAGAAACAGCTTTTTTATTTAACTCCAACTGCTTGGATGGAAATTCTGTCCCCATCAGCACCAAACCTACTCCTGCAATTCCTCAGAAGTTGCTCCACAGTTAGTCTCACTTTGACGCGCAAGGTTAAGATGTCCCAGCGTGAATGAATTGCCATGTGTAATAAGCCTCAAGAAAATCTAACCATAGGGAGAAATGACCCTTATAAGGAAAGAGACCAGAACAAAAGGGCCAGAGGAGCTCTCAAAACAAAATGCTTTTTTGCCTCAAAATGACAAATGTCACATCTACATTGCAAGCAAAGACTGAGTATGTGAAACATACAAGCCCACAGCTAGGCTGCTGATGGTCTCAATGGGAAGAAAAGTTGAGGGGGAAGATATAAGCAGATTTAGAGGCAGATTTTAATGTGTTTGACATTCAAAGGGATACAAAAACCAGGCAGGGAAGAGGAGGGAAAAGTCCTGCCTTAGCAATTAACACGGAGCAGTGAGAGTATAAATAGGACTATAATGGCCTGTTCTGTAAAGCCACCTGAGGACTCTTATTTATCTCTAAAATATTTATATCCCACCTTTCCTCCCATATCATGGGATTCCCAAGACAACTAAAAAGGAGAATTAACCAACTTTTGCCCAGCCCACAGGTGTAAACATTTGGTCCCTGTTGCGTATATGCAGCGTTAGGCAGAAATGGCTTAAAATACAATGAAATAATTTTAAATACAAGTAATACAGTAGCATGGGAGATAATTGCAGAAACAAAAAGCAGTGGAAGAATCAATAATAAAATAAATAATAAATAATAACAGTGGGGAAAGGTCTTCGTACCTAAATCAGTCGATAATCACTTTTGATGCATCTAGATAACCAGATTTTCTATCCACAAGGTACAGTGACTTCTGCTGTAGTCAAATAGCAGGAACTCAGGGTAATGTGGTCAACTGAGAGGGCAAGAACTGTAATATGGTGGTTAGCAGGGCCATCCCTTGAAGGGTCTGAGGTCTGGGGTTGGGACAGCTGCCCCAATTGCCCTACCCAAGGGATGGGCCTGGTGGTTAGACTATTGGGCTAGGGAGATGCACATTTAAATCTTCGCTCAGTGATGAAGCTCAATGGGTGACCTTGGGACAGCTGCAATTTCTCTCAGTGTAACCTACCTAATAGGGTGGTTGTTTGAACAAAAAGGGAAAAGAGAATCTTGTTTGCCATCCCAAGCTACTTGGATGAAGAACAGGATAGAAACAACATAAGAACATAAGCAGAGCCCCACTGGATCAGGCCCAAGGCTCATCTAGTCCTGTATCTCACAGTCGCTCACCAAATGCTTCAGGGAGCACAAAAGACAACAAGACACAACCTGCGTCCTGGTGCCCTCCTTTGCATCTGGTAATCTGCTTACCTCTAAAACCAGGAACTTGCACTTACTTGTAACCTGTGATGAACTTTTCCTTCAAAAATTTGCCCAATCCCCTCTTAAAGGCATCTAGGCAAGATGCCATCACTACTTTCTGTGGCAAGGATTCCATAAACTAATTACACGCTGGGTAAAGAAATATTTTCTTTTCTCTGTCTTAACTCTCCCAATTCTCAATTTAAGTGGATATCCCCCGATTCTGGTGTTATGTGAGAGGGAAAAGAGAGTCTCTCTATCCACTCAATTCATCCCCTGCATAATTCTGTATGTCTCAATCATGTCCCCCCTCAGGTGCCTCTTTCCTAGACTGAAGAGCTCCAAACGCTGTAGCCTTTCCTCATAAGGGAGGTACCCCAGCCTGGTAATCATTTTGGTTGCTCTCTTCTGTACCTTTTCCATTTCCACTATATTCTTTTTGAGATGTGGTGACCAGAACGCAATACTCCAGGTGGGGCCTTACCATAGATTTATACAATGGCGTTATAATATAAGCCATCTTATTCTCAATAACTTTTCTAATGATCCCAAGCATGGAATTAACCTTCTTTACCACCACACCTTGGGATGACACTTTAATTGAGCTGTCCACCACCACCCCAAGATCTCTCTCCTGATCTGTCACAGACAGCTCAGAACCCATTAGCCTATATGTAAAGTTTTGATTCTTTGCCCCAATGTGCATGACTTTACATTTACTTCCATTGAAACACATCTGCCATTTTGCTGCCCAGTCTCCCAGTTTGGAGAGATCCTTCTGGTGCTCTTCACAATCTCTTCCGGTCTTCACCACAAAATGCAATACTCAAAATGTAATAGTGACTGCAGACAGTGGGCTCTGTTACCACAAAGATGCAGGAGCTTACTAGAACAACAGCACAATCTTAGGATTCTACTCAGAAGTAAACCTTGTTGAGTTCAATGGGACTTAGGGCCCAATCCCATTCAACTTTCTGGCACCAATGCAGCCACAGTGCAGCCTTGAGATAAGGGAACAAATGTCTCCTTACCTTGAGGAGACCTCAGGATGCAGTACACATCCTATTGGCATGGCTGCCACAGCACTGGAAAGTTGGATAGGATTGGGCCCTTACTCTCAGATAAGTGTGGATAGGATTTCAGTGCAAAATTATCTTAACAGGGAAGAATTCTAGCTTGTGGAGATACCGAGGCAACTCATATCCCCCTTCCTTCACCACCTGTGTATCAGACCACATGTGGTTTATCCTCAGAAGTAACTACAGTGCATCTCTGACCAGCTGATTAGTTTCATTCTCAAGTGGTTATCATTAACAACAGATAAATGGGTCTATGCAGTTGGTCTACATGCCTCAACTAATGGAAAGCCAGTCGGAAGTAACCAGAGATCTTGTCTTTTCAGTGGCAGTGCCCCACCTGTGGAGCTCTCTTCCAGGGGAAACTCCCATCCATAAGACTGACTGAAGTGGTCACCTCAGGCAGTAGGTTGCTGAGAACTCGCCCCACCACTCGCCCCTCTTGCTCCACTACTGGCCTTTGAACTTTGCTGCATTTTTTGTTCCAACTGAAAATTCTTCAGGCTACCCTGGCACTTGAAATGGTCACTTTATGGCCCAGTCCTATGCCTCTCCCCCTCCCACTGATGCAGTGACACTAAAATGGCTACTGGTGCATCCTGCAAAAGGAGAGAGTAATTGCAGATGTTTCCTCTGGATAAGGGAACATTTGTTCCCTTACATGGGGCTAAGCCTCTACAGTGCTGGTGAATTCACTGGCAAATTCACTGCCGCAGGTTCACGGGTGTGGGATAGTTCAAGGATGGTGGCTAGAATTCGGTGGCTATCGCTACTGCCATGCTGCCTTATTGCTGCTGCCTTTTCCGAACCCGACCCACCCCATCTCACCTCTCCTGCCTACTTTCCTGCCTTGGTGGATCCTCTGGGACCTACTCACATGCATGGAAAGGCTCCAGCCTTCCCACCAGCACTCCTGCGGTGCACTATTCTGCACACTGCTGGAGCACCTTTTATGACTGCCTTACAACAGTTGCCGCCAGTGGCCTATTCTGCTGATGGCTAGGCCCAATAAGTTTGGGCCATTAGGCTGATGGTGGCAGTCACGGCTCTTGCTTCAGACAATGCTGTAGCTCTCCTGGATCCACCCCCCTTTGGAGTCACTTAACAGAATTCCTGTATGCAAAGCAGCTCTGTGAAAATTGGCATACATCGTATATGTGGATAGTCACAATTAGCTATCATACACACTCAGGTGCATTTCCCTGGTCACTGGCTTAGCTAGTGCAAGAGGAACAGCAAGTGAAAAAAAATGGCTGTGCCGATTAAACAGTTACACAAGTTGGTGACTTCATTTTCTATTCTAGAGTTACAAAATTCATTCAGTGCACTTACAAATCACAAAGAAAAAAACCTGTAAAAGAAAAAGGTGCGCATATTTTAATCGCCTCTGAAAAAGCACATGCCTTTGGTTACAGCTTGCCATAAGGAATTCACTCTCATAGCATTTCTTACCATCTGTTCATTTCAAATTCTCTTCCTTTCTACAAAAAAATAAATAAGCACTGAAGTAACAGGAAACCATTTGCACAAAGAGTGGACTGTGTGAAGGAATGACCTGTTCAAGATGCCTCATTGTATATAAGTGGACCAGTAGTCCCTTTTTGTCTCTTTGCTTTGTACTCGTGTTTGTCCTTTGCGGTTTTGCCATCCACACACACAAGAAACAGGCGCAAGAATGACCTGCCAGCTGTGCTCCACTCTGCCAAGGCAACTGTAATTTCAATGGAGGTACATACTTCCCTGTAAAAAAAGCAACACAGAAGTGGAGCAGTATTGAGAGTTACTACTAGAATATGTGCACTAGCTGCTCTGAGGACCAAAATACTTCTTGTGTGGACACACACACACTCCTCTGCTGTCTTCCTTTCTTCTCCATCAAGCCCAGCTGTGACAGATAAAACTTGAGAAAGCCTCACATTTTCAATGTCCTGTGCACTGAACTCCCAACTATTCAGTGGCGGTGGGTACATCCCTGTTGATTCTGTGGACCTCTCTACCCAGGGCAGAGTATCAACCAAAGAGAGGGAGTCTGTTTCAGTGCATATATCTCCGGATCAGATCAGATGGAAAGCTCTTCAACCTCTCCAGACTGAGAGCAAAGTCCAAAGTCCAGCTGAAATGTTTGCGTGACTTCCTCTTTGCCGACGATGCAGCTATCACTACCCACTCTGCCAAAGATCTCCAGCAGCTCATGGATTGTTTTAGCAAGGCCTGCCAAGATTTTGGACTGACGATCAGAAGAAAACACAGGTCATGGTTCAGGATGTGGACTCACCTCCCTGCATTACAATCTCTGCACATGAACTGGAGGTTGTCCATGACTTTGTGTACCTTGGCTCAACGATCTCCGACACTCTTTCTCTCGATACCGAGCTAAACAAGCGCATCGGTAAAGCAGCTACCACGTTTTCCAGACTCACAAAGAGAGTCTGGTCCAACAAGAAGCTGACGGAACATACCAAGATCCAGGTCTACAGAGCTTGCGTCCTGAGTACACTTCTGTACTGCAGCGAGTCATGAACTCTTTGCTCACAACAGAAGAGGAAACTGAACGCTTTCCACATGCGCTGCCTCCGACGCATCCTCGGCATCACCTGGCAGGACAAAGTTCCAAACAACACAGTCCTGGAACGTGCTGGAATCCCTAGCATGTATTCACTGCTGAAACAGAGACGCCTGCGCTGGCTTGGTCATGTCGTGAGAATGGATGATGGCCGGATCCCAAAGGATCTCCTCTATGGAGAACTCGTGCAAGGAAAGCGCCCTACAGGTAGACCACAGCTGCGATACAAGGACATCTGCAAGAGGGATCTGAAGGCCTTAGGGATGGACCTCAACAAGTGGGAAACCCTGGCCTCTGAGCGGCCCGCTTGGAGGCAGGCTGTGCAGCATGGCCTTTCCCAGTTTGAAGAGACACTTTGCCAACAGTCTGAGGCTAAGAGGCAAAGAAGGAAGGCCCATAGCCAGGGAGACAGACCAGGGACAGACTGCACTTGCTCCCGGTGTGGAAGGGATTGTCACTCCCGGATTGGCCTTTTCAGCCACACTAGACGCTGTGCCAGAACCACCTTTCAGAGCGCGATACCATAGTCTTTCGAGACTGAAGGTTGCCAATACAAAATACAAAGAAAAATCTGCCAAGAGTTTCTCTTTGAAATCTGGTGAGTAGGACAGAGCGAAGTCTAGCAATCATCTCTGAAGCAGTGTTATTTAAACTTTTAGATTACAGTTTTGTTCGAATGCTCCTCAAGCTGCTATAGTTCTCCATTTACAACTGGTGCAGCCAATAGCTAAACAATTTGTTTCTTGGAGAAACAGTTTTCTTAGCCTGAATATAAGAAGCCATATAATCTCCCACCACAAGTATACAGTATTTTATACTATTTTATAGCATTTATAGTATGGTATACTATAGTTATTTTATAGTATGAGAGCCAGAATGGTTGGAGAGCCAGGGAGTTGAACTTAAGACCAGGAAGAACCAGGGTCAAATCGCTGCTCAGCAATGAAGCTACCTGGGTAACTTTGGACCAATCACTATCTCTTAGTCTCACCTACCTCACAGGGTTGTTGTGAGGACAAAAGGAGGGAGAGGAACTATGTACACAACACCCTGAGCAACTTGGAGAAAGGTCAGTATAAAAATGTATAAGGGCTCAATCCTACCCTGCACTGGAACAGGCAAGCCAAGTGGCTTGCGCTGTATCCAGTGCAGGATAGGGTCCCAAGGCAGCTCAGCCAGAGGCAAGGGGAAACTTTTCCCCTTACCTCCGGGTAAGGTGCCTTTGCCCCAGTGGGTCTCCTTGGACTTGCGCCACCTCCTGAGGAGCTTCATGCAGCTTCATGCAGCTCCAAACTCCCTGGGAACGAGGGGTGGAATCCAGCATAAGTGCTGGATCCCAGCCCTGCCTCCCACTCTCCCCACCCACCCCCGGGGCCATCTACCACCTGCCCTCCCCCAGCCCAGGAACGCTTCCCTCCCGCCTCCTCCCCACTCACCCCGGGGCCTTGTGTTGGCCCAGCCAGGCCAATGCAAGGCTCGCCGAGGAAGCTGGCGCGGAGGTTTGTGTCAACCTCCAAGGGCCAGCGCACCTCTGAGCACTGGCCCAGCTTCCTCCCAAGGAGGCACGCACGTTTGCGACCATCCTTGGTACAAGGGACTTGTACCGGCCCATGGGCACTGCAGTATTGTGCCCTAAAATAAATAGAATATTTTCATGAGAATGTTTATACAGTATATAAAGTCAGTTTGGAACAAAAAGAATCTCCAAGGTTAAGAATTAAACATGAAAGGAAAGAAGGGAAAGCACCAAGGTGGAAAGAAAGGGGAGAGGATTCTTCAAAAAGTGTGCTGAGAACCATGTTGTTGTGCTTGCCCCACATCCCTGAACAGTGAGATGTTCCAGTAGCAGCGCTAACTGGGTGAGCTTACTTAGAGGAGAGACAGCACTGGGGGTTTATGGTGTCCTTGTATATTTGTAAATAGGGTACATCTTATAAGTAGAGGCAAACAGCTGGCATTTGTGCAAGGCAGCCACCCACTACCTCATATCAGCTCTCCAGAGAGAGGTCCTGCACCCTCAAGGTGCCTTCAACTGGCTCACAGCTCCTCCTCCTGTTTCTTCCAAACAGCAGAAGTGCTGTTTGTTCACAGTCTGCCAATCATTCCCACCCTGCATCTGAACTTCTCATTCAGAGAACAGGGCACAGTCATTAACATTCTTTTTCTCAAATCTCAGACTCAAATCAGGCATCACCCCAAAGCTAAACCAATAGTGAAAAATCTATTCTGAGTAAGCCGATAGCAAACCACAACACTACTGAGGACTGTGCAACTGACCCAATCTTATCAAGACATAACTAAATCAACAAAGAGCCCCTGAGATATATTAAGGACTGACAAATATATTCCAGCGTATGCTTTCTGATTCTGTATCTGAGAACTGGAAAATCCATGAAAGTACACACACATTTAATCACATATGATTAAAAACTAGGGCTCACTGTTTTATGGCCAAATTACACTTAAGTTAAACATATGACTGTGTAGTTGGAGACTTACCTTTGTGTTAGCAGCTATTCAGGGCCATGATTCAGATGGGATTGTAGCACAGAGGTAGAGGGTATTTAACCTTTTTCTTCCACATCATTTAACCACTGAGAATCTCATTGCAGCAAATGACACTTTAAGGGTTCAATTAGGGAGGGTTATCATTAGAATAATGCAGAGGTAAAAGAGTTAAATCTGCCTCTCTCCTTGCCATTTCAGTCTGAACTGACCTTCAGTTTTAGTCTGAACTGTGGCCCTGTGTGACTGCTATATGGGAGTACTGTAAAAATAAACCTCCAGTTAAAGTAACTACACAGTTACACTTTTAAACAATGTGTAGTTCTGCCATGCAAGACTTTGAGCTGTGACTCAGGACTTCCCTGGCTCAAATTTCACCTCTGCTAAGGCACTCCCTCACAGCCTTAGCTCCCCAGTTCCAATACAAGGACAATACTTACCTTCCAGTGTTGTTGGAAGAACATTAGGCAGGGTTGTGCTCAAGTCACTAAGCTCGGGTTGTGAATCACTGGCCCTGCCGTGATGCCCATGGTGACTTGACTTGAAAAAATTTCAAGCCTTTTGAGTCATGAGTCTGCAAAGATTTTGAGTCGTGTGTCCTTCAGCAAAAATGCACAGAAAAAAGAAAGTTGGTGATGGAGATGTGTAAGTAAGCAAGAACACACGCACACTAAAGAGATAGGGACTCAAGTTATTTTGAGTCCAGGCTCTTTTTTTTTTTTTAAGTCACTGGCCCCAAGTCAAGCCAGGGATCAGCAACATCCGCTCATCAAAAATAGCTGCTTAGCACAATTCAATCTGAGTCAACCTGAGTTGAGTGCCCATCCCTGACATTATCTAATACAACATGTGCATACTGAGAAAGCATGTGCCCCTGGGATATTTCCTTTAATACCCGTTTATTATTTTAACCAACAAATTAGCTCTAAGAATTTGTCAGGTTCTACATAGTTCAGGGATTCTCTCCATAGTGGCTATACTGCACAGATGTGCCCTCTAGCATTGGGCTTGAGCACCGCATCTCATTTACAGCAAGCTTCTTCCTTGCAAAACATTTTGTGCTCATCTTCTCTTTTATTCTCATACATTACAAGGAACTGTTTTGTATTTAGGTTCTTCAGCACTAGAGCCCTTGAGTGCTGTTCAGTCATTGCTTCCCTGCAATTGGCTAGAACCAAAATTAAATTATGGCTCCACATATAGCACTCAGTTCAGCATTTGCCTTATCTAAGAATTCCTTTCTCCATGGTCAAGGCTCTTCTATAAAGTTCTGTTCAGCAAAACTCTTACAGCTTTAATTAAAAATTTTCTCCTTGCAGTTTCTGGTCCATTTATGCCTCCTGGTTCAGTATGGCCAGGGGATCACTGATCAACAACCTCTGAATTGACCCTAGAACTGTTCTCTCAATTGCCTCTTAATGTCAGTTCATGTTACCGCACAGAATGGGGGAAATACTGCTTTAATTGGCTGCCTCATTTATTTATTTTCTTCTTGTCTAATTTGTTTTCATTCAAGAAAAAAACAACAGTGGAAATCAGCAATTAAACCTTAAGCCCTTGCAGGAGGAGGAACAGACATGGTCAGGCCTCTCACACCGGCTCTGAGTGTCGCAAATATGCTGTAAATCATGTTTACGCCAACTTGGGAGCAGGCTGTGCTGGCACAAAAACATGCTGGCTTGCTGGTGCCAGCTCAGATCCCTGTGCAGGCTGGCACAGGTAAGTGTGGCGCCAGATAGCACAAGAGATGGGAGAGAGTGGCAGGAGAGCGTTCTGGGGGTGGAGAGGGGGCGGGCAGGGCAGAATGGGGGGGGAGGATTGGGTCTGGGAGGGAGCAGGATCAGTAGTGGCAGCAACCTGCCACTATGGCAGTATGTTGTAACCTAACCCTTACTCCTGGGCCTGAAAGCCCTATACAGGATGCTCAAATTTGCAACAGCTAAATAACTGGCACAGATCTGAGTAACCCCATAGGGCAGGCTGGGATGCCACACAGTGTAAGGGAAAAAAAATTCCCTTACCCTAAGGTGACCTCCAGCAGCCTCCAAACCTGCATTGGATACAGTGCAGATGCAGCCTGGTTGCACCAGTGCAGGGTTAGGAGTGCACTGTCAATGGCAATTAGAGGTTATCCAAGAGGCAATTAACAAATTGGTATCAGTAATCCCACTGCTGTGCAGAAAAGAAAGTCATAAACAGACAGAAGCTGCAAGAAGGAAGCTTTTAACTGAAGGCAAAGTAGCCATTAAAAGCCTCAAAGGTGCTTTGTTATTCCATACTGGACAGAAAACAGTTATATTAAGAACAAGCTGCACCTGTTTTTAATTGGAAAAACTCAACAGCATCCCAGGTTAGATCTGAAAAGACCACAAACGAGCAACTAAATCAATACTCATCACACATTTGGACAATATGCAAGAGACTGCTGGGGGGCTGCGTGGGGTGAAAGCACCACCCCATGAAACACTGAACGTCATGACATTACATTGAAAGGATGACCCTATTCTCCAGAAAGCCAGTCAACCATTCTCCTTACAACTGAAGCAAAACCTACCTGCAAGAATTAAGTTAATTTGCAAAGTACCATGAAGCTTTAATTTATTGCTGAAGAGGCTGTCCCACTTCTCAGAATGCCACCCTCGGCTTGCCACAAACTGTAGTGGCAGCGCAAGTTCATTTGCTCTTTTAATCATCTTTAGTGCACTCCAGCATAATCCCATCTATCGATAGTAATGTTACATTTTAAAATTAATAGGCACCTCAATAACTAATTGATGCAATGAGAAATGTGACAAATGGCCTCAGAAGCAGTGCCAGGAAGCAATACTGGAGACTTTCGGTAATTTCTTTACAAGCCCTAGTCTGGCAACAATCATATTTTGTCACAAGTCTTCAGAATATTTAGGTGTTGATTTGTAAAGCATGCTAGTTTACAGAAAGACATCAGAAAGACAACAGTGGACTTCTAGTGAAAAAAGTAGTCGATGTCAAAGATCCTGAATTAAAAAGTGCTTGGGAAATAGGTGTCAAATATTTGGACACCCAGGGAAAATTCAGAGAATATTCACGATATGGTATTAATCATCACCTACTCTTCTGAGAACAATTGTGGGGAAGGAGCACAAAATAACTTCGGTTATACTCTAACACATCCTCAAAAGATGCTCCCCCACTTCTGCTCCTCCTAAACAAAGGAACTGGACAACCCCTCCAGCCATCTTACTTCATTATTTTTACAGCTGCCAAGGTCCTCCCAGTATTAATCCTAGGGATAAATGATGCCTTCTTTCATGTTTCAACCATATGAGAACCACTTTATATTTCCCTTCTGCAGCCAAAATTGCCTGGGGCTACATGCACTGTATATAAATAAAAAACTAACACAAAATATCAAGAGCACAAAAAGATACCATACATATGATCTTCCTTTAATGGAGTCACTGCCTACTCTACAATTTTCTTTGCCAGAACATAAGTACAGCTATATGTGTAAGTACAGCTATATATCCTTTGCAATATCCACAGAAAGTGCAGGCAACAAGGGTGGGACCATTCTTCCCCCTTCATGTGTTAAATATAAGCATAGTGAGTTTGAATGCACACCTTTCTCTGTCTCTACGATCCTGTGTCTGTGTGTATGAACAAAATCTGGTGAGCAGTATACTTCCACAGCAGCCCCATCCCTCAAAGCACTCACTCACACACAGTAAACAAAACTAAAGTGTCATATTGCAAATTAAGGGTGCAATCCTAGGTCGCCCTTGGGCTTGCGCAAGTCTCTTGTGCTGGCCCAGGAGGGTTGCAAATGTGCCGTAAAGCACATTTGTGCCTCTTCTAGAGTTGGCTGGGACACATGCTGGCCCGCAGAGGCTGAATCCAGCCTCTGCACTGACTCTGACAGAGAGCCTTGCATCAACCAAGCTTGGCTGATGCAAGGCTCCGGGGTGGGAGGGAAGGAGAAAAGGTGGTGGGAGGGAGGTGTTCCAGGTTGGGGAGAGGGCAGGTGAGGGCGGTCCCAGGGCAGGCAGGTGGGGACCGGAAGGCAGGGCTGGGACCTGGCAGATATGCTGAATCCTATCCCCCCCCCTGTTCCCAAGCAGTGCAGAGCGGCTGCAATCTGCTCCGCTCTCTTTGGACTTATGCCACTTCCTGAGGTGGCACAAGAAGACCCATTGGGGCTGCAGTGGCTTACCCAGGGGTAAGGGGAAGAGTTTCCCCTTACCTCCAGCTGAGCCACTTTGGGGGCCTGTCTAGTTTAAGATAGGATTGTGCTGCACGTTGAAATAAAAATTTAAAGACTGGAAAGCTGGAAGGCTACTGTTCTACATAACTTGTGATACTTGGGAATATGGACTTATGTCTGTACATAGTAACTCTCAGTGATTCCCATATCTCATAAGATATCTCATAAGCCCTGCTGGATCAGACCAAATGACCATCTAATCTCAATCTGCATTTTTGGACTCTATTCTCAGGAAAATCACAGGTGACATTAAAAATGTAGAGGAGGTGACATAAATGAGTCAAAGCCAACAGGATGCAGAAGGTTGGATGAAGAACAGTTTTGCTTCTCTGCCAGTTCTCTCAGCAATATTTTATGTCAGCCCAAGATTAATGTCCAGAATGATCCAGGAGGAAACACTCAATCTCAGTCATATTGGAAAACTAGAACTGTACAGTGAATGCCGACAGAGAAAAAAATGGACCCCCAGTTTTGCTTAGGGCAGGCTTCTCATTTTGGCAAACAGCCAGCAAATGGAAATGAGTGGAGAAGTCATTTTCCCTTTCTAGATTGGGTTGTTTGCCTCTTGCGGGAAAGGGGTAAAAAAACTTGCTTTCCATTGATTTATATATTTTTAAACCAGAGGGTCAACAGAATGTACTGATTTTCTGGAAAACACAGGGTGAAGAGGCTAAACAGACATATGTACAATTTTCTAAATTAATCACATTCTAATCTAGCCAATACCTCTTTAATCTGATGGAGTCCAGTACAAACGGAAAGACTGCTCTCAACTCCATGCATCTAGACAATAAAAACGTGTTAGCCATTTTTATTTATAAATGCTAAGTAGCTCCTTAGCTGGATTACTGCTTACTGTACACGTACAGTACACGCAAAGCTATACATCTACATGTAAACATGCTTGACAAGCAAATTAAGCTAGTATAAAATTCTGTCCAAATTGGAGGGCTGTCCTCCTAGCACTCACCTCTATCCTGTAAACAAGCAAGAGCATAAAGCTGTTGTAACTTCATCCAGTCAAGACAGACATTAAACCTACCCAAAGAAAGATCAGATTACAGAGTTTGTGCCTCTTTCATTGTCTGCATCTCCTGCATCACACCTGAAGAAACACAGGTTTAATACATATCCCATTCTGTATTTTTACCAGGGATGGACACTTGACTCATGTTGAGTTGACTCAAGCTATGGATGACACTGATCCTGACTTGACTCACGACTTAAGGCCAGTTACTCGAAAAAGGAGTTGGGACTCAAAATGACTTGAGCTCTCTCTCTCTCATGTCTTGCTTCCTTTTTTTCCTGCACTTCCGCAATGTGCTGAAGAACTTGTGGGAGATTCAGAAGCCAGCCTTCAGGCCAATGGCAGCAGCAGACATGGTGGGTTGGTTCCAAGAGGGTGGGAGCCAGAGGTGCTGAGGGGAGGAGTAAGTCTTGAGGTGTTTCCCCCCCCCGTGAATGTTTGCTTAAGGAAGCCATTGACTCATGGCTTGACTTGTTTCTCGGAATGACTCTACTCGCAATTTGAAAGACTCAAAATTTTGCTCACTTCAAGTCACAATGGCCATGCAATATAACTCGCGAGACAGGTTGCTGATTGGCGACTCGACTTGGGCTCAGTGACTGGAGCGCATTTCAGATTTTTACAAGAATTCAACGTATAATGGCTCACAGTGTTCTAAGGGTTCTCTAGGCCCTTCCTCACTAGCTCCCTTTGGGCAGGCACAGGCCTAAATTAACTCTCAGACTATGTTCCTTGGTCACAGTTGAGTTTCAGAAACATTTCTTCCAGGGGCTGTGCACATTGGATGACAAACCTGCCTGCCACTTCCACTGGTCTTCTACCTCCAGAATAGGATCAGGTCACTCTGACTCCACCACTACTTCCCCATGTAGCCCCCCCCCCAAACTGTGATCTTCATGCCCTGCTTATTATCATATCTGAAGCATCTGCCTGGCTGCTGCTGGAAAAAAGAATGCTAGCCAAGATCCAATTCTTATACTATAAAAATAAGTGAGAGCCACATGTCATTTTATAGGAAAAAAAAAAAATAACAGGAGAACAAAATGTAGTCCCTAATTTGGATACTGGTAGTCTCCCCCTTGCCTAGGAAGATGCAGAAATAGCATTAATCTAGCTAAGTGTGGATAGGATTGCAGCCTAAGGGCCCAAACCTAACCAATTTTCCAGTACTGGTACTGCTGTGCCTATGGGTATGCACTGCTTCCTGTGTTGGGGGTACAGTCACAGAGGCCTCCTTAAAGGTTTGGGACCATTTGTTCCCTTATCCCAGGGCTGCATTGCGGTTGCACCGGGGCTGGAAAGGTGGATAGGATTGGGCTGTAAGATAGAATTCACCTGCCACCTAAAAGATAGCACCATATCTAGATAGAGGGTTCCATAATTTCAATACCACCACTAAAAGTGTCTTCTCTGAACATCACCCACCAATAATCAAACTGCTTTTGGCTTCCCTCAAAATTCCTTGAAAGTTCACTAGCACCCATTTCTACTTGTGATCCCCCAAATTCACGGAGAATTCTGCTTTTGAAATTCCATGGTTAATTCCACACCTAGTCTAAACCTGTGTAGCCAACTGCAGCCCATTCACATGCAGAAACCCATTTTATTGGGAGAAAGGAAATACAATCCAGAGATCGTTTGGCACTTTGCTAGTTGAGTGAAAAATAAGACTCCATAGGATGTAGCAAGCATTGCCTACAGACTGGTTATGAGAAACTACCTGATCTCCTAAGTAAACCCTCCCACTTCCTCTGCAACTTGAGCTCTGATTAAGGAACGCACACACTATCCTAACGCCTGTGGAGGAGCTCAGTTCTCAGCATGACCTTTTATTCATACACCGGCTTCCGAGAGAGGACTCGTGTAGCTGTTGTAGGACTGTGTTGAAAAGCAGTTATCCACAGAAGGTTTGTCAGCTTTTTAGTGGAAACTGCTGATTAGTTTGGTTGCTGGGGCAACTGCATTTTCTATTTTTGTGCAGGTACGAGAACTAAGAGCAGCAGCAACATCCCAACTACTAGTTACCTTCCTTTACAGTTACTGATTCATACTGCGTGACCTTTATTCATTTGCTCAGTGCAGATCGCCGAAGCTCATAAGCAGCCTTTGATTTTTTGGAAGATTTTTCATAAGGCTCAGAATTGAAAATGGGGGTGATGGTGTCTTACGCAACAAACAGGAATGCACAAAAAGCACACAGATGCAATGAGACAGTTAAATATTTGCACTGGAGCCCTTCCATAAAATGTGGAATTACTGCACAGCCCGAATGGCATAATGATCATCTGCCCGAAAGGATTCTAGGGAACAAGGATTTTGTGGGTGCCAGAGATAATGGCAAGTTAAAAATGGAAATACTGCAAGGGAAGAGTTTGAAAACTGTCTGAAATCTGGGTCATGAAACTGAACAGAGGCCACACACAAGGCTCCATGTGATCGCTGACATTCTTGGATAAACTGACAGAAAGAGGAAAGCCAAGTTTAGAAGTGACAGGCATTAAGATTGGCAAGGAGAGGTAAACTCTCCTGACCCAAGTACAAATAGGTGTTAGGTCAATCTATATGACACACATTGCCAGTGCAAGCCTATGCATGCTTACTTGGAAGTAAGGATGTTTAATAGGCCTTACTCCCAGGAAAATGTAAAAAGGATTTTAGCCTGTATCTGTAAAATGTACCCATAAGTTTTACATGTACATTTATAAAATGCAATGTCTGAGCTTGAGAATCTCGTGAAATTATAAAGGTACTCTCACCAAGAAGTTGAGACTGGCCATGACTTCTGGATGCATTTGGTAAAAAACTTGATTTGTCACACATGAAATTTCTGACAGTGTGACAGGCTGAGCATTTTGACAATTGTACCAAGATATCATCACAAAGTATGGGCCCAAATTTATCCATCTTTCCAGCACCAATGCAGCCCCAAGATAAGAATCAGCGAGATTTCCAGCCCTCCCAGTGCCCAGTTTAAAGTTCT
Organism: Tiliqua scincoides; assembly: GCF_035046505.1. Lineage (NCBI taxonomy): Eukaryota > Metazoa > Chordata > Lepidosauria > Squamata > Scincidae > Tiliqua > Tiliqua scincoides. The sequence continues at coordinate 217,064,806 of NC_089823.1, read as the reverse complement.
TCTATTTCAGGCATATCAAGATAAAGACTCTCCTGGCTTTGCAAGTGCAAAATAGAAAACTTCCCCTTACCAGTTGAAGCCTCTTTTCTTTGTCCTTTTTTTTTGGGGGGGGGGGGGGGAATGTTGCCTTCTGGAGTATTTGTTGCAGTCCAACTCCATCAGGTTGAGACCATTATGGTGTCCTCACATTCCCCTTTGCCTGGCCCGACCAGCAGCCAAGGCACATCTGCCTACTCGCAAGTAAACACAACTGTGAGGCTGCTTCACTTTCCATAGGGCTCAATAGATTGCAGCTGGGAGGGAGGCAGGGACCTCCTTCTCCCTTTTGTGTTTTTGGGGGCTGCATTCATTGGAACAGCACCATTCTGGTGCCGTTGGATTCCTCTCAGCCTGCCTTTTTGGATGCACTAAGGCAAGTTCGCCTACTCGCAAGTAAACGTGCAATATGGCTCGGTTTCACTTTCCATAGGGATCCATTCATTTTTTCTTTCCAGTTTTTTGGCCATAACTTTTGAAGGAAAGGAGCTATTTCAACTCTGTTTTTTGCATTGCGTTCCACTGGACATTCTGCATCCAATGGTGTATGGCATGACACGGTGGCTCCTAATGCCGTGATGTTAGCACATCCTCCCCCAGGGCTTGTCACCCCCCAGCGCGTCACCCAGTGTGGCCCGCACCCCCCTAGCAACGCCAGTGCCCATTGGCATTGCTAGGGGTGTGCAGGAGGTGCAGGCCACACTGGGTGACGTGTATGGGAGGGGTGACACCACTACCAACTAACATTTTTAAAGTCTTGGTGTTTTCAAATAATGCCATCATGGGCAGGAGGTCTGGTCTAGAGGGTAGAGCCTCCGTCTGCCTGAAGATAACATCCACAAGGTCGCCAGTTCGAGGCCACCGGCACCGTGCGACCTTGGAGCAGCTGACAAGCTGAAGCCGAGCAATTCCATTTGCTCTGAGAGTGGGAGGATGGAGGCCAGAATGTGAAGCCAGATCGGAATGAAACACCTTGAATGTAGTCGTTCTTGAAAGAAAGAACCTTCTTTGAAATTGTAAAAATCCCTATTTAATAAGGGATTTAATAAAGCCTGCCTATGTAAACCGCCTTGAATAAAGTCTTGAATAAAGACCAAGAAAGGCGGTATATAAATACCTGTTATTATTATTATTATTATTATATATCAATCAGTGTGTAATTTCATGAGGAATACAGTGAAACAGCATTGAAATACCTCTATTCTATCAAGCCAAAAAACCAGTGGGGCGGGGCAATGGTGCATCACCATGCCCACTGCCCAGGGTGTTACCCCACCCACTGAATGGGACGAGGACTACCATGGGGGTGATGAGCTGGCCTCCTGTACCAGGTGATGCAAATCCTAGTGACGACACTGGTGGCACCGATTCCATGATTGAAATAAAGGTTTATGCTTCTGGTACGAATCCAATGAACACCAAGTTTCCTGCTAAACAGAACTGGTAAAGTATGAGCCGAGAAGTCCTCAGTTCATATCTCAGCCCAGCAATGAACTCACTAATTGACCTCAGACAAGTTTTTGTCTGCAGTAAAGTGATGGTAATTTTGGTCCATCTTATAAGACTTCTTGTAAGGCTGACTGAGATAATGTAGGTCAACTGAAAATGTGAAAAACCTGACATGTGCTAAATGAATATATATTACTAGACAGGAGAATTTAAGCAAAGAAAAATGTAGTATATAATTTTCCTGGTTTAATAGGGAAAAACACAGGAAAAAAAACATCCAAGTAGATATTCCCTAAATACGAGTAAAACTCATTTGTGATTGAATATGAGTTGTTACCCCACACCTTGGGTAGCAGGAATGTATGGCACCCGGGAAAAGCAACAGAAGTGCCTGGGCTATGGCATAAGTCAGACCTTGCTCTGGCTCACAAGACCGCAGGCAATTTGGTCTGCATATATAATGGCAATAATGCATATTTCAAGCCTAGACTTGAAACACATTTGCCAAAAAATTGACCACCACTTAACTAAAAAGGACGCTTTAGTTTCCCCCTCTTCTTTCATTCTGGCTTGTATTTCTTCTTCCTATGCTTGTAATAGATGGGATGGGGACGGCTATCTCCTTTTCTTTCAGCGACGGTCTTCAAACCTATTTCTTCAGCACCGTTTCCCTGAACAATTACAGCTCTCACCCCTCTGTCACCTCCATGGTCTAAAATAAAATCCTGCTCTCTCCTCTCACTTTTGTCCCAACCATTCAACACAGCCTTTATTTTTCAATTATGATTGCAGGGTTTTTTTTCCGCAGAAATACACATAACGTTTCACAGTGCATATTCCATCTGAAGATTCATAAACGATGGCTGTACGTATACAGTATTAAAAACCACAATCATTCAATTCAAATGTTTACTATAGTAATGGTATTGCACCTTGTTAGCATAAAGAGAAAAATCATTTTAAGAAAATAGTATGATAAATTCTGTTAGCCTTCCATGGACAAGGACAGGCTGCTACTCTGTAAGCACAATTACTACAAAGTAAGTTCTATTGAGCTCAGCCAGACTTCATGTTGGCAACCTTCAGTCTCGAGAGACTATGGTATCGCACTCTGAATGGTGGTTCTGGCACAGCGTCTAGTGTGGCTGAAAAGGCCAATTCAGGACTGACAATCTCTTCCACACTGGGAGCAAGTGTAGTCTGTCCCTGGTCTGTCTCCCTGGCTATGGGCCTTCTTTCTTTGCCTCTTTGCCTCAGTCTGTTGGCCAAGTGTCTCTTCAAACTGGGAAAGGCCATGCTGCACAGCCTGCCTCCAAGCAGGATGCTCAGAGGCCAAGGTTTCCCATCTGTTGAGGTACATTCCTTTCAGATCCCTCTTGCAGCTATCCTTGTAGTGCAGCTGTGGTCTACCCGTAGGGCGCTTTCCCTGCACAAGTTCTCCATTGAGGAGATCCTTTGGGATCCGATGATCGCCCATTCTCACGACATAACCAAGCCAATGCAGGCATCTCTGTTTCAGCAGTGTATACACGGAGGGGATTCCAGCTCGTTCCAGGACTGTGTTGTTTGAAACTTTGTCCTGCCAGGTGATACCGAGGATGCATCAGAGGCAGAGCATGTGGAAAGCATTCAACTTCTTCTCCTGTTGTGTGCGAAGAGTCCATGACTCGCTGCAGTACAGAACTGTACTCAAGACACAAGCTCTGTAGACCTGGATCTTGGTATGTTCTGTCGGCTTCTTGTTGGACCAGACTCTCTTTGCAAGTCTGGGAAATGTGGTAGCTGCTTTGCCGATGCGTCTGTTTAGCTCAGTAAACTCAGTAAACTGTAAAGTCAGTTACAGTTACTCAGTAAACTTGGTAAACTGTTTAGCTCAGGGGATAAGAATAGGCCCTCAGTTTGGCTGTACTTGTCGTAAGAGGCAACTAAACAGCCACCGGGTAGATGGGACTTGTTAGCCTGGGAAGGCAGCTCATCTGAGAGAAGGAAAAGTCTGATCCCAAACCTCCACTGCCTTGTGGCTACATCCAGTTATGGAAGAGGCTTCAGGAGTCAACCTCGAGGCAAAATCCGGAGCCGGAGTTCCCTGAGGCAGTTCATGGCTGAACACAGTCACGTTCTGGCAACTCCTGCGATGCCGCTGGAATCAACCATATTGGCCTCTGCCTTTCCATTGGACCATTTCAGCGATGTAGAGAGGGAGGATTTGCTGCATGGGTAACAGTCTATCTTCCATATCTACATTACCCAGGTTTCACGCACTGGAGAGGACACTCTGTTCCAGAACCACCATTCAGAGTGCAATACCATAGTCTTCCGAGACTGAAGGATGCCAACAACAACAGCTCAGTCAGACTTACTTCTGAATAAAACATGCTTAAGATTGCACTGCATGACTGCAATTCTATGCATGTTTACATGTGAGCAAGGCTCCTTATACGCAGTAGGATTTCTGATTAAACACAGAATTGGACAGCGAGTGACCTCTGTTTCTTGTACAGCATCCACTACACACTGTTTCAGTTCAGATAACCCAACATATAATTATTTGCTTGATGGGAACAACACAGTCCTAGGCCCACACACTTCCTCCTTCCCCCATCCTCACACCGCCTTAGCCTACACATCAGAAGAATGGTGGTGTGTGTTGAAACATCGCTCTGCACAGCTTGCTTGAGCCTGACCCTGAACCTGTTGCTTAACTGTGGTTTATAAACCACAGGATGTGAAACTGTTAGCCAAGTTCAGTGTCACATCCTGGGTTAATCATGGTTTGAGTGCGCTTCAGAGCTGAGGTTTAACACATAAGAATTCCTCTGGTGTATAAGAGGAGAAGGTAAAGAAGGAACATGGGGGCTCAGGAGTTTTTCAAGACAGCATCCTGAACTAAAAATGGTTCATTCAGTTACATGAACTGATCTTTGAAGCAGTGGCATAGCTAGAGGGGGTACAAAACACCAAATTTTGCACGGCACCTCACTGTGGAGTGCAAGCAGTCCCTGACCCTCTCTTTTGGAGCCATTCCAGGACGTTAGAGCAACATCCTTAGTGTTTTGCGTACACACACACTCACACACACACACACAGCTCCACCACTTCTTCAGAGCACTAAATAATATTTTTTAAGTAGCAGCTGTATGCTTCGGAAGGCTAAAGACAAATGCCTTTTGGGAAAAGGCAGCTCAAAATGAAAATATATTTTCCAAGATTAGCCAAGAAAATGGCATTTCACAGATACTGACCTTTAGCTTTCTGAAGCAATCCTTCAACAAATCTGCTACTGGGATTTTGAGGACCTGTCAAGATGATATCCATAAGACACCTTATTTCCAAGAAAGGTTAACGTTGCGATTATCTAACAAGGTTAAGAAAGAACAGGATATAGGAATGGGCTAAGAATATTCAGTGAATTCTGTCAATGGTCTAACCCCTGATGCTGACCTTATATGAGAGAAGTGTGATTGGAATTCCCAACTTTGTTTTGTCTTACTTAAAAACAGCTGCAGGGTGCTCTGATTTTGAACGAGCATCAACAGTGCTAGTGGGAGAGATGTTTAACCATTGTCCCCTCCAATGTTTCCCTATCTTAACTTGCCCTTCAGAGGTAGAAGAGCCCTGATATCTGTGTCATGGTTGAGGGGAGACAATTTAGCTTGGGAGATGGAGGGAAAGTTTAAGTGGCCCTCCCTCCACCACTGCCACTGCGATCAAAATTGAAGTCCTCAATGACTGCTTTGAAGTAAAACAAACAAACAAGCCAGTCAATCATGGATCTCTCATGTTACGTCTGCTTTGGCCCAAGCTCACATCCAATTTGCTTTAATTACTCAAGCACACTCTGTTCTGAGCATGATCTTTCCCACCGAGAGAACTATCAAAGCCTTCTCAGCTCTGGAGATGAATTAGGCACCTCCCTGAGCATGCCTATCTAATCCTTTTGAGATTCAAGACCTCCTGCAGCTCCGCTTTAACACTCATACTCTTCTGAACCAATCGTGATGCTTGTGATTGAAAACAAAGGCATAATTATCAACAGGGCTTTGTTCTCTGTATGTGATTATAGAGTAAGAACTCGGCTGTGCAAAACTGCATTGAAGGTGTGCTTCAGGAAGGGATGCAGGAGCATCCCTTGGCTTGCCCAGAAGTACCCAAAGACATATGAGAGCTTGATGCAATTGCTCAAAAAGTACCATCCTCCACCGGCTCCCCTTCCCCTTGCTTCAAGGCAACCTGAAGCACACCTTGGAGCAGGGGAAAGCAACAGCCACAGAGGTGGCTTTGGGTGCACTAGTCCACCTCCCATGTCTGAAGAAACTTACCTAGGGGTAGGAAAAGCAAGGGGAAAATGTGTGCATTTTCTCATGGAGGAGACTTGCCTGGGAAAAGCAGCAGGGCTGATCTGAGGATGAAAAAAGCTCCTTCCAACTTTGGAACATGTTAGAGAGTAAGGACTTTACTATTGAGGAGTTGTTTTGTGAACCTGGAACCATTTCTGCTTCCTGATCTTGCTTTGGAACATGACTTCTTGCAAGAGGACTTCTTGCTCTTTGAGCAGACCGTGGTAAGGAACTGCAGTTGTCATCTGCCTCCTAGTGACCTGTGGGGTGAATTCAGTACCTGATCTACCTGCAGTACCTTCGCTACCCGCAGGGTTTAACCTTCTAGAACTGGACAATCAGAAGGTGCTTCAAGTAATTCTGATTTTGAAGCTACACTGATCGGGGGCTAACAAGCATGTGGATGGGAGGCTGCTTAGGAAAGTTCACAAGTACAGATCCATCAAGCTCCTTGGAGGAAGGCTAAGGGGGTTAATGAAAACTTCTTAGCACTGTAGTGTGAAATTAAGGATTTCTTGCCTAAGAGGCATAGGAGAAGGAAGGCAGAGCAGAGACAGAAGAGAACAGTGTTCTGTCCTGACCTTTAAACTGAGATTAAGAGTTAATTTAAAACCAGTTTTTAATTTAAAAAGTGCAGCCATGTGATGCAGTGATATTCAGACTTGTCACCATTTATTAAAACTGCAGAAGCAACCCGGGTCTAGCCACTGCAGCAACCATAATTGATCAGGACTTCGTGCTCAAATTTTCAAAATGTCAACTTTAGTCCGCAGAGCCCTAATCCAGATTGGGACCATTCTGTGGGGCTAGATGACTTTAACTCTTTGTTCTCCTGCATGACCGTAATATGAGTTCTCCCAGCTGAGAGCTCCCCTTTCAGGCCAAACAGCCACAATGTGTGAGAGATCTGGACTGATATCTTAGGGAGAGGTAATAAAGGTTTCCCTCCTCCCTTGATGCTCCTGATCTAGACTGAAGCTCTGTGCTGCAACTCTTTACATTGCAAAGAAAAAACAACAACACACAGGCCCCAGTAGGCATACCATCCAGCTTGACCCTTAGATTCCAGAGACTGGTTAGATGGGGGGGGGGAGCTCATTCTGTGCTCTGAACTGAAGAGATTAGATTCTGGCTAGCAGTTCCTCAGGTTGCTACCATCCAGGCTGTTTTCAAGGCAATCAGAACGAAGCAACATTAACTGCAGTCTCCTCCACACTTATGACAACCGCAAAAAATCACTGAAAAATGTGTGGGCAGCTTCTGATAAAACCACAAACGCTTAAAAGGTTTCAAGTGGGACTTTTTCATTCAGCAGGCTCCCAATCCTTCTCAATAGCCCACGCGCCCTGACCCTGTGCTTCCACCCCGATTCATGTTTTCCAAAGTGCTCAGTGATCTGTATACATTTCCTCAGTTCTTTTGCAATACTGTAAATAAGGCTATTGCTATTGTCCGATTGCAAAACTGGAAGTGGATTCCAGTAGCTATTTTTAGTCATTTTGAGGAGCCACGTGGAGGCATTTACAGGGCAGGGCTTCCTACACTCTCCAGAGGCTAACATGGCTTAAATAACCCCCCTTCTGTCTCTGACATTGGCACGATCCTGGAGATTACATCGTTGCCACCGTCCCAAGGGGCCAGAGACTAGTGCTTTCCTTCCTGGTGGGTCATGACCCACAAGTTTGGGAACCACTGTCCTAATGGATTGTGCCTAAATCAGGGTTAAGATATAAGATATTCTTTGGATGGACACTCTGATCTTTTGCACTCCTGTCTATGGAACTTATTATGTGGTTGGCATACTCTCCACGTTGGCCTTCTTGCAATGCAAGCAAGAAAACAAACAGTAAGCAAACTTGGCATTAGCTGGAAGCAAATTTTCCATAGTTCTATCCAATTACATTGAAAGGTCCTCAGATTTAAAATATATGTAGGCAGATGGCATTCATTCAAAAACATTGCAAGAAAGCCACATTCAGGAGTTTCACAGTGTAGGTACTTAACGCAGCACATGATCTTTTTACTCATGTTTTCTCAACTTTCTTCTCAAAACTAGACAGGTATGTGTATTGTTTCAATAAGCATATAATGCCTGAGACAAACTGAGGAGATAAAACAAGAAATTAGTTCTGCCAAAAACTGTCGGACATTGGGGGAAAGAGAGAAATGAGAATACATTCCTCCAAGGGCCTCTATTCAATTTCCTACACCTGCTTCTTTGAAGGAGGAAACCGAATTCACCCCAGTCCATACATGATGGGAACCAGAGACCCACTAGGGCTTCCTAGTGCATGCACATGCATGTATTCATTGTACCCATCAAACTACATATGATTTCTCTACATCTGCCTGGGCCTTTAGCATTGGGCTCTAAGAAGGCCCACACTTCCACTTCCCATGTTTCCAGACGAATTCTTGAGAGTCTGAGATATTACGCTAACACTTTGTGATCAATATTTATTTCTGCATCAAAATGGAATATGCATGTTTTCCCACTGTCTCCCCCCTCCCCCACTGATACATACATATCACTGTATGTAACAGAAGCACAGAACATGGAACAGAGGCACTGAGGTCTTAACAATGCCAAAATGCTTCTCACACTTAACAGAAAAATCACTTTAACCACCAGTAAGATGTAGCTGATAGTGAGATGGAAGACAACATCTGTTTTGAAATTCTCCGTAGGATTACAGTTAAGGGTAGGCTAGCAGTGGAGAAATACACACTTTAGCCACTTAAACAGCCAACAGAATTCAAGTTTGTGAAAATGTAATTATGCAGGGTGGAACCTGGTCAGGTCATCAGCATTTCCACCTTTGCTGGTACAGAGGAGTGCCTGGGGAGCATTTAAGATTGCATACTGTCAGGACCTCTCATATCTCAGCTGGAAGGCAGTAGCAAAGCATCCTCTTAATATGTCGGGGCATGACTTACTTAGACTGGTCTAAGCCCTTCATGAAGGGTCTCGCCCTCTAATATTGAACTGGCCTTGTTCTCTTCAGTAACCAGCAACAGGCAATGATGCAAAATGACTGTGGCCTTCCCAGAAGAGAAACTGAGGGCCAATTCAGGCTGAGAGACCCATTAGCTTACCATCAAATCCTGTGCTATATGTGGTTCAGAAAGGCAGGAGCTTTGAAAAGCTGTTTTTTGGAGACAAACTTCAGGAAAGATCTAGTCCATTTTTGCACAGAGCTTTGGAACTATGGTCTAGCCCAGGGGTGTCCAAAGTTTTTGGCAGGAGGGCCACATGGTCTCTCTGACACTGTGTCGGGGGCCGGGGGGGGAAAGAACTAATTTACATTTAAAATTAGAATAAATCTACATAAGTTTACATAAATGAATATATTAAAGATGGAATTTATATGAATGAATGAAGGTCTTGCAGTAGCTCAAGGCCTATAAAAGGCCTTGCACAAAGCAAGGCTGGCCTTTGCTGCTGCTACTGCATCACAGATGTGAAACAACAAGCAGTAGAGGAAACCCTCATCCACAGCTCACGTGAGACATCAAACAGTTGCCCTCGCACTGAGAGCAGTTGTGTTGTCAGCGCCCAGTGTGGGCGCTGACAAATCTCCAGAGGGCCAGAGGCTCATTGGAGACTGGGGGCTCCCTGAGGGCCGCATTGAGAGGCCTCGAGGGCTGCAAGTGGCTCCAGGAACGGGGTTTGGGCACCCCTGGTCTAGCCTGACTACATGCTTCTGAAGCAGAACAAAGATTTTTTTTTTTTCCTTAAGGAAAGCTGAAGGCAGGGATGTTACCCAAATCCTCTTGTCAAAATTCACAAAGGGATTCTTGGTTCTGAACCTCTCCTGCTCTTCAGCACGTCAGAATTTTTTTTTTTAAGATTCATACATATTTATGCATTCCATATATTTATGGAAAAATACACATTCAAATGTGTATTTTGCAATGTGATATCACACCAGTTGTTTGGACAAAAACACTTTGAAAAAACATGCATTTAAATATGTATTTTTTTCACTTAGGGGAAAAGTACTGAGGATTTTTAGTGGAAGAGACCAGAATGAAAATACATTGAAACTGCACAAAGTTCAGAAAGGAGACAAAAGACGTCCATCCATCATTGATTCATTGCTATTGTCCTTTGTGTGAAAATTAATTCAGTGGTTTCCAAACTTTTTAGCACCTGGCCCCACTTTTTAAAATGTCACTCTATTGGGACCCAACTGGGTTTACAAGATTTTTAAAAAAGGAGATCTGGAAATAATATTTCGTTTATTTATAAGTAATAATAACCAGAAAAAAGACCTTCAAACATTTATTTCACTTTATTTGCACATGCTTGCAAACTGCAGGAGATTAGCTCTTTGCGGGGTAATTAGTAGTTAGTTATCCGATTATCTTTCCATTGCCCTTTGGTGACCCACCAAAAATCAGGCCATGGCCCACCAGTGGGTCCCGGCTCACAGTTTGGGAACCACTGTACTAATTCATATGTCACTCTCATTTTGGGACAAACGGGTTTTTCAGGGTTTTGAAACGCTTCAGAAACCTTCTAAGCGTTTCCTTAAAGGTCAGTGAGAATGGGTGGAATAGAAATATAAATAAATAAAACAATATCCAAAACTGGTGGCTGCTAGCTTACTGGACACACATCACCTCCTTGAATAGGGTCTGGAGAGAAACAATTTGGCATTTGAAATGTGGCCAGAAAAAAGACCAAAGTCTGACTTTTGCAACTAGTTCACAAGGAGGAGTTTTGTAGGGCTCTAAGGTCATGCTGTTGTCTTTAGGGAACTGATGCTTCTTTAAAATGTAGCACCATCTGTCTGGGTGTTTGCCTGCTTCCCCCATTTGTACCTGCAAACAAACAAACAAACAAACAAACAAACAAACAAACAGATATTTCAAAAACACCATAGTCTCCAATACACTCCTCTTACCAGGAAACCTATTAGAAGCTGCTCCTGAAACTTTTTGCCATGCAAAGAAATGGGGGAGTGTGAAACAATGCTACTTACAGCTCTTGTGGAAAATGATAGCCTGTCTCCAGCCATAATTCAGCAATTTTAAATCCCAGGCCCTTCACAAAAGTGTGTTTGCAAAAGCTTCCCCATAGAGGTGCTACTCGAAGCCAGCAGCTCATGCATGCCTACAGGGAAAAATCAGGCCTGCTCCAAAGTGTACCCTTGGGCTTCAGTTGTGTTTGTTTATGATGCCAAGTGACAAAAGTACTTGTCAACATTCAGCTTCATCAGAGTGTATCCAGGCTGCCTGCAAAAAGGAATTCAGATATAGCATTTGCCCTTAGCTAAGTTTAGAGAAGTTTTAGATGTCAAGCCATGTTCAACAGCACAAGCTTTGTGAATGCAGGTTGGGTTAAAGCAATAGTACACGACCACATGGGGAAGAGGAAAAAACCAGAATTTTTACTTGTAAACTCTTGTTCTGGGAAGAGGAAGAGGGGCCTTGCTTACTCTTTGGGAATGTCCCTCTCACCACCAGGAGGCAGGGCCAGTAGAAGAGATGGTCTCCTCCTCTGTTGAAGGTTATCCTGTCCACCTGCCTGCCCCCCCCCCCAGACACCATGATAAACATTTTGTGAAAGGGAAGGCATTGCTGAATTGTTCTACTGGTAACAGATTTCCTATCTGAAATATCAACATGGTGCTGTCAGCTCTCATGGGGCCACACTTCAAGCCTCCATAATTGCGGCACCACTACCGAGAAAGCTCACCCTGTGCCGCCATCTCCCTAACTTGGGAGAAAGGCGGCATTTGCAGGAAAGCCCTCAGATGACCTAAGAGGGCGGTCCCAGCATATACGACTTCAATATGCTAATTGAACATATTGATTGACTGAACATATAGATATTTATTAAAAGTAAGACACTAGAGCCGTGATGGGCAATTATAGCATTTTCTGTAATCTGTTCTCATTGTCACATGATGGAATTCCCTACACAGTGAAAGGTTAAACGTAACAGGCTCCGGCAGTACTAGCTTTGCTTTTAAGAAGTAAGAAAAATGCACAGACAATCTTGTAACAGGTTATTTGATCTGCTTACTTGGCTCCTTATGGATTTCCCAGAGTGTTGGTAGTAATTTTCTTCAGTATATTGCAATTCCCATACAATAAACCGAATAGAGGCTGGAGCAGAGACTATACACCGGGTCATGCTCAATGCTGTCGCCTCTAGCATTAACACAGGATGCTATGATTTCCCAGATGCTCTGTCTGCACAATATATATAGGAAAGGAAAACTCTAGTCTGGGTAAAAGCAGACTAGATGAACTGATGAGATCGAAAAGGGATGAGCATAAACAAGGAAACAGAATCTTTCTCCCAATGCCCAACAGTTCTCTCAAGGAGTCCGAGGAGAATGAAATGATTCAAAATGAGTAGAGAAAACACATGATCCCAGAAAGAAGTATACCATAGTGGTATCAATACAGAGCAACAAAGGGCATTTGAGAGGAAAACACTGAGCCCTTTTTGCATCTCATCAATATCCAATAATGCTCAATAATAATAAAGATGAGTTTGCATCCAAGATTTGCTTTTTTTTTTTTTTTTAATTTTGCATGGCAAACATGCAATATATCAGCAACCGAAACTTAGCAGCACTGACTACCACGGGAATAGGTCTTTCAAGGTAAAGGCAGAGTAGGAGAAGAAATTGGGAATGGTAGCTTGATGGGATGTGATAGACGGTTTGGCACAGTGAGAGGATGCGGGGACAAAGGAGCGAATAAGCAGCCCACCCTGGGGCATTCTGTGTACAAATGCTTTTATGCGAATGCCCGAAATCTCCAAGCAAAGATGGGAGAACTGGAATGTCTGGTGACAAGGGTAAACATTGACATAGTGGGCATAACGGAAACCTGGTGGAATGCGGAGAATCAGTGGGATACTGCAATCCCGGGCTATAAACTCTACAGGAGGGACAGGCAGGGGCGTGTTGGAGGTGGGGTGGCCGTTTATGTTAAGGAAGGGATAGAATCCAGCAAAGTAGAGATTGAAGGAGGGTCTGACTCCACCATAGAATCTCTGTGGGTTAAATTACCAGGCCTGTGGAGCGATGTAATACTGGGGGCATACTATCGTCCTCCAGACCAGAAATCGGAAGGGGACCTTGAAATGAGGAAACAGATCAGGGAGGTGACAAGGAGGGACAGGGTTGTAATCATGGGGGACTTCAATTATCCTCATATTGACTGGGTCAATTTGTGTTCTGGTCACAAAAAGGAGACTGGATTCCTTGACGTGCTAAATGACTGTGCCTTAGAGCAGCTAGTCATGGAGCCCACCAGAGGACAGGTGACTCTGGATTTAATATTGTGTGGTACACAGGATCTGGTTAGAGATGTCATGTTACGGAGCCGTTGGGGAACAGTGATCATGCTGCGATCTGTTTTGACATGCACGTCGGGGGAAGAATACCAGGCAAATCTCTAACAAAAACCCTTGACTTCCGACGGGCAAACTTCCCTCAAATGGGGAGGCTGGTTAAAAGGAGGTTGAAAGGGAGGGTAAAAAAAGTCCAATCTCTCCAGAGTGCATGGAGGTTGCTTAAAACAACAGTAATAGAGGCCCAGCAGAGGTGTATACCGCAAAGAAAGAAGGGTTCCACTAAATCCAGGAGGGTGCCCACATGGCTAACCAGCCAAGTTAGAGAGGCTGTAAAGGGCAAGGAAGCTTCCTTCCGTAAATGGAAGTATTGCCCTAATGAGGAGAATAAAAAGGAACATAAACTGTGGCAAAAGAAATGTAAGAAGGTGATAGGGGAGGCCAAGCGAGACTATGAGGAACGCATGGCCAGCAACATTAAGGGGAATAATAAAAGCTTCTTCAAATATGTTAGAAGCAGGAAACCCGCCAGAGAAGCAGTTGGCCCTCTGGATGGTGAGGGAGGGAAAGGGGAGATAAAAGGAGACTTAGAGATGGCAGAGAAATTAAATGAGTTCTTTGCATCTGTCTTCATGACAGAAGACCTCAGGCAGATACTGCTGCCCAATCGGCCCCTCCTGACTGAGGAATTAAGTCAGATAAAGGTTAAAAGAGAAGATGTTTCAGACCTCATTGATAAATTAAAGATCAGTAAGTCACCGGGCCCTGATGGCATCCACCCAAGAGTTATTAAGGAATTGAAGAATGAAGTTGCTGATCTCTTGACTAAAATATGCAACTTGTCCCTCAAAACGGCCACAGTGCCAGAAGATTGGAGGATAGCAAATGGCATGCCTATCTTTAAAAAGGGAAAGAGGGGGGACCCGGGAAACTATAGGCCAGTCAGCCTAATGTCTATACCGGGTAATATGGTGGAATGCCTCATCAAAGATAGGAACTCAAAACACATAGACGAACAGGCCTTGCTGAGGGAGAATCAGCATGGCTTCTGTAAGGGTACGTCTTGCCTCACAAACCTTATAGAATTCTTTGAAAAGGTCAACAGGCATGTGGATGCGGGAGAACCTGTAGACATTATATATCTGGACTTTCAGAAGGTGTTCAACACGGTCCCTCACCAAAGGCTATTAAAAAAACTCCACAGGCAGGGAATTAGAGGACAGGTCCTCTCAGGGATTGAGAACTGGTTGAAGACCAGGAAACATAGCAGGGGTGTCAGTAGGCAATTTTCACAATGGAGAGAGGTGAAAAGCGGTGTGCCCCAAGGATCTGTCCTGGGACCGGTGCTCTTCAACCTCTTCATAAATGACCTGGAGACAGGGGTGAGCAGTGAGGTGGCTAAGTTTGCAGATGACACCAATCTTTTCTGAGTGGTGAAGACCACAAGTGATTGTGAGGAGCTCCAGAAGGATCTCTCCAGACTGGCAGAATGGGCAGCAAAATGGCAGATGCGCTTCAATGTCAGTAAATGGAAAGTCATGCACATTGGGGCAAAAAAAATCAAAACTTTAGATATAGGCTGATGGGTTCTGAGCTGTCTGTGACAGATCAGGAGAGAGATCTTGGGGTGGTGGTGGACAGGTCGATGAAAGTGTCGACTCAATGTGCGGCGGCAGTGAAGAAGGCCAATTCTATGCTTGGGATAATTAGAAAAGGTATTGAGAATAAAACAGCTAATATTATAATGCCGTTGTACAAATCGTTGTACAAATCATTGTACAAATACTCAAGGTCACACCTGGAGTATTGCGTCCAGTTCTGGTCGCCGCATCTCAAAAAAGACATAGTGGAAATGGAAAAGGTGCAAAAGAGAGCGACTAAGATGATTACTGTGCTGGGGCACTTTCCTTATGAGGAAAGGCTACGGCGTTTGGGCCTCTTCAGTCTAGAAAAGAGATGCCTGGGGGGCATGATTGAGACATACAAAATTATGCAGGGGATGGACAGAGTGGGTAGAGAGATGCTCTTTACACTCTCATATAACACCAGAACCAAGGGACATCCACTAAAATTGAGTGTTGGGAGAGTTAGAACAGACAAAAGAAAATATTTCTTTACTCAGCGTGTGGTTGGTCTGTGGAACTCCTTGCCGCAGGATGTGGTGATAGCATCTGGCCTGGACGCCTTTAAAAGGGGATTGGACAAGTTTCTGGAGGAAAAATCCATCACGGGTTACAAGCCATGATGTGCATGTACAACCTCCTGATTATAGAAATGGGCTATGTCAGAATGCCAGATGCAAGGGAGGGCACCAGAATGGGGTCTCTTGTTATCTGGTGTGCTCCCTGGGGCATTTGGTGGGCCGCTGTGAGATACAGGAAACTGGACTAGATGGGCCTATGGCCTGATTCAGTGGGGCTGTTCTTATGTTCTTAACACTGATCTGCAGGTTATTCCTTCTTACCTGGAGCGAAGCTACATGCTCTCCCTTTCACCATGCTGATGACCTCAGGTGCGAATGGGTCATTCCAAATTCCCCAGGTGCTGAAATTGCACCATTTTTGTCCCTCAACAAAAAGCAGAGTGAACAGAGTGCAGCACAGTCAGCTGTTGGTGTCATGTGCATAGTGGAAGAAATGGGATGGGGCTGCCCCATTCCTTCACTAATCAGAAGGAGCATTGCCACCCCCAATGGATGAACCAGAGCTTACACAGTAAGGATACATGAAATGTGTAGAAAGCTTTGAGAGATTCATGCAGTGTAATCATAACGACTTGTAGGGCACAATCCTAATCAGGTCTACTCAGAAGTCCTATTTTGTTCAATGGGGCTTACTCTCAGGAAAGTGTGGTTAGGATTGCAGCCTTAGCCTCCATAAGGAGACCAGACCTTTCAAGTTCTGGTTATAGATTCCCCATTCATGTTTTTCTTTGCACCCATTACCACTTCCATAAGAAATGAAAAGAGCCTTGCCAGATCAGACCACAAGGTCCATCTAATCTAGTGAAGTATCCTTGATGCTTCTAGGAAAACCACAAGCAAGGAAGGAAGGAAGGAGATATTCATCTCCCAATGTCATCCCTGCCATCAGCGATACGGCCTCCAGTTAGCTTCCAAAAACTTCCAGTTAGCCTTCAGGGCCAAAAGTCATTGACAGATGACTCTTCCCCCATGAATGATCCCCTTTTAAAACTCTCTAAAACATCCTTAGGCTGTAAATTCCAAGTCAGTCAGGCTCTGTGTGAAGCAGCAGCACCTGCCCCAAGTCCCTGGCCAAATCATTTCATTCAGTGACTGATGAAATAATAATAAATAATAATAAACTTTATTTATATCCCGCCCTTCTCCCTAAAGGGACCCAGGGCGGCTAAAGATGAAATTCATGAAACCTGAAGCCGCAGCTATGAAAGATGCATAGAAGTTTCCCTGCTTTCTCCATGCCATGCATAACTCGATAAATCCCAATCATTTCATCACTGCCCCCCATACCAACTTTAAAAAACCTCACAGCTCCATCCTATTGGGCTAGTTATAATCATGGGAACAGAGTTCTGCTGTTGTTAGAGGCTGTACAACAGTGCACACATGCAGAGAAGGCTGCATAGGAGGTAGAACATGGGTGGGGAGGGGTGGAACTGGGAATTCTGGGGAGGAGGTGGGAAGGGGTGGATCCAGTGCCAATTGAATCCTATCCCCTCTTTTGGAAACATCCCCACCATTTTTGCTTCTTGGACATACACCATCAAAATAGGTGGTATACGTCTGATGAGACCCATAGCAGTCACAGGGCTTTCATGGTGGTAAGTAAAAAATATTTTAAGAAAAAAAAATATGTTTACTTATTTTCCATTTGCCTTTAAGTCAGCCCACCACCATAGCATGGGGCATTATTGTTATTAAGAATATTTATTAAGAACGTTTATATAAGCATGCACCTTTCTGGCATGGGTGCATTGGCACTGGGGGCAGAGGAAAGGATTGAGGCCCCAGACATGTCAGACTCTACACAGGGCAGGTGCTCCAGTCCCATAGTATTTTGGGCTGCTCTTTTCTGCGCTTGTTTCAGGTTTATAATATTTTCTCATACCAACATTGAGCGCATTCACCCACTTTCAACTTCTGCAAGGCACCCATCTCAATATCTTGATATTGTTCAGATTAGAAATACAGATGAATAGAACTTACTTTTTCATAATTGTCCAATGCACTCCAAGTGAAACATTGAATTTTTCATGGGTGGTGTGGGTGACCTCAGAACTTTTCTGAGAACAGATGCTGAAAACCATGACTCTTTAGAGTAGGGGTGCCCAAACCCTGGCCCTGGGGCCACATGCGGCTCTTGAGGCCTCTCAATGCGGCCCTCAGGGAGCCCCCAGTCTCCAATGAGCCTCTGGCCCTCCAGAGATTTGTTGCAGCCCACACTGGCCCGACACAACTGCTCTCAGTGTGAAGGCAACTGTCTGACCTCTTTGCATGAGCTGTGGTATGAGGGCTTCCTCCACTGCTTGCTGTTTCATGTCTGTGATGCAGTAGTGGCAGCAAAGGAAAGGCCAGTCTTGCTTTGTGCAAGGCCTTTTATAGGGCTTGAGCTATTGCAAGACCTTCATTCATTCATATAAGTTCATCTTTAATATATTCATTTATGTAAACTTATGTAGATTTATTCAAATTTTAAATGTAAATTAATTCTTTCTTTCCCCGGCCGCTAACACAGTGTCAGAGAGATGATGTGGCCCTCCTGCCAAAAACTTTGGACACCCTTGCTTTAGAGAAAGCATAGTGGGGGTGGGAGAGATATTGACTTTGCTATAAAGATCTGACTGTTTGGAACAGGCCTTTAAATGTCAGGTTTCATTCAGAATTTCATCCTTCTAGTGAACATTTCAGAAAGGCCAGTAGGTCTACGCCTTCAGCAACATGGACGAGGACGCCAGGGAATTAGACCAAAAACATCAGTGCATGCTTTCATCCTGAGCATTTCAGCCCAGTCAGATAACCTTGAATTGTATAAACCTTAAACTGTAACCTTAAATTTAAATTGTTCTTTAAAAAGGACATAATTACAGACTCCCTAAATATTAATTTCTTTTCTGTCTTTGTTGCTGTTGACATAAATATCCTCTCTTAAAATTCCTCTGTTTTTCAGATTTACAAAGAAAGGGTACACTCCTAACCAACTTTCCAGCACTGATCTAGCAGCAATGCAGCCCCAAGGTAAGGTAACAAACATGCCCTTACCTTGAGGAGACCCCCCTCGACTGCCTCCCCACTGCAAGATGTGGTGCATGCCACACCGGCACAGCTATGTCAGTGCTGCAAAGTTGACTGGGATTGCGCCCAAAATCATGTAGCACATCACTCACCAATACACTATCCTGCTAAGGCATTATGCTTTGCTTAAATTTGTTTTGTTGAATTATGCTTTATTTCAATCTTGTAAGCCATCTGGAGTTTCCTTTCAGGGATGGAAAGGTGGGGTAAAAACGTTTTAATAAAAAAAAATATGGACAAGAATATGAAAGAAAACCAATTTTAAAATAAATGCACATTTTGAGCCCAATCTTATATAGTATTTCCTGGGAACAGCTGCCCATCCTTGGTTCCTCTTCCATGATGGCGCTGACTGCCACAAAGCAGTCAGTGCCTGTTGCAAAAGGCTCTCTGGCAGCGTGCAACTTTAGTATGCTGCTGGGAGTGCCAACAGGAAGTCCTGTGCCTTCCTGTCCCCATCCATGATGGTTCTCCTGCTCACTGGAGGAGGTAAGAGAGGCAAGAGGCAAGGTGTCAGAAGAGGCAAGAGGAGGTGGCAGGCAGATGGACAGGAGAAGGTAAAGAGATGGAGTCAATTGGGGGAGGAGCAAGCTGGAGAAAGCAGAAGAAAGCAAAAGGACCCTGGGAAAAGAAAGCAGGACAGAAGAACCCAGGAAAGAGAGGGGGAGGGAGGAGTGGAGGCAGACAACCAGCCTCAGGCAAAACCAAGGAATGGCTGAACCTGCCTGACCAGACCCCCAAAAAGCAGGAGCATCAAAGGACCCCTCTTCATACTGTGAGCACCCCAAAAGGACCACTCAGAGGGGGCAGAGCATTGGCGTTCCTGAAGGGCGACAAAGCAGTAAGTTTCTTCAGGCACAGAATGCCTCTCCTCTTCCCCCTTGGCTTCTGAGTCAATCATGGCTGCAAAAGCAGAGTGAAGGCATCACCCTGTTCCACCAAGTGAATTTATGCAAGATGCTAAGCCTCCCTTTAAAAAAAAAAATGAAAATAGTGTTAATTTACTTCTTTTTGGAGGTCACCTGAACAGCTTGGAAGCCAAGGGAGAGGTGGCACTTCACACGGGCATTCCAGCACCTGAAGAAACTGCCTGCTTTGCCCCCCTCCAGGAACGCCAGTGGGGCAGAGGACTACAGGATCATAATGGCTCACCTTGCTAACTGGAACCTAAGGCTCTCTCGTTCTACCTCCTAAGCCTTCAGGGCCTCAACCTGAGACCTTCCTCCTACCTCCCAACCAAGATACCCTGACTAGAAGAACACACGGACAAGAAAAGATGAAGCAACCTATTATTTGTGTTATAGTCTTCCTCAGCTGGGCTATACCTAAGTTTTGCATTAAAGATGGACTGTGCAAGAATGTTGGCTGCCTCTGTCCTTGGGGAGGGGCCAATGACTTTCACACAACCTGAAGATGTGGACCTGCCCCTGTGGGAAGAAGAGATGGGCAGGGCAGACACCACACTTTTCCATGTCAATCTGAACAGACCATGACTCTGCTGTTATCTGTCACCTGTAATGAGCTCCATCAGAATGGTAAACGTTGTTATGTCAAGGAGAGTTCAGAACAAATGGGGATGAATTTAGCATAGAGTTATGAAAATGGGCAGCTCCTTGGCTACATATAATAATAATAATAATAACTTGGTATTTATATACCGCCTTTCTGGTCATCGGATTACTCCTCTGACTTTATTCAAGGCGGTTTACATAGGCAGGCGTTTCTAAATCCCTCAAGGGGATTTTTACAATCATAGAGGTTCTCTCTTTCAAGAACCAACAACATTTCAGAATGGATCTTCCTGGTTTGGTCTCACTTCTGGCCTCCAGTTCGCCCAGCAGGCTGACAAGCAGCTCCATCTCTCACATGGAGAGCAGCCAAGATGCTTCTTGCTCACACCAAGAGCAGGTGGAATCACTCAGCTGGGCTTTTCAGCTGCTTCAAGGTCTCGCCATTCAGGGAGCTGCCGGTGTTCTCCAACTGGCAACCTTCTGATGTTATCTTCAGGCTAACAGAGGCTCTACCCTTTAGACCAGACCTCCTGCCCGTTGACAGAATACTTGACAGAATACTTTAGGGAAGGTTCTTAGAGAATCTGAGTAAGACAGAATTTATTGCACTTTTAAATTTTAATTCTAAAGTAGGAAATTGAGGACTTCCCTCCCCCCATCTAGACATTTCTAAAGTATTTTGCAAAGAGTTGCAGCACCTGGTAGAGCAGCATTTGAGCATATGGACCATTTCTAGGCCACAGAGTTAATGAGCCAGAATCTGAATGGAGTTACAAGGACTGAAAATATTTTCTCTAGGTTGTCAGGTTGTTGCCATCTCACACTGAGTAAAATCTGGAACTCCTGCAGGCTTTAATGCCACGTTAGACAAGGTAACATGTGGTTTTCATGGAGAAGGCACTGTGCAGCCAACTGATTTCTGCTCAAGTTCAATATGTCTGTACAGCCAAGTAGGTGCACCTGTTCAAGCGGAAAACCTTTGTGCCAGATCCTACTCAATACCTGCCTCTGTGGGGATGGCCAGTGCAAGAAACTGTGAGGCCATAAGCAGCTGCAAGACACTGTGAGGTCTGGCTCAACTGGTAGAGCTGCCGTCTTGTATGCCTGAAGATCTGAGGCTGCCAGTTCGAAACAACCGGAAGTACCCGAGAACTGACAACATGCTGATATACTGATGAGCTGACCCTCGGTGGCAGAGAGAAGTTGCTGTCAAGTGGAGCGTGGGAGGCAAAGGGCCAGAGAGAGGCCAGACCAGGAAGGAATCCAGCTGGAACGAGGAGTTCTATGAAAGACTAGAACTATTCAATTGTAAAAATCCCTACGGGGGTTTAGAACAGCCTGCCTATGTAAACCGCCTTGAATTAAAGTCTGAGGAGAAATCTGACGACCAAAGAAAGGCGGTATATAAATACCTGTATAAATAAGCAGCTGTGGTACATGATCAGATATGTACATCCCCAGATCCCTTTGCAAAGTCATAGAGGATGCCCAGGCACAATCACATGCAGCTCCATGCAACCTACAGATTGTGACCAAGATCTCTGCAATGGAGCAAAGGATCCTAGTGTGCAATACCACACAACCTGCTGCTTCATTGGCACCCCAAAATATATCGTTTCCTAAAACAATTATTTGTGTTGCTTGAACAGTTGTGTTGACCCTGTCTATGCATACATTTCTGGAGAACCATTTCCCATAGATTAATTGCACATAACATGATAATACATGCAACAGTATCCTGAGGCCATGTTTTGTTTTAAACAACAAAGCAGCTTTGGGAAGGGAAGAACATACAATGGACAAGTGGCAGGAATGGAAGGTGCTTCATCCATTCCCTAGTTTATTTTCTGCTCAGGATCCCCTACTTGCCCCAAGTGGATTTTTTTTCTCCCATTGACGCTCCAGATATATTTACAGGAGGAAAAATGCACCTGGAGCCCACTGGGTGGGAAGAAAACAGCTTGCATCAAGAGACTTTCCTCCAGGTATTCCCAGTGGTGTATCTAGGGAAAATTGTATCCCTTTCCAAACAAAGAAGGGGAGATCATGAGTTGGGAAGAAAGCCCTGGTTATCCCATGAATTGTAGCCAGCAGGGTGTAGCCAGAGAAGGGGAGATGAGGAAGAAGCCAGCCCTGTTCCACCAAGCGAATTTATGCAAAAAAATTGCAGATGCTAAGCCTCCCTGAAAAAAATGAAAATAGTGTTAATTTACTTCTTTTTGGAGGTCCCCTGAAACTACAGGTATTCTGCTGTTGATTTAAATGGGATATGGATTGAATCCCTTATTATTTGAGAGAATGTTATTTCCTTTAAAATCTAAATCTGGTCTGTGGTCTGGAATGTAGCCCAAAACTATGTGCATATAACAATGCTCTCCCCCCCCCCCCATCTGCTCAGCTTTGCATCAAATAGGCATCTGTTCTCATTCTCTCTCCCTTTATCCAAAACCACAGACAGAACTGTTCTTTTTGCCTGCACCCATTCAAAAGCTAACAATTAGCCATAGGAGGGAAAGTACTGTGAAAGGAAAAGTAACAAAAGTAAAAGTAATAGGCCCGCCCCTATTAGAAACGTGCTATTTAGGTCTTAGCAAGTTTTAATTGAGGGGATGGGTTCAATCTTCATCAGAAACCAAAATAAATCACTGCTAACTCGAACTGACATTTTATCATCATTAACATAACTAAAAGCTAAAAAGAAAAGTTAGAGGAGAAACTTTGGTATCAAAGGATGACAGAGATCCATAACTTAAAACTTTATTAGCAACCCCATCTGGGTTTATGACCACTCTAGCTCCACAGCATATATTTGCTTATTTAGCACCATTTATCCTGTTTTTGCTGGTCATGGAGAGGTACAAGTGATGCAGTGTATAATACTGGAGCTCTGGGCCTCTGACTACATGGACATCTCTTCAGACCCCCCCCCCCAATCACTTGGTTCCTGATATTTCGCAAGGTACAATTGGCTCTTAATCATCCCAGTGTAAAGAGTTAACTTGCGTTTCTAAAACCCCAAGATTTTCAGGATTTCAGATGCTTTATTCAGCACCAAAAATCACACCTCTAACATGGTTATTAAACTCTTAATGTAGGAAGTGGGTTAAGGACCCCTCCACTCTGCAGCCCTGCACAGTAGCTACACAAAAGCAGAAGTAAGATCTGAACCACCTCATCCATAGCATGCAGTTTGTGTCCATGTTCTACTGAGTTCAAGGGATTTCCACTCTAGTAAGTTCACACAGGACTAGAATCTGAAATACGGGGTTGGGGGGGGAGGAAGGAAATCACATAGGTTCAGGCTCTTCCATTATTAACTTCAGTCTATGATCCTATCCTAATCATAGAAATCAATGTCAATTTGATCAAACGCTGAACAGAAGAATTTATCGCCAAGCTTTGGAAGTCTGGGGAGGCTGGGGTTGTGTTGGCAAATAGTAGCATAGCTAGGTGGGGGGAACAGTAAGTACTGCAGGCGCTGCAACACGCAGTGTAAGCGGCCCCTCCCACTCACAATTGGAGCCATTCTGGGCAGCTACCACAACACACAGGAGATGCTGTTTGGTTCAGTGAGCATCTGCACGCCGCCCTTACTGCCCAGAATGGCTCCAATAGTGAATTGGGAGGGACTACTTACACAGTGTGTTGCAGCTCCTGCATTACTTACCACTCCCTCCCCAACTATGCTACTGTTCAGGTATGACTTTCAAAAAGCAAAAGTTGTATGTCTCCTTGTGTCAAAGTTGTACATACAAAAATTTTCTTCTACGCATTTCCATTAAAAGGAAATTGGCCTTTGGAAAGATGAATGGATATTATTTATTACTAATTATTTCAGCTTTCAAGTATGTTAACATGACTGCCACATCTTTAACATCAGAAGCCCACACCTGCACTCGAATGATGTATGTTTCATTGACAATGCCAACACATAAAAGCGATGAATCCTCTCTGCTCTTGCAAAGTCACTGGACATAAAGTTAAAGAAAGTAACCCAGATGGATTACAGTACATGAACTTCACACAACAAGGCGGTGGAGGTTCCTCAAGTGAAACCAGTCCAGTGTAAGAACTGGGATCAGCCCAAACAAACCGGTTATATGCAAAAGACATTTATAAAACAGCAAAGGACACACCAAAAGCCCCCTCAGCACTAAACAAATTCTTCCTCAATCCACGTGATCTCATGCGCCCGTCCAGAGATTTATTTTAAACACTTTTTACCTGCTTCTCAAAAGCCTGAAGTAGCTTTAAAACATAAAATCAAAGAACACCATTTTGAGAAAGAATATAGATTTAATACAATGGAAGCTAAATTGAAGAAAAGCAGCAATTTACACCCAAACACTCAACAGCTAGTGACCTAATGGCCTTCAAAAGATGTGTGTATAATGTCCCTGGTCAAAAAGAAGGAAGAATGATGCTTAATCTTGTTAGGGAGATTGCTTCCAAGCTTTGGGGCAAGAGCAGCGAAGGCCTTGCTCCTATCTGAACACAATTCTGCCTTCAGGCAAGAGGAAACATAGAACAGGGCCTTATTCTCTAAATGCAAGTGTCAGCCAGCCTCATGTGGGGAGAGGCAGCCTCCGAGAATAAATCTGAACCTCTCAAAAGCTTGCTACCTTTCTTAGCAACATGCTGAAGTAAGCTTTTCCCCCTCTTCCCACTTTGTTGCCACTAGTTGCTCAGTGTCTCCCATCATTTTCTTCACCATGACAGCACTGCCTCCATCTCTGTGTGCATCTGTCTCCTCTAAGGACATTTCAACATCCAAAGCACACGTGCTGATGAAATTTAAATGTGTGTGCTGAGTTTGGAGGGAGTGAATCTACTGCTGTCCTGTGATTCACTATCCCAGAATGATAAAACCAGAGGTTACACTAATTGTAACCAATAGTCAGGGGGGAAAGGATTTAGATATGCAAAAGCTATTTCCAATTAGACAAAAGCATAGGGGCCAGAGTAGAATATAAAATACTTGTTTTGTATCTGTCACTCATAATCCCTACCCCAGACCAGTCGGATTGGGAGGCCATGTCTACCTGGCAAGTAGATCTGGGCTCCAAGTCCAGGTGGAAGCCCAGATCAACCCACCCAGCAAACCTTGGCCATGGAGGCCAAAATTCAACTGGGAGCCCAGGTCTACCTGCCAGGAGTTAAAGGTAGTACGTAAACCTGACCATAGAATCAACAAACTCTACAGATTACAGAAGTCCCAGTTGCACAATTTGCATTTTCGGGAAGTGTTTTTTGACTCCTTGTTGGTTTTATATGCAAAGATGATGTCTAATATTATAAATACACACTTTTATGATATATTATACTCCATTCCTCATTCTTCTCATGCTATAGCTTGTCAAAAAATAGAACTCTGAGCAGAGCTATGAAGAGAAAAGGGGGATGGGGTCTGCAAATAGAAATGGGCTCAACACTCAAAATCTCTCATTCTAAGGGCAGAGTAAAGGAGCTCCAACTAAGGGGGGGGGGAAAGGTTTATCATCCGTAAACACTGGGATCATCATGGTGAAGATTAGTTGCTGCTCCAGTGTCCACCTCATGAGCACCTGAAGATGAGCCCAACCTCCTGCCTCTTAGCCCACAATTATATTGCGATGATCTGTCCAGCGGCAGCTCTTTGGAAAAGCCGGACAAGTGTACGCTTCACAGCTTCCATTAAAATAACTCTGAACTATCTGGAGGTGCTTTTTCAAATACAGAATGTTCTTTGTGATATTAACCCACGACCCATTGCAGGGACCTCTCAACAGGTTGTACCATCCCAGTTCTAAATGTAAACACGTTCCTTGGCCCCTTAGCAAGAAGAGAATTCTACCAACCCAGAATGGCACTCAACATCAACCTTAAGACCTAATAATGTCCAACTTTCCAGCGCTGATGCAGTCTTGTCAACAGGGTATGTGCATCCTGCAGTGGGGGTAGGGGGATGCATCCATGTGGGCCTCCTCATTGTAAGGGAACATTTGTTCCCTTACCGCAGGGCTACAATGAGGCTGCACTGGTGCTGGAAAGTTGGATAGGATGGGCCCTAAGAAAAACTTAGAATGGCTAGTAACTTTGAATGGTGGTTGGCAACCTTCAGTCTCGAAAGACTATGGTATAAGCCTACAGCACCCAGGATTCCCAGGTGGTCTCCTATCCAAGAATGTTATTCTTCTCTTAAAATCTTCTAGCCATTTAAATCATACTAACTAAAACTAATTTTTTTAAGAATAATAGAATAACCATTCTCTTTGATAGTTTACTTATAAATACTTATAAATAATATTTTGCAGCTGGAAAGTGTTAGTTACTGGTAGTTAGTTAAAACTAACCAAGAACAGAACAAGCCTGCATATTTTTACTCAGAAGTAAAACCCACAATGTCCAAGGGGGCTTAGTAGGCATGCTCTCCTGGGAGTATTTTTGTCCAAGGCTGCAAACCTATGCACTCTTCCTGAAGAGTAAAGCTGATTGAACACAATGGGACTGATTTCTGAGTAGACATGCGCAGATTTGGGCTGTGAGAGACTTTCTCAAAGCTACTCAATGGGTCCTGGAATTCAAAACCAGGTCTTCTAGGTCCAAAGTCCAGCACACCCTTTTCACTTCATAACTGCAGTAAGTGTACAGAGTTCTTCGATTATGAAGTCAGAACGTGACTCCCAAGAGTACCAGAATGCTGCTGCGCTCATCACCTCTTAATGGGAAGGAGCCACTCTGATATCAGATGAAAGCTACGTCCAGTGTCTGGTAGAAAGGATCCATTCAGAAATCAAGCACATGAGACGGATTTCAATTGAGTCAATTATCAAGCAGGAAGCCCTATTAATAAATACTTTCTCAAGGTAAATGTTCAGTTGGGGAAATTGCAAAGACATTAGTGAACAGCTTTCATTTCATGCTCTTGTCTCCTTTTGCAACAGAAAAAATTTCATATAATGGTGTTCTCTAGGAATCTGCTTATTACTTTGCCAGAATTTCCCTTCAGGCAAAATCCTCCATGTCCTTAGACACCGAGTCAGAATTACAGGCCTGCAAGTAGCAATTACAGTACAAAAGAGCTTCCAACTTAGTTTACCAGGTGCTGCTTTTTTGTACTGCCTGGAGAGGCAAAACTTTCTCCCAAGCAGAGCTTAAAGTGATGCCTTCATTCAAAGGTCTTCATTCAAAGACCTGAATATGACTATATCACCATCAGGCATTCCCTACAACGCCACTTATTGCAAAGACTTAACCTGTGCAATTCAGATGAATACCAAACAAGATGAAGTACCTAACTGATGGGGCTCCAACAGATATTGCAACCCAAATTAGTTTCTAAAGGCTGAAAACATCCCTCAGTTAACTTCATTTCTAGAAATAGCTATTTGAGGTTTTGGTTTTTCTGATCAAAGGGCACCTTTGCTGGCGAGCACATAATTTTTCACAGGAACAGAGAAAAACACCAAAGCACTATGAAAAAGAAATGTTTTGCCCATACCTATATTTCATGCCAGTCTGCTTTGCGGTGGATTCTTTTAAGGAAATGTGATGCTGAGGAGTAAAGGTTCCCAAACTGCGCGCGATAATCGCCACCGTCCGAAATTTTGCCCGGGCTGCATTGACCGCATTTGGGGTGGTGGTGTTCTGTTTGCTGATAAGTCTGTCTTCCCCATTCCGATTCTTGAGGTTGTGCTCTGTGCATGCTATGGAGACTTGCATTTCTCCCTCACCAAGCTTTGATTTCTATGGGAGAGAGAGAGAACTTCCTCAGGATCAGAGACCAGGACTCTGTGGTGAGCTGAAGACAGCGGTCTCCCAATGCAGCTGAAGGGGTCTCGAAGCTGTGCTCCAACTCCAGTAACCTGGGTCTGGTGCAGGACAGCAGCAGAAGTGAACAAGATTCTCCCTGGGATACAAGGAGGCAGACAAAGCACTGAACTTGCCAAAGCAAAACGGGCAAAAAAAATAAAAGAGCAGACAACGTGCTTCTCTGAATTTTCCTTTGCAAGATTTTTTTCCCCCAGCACTTAGCCAGAGACCTCCATTGGGTCAACTGCTTTCAGAAACCCACACCTACACCTTCATGGTTGTAGCAGCAGTATCCACTCTGTTTTAATGCTGGCTTGCCTCTAGTTGCTGGATTTTTCAATCAATGCAGGCATACTGCAAGATGCGTCTCCAACACCCTCTGGACCATGAAATGCTGAACACGCACAGCTTGCGAGCCCAAGAAACATTTAATCACAGGCAAGTCTCAAAAGACCCAGGATATCCATCTAGGCTTGGCCAGCCCCTGCGAAACGCTACGCCTCATCAGGATCCCCCTTTTTATTCTTCCTTGACGGCTCGAAAGCCCAGCAGAGGTGAAACTGCGACTCCGCGCGGAGATATCAGCGATGCAGCTGTACGATGGTGGAACATGCACTGCTTCCTTGAAGGAGCTTGCGGAGAAGCGTGCGAGGTGACTGGCTTTCTTCCTTTGTGTGCAGCATAAAGACAAGCACTTTCCAGCAGATTCAGGCTGTCACAATAATTGGCAGCTCTGCTAAGAGAGTCACAGACCTCTCAAACTGACTGAACAAATTGCCGTTAAAGCACGCTAACGACTTTAAGTGATG
The DNA here is from genome assembly GCF_035046505.1 of Tiliqua scincoides. Taxonomy (NCBI): domain Eukaryota; kingdom Metazoa; phylum Chordata; class Lepidosauria; order Squamata; family Scincidae; genus Tiliqua; species Tiliqua scincoides. The sequence continues at coordinate 217,036,283 of NC_089823.1, read as the reverse complement.
TCAGTGGGAGGGAGAATTACTATTCTATTGCACATTGCCGAATTAACTCATTATTCTCTCGCAACTGGCACGCGAAGACCGTGCCTTTAAAACCCACGCGTTGTTGGTTGCGCCAGGGTTAATCTCTCCTCTCAACACACATCCCCAGTTAAAATAGATACCCTGTGCTTGCCCTTTGATCTAAATCTCACCGCTTTGCTGTAAAATCAGATTATACCGATAGACTGGAGACAAAGTTGGTGAATGGACACCAATTCCCAGGAGGGCTAGTGGGAGCTGCAGGAAAACCACTCAAGCAGCCTGCATGCACCAGCTTTCCACCACTCCCGTGCAATCTCCACTGTGTGCAGGGTTACGCTTGCAGTGTGGCACTGCAAATGTGCTGAAGTGCCCAAAACACTTGCTGAGGTTTGCAAAAAAGCTTAAATAATTGGCACATCCAGTGTAAAGTCAGGGAACTCTTATGCTCCATGTCTATAGTCCCAATGATTGTTTGACTTGGCACAAAATGGTCTTTTGATACTGGGCCATCTTTTTGAAAAGGTGTGGATCAATAGCTCTACATCCTTGCACACTTTCAGGGCTGGCTCTCCCATTGTATGTCAAGAGAGCTTCATTGCCCCAGAGCGCTTCATTGCCCCATAAGACTGTTCAAGTTGATAGCAAGGCAGGCTCTGGACTCAAAATAAGAAAAGACAAACCAGCACATCTGAGTGAAGGCGTACCACAGGCTTCCAGGCAGACCTGGAACACTGCAGCATTGCAGAAGCTGTTCCACAATGCCCAGGTCACTGTGGGAGACTATGCACTCAGTCTGAGATAAAAGCCAAAGAGTCCTGAAACAGGAGCCACAACAATATACAGCAGTAGTTCTCACACGTTTAGCACCGGGACCTACTTTTTAGAATGAGAATCTGTCAGGACCCATCAGAAGTGATGTCATGACTGGAAGTGACATCATCAAGCAGGAAAATTAACAATCCTAGACTGCAATCCCACCCACACTTACCCATAAGGAAGTCCCATTTACTATCATTGTTTGCTCCCGGTGTGGAAGGGATTGTCACTCCCGGATTGGCCTTTTCAGCCACACTAGACGCTGTGCCAGAACCACCTTTCAGAGCGCGATACCATAGTCTTTCGAGACTGAAGGTTGCCAATACAAAAATAAAAGAATATACATAGTAGCTTGTTAAAAGTACAGGTCTGTAACATTTCCCCAAATGCATTCACGTACCATGGTAGCATCAAGTCTAATATATTAAAAATAAAGTATTGAAATGAATTGGGACCCACCTGAAATTGGCTTGCGACCCACCTGGTATGTTCCAACCCACAGTTTGAGAAACACCGATACAGTATTTTGCACAGGTGGCAGAAGGATGACTTGAGGTGATGCAGCACCGGTGTGTGCTTTTTCTAAAAAGTTCATGGATTTGTGGTAAATTAGATGTGGGAGGGAGGAAAGAGGTCAAGGAAATTACATTTGGGGTTCCCTCAAAATTGAGGCTTCTGAAGTTGTAGTATCTGTGGTTTAAGAAAATAGCCACAGGCGATGAACTGTTGCTAGCCATTGCAAATATGTTGTAAAGCATGTTTGCAACAACTCGTGAGCAGGGAGGGCTGGTGGAAAGGACTACACCATCCCACCAGCACTGAATCCTGCCCAATGACTGCTGGAGCTGGTAAGTACAGCACCAAGCAGCAGGGAAGGGTTGAACGTAGGCAGGAGAGGATGTTTCCGGGCAGGGGAGGGCAGTTCAGACTTGGGTGGGGGACGCCATATCTTAATTCCCTTCCTGGGCTTGGAAGCTCTACACTGGGCTTTTTAGTCTTGTGCCAGCCGTTTCACTGGCACAGATCTGAGTAGACCCATTGGGCAGGCTGGAGCATAACATGGGGTAATGGAGTAAATCCTGTGCCAAGCGAGTTGAAACACCTGGTTGACATCTTTCAAAGGGGAGTGCAAATCCTGTGGCATAGGCCTCTCCAATTTTTGTCTCCTCCTTGCTTGAGTTCACAGATCATAAAATAAATCCCAGGAACCTGAAAGAAGGTCAACTCTGACTTAGCATCATCACATGTGAAAACCGAAAATAGAGGCAAAGAAGGGAGGTGATGCCCTTTCTAGCACTCTGAGTCTTTCATAAAACGCAAGTGAAAGGGACATCCTTGTTGGAAGGAGAAACTCAGAGCACGATCCTATACATGTCTACTCACAAATAATGCATGTCTACTCACATTGTGTTCAATCGGGTTTACTCTCAGGAAAGTGCGTACAGGGAAGCATTATGCAGGGGATGGACAGAGTGGATAGGGAGATGCTCTTTACACTCTCACATAACACCAGAACCAGGGGACATCCACTAAAATTGAGTGTTGGGAGAGCTAGAACAGACAAGATAAAATATTTCTTTACACAGCGTGTGGTTGGTCTGTGGAACTCCTTGCCACAGGATGTGGTGACGGCATCTGGCCTGGACACCTTTAAAAAGGGATTGGACAAATTTCTGGAGGAAAAATCCATTACGGGGTACAAGCCATGATGTGTATGCGCAACCTCCTGATTTTAGAAATGGGCTATGTCAGAATGCCTGATGCAAGGGAGGGCACCAGGATGAGGTCTCTTGTTATCTGGTGTGCTCCCTGGGGCATTTGGTGGGCCGCTGTGAGATACAGGAAGCTGGACTAGATGGGCCTATGGCCTGATCCAGTGGGGCTGTTCTTATGTTCTTATGAAGCAGCCTTAACCAAGGATTTTCTAAGAAGGTTTGCATTTAAAAGAGGCATCATCTAAAAGTCTCAGAGGTGACAGAATATTTTGCAACGGCAAGGAGTTCAGAAAAAGGATTTGTACCTGCAGCACTAACCTATTTCACAGATATGAAATGATCAGTGAACTAACTATCTAACATAAGAACAGCTCCAGGGGATCAGGCCAAAGGCCCATCTAGTCCAGCTTCCTGTATCTCACAATGGTCCACCAAATGCCTCAGGGAGCACACAAGACAGCAAGAGACCTGCATCCTGGTGCTCTCCCTTGCATCTGATCTCTGATGCCACTCAACAAGCAATGTAGCAGACCAGTCCCCAATAGAATAAAGCCGGAGGAGAGTTTTTCTCCCCCTAATGGTAAACCCAGTCAGATAACTGCTAGGGAAGGTTGTAAGGGAAAACGAAGGCTTGTTGAAGACTAGGAAAACCTAGCATCTGGGTCTTTAAAGGAACAAGGTTCTTCTCTAGCATTACTTACCTTTTGAGGCTTCCTTCTGTCTCTCCATCCCAAAGCCTCAGTGGAAGCAGTGCTGCTAAAAGGGCGTCACTGGGAGAGCCCAGTTATCATGTGAGCTGGATAAAGAACTTCAGCGGGCTGTCTCCAGCCCATGGACCTTATGTTTGACAGCCCTGGTCTAGACTGACCCTGAATCTCCACTAAAAAAGGAACAGCCAGAATTATGGTACCAATAATATTCTGGTTATAATGGGGATTCAGAAGTACAAGCAGTTCCTGCATGTACAAGTATTCAGGAGAAGTGTACAAGATAAATCTAAATAACAGCACACCTCTTCCTCAACACAAATCCAGCTTTTCCAGGATGAAACATACAGCGTATATACCATTGCGCTTGGCGGACTGTAGTTGCCAAACTGATCCTGTATAAATGACTGCAATAATCCTACATGGCAATAAGGAGGAGTTGTGATGCATTCTGGGGCAAACCTGGGACAAGGGAAGAACCTCGATGCAACGTGGAAGTGGGTCTTTCAGTAGCACAAAAGCTTCTCAGGCTTGGAAATGGCTTGGTTTGGCCACAAAAAGGTAGGAACTCCAAATTTGGGCTTGTTTTGTTTTTAAAGGCATTTAAATATTGAACCCCCAGTATTCACAGATTCTGGTATCCACAGGGGGTTCCAGAATGGAACCCCCTGAGGATATCGGGTTCCAACTGTACCTTAAAATGTCTTCAGGAACAAGTGTGGGACTTTTAAGAGTTATATGAAATTTAGCCTGCCTGCACTTCACACTGACTTAATCCCTCCTCTCCAAGTACACTCCCAAACTTTTCACATGAGCAAGTTCTTTAAGTATCTCATTCAAGCTCACCAGAGCAAAAACATCTTAAAATAAACAGTGGAACTGCCACATCCTCAGCTTCAAGCGTCTACAGTTTCTTTTAAAAAGCATGTTGTGTTAAAGCAAAGCACAATGACAAAGCTTCCTGATGGACTTAGGACACAAAAGGTTCATCCAAGGATAGACTTTCAGACGTCCAGTTTCAGGCTTTTTAGACTTTCTCCCATTTGTTGGCTCAAGAAAATGGATACACTCTCTCTCTCTCTCTCTCTCTCTCTCTCTCTCTCTCTCTCTCTCTCTCTGAAACACTCTGTTAAAATGATGTTCATTGGAAGTCAATCGTGCCTTACCCAGCAGTTTTGGAAGGAGACATCTATAAATTGTTCTCTAACTATATATAACTCTTTATGTTCTGGTTCCACAACTGCTTTAATTATGTATCTTTTGTTACGCAGGATGCTGGGCTTATCACAGTGAAGACAGCAGTGCACAGAGTTAGAGATGCCAAGAAGAGAGGATGCCATGGAAAATCCAGTCACAAGGATAATTTGAATAGTCACAGAAGAGTGCCGGGCACAAAAAGTTGTTGTTCTGTTAGTGCTGGGACAGCAGATAAACTTTACACTGAACCAACAACCAGCCCCTGAATCCATAGTTCCCAGACTTGCCTTTTTGCCTACCTCAACCATGTTGATAAGAAATACCAGAATGAACCACAGTTCCAAACTTCTAGTAGAAAAGGGCACCAGTGAGGCAAAATCATGACATAGGTCAGGGCAGTCATTCAGCCCCTGCCTCTCAATAGCAGAAGCTCTGTTTGTATGGTGTGTTTCCACCAAGGGTGGATCCAAGGGCGGGCATGGGTGTGTGACCCTCCCCAAAATGTTGTTCCAGCAGGGAAGAGCATCCACTGGGATGGGGAGCAGCCCAAGCATGGCCGGGAACCCAGGTCTACCTGCCTGGAAGAGGCAGCTCCAGAGGGCAGTTGGAATGGGAGCCCAGGTCTACCTGGCAGGTAGATCTGGGCTCTAAATCCAGACAGAGCCCAGGCCTACCCGCCCAGCAAACCTCAGCCATCTAGGCCAACTGGGAGCTTAGGTTTACCTACCTGGTTGACTGGGGCTCTGGAGTTAAGGTAGTGCTCATGCCTCCACCCCCCAAACATAAACACTGGATTTTCCCCTGGATTCTACCTGTGAGGCTCTTGCAAGGCTGCAACCAGTTGATTTGAGGGATCAGAGGTAAATATCTAGTCAGGCCATTCACAGTCCACCACAGCAGCAAACCAAGATCAGAAGGAGTCAAAAAATAGGTACTTTATAAAAACCAAGCAGACTATGAGATCCAAAAAGTCAGCAGACCAAGCAAGGGAGGTAAGGCAAAGCACAAGAGTCTGCATGGCTACTCCTGCAACAACCAACTTAAACTGGGGAACAATATTATTATTATTAATATTAGCAGGAGGTCTGGTCTAGAGGGTAGAACCTCCGTTTGCCTGAAGATAACATCCACAGGTCGCCTGTTCAAGGCCACCGGCACCGTGCGACCTTGAAGCAGCTGACAAGCTGAGCTGAGTTATTCCATCTGCTCTGAGCGTGGGAGGATGGAGGCCAGAATGTGAAACCAGATCAGAAAGAAACATCTGAAATGTTGTGGTTCTTGAAAGATAGAACCTTCTTTCAATTGTAAAAATCCCTACAGGGATTTAAATAGCCTGCCTATGTAAACCGCCTCGAATAAAGTCTAAGGAGAAATCTGATGACCAAGAAAGGCGGTATATAAATACCTGTATTATTATTATTATTATTAATATTAATAATATTAATAATAATGACAGTATTTGTATACCGCTTTTCAACGGAAAGGTCACAAAGCGGCTTACAGAGAAAATCAAACAACAAATGGCTCCCTGTTCCAAAAGGGCTCACAATCTAAAAGGATGCAAAATAACACCAGCAGATAATCACTAGAAAAGACAGTGTTGGGGTGAGGAGGGCCAGTTACTCTCCCCCCGCTAAATAAGAGAAGAGCACCCACTTAAAAAGTGCCTCTTACCCAGTTAGCAGGGGCTAACCTAATACCTAAAGCAATGATTTTAGATTGGGAGAATCTGGCCAGTCTGGGTCAATATACTGGGTTGATAAGGTGCAGTGTTTCTGACCCTTATCTGGGCAGTGCTACAGCCCAGATCAGACCAAGAACTCCCTCTGCCTGGCGGTGCAGGAATAAGGCACCTGGTCTTGCCATCAGAGTTCCTGGTCTGAGTGTCCCAAACCATTGTAACACCCAGAGAGCTGCACTGGATTTGGTAACAGAAGTGCCAGTCACTTTGCAGATTCTGTTTGGTGTCACCAAGTCACTTTACCCCCTGTAATTCAGATCTTACCCAATTCTGCTGTAGACTTTACCCCACCAGACTCTTAAGACCTTTGCTCTAGTCTCACCATGGCTCAATCCATGCTGCTCTATATTCTCTAACCATCTACAGATGGGACCTTGGTATCCGTTGATTTGGCAACCACTGATTTGACTCACCACTGATAATGAAATCCACCTTTAAATGCCTTGTAACAAGAAAAAAATAAAAAGCACCAAAACCCTATTTCCTACCTTGGCGCTGTTAAATAATTTTAATTTCATTCTATTAGACTCCATTATTCACCTCATCTAGTGGCTGAATGAGGTATAGCATCTATACCAATACATTCTGGGGCAACAATGGAGGTGCAAGAAACCTGGAAGTGGGTCTTTAAAGCTATTTTTCCACTGATTTGAAATCCACTGATTTTTTTATCCACTGGGGTTTCTGGGATAGAACGCCAGTGATAACAACCTGAACTAAGAAGAATTAGCAATTGCAAGATCAACCTCTATGACACACTTCATACATACTAACCAGTGGCATTGCTGGAGGGGGTGCAAAGCACTAAGTTTTGCAGGGAGCCTCACCATGGCATGCAAGCAGCCCCTCCTTTTCAGAGCCAGGTGTATGACTCCATTTTGTTCCCCCCACCTGGAATGGCTCCAAAGGCCAGAGGGAAGAGCTACTTGCATGCCACAGTGAGGCTCCCTGCAAATCTTAGTGCTTTGCACCCCCTCCAGCAATGCCACTAGTACTAACATTGCCATGCAGTGTATGAAAGAAGCAGTGTTATGAACTGACACAATCACACAGCTGCACACATAGGTGCTTTTTTGCTCACTTCATTTGCACAAGTCCGTAGCTAGCAGGGACAGGAGGCAGTCTTTTATGTATGCAAGTTATGCAGGATCAAAATCCTGCATAACCGATTGGCCCAGTCTTATGACTGGCCAATTGGGTGGTGGATCGAAATTCTACCGTCTGATTGACCCTCTAGTTTAGTGTTTCAACAGCATCAATCATGGGGAATCTGGGCAAAGCTAAGGGGTATAAAGGCAGGGTGTTTGCCTTGAGTATTCATTGCCAGGTTCTGTTCTGAAGATGAAATAAATGTGTTGAGCTGTTATCTTCCTTCACGTATTATGTATGTCTTCCTTTATTTGCATAGACCCACTATTTGACACAGTCTGTCCCAGATTCCACCCTCAGGGAGGGTGACACTATAAGTGACTAAAATTGCTAAAATCACGGTTGTTCGGAATAATAGCATCATGTTATATACCATTCAATGTGTAATCTAAAGCAGAATGCAATAAAAAAAACCCAGAATGAAACACCTCCAGTCTATCAAACATTATGGCAAAAAAGCCAGAAAACAAAAATGCAACTGTCTTATGTAACTGAAGTACAATTTCCTTAACTCAAACCAGACAAATGAGACTGGTTTTTCAACGAGCCAATGAGATGTTATTTTTGATACAGCATGGAACCAATAAGGTTTTAGCAAGGTGACACCCTGGGGGGGGGGGGAGGGTGACACCAGGGGTGGATGCAGTGTTTGTGTTTGGGGGGGAGGCATGATTACTACCTTAACTCCAGAGCCCAGCCCAGGTGGGTAGACCTGGGCTCCTGGTTGAACTTTTGCTCTGTGGTCAAGGTTTTCTGGGTGGGTAGACCTGGGCTTCCATCCAAACTTGGAGCCTTTATCTACCTGCTGGGTAGACCTGGGTTCCTATTCTGACTGCCCTCTGGAGCCACCTCTTCCAGGCAGGTAGACATAAGAAGAGCCCTGCTGGATCAGGCCAAGGACACATCTAGTCTAGTTTCCTGTATCTCTCAGTGGCTCACCAAATGCTTCAGGGAGTACACAAGATAACAACCTGCATCCTGGTGCCCTCCCCTGCATCTGGCATTCTGAGACCTGGGCTCCCATCGGTACTTGGAACCCAGATCTACCTTCTGGGTAGACCTGGGCTCCCATTCCAACTGCCATCTGTACCCATCTTCTTAGGCAGGTAGACCTGGGCTCCTGCCTGGATTTGGAGCCCAGATCTACCTGCTGGGTAGACCTGGGCTTCCATTCCAACCAATCTCTGGAACCACCTCTTCTAGGCAGGTAGGCATGGACTCCCATCTAGACTTGATTCCAGAACTATTTGCCAGGTAGACCTGAGCTCCCATTCTGTCTGGTGCCAGATTTTGCTCCCCATCCTGGTGGGTGACCTTACCCGCTGACAAATTAATTTTGTCATATAGAGGGGAGACAAAAATTTATGGGCCCCAGGTATCAAATGACCTAGCTACACCACTGCTCCTACCTCACTGCTTCCATGTTCATGCCAAGTGAAGAATTTTAATGTGAATGAACAAGGCCCAAGTCTCTTGAGTGATGTTACTGAGAAAGACTAGAACTAGTCTCACCCACTTAAGACCCCTGGATATTCAGCCCTCGATGTGATAACAGCTGCTGCCCTGCCGGAAGGCACTAAAAGAGAGCTACGTGATGGGATGAAGATCTGAATAGAAAAGACTTTATTAAATGCCAAAGAAATGTTCAGGTGCCAACTTCTATGCTTCTCCATGGGTTTCATTTTTTTATTGTCAGTTCCTTCAAAGAAAAGGGATTTGCATTCGCAAGAAGCATCAGTAGAAGAACCAGGACCCAACTGTGACAAATGCCACTTCTCAGTCCTAGGGGAGAATCATAAATGGCTTGAAGAGATTGCATTCCCCTTTAATTGCAAACTGGAACAAATGCTTTTCCCCCCTACATTATTTCCTGGAATCATGCCTAGCATTGTGAGGATGGTTAATGTAATTTCATCTTCCTGCGTTCAGAAGAATAAACTGTGAGGAGAGCAATATATTCTTTAGTGGGGGGGGGGGGGGAGGAACCCCTGGCTGCTTCCTTCCTGTTCTTTCAAAATGCTTATTCAGGCTCGTGCACACAATATACATTGTTTTAAAACATCTATGCAGTACTTGTAATCATATCGGCCTGTTTGAATAATGGGACATACAGACCTGACTACTGAAAAGTAGGTTCAGACTGTACACAACCCTTTTGAATAGACAGCCAGCCCATGCAATCTGCACTGCCGCACCCCTCTCAATTGTCAGGTATCCACTGAAAACATGCTTGTTTTATTGAGCTTTTGGAATTACTGCAGGCGTGGGATGTGGGGGGAGTTAGAGGTTTAATCAGGTCTCTTTGTGAGTTTTCAGAACACCTTTGCAATTATTAGTTCATTGCGTTTTACTTAATCATTGCAAACTGCCTTGGACCATGGTGAAAATCAACTAATAACAATAAAAATAAATACATACAATGGATGTGCCAATCACATTGGCACAACATTGGCATAAAGCATTACAGTTTGGATGCCAGCACAACCCTGGTGGTGGATAATCAGAGGAGGAGTGGAGGCAGCTGAGCGGTCTGTTCGGCCAGCATCCTGGTATTGACTTTTAAGGTCCTTCATGGTTTGGGTCCAGGCTATCTGAGGGACCACCTTCGCCCATACATTCCAGTCCATCTTCTTACCCACCCCTTTTCCCACCAAAGTGCCCGGCTGTGCCATCGACCGCTTTGCACCCAAATGAATTTTTCCTCCATGTACACATTACAAGTGTTCAAAAAATATTTCCACTAAGAATGTGCCTTCTATCCTAAGCAAGGCCAGGCAACAGAGAGAAACTGCAGTGAGGGAGGGGCTAGGAGGCTTTAGAACATGCACTTGCTGTGGTTGAGCCCCTTCCCTACAAAACATTTGAAAGCCAATTGACAAATAGCATGTGGATGGGGGATTCAGAGCAAAACCACAGCAGGAACAAAATATTAAAGTCCTTGGAATACCCTCCCAACTGCAGTTCTGCTCCATTTCATGGCCACGCTGTATTGCCTATTAAAAATTAAAATAGATAACACACATACCAGGCCAGGTAACACTTTTAGAGCATTGTGCAACTAAGCCCAAAGAGTTCCTAAAGTGACACAAGTAAGACATGCCACAAGCAAGTTACGACCCCACCGCCACACACACCTCTTAGGTTTTGTGGCTACCTTGAAGGGAGCAGGAGACAAGTCTCCTCCTTCATCCCCTCCAGGTTGGAGGTATGTGTTGCAATCCCATGTTAATCAAAATAATACTGCCAAAGAACCTCAGAACACCCATCTGCTTTTCCATTGTTTTCCTTGGAGGGTCTTCCTCTATGCCAGTGGTTCGCAAACTTTTAGCACCAGGACCCACTTTTTAGAATGAGAATCTGTCAGGACTCACCCAGAAGTGATGTCATGGCCAGAAGAGACATAATCAAGCAGGAAATTTTTTTTAACAATCCCAGGGTACAATCCCACCCACACTTACCCAAGAGTGAGTTCCATTATCATTGTTAAAAGCTTTTACATAGTAGCCTGTTAAAAGTACAGGGGTGTAACGCTTCCCCAAATGCAGTCCCATACCAGGGTAGCATCAACTCCAATATATTAAAAATAAAATAGTGAAATGAATGGGGACCCACCTGAAACTGGCTCATGACCCACCTAGTGGGTCCCAACCCACAGTAATGCTCTGAGAAACCCTGCGTATGCTCTTTTAAGGACAGGTAATCCAAGGAAAGGTGCCTGTGTTTGATTTGTCAGATAAACGAAACCTTGCTAAGCTAGCTAGGCATCACATAGCTTACTATGCAGAGACCTGAAGGAAGGAAGGAAACTGTTGATAAGTCATAGCTAAGCAGAAGTAATAGGCTGCCACTTTGGAGCACACTGCTGAAATATAGTTAAATCTATGCTACATCTACAGAGGTTTTTGGCTTGGCTTCAGCCACAATTAAATTGAATCTGCTCAACCTCCTAAATCTTGAGGGAAAGGCTCAAAAAGAAGTATGAATCTGTTAATTTCTACACTTTCTCCATGCAGATACCTTGAGGGCTGAAAATGGCACAGATCACTGAGGAGTAAATTTCATTTTTTAAAAGGATTGTTAAACACACAACTGGTTTTAATTCTTTTAGAAAATATACAGCAGGAGTAAATCCAAGTACCTTCTAGCACTGTTCCTCAGGGTGCAATCCCGAAAAGAAGATGGGATAGGACAAGCAAGTCCCTTGTGCCAGCCCAGAGGTGCACAACCAAGTGAGGACGGAGGCCAGCCCAAGCCCTGTGGGGCTGGCACAAAAGGTAACCCTGTGAGTCAGACTAGTGTGGGAATCTGGGAGGGCAGGGAGGAGGCGTTCTGGGGTGGGGGGAGCCCAGTGCATATCTGGGCTGCTCAGAACTGTGCCACTTCTTTACGTGACAAAGATCCAAGTAACCCCATTGGGACTGCTGAGGCGTTACCCTTGCCCTGGGCATAAATGAATTCCTCTTGCCCTGGGCTAAGCCACAACTAGCCCCAACCCCGTGGCAGATATGGGGCAAGTCAGTTGGCCTCCCTGTTCCAGCACGGGTTAGGATCGGGCTGTCAGTCTATTTTTTAAAAAGTGTGCCCTGCCCATAGGGATAGATACTATCAGCATGACCTACTCAAACCCAATTATATACGACAAATACATAATATATTTTGTGAGGGTTGATGAGCTCACAATTGCTAGAAAGTATAAGAGCAACTGAAGTGTGAGTGCAGTGGAACAAGCATTGAAAAAGTGAGCCCCTGACATGTCTTAGGCTTAAAAGATGAAGAGAAGGATTGTAGCAGTTTGGCTCTCTTGCTCCCTCTTTGTTCCAAGCAAAGGAAAGGGGCAGCTTCTTACCATCCCCTCCCTTCCTTCTTTTCAAGCCAGCGAGCTACACTGGCATTCTGTGGCTCTCCCAAACTTAGCAAGATTTGAAGATCTGATGGAAAAACTGGGCCCACCCCTATCACCATTGCAATAGAGCCACAGCTAACCTGTACAGCTAATGGGTGAGTCCTCAAGGATCAGTCTCAAATGGGACTTCACTGACTTCCTCCCTCGGACAAGTAGGGGGTTCTCTGGTGTGTAGGAAGGCATTATCTGGCACAAGGAGTAGAACCCAGATCAAAACAAAGGCAGTTATACAGGATCAGTGTCTTGCTACATCCTGAATCCTTTCCCGGGTCTTCACCGAGATCAGATATACTACTGGAGCTTCTTGGAACAAGGGCAAAGATGAATACAAATAAAATATTGCTCACCCAAAGAACTTCCATATAGAGGTCATATTATATAGGGTTGATCCAACCCATGCATCATTTTCTCCGCCATATTCTTGGCAGGAAAAAATGCAAGGGGGGCAATTTTAGAGACTTTTTGTAAGGGGTTGAGAAAATTAGTCAACACCTTTCCCCCATGTCTCCTCATGCTGCAGATACAAGTAGAAAGTGCATTAAATTAGAGATGTCTAATAATTAGACATTAGAGATGTCTACTGCGGACAACGTCTTTGCAAGTTAGCAGCAACTTTGTTGCTGGAAGTTATTTACAGCTCAAATTATAAATTGGTTAAGCTGGCAGGCTTGTACTAAATCCTCTTAAATGCAAGTACTTAATTGCAACTGGTTTGTGGACTGATCTATTAGTAACAGCACATAGTTCATTACTGCTAATATCCAGGTCACAGTACTTTCAACAGAAGCGCTATTATCCAAACACAGTTGTCTTTTTGACAATTATATGATTAAAAAATACAGGTGATTGCAATATTTTAAACACACTACACCCAGCGTCTATGGAATTCACAGAATTGCATTTAATCTACTGTGCTTCCCCCAAGTTTATAAGAATAAAACTATTATTCTGCTATTATTCATGCTATATTGTTACAGTTAACTCACTGAACGCTTGAACAATTTTTTCTGAGCTTTTGAGCAGCCATCACAAATCTGGCTCCTCTTTCCAGTATGCGTTTATCTCGATTAGCCAAGAGAAATCCTATTTTATTGTGGTCACTGGCACTGAACGTTCTCTGACCATGTTCAAAATAGTATCCTCAAGTATGTCCTGCTGTTTCTTGCACACCCTATAGAATGCTAGAAAAACAGTTTGGGGGGGCAGCGGGTATGGGTGAATAATGACCAGAAGAAAAAAGACTTATGTATTTCTACCTCTGTGCCATAAGCCCATTCCTCTGTTGAAACTCACAGCCTCAGAGGCTGCTCTCAGTTAAACATACACTCACATAGAGAGGGGGGGAAAGGTACATACAGATGCACATGATGTGCAGCTCAGCCCACAGTCTCCAGCTGTTGCTGTAAGGAGACAAGAATGCCATTCTTCCACCAGCTATTTTATATTAACACCACATTCACATGGTACACACAAATAGTACAACATGACTTCAAAGGTGCTTTCCAGACCACATGTGAGAATGCTTTCGAATTACACAGCTCTTGATCATATCTCAGTTTCAATAACACAATCTTGTTGTGCCTCTGCGCTGGCAAACAAGCGCTCTTGCCTACACAATTGCAAATGTGCCATAAAGCACATTGCAAGAGTATAGGAGCTGCACCATCCGGCCAGTGCATGGTCCAGCATGCAATGGAGGAGGCAAGCTCCTTGCTGGAGGGGCAGGGGAAGGTTAGGGCAGGATGGGGAGGAGGTACAAGACAGCAGGGGAGGGAGAGGGTGGGGGATGTGTGCATTGGGTCCTGGGAGGGAGCAGAATTGGCACGCACCATGTCCTATCTCCATTCCTGAACTACATCCACTGACACAGGGTCACTTGGACTTGTGCCAGCAATTTAGGAAGTGGAGGTCCAAGTAGACCTGTTACTGCAGCTATGGCTTTCTCTGGGGCAAGGGAATAAATGCTTCCTTACCTTGATGAGACCTACCTCCAGACTGCAAAATTCCTGTGCGGGAAAGAGCGCAAGCTGTGCTGGCCCTGCTGCATTGGCACAGGAGAATTTCAACAGGATTGGGTTGCCCATCTGTTAACTCACCTAACTATGTGCTCTAAAACATTTTTTCCCAAACATTTCAACACTGGGACCCACTTTTTTAAGCAACAATCTATCGGGACCCATCTAGGTTTAGCAGACTTTTTAAAATAGGAGATCTGGAAAGACGTATTTTTTTTATTTACTTACAAGTAATAATAACCAGAAAAAAGACCCTCAAACATTTATCTCCCTATACTTGCACTTGCTTGCATACTGCAGGAGCTGAGTTCTTTGCAGGGTAATTACCAGCTACAGTATCTGATTTTTGACTGAAGATTTTTGGGTTTCAGGCAATTAGTAGAGGTGTTTGATTCTGGTGGGTAAGATAAGTTTACATCCGACATCTTACAGAACACAATGGGCTGAGTAAGGCAAATAACACCATTTCCAAACACCTCTAGCAATGAATTATCTGATCCTTCCATCACCCTTTGGCAACCCAGCAAAAATCAGGTTGCAGCCCACCAGAGGTTCCTGACCCACAGTTTGGGGACCATTGCTCTAAAAGATAGATATCACTTGCCATTATGAACCCGTACAAAACTTAGAATCCAGTCAGTTACATGTCAGACACAGCTGTTGGTGCCTTCCACTATTACTTCACTGATGTTCAGTAGTTTCAAGGGTACTGGATCAATCAAGGGTGCCAGAAGTTTAAAACTAATTAAAAACATAAATTCAACAAATTAATTGCTGCAGGAATTACAATATAAACTAGAAAGTAAATGATTTGTTATAACTTTCATCAAGCCAGCCTCTGACACATCTGCTCATCCGTGATTAGTGTTATACATATATTGCCTAAACTGTTACAGTCACTTTTGAAATTGAAGACAAATAAAAATGATAGATGAGACTACTGTTCAAAGTTGTTTTTTTGTGAAAACTCAATAATGAAAGACAGGCACATCTCTGATAGCATCCCTTCCATTTTACACAGAAGTAGTAGTTGTTCAGTCGTCGTATCCGATTTTTCGTGACCCCATAGACCACAGCACACCAGGCCCTCCGTCTACCACTAACTTCTGAAGTTTGTCCAAATTCATGTCCATTGCCTCCGTGACACTATCTAACCATCTCACCCTCTGTGCCCTTCTTCTTTTGCTTTCAATTTTTCCCAGCATCAGGGTCTTTTCTAAAGAGCCCTCCCTTCTCATGAGATGACCAAAGTATTTAAGCTTCAGCTTCCGCATCTGTCCTTCCAATGAACAGTCAGGGTTGATTTCTTGTAGGACTGACTGAGTCCAGGAGACTCTCAAAAGTAGTTGATGAAGGGCTAATTAACTAGAAGCAAATAACTAGATATTTTCTTAACAGTAAGGATGAATTTAACAACTTTGTGCATTTACATAAGTGGACCCCCATGTCGATAAAATGTTTAATATTTAAAACTTGAGATATTTTTTACTATAATACAAAATAAATATGCCCTCAACAGCAATTACCGCCTCAAGATATCCCCCCTCTCATAATCCAAACCCATCAAATATAGGAAAGTAGAAACAGCAACAGAAAAAGAGACTGGAAAGGCCATCTGGGAGAAAAGCAGGATAACAATTTAATAAATATATAAATTCGGCCTCTTGAATCCACAGAAATCAATATACAGGTTGAGACTAATTATTCACGTGGGTTCCATTCCAAGCACTCACGTGGATGGCAAAAAACACACTATAGCAAATCAATTTAAAAAACAAAGTTTCTTTGCTCTGGTGATTGAAAAACAGCCTTGATGACCTTTGTGGTGTAACATAAGAGTCATTAAGAAGACAATCCATCAATCAGTCCTCCTCCAACCGCTTCACTCAGCCCCTCCCTTCACCAATGCAAACATGCTCAGGGGGAAGGGAGGGGCAGCTGGAGAGAGAAGGATTGGTGGATTGTCAGCCAGCTGCCCTCTCTCTCTTGCTCATCAAGGAGGCTGTTGTTAAAGGACTGTTCAGTTTTTTGAACTGATTTTAAAAGGATGCATTTTCCCCCTTCCCCAGGGGATCAGCACATTCCTTCTCATTTGCAGTGGCCATTCGTGTTGATTCAAATCTGTGTATAAATAGGCTGGACCTGTACTTAATCAGGATATTAGTTAAAGTCAAGGACCAAATGAGACATGGTGAGTTTAAATTTCATACTAGGGATTTTCCACACCTTTTTCTGCATAAAAAGAGCAGCAATGGGGGAGGGAATCCATGAGGACCACGGTGGGGGGGGGGATAGTCGTGGGGATGCTAATCCTATACTTCATGTTCTCCTGCTAAAATGCCATCCCATAGAGCTGCTATGATCAAATATTTACCCCCAAAACTACTTAAGGTCCCCATTTTCCAGTGGGGAAAATGGCACAGGTTAAAGGTAAAGTTTCTGTACCTCTGTCCCAATCACTCATAGGCCATACAGATGCTTCTGGTAGACAAAAAAGATGGCAAATTCTAAAGTTCAGGATTTAAACATGCCATTAAAGGAACTACTAGCTTTGCCCCAAGTGGTTTGGCTTACAGGCCAATGCAATCATTCATACACATGCCCCAGTGGTATAGCCATGCCAAAACGATGTGCACTGTATCAAGGGGGGGGGGGGGGTTGGATCAGTAGGATTCAGATAGGAAAGGAGATTTAAATTCCCTTACCTCTCCATAAGCCTCCCATTTCACTAGGAGTATCCAGGGACTCCTAGCTGGTGCAAGACTGAGGAGAGAAAGGGGGCAGAAGGGGGCAGGAGGCTTCCTGCCAAAAATAAGGGAGTAAGATCTGGCATGTGCCATCACCACCAAATCCACCCCCTCTCAGTCTCCCCATCCCGTTCCACCCCTCAATCTCCCCTGTTTTGTTCCCTCCCACCCCCACTACTGCCTTACCTGCTCCGGGGGCCAAAGATAGGCCAGGAGGCTGACAGAGTGGACTGCTCCTCTCATGGTTGCCATTTTGCTACAGCAGAAGTGTCTTCCACTGTCTCAAAACCCTTCACAGTTCAGCCCAATCCTGCATAGGATTGGGCTACTAGCCCCTCACTGCCCCAGGCAGTTCCTGCATTTCCAACATATGCCAGGGTTTGTTCCAGCCCTCCTATACATTCTGAATCTGTACATTCCAAGTTCTCCACAAAAGTTTGCAAGAAAAAAGTGTTATACAATGGAAATTCAAGAAGTACGTAGTTTTGGGAAAACGGGAAGATCAGAAACTAGTAGTACTAAAGGTTCACCCAAATATTCTTAATCTTTATTAGCATAACAGAATGAATTTTTAAACTGTGCAACCTGCATTCAAGAGACGTACCGTATTTTTCGCTCCATAAGACGCACCTGACCATAAGACGCACTTAGTTTTTAGAGGAGGAAAACAGGAAGAAAAATATTCTGAACCAAATAGTGTAATAAAATATTTAATAAACTATAACAGAACATTTGAACCATGTAAAGTGAACAGCAGTCAACAGTGGCATTAAGAACCATTATCACTGTCATTAACAAATGGAGAGACTCAAAGGTTTGAGTACTCTAGTTTTCTGAAAACCCCAAGAAATCATCATTGCTAGAGTCAGAATTTATGAAGCTCTCAAAAGCAGGTGCACACAAATAGAGGATCACATTATCTTTCTACTACAATGATGTTCTACCAAATCCCAATCCACTGGGCCTCGTGCCCGCTTAAGGCTGATCAGTCCCCCTTATGCAACTCACCAGTGCAGCAAGCAAAAGTGAGTCCAGTTCCAGTCCACAGATGCCAAGTAAATCAGTCCCATCAACCAGAGTTGCCAAACCATAGTCCAGAACCAATAAGCCAAATTACAGTCCAAGGTCAGTCAAATCCATCAGGGTATCCAAGTCCAGTCAGATTCCAAATTCAATAAACCCAGTCAGTCTCCTCTCCAACCTGCACTCCTTCAAAACCCACAAACCCTTTCTGCCTCAGATACTCCTTACTCCTGAGGGCCCTATTGCCTTCAAGTGGGCGCAGCACACTCTGCTGGATGCCCAGGCCTTACCCTTAAAGGGGCCACTGCTGACACCACATCTACCTCCTCCCCAGTTCTTCCGTGATTCCAATACAAATGAACAAATGGAAAGTCCAACCACAACTTGAATTCTCAAGACACAACAAACCTCTGGATTTATGGTGAGAACAGAGTCTTACCTGGGGCTTGTGCAATAAGCAAACACTGACATTCTGACCAAGGAGACAGTTTTGGTTTTTTTTTGTGATGGGGGGGGGGGCTTACATTCAGATGCTGGATGAGGTGAGTGAAAGCGCCCCTCCCTGCTGTGTGAGTGTGGGGGGGGGCAGAGCATCTGTGTGTGTAAGAGAAGGGGGCAGCCTGTGTGTGAGAGAGAGGGGGGAAAGTGTTTGTGTTGCAGAGAAGTTGTGATGCTCCAGGCTTGGGATGGGGGGGAAAGAGAGGCTGTGATGCTCCAGGCTTGGGGGGGGGAGAGAGGCTTTCCTGGGAGTAAGCCCCCCTGACTCTAATGGGACTTACTTCAGAGTAGGCATGCACAGGATTGGGCAGTGAGACTGCCACCCCACCCACGCTTTCCTGGGAGTGAGCCCCAGTGACTCTGAGACTTACTTCTGAGTAGCCTCTGACTGCCCAGGGAAGCAGAGCAGAGCGAGCGGGCAGGGGGTGGGGCCAGGGCTGGGGCGGAGTTTTTTTTTGTTTTTTTGTTTTTTTTGCCAGTATTCGCTCCATAAGACACACACACTTTTCCCCCCACTTTTTTGGGGGGGGCGGGGAAGTGCGTCTTATGGAGCGAAAAATACGGTAGGTTTGCACTCCTAGAAGAAGCCAGGGGAAACTTGTGAAAGAACCTGAAGAGTTTGTGGAAAGGAACAAGGGTCATAACCCAATTCTTTCTTTTGTATCAAGTGAGTACCTCAGTGTTCAAAGAAGGATTCACCCTGCCAGGATGATAAAACTCTGCTGCACCAAGTCAAGAGGAGAATCAAAGCATTCTTAAAATAGATACTATTGGAGAAAGGATTCATCTAAAACATCCCACAGGCATTGCTTCTCCTACTGCACTGCAGTCAGGATGGGCACAATTAACCTGGGATTCATGGCCACAAAATTCAAACCCTCAAAAAGAAGCAGCAAGTGGGGGAAAGGCCCCTCCCTTGTCACTTTTTTTCATTCTTAGCTGCACCCTATTGAAGTAGATCTTAAAACAAAGGAGGGAGTATTTGGATGACAATTATATGCTATGTGCAATATGTAGTTTGGCCTTTTTATACACATTGGTGACATTGAATGTCACTAAAGCAAGATACAGAATTCTGGATCCAAATGAAGGCTTGCATATAGAAGCAGGCATGAATCTCACGGGCTCTCGAGGAACAAGTTCAGCCTCAACATCCATGCATGCCTCTACTGTTGTCCATTTAAATGAATGAAATGCAATACACTTCCACAGAGTGTTTCATCTACCCTCAAAGCAGCCCAAATGCAACATTTTACTAAATGTTGCATTTGGGCTGCTTTGGGGGTAGATGAAACCTCTGTGATCAGTCCTTGACACTTGGTGATTTAGACTGGATGGGGATTGAATGTTTAAAATGTGTATAATGTGTCTTAGCATTCTTAGATTTTTGCAGCATACAAACCCTCCCTTTCAACATCCATCATTACAGGAGTAACAGCCCAAACCTATGCCTATTCACCAAGTGAATCTACTCTGAAGTAAGTCCTATTGTGGTCAATGGGGCTTACTCTTAGGAAAGTGTGGGTAGAATTGTAGCCTGTGAGCCCAATCCTATGCATGTCTACTCAGACGTAAGTTCCATTACAGTCAGTGGGGCTTACTCCCAGGAAAGTGTGTATAGGATTGGGTTGTAATTCTCCTAGACTATATAACTTAGTTCCCAATTTTAGACTGGCAGAGAGGAAGAAACCAAGAGGAACTCATAGAAATGAGGGGCTATCTGTTTGATTTTTGATGGATGGGGTCATCTGGGGGCAGGGAGTAGTTTTGACTTGTACCTGAAGGGTGCCCTCAGTTCAAGTTCAATTGGTCTGGTTAACATTCCAAACACTGTAATAGGTTTCCCTTTCCTCCTTATGTGGCACCCTGCCATTCACCCAAGTTTCCCCAGTGTCCTCCTGGATTCCTGCAGAAGCACCTCTTTTCAGCCTTTGAGGCTGACTATGCAATCCATGACAAGAGGTTCTCAGTCAGCATCCTGGACCCAAGAAATCTCTGGGCATCAGGTCTGGTCCCTCAATTGTTCACTCCACACCCCCTTGATGAACACCAATTTGTTCCTAATCTCTACCACACCATTCCTGCCAGTTGTGACCACTTGGTTTCTAAAAGGAAACACCTGACCAATTTGTTTAGTCTGAAGTTAACAACCTCAGCCAATCAAATCTGAGAGCAAAAAATCTATCTAATCCCAGACGGATCTCCTGGATGGGTGGGAAGAGCCATTGAGCTCAGGTGCAGATCGAGGGAAATAATGCCAAGGCAGTCAAAGCAACCAATCAGGTATCCTCACAGCCTCTGGCCTCATTAGGTTGAACAAGGCAAAAAAACCTGGCCTCCTGTGATAACCATATTTTTGCACCATATTTTGGCCAGAGCATCACACATTTTGGACTGAGCTCCAGCAGTTTGCAAGATAACTACTACTACTATTTCTTTCTAGATCTCCTTTATAAAAAAAAAGTCTGGTAAACTTAGGTGGGTCCTGATACACTGTTGTTTAAAAAAGTGGATCCCAGTGCTAAAAAGTTTGGGAACCACTGCTCTATCTCCTTTTAAAGCCACCAGTCCTCATCACCTCCCATGGCAGTGAATTAGCAAATACATTACAGGTACCTTCTTGTGTCCAACCTGGAGCTTTTTGTGCATCTCTAATATGGGGATCACTAGTCCCTTGAAGTACCATGTAGAATAGCTCATTGCCTTTGTGCACATTTCATGAGTGTGGGTAACACAATGTACCTTCCTAAATATTATTGAGAGATAATGGATGTTTCTGTGGGTTGAAGGGTTCTTGGAAAATCTCACCTGACATTTATGATTTATTTATGATGGAAAGCCCAAGTATATGTATACTCAGAAGTCAGTTCCCTTAGGGTCACTGGGACTTACTCCCTGGAAAGTATGGAGAGCCTCAGAGCCCAGTAGGCGTGGTTGCCTCCCTTGCTGCTTCCTGCCTCAGCTCGTCCTCAGCACCCTCTACCCAAGGTGCTTTCTAGGTGGCGCATGTGGGAGCACAGCCTTCCTCGTAATGTTGGGGGAGCACTACAGCACCAACCTGATTTGGAGGTGAAGTCAGCCAATGTGCCTGGTCACGTCCTCTGCTCCTTAGAGTAGCAGCCATAGTGTCAGCCTCAGCTCCCAGCCTTGGTTGGGGGGGGGGGGCAAGGAGCAATGGCCCCTGCCTTGGATCCGCCTATGGGGTGACACCACTAGTGGCCAAAATTGTGGAAACTTTGGTATTTATGAATAATACAATAAAGCAGCCATTTTCAACCACTGTGTGTGCTGCGAGTGGTCCACAGGTGTGCCGCAGAAATTTGGGGGAAAGTCATTTATTAGTAGGACCAATGGGAGACGTAAGCCCCCCACTGGCAACATGGTGTGCCTTGACCATTGTTAAAAACCTGATGGTGTGCCTTGACAATTTTAGTGCCTTGTCAGTGTGCTGTGAGATGAAAAAGGTTGAAAATCAATGCCATAAAGTTATGTATCATTTGTTGGGTGATTTAGTGAAGAATGTATTAAACTGTGCGGAATTATTTGTGTTCTATCAAAGGTTTAAACCAACTCTCCATGATTCTAGTATGTAGTGGGGTCATCCTTCTCCAAGAAGCATCATGCATTTCTGGGACTGGTCTGGACAACAACAGGTCAAGCTTTCTCCACAGAAATGGTTCCTTTCTATTTAGCAAGGACGACCTGCAATGAGACTCTTGAAGGTTTCAAACCTCATAATACAGCCTCTGAAGTGTTTACATTTCCTTTAAATCTCCCTAGAGATGGAAGAAAGCAAACTTGTGTTATAAATAAAGCTTTTATCTGGGAAGTCTTAATCAAACTGATTCATAGCTGAGGAAAATCAAATGGGTAATTTTCCATATTTTGGCACCTGTTATGTACCAATTTAAAATACATGAGGCATCTATACAGTTCCATATTAAAATTACAGACATAAGCTTTCAGGATCAACTCAAAGAACATAGATTTCTATATTTAAATCCTATTTGATGTGAGGCACAGTCTAAAGTCAAGAAGCCTTTTTCCTAGAATCCTGATTAATTCCCTCAGGGCCAAGGTACACATAATACAAGAGAACCAGGATTTGCAATTCCAACTTTTTTTTTTTTTTAATCCATTACCTTAAAGCAGGTTCAGGGGTCTCCAAACTGAATCACAGCAAAAAATGATGGGGGAAATTCTTTTTTGTCTTATTTTGTATTTAATGGCTTGGACAACTTACTTGTATTTAATGGGCAACTTACAACCCAATCCTATTGAAAAGAAGTGCCGGTGAAACAAGTGTTCCACCAGCACTGGCTGCTGCAAAAGTGCCATAAAGTGTTTTGTGGTAGTACAGGGAGCCAGGATACTGGTGGGAAGGCCAGAGCCTTCCCATGCATGCTGGCAGAGTGATGGAGGCCTGAAGGAGCAGATAAGCCTGGCATGGTGGGGTGGTACAGGGAGGAGAAGGGTGGAGTGGGGAGGAAACAGGAGCAGGGAGTGGGCAGATCAGGCCTGGGAGGGGGGCCAGTTTGGTGGTGGTATACCAAATCCTGACCCCCCTTCATGGACCTGATCCGCCTGCATGGATCAACACAGACTTGCACCAGCAATACTGATGGCTCAGGTCCTTGGTGACGCATCATGGCTGTTGGGGCTTACCCCAGAGCAAGGTGACATATGTCTTCTTACCCTGAGGAAACCTCCAGCAGACAAAAATCCCCCACAGGATGCAGCATAGCTGGTGGCACTGCATCACCATGCGGAGATTTAGGTAGGATTGGACTGTTAGATGGGCAAAGAGCCTCAACACTACTACTCCAAATAAATTCAGAGCCCCACCAGACTTAAAGGCAAAATCAAAACATCACAAGGTCTAACTGGCCCTCAAAATCCCCTGCTGGGAAACATTCAATGGTTTTACCAGGAAATATCCCAGTTTCTCATTTCACAACTTACAGCGAAGCAATTAGTGTTTCTGGAAACCACAACGATAATCTCTTAACTTGGGTCTTTAACTTTGTTTAAACAGACAATGTATCTTGTGCATAGGAAAAGTTCCTTTTTCACCCACAGTATTGAAAGGAAAAGTTTGATCTGGTTCTTATACAGAGAATATGGCACGGTCTTATGCAGAGTTGGATCACTGGTCCAGTGTTGTCGACACTGGTTGTCACTGGCTCTCCAGGGTTTCAGATAAAAATTTTTCTCTGCCCTATGGAGAGCTATTGGAGATTGAACCCGAGTCCCTTCTCACTCAATGCATGAGCTCTGCCACTGAGCCCCTGACCCATTCTATCTCACATGAAGATTAGACACCTGTGGTCGTAATAAGCACACGGGAAGGAGTGCAACATCAAGTGAATTAGAAACCAGAAAAGGGGGACACAAGGTATCAAAAGATACTTGAAGTTAAAATACTTATTTGAAAAATTCCGTTGCCCATGTTTCAACGAATCTTCATGAGCCTTTTTTTCTATTGAACCTGAGGTTTTTCTTAAGGGTAAGGGATTGGGGAAAGATAGGGGAGCATGGGGATCTCATTCATCACAGGGCCATATGGCAGAAAAACATACAAATTTAGGTATAAATAGATAATCCATCAAAGTATATACCATAGAATTAGATGCCTACATTAGTGAATGTCAGTCAAAATCATAGCTAACATTTTCTAAAGCCCTTGCAGAGATAGGATGACAAGATCTCCTGGCAGAAATAAAGAGATCCAAGCAAATTAGTATACTTGCCAGTCGACAAAGAAGATTAAACACATATTTAACGTTTAAAAAATATTAGTAAAAAGGGGGACGTTAACAGCCCCTTTCTCAGTGCTGTTGGAATGTCAAGAGAGGTATGAGCCTGATTCACCTCCTTTTCACCTTCCCAGACATCTAGAAAGGTTAAAAAAAAATGAGGCCATTTGTCCATGGCAATGGAGGGAAGGAGGACATGAACATCCACTTCCTTCCATCGCAGTGCCCAGTTGGCCTTCTTATCACTTGGGACCATGAGAAGGTATGCCCAAACAGTTAGGTAATCAGTCAGTAAGTGGTGAGAGAAGGCTGAACAGGAAAAGGAAGAGATTAGGGGAAGGAATAGAGTCATGGGGTAGCAGGTTGTCTTGAGTTTGTGCACAGTCCTGAGCCCCCGCCCCTTTGCCCAAGGGCTAGCAATAACCCTTCACTTCCAATGCTTGCACTGTAATCCTATACATACTTACCTGGGAGAAATTTTCACTAAATTCAATGGGACTTCTGAGCAGATTTGCTTAGGACTGCATTCTTAGCATGTCTGTTTACATTCATTAGAGAGCAACATGTAGCCACACAGATCCCAGCAATGTATAAAAATTGAAAATCATTCAGACTAATTGTCAAATAGATCTCTTCCAAAGACAAAATTACATACAAGGATTTAGTTGGGTCAGAAAATAGGGACCATCCCTGGTAAGCAGTTGGCACATGCAATTTTCAATCATGTGTAAACCTAGTAAAACAAATACTATGCCCTAAAATCAATGCCATAGAGCCATTTTCCACCTTTTTCATCTCACGGCACACTGACAAGGCACTAAAATTGTCAAGACACACTACCAGGTTTTTGACAATTGACAAGGCACACCATGCTGCCGGTGTGGGGCTCACCTCCCCCATTGGCCCTACTAATAAAAGACCTCTCCCAAATTCCTGTGGCGCAGCTGTGTGGACCACTCATGTGACACCAATGTACCATGGCAGTGGCTGAAAATGGCTGCCGTAGAGCAGTGGTTCTCAAACTTTTAGGAGCAGGACCCACTTTTTAGAATGAAAATCTGTCAGGACCCACCAGAAGTGATGTCATGACTGAAAGTAACATCATTAAGCAGGAACATTTTTAACAATCCTAGCCTGCAATCCTACTCACACTTACCAGGAGTGTGTTCCCATTTACTATCATTGTTCAAAGAGCAAGCATAGTAGCCTGTTAAAAGCACAGATATGTATCATTTCTCCAAATGCAGTCACGTGTCATGGTAGTATAATCAAAAATAATGGTAATATATCAAAAATAAAATATTGAAATGAATGGGTACCCACCTGAAATTGGCTCACCACCCACCTAGTGGGTCCCGACCCACAGCTTGAGAAACACTGCTAAAGAATAGATGGAGGGATGGGATGAATTGCATGTGGTCAGGAGCTGAGGAAGGCTGAAATTCATACAGAAATAACCAGCCAAAAATTCAGCTGCAAGCCCCTTCTTGCCGTATTAGATCACAGTGATCATTAACACATACAGTGCTCTGCAATTTTTTTGTTTGTCCTCACAAAGGTCCCTGTGAGGTAGGTCACAATGACCTCACCACTTTTTCCTCTGCTACAGTATTGTCCCTTATGCCTGCATGCAGCTTGATTTCAGTTCCATTATTTTTGAAGACATAGAAACGCTCCCAGACCAGTCAAAGTAAGCTCTCCCATAGTACTGGCAAGACATCAGCAATCGGTTCTGCCCATGGCATTTAGACATAAGGACTGATTTGTTCATTTACATTCATAATGAAGCTCCAGCATCTTTTACACAGACTACTCTCTAAAACTAGTACAAACCATTTTAAAAAGTATACCGTAATAGTACACCTGATCAAATGCCACAATTGTTCCCTCTGAGTTTTTGATGCCTTATGGTGCCTGTTTCCTTGGCAGCAATTACATCTTCTGTTGGCATAATATCTTACAGGGTGGGTGGGTTGGAGAAAAGCACACTTCTGCAGTTTCCCACTCTCACTCTGGCAGCAAATACTGAAGCAGAGGACAACACTTCTTGGCAAAATAGCTTGCAACTGCAATAAGTAACAGAGGAACTCAATTTCCCATTTCAGACCAATTGAATTTCTTGCCTTCCTCCCACAGCTATTTGTTCATGTCTTTTGATTTTGCCAGTAGAAAACGCCCAAAGGTATTTTAATTATTGCGGATGTTGGCTATATGATTTCCTTCCACCAATCAGACATACTGGCCAATCAGGACTCCAAATTCACACCAAGGAACTCTCCACGCATTCGGCTCTGGCTAGTGCACACAAAAGTCAAATGCACAATCAACAAAAGGCAAGGCTGGCAGCACATCTGCATTTGCTCTCATGTCAGCACATATAACAACAACAACAACAACAACAACTAGGTATTTATATACCGCCTTTCTGGTCATCAGATTACTCCTCTGATTTTATTCAAGGCGGTTTACATCGGCAGGTGTTTCTAAATCCCTTAAGGGGATTTTTACAAACATAGAGGTTATCTCTTTCAAGAACCAACATTTCAGATGGATTTTCCTGGTTTGGTCTCACTTCTGGCCTCCAGTTCTCCCACGCAGGCTGACAAGCAGCTCCATCTCTCACATGGAGGGCAGCCAAGATGCTTCTTGCCCACACCAAGAGCAGGTGGAATCACTCAGCTTGGCTTGTCAGCTGCTTCAAGGTCTTGCCACTCTCAGCCGTTCAGGGAGCTGCCGGTGTCCTCGAACTGGCAAGCTTCTGATGTTATCTTCGGGCTAACGGAGGCTCTACCCTCTAGACCAGCCCTCCTGCCCACTGTATATAGGGGTGGAGGCCAGAATTGGGACCAGAGGATGACCAGATCAGTCACTGACCAAAGGCCTATGTCCAGGTTGACCCCAAGCCTCTCCAGTACAGAGGCTCCTCTATTTACTAATGTTCAACTTTCATGTCCGGTTTGCAGCTGATGCTGCGAAGTAGGAAGCTGCTTGGGGTTTGGAGTGACACTGACAGCATCAGAAGTGAAACTGACAGCTATAGCAAGAGGGGGGAATTGCTGTTCTTCCAAACACAGTGACTTAGAACAGACTCCTTACAAACTAATCTCTTCATAAATAGGGGCGCTTCTTTACCAATGAACAGGATGGAAGGTGCCATCACTCATTGCTACCCTCCATTGGTTTTGGCAGGGGGTGGTGCAGAAGGGCTTTACCCCAGGGCCTCCAGCAGCCTGAATCTGGGTGGAAGAGACTGGCCTAATGGCCACAAGGGTTTGGTCTGCAAGTCTGTTGGTTACCAAGAAATACAACTGCAAGATTGTTCTTGCAGGTCTAACAGGAGAAGTAGGCAGCAGATGCTGGGAAGCAGGTACAACGACAAGCTCTGCAAGGATAGGGAAAGCAGACACTGCTCAGAAAGTGACCAACCTAGCTCTTTAGCAGTAGTGGTGGCCTGCTGGACTTTCACAGCCAGTCCATAGCAAAGTGACAGTAACTGAAAGGGGAAGAGTTCTACTTTAGAGCCACACAGTATGGTGTCTCCAAATGCACTTCTCTTCTTTGAAGTTGGGGAGTTGGCATTCCTACAGAAACCAGTTCCTTGCATAAAGTCCGGTCTACTATGTGTGCAACAGTATGAGCTGGCAGGATCATGAAATGACAGAATGGATTATAGCAGGAGTAGGGCCTCCCTTGGCCACAACTTCTGGACTAATGTCCCCTGTTTGTGGCCTCTGGTGTGGATCCTCATCCTTGGTCAGCAACAGCGCTTTCAGACCTGCCACCCTCTGTGTTTATTTGCTCAACTCAGCTCTCTCCCTCCTAGCACCTGCATGAAACACCTTGCTGGCCACAGTGCAGACACAGCTTCTGACCCAGCTACAAGCAGTCCAGTGCGGCTCCTGTTGCCTCACCCAACTGCACCTCTGCGGCAAGCTGGAGGTGGTCACCCTCTATGGTGGCAGGCAAGTCTGACCAAGGACATACGTTTAGTAATAGTGGCAGCTGCAAAGCTAACAACATCAAAGTCAGTTACTATGTTCACGATGGGTCTAGGTCCTAGTGTCAGAACTCACAACACTATGATAATTAACAAAGCCATTACAGCTGCCTTTTAATAGAAAAATAATTTGATAGTTACTGCTTAGTGCCATACTGTTTACTTATACCACAGGCACCTATGAAGTGTATTATTTTAATAAAGCAACTACACATTACAGTAGAATCTGCTC
This sequence comes from Tiliqua scincoides, assembly GCF_035046505.1. Taxonomy (NCBI): domain Eukaryota; kingdom Metazoa; phylum Chordata; class Lepidosauria; order Squamata; family Scincidae; genus Tiliqua; species Tiliqua scincoides. Next base: position 217,007,766 of record NC_089823.1, on the reverse strand, counting down.
TTCATCTAATACCTCTAGTGACCAAGGCACGACCTTTGGTTAATTATTCTAATTACTCAAAAGAACTCAAGACAATATTATGTATTTTTTTTTATTGTAGTGTTTTTATATTTCTTGTCTAAACCACTTATGTCTTAAGTGAGCATATGTCTCCCTCTGGCTAAAACAAAGGTGGCAACACAATGCAAGGGCACACCATAGCCACTTCTATTTAGGTTGTCCAAGGGATCCTAGCAAGGTCCATGCAACTGTCAGCAGTCTCCTACAGTTTGAATCCTCTGTTAGGAAAACAATGCAAGTCCTGTAATGAAGTAAGCTGTCAACAGAGACAAAAGCTCCCTGTAAGAATCCTGGAAGCGGGAGGTGAAGAGAATGGGTTCCTGGCCATGAAAACTGAACAACTGCAACTAAGAAAGTTTAGTTAGCAAGAAACGGCACAGAGGTTTAGTTGCCATTTATGGATTTGTCCCGTAAGGTCAGTTTGTTTGTAGTTTGTTCCCTACTACAGACCAAGGGCAGCGTGAATCAGGACAACCTGGCACTGTGTAGATGTTGGAAAACTATTTTTGCCAGTTTTGTAAGCAGATTCCAAAAGCTTGACAATGCATTACTGTGTAGTCAGTGTTCAAACCACCCACCGTGGGCTACAGAATATGATCAGTTGCCTGAGGACAGACAGCCAATGCTAAACAGACCTACAGTGGTGCGTCAGCACCGACATGGGCTTTGTTGAGATGCACCATGGAAGCAAAACAAACAAGAGACTGTCCAGTGGCAGGGGAAGCTTAGTTAGAGAATGACCTGTACTCTTGCTTCCTTGTTTAATAGCCCAATCCTAACTAGACTTTAGGATGCCAGATTTCACAACTGAGCACCCTAAGTCCCGGGCCAATGGCACAAAAGCTGCTCCACCATTTAGAATGCTGCAGCTGCCCAGAGACCATGTGCAGGCAACAGTGGCCCATTGAACTGCCACCATCCTCCACCAGGGCTGGTAAGTCAGCAGCAGGGTGGATCTGGGTAGGAAGCAGGCTGGGCGGTTTGGTGGCTGGATCTTGGCAGGAGCTGCACATGCCAAATCCTATCCAACGTGATCTCACCCTCAGGAGTCTCCTCGGACTTGAGACATAGCTCCAAGGAGATCCACTGGGGACCAGGTAGCCTACTAGTGATGTAAAAAGCTTTTTTACGTACCTCTCATGGTCTATCTGCTCCCCTGATGGCCCACAGTATACAGCATGTACTCTGTGCAGTAGCGCTACATACTCTGGGTTGTCATAAGATAAGATTGGGCTGTAAGCATATGGAGCAGGGGTCTCCAAACTTTTTGGCCAGAGGGCCACATCAAATATCTGGCATGGTGTGGAGGGCCAGAAAAAAAATTTAAATATAAAATTAAATAAAGAAATTAGAGATGGAACTTAGATGAGTGAATAAATGAATGAATGGGCTCATTCATTCAACCTCTCTGGCCCTCAGAACACCCTTCAGACACAATCAGAGCACAGTTCTGGTCAAGTTCAGTTGAGTGGGCCAGAGGCTTTCAGAGGACAAGAAGTTGGTCATGGGCCGGAAAGAGGCTTGCTGCGGGCCGCATCTGGCCCCCGGGCCAGGGTTTGGAGACCCCTGATATGGAAAGAAGAGTAATAAACTCTTTCAAAAAGGTCAATTAAGGAATTCTACAGTCTGAAAGAGGAAAAATAAGCACTCTGCATTTGAATTATTTTGAAAATGGGTTTTGTCTTTTTTAAAAACTTCATTCTCTCATTGACTGCTACTTAAACTAAGCTCTCTCAGTTTCCTGCTCAGTTTGGAATTTATATGGAATATATACATTCCTTGTCCATATATATATATATATATATATATATATATATATATATATATATATATATATATATATATATATATATATATATGCTTGTTTACCTGTCACATCTATATTTGGGATTTTGACACTAAAGAGCATGTTTATCTAACTTAAGTGCAGGTTGTAAGAAAAGCCACGCGTTATTACATGCTGTTTAATTTAGTATGGAAAATAATGAATTGTTAATATGGAACACTCATTAAATACTCATAAGCCATTTTATTTATCTGATAAATGATTAGATTTTTTTCATCTCGTAACATTAACAAATGCTGTTAATTCAGATTATTGTGGAATAGTTGAAATTACATTAATGCTGTTAATTTGTCTCGGCTCACTTTTGTTCGTAACGTAGCTCATATACCCCATATTTACAGGTTGTCTTTATGCAAGACTGTTGGAATTAAAAGCATGAGCAAAGGCTTACACCAGCCTCCAAGAGCGTTTTCCATGTTTGCTTTCTCTAGCCTTGGGCTCTGCTTCTCACGAGGCTTCAACTCTGTGACCAGTTTCCACTGATTCACTGGAAGTTTGTTTGTATTAAACATGAAATCACATGGAAAATTTGCAGTAGGCACATTTAGAACTTGCAAGCGAGCGGAGTTGTGGCTTATGCTGTTTATATAGTTATCCTATGCCACCTTATGGGAGAGAGAAAATAGTTTTCATGAACAATGGCAGTAGATACTGGCTGAGCACAAGGCATTCAATCAAAAGTAACTGAATGGACCTCTGCCCCATGTTTATGACAGAAACCAGATGTAAACATTTCATGCCTCCTATTCTTCTATTTCAGACACTGGAGCTTTAAGTACTGCAGGTCCATAAGAAGCACCCTGCAGAAACAAAACAGATCCATCTCCCAGTCCAACATTCTGCATCCAAAGATGGCCAGTGGTAATCTTTGGAAAACCACTCTGCAGCACATCATAGACAGGACCACTTTCCCAGTTTCTCAGGTCCTAGTGTTACTTTAAGACATTTATATACTACTTTTCAAGTTGATGCATTCCAAAAGGGTTTACAGTTAAACATGGCTCACTCAGGATAACAAAACACCTTTGCAGATCTGGAAGTGTTGGAGGAGGTATCAGTTGCAGCTGGAAGCCAAGAGACAATCTAGATTGGCTTCACCATCTGGTTGTAAAGCACATGACTAGCTTAGCACGTGGAAGTGCAGATGGTCAACGTGGGTTAACTCTGGGCCCAATCCTATCCAACTTTTCCGCACTGATGTGGACACAATGTAGCCCTGAGGTAAGGGAACAAACATTCACTTACCTTGAGGAGGCCTCTGTGACTGCCTCCCCACCAAAGGATGCAACACACGCCCCATTGGCACTGGAAAATTGGATAGAATTGGGCCCTAAGAACAGTGAAAGACTTCTGCCAAATAAAAATAAAGCCCCCCCCCTTTAATTAAGGAGGTTTTTACCTTCATACCAGAAGAAACAACCTGAGCATTGCGGAACTTACTGTACTTTCTTGATCTGGGTAGACCATGCAATCATTCAGGTACCAGTTCCCCATGGAGATCAGACTGTTTTATAGGACTACAATCTATTCTGACCTCTCTCCACAAATGCTTGAATTCCAACAAAATGGGAATGTATTGGAAATGATGCTCCTTTTGCCCCTTCCCTCAGTATCTAAGGGCGCAATCCTAACCAACTTTCCTGCACTAACATAGCTGTGCCAATGTGGCATGCACTGCATCCTACAGTGGGCAGGCAGTCAAGGGAGCATCCTCAAAGTAAGGGCATGTTTGTTACCTTACCTTGGAACTGCATTGTGGCTAGGTCAATGCTGGAAAGTTGGTTAGGATTGTGCCCTAAGTTGTGCACCCTGAACATGTTGTTAAAAATTCAAAATTCTTCCCCTACTCCCCAAAAATAAGCATGATTGCTTAAGTGATTGGCTAAGGTTGCAATCCTATGCACACGTACTTGGAGTAAACCCCACTCAACTCCACAGCTTCTGAGCAGACATGAAAAGGATTGCAACAAACCCCCGAAATGTGTCGTGCTTCAACTACAAGAGCATCAGCTCAGCCCAACATGAAGGATATGCAGACCAAGGCATGACTGATCATACACTGGCTAGTGAGAACCCAAGCACAGTACACTCACCAGTTTGTTAGCACAAATTGTTAATGCTGTAGACAGCATCTGTCAGTACCTGTATATCATTCCTGTTGCCGCTTTGACAGTCTGTTGTAGTGACAGTCCGTGCAGAAGCAGAAACTTCTCCAGTAACTTCTGTTCAGTTTGGCCACGTAAACCTCCACAGCAGCTCTTGTCAGGAAAGCAAGTTTTAGGAACCATCCTTTGTCCTTTTGCTTTCAAAGGTACTTCATTAGACTTCTGCACACTTGTTTTTGGGGGTGGGACATCTGCGTAAACTGGCTTATACAGATGCATCCTCTGGAGTAAAAGCCAAAAGCTAAAGTCTGCTTCTCAGATTTCAGATTATCATCTCCACTGGCTTCCTGAGGAGCCCATAGGTATTTTGCTTCTGTTAGCAGAAGACAGTATTTGCCCAGAAGCCACCAAATACAGACCACTAATTATTTCCAAGTCCCTCTGCTGCTTACCAGTTTGTTTTAATGCCCAAGATGGACCTTAGTCTTTTTTAATGCAACTCTTAAGTTTCCAGGATCATGTATTGGTACAAGAGGTAGGGCACTGCCATGGGAACAGAATGCCAACCCTGTTTCTCATGCAATTATATTTAGGTAAAGAGAAATACATTTGTTTGGAATTCAGTCCAAGGCTGGTATTTGTGTGCCGCCTGTGAGTTTATTTAAAGCCTTAGGCTAAATTGACTGGGGGGAAAATATTTGGAATAGCCCAAAATACACATACAGTTGTTAATTATTTGTGGTCGGAGACCCAAATATCCTTTCCCAAGATAACACAGATCTAGTAGGAAATGGCATTTTCCCAACACCCAAAATAGAATATTTTGGTTTTTGGGAACTATGAAAACCCACTTAGCATTTGGGGTTGCAGTTGGGGCACAGGGCCAAATTGGCCAGTGCTTACAAAATCATCAGTTACCATCATTTCACATTGATATCTATCCCAATTCTAGCCTTTTAAAAACTGCAACAAAATTCTTTAGAGGCGAAGCACGCCTTCTCTGCATCACAAGCTTAATGCATCGCATTCACACAGCCTTCACAACAACAAAATGTGCTACACCTGGCAAGGCACTTTATGCCATCAAAGTAACAACTGATAATCATACTTTCACTGTTAGTTCTTTGCAGGCTACAGGTGCTCTCTCCCCTTGCCATTGTAATCATTTCCTCCCCATTAAAAGCAAAATGAAGAATGAACTTGAGCCCTTCTGCAGTAAAGCTATCCCTCTCTCAACTCTTACATGGAAATTAGAAACAAAACCCATTTGAGTCATATAGGCAAATGGGTTCTGAGCTGTCTTTGACAGATCAGGAGAGAGATCTTGGGGTGCTGGTGGACAGCTTGATGAAAGTGTCGACCCAATATGCAGCAGGGGTAAAGCAAGCTTTTCCATGCTTGGGATCATTAAAAAAGGCATTGAGACTAAGACGGCTAATATTATAATGCTGTTGGACAAAATTGATGGTAAGGCCACACCTGGAGTATTGCATCCAGTTCTGGTCACCACATTTCAAAAAAGGATATATTGGAAATGTACAGAAGAGTGGAAAAGGTACAGAAGAGAGCAACCAAAATTATTACTAGGCTGGGGCACCTCCCTTACTAAGAAAGGCTACAGTGTTTGGGGCTCTTCAGTCTAGAAAAGAGGCGCTTGAGGGACATGATTGAGACATACAAAATTATGCAGGGGATGGCTAGAGTGGATACAGAGATACTCTTTTTGCTCTCACGTGACACCAGAACCAGGGGGCAGCTGCTAAAATTGAGTGTTGGGAAAGTTAGGACAGACAAAAGAAAATGTCTCTTTACCCAGTGTGTAATTAGTCTCTGGAACTCCTAGCCAAAGGATGTGGTGATGGTATCTTACCTAGATGCCTTTAAGAGGGAATTGGAGAAATTTCTGGAGGAAAAGTCCTCCACAGGTTACAAGTCATGATAGGTATGTGGAACCTCCTCATTTTGGAAGTAGGCTACCTCAGAATGCCAGATGCAGGGGAGGGCACCAGGACACAGGTTGCGCCTTGCTGTCTTGTGTGCTCCCTGAAACATTTGGTGTGCCACTGTGAGATACAGAAAGCTGAACTAGATGGGCCTTTGGCCTGATCCAGTGAGGCTCTTCTTATGAGTCTTCAAAGATACATGCTAACATGTTGCATCAATGCTAAAATAGCCAGGTGCTTTCCACAACTGTAAAGAAAAGCCCAGATGATGTGAACATTGAACAAGATACTTTTCTCAAGCATTCAAAGTGGTTCACGTACATTTCTCAATATTTTTACAGTATTAGGATGTTCTGCCAGATTCCCAGACTAAGCTCCACCTGGAGAACCTATGCCCACTTTAAGCTAATTAGCTCCCCAACAATGACCATAGTTCTGCACTGCTGGACGCCGCCACCACCAGGGTAGCTCGCCTGTTCAACCTTCGGGGTCTTCCTTCCTCCTCTCTCCTACCAGCAGCTTCTCCAGCCACAACAGCAACATCTTGGTCCTCAGCAGGTCTTGGGCATGGCAGCCACACACTAATCTCCAGTGTCTCTAGCAGTCCCTGTTCCAGCAGTCAACAAAGTCCATCCACCCATCTGTCCTTTAGTCAGTTATTCCATCAGCAGTTCCAGTAGTCCATCAGCCATTAGTTTCTCAGTCTATTAATCCATCAGTTCTGTTTGTTTGTTTGTTTCCTCCAGCTTTCCTCCTCCTACTACCCACCAAGACTATGGTATCGCACTCTGAAAGGTGGTTCTGGAACAGCATCTAGTGTGGCTGAAAAGGCCAATTCGGGAGTGACAATCCCTTTCACACTGGGAGCAAGTGCAGTCTGTCCCTGGTCTGTCTTCCCTGGCTATGGGCCTTCCTTCTTTGCCTCTTTGCCTCAGACTGTTGGCCAAGTGTCTCTTCAAACTGGGAAAGGCCATGCTGCACAGCCTGCCTCCAAGCGGGCCGCTTAGAGGCCAGGGTTTCCCACTTGTTGAGGTCCACTCCTAAGGCCTTCAGATCCCTCTTGCAGATGTCCTTGTATCGCAGCTGTGGTCTACCTGTAGGGCGCTTTCCTTGCACGAGTTCTCCATAGAGGAGATCCTTTGGGATCCGGCCATCATCCATTCTCACAACATGACCGAGCCAACGCAGGTGTCTCTGTTTCAGCAGTGCATACATGCTAGGGATTCCAGCACGTTCTACTGGCTCCAGCTCTTCTCAAGCGGAATACGATTAGATAATCAACTCATTTGATGATGTCTCATGGGATTGGCTAATCCTAAAATCTTTCAAAAGCAGATCAGCCAAGATTGATCTGCAGAGAGAACATGTTTTGGAAAGATTATAATTCTGTGTAGCAGAGAAAAAGTGATTTCTGGCAGGGATGTCTGGCTTATTCTTGCTCTGTAAGCAATAGTTGACCCTTGACCTGTGGGATTCCTATGACCTTGGCAGTGCCAGTTGTAGCAAAGCTTCATCAGGGCCTTATGTCCAGATTTAAGCAATTCACAGGTATAAATTATAAAGGTCAAGCCTATTTTTAACATCTGCTTTGGAGACCTGATATGTGTTTCCATAGCAGTCAGAAAGTACTGTTCACCACCCATTTCCAAGCATAATGGGAAAGATTCAATGCGCAGGGCCAAGTTACTATTTTAACTTGCACTATAATAATGAACATGGAGGACCTTCCAAATTTGATGAAATTGAATTTCATGACCAAAAAAGAATCGAGCGACCCTTGGGTATTGCGTCTGTAAGAGGCACGCTCCAAAGGCCTTAGGATGAGAGGCCATGTAAGAGAACTGGGAGAGGTGCTTAAGGTTTGAAGCAGAAGCCACGGTTTGAAGCAGAAGCCAATGGTTGGCCCTGTACTGTCTTCTCAGGGCTGGAACAGTCCTAGACCCAGAGAAACTAGAAACAGTGCAAGAAGACTGGGGAAGAACACAAGCACAATGAGTCAGTGGTGTTGCTGGGGGTGCAGGCTGCACTGGGTGATGAGCACAGGGGGGGGAATGATACCACTATTAGCCAACATTTTTAAAATCTTGGTATTTTTGAATAGTGCCATCATGTTATACATCATTTGATGTGTAATTTCTTGAGGAATGCAGTGAAACAAACCTTGTTGAAATATATCTATTCTGTCAAAAGGTAGAGCCAAAAAATGGCACATCGCCGTAGCCACTGCCTGGGGTGTTGCCCCATCCACTGCATGAGAGGAGGTCCATCATGGGGTGACGCGCTGGCCTCCTGTGCGGGGTAATGCAAACTCTAGTGACACCACTGCAGTGAGTTTTACATACTGGCCTTTTCCCAGCACATTGTTAGCAATTTGCCCAAGGAGTCAGCAGATGTCTCCTAATTTGTAATACTGTTCTCATATACTTAGTTGTTTCCTGCTTTAATTAGAAAGCAGCCTACTCTTTCCCCCATTTTTTTCCTCAAATAGGACAGATGAAGTTTCACCACAAATGACAAATTATTGTGCATCGTCCACAAACACATAAAACAACAAGGGTAGTTGGTTCATCTCACCCAGCTGTGCTCATTTCAACAAGCAGGTTATCAGGCAGACATTTTCCCCAATCTTGCCACACTAGGGCTTTGCCACGTAAAGTCCTACTCTGACTTTGGGAACCCTGTAAGTATTTGCATTGGAGGAGAGGGGGCAGCAATACAATGCTGCTGGGAAGGGATTTTCTCTAGGAAGAGATGCCTCTCTCTAGGAAGAGAGGATGGGAAAACCCAGTGTGACCTGACTCGAGTTGAGTGCAGAGTCTCCGACCCCGTGACTCAACTCAAGAGCAAGTCATAACGAGGGCACTTTCCAAGTCATTAAGTCACCCTTTTGCAACTCAATAGAACTTGAGTTGAGTTCCCCCACTTTAAAAAGCCTACTGCAGCTCTTCAGAGGGAAATGGGACTGCTGCCAGGGTGTGTGTGTGTGTATGTGTTGGAGTTCACTTTAAACACTCCCCTGCTGTCCCACCCCTCTGTAAACAGGGCAGGAAGGGGTGGGAGGGACTGTGAGAGAGCGGGGGACAGAAGCTGCAAGAGGGTGGAGGGTCACAAGCAGCAGCAGGTTTACCAGGACAACCTGACCCTTGCAGCTCTACTCAAAAGTAAACCCACTGTAGCTGGTCATTCAGTGAGGCTTCCTACCCCCAAATAACAACAGGGCCATGCAGTGCAAAGCATGATTGCTATGAACTGCCTCCCCCCTTCCCTGCCTCCTGCCCCTCCCTGGGCTTCTGCAGCCAATTGTAAGGGAAGAATGCCCTTGGTTCCTCCTTCTGCCCTACTTCAGTCAAAGAAAATACCAGACTGTCCATCCTTCGTCCAATGATCATCAAAGGAACAGAGAACCTGGTCCCACCTCCACCCTCCCCCCATGCAAAAGCAAATATTAACTCTTCCCTGCCTCCTGGCTGCTCGTCCTGTTGGAATGATGCACTAGGTTTTTCACGCCACAAAAACAGTAAGTAAGTACACCCAGACACAAGCAGACCTGAGCCAGCGTGTGTGGGGACAAGTGCCGAGTCAGGAGGCCCCTGACTCAAGTGTTTTTCTGAGTCTTCCATGTGCGTGACTCACAATTCTACAAGTCAGTGAAAAATTTGCATTTCTGCAAATCAAGTCCAAGTCATCAGAGTTGAGTTCCCAACCCTGCCTAGGAGCAGATGACCCCTCCTGGCAGCCATAAACTGCTGGAAAAAAGAAAAAAAATCTACTTCTTGTTTTTGTTGCAAAACTGGAAGTAGGTTTTTTTTTTCTTTTTCACAGGACTTTGAAGCTACCAAAAGTGCTGCAGAGGGGGCCACAGGCTCCCTGGACCCTCCAGAGAGCTACAGCGACCCCCAGGTAAGTGTAAAATCCCTTCTTTCCCCAGCAGCAGCATGGTCGTCCCAACTGTGTTGCTGCTGATTTCTGGGCCGTTCCCCTTAAAGGGGAATTCCCTTGACCACATTTTTCTTTTTTACAGAGCAGTGAGTTATGATGCTCTGGCTTCAGCTGTAAAAATCATATGAACCAAGGCATCAGCAAAAGAAAATAATGTAATGTTTGCCATCAAAGCTGGGCCAAAGGAACCAAGAGGCCTGGACCTAGGTTGCAAAAGCTTCTATGGATCTATGATTCTGGACAGCATTCGACAACTCACAGGTAAACCATGTCCCTGCAAAAGCTAAAGCAGCATCTAAATTCAGAGAACTTGGCAACAGACCACCGTATATCAGCCCCTTTATCAAAGGGCAAAACTGGTTGTTGACTAAAATCTGGAAGAGGTCAAAGATACCATTCTTTAAAAGGATTATTAATCCATGTTTATTTATTTTTTGCTGAAAATATGATTATCCTTGTTCTAAATTATTTTGAAAAAAAAAATCATTTTATTATGAGATTACTATTTAATTACTCGGGCTGAACCAGGATAGGAGACAGATCCCATTCCATGAAACTTCTTCACCTTTATAAAATGCACCCCGACCCCATTTTAGCAAACTTTTGTGGCATGCACAGATAAAGGAAAAAATGCTCATCTCTTTTAAAGTGGGGATCAACAGTATAATCCTGGCACCCCCTCTCTTGGCATCTGCAGTGCATTAAAAGTGACTTTTGCAAGGCACAAGTTGTGTTTGGGCACGAGCCTCACACTATCTGAATCAGAAACCTTTACATGTTTGCATGGGTTTGGAAACCAAACCCAGCAAAACCTCAGTGCAGGAAAACTGATTCTAGTTCTTTTTTTTTTTTTTTTAAATGTCTTCTCAAGTAGAGATTTAAAAAAAAAATTTATCTGGATGTTATCATGTAAAAGATTAATGAAATGGCCTACTGTTATTGCAAGGTTTCTAAAAACTTGTCAACAGAGAAATGATCAAGAAACGGTAGCTAACTAAAGAATCCCTTGGCATTTTAAAGGTTAACCGAGATGGCAAGCCAACAACAGCTTCTTTACCAACCTTCTTCCCTTCTCTTCCTCCTTGCACTTCCCCACTGCCCACTCCACAGAATTTTTATATAGATGCCTCCACCAACGCAGGCCTCTACCTTAGGAAATGTTTTGTTTATGATCTAGCCACTGTACCAGTATTGGGTTGAGTGACAACTTGGAGTGGGATGGGAAACCAAAGCATTCAGGTTCCAAAAGTATGAATTCAATAAAGCTAAAATTTTCCTTCAATCAAGAAACAAGGCTCAAATGTTTTCTAGAAATACTGAAAAATACTTTAGTTAAAAAGAAAAACCATCGTTAATGCTTTCAAGGGGAGAAGCCTTAAAAGCATATGCGTAACAAACACAGGGATAAGCACATCTAGATAAGTCTTTAGCTATATTAAAGCAATAGACACATGTGATTCAGCCCTCCAGGACAGCTTCATGCAGCAGTCTGCCTGAATCTCTCTCTACCCTTCCAACCTTCAGCAGCTTGTTCTGACACTTCCCAGTTTGTCTCCATGCTACGGCTCAGTCCAGTTTGCGTTCAAGAAAACACTGACCTTTCCACTCAAGATTTTATCCAACCAGATGCTCATTTTAAGTTTCATTTTTCCAAAGTAACATGTTTGAACTTACCATTTAGCCTGTATCTCCGTTTCTTGAACAGTACAGCCTTAGTATCCGCGGGGATATGTTCTTGGATCCTCTGTGGATACCAAAAATCACTGATGTTCAAATCTGTGATTTTTGACCTCTTTCTCCCTCTGAAGGGGAAGGGAGCTGTGCACTGCTCCCGTCCAGAGTGCTCAGGTGGAGCAGAGTGTGGCTCAATGCAGGTCTGGGGGGCCCACATTGAGCCAGATCTGCGGATGAAAAATCTGTAGATAAACAGGCTCCAACTATACTTTCTATTTCTTTTTCCTGCGTTGACTATTAATCATGCTGACTTTTTAACCCTTCTGCCTAAAGCTAGACTGAGCCTCACAAGAAAGTTTTCCCCTCCTCTGGCAAGGTTGTACCCCACTTTCTAAGCATACAAAAATATATATAAAATGGTGGAAACAGTTGGCAACCTTCAGTCTCGAAAGACTATGGTATCGCGCTCTGAATGATGGTTCTGGAACAGCGTCTAGTGTGGCTGAAAAGGCCAATCCGGGAGTGACAATCCCTTCCACACTGGGAGCAAGTGCAGTCTGTCCCTGGTCTGTCTCCCTGGCTATGGGCCTTCCTTCTTTGCCTCTTAGCCTCAGTCTGTTGGCCAAGTGTCTCTTCAAACTGGGAAAGGCCATGCTGCACAGCCTGCCTCAAAGCGGGCTGCTCAGAGGCCAGGGTTTCCCACCTGCTGAGGTCCACTCCTAAGGCCTTCAGATCCCTCTTGCAGATGTCCTTGTATCGCAGCTGTGGTCTACCTGTAGGGCGCTTTCCTTGCACGAGTTCTCCATAGAGGAGATCCTTTGGGATCCGGCCATCATCCATTCTCACGACATGACCGAGCCAACGCAGGCGTCTCTGTTTCAGCAGTGTATACATGCTAGGGATTCCAGCACGTTCCAGGACTGTGTTGTTAGGAACTTTGTCCTGCCAGGTGATGCCAAGGATGCGTTGGAGGCAGCGCATGTGGAAAGCCTTCAGTTTCCTCTCCTGTTGTGAGCGAAGAGTCCATGACTTGCTGCAGTACAGAAGTATACTCAGGATGCAAGCTCTGTAGACCTGGATCTTGGTGGGAACAAGTATTGTATATTCTCTCACAGTTGCCCTCCCAAGTGCTATAAGGCTCTGTTGGTTTTGGTGGGACAAACTACCACTGCTACCTCTCTAACAAATACTGTATATTTAAACCAATACTCACTTTGGGTGCAATACACTTGCATCAAAATCAGGGGCAAAATTCATACCACTGCAGTCAAAAATCAAATACAGTTTTAAATCTTTGATATATTATCTGTTGGGTCCCATCCAACAATATGAATCTCACACTATATGTCACCAGTACTGATTGCACTTAAGAAGGTTGAACTTTTCATGAGATTTCACACGGATTTAAGGGAAAAAGTATTCAAGGCAAGCTAGACAGTGATGCCTAGTCCCAAGGTTGAGAATTTGAATGTTATTGATGGAGGCTGCAGTGGGGGGATCCCCTCTCAACCTATGTTTCAAATCACTTGGAATTATTCCTCAGGCCTCCTCGCGAAATACCCACATCACATGTTACCCAATGTGTGTGCCAGTTAGGAGGTGCTCATTGGCTCCTCTCCTGTGGCGGCTGGATTGCCTGTTGGTAGGCATCTGAACCAGGTCACAAGTTAAGCATACTTAGGATCAAACCACATGTTCACAGGAACACGTGGGGAAGAGTTGCACTTCCTACTGAGCATGTCCCTTTTCTTAAATAAGAGGGAAAGATTCCAGCCAGGACTGTACCATATGATAGGGAGGACAATTTATTCTCTTCCTTGGAGCAATTTCCCTCTGAAAATTGCCCTTGAAGCTGAAAGTTATTTCCAAAGTGTAACAATCACTTAGGGAGATATTATTTTTGATGGGAAAATGGTGCCGAAAGGGAAGAGTTCCCCCTCCCCATGCATTGCAGTCCTGAACAGGCTCACTCCATAGCAGTTTTTACATAAAAAGAGGCACTAACAGTTTGAAACAGGCCTCTTTATCATGCGTTTCCACAAACAAATGGCTTGACCATTTTCTTCATTGAAACCAATGGGCTTAAACCACCAACTGTGTGTGGGGACTCTTAGGGCCCAATCCTATCAACACCTATGCAGCTGCAACGCAGGCCTGAGGTAAGGGTGGTGTAGTGGTTTAGAAGGTGGACTCAGACCTGGAAGATCCAGATTCAAATCCCCCCTTAGCCACGAAGCTTCCTGGGTGGCCTTGGGCCAGTCACTTTCTCTCAGCCTCACCTATCTTAAAGGGTTGTTGTGAGGACAAAAGGAGGGGAGCAGCTGTGTACACCAGAGGAAGGGCAGTATAAAAATGTGATTAATAAATAAATAAAAACAACGGCCTCCATGACTGCCCCCCTACTGCAGGATGCAGCACATGCTCGGTTGGCATAGCTGCATCAGTACTGGAAAGTTGGATAGGATTGGGACCATACTCCAGATCAAGTTCTGGCTCTTACAAACAAACAACTGGGCCTGCGTACATCAACCCTGTGAAATCCCTTTAGTTTTGAACACACGACACATTAAAAGTAGCTCGATTAGGGTTCTCTCTCTCTCACTCATAAAAGACAGTTATATTTTATAACAGTACATGTACCCACACAAGAAATGCTCTTTAAATACACTGGCTTGTTTACCATTTTTTGCATTTTAACTTTGAACTATCCAAGAGCAGGGAGTCTCACAAAAACAGTTCAACCTAATACTAACACGGAAGAAGGCGAGTCTGGCAAGCCTCATGTCCTCAGCATATCCCTCATATATTAGAAATCCCTTCTAATCAAGCCCAAAACTGGCAAAGTAGCCAACCTGTTGCAAATCTAAGAAACAGAGCTGATGAATGGGAACAGAAGTATTGCACTGGGGTTTCCTGATTTCTAGCAACAACCACAAAACCCTGTATCTTGAGAGAGCATCAGAAGCATTATGCAGAACGACTGGGTGTAGATCGGAAAGGCATCATCATTTCAAATTGCAGTCTCCAAAGGAGGACACGCTTAAAGAGCTTACCTGTGTGGCATCCCACTTGTGTGGGCTACAGTGTATTCGTAGGACAATTCACACGTCCTCAGGTACAAGTTCATTTCCAGTTCACGGAGAATGGCCAGCTTTCGGGCCCTCTGCTGCATCTGCCCGATGGCAGCACGCCTGTTCTCCCTTTCCGGGGAGACCTTTGGAAGGTTACATGGCTTCCTTGACTCTGGGTTTTTCTTTCTCACTGTTCCACTCGTGCGAGCTGCAAACATCCTGGTGATTTGTCTGTGCAAAGAGCCACCACCACCTGGGACTTAAGTCGCTGGCCTGAAGTCATATAAACTGATTTTTTTTCCAGCAGGCACTTTCATCCTTCTATAACCTTATCCTGTCACAAAGCTGTAATCAGATACATGTCTACAGGGCTTAAACCAGAAAGCAGAGCTGTAACCTTTCCATAAACACATCCGGTAGAAGCCATCTACCTTTCAATCTACTGCCCCAGTGCTTTAATTTCTTGTGCGGGGCTCAAGTCCTCTCACCTTCCTTGGGATTCCTGCCCCTGAGGATATGGTTTTTCAGTGGATCTACTCTGTACATGATTAGAGAAACTTCTCATTAATGCTACTTCACATTTTCCAGGACTTAACACTGGTACTGAAAATGGATCCTCATCCCGGTGAGGCACTGATGCAAATTAAGGCCAAAACTGCACAAGAAAGCAAATTTGCAACATTTATATGAACAGGAATGAAAAAGAAAATGTTGCAAAATGGGAGTTAATTCAGTCAGATGTTACATAAAAGGAAGATATCACCTTTTTATTCCACCCTTTCTCCAAGAATCTCAGGGTGGCATTCAAACTTCTCTTTCCTCATTCAGGTTAGGGTCACAATAAATGTCACAACGACCCAACAACGTAGGCTAGACTACAAAATAGTAACTAGAACTACTAAGGCTTTGGGGCCACAGGGCAGTACTGGCAGCTGCTACACTGCCCTGGCAACCACCATTACAAAAGTGTGATAAGGCACTCCTGTGCCAACAGAGATGATCTGGCACCAGTGCTGAGGTCAGGACCAGATGGCACTGGGCCTCAGGGCTGAGAAGATAGCAGTGGAGCATAGCCAGTGGTAAGTACTACCGCTGGCTGGCAGAGAGGCTTTTGGGGTGGAGCAGGGTGGGGAGGGGGCAGAACTGGGTGGGGGAGAGTAGGCCAGAAGGAAGTTCAAGCTGGGGGGGGTGGAGATGGTGGCAGAATCCTGGTGAGGCACCCGAGCCAGAAAGCCTGACATGGACCTCCTTAGTTTTGCATCCACTAAATAGTGAGCGCAACTCCGGGGAGACCCATCGCTGAGGAGCTTGACATGAGGTAAGGTAACTTTTGTTCCTTTATTCCGAGGAGACTCCAGTGGCCGCCCCAACCCCACAGGATACAGCAGTGACCCTTTTGACCACTGCACCTCGTGGCAGCCCCTGCGCTTAGGACTGGGTTGTTTGAAGCATTAGAGAACATATTCACTGATGTTGCACCTTTTCTCCACTTTCTGTTGGGGAATCATACATACTGAATTTAAACAAGAGAGACAAACTTAACTGGTACAGCCCTGCCTCTCAGCTTCAAGAAACTCATACCTTAGAACCAGTTTTCAAAATACTGTCATTTATATGAGAATTTGGGAAGCTCATAACTTCTAAATGACTTTTAATTAAGAGTGCATGAATGAACATATTTTTTTCAGTACTTCCAGGCTTGGGGTTACATCAGAGATGGGGAGGTGGCACTGGTCAAGATCTCAGGCT
Source organism: Tiliqua scincoides (assembly GCF_035046505.1). Taxonomy (NCBI): domain Eukaryota; kingdom Metazoa; phylum Chordata; class Lepidosauria; order Squamata; family Scincidae; genus Tiliqua; species Tiliqua scincoides. Next base: position 216,991,379 of record NC_089823.1, on the reverse strand, counting down.
CATTGAAGCACCTACCTGGCTAGCTAGAACCCTCAATACCAGTGATATCACCATATGCACCATCGGGTGGGGGGTGGGAGAGGTCCTGCAGTAATCTGGTGCCCGCCCAGCTTTTAGATAAGTTAGCTGGTCATAAAAGAGATGTGTTATAATGAGCCAAGATTTGCAAAGAATAAGAAAGAGGCATTCTTTAAAGCCTTTCCAGTCCTTTGTAATAATGCCCACTTATTTATTTATTTATTTGATTTATATTCCACCTTTCTCCCCGAAAGGCACCCAAGGCGGCTAACAATCAGGTTAAAAATACAAAACAACAGATAAGCATTAAAAATACAAAAGAGTTAAAAACAATTAAAACAAAATAAAATACATGGATAAAATACATAGCATGCAGTAAAATACAAATTTATAAAAACAGCCCTTATGGTTCCTCAAAGGCTTTCCTGAATAAAAAAGTCTTCAGGGCCCCGCCAGAACGCTAATAATGAGGAAGCAGCTCTCAATTCAAAGGGGAGGGAATTCCATAGTGCAGGTGCCACCACCGAAAAGGTCCTGTTTCTGGCCGCCATTCCCTTCACCACTCTCAATGACGGCACAACCAACAGGGCCCCTTCTGATGACCTTAGAGAATGGACTGGATTATACAGAAGAAGGCGGTCTCTCAAATACGCTGGTCCCAAGCCGTTTAGGGCTTTAAAGGTCATAACCAGCACCTTGAATTCAGCCTGGAAGCGAATGGGCAGCCAGTGCAGCTGCCGGATTAGCGGCGTGACAGAGTCAAACCGCCGACCCCCAGCAACTGCACGAGCCGCTGCATTCTGCACTAGCTGTAGCTTCCAGACCGTCTTCAGGGGCAGTCCCACGTAGAGTGCGTTACAATAATCTAATCTTGATGTCACTATGGCATGGACCACCGTGGCCAGATCCACCTGAGACAGGTACGGCCGCAGCTGGCGCATCAGCCGAAGCTGGCAAGGGCACCCCTGGCCACAGCTGACACCTGGGCATCCAGGAGGAGCTGCAAGTCCAGGAGAACCCCCAAGCTGCGAACCTGCTCTTTCAGGGGCAGTGCAACCCCATTCAGAGCAGGGCGATAGTCCAGCACTTATTTATGAACAGGGAGCGAATGCATCTTTTTGAAACAGCATTCTACTTGCTCTTTAAAAATAAGAGGAAGCAACTTCCAGTTTAGTCAGACATCAAAAATACATAAGCAAATATATTCAGAAAACACAGAAAACAAACAGAAGAATGCATTCTAGAAGATAAAAAGAGGCCCAGCCAATAAGAACCAATGCTTGTGTGAGCCAGATCAGTTCAGTTCAAAAGCCTTCCTTGAAAAGCAGACGTGGTACCCCTACTGAACAGGCCTTGTCTAAAATAATCTTGGATAGCAAATGTAAGTTTATACATATGGAGAACAACCATCAAAAATAAATGCTAATATAACTGCAAATCAGTTCAGAGTTGCAACCCAGTTGCATCATAGCCCGGGGTGGCCAAACTTGCTTTAACGTAAGAGCCACATACAATAAACTTCAGATGTTTGAGAACCACAATATTTAAGAAGCATTAAATTCTTAAATATATTTACTCATCATGAACATTCAACATGCATTTTAATCCAGTGGATTCTCCGTTTACACCGGGTAAATAATGATAAATCGTGACAATTTTTTATTTACCTTTTATATTAATTGGGACGCAAGACGGAGCTTCAGCCAACATATTTCCGCAAACTACACATTCTATGTCAAAGAGCTGCATGTGGCTCATGAACTGTGGTTTGGCTGCCCCTGTTATAGCCCAACAAGGTGTATAATGTGTTCCAGTGCAGGCTGGAGGCACACAGCAGGTTTTCAAAGGCAGAAGAGGCTTTAAATGACAGGGAGCTACATTTAAAACATTAAATAAACACACACAGCTAGTTTCAATCCAAAAGAACAATTGTTCACCTCATAATAGGCCATTATCAAGGCAGATGTTTCCTTTAAGGCATTTATTGAGGTAGGTAATGCTATAGCAGGGTAATCATTCAGGTGACAATGCCCTCTCATCCACCCCAGGTAATCTCAAACCAGCCTATGAAAAATGTAGAATTAAGGGACAGTGTAATGACTTTGCTCCCAGAGTAGTGATCTAGTGTTCTTTAAATATTGATGACAGAAGTCGACAACCGTATTTCCATAACCTGTTCAGTTTACTCACCACCAGCAGATCAAAAACAGTAAAAAGGCTTGTGGCACCTTTAAACCACCATAGACTATGGCCCTCTTCAACAGATGTAGGAAGTGCTATCATCAGGTGGCAGCAGATTCTGTATAAAGCAAGGACAATAGCCAAACAAAGTTATTCAAGACTAAGCACTATTGAAATTAATGAGACCAGTGAGTTGTAACTAATTAGACCTATTAATTTCAACTGAATGACTTTTCTTAGGATACAACCCATGATAAGTCATTTAACATATGTTATGCACACAGGTATAGAGAAAACAATTGTCAGTGATGGGCCAAACCGCCATGAAATGAAAGTGCTTACAAGCAGGGCTTTTTTTCTAATGGAAAGCGGGGACGGAGTTCCAGCACCTTTTTGCAGGGGCCCCTCCCCTTCAGAGGCATTCCAGGCATTCACTGGGTGGGTGCTGGGGGGTGCAGGGTGGGCGGGCGGGCGCCTGGCCCCTGCCTGACTGCACAACGACCCCCTCCTGCCCCCATCTCCAAGCTCTCGCCTGAGCCCAGCCTGCCTCCCCTCCCCCCCCCGCGCTCTGCTTCCCCTGCGCAGCTTCCAAGCTGGTAGAGGGCGCGGGGGACACGCACCAACACCGAGGAGGAGGAGGAGGACAACGGACGGACAGCCAGCCAGCCAGGGAGATGGGCTGCGGCACCCACGGAATGCCCAGGTACTGGCTTGGCGGCGGAGGAGGAGGGGAAGGAAGCTGGCTGGTGCAGCCCCCGTGCCAATCTGCAGCACGAGCCTAGTTGTGTCTACTCAGAAGTAAGTCTCATTGTGCTCAATGGGGCTTGCTCCTGGGAAAGGGTGCATAGCCTTGCAGCCTAAGAGCGCAAGCCTATGCATGTCTACTCAGAAGTAAGTTCCATTGTGTTCAATGGGGCTTACTCCTGGGAAAGTGTCATAGCCTTGCAGCCTGAGTAGACAGGCAGAGGGAGGGCTCTGAGGCTGCAGTCCTCTCCACACATTCCTGGGAGGAAGCCCCACTGCCTCTAATGGGACTGACTTCTGAGGAGACAGCCATAGGCTTTGGCTCTGAGGCTGCAGTCCTCTCCACTTTCCTGGGAGGAAGCCCCATTGACTCTAATGGGACTGACTTCTGAGTAGACAGGCACAGGATTAGGCCCTGAGGCTGCCATCCTATCCACAGTAAGCCCCATTCACTGAAGTGGACTTCTGAGTAGACATGCATAGGATTGGGCTCTTAGGCTGCAATCCTAGGCACTGTCCTGGGAGTAAGCTCCATTGACTAGAATGAGACTTACTTCAGAGTAGACATACCTAGGATTAGGCTCTTAATCCTGGCAGAGATATATATCTGCACCCGTTTTCACATGCTAAGGGCAGGTGAAAAGGGATTCTACGTGTGTACAACGTGCTGTCCTGCCTTGCCAGAGATCCTCCTCATCCTTCCCCCACAAGCATGCCCTCCGCCAGCCAGCGTTTGCAGCTCCTCTCCAGCAATGCACAGCAGCTGCTCAGGGCAGCAGAAAACATACAATTGCATGCCAAGTGCCTTCCCAAAGACACAGAGTATTCTGATACCTGAATTAAACCATGTTTAATCGCTTGTTTGCAAACGTAGCTGTTTCTATGTGCATTCTTAGGGCCCCTCTCGTGTAAGAATTCCTTTTTTGTTCTTACTCCCACAGTTGCTTAGAGTAATTTTACTACATGGAACTCATGAAAGCCATTTTTCGGAAACCATTCACTGCTTCCTCTCCTCGAAGTAGTGCCACACTACATACTACACGTTACAAGTGCACCTGTACAGTATTTTTCCCCATGTGTAGAAAAAGTAGCTAGGGGGAAGGGGATGTGGAGATTTTTTTTTTTTTTTTTTACAAAAAAAGCACTGCTTACAAGTAACTTAAATGATGCAATTATGGATGCCAAATGAGAGCACACTAATAAGCCCTGTCCCCAGTGTGGACACACTCCAATAGATCCACCTCCCCTGTTCTACCCAGGGGCAGCTTTGTGCATACCCAGGAAGAGGATCTCTCTGTCATTTCACATGCTCCATGCCCAGTGGCCAGCAGCTATCATATTAGCATTGCAGTTTTGATAGGTAGCTACTGAGCTCTATGCAAGGGTGACTTGTACCTTCAAGAAGTCAATAGCATAATCTCCAAAAGAAGCCACATTCAGTACTTAATCATCTACAGGTGTACTCAGAATCTCTGTAGGGCCACAGCACACAGCAGTCACCATTTTGGTGCTGCTGCACTTAGCAGCCCTGCCAGGGATAGGATTGGGCTGCCCATTCTATTAAACTCAGTGGGGGTTACTTCTGAGTCAGATACAAGGGAGGGCACCAGGATGCAGGTCTGCTGTTATTTGGTGTGCTCCCTGGGGCATTTGGTGGGCCACTGTGAGATACAGGAAGCTGGACTAGATGGGCCTATGGCCTGATCCAGTGGGGCTGTTCTTATGTTCTTATGAGTGAAGCAGGGGAGGACGAGCTTGTCCTGTAGAAGTATTACCTGTCTTGGACCCCCTTCTTACCTCCCAAAGTAACCTGTAACAACCATCAATACAGGACAGAGGGAGGAGGTGCAGAACGAAGACAGACAAAGTATGAACTTAGGGGAGATGCCCCAGGTTTGCTGCCTTGCAAATTTTATTATTAAAAGTCCCTTTGCTGACAGCAAACAGAAACTGCAGACAATAGCATCATCATAGCTAAAAACAAAAATAGCAGGACATGTTGAACAGGCAGACCGATACCAGACTACTTCCCTGTTGGAAGGTGGGGGGCAAAAGCCATGAGGAGGGCAATGGAGAGGGGCGGAGGGCGAGGGTATGAGAAGGTCAGTGGAACGTTACCAGGGAAGGTTAACACCCTTTTTGGGGGACTTTGTTTTGAATGACAACTGAAATGTATAAAAGGAGGGTCCCACCCTTTTGACATTGCCTTTGAATTTGAGTGTGCTTGCAGTCTCAAAGGTCACAGACATGTCTTGTTGAATAAAGAACCTTCAAAGCCTTCCACCTTTCAGTGTCTGCTTATTCAGTCTCAGCGGCACTAGACAGAACCTACACACCTGTCTACTGAACTGGCGCTGCCCTTCTGGGCAGGGGTACGACAGGAGAAAAAAGCCCCACCCTCTCTCTTGTTTAAAGGTACGTCTTATGCAGCTGAGGCCTTCAGCATGCCACCAATAATGAAACAGAGGCATGCAGCAGACCGATTAGCAGAAATAATGTGTGTCCCAATAACTTCTGTGGACATATTTGCAGGCAGATCTCTATATTTGCTACTATTGCTATACTTGCATTCCTACAGTCCTGGTGTTATTTGAAATGATTAATTTAATCATTTAAGTGACTTTCAAACGTTATTCATTTTGTTAAACTTCCTTTACTATCTGGGAACTTCAGCATGAACCTAGAGCAGTGGTTCTCAAACTGGTGGGTCGTGACCCACCAGTTTGTGTAATGTTTCGTGTAATGCCTTTAAGGGGCGGGGGAAGGGGAGAGAGGTAGTGACACGATCCCCAGGATCACGTTGCTAAGGGGGGCGAGGGTGGGCTTTGCACTTACTTAAAGAAGGCAGGGCTGCAGCAGGCTGCAGGAGGTGCGGGGAGCCCTGCACAGTGCTCCCTGAGGCTTGGAACGTTCGCTAAAAGTGGGCGCAAAGCACTTCCATTTTGCAGGTAGATGGGACTCATTAGCCTGGGAAGGCAGCTCATCTGAGAGAAGGAAAACTCTGATCCCAAACCTCCACTGCCTTGTGGCTACATCCAGTTATGGAAAAGGCTCCAGGAGTCAACCTGGAGGCAAAATCCGGAGCCGGAGTCCCTGAGGCAGTTCATGGCTGAACACAGTCACGTTCTGGCAACTCCTGCGACGCCGCTGGAACCAACCGTATTGGCCTCTGCCTTTCCATTGGACCATTTCAGCGACATGGAGAGGGGGGATTTGCTGCATGGGTAACAATCTATCCTCCATATCTACCTTACCCAGGCTTCACGCATTGGAGAGGACACTGTTCCGGAACTATTCAGAGCGCGATACCATAGTCTTCCGAGACTGAAGGATGCCAACTGCTTAGCGCCCGCTTTCTCCGAATGTTCCAAGCCTCAGGGAGCACTGAGGATCGTGTCCTCCCTCACAAGAACTTACTGAGGGAGTAAAGCTCCCTCAAAGTTTGAGAACCTCTGACCTAGAGGGAAAGGGAGCTAGCTCACAGCCTCTGCTGGTTTGGGGAATCCATATCGATTCCTAGTCCAATACATGTTTGCAAGCCAGTCAGCAGAAAGCGCTGCAAAAGCAGGCGCATTAATTCTGTGCTTTCTCAGTTCTCATGGAGATCTGCTGTTTCATCAGCCCTGAGTTTATGCACAATCTGACACAACAGAGTGAAGTCTTGCAGTGACCCAGAACAAACAACAGCTGTGCTTGCTTTCATAGCAAGCATTTCCTTTGTCCTGGGTTTTGCCAGACTAGGGTTAGAAAATAATGCTTAGGTTGCCCTCTGCTGAGCAGAGCAGAGCACACTTGGAATTTTGCTTTTAGACTGCAATAAACAATTGCCAAGGCTCTATTTTCTTCTAAAACAGAATATAGCTTTCCTGGCTCTGTGGGGTAGCTGCATTTCCAAGCAGGCCAGGGGCAGCATCAGAGTTCAACCAGATCAATGACCCAGTGGCCAAGGACCCAGCTGCATCTGAGAATGCACCTGCCTGCAGGCCAGCTTTAAGCCATTTGGACCAATTGCTTCCAGTTAGGCCCTGCACTAGGGTAATCTACTCTAGTCTTCTCAAATGCACGCAACAACATGCTGCAACGCACACCTAACACCACATGGGGTAGACCCAGTGTTTGTGTTTGGGGGGAGGCTATGAGCACTACCATAAGCCCAGAGCCCAGGTCAACCTGGCCTCCATGGCTATTTGCTGGGCTGGTAGACCTGGGTTCCTGCCCAGACTTGGAGCCCAGATCTACCTAGTGGGTAGACCTGGGCTCCCATCCCAAGTCAGCTCCATCAGCCACCCTTGCCCTGCCCAGTGGGTGTTCCCCTGGCACTCAGCTTGGCTCCCTGCTGGTGCGACAGTTTGGGAGGGGCATGCACCCATGGCCCTCTCCTTGGAGCCACCCATGACACCACACTGCAGATTTTATAGAGAACAGCAACTATTTGGATTTTCTTCTGAATTCTTAAAGTCTGTAATGTTTGTTTGTGTGTTGGCATCCTTCAGTCTCGGAAGACTATGGTGTCACGCTCTGAATGGTGGTTCTGGAACAGAGTGTCCTCTCCAGTGCGCAAAGCCTGGGTAAAGTAGGTATGGAGGATAGGCTGTTACCCATGTAGCAAATCCCCCCTCTCCACGTCGCTGAAATGGTCCAATGGAAAGGCAGAGGCCAATACGGTTGGTTCCAGCGGCGTCGCAGGAGTTGCCAGAACGTGACTGTGTTCAGCCATGAACTGCCTCAGGGACTCCGGCTCCGGATTTTGCCTCGAGGTTGACTCCTGAAGCCTTTTCCATAACTGGATGCAGCCACAAGGCAGTGGAGGTTTGGGATCAGAGTTTTCCTTCTCTCAGATGAGCTGCCTTCCCAGGCTGACGAGCCCCATCTACCCGGTGGCTGTTTAGTCGCCTCTTACGACAAGTACAGCCAAACTGAGGGCCTATTCTTATCCCCAGCCCCCAGAGGGAATGTTTGTTTATCAATGTTTGTTTTTACTGTTTATTATGTTTATACTGCTTCTAATTTGTTTTACTGTACAGTACTTGCACTTTTTAAGCACAGATTCTGGTTGTTTTCTGCATTCTGTGCAGAGGTTCTGCTCTGCCTAACAGTGAGACTGAGACAACAATTCTAAACATACTTGCCAAGGAGTAAGCCCCACCCAATACAGTGGAACTTACTTCTGAGTAGACACGCATAGGATTGCACTGTCGACTAGCAGAACAGGGCCTTCTGGGTTTCTAGTTACACCTGGGCTTTGGAACACCTCCTTCCTGCCAGAGTTGCTGTAATGCTGTATCCATTCCTCCATACATAATCCTTCCTCCATGCTGCTTCATAGGAATGGCCAACTGGAGAATCTTTTCAGATTCCTATGCAAAGAAGCTTTTTCCCTCAATCACCAGAGCCTGGGTGCAGCAAACACCATGCCATGCCTTTTGTCCCTCAGAAGCATCCCCAATTAGGGCACTATCAAGCCTTTTGTGTGTTCCTGGAAGGACACGCTCATATTCAATCAAGTACAGAAAACCTATACTGCATACCCAAAGAGAAGCTTCAAACTCCTTTGTCAAACAAAAATGCTTTTGTTTCCTTCATGCAAAGTCCTGTAACTGCTCCTGCTCTGGAAGCAGAACTGAGTCACTTTTCTTGAGGAAGTGTCCATGCTACTGAGCATTTTCTTCATCTTGCAATTTACCAAGGTGCCCATCCTGCTGTGTGTTTTGAGGTCCTCTTCCCCACAGAGACCCTCCCTCCATTTTCGTGGTGCTTTCTTCCCTTTTGCTCCCCTCTGGAACCTGGAAATCATGCAGACCAGCAACTGCTGCTTAGACGGACTTTGTATGCAAAACCTTCAAAGCAGAATCGTATTGGTAATTTCTCCTTCTCCCCCCTTCCTCTGAACTTTATAACTACATATCTGTCTGTCTGTCTCTTTCCCTTCCTAGAATCTCAATTTTCATGTCAATGTATTTCAAAGCTGCCTGCTAAATCACTTTCTTCTGCTGGCTGACTGGGAAGGAAACCCTGATCAGCCCAGCGTCATTGTCCATGTCTCCTGCCTCTTTCTAGTTAACACCTGCATATCAAAACACGGCTGTTTATAAGTATTTCCTTCACTCACAATCATTCACATGCAAAACTCTGGAATGGATCTCCTATGCGGCTGTACACCTCCCTGGCAATCAGCCAAAATTTCCATTTTCTATACATTCATTCATTTTGTTGGCAGCCTTCAGTCTCGAAAGACTATGGTATCGCGCTCTGAATGGTGGTTCTGGAACAGCGTCTAGTGTGGCTGAAAAGGCCAGTTCGGGAGTGACAATCCCTTCCACACCGGGAGCAAGTGTCTTTTTAAATCTTCAACTTACCATTAAGATTCTTGTGCAAGGATACTGGCCTTGTGAGTCAGGCCTTGTGAAAAGGCCTTGTGAAAAGTATCACAAGGCCTTGTGATACTGGTCTTGTGAAAAGGTCTCTCCCTTTTCTTTCTCATCGGAATTGTTTTTAACTATGCCTGTAGTAGCTCCCATCCATCTTGGGCCCCTTTCCCCACTAGTTCACCTACCGATGGAATCCCACCTATCATTTCTCTGAGATTGTTAAAATCAACCTTCTTGAAATCCAAAGTACAGGTTTCACTGCATATTCCCTCCCCCCATAAGACTGAGAATTCCAGGAGTTCATTATCACTTTCCCCTAAAGTTCCTACTACTTTATTGACCAGTTCCTCCCTATTGGTTAAGATCAGGTCAAGGATAAAGCCTTGATTATCTCTGGCATTTGGGATGGGTTGAGAGGGGGAGCTTTTAGTAAGATCTCTCTGTGACACTGTTATATTCGTACTGTACTGATTGTACAGGTATCCCCCACTTTCTGACAGTTCATTTTTCGATGTTCCGCTCTTTCAACACATTTCAATTATACCCAAAATTCATTCATTCAATGCATGTGCCATACTTTTAACTTCTCTCTGCTGGACTAAAGGCTAAAACTGCTTTTAAAGTACAATTGTATTGTACTTGCTCTTTACTGTTTTGTTGCTTTTCAGCACAATCCTATCTTACGCTGGAACAGGCAGGCCAGGAGGCCCGCGCTGTATCCAGCGCAAGATTGGGGCCAGAAGTGGTTCTGCCATAGGCAAGGGGAAACGACCCTAATGGGTCTTCTCAGACTTGTGCCACCTCAGAAGATGGTGCAACTCTGAGGAGAACAGAACAGGGAATGGGGTTGCGATCTGGCATAACAGCCGGGCCCTAGCCCTGTCTCCCACTCCCTGCCTGCCCACCTGTCCCTGGCACCAGCCTCCACTCGCCCTCCCCCACCCCAGAATGCCTCCCTTCTGCCTCCTTCCTGTCTCCTCTCTCCCTCCCCAGACCCCTGCATCAGCCAAGCTCAGCCGACGCAACCCTCCTTCCCCAAGCCCCGACTCCCGAGGAGGCACAAATGTGGTTTATGGCACATTTGGACCCTCCTGGGCCAGTGCAAGCTATGATGTGTTTACGGGGTACAAGCCATGATGTGTATGCGCAACCTCCTGATTTTAGAAATGGGCTATGTCAGAATGCCTGATGCAAGGGTATATAAATGGAAAAATAAGCCCGGAGCAATGTTTTGAAGGGTGCCAATGAAGCAACAATGTTCTCCGCAACATAGTAAGGGATTCTGTGCTGCACCACAGCTGCTTGGGGCATCCAAATGACTTTGACGGGCCCTGGAATTACACCAGGCAAACATATCCAAACTTGTTGCCGTGACAGCAAGATCATATGCAATTACTCTGGGAAAACAAAGTGAGACTGCTGGCTTGCCACCTCTGCCCATGCCATGCACGGAGCTTAGCTGGTTCGCTTCAAGCCAAATATGTCACTTAAGACTTGTTAACAGCTTTCAGATCCTTGTACCTTGTCCTGAATATCTTGGTTTTCCTACAGGATTTTCACAATTGCAAGAGAAAAGCGGTAATAACATGGACGAAAAAGATGTAGGTTAGGCACTGAGGGGAGAAAGGGGAACTCTCCATTATTAAAGTGAAACAAACAGCGTGTTGGTGTTACAGCCTCAGTCCCAAAGGAGCACTGGCTTATTAACTGTAACAGCTTGAACTGGTATTGCCTCTCTCCCTGGTGAAAAGTGACTCTGTATTATTCCTGCACAAATGACTCTGAACAAATTCAATAGACAGCATCTGGCTCAAATCATCTCCCACCAATCCTCTCTCACTGAACAGAGCCATCCTCCTATGGTTGGAATGAGGGAGAGTAGAGGGAAGGGGGGACACCTTAGAGGAAATAGAGAAGGGGAGCAGGAAGAGTGTCATCTCCTCCTCCTCACTACCTCTGAATGGGCTGCCATCCTATACACGCTTTCCCAGTAGTAAGCCCCATTGAAGACAATGGGACCTACAGTATTAGGGTCAATTGTTTCCTGGTCAATTGCTACCTGGTCATTGGCATTCCTAGACATTTGTGCCTGGTTTTTGTTGCATCCTAATCATTTACATCACACAAACGCCCTGTCTTTAGGCGTGTTTTGGAAGATGCTCTCTTTGTAAAGGGAACTGAGCAGATTGGGTAGAGAAAAGAATTGCTCAATGGAAGGAAGCCAAGTGTTTAATGCACTGGGCAGTGAGAAGATGGAGACACAGTGGTTCGTGTGACAGATTACAAGGTTTCTTTCCAATAGTTTGAGCTGCAATCCTATATAAACACTCCTGGGAGTAAGTCCCATTGAAAAAAATGGGATTTATGTCTGAGTAGGCAGGCATAGAGTAATATAAACAGCAGCATGTCTCCCCATTCCCTCTCCAGTGGGAAGAGGATCAACACTCTGATAAGAGAGGGGTCTATTGGCTGCCCCTCCCCCAAATCCCAACAGATAGCACAAAAGATCAAGCAAAAATGACTTTTACTGCTGTCTCCTGTTCACCATGAGGAAGGGGAAAGATAGCCACCCTTTAAAGCCAAGAACAAAAAGAGGGTGACCAGTAGCAAAGGAGGGTTCCACTGGGAGCCAGTCTAAGGTGCCATCTCACATCCTCCGAATACTTGAAACTCACGCATATCAAGAACCACATGGAAGACTCTAAACTAAAAGTCTCTAAATTAAGAGATTAAAAGTTGGAAAGAGATACTTGGATATTTTGCAGCAAAAAACACATGGATGTTCCAGAGGTGAGGAAACCCATGTGGGTTCTGCATCTAAACATGGCTTGTTCTATGGGAAATGCCCAGTTTCAAGTGATTTTTTTTTTTACATTTATTCTGGGCCTTAATTTCTGACAATATACAATCCCAGTGATTCCCAGACTTTTTAGCACTGGGACTCACTTTTTTTAAACGACACTCTATCAGGGCCCATCTAGGTTTATCAGACTGTAAAAAATAGGAGATCTAGAAAGAAATAATATTTTTATTTGTTTATTTACAAGTAATAATAACCAGGAAAAAAAGTTGCTCATTCATCTGCCTATATACACACATGCTTGCACACTGCAGGAGCTGAGCTATTGGCAGGGCAATTAGCAGCTAGCTTACAAACTTCAGGAGCTAAGCTCTTTGCAGGGCAATTAGCAACTATCTGAGTTTTGAATAGCCTCAAGGCTTGAGGCAATAAGTTATCTGATCTTTCCATCATGCTGTTTTCATTGGAGGCTCTGTGGGACCCACCGGAAATTGGGTTGTGACCCAACAGTGAGTCCCGTCCCACAATTTGGGAACAACTGCCTTAGACAGTGGCAGCAAATGTTACAAAAAAACACTAGGTCAATATCAGCCATGGATGGAGACCACAGAATAGACATCCTTGCAGCAGAGCGTAGATGTATTGATACTTGTCTAAACTGAAATAACTGAATTGAAATAAAGCTGCATTTATACACTTGACAGGTTGTGAGCTCTGATGAACTCAGTGGGAATTATTAGTCAGTGTAAGTCTGCTTAGGATTGCATTGCAAAAATGTTAAAAGTACAAATATGCGTAGCACTTGTTAGGTCTGAGTTCGCAACCTTCAGTCTAGAAAGACTATGGTATCACGCTCTGAAAGGTGGTTCTGGAACAGCGTCTAGTGTGGCTGAAAAGGCCGATTTGGGAGTGACAATCCCTTCCACGCTGGGAGCAAGTGCAGTCTGTCCCGGGTCTGTCTCGCTGGCTATGGGCCTTCCTTCTTTGCCTCTTAGCCTCAGACTGTTGGCCAAGTGTCTCTTCAAACTGGGAAAGGCCATGCTGCACAGCCTGCCTCCAAGCGGGCCGCTCAGAGGCCAAGGCTTCCCACTTGTTGAGGTCCACTCCTAAGACCTTCAGATCCCTCTTGCAGATGTCCTTGTATCGCAGCTGTGGTCTACCTGTATGGCGCTTTCTTTGCACGAGTTCTCCATAGAGGAGATCCTTTGGGATTCGGCCATCATCCATTCTCACAAGCCAGTGTTAACCTATGGCTGCTTAAATTCTTGTAAGAAAGCAAGCATTAACAAAAATGACAAAGGCAATTTGGCTTAAGTGATCATTAGAACTGCCGCAATGCCAGACCGCCACAGAGCTCCTGCAGACTCTGGAGTGCACCATTTATCACTTTGGTTATGCTCACAGCGCCATAAATAAGCCCTCCTCTACTAATTTTCAGAACCGGGTGGAGAGCAAGACATTGTTAACCTGGGGGCCTTGATATATCAAGCTGAGTTCAAACTGACTTACTTTCCAGAATGGAAAGGCTGATTTCCCAAAGAATGATTTACTTGCTCAATTCCGATTCTGAGAGTTCATCCTGAGCATCTAAAATAATGTCTGGAGTTGGTGATTAGAAGGCATATTACCTTTGCAGGCTTTTAGATTTAAGCCTAATGTGCCTCAAAACACAGCATAGCATGGTAGGTGGGCTATTATAGTAGCTACTAGATTGTATCCCAGTTTCAGATCCTGGGTTGGTTTACATAAGAACGTAAGAACAGCCCCACTGGATCAGGCCATAGGCCCATCTAGTCCAGCTTCCTGTATCTCACAGCGGCCCGCCAAATGCCCCAAGGAGCACACCAGATAACAAGAGACCTGCATCCTGGTGCCCTCCCTTGCATCTGGCATTTTGGCGTAACCCATTTCTAAAATCAGGAGGTTGCGCATACACATCATGGCTTATTCCCCATAATGGATTTTTCCTTCAGAAACTTGTCCAATCCCCCTTTAAAGGCGCCCAGGCCAGTCGCCATGACCATATCCTGTGGCAAAGAGTTCCACAGACCAACCACACGCTGAGTAAAGAAATATTTTCTTTTGTCTGTCCTAACCCGCCCAACACTCAATTTTAGTGGATGTCCCCTGGTTCTGGTATTATGTGAGAGTGTAAAGAGCATCTCCCTATCCACTCTGTCCATCCCCTGCATAATTTTGTATGTCTCAATCATGTCCCCCCTCAGGCGTCTCTTTTCTAGCTGAAGAGGCCCAAACGCCGTAGCCTTTCCTCATAAGGAAGGTGCCCCAGCCCCGTAATCATCTTAGTCGCTCTCATTTGCACCTTTTCCATTTCCACTATGTCTTTTTGGAGATGCGGCGACCAGAACTGGACACAATACTCCAGGTGTGGCCTTACCATCGATTTGTACAACGGCATTATAATACTAGCCGTTTTGTTCTCAATACCCTTCCTAATGATCCCAAGCATAGAATTGGCCTTCTTCACTGCCGCCGCACATTGGGTCGACACTTTCATCGACCTGTCCACCACCACCCCAAGATCTCTCTCCTGATCTGTCACAGACAGCTCAGAACCCATCAGCCTATATCTAAAGTTTTGATTTTTTGCCCCAATGTGCATGACTTTACACTTACTGACACTGAAGCACACCTGCCATTTTGCTGCCCATTCTGCCAGTCTGGAGAGATCCTTCTGGAGCTCCTCACAATCACTTCTGGTCTTCACTACTCGGGAAAGTTTGGTGTTGTCTGCAAACTTAGCCACTTCACTGCTCAACCCTGTCTCCAGGTCATTTATGAAGAGGTTAAAAAGCACCGGTCCCAGGACAGATCCTTGGGGCACACTGCTTTTCATCTCTCTCCATTGGAAAATTGCCCATTGACACCCACTCTCTGCTTCCTGGCCTCCAACCAGTTCTCAATCCACAAGAGGACCTGTCCTCTAATTCCCTGACTATGGAGTTTTTTCAGTAGCCTTTGGTGAGGGACCATGTCAAACACCTTCTGAAAGTCCAGATATATAATGTCCACAGGTTCTCCCGCATCCACATGCCTGTTGATCTTTTCAAAGAATTCTATAAGGTTCGTGAGGCAAGACTTACCCTTACAGAAGCCATGCTGACTCTCCCTCAGCAAGGCCTGTTCATCTATGTGTTTTGAGATCCTATCTTTGATGAGGCATTCCACCATCTTACCCGGTATGGATGTTAGGCTGACCGGCCTATAGTTTCCCGAGTCCCCCCTCTTTCCCTTTTTAAAAATAGGCGTGACATTTGCTATCCTCCAATCTTCTGGCACCATTTCACCGTTTATCACTGAATTTGCCTTTGCCTTTGCATTTGCCTCATGTGAGTGTTATGGCCAATCCTGACTTGTTCTAAGCTAGGATCAGATATTAAATCCTGCTTTGCCTCATACATGAACGGGATGAGGGGTGTACACACCCAAGGCTAGGGGATGTTGAACCATGCTAGAACTAATTCTTGCCTCTATGTGACATCTGAACTGGCCAAAGGCATGCTTCATCGCTTCAGCCAGCCATCATGTTTGGTACAGCAGTTCAAATCCTATTCCAGTCACCCAGCAGGGGTGTCCAAAGTTTTTGGCAGGAAGGCCACATTGTCTCTCTGACACTGTGTCCGGGGCCCGAGGGGGGGGGGAAGGAATTAATTTACATTTCAAATTTGAATAAATTTACATATATTTACATAAATGAATATGTTAAAGATGAACTTATATGAATGAATGAAGGTCTTGCAATAGCTCAAGGCCTATAAAAGGCCTTGCACAAAGCAAGGCTGGCCTTTCCTTTTCTGCTGCTACTGCATCACAGATGTGAAACAGCAAGCAGTGGAGGGAGCCCTCTTCCCACAGCTCACACGAGAGGTCAAACAGTTGCCTTTACGCTGAGAGCAGTTGCATCGGGGCAATGCGGGCTCCAACAAATCAATGGAGGGCCAGAGGCTCATTGGAGACTGGGAGCTCCCTGAAGGCCGCATTGAGAGGCCTCGAGAGCCGCAAGTGGCTCTAGGGCCAGGGTTTGGGCACCCCTGGTGTAGAGGAACATGTTTTTAGTGCAGCTACCTAAAATCACCTAGGCTGCAATCTTATGTACATCAGCCTGGGAGTAAACTCCACTTGACATAGTGAGATTTATTTCTGAATAGCCATGCATAGGATTGCACTGCCAAAGGTAAATTCTTACATTCTGCAATGTGGTTTCAATCTTGGACATCAAAGGGACCCCCAAAGCAGAGCTGAACCATTAAAAATGTGTGTTCTGTGTCATCAGTATTGTTTAACTCCCCGATTCTGTTCCAGTTCAAACGCTAACTTTGGAAAATGCTTTGGTCGCTTGTTCTTTGAACTCTGAGCCAGCTTAGATATATGTCATGCTGAATCATATCAAATTATATTGCCTGCAGTGTAGTCTATAAATTGATTACAGCTGCAGTGCTCTAACTTGAGGACAAAATGTACATTTTGAAACTATCTTTGAATTTTTAAAAGAGGGTTTTGCCAACAAAATTCACCTCAAAGGTTAAAAACACGAGAATGAAACATCACTCACACAGTTGATAGCTGAGCGCCACAATGATTGAACCACTTATTTAGATCCATTTGCTACCTCCTGTAGTGGTTCAATTCTTGGAGTTTATGTTTCTCTAGCAGCCACAAAGCAAATATCTATGTGGCTGAGGGGAGCTTCAAAAGCAATTTGTGATATGGCAAAGGGCAAAAGATAAAGTATGAGAGGCTGCTGTCCCCTTGCTCTCGTGCGTCCAGGTCTCATACCAAGGACAAAACATGTACATTCTTCCAATGCAGTGACAAAATACATGACTCACAGGGGATACGCATAGATGCAGGAGTGTGGTCAAAGGAGGTAACAGGAGTTCTGTCATGCGCCTTCTCTCACTGCTTGCTTAGAAACTACAAAGCTTCTTGTAGTGCTCTCTCTGTTCACTGCCTAAACAAACCTGTCAAGCAGCCTCCTGGAGCCTTTATTAAGAGCAGAAGAATTAACCCTTTTGTGGTGCATGTTTTCCAACCCACCAACCAGGTCAAAATTTTAAATTCAAATGCATTGTGTTCCAGAGGAGATTATTATGTGTCCAAACCTGAGGTACCACATCCAACCCTGGTGTTTCAATGGTGGTACTCTGGCCCTTTAAAATAATACTTGGTATGATCGCTCATGCTTCCCCTTCGATTCCCAGCAAGTATTGCATCTTGTCTTCTGGCCAGAGACAGAAACAAATCAATGATGCATGAATCATGCAGTGAGTTGAGGAAGTTCCCCGTACCAGTTCTTTGGCAGTGCGCTTTTTCTTTACCGGAGAATGTGAAACTGTACTATCTATATGTTATTTAGCTGAGGGGGAATTTTCTCTACATTCAGTGTATTTTACCATATGCTGCATTTTACCCCTACATCTAAAGATTAAAGATAGCCTAAGGCAGTGATTTTAAACCTTTTTCATCTCACGGCACACTGGCAAGGCACTAAAATGGTCAAGGCACACCATCAGCTTTCTGACAATTGACAAGGCACACTGTGCTGTCAATGGGAGCTCACATCCCCCAATGGTCCTATTGATAAATGACCCTGTCCCAAATTCCCGCGGCATAACTGGGGACCATTCACGGCACACCATTGTGCCACGGCACAGTGGTTGAAAATGGCTGGCCTAAGGTCTTGAAGATCACAGGTCCTCATTAAAATTGCAGCTCAGCCTACCCAGATTGACACCTTATTGCAATCCAAGTGTTTTCTGGGACAGCATTCGCATAAGATAATTGTGGCCACCAGTCTCAATACAAGAAGGAAAACCATTGGGATGGTTATTAGCCACCCAGATCCTTGCCTGAGCTTTGAACTGCCTAACAAACAGCAGAGCTAGTAAATAAATCTCTTGATGGCCCGTGGAATTAGAGAAGTAGAGTAAGCTCATTAAAGTCACTCAGTTGATTATTACAGCAATTTACAATGTGTTGTGCTGTGGCTCCCATTGGGAGAACCTGTGCTTTGCTGAAAGACCAGTGCAATCAGCAGCAATGCAAGTGAAGGCAAGGAAGGAAGGAGAATGAGCACATTTCCTCAGGAAGAAGATGCAGGAGACCTGAGTGTATGAGCAAGATGCACACACCCATAGATCCAGCACATTATCTAGATCTTTATTTTATGTCCCAGTGAATTTGGTCAGCTATGCATACGCTGCTCAAGTGACAATAGGTTTCCATTCAAAGCCTGTAGTGGGAATTAATAGAGTGCTGACAGTTTTGCTGTGGCACCCTAGTTATGTCCTGAGGCGCAGTCTGGCAATTCACCATTTTACTCAAATGCTAGTTTTAGTTTCTTGCTAATCACATTAAAGAGTGCAATCTTATGCATGTTTACCACTCCCAAGTAAGCATGGAGAATACTGCAGCCTAAATTATGATTACCTGGGGCTTGAAATCACATGGATGAACTCTGCCTGCATTCAGTCTTTTGCTGATGAGTGCTAAATGCAGGGACATAGAGGAAGGCACTTTGGCATGGAAGGTGCAATGACTGATGCAGTCCAGCTCTCCCCCTCCCATGTTTTAACGGAACAGTGAAGCATATCTAACAGTCCCAACCAACCAGAAGCTAGCATCTGGAATGAGTGCAGGGTGCCCATTGTCTAACATACCATTATTCCTTGAAAGATACAAAAGCTCTCTCCTCCTTTGTATCTGGTCACCTGTGTATTAAGGGGAAGAAGAAGAAAAGGAAATCGAAAAGGTAGGCCTGAAGCCATTTATTACTGCCCACCATGTGAAGGTGGAAAAAGGAATATTATACTGTCATATATTGCTGTAGATATATACATTCCCCTTTGTATATACTTTCAAGTCCCCAGTAACAGCCTGGAATGCCATTTGGGAGATGACCATGGTGTTTAAAAAAAGAGAAATTTTAGTCCAGTAAACCTTGTTATCTTCAGGGAATTTATTCCAGCACCCCCTACTCCCCCCCCACCCCATGGGTAGAAAATTCTGTGGTTAATTAAATCCATGACTGGAGAGGCTCAGAGGACCTCCTGGACATGACCAGAAATGTCTTCTGGTTGTTTTAGGTCTTCTGAGGTTCTCCAGCCATGGACTTGTTATCTGTGGATACTGAAATCTGCAGGGCCAAGCCCACGGATAAGGACGACTCTTAATGGGTGGCCTTCCTGACTTGGCCAGAGCCTTTTGGGGGCTCAGTTTGACTCAAATCAGAGTCTCTTCAATAGAGTCAGGTGTGGCTCCGCAGAGAAAACTGAGCTGCTGCTGCTGCTGGTGGTGAGAGAGAGAGAGAGAGAGAGAGAGAGAGAGAGAAAGTTCTCATTTAATACTCCCCTGATGACCCTATCCATCTGTAAACAAAAGCTCTACTGTTCTTCAAGTAAGTGCAGCAGTGCAGAAAGCGCCAATCGGTTCCTTACAAACCCCAGCAACAAACACACTCACCCCCATTCACTTGTCTGCTCTTGTTCCCAAGTCCTGAGTCACTTCTGGTTTCAAAACACGTGTGTCTCAAGCCTGCACAAGTCCCGGAAATACATGTTTGGCAACTTAAGCCTGAGTTTTAAAAATCAAGTCACCCATCCCTGGTCATTGCTGTCCTTTGCCAGGGTTCCACTGAGCTCAAGAACAAGTGTCAAGTAGCTGAGTGCACTCGAGGTCAAGAAACAGAACTGGGCCTCTTGGGGCTGCACAGAACTGTCAGCAAATTTCCCTCGTGTATGCTTAAGGCACAGCGCCAAAGCAGATGTACATCCATATGCTCTGAAACCATTTTAACCTGACCTAACAGCTTTCTTTAATGATGCATCACAAACAAGGGCTGCATTTTCCACCTGCTTCCAAAGCCATGTACTCATTTTTTTTTTTACTTTTGTAGTTCATAATTTATTAGTGGCACCAAAAGGTATGAAGGGCTTTTACAGAAGTATTTCACCTTGGCAATGCCAATTTCACTTATGGTGCAAGGATGTTTGGGTGCTCTCCGTGACTTCTAATTGCTTGCATTTACTATCCAAGCCCTATCCCTTGGATCACAACAAGATGGGACTGCGTTGTAACCATTTTAAACTAAGCAACCTCCCTCTTCCGGCACTCATACAAAGTCTCTGTTAATGGCACCAGGAAACATCCTTCAGCTCCCTGGAGAAACTATCTTTTGTCCACAGCCTGTAGGTGAAGAGCTAGGTATGGAGTTAGAATATCAGACTGGGGAGCCCTGGTGACAGATCTCTACTCAGCCATAAAATGGGTGACCTTGGCTTGGTCATGATCTTTCTTCCAGGATGTCTTGCAGGATGGCTCTGAGTGTAAAGAGGTGGAGGAAGAGAGACTTGTGGGTTGCATTGAGCTCCTTGATCAGGAAAAGTGAGGTAGAAATGACAAGCAAGGTCTGTCACCTTTTCAGTTAGGGTTTAGTTATGGCCACGGTTTCTGGAATCACATTACAACATTTTTAAGAGTCCTCACCAGGACCGGCCCATCCATGAGACCAACTGAGGTTGTTGTATCAGACAGCAGATTGTTAGGGGGTGCCCTCTTCTGTCCACCTATTCACCTCCACTGCTCTTGCTCTCACTCCTTAGACTGGAAAAAGAAGAAGGGGGACAGTTCTCCATCCTTCTTTTCCAATCCAGGGAGTGAGATGAGCAGAAGCTGGCTCATCACCAGATCAGAGCAGACTATCATTTGACCAGCTAGGCTGAAGGAGGTCTGATCTTCACAATCCTATCCAATATGATTGTCGTAGATCAAAACAGTGTTTATGAAACTTTTTTTTAAACTCAGTCCCTACTTTCTTAAGTTTATGGTATAGACTTGTTTGAGGGTACATGATGCAGCCATCTTGCTAAAGCTAAGAAGACCTGGATGTAGTTGGTGTTTGGACTGGAGACTCCTGGGGAATTCTTTGTACAAATGCCTTTATGAAGGAGGAAGGGTGAGGAGTGGCAGTGATCGCCTTTCTGTGTGGCTCATGCTGCAATACCATGAAGAGGCACAGAGAAGCAAAGGAGAGGTGGAATGTCCTCAGCATACCTGAATGGATCTACCTGCATTAGGATCCTCTCCCTCTCTGGAATTTTATGTCCCATTTCAAGTGTCCTGCAGCCACTGCTACTCCCTCCAGGGTTTGAAAACCTGGGCATTAAGGGTCACACTTTAAAATTCGGAAATAGGTGTATTGTACAGACTCCCAAACTGCCATTATTATTATTTCTAAAACTCTGGGGGGGACGGGGACGGGGACCCAAACTCTTTGTAGAGCATTTGCTTGTGATTAGTATGCTTTTTTCACTTGTCTTGCAGGGATTAAAACAAAAGATTGGTATTTGCAGAAAAGTTTGTGAATGTGCAGTTTCTGCCAATCTATTGACCCAGTCCTATTCCCTACCATCCTACATGATGCTGTCATGCTACCGGAACAAGCACTGCAAGATATAGATCCCATATATTGGAGTAGGGTTGGGTTTGGCCATGTAGGACACTGCTGAGGGCCCACACCCAACAGAGTGCCCATCTGCCAGTAAAAGGGGGGGGGGGTTCGATACACCATAGAGTTCTCAGTGCAGGGCTTTTCCCTGGGCCCTCAGCAACCTGGGGCCAATACTTCCATGAACAGATCCAGGCTTGTTCGGCTTGTGTGCAGAAGGGCTTGTGTGCATAAGGTCCATTCCACCTGAGTTCCACAGAGGTGGTGTTGGTGGGTGTGATCTTGAGCCTCCCCTCCACACATGGGTTGTACAGTCTTTGAGAATGTCTGCAAGGGAATAATGAAAGCATGGGTTTGTGGATCAGAGGTGGGAGGCCCAACAGATATTGCTTGCAGCAGGGATTCCGTGTCATTTTACTGGTTCTTGCCCACAAAACAGAATCAAGCAGACTTCCAAGAAATTCCTGCTCCTTTTTTCTCTGTGGATGTCACTTCCCTGGTCATTGCCTAGCTCTGCAAAGCAGAATGCTCCTGAGACGACGCACAGGTGAACCAGACCATTGTTCCAGCTGCCGGACAATCTGCTATGCTTAATTAAGCCACTGTGGACAAAAGCCCTTTGCAAGCAAATCAATACTTCTATGGCTTGTCTCATGGAAGAGCAAAGGAGGATGTAATGCAAAAGCACATAACAAATGAGGCACATACAGTACTGTTAGGTATCTCAGTATACACTGTTTTTCTTCCCTGTAATAACATCCACAGAAACAGAAATAAATGGAACTGGGAAGGCAGCCAGGGAATACTAGCTATATCCATCCATCGCATTGGAGAGAAGCAGTCCTGGAACGATGGAATGCTCCATTCCACTAAAGGCAAAGCTGTTAAAATTTACTGCCCTATTTCTCTTTTTTTCTGGCAAAAACCTTGACACAATATTCACCAATAAGCCGATCCCCTTTCCTCATTTTTTGTGACTCGAATGCATTTTCCTCTAATGTATCTTGAACAACATCTAATTTGCATATTCATTTTGCGGGGGGGGGGGGGATTCTCCTTCTGTCCTCATCTGCTTTTCTTTGCCTTGAAAAATTGACCGCAGGGACCAGCTGCAAGAAGCACAAATTGCTGGCTTGATCATAATGGGCAGTACAGGCATTCTCACACAGCCCATGAAACACAGGTCAACAATCTGTGCTTGCGACAGCCAGTGAGCATGGTCTGTTTACCTTGTGCACAGCCAGTCTAAAACAGAGTAAGAATTCCACGAAGCCCCAAGGCTGCATCCCTAAATCCTTAAAAACTGTCCAATCAAGCTATGGTATCACTAATACCAAAGATGTTAAATTATAGCAACTGCTGCCTCCTATGGTGGGAGAGGTAGTTGCAGAGGTCTCCTCAAGGTAAGGGAACAATTGGAACAAACCAAAGGGAACCCCCTTATCTGGGGGTAAACCTCCGTAGCGTGGAGGGGTCAACCCAGACCTTCAACAGTTATTTTGCTGTTGCAAGTCCACATTGACCTGTGCTGCAGGATCGGGCCTGGGAATGGGGTTAGGTTATCAGTGGTGCCCGGGCCAGTGCCATCACTCCTGCCCCCTTCCTGGGCCCAATCTGCCCATCCCCTACTCCCTCACTGCTGTCCCCAACCAGTTTTACTCCATCCCCACCCCCATTCTGGTCTCCTGCCGTCCCTCCTGACTCTTCCACTGACTTATCTCCTCTTACAGTTGGCAGGAGATGCAATGATGCGGATGGAAAGGTATAGCAGCACACGGCGTAACAGGCTGTCAGAGTTCCTTTTGCGACAGGCGTTGACTGCTTTAAGGAAGTCAGTACCATTGCAGGGGAGGAACTGAGGATATGCAGAGTGTAAGATGCGGCTGTTTATTAAGGCTGACTTTGCCTCTGCTTCTACACTATCTGTGCAGTGAGACAAGACGGTCTTTCAGTAGACTTAAAAAAAACATAGTTTGGGAGCATCCGCCAGGGGTGCCTCTCACAGTCCCTTGCAAATTGCCTCATGAAAGGCACCAGCAATGTGATGTGGGAAAAAAGCAACATCAACTGGTTATAATCTTGTCTGAAAGCTGAGAAAGATCTTCAAAGCAGTTGAGCTGATAGAATAAAAATAAAGACAAAAAGTAGGACAGCCCAAAATGCCACTGCTGGTGCTGGCTTTTTGCCCCTGTAGTCAAATTTCCCATGTCCCAAGCAACCATGTTTCCATGATATATGCCTTTGATCCTGCATTCTTTCACTGAATATAATGATTCCATTGGCTACTCCAATGTTGGCTGTCACATGTCAAGGTAGTGCACCAAGCAGCTGTATTAGAGCCTATGGGCCCAATCCTAACCAACTTTCCAGCTCCAGTGCATTCGCAATGCAGCCCCTAGATAAGGGAACAAATGTTCCCATACCTTGAGGAGGCCTCTGTGACTGCCTCCCCATCATAGGATGCAGCACACACCCCACTGGCACGGCTGCACCCGTACTGGAAAATTGGATATCATTGGGCCCTAAGAGTCTTCCCTGTCATACTGCCTCACTCTCCTCCTCCATCTCAGAAAGCGCTTGTGTTGTCAAGGGGCACTAACCTGTAGGTAGCTTAATCTGGGAATCATCACTTTTAGACTTGATGCAAGTTTGGGAGGCCAAGACGAGTGCTTTTACAGACTCAGACACCACAATCCTAGGCATGTCTGCTCAAAAGTAAGCTCCATTCAGTTCTATGGGACTTACTCCCAGGTAAGAGGATCTAGGCTTGCAGCCAAAATTAACTACAGCATTTCTCAAAGTGTGCTCCTAGGATCCCTGGGGCTCCCTAAAACCTATTCAGGGGCTCCACACCATAAGTGGCCACCTTCTTCCGCCTGCCCAGTTTGCACTGGCTCTTTGCAGCTCCTCGAGACTTCATGCATGCACTGTTGGGGCTCCCCAAGACTGCTATGAGGAGTATAAAAGGGCTCCAGAGACCAAAAATTTTGAGAACCGCTACACTGGAGTAAAAGGATATTTCTAAATCTGCATCACAATGGGTATCTCAGAACATGACATACCATGACCATTTTGACCCTAAGCGTTACTCTGATCTAGCATATCAGTTTATTGGTCTTAACAGGGTGGCATCCCATTTCAAGAAGAAACTGAAGCTTTACTTCATAAACAACAAAAGCCCAAAAGACATCTACTTCAACTGTTGTTGAAAGCCAGGGCTCTCTTCCTACCAATCATCTTTGTACCCTCATGGCCATAACTCCTCAACAATCCCCAAACCAGAGTATGCCATGTAAAGGGAGGCACTTCAAGAGATGGTTACAGCAATATAAAATCTGGCTCAAAAAAATTATACAACCTCAGCTGAAAAGTAAGTGCTATTGAAGCACCAAGTCAACATAAAACACAATGCAAAGCAGTTGTAAATAATTTGGTTTATTGGAAAATTTTACAGGCGCTCCAATGCAATTATCTGATGCTGAGTTATGTTGAGATAGTTACTCTTTACATGAAAATGTACTTGATTACTTTCTGCATTGGGTGAAGCCAGCAGTTCCCAAACTCTCAAGGAGAGTATAGGCTGCTGTAAGTGCTTGGGAGGTCAACGGCAGCGATGTGAACCTCACGATTAAAAAAAAAGTGATCGTGACCCACTTCTGGTTTGCAATTGCAGAACTGGGTCGTGATTGCATTTTTTAGCTGTTCTGAGGCTTGGGAAGCCCTGCAAGGGGGTCTGTGGGCTCCCCACACCCTCTGGAGGGCTAGTGCTGCCAGAGGTAAGTAGAAAAACAGCCCTTTCATTCCCATCAGCGGCACAATTTTGGGGATTGTGTCGCCGCCATCACCATCACCCCACCCCACCCCTTAAGGGGGCAGGGACAGGGCTTCTTTGGCTGGGGCATTGTGACATCCTAGTTTGGGAATCTCTGGGTTAAGCTGTTGTCGTGCTACAGCTTGAATTATAGGGTTGGACCTTATGTGGACAGGATGGGGTTTTCCTGCCTCCTCTTTGTACGAGCCCCTTGAATCCAGCAAAAAGCCACTCCTAAGATTCAGAGTACCCTCTGGAATGACAGTTGATGTAGTGTGGAATTCTACAGGTCGGAGGAGTTGGTGGAAGCCAAAGGTCACTACCTCCCTCCTTATGTGAACAGAAGTTCATTTCTGCTCACACAAGTCATTGTTGCATACAAGCCAATGTAAATAACTATGAAAATAGAAAGCTCCTTAAAGAGTGCCTTGCATTATTTTGTCAGCAAGCAATTAGATATGCTTTATCTGTGCTATTCCCCAAGAAGCAGACGGTGCAACTTCCATAGGAACCAGAGATCTGCTTTCTCTCAGTACAGAGGAGGAAAAAGTGCCAGCAAACTAATGAAACGGTGACAGGCAAAAGCTACAAAGGTCTAATCTTCAAGTACCGTGGAGACAGTTCCAGTGACTTCGCAAGAAGCAGAGGTGGGCGGTGCACTCTTGTCATTGCCGGCTGCTTTGCCACCCACAATTTCTTCTGTATTCCTCAGTGGTTTCAGCAAAATAATGTAACACTTGGGCACAAATATGCATCCCAGCAAACCAAAGCTGGAGGCCAAAATTGCAAAGATCTCCACTGCCACTTTGAACTTCCCTCTGGTGCTCAAGTAAGCTGGGACGAAGGAGATCCAGACAATGAAGAAGACCAGCATTCCAAAGGTGACAAACTTGGCTTCGTTAAAATTGTTGGGGAGCTTGCGAGCGATGAAGGCAGTGAGGAAACACAGGATGGCGAGGAACGCGTCAAAGCCAAACATCACACACAAGAACAAGATGGAGCCCTCGTCGCATTCAAAAATTATCTTCACGTTGAGGAACTGTGTGTTTTTGTTCATGCGGGGAGGACTGAGGATGAGGTAGGCACAGCAAATGCCCACTTCAGTCAGGATAGAGTTGAGGACAATGATTTTTTGGAATATGGGCCTCATGGACATTCGGACTTTCTCAGCAACCTTGGAATTTCTGGCCAAGTGCGTCAGGAAAAGTGTGACCGTCTTCCCTAAGACGCAACCCAGGCAAACGCTAAAACCCAAGGCAAGTGTGACTTGGCGGGCCTGACACGACCAGTCTTCCGGCTTACCGATAAAAAGGATGGATGTCATCAATGTTGTGACGAGAGAAAACTGAATGAGGAAGCTCAGCTCTCTGTCATTGGCTTTCACAAGCGCTGTGCTTCTAAACTTGATATAGACGCCGGTCACGGACAGGACAATGCAAGCGCCAAAAGCAGAAAGAACAATCAATGTAATTCCTAATGCTTCTTCGTATGCCAGGAATTCCACCTCCTTAAGGACACAAGCACTTCGTTGTTCATTAGACCAGTAATCCTCTTTACATGCTGTACATTCCCTGGCATCTGGGCAGGAGACAACCAGAAAACATTTTTCAGTGCCATAGTCATGGAATGCATGCAGTAAGAGTGACCTGGAACAGGTAAAAAGCATCACAGTGTACCTACAAAGAGTGCTCACATAAGAACAGCCCCGCTGGATCAGGCCATAGGCCCATCTAGTCCAGCTTCCTGAATTTTACAGTGCCCCACCAAATGCCTCAGGAGCACACAAGACAGCAAGAGACCTGCATCCTGGTGCCCTCCCTTGCATTTGGCATTCTGACGTAGTCCATTTCTAAACACAACAGGGATCCAGGGCAAGGCTTCCAGATCAGAGAGTGTTATTTCCAGACTCAATCAAAACCCAACATATTTTTGGGTTAAAAATTAAGTGTTGGTCATACACTAAAAGGCTATTAAGAAAAGGGCCCGGCATACTTTTATCTTGGCCTGGTACACACTTGTCACATCTCCACCCCAATCCCTTGTCTCTTTTGAAAAACTGACAAGAATGGTAGTTTTGCAAAATTGAAGGATTGATTGGTGTCTTTTGGCTTCTAGAGGCCCCTTTGTTTAAACTCCTTAACATTTGCAAGTCCCTCTTTTGTATTTATAGGCAGGCATTATTACAACCACATGCATTAAAACAAAATAATTCAACTCACTAAAGTGTTCTCCTCTCCTGCCCCCTATTTCTACTTGCAACTTATTGTATTTCATTTAAAGATCTAATTTATTTCATCCCAAACTCTTGGAGTGAGTTCCAAAAGTTTTAAAGTAACAATATAATAATTGGGGGGAAAAAACACATCCTGAATAAATACAAAAGGTAGAGTGCTAGCCTATGAATGTTCACTCACAACGAAGTCCCGCTATGTTCAGTAGAAGTTCTACCCAAGTACGTTTGCATTGGATTGTAGTCTTACTCTAACATGAACTACATACTGTCTCTCAGGAAGCACTTGGGAAAGACAATGGTCTAGCAGTTTGGTCTCTGGAGCTAGCCTAGAGGCCTATGTTACTATCTAGAGCAGCATTTCTCAGTATGAGATTCTTGAAACCCTTGGGCTCCCCAAGACCATTGTTAGCAGTGGAAATGACTGTTAACAATGGTCTTGGGGAGCCCAAGGGCTTCAAGAAGCTCATACTGAGAAATGCTGCTCTAGATAGTAACATAGGCCCCTCGGCTAATTTCTCAGTTTGTCTCCTGCTGAGTCTATGCTTCTCCTTGGCCAAGGTCCTCTTGAAAAAGCTTCAGAGGCGGCACCCAAGTCCTCCTGCCGGTGACATCACTGCTCCTGCTATTGGAGAGGTCCTGAAGCTCTGCTCCCCCTCAATGACACCCCTGGTAATTACACATGCAGAAGCAGAAAGAAAAATAAAAGGCACTGCTTCTGATGCAAACTCCAAGTGCTCAGGGCCCCCATGAGTCCATCAGCAGAACATGTGGGGGGGGGACGACGACAGGGGCAAGGAAAGGGGTTCTCATGTTTGAGCCAACTGGACATGAGATGTAACATATTGTTGCAGATGCCTTATGTGACTGTTTCCAGCCTATGCGTGGAACATATTTGCCTGCTGGTGAATATGGTCTCCAAACCTGCAACGTTACTTGAGATTTTGTGTTCGGTTGTGCATGGCTGGCAACCTTCAGTCTCGAAAGGCTGTGGTATAAGCCTACAGCACCTGGTATTCCCAGGCGGTCACCCATCCAAGTACTAACCAGGCCTGACCCTCGGTTGTGCATGCCTAAGTACAAAATACATGTTTGCTCCGACAAGCATGAAAGGCTTGTGTATAGATTTGGGATTTGTCTATTTGTTTCACTGTTTTTCTCTGTAAAGTACATGGAAAGGAGGTGCTTCCTTCCTGTGACGTTAATTCCACTTATGTAATGATTGGCTATGTCAGGGGTGGGCAAACCCCAGTCTGTGGGCCATTTGCAGCCTGCAGGCCGGGGACCCCCAATTCGGCCCATAGGGAGCCCCCAGTCTCCAATGAGCCTCTGTTGGAAATCTGCGCTGGCCTGTGACTGTGCTTTATGTTGGAGGTGTGTGCTCAGGTGTGCTCAGGCTGGAGGTTTGTCCAGCCAACCTCTGACTGAAGCTCAGTCCAA
Organism: Tiliqua scincoides; assembly: GCF_035046505.1. Taxonomy (NCBI): domain Eukaryota; kingdom Metazoa; phylum Chordata; class Lepidosauria; order Squamata; family Scincidae; genus Tiliqua; species Tiliqua scincoides. The sequence goes on along the minus strand of NC_089823.1, from coordinate 216,962,321 downwards.
TCCTTCTTGTGAACTTCTGAACTTCTGAAGAAGTTTTCGCTAGTGGGCTCCCCAGGATACCTAGATTCCAGCAGCTGCCCATAGGTACTGTGTTTTGACATAACCCTGAGGAACCCTGAGTCATGGGGTAGTATGTGTGCTTCCAGGGTGACTTACAATAATTAAAGCTTATTTCTAGAGCTGCAGTATTTTCGTTGGCTTGATTAATCAACTAAATATACTGATTGACTTTAAGTGACTCCTACTCTCAAGTCATTCTTTCTTGTATTGGCTAAAATGTTTATAGGCATTTGTACCTGTTATGCTACTTATCTGTCCTTCTGCACACCTTATACAGTCATAACAGCATGGCGGCTTTCCTTGCTGGATCCCCTTCCGATAACCAGGCTGGCAATTGTTATTACAAGCAGAACGTGGACGCTGAAAGGCACAGAACATATGGATTACTGTATTTCTAGCCTGCCTTTCTCCAAGGAGCTCAAGACAGTGTGCATTACCCCTCCCCCATGCTGTCCTCACAACCACCCCAAAAGGTGGGTTATGCTGAGACAGAGAGACTGGCTGAAAGTCACATCTAGTGAGCTTCCTGGCTTGAGTGAGGATTTGAACCCTGGGCTTCCCCAGTCACAGTCCAGTACTCTCACTACTGCACCGTTGGCAACCTTCAGTCTCGAAAGACTATGGTATCGCGCTCTGAAAGGTGGTTCTGGAACAGCGTCTAGTGTGGCTGAAAAGGCCAATTCGGGAGTGACAATCCCTTCCACACTGGGAGCAAGTGCAGTCTGTCCCTGGTCTGTCTTCCTGGCTATGGGCCTTCCTTCTTTGCCTTTTAGCCTCAGACTGTTGGCCAAGTGTCTCTTCAAACTGGGAAAGGCCATGCTGCACAGCCTGCCTCCAAGCGGGCTGCTCAGAGGCCAGGGAATTAAAGATCATACTTCTACTACAAAGCAGGACTGTGGGAGCCAGAAGCAACTTTGGGTGGAGTCAGAGGTAGAACCAGAGGTTTTGTGTAGTGACACCACAGCCTTGTTACAAAGAAAATGTACCTGTTTTTGCCATGAGAAAAAGCAGATCTGTTCAGTTTACATTGTATAGTAATAATGACTATCATTATTGTGTAGCCAGGACATCCATTATGGGACTGGCTGAAGGAGGTTCTCTGCAAGGTTCCACAGAGCGCCAACCAACTCACCCTAATCTCAGAAATGGCATGTATGCCAGGACATTCAATGGAATTTGGTAAGTCTGGTAAGACTAATGCAAGAGAAGTATAATGGGGGGAGTGTTTCTAGAAAAGGTTGCTCAATTGTTGCATGGAGACAAGACAATGATGAAGAAATGATGGGATGAAAATTCTTGGCAGCAGAACCCACCATTTGCAGACTTGAACTGCAAGATCTTGCAAATGATAGAAAGAGCAATCATTCACAACATCTGCACAAAAGTAGGACACCATGGAGGCAAAGTGCCTGCTTCTTGTCTTTGACCCTTTTGTGAAGAAAAGAGGAAGGGAGGGCAAAATGGGTGCAGGCCTAATGGTTATTGATGACCCTCTCTCTCTTGCTCTCGGCATTACTCTTTCCTCTGGTCAGACTGGGCTTCCTGTGTAGTCTCACTGCCACCACCCAAGACTTAGACAGAGTCTATCTTGGGAAAGCCTTTGAAGCCAAACAGCAGCAGAACTTAAGTGAACTGAGGGGATGCGGCAAACCTACTCTCTCCCAGGTGAACTTAGATCAGGCAGATCAAACTGTAAAAGTACAGGAAGTTACTTAAAAGGCTGAAGAAATAAAGCATTGCTGAGGGGGGATGCAAATGATCTGAGCAAGACACATATCAAAAAGCAAACAGGACTGACAAAGGCAGGGTGATAGAATCTACTGAACAATTGTCTCTATTCTAGTAATTTGTGCCCTTCCAGGCTCCTGGTTCTTACACTCACAATGCAACAAGGTGAGTGGGCAATAAATTAAGTCACTTTGAAGCAAATCAAACCCCAGCTCTATCTAGCCCAGTAGTGTGTTCTAATGTGCAGAGGCTCTGCAGGAACTCACAAAGGGGTTTATCTCATCACTCACTACCCAGTCTTTTAACTGGAGATGCTGGGGATTGAACCTGACCTCTTCTGCATGCAAAGGATATGCTCTGCCATTGAGCTAGGAGCACTCTTTTCCATGTTGTCCAAGTCAAAGCCTAGTGTTCTCAGCACCAAAGGAAATTTTGCTCTGTGGCATCAAAATAGCATCCAGTTATTCTAATAGAATATGTATAACACACTCCTAAATGCACTTACTAGGGAGTAAGCCCTACTGAACAAAATGGGGCTTACGTCTGAGTAAACATGTATATAGGATTGTGCCTTCAGTCTTGCAATGTGGCAATGACATAATTTGTGATTGTGGTGTAGGTGTGCAGTCTTCCGACATCTGCTGGAAAGTTGTTTCTTATGAGAAAATGCAGCCAAATGCTGTCAATGTTAAGTTTCAACTTTTTTTAATTTTGAAAGCTTTGTTCCTAATGAGTCAATAACAGTGATGAACATGGGCAGCCATAAGCATAAGAGCAAAAGGAAAAATAAATGTTAAATCAGCGGTCATCATAGCACAGACAGCTAGACTAGAGACAGGCACTGAGAAACCATTCACTTACTGTTGCCGTTGGAGTGTTCCAGTATATGGTGTCATTATTTACATAAAACTCCTGACTGGTTGCCGAAACAGGGTTAAAGGTTCCCACTCTCACAAAGGCGATTTCATCAGTGCCATTCATCTGCCAATTGATTATATCATAAGGAGTATACACGTCTCCGCTGGTATCTATGTGTACATACTCATCAAGAACTGTGAATTTCATCTCATTCTTCATGTAGTACATTAGCTATGAATCAGAAAGTGAAAGAAAGCAGGTATCAAAAGGTAAGCATAATAGGGCTGTCCTATTCAAAGATATATAGACATTACTAGTGCAGGATGATGTGGATAAGTTGGTGATGGGGGCGGGCCACTGAGGGCATATTATTCCTGTTCTGCAAGAGTTACACTGATGTCCCATCAGTTTCTGGGTCAAGTTCAAGGTACGCTTTCAAAACCCTTTACAGTGTGAGTCTTTGACACCTTAGGACACAGTCCTAACCTGCTCAGGAATAACCAGACCACAGTGGTCAGCACTGTATCCAGTGCTGGTGCAGGCTGAAGGTCACCTCGGGGTAAGGGGATATTTTCCCCCTAATTCTGTGTTGAGCCCCAGCCAGCCCTATGAGGCTTCTCAGATATGCACCAGCTATTTAGCTGGCACAAATCTGAGCAGTCTGTGTTAGACTGCAAGGCCTGGGAGAGGAGGTTAGGATATGGTGTGCACTGCCACCTCTATCCTGGGCCCGATCTTCCCCCTTCCAGCCTCCCCCACCCAAAAACACTTCCTCCTCACCCATGGAATGCCCTCCTGCCACCCTCTCCCATCCCCTGCACCACCCGGCACAAACATGTCCTGCAAGTGCAGTTGCTGAATCTGGTCCTTCACAGCTGGCATGAGCCTCCATGCTGGCCCAGCCAACTCCTGACTTGGCGCAAGCATGCTTTATGGCACATTTGTGACATTTGGGAGCTGATGCAAGGAGCCTGAGAAGGATCACCAACAGAGTTTGGATCAGGCTGTTGATGTCAGAATTCTGTCACATGGAACTGCCCACCCATTGTGATCTCCTACCAAGGCCCTGCTCACATGCTGACATTAAAGGAGGTTTGTTTGGCATGCTTCTTTGTGGATCTCCTCAGGAGATCCAGGATTCTCTCTTTCTTTCCATCTCCAAGAGGCTGCTAAAATCATACTCATTCTGTGTTGGATTTGAGCTCTACTTGATGGTGAGATGTTCTGCTGCAACTATAATATGCTTTGAACTTTGGGTTTGTTTGTTTTATTTGATGATTTTGATATCGTTTTCTGCTTTCATATGTGTTAGTCACCTTGAGTGATATTGTTAAATTATATCAAACAAAATGTAGATGCAAAATATAAATCAGCTGTTGCCCTGCCTTAGCCAGAGAGTTGTGTAGGACAGCTGCATCTTTGAGACTGATCTAGAAATGAGTGACACACGTTCCCAAGTGAAAAGGGGACATTCCTTCTCTGAATTCCACACTCTCAGTGCTCTCACAATGCTAACGATTCAAGCATATGGGATGGAATTAGGATTGCCAGATTATTAGTTTGGAAGCTTCATACCACAGTCACTTGTCAGGCGTGGGAATCTCCAATCTAGACAAACTATGAGGGGAAAGGCCTCTTCTCCACCCACCCTGCCACACTTGCATTAGTTCTTGTTGCTGCTAAACAAACCACCCCAGTTGTGGCCACATCTACATTACAGCTAAGAAAAGCTGCCCTCTTGGCAGCCACCCAGAGCTCCCTTCCATGAACTTTTCTCTTTCACCTGAGACTTGTCGGCTATAACTGAGACGGCTACTGTCTGTACTGCTCTCCCATAAATGGTCGGCATCAAAATTAGTGCTGCAATAGGCAATCCTGAATTCTCTTAACATATATTAACAGCCCAGTCCTATTGGCACAGGGCCCAATTCTACTCAGCTCCACACTGGTGGAGCACCGATGCTAGCCCAGCACTGGCTGGCACTAACCCAGCACTGGCAGAGCACTAGAGCTCTGCCACTTGGCAGTCGTGCAGACTGCCAGGCAGCAGAGAGTAGGTGGGGGCATAGGGGGATGCAGGGAAAAGGCATTCCAGGGCGGGGGGAGGTGGAGGGAGGGAAGGGAGAGGGCAGGGAGCAGGCATGCTGGGGGAGGGAGTAGGGTGGGAGGGAGGCCAGACCAGTGGAGCAGAGCTCCACTGGTTCCAGAGCCTCTGTGTTGGGCTCACCACCTGACACGGAGGTTCTTGATTCACAGCCGACCCTCAGGCTGTCGTAGAATTGAGTTGCAGGGCTACTTGCTTTACCGGGAGGAAGGGGACAAAAGTCCCCTTCTCCTGAGGAGGTGGTGGTGGCTGCCTGGGGCGCACTGGATGCAGTGGCAGCCGTTTTCGGTGCCACTGCAGCCCCATGCGCCAGGCAGCTCACGATTGGGCTGCTCGTACACTGCCAGAATGAGCATTCCAGCAGTGTGCAGTGCTTTTCAGCTGTTGCAAAAGGTGACACACTGGGGAGCGTGGGCTGGTCCCCACCTTGAGCAGTGAGTGGCTGGCTGCATGCGGCAGCAAACTCTGGATGCCTTCCAGCCCCAGTGGGTAACATGTAGGGAGTGGGCGGAATGGGGCAGCAATGGGGTCACGTAGAAGGAGGGCGGATCAGGACCAGGAAGGGGGTGGGTTCTGTAGCAGTGGTGTCAGCCGAATCAAAACCACTTCCCAGATTCAATCCAACTTGATGGGTCTATGCAGACTTGTGCCAGCTATGGAGCTGGTGCAGGTCCCAGTAGACTTGGGAGCCCAGTAGCGGCTTACCTTCGGGCAAGGGAACAAATGTTCCCTTACCCCAAGAGGTCTCTGGGGGCTGAAACTCCGTTCAGGATACAGCAGATGCTACACTGGCACCACTGCTTCACCACACAAGGAGTTAGGACTGGGCTGCAATTCTATCTTTGAGATGTATTGCCACATATGCCAGCACAATGACAGCCCTGCTGGCATAGAAATCCACATGCAAATAGATGTTCCACAGACAAAACATTAGAAAAATGCTGTGCTGTTGTAACTTGGACATAGGTTGGATGCTGGCACAATTCCACCAAGAGACTGGTGCCATTCTACCAAAGGAGGCCAAAATGAGAAGGTTGGGGTGTGACATGGGGGGGATCAACATAACATATTCAAATCCCTCTTCAGATGCTGGACACATTCCTGTTGCCAGAAAAACAACAGATTGGCACAGGTAGGAGTAACCCCCATAGGGAAGAACAGAGCAGAAACAGCATAAAAACACATCACCTGCTAACCACTTCCCCTCCCACTGCCTAATGTCGAAGTGCGGGATACAGCCAATCACAGCACATAAACCCTAGTATGCAAGCACCTGTCAGGGGGTCCACAAACATGCGGACATACCTCCCTGATCCTCAAAAGGGAATTTTGGCAATGGGAGCCATGGTGAAAGGGCACTTGGCACACAAAGGGAGCATTCTGCACAAATCTGCATGTCCCTCACAATATATATGGCATTATACTTTAACACTCTCGGAATTCTTACTGCAGGTGTTCTGCCCCAAGAGGTTTCCAAATGCAAACACCCAGGGATGGGAACTCGAGTCAAGTGACTTGAGTCCGGGTTGTGAAACATGTGTTTTTCGCTGACTCATGCAGACTCGAGTCACATGTGTCAATGACTCGGGCAACCACTCAAGTCTTGGGGCTACTGACTCGGGAATCATCATGGAGTCAGGCAACTCAGGTTGCCCAGCACGGCTTGGGCATGCTGCTTGCGCCTCTGATGTGGTTGTGCCACTTCCATGCTGCCTGAAAGACCTGGTACACTGATCCAGAAGCTGGGCATTCGTCTGCACAACCAGCAACAGGGTACGCTACCTTCAGTCAGGAGGCAGAGACAGAACTGCTGGTGGAGGGAAATGGTTAATTTTTTTTTGTTTGGGTATCAGCTTGCAAAAGGTCATGGGATGAGTAACAAATTGCAAAAGTGCTGCACATGTCCAGAACACAAGGGAGGGAGGTGCTTCTCTTGTCCCTCAGGCTATCCATTGTGTCAGCCTCTGCAGTGCGCTGGCCTTGCCAAATCCTGACCTGACCATGATGATTTTGTGTCTCAGGGGGAGAGGAGGAGCTGTTTTGGCCATAGGGACAGGTGACCTTTGCAAGCAGGGAGGGGCAGGAGAAGCTGGAGGAAGCCAAGGGAAGCAATTCTTGGAGTGATACAAAAGAAGGCATGCACACTTTGTGTGCTCATTCATTGATTGCTTGCTCACACTGCTCCCCATCCCCTCCTGCCTTGCTGATCTGAGATGCATCCTCCCTACACCTGTGCCCATGATGTAAAGTTGTGGATTTCATTATAGCTGGGGTGGGACCATATGGAAGGAACCGATCTGAGAGTTCTGCACTGCTGCCTTCACAGCATGGCTTTTGTTTACAGATGGAATGGCTGGGGACAGGGGGAGAGTTTAAAGATAACTCAGAAACACACACGCACCTCAGCAGCAGCTCATTTTTTTTCTGCAGAGCTGCGGCTGGCTTTTTAATAATAATAATAATAACAGTATTTATATACCGCTTTTCAACTAAATGTTCACAAAGCGGTTTACAGAGAAAAATCAAATAACTAAATGACTCTTTAAATTTAAATCCCTTTAAATTTTTTAAGGGAAAGACTTGTGACTCCAAGTCTTTTTAAGTCTTGAAAATGCTCTGGGAGACTCAGAAAGTCACCTGTTAGGACTCGTTTTCAAGTCAAGTCTTGGGGGGTGGAGACTGGTGACTCGACTCAAGCCATGCTGGACTCGCCCATCCCTGCAAACACCCTACTGGAACCTCTACCACAGCAGGGGTAGCAAGCACAATGCACCCAACACAAATAAGCAAATGCCACCCTACAGGGATGCTGCTTTCCTATCCCATGTCTAAACTCCAATGGCAGCTGATGAGGTTTGGAGTTGGTGGGCCAATATCATCATATACATCACTACAACAGTTGTAGAGGTTCATGCGTACATTACACATGTACAGTTTTTTTAAGTGTGTGTTTACACTTTTGGATAACCACTGTAGACCAAACAAAAGCCCTTGACAGACACTTCCCCCAGTAATGTATTTTTCAAAAGTATTATTTTCCAATTCTAGCAAATGACAATTGAGAGTCACTGCTTGCCTGATCACACACATGGTATTATGATTGAAAACATGAACATTGGAGAGGAGTGTGTTTTTTTGTGTTACTTTACATATCCCCAAGTGTGATTTCTATTTATTATAGCCTTTGCTCATGCTCAGAGCTTAGTATGAGCAGTGTACAGAAAACAGTCTCCATATTGTGTGTGAAGCAACAATACAGAACACAACTCTCTCAGGACCTCAGTGTAGAATAGGGTAGCTGTGAAGCTATTGCTGAAGAAGCCCCTTCCCACTCCCCCAACACTTTTTTCACAACCGCACACTATTAAGCAATCTCCAGGATTGCTTTTAATGATTTCCTGGAGATGAATGCTAATTCCTGGAGGCATTCAAGCCAATCCTGGAGGAGTGGCAAATATAGGACAGCATTGAAGACAATGTTTCTCACACTGTTGCTTGCAACCCACTGGTGGGTCGCTAACCAATGTGCTGGTCATAATAGGATGTGCCCTATAGCACTGCAATGCCTTCTTCAGAGGCTACATCTGGGTCGCACCACGCCTGCAACCCACTTCATTGGGTTGACCTCTGTGGACCTCAGAATGCCCCATGGAAGTGCCAACATCTGGTTTGCAGACACAACTTCCAGTTTGACTGGAAGTTGCTTCCAGTTGCTTGTGCTGGGCATTCTGGAGCCTGCAGAGGTCAATGGAGTGGGTTGTGGGCCTGGTGCATACTAGAAGTGACCTCTGGGAGCTCCCAAGAAGGCATTGTGGGCTACAGGGGACATTGCGTTGCAACCCACCGGAGGACGAGGTGGGTTGCGGTACTAAAAGCTTTACGAATCATTCCTTTAAGAACACTCATGTTCAATATTAATTCTTTCTGAATTAATAAAAGCGCATTTCCCACAGCTTAACCACAGGGTTATTGTGAGCATAACAAAGCATTAAGGGAATGACGTGTCTGGCACTTAGGCCTCCTTGCAGGGAAGGGACTCAAATTTGAACACCTCCTTGGTGAGATGGAGAGGACACAGAGGACAAATTTGAATTTAAAAGCCTACTAGGCCAGGCCTCTCTTTCTACACCAACTGTATATGTCAAACTAGTGATAAGGGCCATTGCAAAGGTATGGAGAAATCTGCTTTCTAGAATTGTGCCTCTTCTTAATATGGCGATTTTCCTGTATAGCGTCAGCCGGTTGGAAGAGAGTGGTACCCAAGAGGTATCTTGAGCAGAGCCAACCCTACCCAAGGCTCTTTATTGTTATGTCCTCCAGTGTCAGGCTCAGTAGAGTTGTGTGACTGGCTGAAAATTGCCTCACAACTGCTGGCAGCCTCAGCTTGAAACTAGGCACGAGAGAGAAGCAATGAAATTGGACAAGCAGAACAAAACCAGAATTAATTTGTCCGTGACTTAGCCGAAGTCACACAGGAATCTTTAACTGATTAATTTAATGCAGTTTAGGCTGCAATCCTATGCAAACTTCCTTGGGAGTAAGTCCCACTGAATACAATGGGTCTTCTGAGTAGATATTCCTAGGATTGTGCGGCAAGTCTTTAAATGCATTTTTCCCCCTTTCCTCATTCAAGTTTCATCTGCCCCTATGGAGGAGATGCCACTGCCCTACACCCTCACCTGACTCCTCGGGATTATCAAAAGGGACTCTGCAATACACCATGTTGTACAATCATTCCTTCATTTTGCAACAGCTGGGAGAGAATCTGCTCCCTTTTGGGGCATGCTAGGGGCTCCAACCATTGCTACTGCTGACCAAGTACTAATCGAAATCCACTTTTATTTATTTTTCAGTCCTGGGGGCAGGCAGGTGGGGAGCAGGAGGCGGGGCTGGGACCTGGCCATTATGCCGGATCCCAACTCCCATTCTTCAAGCTGCTTCGCTCTTCTCAGACTTGTGCCACCTCAGGAAGTGGTGCAAGTCCAAAGAGACCCACGGGGCCAGAGTTGCTCTGGCTGAGTCACTTTGGGCACCTATCCTGAGCTGGACACAGCGCAAGCCTCTTGGCTTGCTTATTTTGCTAAGGGCGCAATCCTAACCAATGTTCCAGCACCGAGCTAAGGGCAATTCAACTCCGAAGTAAGGGAACAAACACTGCCTTACCTTGAGGAGGCCTCCATGACTGCCTTAACTGCAGGATGCAGCACACGCCCCACTGGCACAGCTATGTCAGTGCTGGAAAGTTGGTTAGGATTGCGCCCTTAGCAAAATAAGCATGTGGTTAGGGCATCAAGGGAAGGGGAGCGCCACAGAGTTTTTTCCAGTGCCATGGACCATGGTGGCAAAAAAAAAAAAAAATTAACCATACAAAGTCTGGGAAAAGAAAGGACAATCACTAAACCCAAAGTATATTAATTTATATTAATTTAATATTAAATGCATTATATATAAATGCATTTACTATAAATAAATCTTACTGTAAGTTTTGTTTCATATCAAAAAATAAAATTTTATTTTATGGTTTAGTATTGTTTTTATTTGAGTTACATATGTGTGGACAAAACCATAATCTCTTCAGTACTTAGGGCCTCTAAAGGTCTTAAAGTCCATCTGCGGACCTCTGCAGCCCCACCCCCGGGGCAAAGCTCTGAGATGGCGCACCCCCGCGGGCTATTGCCCCCCCGCGCTATCACCCCCGTGAGTCTCTGGGGGGCAGGCAGAACTGGGGGAGTCCTGATTTATAGACTCCAGCCCCGGTTTAGAGCCCAGGGGCAAAGCTCTGTAATGGAGCGCCCCCGCGGAGACTCACCCTACCCAAGTCTATACCCAAGTCTACCCAAGTCTGATTTATAGATCAGCTGCTATGCTAGGTCATATCTCTCAGATGGGTGTCCTGAGGAATTGTAACAAAAGAATCTGAATGATGATCACGTATGATAGGGTGGGGACTACAAGGGCAGCTTGGGGAATGCGGAAAATGCTCTTGTACTCCTTCATGGCAATTGTCTACCACACCTCTTTAACAGCACCTCCCAGCTCCCTGTTTTGAAATTCACCTTTCTATTCGCATAGAAAAAAATCACAGTAGCTTCTTCAATATACGTAACCACTCCTCAATAGGTACATACCTGCCAGGGCTCAAACTCATCTATTTTGGCACAATATTTATCAGGAATAAATGGTCCAGGCGGTTGACATTTGTCTAGTAGATCAAGACCGGTTGCAACAGCAAATACAGCCTTATACACATTATATGTTATTCTAAGTTCTGAAACATCCAGATAGGTATTATTCAGATCTTCAAGTTTCTCCTTTCCAGTGCAGAGGGTATCAGAAGAAAAATCAACTATGTTCTCATGGCCTGTTACGTTTTTTCGATTGTCCGTATTGTATGATATATTGCTGTTGGGCCAAGTACAGTTGAAGGCAGACTGCCAAAATTCAATAGCCAGGTCATCATCTGGATTTTTACCTGGCTCTATCTCTAAGAGAAATTCCTTAAGCCCTGGTATTTCACCCCGTTTCACTCCAAAACCAATGGCCCCACCAAGGAGTGGAAAATATTCCGGCCTAGCAATTAAGGCTGATGTGACCCACGCTTCACTTGCTATCCAGGTTTTGCCAGTGATGTTGCTAATCATCAGCTCTTCCACTAAAGGATGGAAGTCAATGTCGGAGGAGTAGACCACAATGACAGTGGCGTTGCTATCTTTTATAACCCCAACCACTTCTTTTATTTTATTCCGGGAATATATTTTAGGAATGGTTTCTGAGAAAGCAATGCAGGTATATCCATTCTCAACCTTCTCTTTAAAGGCTTTAACCCCATATTTGCCATAATCATCGTCTGCTGCTATAGTTCCGATCCATCTCCAACCAAAATGGTGTACTAAGTTTGCCATTCCTAGGGACTGCATAGCATCACTCGGGATGGTGCGAAGATAGGTGGGGAACTGATACTTATCCGAGAGAAGTGAAGAAGAGGAGGCATAGCCAACCTAAAACAAAGGGAGAAAAAAATTAAAGTACACAATTGAGGTAATTATTGCTAGCTCATTTGCTTATTATCTGTTCTGTCAATAATTTGCCACTTCTTTCTTGGTTCAGATAAGCAATGGAGACAGTGTGCTTGGGTAGCCATGTAGCTAGAAGCCAGAAGATGAGGGTCCAGCAGGAATGGAATGGGTGGGGGCCCTTGGACCTAATAGCAAGGAAGCTCAGTGGTTAGAAAGGCCAAAGAAAAGAAGAGGGATCAAAAATAATAACACAAGGACAGAAGTGGCTGTGTTTTTGTTGGAAGGGGGCATGGAGAGGAGAGCTGATTTTTGTGAAGATCTGCCCAGATGCTATCTAGAAGTCTCCACTATGCTGACCCTCAAGTCGATAGAGACAAAGGAAGGCCTTAGAACAGCTATTTTCAAGCGCAGTGTGCCGTTGCACACTGATGTGCCACAAATGGTCACCAGGTGAGCTGTGGGAGTTTGGGGGAGGATCATTTATTAGTAGAGCCACTGGGGGATATGAGCCCCCCCACCATGTGGTGCGCCTTGTCAATTGTAAAAAAAACTCATGGTGTGCCATGACAATTTTAGCACCTTCTCAGTGTGCTATGAGATGAAAAAGGTTGAAAATCACTGGTATGTAAGCTCTCTCTCTCTCTCTTACTTCCATCAGTACACTTTAACTTATGTTGTGGCCTGGACCATTTTGGCTCTTCTGCACCTGGAAAAGGAAAGTCTGGCTGGACAGCTTCTGGATTTTAATATACCTGCTATTAAAGCCTGCCTCAAACCTTCTGTGGGAACTGTACCTGTTTTGCCTCAGGTCAAGACCTAAACACATGCTGTTTAGGGAAGCCAGACATGGTCTGCAATGGAGAAAATGGGAATGGCAGGTGGCGTCCTGGCACTAGTGGCTAAGTAGCTACTAAGTACTACAACTTAGTAGTAGCTAAGGGAGGGGCTAGGGGTGTCAGCAACTACCCCTGCTGAACATCCTGCAGGCATACCTGTCCAGTTCTTTCCCAGTAGCCTCCTATTATTTAATCTATTTTTAGAGCCAATCCCATAAGTTTCTCTATCCATCTCTGCAGGTGCACATCGATAAGGCCCAAAGAAAACCAAGCAACTGCTTTATTTTAATCACCAATTCAATAACGAGCAAAAGTGCTCCATTTGCTTCTAAGAATGCATAGAGCGAATCCGCTAAACACTCCTAATAATTAGAGCTACTTAGCTCTTGCTTTAAGCCATTTTTGCCCGGCCCACCAGTGTACGTATTTGGCCCCTGTTGCATATGTGCAGAAATGGATTAATTGAATCTCGTGATGTCTCTTGCAATGCAGGTGAAAGCATGCTATTTAATAATAATAATAAATAATAAACAGGTATTTATATACCGCCTTTCTTGGTCTTTATTCAGGACTTTATTCAAGGCAGTTTACATAGGCAGGCTGATTAAATCCCCGTAGGGATTTTTATAATTGAAAGAAGGTTCTATCTTTCAAGAACCACAACAGTCCAGGTGTTTCACTCTGATCTGGTTTCACATTCTGGCCTCCTTCTCCCATGCTCAGAGCAGATGGAATAGCTCAGCTTGTCAGCTGCTTCAAGGTCGCACGGTGCCGGTGGCCTCGAACTGGCGACCTTGTGGATGTTATCTTCAGGCAGTCGGAGGCTCTACCCTCTAGACCAGACCTCCTGCCCTTTACACCTTCTCCTTATCTCTGTGCCTTCTAGGAATCTCAGTCCAGCGGAGCGACTTGGCAGCATGCAGCCTCCAAGGTAAGTAAGCTCTTTTTCCCCCATTTGTTTCTATTACTTCTGCACCATTTAGGGGGGATCACCCCCTTCTCCACATGGATAGTCTCATGTTGCCTAAAGGTGCCCACAAGGACCAATTCCAGCTGCCCTTTCCCTCTATTGCACCTGCACTTCCTTACTCAGGCTATTGCTGATCACTCACTTTTGGTGCCAAAAGTAAATAATAAGCTGCAATAAGCTTGAATGGTCTTAAAGATACACTAATCTTTTTCTCCTTAAACTCTCAGTTGCCTTCCAACTCCTTTTGCAAGCCTGCTTACTGGGTTCCCAAAGCTGGGAGGGAGCAAGCAGAGGCATAACATACTGCCCCTGCACCTTGGGCAGTGATGCCATCACTTTGTCCTCCCTGGAGGGCAGGGCATTCGCTGTTACAGCTTCGCAAACTGCAGCCTCCACAGAAGATGGCATGGGTCACATGAAGCAGCAGTGCTGCACCCTCCCCAGAGGTGAGCCTGGGGGGCAGTCATGCGTCACCCAGCATAGTGCCTGGGGCATGTGCTCTTTAGGCTCCGCCCAGGTAACACCTCTGGGAGCAAGGCATCCCCTGCAACATTCCCAGTCCTGGGTCCCATTCTCTTTTCACACTCAGCCCTTTTTACAAAACAGTAAACCTTTAAAACTGTGCACAACACTGATTCCCTAGAATTTTTAAACTTATACTTATTGTAATATTTTAATTTACTTAGGGCACAATCCTAACCAGGTCTACTCAGAAGTAAGTCCTATTTAGTTCAATGAGGCTTACTCTCAGGAAAGTGTGGTTAAGATTGCAGCCTCAATTAATGAATTAAATCTGATTTTGATGTATGGGGAAATGCTAAAAAATTTTGTGCCCCCAGGAGCCAGATGCCTTAGTTGCACCACTGCATCTTGGGCAATAATAATACTTTGCTCCAGGGATGGGAACTCAAGTCTGGTGACTCGAGTCGAAGTCGCAAAAACATGTGTTTTTTGCTGACTCGTGTACACTCGAGTCAGGCGCATCAGTGATTCAGACGCTGACTAGAGCCTGAGGCCACTGACTCGGAAATGAGTCCCCACACTTGCTTACTTTTTTTGCAGTGTGAGAAACATCATGGGGCCATCATTCAGACAGGACAAGCAGCAGGGAAGTCCCAGACAGGAGGCAGGGAAGGGTTAATAGTTTGGTTTTGCATTGAGCAGGAGGTGGGGGGGAGTGGAAGTGGGCTCTCGTTCGTTTCTGAAGGAATCAATGATCATTGCATAGGTTTTTCCCCTGGATGAGTGAGGGGAGAAGGTGGGGGGGGGGGAGGCAGCCATCCAGGAGAAACTCCTGGCATGGCTCCAGCAGGCTCAATGAATGACTGGCCGCAATGGGACTACTACTGAGTAGAGCTGCAAAGGATTGGGTCATACAAGTAAGCCTCCTAGCTGCTGCGAGTGACCCTCCTCCCTCTTGCTGTTTCTGGCCCCACTCTCAAGTAGTTTGTCCCACCACCTCCTGCCTTGTTTACAGATGGGATGGGGACATCAGGGGAGTATTAAATGAGAACTCCAACATACACATACACATACACATACACATACACATACACATACACATACACATACACATACACATACACACACACACACACACACACACACACACACACACACACACACACACACCCTCCAGCAGCTCAGTTTTTGTTTGTGGAGCTGCAGCTGACTTTTTTTTACGGAAAAGACTTGGAACTCGAGTCTTTTAGAGTCCCCAAAACTCTCTAAGTGACTCAGAAAGTCCGCCTGTTAGGACTCATTGTTGAGTCTAGTTAAGGGGCAAAGACTTGTTTCTTGACTCAAGTCACACCATGCTAGATTGCCCATCTCTGCTTTGCTCTTTTCTGTACCAAACAGTTCTCTCCTTGGCTAATCCCTGAGGAGTAAAGACCACAATCTTGACTCTATTGACCATGTTTCCTGCATGTACCCCAAATGCATATCATGAACATATTAAGCATTTCTGGCATATTTTATTTGTTCCCTAGAGGTATAACATTATGGGATTTACAGTACCTGAGGGAAATAATAAAGTCCCAGGATTCTTGAGGAGGCAATGGAGAGAGTTGAGCCACCGGCTCCAATGACTGCAGCCAAAGGAGCACCACTGCTACATCGGAAGACAGGAGTGGTTTCGTTCTGCCCAGTAAGAAAAGCCAAAGAATTTTCAACGGTTTTGGACATCGTGAAGCACGTGTCATAGATCTGATAACCCAGTGATATGTTTGGAAGAATGTCTTGTCTATCGTTAACATGTTTTATGGCAAGTATCATGGCTTTGACCCAGCGGTAGCCCCGAAAATTAAACCTGCAAAGAAAACAGAATTCGAATGTGTGGAAAATTATTCAGGAACATTTGAGAAAATGGAAGTGTGAAAAGTTGACCACCCTGGGCTCTGGTCAAGGGCCCACTCCCATTACAGGTATCAGACTGCTCCTTAAACCCTTAGCAGTCGTGGCACCATAATGCCTATAGTACCATCAGGGACCAGCAGATGGCACCATGAGGTGGCACCCAGTGCAGGACTTTGCTCCAGATCCTCGAGCGCAGTGGTTCTCACACTTTAAGCACCAGGACCCGCTTTTAAAAATGAGAATCTGTCAGTGATGTCATGACCGGAAATGAGGTCATGGCTGGAAGTGACATCATCAAGCAGGAAAATTTTTAATGATCCTAGTCTGTAATCCTACCCACACTTACCCAGGAGTAAGTCCCATCATTGTTAAAAGCATATGCATAATATCCTGATCAAAGTACCAATCTGTAACATTTCCCCAAATGCAGTCACACACCATGGCAGCATCAAGTCTAATATATTGAAAATAAAATGCTTAAATGAATGGGGACCCACCTGAAATTGGGTCACAACCCAGCTAGTGGGTCTCAACCCACAGTTTGAGAAACACTTCTCTAGCAACCTGGCAGCAGCACTGTGCATCATCTCCATGTTTGTCACTTTTCATTCATATGAGTGAATGTATATGCAGGAGGATCAAAATGCAGCTCAGAAACTGGGCTGCCCATCGGGGGCTCCCTTTGATCAGCTGTTGTGCCAGTTAAGATGGACTATTTGCTGGGAAAGACTAGCAACTCCCACCATAAGAACATAAGAACAGCCCCACTGGATCAGGCCATAGGGCCATCTAGTCCAGCTTCCTGTATCTCACAGCGGCCCACCAAATGCCCCAGGGAGCACACCAGATAACAAGAGACCTCATCCTGGTACCCTCCCTTGCATCTGACATAGCCCGTTTCTAGAATCAGGAGGTTGCACATACACATCATGGCTTGTAACCATGGATTTTTTCTCCAGAAACTTGTCCAATCCCCTTTCAAAGGCATCCAGGCCAGACGCCATCACCACATCCTGTGGCAAGGAGTTCCACAGACCAACCACACGCTGAGTAAAGAAATATTTTCTTTTGTCTGTTCTAACTCTCCCAACAAGGAAGCAAAGTGACCACAACCCACCGAGAGGCTCACTCCTTGCTTGGTTTAGGCTACAGAGAACCATAATTCAGCCATGGTCTTTTGCCACAACAGCCTAAACCATAGGAACCTTTCTCACTTCTTTTCTTTAGCTTTCCTAACTTTTCCTCTCCCCTTCTCCTTTCCCTCTCCAACTAAACTTCCAGTTTTCTCTGGAAAACCCTTCTAATTTTCCTATGTCCTGCTCTCCCCCTCCATGCTTGCAACATTACTACAAAGATTCATAGACTGCTTCTCAACAAAAAAAAGTTCACAAAGTGATTTGCATGGCAAAAACAAATACAGGCAGGGATCAGAACTCCCTGCAATTAAGTGAAATCGCAGATACTGACCCCCACCCTCTGTTCCCCTCACCTCTGGAGGGACTGCTTAGCCCAGCAGAGGCCACGCACATCCATCCATGGACTCTGCCGGGCTCAGACTGACTCTTAGAGTCAAAAATACGTGACTTACATTTTTTTAAAAACCAGAAAGGACGTTTTTAATGCCTTATAAGGCATTGGGAGACCTGGGGAAGCCCTCTGTGCGCAGATCCAATCTGTAGATAAGTGAATCTGCACCTATGGGATTCGAGGATATGGGGTCCCTCTGAACATAAATGGTCCCCTATCCCACAAAGGCTCAAATCTAAGAAGAAATACTAGCAAACAGCTACTAGAAAAGACACTGTACTGGGATAAATAGGGACAGTCATGTGCCCTATTCCCCTTTTAAGGATTTCCTCTATTTCTTTTTCCTTTCCCTGTACGTAGCAACGATAAAATTTAGGATCTAGCTGTGTGAATAGCTAAGAGAAATTGAATTGCCCTTATTTTTATTCCACTTCCCTGCATTTGTAAACTATCCTCACAATAAAAGCTTGTTGGTTGCTCCTCTCACCCCTCTTCCTTTCCCAGCAAATCAATGTGCTGTGCCAATGGCCCCTGCAAAGCACCCCAGCACATGAAATACATTTCCACGCTGTGCACATGTTAACACATGACTGAAAAGCACACCCAGTAACAACACCCTGATCACCATCCATTTGCTCAGCAGCGAACAGAAGGACCAACGAGTGCATGCATCTGGGCAGGAATAATTTGAAACAGACCCATGGTGGTTGGCATGGAGGCCATAAAATCCTGAGCAGCTCCTGAGCCAGGGCCTTGACAATAATAGTCCGGGATATTCCAACACCATGCCCAAGAGCACTCTGGCAAGCTCAGGCAAGGACAGTCAGGTGGCAGGGAAGGCGATATACTAGTGGTGGCGAACCTGTGGCACGCGTGCCAGAGGGGGCACTCAGAGCCATCTCTGTGGGCATGCAGCACTAAGCCAGGCAGCCTGGAGAGGTGCACTGAAGCTGCATGCCACTTTAAAGGAAGTGCCTGGGCGTGTCTACTCAGAAGTAAGCCCCATTACAGTGGATGAGGCTTGCTCCCAGGAAAGAGTGGCTAGGATTGCAGCCTTAGAGTCCACTTCTGTGGGTGGGGCTTTTTAAAAAAAAATGTCTTGTTTGAGAAAATGAGCATCTTGCAGCCACCCCCTCCCTGCCAATATTTCTTCACCCAGCATGTAATTAGTCTGTGGAACTCTTTGCCACAGGAAACAGTGAGGACAACTTGCCTAGATGCCTTTAAGAAGGGATTGGACAAATTTCTAGAGGAAAAGTTCATTACAGGTTATAAGTAATAGTAGGTAAAAGATGTTAGTGTATGAGTTGTTTTTTTCTAAACTAAAACCTCAGTATTCTGGTTAAATTGCCGTGTTGGCACTTTGCCATAAATAAGTGGGTTTTGTGTCGCAGTTTGGGCACTCAGACTCTAAAAGTTTCGCCATCACTGGTCTAGGGGCTGAATTGCATAATGTGAGAAGATGGGCTGTGGATAAGAGCATAGGAATTTTAATGTTGAGTGTGACCAGTATTCCACCTAACTTCAGTGCCCTATTGTTTAAAAGTCTTTGGAGAGATTTTTTTACTGAGAAGGTGGCACAGGGAAAAGTGTTAATTCCATCTCCCCAAACGTGACAATCCCAATCCAGATCAGCCCCTCCCAGTCTCCCCAAAAGTGACAATCTTTACTGACTGCTTTGGTCTTCTCCTCTTGTGATGTCACTTTTGGCTTCCAGGAGATTTTTCTGGGTTCTACGACTCTGTTTCGAGGGCAACTGTCTATAGTGACAAATTGTCTGTCCCTTTTCCTCCACCAGCAGAGAAAGAGGGACAGACAAGTTGTTACTACAGTCAGTTGCCTTAGAAACAGAGCTGCAGAATCCAGAACAGTTTTTCAGCAATTTTCAGTCTCTGTGCTACAAACTCCAGTGGCAAACTCTATGGACTTTTTGCAGCACACCAGTTGAAAATTGTTGCCCTAGACCAGAGGTTTCCAAACTTTATGCAGGAAGGCCACATCATCTCTCTGACACTGTGTTGGGGGCCGAGGGAAAAAAAAGAATTAATTAATATTTAAAATTTGAATAAATTTACATAAATGAATATATTAGAGATGGAACTTACATGAATGAATGGTCTTGTAGTAGCTCAAGGTCTATAAGAGGTCTTGCACAAAGCAAGACCAACCTTTCGTTCGCTGCCGCTGCTGCATTACAAACATGAAACAGCAAGCAGTGGAGGTAGCCCTCGGCCCACAGCTTATGCGAGAGGACGAACAGTCACCGTTATGCTGAAAGCAGTTGCATCAGGCCAGTGCAGGCTGCAGCTAGTCTCTAGAGGGCCAGAGGCTCATCAGAGACTGGTGGCTCCCTGCGGGCTGGATTGGGGTCCCCGAGGGCCACAAATGGCCTCCAGGCTGGGGTCTGGGCACTCCAGCCCTAGACAATTGAAAAGTGCTCAGCCACCATCACTTGGCTGTGCGCTTCTCCATCTTCCCTATCAGCATGTTCATGCTGCTACTGCTACACACATCCCCTTCCCACAACTGGAACTAAAAACTTCATTCATAGCCTCTATGCCAGGGGTGCCCAAACCCCGGCCCGGGGGCCACTTGCGGCCCTCGAGGCCTCTCAATGCGGCCCTCAGGGAGTCCCCAGTCTCCAATGAGCCTCTGGCCCTCTGGAGATTTGTTGAAGCCCGCACTGGTCCAACGCAACTTCTCTCAGTGTGAGGGCGACTGTTTGACCTCTCATGTGAGCTGTGGGATGAGAGCTCCCTCCACTGCTTGCTCTTTCACATCTGTGATGCAGCAGTGGCAGTGAAGGAAAGGCTGGCCTTGCTTTCTGCAAGGCCTTTTATAGGCCTTGAGCTGTTGCAAGACCTTCATTCATTCATATAAGTTCGTCTTTAATATATTCATTTATGTAAACTTATGTAAATTTATTCAAATTTGAAATGTAAATTAATTCTTTCCCCCCCCCCGGCCCCCGACACAGTGTCAGACAGCTGATGTGGCCCTCCTGCCAAAAACTTTGGACACCCCTGCTCTATGCTGAATACCTGGTTGGGAAGCTATGAGAATGAGAAATTGTTTGGAGTCTCCTTAGTGCAGAACATGTGCTCATGTTCCATCCCTTGCATATGATGCCAAACAGCCTAGAACAGTCATTTTCATCCACTGTGCCGTGGTACACTGGTGTGCTGTGGATGGTCTGCAGGTGTGCCATGGGAGTTTGGGGAAGGGTAATTTGTTAGTAGGACCATTGGGGATGTGAGCCCCCCACCAACAGCATGGTATACCTTGTCAATTGTCAAACAACTGATGGTGTGCCTTGACAATTTTAGTACCTTGTCAGTGGGCCATGAGACTGACAGGGTTGAAAATCACTGGCCTAGAAAGTGGCATCAACTTCAAGCATCTGGCTGTTTTCACTCACCTTTTGGTTTCGGAGACCAGGGTGGAAGACAGAGGGAAACTATAGGTGAAACTAGTGGAGAAAGCTCTGAGGGTTGTCATGTAGCCAGACATTACATGACTCCCAGAAAGGGAGTTGAATACAAATCACGTACCAGGGCTCAGAAATTCTGTCAGTATCTCTACCAACCAACCAACCAACCAACACAACTGGGGACCAAACCCCACAGCCCACATGGTATAAAATTTGCAAGCATTGTTAAGAAAAGCAACACATATGAGGAAATGTTCGCGTACAATTTCTGGGTCTCGTTCACAGCTATTTTTCCCCCTTTTTTTCTTTTTTGTAATAACAAGAGTATTTGAGATTGTTCGGCTGCCAGGAAAAAAATGAGATGAAATCAAACGTACAAACAGTTACCCATGAATTATTCACCATATTTCAGCAGAACAACACAGACATCTCCATCTCTGAGGCAGTCACTGCAATATACAGTTTAAATATCTTCCACCGACTGTTACAGCAGCCAAAGAAATCTCTGAAGAGAGCAAAAGTAAATCTATGGCTCTCCCAGTTTACACAGTAGTCAATAGAAAGATCAAAAACATTGTGTGTGTGCCCTCTTTTGCATTCAGCGTGCAAACACCTCTAACTGGCAATGTGTTCCAAAATGTGATATTATTCCCAGCAAGACGATTGCTGATTCTTGCTGTTGTCAGCGCCAGATGCTTTATTGTTATTTAAACCACAATGCATTCTTTGTGAATTGCTAGCTCTCAACGCTTCTTCGGTATGGACCAAAAGAAAAATGTAACGCAAAAAGGAGAAGCAGAAAACAGTTCCCAGTCCTGTGATCATAAAAACCCCATTCACACTTTATGTTCAATTTGCTTGCATTCTGCGCAGCGTGTATGCTTGATTACTGATCTGCACATGCATGAAGTTGTCCACAGGTCATATTTAACATGCGTATAGGAGTATATGCAATATGTACATTTTCAAGGAGTGTGGTCTCTAAATTTAATTCTTTAATAGCCCAATCCTTTCATTCCCCCACCAATGCAGTGGCACCAAATGGGACCCACCGCATCCTATGGTGGGGGCAGTTGCAGAGATCTCCCGTGGGTAAAGGAACACACAGACTCTTGGGACCTCAGAAAGTTCCCTGGAGGTGTTGAAAAGGCACTTCCAGTCACATCTGGGAGATCCTCTGTCGTTCCTTATGCAGGTTCAGAACCCGCATTGGGTCAAATCCATGAATGAAGAAGACCCACTGTATTTCAAAAACCCAAACTTTTCACATATGTTTTCCCTAATGGCACAGCTACTTTGGAGTGGGGAACTCTTTTCATCAGGATAACAGCATGGGGAGGGCTGCCATCCTGAGCATATGATCCCAATCTGAACCCCTCCCGCCCCCCTCAAAGTGGCTGTTTTTTGCAAAAAGTTTAAGGAGTGAGAAGATCTGAGCACATAAGAACATAAGAACAGCCCCACTGGATCAGGCCATATGCCCATCTAGTCCAGCTTCCTGTATCTCACAGTGGCCCACCAAATGCCCCAAGGAGCACACCAGATAACAAGAGACCTGCATCCTGGTGCCCTCCCTTGCATTGGCATTCTGACATAGCCCATTTCTAAAATCAGGAGGTTGCACATGCACATCATGGCTTGTAACTCATAATGGATTTTTCCTCCACAAACTTGTCCAATCCCCTTTTAAAGCCATCCAGGCCAGATGCCGTCACCACATCCTGCGAAAAGGAGTTCCACAGACCGACCACACGCTGATTAAAGAAATTCTTTTGT
The DNA here is from genome assembly GCF_035046505.1 of Tiliqua scincoides. Lineage (NCBI taxonomy): Eukaryota > Metazoa > Chordata > Lepidosauria > Squamata > Scincidae > Tiliqua > Tiliqua scincoides. The sequence goes on along the minus strand of NC_089823.1, from coordinate 216,939,658 downwards.
CTGTCCTAACCCTCCCAACATTCAATTTTAGTGGATGTCCCCTGGTTCTGGTGTTATGTGAGAATGTAAAGAGCATCTCTCTATCCACTCTGTCCATCCCCTGCATAATTTTGTATGTCTCAATCATGTCCCCCCTCAGGCGCCTCTTTTCTAGGCTGATGAGGCCCAAATGCCATAGCTTTTCCTCATAAGGAAGGTGCCCCAGCCCAGTAATCATCTTAGTCGCTCTCTTTTGCACCTTTTCCATTTCCACTATGTCCTTTTTGAGATGTGGCGACCAGAACGGGACACAGTACTCCAGGATGGTATAGTGATTTGGGAGTTGAACATAGACCTGGTTCAAATCACCACTTAGCCCTGAAATTTCCTGGGTGACCCTGGGCCAGTTACTATCTCTCAGACTCACCTACCTCACAAATTTACTGTGAGGACAGAAGGGGGGGATAAACTATGTATACCACCCTGAGCTCCTTAGAGGAAGGGCGGTATAAAAATGTGAAAAATAAAAATAAAATCTGAAAGTCAGTGGAAGGGTTTTTCTCCCCCCCTTCCCAATTAAAAGAGCGAGACCAGGTGCTTAACAGAACTGTGACCATGGCAGGAGTCAAGTCCTTACACTTCCCCCTCCCACCAGTGTTTTGTCCCATTTCAGCCTCTCAGTGCAGTATTAACATAAAGTAAAATACAGGGTCATGTTATGCTTTCTGTGTTTGATCCCTACTTTGCTTTCTTTTTAATGTCTTTTGTTGTCTAGACAGAAATGACTGGATTTTATTCCAAGAGGTCGTTAAAGTCTAGCACTGCTCCTGGTTTAATTATTTTAGTGATTGCTGCTTTTCATTATTGTTTTAATTGCTGTGTTTTTTCCACTGTATGTTATAGTTTTAATGAATAGTTACTCCCTATTTTTAAAACAAGCCACTCTAGTGCTCACTGAGCAGAAGAGCTGGAGAGAAACATTATGATATAAACAAACAAATAATAATAATGGTGTATCTAGTAATAAGGTGAGAGAAACCGAAAATCAGTGATGCACAAGAATTTCAAGCAAGAATAATCTATGCAGCAAATACAGCCATGCGTCGGCAATCTAAATGAAAAAATCCAAAATGGGTGGGTTTTCCTATTCTGAGAAGATTGTGCAAAGCTTCCCAGGGTTCCCATGGTTTATAATATACCATGGCGAAGCAAGGCAGCCTTCCTCAAGTGCCAAAGCTGGAAGGGGGGCACACACTCATGCTCCAGCAACTTTTTGAGTCAGAACAGTGGGTAAAGTGTGTTGCACTCACAGCCGCAGCTGCGGCGATGTCCGAAAATCACCAAGTGGCCACTGTGATGACATACGTGCTCCACCTGCTGTTCTGACACAGGAAAACCTGGGAGTGATGTCACAAAGTTGTGTGATGTCACATGTTAACTGCCACAGATGCCACGCTCCCTGGTGATGCCGTTGATAGAACATGAAGATATGTTCTCTGGGTACAAAGCAGGAAAAATGGACTCCACTGCAAAGCCTATTTCTGGCCTTTAGTATCTCTTGTAATACACAGAAGCCCTTTCTTCTCTTAAAGGGATAAGAAAGTGCACCTTGTGTAATAACTCTGCATAGAACACTGTAATAGTTACGAAAAAACTGACAAGGAGTTGAAGGACTGAACCGAATGTGTGGCACAGCATCAGACCAACAAGCATGTGGGTGAAAACAGGGACAAGACTGTAACAGCCCTCTGCTGTCATCCTAGGATTACCACCAGGGCTAGCACTGCATCGCTCTCCCCTCCATTACACACTGCTGTAGGCAGTACTTTGTGTGGCATAATCCTTTACTCTGCATCAACCTGTGCTCCACTGATTTAAAAGTCAAGAGAGCATTTGATTCTCAGCGCTAAAAGGAGCAAGAGCAAGATCAGTGTTGTACAATTTGTAATCAACAGTTCCAAACATCCACAGCAGCTTCAGCCTGTGAAATGGCAGGATCTGCCCCACTATTAACAATAATAGTCAATGGAGCTTTCTCCAGGTCAGTGTGGATAGGACTGAAGCCTTTGGGGTGTTTGGGGAATTTTTTTTAAAACAGATCAGCAGTTCAGGAAGCTCAAAAGCAGCTCACAATTCATTAGAACAGGGCTCTCCAAATCCCAGCCCGTAGGCTGAATCCTGGGTTCAGAGAAAGCCCTTCCCCCTGTAAGCAGAGCTTGCCGTTCTGCCCTGGTGCCACATGTCTTTCAAACAGAACAGGTCACTCTGCCCAGGGACTCTCTGGGCAGTTGCATCTGTTGCCCAGCATCCCAGAAGTCTGTGTCACAGGATGTCCAGCCAAATGTAACTGCGCAGAACATCTCTGCCTGTTGTGTTTGAAAAACGTGTGGCACCATGGCAAGCTCCATACGTGGGAGGAAGGGCTTTCTCCAAACCCCGGATACAGCCCACAGGGGTTCTAGAGCCCTGTTCTGGAGTTTTCATGAATTGTGAGCTGCCTTTGAGCTTCCTTTGTGGACAGTTGGGACACAAATGTTTTAAAATAAATAGATAAAATAAGCGTTACTGTGATTTGCACTTGCTACAACCAATGTTGACTGGGCATCTTCTTGTAGATGTTCTTGATAGAGTTCCATTCATGTGCCTTACAGAGCTTTGTTGTTGTTGGCAAACTTCAGTCTTGAAAGACTATGGTATCGCGCTCTGAAAGGTGGTTCTGGAACAGCGTCTAGTGTGGCTGAAAAGGCCAATTCGGGAGTGACAATCCCTTCCACACTAGCAGCAAGTGCAGTCTGTCCCTGGTCTGTCTCCCTGGCTATGGGCCTTCCTTCTTTGCCTCATAGCCTCAGACTGTTGGCCAAGTGTCTCTTCAAACTGGGAAAGGCCATGCTGCACAGCCTGCCTCCAAGCGGGACGCTCGGAGGCCAGGGTTTCCCACTTGTTTAGGTCCACTCCTAAGGCCTTCAGATCCCTCTTGCAGATGTCCTTGTATCACAGCTGTGGTCTACCTGTAGGGCGCTTTCCTTGCACGAGTTCTCCATAGTGGAGATCCTTTGTGATCCGGCCATCATCCATTCTCATGACATGACCGAGAGCTATACAAGCAGTAAGTTGGGTACTTACCACAAGAGGCTTACAGTCTCAGATTCAGCAGTGGTGAAGAAAAGTTTTCTTACATCAAGGTGGGATAGTCATAGAATAATAGATTTGGAAGGGATCCGCAGGGTCATCTAGTCCAACCCCCTGCCTGTAGCAGGAATTCCCCTAGGGCATCTTTAGCATGTGCTTGAAGATCTCCAGTGAGGAAGAATTCACTACTGCCCTCGGCAATCTGTTCCACTGCTGAACCGCCCTTCCTGATGCCCAACCAAAATCTCCTCTCTTGCAGTTGTACCCATTTGATCTCGTTCTTCTCCCAGAGGCAGTTTAGAACAAATTTGTCCCCAATCTAAATATGCTCTGTGGAGTTGTCATAGAACAACTGGAAGCCAGGTTCTAAAGAGCTCTAAAACCTAGCAGAGAAGACAATCTGTGAGTACAGCTCCCAGCTTCTCTTCTCCTCTCCTCCCCTTTGATTATTGAGCCACCTGCTTCCATTTCCAATGATGGCTGGAGTCCCATTAACCAAAGCAGGTTAGCGAACATAGCAATGGCTGGGTCATTCTCATAGCAGCACTTGCTGTCAAATACATAAAACAATCCCTCTCATACACACACAGAACAAAATGAAATTTTTAAGCTTTCTTAAATCTTTCATGTTTTTAACATCACTATTTTCTTGTAACTGTTTTTAAATGTGACATCCCTACCATCTAATCGATTTCCCTTGATGGTGCTGATCAGCTATTGATGGTGCTAATCAGTGATTAAATGAGCTTTATTAGCAACCGCTGCATTGAAATTCAATGAAACAGGAAGCGAAGGCTAGTGGTCAGGGCCATGGGGGGGTGCCCATCTCTGTACAACCACTTGCCTCCACTGTTTCTCCTTCCACTCCCTAACCTGGAAAAGCAAGAGGGGGACAGAGAGGAAAAGGAAATGTGGAAGGGAGGAGAATGCTGAGCTAGAACCCTAGAGAGTGGGAGGAGCAGAAGCTGGCATCCCATCCGGTAAGGGTGGCAACATTTGACAGGCCATCTCAGGAAGTCTTGGGCCAGCCCTGCTAGTGGCCCAACACTTCTCATTGGCTGTCAGGTCAAATCAGACGCAGGCTGGAAGCCAGGAGTGGAGAACAGAGCATTGGACAGGTAAAGCTAGTCTTGAAGGGCTAAGAAAAGGTACACCTCCTTAACGTCCCTTTTCTACTGACAAAGGTACAGGAGCCCTGTCCTGGTTACTTTAGTGTGCACAGCCACTCAACTCACCTTTGGCTCTGTGGACAACTTCGGTAAGACAACTTCCCAAACCCACCAGTTCTGTTTGACTAGAGATAACAGTGGGACTAAAGTCAGCACACAACAAAAGTAGTGCCTGCATTGCACCACCTTCATCTCTCTTCAAACCCATTTTGTGCCCTGCCCACAGGTGTACACATTTGATTCCTGTTGCGTATATGCAACATCGGGCAGAAATGACTTAAACAATGCTGCCTGTCTCCAGTCTATGATACCAACACCTTGCCCAGCTGCCATCGTTTCCCACTGAGAATACAGCCACACATGCCTGGCACAATCATTTTCGATAACCTTAAGCGGGGTAGTCGCTTACCCTTCACATTTGGGCGAGTTTGGAGGTGTGCTGGTTGGATCCTCTTCCAGGATGGTCCTGAAGTGTATCGGAAACATCCCTCCTATCACATGCATGTGGTTTTCAGCTTCCACGTAGCCACGTAAATCAAATTTCCCCAGCAGCCGACACTCTTCTTCCTCACCGCCACCTGCCTCTGGCTCATCTTCTAGGGTGGGCACATACTGCAGTGCATAGATCAAGAATCCTATCAGCACCCACCATCTCTGCGAGGTCATTTTAACTCCGAGCTGCTGGAAGAAAATAACAGCTCTTTCAAAAAAAGATCAGAGGCTTTTATAAGGCTGTTGCATGTTTATTGTTCACCAGCCTATGAATGAGCAGGTGAGTTCTCGAGGGACATATAAAGTACTTCTCCTTGGTGCACAGCTGTCAAGACAGAATCTCATGTGCAAAGTAGTGAAAGGATAGGAAATTCTAGAACAGGTTATCTGATCCTTTAACAAAGCAACGTTCCCTCCCCCTACCATTTCCTTCATTAGTCAAACAATGGGGGCAGTAAGGCTTACAGCTTACAGTAAAGCTTAATAAATGATTACTGTTTAAGAACAGAACCACCCAGCTAGGTCAGACCGAGGATACCTATAGACTAGCATTCTGTTTCCAACATGACCAACAGCTGTTCCCAAAAAGCCCATAACCCACCCACCCCATTTCAAGCATACGAGTGCAGTGATTTTCAACTGGTGCACCATGGCACATTGGTGTGCCATGAAAGGTCCACAGGTGTCACGGGAGTTTGGAACACAGTAGATGAAATTTGCCGAAAATCTGGGTTCTGCTGCTCTGTTTCTAGTGCAACAGTCTGTACTAGAGCTGGTGGAGGAAGAGGGACAGTCAATTTGTGACTATAGTCCAGTGGTTCTCAAAGTGGTGGGTCGTGATCCACCACTGGAACTGAAAAGGGTCACTTTCCCCTTAACGCAGGGGTGCCCAAACCCCAGCCCAGGGGCCACTTGCGGCCCTCAAGGCCTCTCAATGTGGCCCTCAGAGAGCCCCCAGTCTCCAATGAGCCTCTGCCCTCCGGAGAATTGTTGGAGCTCGCACTGGCACAATGCAACTGCTCTCAGCGTGAGGGTGACTGTTTGACCTCTTGCGTGAGCTGTGGGATGAGGGCTTCCGCCACTGCTTGCTGTTTCACATCTGTGATGCAGTAGCGGCAGCAAAGGAAAGGCCAGCCTTGCTTTGTGCAAGGCCTTTTATAGGCCTTGACCTATTGCAAGACCTTCATTCATTCATATAAGTTCATCTTTAATATATTCATTTATGTAAACTTATGTAAATTTATTCAAATTTTAAATGTAAATTAATTCCCCCCCCCCGGCCCCTGACAGTGTCAGAGAGATGATGTGGCCCTCCTGCCAAAAACTTTGGACACCCCTGCCTTAAGGGGAGTGACCCAGAAATAAGCTTCCCTACGGCACCGCAGTGATTGCGGCACCACAGGCACCCATGCACATTTAAGCATACCTAGGGGAACTGTGCACCCTCCCGGAGGGTCCTGGAGGCTCATAGCCCCCTCCATGAGCCTCCCCTCTGCTGTAGTGGCTCTGATCTGCAGCCAGAGCCCAGCTCCAGTTTGCAGCCGGAGATCCGGAGCATGGAGTTTCTGAAACTGGAAGTGGGCTCTGACCGCAGATTGGAGCCCACTGCAGCAGAGGGGGCTGCAAGCCTCCAGGACCCTTCACAAGGCTGCAGATTCCCCCCAGGTACACTGAAATGCTTCTGGGTGCCAGCAGTGCTGTGATCGCTGCAGCGCCATTGGGACATCCCCACCATCCCAATTCCCACCCCGATACACACTTACCCCGGTTCTTAGACCCCCGGAGAGTTTGAGAACCACTGCTGTAGACAGTTACCCTAGAAACAGAGCCGTAGAGCGTGTAAGAGTCTCCCGGAAGCTGGAAGTGACATTACAAGAGGTGAAGACTATAGGAATCGGTGTGCTGTGAGAATAAAAACACTGAATATCATTAATATAGTACCTAGAAACATGGAGGTTGCTTTAATTCATATTCAGCTGTCATGTCATAGCTAATTGTTATTGATAAGACTCTGTGGCTTTGTCTAGACCAGGAGTGTCATTTCATGTAGTGGCCCAAATAGCAGTCATGGAGCCTGCAGAGGACCCGAAGTGCCATAATTAAGCAGTTGATGGCCAGAAATAAGCACTTGGTTCTCATATAGAAATTCATTAGCTGCAAATGACAGAAGAGAAAATGTGCAAATCATGTTCATATTTTCAAGATATGAGAGAACCTAATTATCATGCTGGGAGAGACCAACTATAATGGGGGTAGTGGTGTTCCTAGGGGGGGCAAGGAGAGCTAAAACCCAGGGTGCCATGCCTCCGGGAGTGGTGCCACCTTCCTCAACCCCCCTGCCACTTGCTCCTACCCTGTCCAGGGGACTTTGGAGAGCAGGGAGGGCTGCATGTAGCCTCCCTGACCCTCCACAGGCCTCCTGAGCCTTCCTGAAGGCTTTTAAACCCCACTTTTCATTTTCAGTCAAAAACCAGAAGTGGAATTTAAAGCTTTCTGGAAGCCTCAGAAGGTCCTCAGAGGGCTGGAGAGACTGTGTACAGCCTCCCCAGCTCTCTGAAGGTCCCTGGACAATGGGAGGGGGGTGGCACTCAGCAGGGGAGGGCAGTACCCTGTGGTCCTGGCCCTGGGTGATACAGGAGCCAGGATCACCAGTGAATGAGAGCCAGATGAATTACTTCTGGGGGCCGCATCTGGCTTGTGAGCCTTATGTTTGATACCCTGGTCTAGTCCTTTAAGGAACCCTAACTTATTAGCCATCGCTAGAGCCGTGAAATAGCACTCTCTTTTGTTTGTGACAAGCTGTTTCACTGGAATACCCTCAATTCTTGTAGTATGGCTAGATCCATTTTCTCCATCCATAGAGTAATTTTTCTAAGTGCCAGGGCTGCTGCATGTAAGTGATCTCAGTAATCTTTACAACAACCTTGTATGGCAGGTCAATTTTATATTAACATTTCCACAAATTTTCAAACAGAGTATTCTGTATGTCGATGACCCGGTAAGAAAAATAGAAGGATGGGCTAAGAAAGGGTCCATGCTAGGGTTGTCAACTCTCCAGGTTTATATGAAGCAGCTAGGAAACTGTGTAGATCACCTCTGAAAAGTAAACTTACAAAACCATTTCATAAAAATATTAATTTTCTTTTAAATTTTGACTTTACTGCAGGGGCCCCTTACTGTACAATTGGGATGGCTTAAAGCCAGCCATGGTTTACTGCACAATTCTATGCATGTCTACTCAGAAATAAGGCTCATTAAATTCAATGGGACACTCCCACAGTAAAGAATTGCAGCCTTTGTCAATCTGATGGGCTTGATAGCACATCTCAATAATCAATGCTGATCAATATAGATCAGTAATAAGTGTGTTCCAGCAGAAAGGATGTGTGGCTTGTGTTCATTCTCTTTCCCCCTGATCACATTGAAGAGAAGTGGGCTCACCTAACCCCTTGTCTCTTAGGTGACCATTGTGGATATTAGGACTTTTGACCAGGAAGATACATGGTCAGGTACATGGGCAGGTCACCTACCTACCTAACTGGGTTGTTGTGAAAATAAAAGAGGCTAACTCTGTGTGCTGCCTTGCGATCGTTCTGGGAAATGTTTGTTGAAAATTGATACAAAACACCATATGACTTGTCACTACTTGTCTTTATCTTCTAGCAAGGCACAACACCTGAACCCAGAAGATTGCGAAAGCCATTGCAGGTATCAAGGGACTGAGCCAGCCATGCATCTGTCCGGGTTCTTTTCTCAGTGCAGTATTGATTTTAAGTGAAAATTTTGATCTTGGGCTTCATTTCACTTCCACTAATTTCAGGTGGATGTGACACAAAATACATTCCATCATAAAAGAGCACAAACCAGCCAAACATCTATTTTTTTTTCCTATTTCTTGTCTCCTTTCTGTTTTCTTTTCTCAAGCTGATTAACAGGTCCTAAGCATGTTTATTCTGAAGTCCCACTGAATTCAATAGGACTTACTCTCAGAGAACTGTGGTATAGGATTGCAGCCTTATAGCACAATCCGGTCCCCCACGTACAGCAATGGCTCTTGCAATCTGTTACTGTAAATCTATTTACAATGGTGCAAAAGGCACTCCAGAGCCAACAGTGCAAATGGCTAGACTGTTTGTGCACTAGCCTCTACGGAGCCCAGGTCACACCAACCCATGTGAGTTAGTGGGGCAGGCAGATCATGGGAGGCTGGAGGGAGGGAGGAGGGCAGGGGATGGGAAGTGAGCAGGAAAGAGTGGATCTTGGCAGCAAAAGTGCACTCTGAATCTTAACCCCCATTTTCCAGCCCATCCTAACCCCATTTTATCTTTGGACATTCGCCAGTATCATATGTCAAGGAGACCCAAAGGTGACCAGAAGGCTTACCAATGGATAAGTTAAGAAGTTTTTAAAATTACCTCTCATTGGCCTTCTTATGGGGGTGGGGTTATTGGACAACCTGCAGGAAGTATATAAATTTTTATTACCCCTGGTAGGCTGCCTGATCACCTATGGGTTTTCTTGAATCTACATCAGCTATGTAGCTGGGGCAAGTCCAAGGAGAGCCAGAGGGTGGGGTGGGGTGGGGGGTGGGCAGAAAAATGGGGGATACAACTGGCACCAGAACCACTCCTTCCCCCCTACACACTCCCTGGTTCCTCCTCCAATATGGCCAGTTACTCCCCTCCCCAACAGAAGCCGTTGTGGTCAGCAGACTGGTGCCTGGAGCAAGTAAAGTGGACAGGGGACTGGGCCAGATTGCGGTGGCAGTTATATCAGTGTGATCTGAGGTTTCTGGCCCAATATGCTCTATTGGACCCAACAGAATTACACCTACAAAATATAATGGTGTTAAACTGGTGTGGATGGTGTTAATCTGAGTAGGCCCATTGGGGACCAGGGAACAACAAGGGAGGAAGGAAAAATGTTTCTTTACTTACCTCCCCCTGGTCTCTGCCTGCCGTGACATGCAGCACATGCTGCATCAGCAGAACCAGGGATGTGCCATCAGGGGAGGCAGAGCCTCCCATCCTGCCCCAAAGGAAAGAGCCCCAGAGCCTCACTTGCCTCTAATTAAAATAGCCTCACATACAAGGAGAAGCTAGAACTTGCTGCAGCAACAGCTCAGCCTCCCTGTGATTGCACACAAGTTCCACCCAGTTTCTGCACGACCACAGGGTAGGCCACAAGCTTTAGACTCTCTGAGTTTCTCCTACAGACTAGAGCTGGTGGTGGTGATGACAGGTCAGCCTCCCTTGTGATTGTGCAGGCACTGATAGAGCCCCTGGAATGCCTTGCATGATGTGATGTTGGCACCATAGGTGGCACTCACATTGCGGGCTGGCGGTGGATAGGATTGGGTTGTTAGAGCAGGGGTGTCAGACATAAGGCTGGCAGACCACATATCACCCCCGAAAGCTCTTTATCCAACCGCCCATGATAATTGGGCTCTACCAGTGCTTCCCTTTCAGCGGCTACTGTGGCTCTAGGAGGGATAGGAAGCCTTGGAAGACAAGGAATGCTATGGGGGAAGGGGTAAAGCAGGAGGGGAGAGAGAGGGAGACACTGCTGAGGCATTTTAGGGGGCCCAACTATCACTCAGGCTGCCATTTCAGCAGTGCAGCTTCTGCCAGTGCACCTCTCAGCTGTTGAGCTGCAGCTGCCTCAGAAGAAGTAGCACTGCTGAAAGGGCAGCCCACTTGATCATTGGGCCATCCCAGATTTTGAAAGTGAGATCAGCCATTTGCAGCCATTGAGTACAAAGTGCTGATATCTGACCATCATCTGCTTAATGGCATCAGTTCCAGCTCTCTGCAGGCACCATGAATGCTCTTTATCCTGCTACATGAAACAAGCTTGACACCCCTGCCTTTGAGGGTTGTTGTGAGGATCATGCATGGATGGTAGCTTGGTTCGCATACAAGGTATTAAATGCTAAAAACGTTGTTCTTCATCGGGAACACCAGATGGCAGCAAAGCTTGACGCATGGAAGAAAAAGTACGTTTTGGAGCTTCATAAATCACAACTAATTACACAACAGTTCTCAGCAAGGTAGGATGCTGGCCTGCCTATTTTATGAGGTTCTGTATGTGACATTTCCTCACAACATCTGCAAGTCCACTTGCACCACTAACTGCTCACAACCCTTGCAGACGGAATAAAAGGCAGTAGAATGCCTGTCTTATTTACTGCACCCACAATGGTTTTGAATACAGTCAGTTCTACTGAGATTACCCCTGAAATTTAAATCGAGGCCTGTATTCAGATCCTGTTCAGGAATTCCAGAATGTGCAAATGTTGGTTTTTGGCCCATTAAGGAATTAAGAACATAAGAACAGCCCCACTGGATCAGGCCATAGGCCCATCTAGTCCAGCTTCCTGTATCTCACAGCGGCCCACCAAATGCCCCAGGGAGCACACCAGATAACAAGAGACCTCATCCTGGTGCCCTCCCTTGCATCTGACATTCTGACATAACCCATTTCTAAAATCAGGAGGTTGCGCATACACATCATGGCTTGTACCCCATAATGGATTTTTCCTCCAGAAACTTGTCCAATCCCCTTTTAAAGGCGTCTAGGCTAGACGCCAGCACCACATCCTGTGGCAAGGAGTTCCATAGACCGACCACACGCTGAGTAAAGAAACATTTTCTCTTGTCTGTTCTAACTTTCCCAACACTCAATTTTAGTGGATGTCCCCTGGTTCTGGTGTTATGTGATAGTGTAAAGAGCATCTCCCTATCCACTCTGTCCATCCCCTGCATAATTTTGTATGTCTCAATCATGTCCCCCCTCAGGCGTCTCTTTTCTAGGCTGAAGAGGCCCAAACGCCGTAGCCTTTCCTCATAAGGAAGGTGCCCCAATTGAAACAAGCAGCTTTGGCTTCATTAGAAAGCTTTCCCAGAGAACTGTTTCAATCAAACTATGCCACAATGATTAACCTTGGGAGGGGGTGATGCAGGTTGCCAGTCTGAATTTGCAGGTTGTACCATTAGAAAGGGCATGGTACTTTCTTCACCTCCGAAGATAATACTCTGCAGCTGAGGGGAATGAATATCAATGTCTAAATTTGGCCTTTATTATAAAGCCACTCTCTCTCTCTCTCTCTCTCTCTCTCTCTCTCTCTCACTTACTGGATCTAAAAAAGAACATCAGCTTTCTACCATAACAGATTTTCCACGCTGGAGCCTGGATTTCAGCACACAATAAATTATATATTTTTGGCAGTCAGGCATCCAATGTGCAACACCAATGGATTCATGCAAGACTCTTCTTTATGCTGATATTGCAGGCAGATTTACCAAAGACAACAGAATTTACCAAAGACAAAACATCCAAAGCATCACACTGCTTAGTACCCAATCGTAAATGAACCAGTGCATTCTATGTTGTGTAAGTGCAACAATGGACTTCATTCTCTTTAAAAGGCAGCATTCTAAATTATAATATCCTGCAACAGGAAACAAGCATATGGGCTTCATTTTCTTCCAGCATGTGATGGCCCATATACAAGTCATGCCCCACAAGGATCAGCTAAGGGCTGGATTCATTCAGTTGAAGACTATTTGATTGAAGGAGAAAAATATTCTATTAAATCACATGCATCCCAAAATGGATCAGCTCTTGCTTTATGTAGCTACTGTATATATTAAATGAAGCCATTGGAGAGGTTTCTCTAAAGCAGGGGTGTCCAAACTTTTTGGCAGGAGGGCCACATCATCTCTCTGACACTATGACTGGGGCCGGGGAAAAAAATAATTAATTTACATTTCAAATTTGAATAAATTTACATAAATGAATATATTAGAGATGGAGCTTATATGAATGAATGTTGGCAATCTTCAGTCTCAAAAGACTATGGTATCGCGCTCTGAAAGGTGGTTCTGGCACAGCGTCTAGTGTGGCTGAAAAGGCCAATTCGGGAGTGACAATCCCTTCCACACTGGGAGCAAGTGCAGTCTGTCCCTGGTCTGTCTCCCTGGCTATGGGCCTTCCTTCTTTGCCTCTTTGCCTCAGACTGTTGGCAAAGTGTCTCTTCAAACTGGGAAAGGCCATGCAGCACAGCCTGCCTCCAAGCGGGCCGCTCAGAGGCCAGGGTTTCCCACCTGTTGAGGTCCACTCCTAAGGCCTTCAGATCCCTCTTGCAGATGTCCTTGTATCGCAGCTGTGGTCTACCTGTAAGGCGCTTTCCTTGCACGAGTTCTCCATAGAGGAGATCTTTTGGGATCTGGCGATCATCCATTCTCACAACATGACCAAGCCAACGCAGGCGTCTCTGTTTCAGCAGTGCATACATGCTAGGGATTCCAGCTCGTTCCAGGACTGTGTTGTTTGGAACTTTGTCCTGCCAGGTGATGCCGAGGATGCGTCGGAGGCAGAGCATGTGGAATGCGTTCAGTTTCCTCTCCTGTTGTGAGCAAAGAGTCCATGACTCGCTGCAGTACAGAAGTGTACTCAGGACGCAAGCTCTGTAGACCTGGATCTTGCAATAACTCAAGGTCTATAAAAGGCCTTGCACAAAGCAAGACTGGCCTTTCCTTCTCTGCCGCTGCTGCATCACAGACGTAAACAGAAAGCAGTGGAAGGAGTCCTCGTCCCACAGCTCACACAAGAGGTTGAACAGTTGGCTGTCATGCTAAGAGCAGTTGTGTTGGGCCAGTGTGGGCTCCAGCAAGCCTCCGGAGGGCCAGAGCTTATTGGAGACTACCTGGCAGGTTATTGAGTCACACTACCCTCCCAGCAAAGGGTAGTAGTGTGGCCAGGAGTGCATTCTTTCAGTTTTGGCCAATATGCCCCTTTGTAAGCCCACTGAACTCAATAGAATTTGCTTCCAAGTAAGCACGTATGGAATTGCAGCCCAGTAGAAAATGCTACACCATAGAAAAACTATGATGGTGGGGGTCTAATTCTCATGCCATGTTGCACAACTACACAACGTGTCCTAATGAGGGTGTCTTCTCCAAAAGCACCAGCAGGTCCAGCTAAGCTGACTGGCACAAACTTTTTCAGCAGTCTGGCATGTATAAGGAACATCTGCCTACAAAGATTTCAGCAATATTTGAAGGTACTTTCTCAGTTTGGGGAAATCCACTAAAATTGAGTGTTGGGAGAGTTAGGACAGACAAAAGCAAATATTTCTTTACTCAGCATGTGGTTGGTCTGTGGAACTCCTTTCCACAGGATGTGGTGACGGCATCTGGCCTAGATGCCTTTAAAAGGGGATTGAACAAATTTCTGGAGGAAAAATCCATTACGGGTTACAAGACATGATGCGTATGTGCTACCTCCTGATTTTAGAAATGGACTATGTTAGATGCAAGAGAGGGCACCAGGATGCAGGTCTCTTGTTATCTGGTGTGCTCCCTGGGGCATTTGGTGGGCCACTGTGAGATACAGGAAGCTGGACTAGATGGACCTATGGTCTGATCCAGCGGGGCTGTTCTTATGCTCTTATGGACCAGTGGTGGAAAACAGGATGCTGGACTAGATGGGCCTTTGACCTGATCCAGCAGGTTTCTTCTTATGATACTATGACTGGAAGATTGACAAGAAAGGAAATAGTTTCAAAAATACTTTCACAAGATTACAAAGCTGAGTGCCAAATATCTTGCGTATGGAATTGTGCCAAATATCTTGTGTGGAATTACTGTAGAGTAACCATTTTACTGGTTAAAATGGGAGCTTCTTCCATCTATGGGAAAGCATGAGATCTCCTAGCCAGTTTTACACACTGTAAACTACAATTTTTGAATTTTATGAGCTATCCTTTATTACCCTAGAGGCCTTTAATTATGTATGTCCCCTGGATTGTGAGTGCCTTGGAGGAGCAGAAATATATGCATTTGCAATAAGCAGTTTTTCACCAATGAGCAAAACAACAGGGAGGAAGATTCAGACTAAGACATGTGGAAGAATTTCTTCGCTGTAAGTGTGGTCCAACACCAGAACTGCCTGCCTTATGCAGCTGTAGACGTTCCCTCACTGGAATTTTCCCAGCCCAAAGCTGGATATCCACCTGTCAGGGGTACTGTAGATGCCTGCACTGAGAGCAGGGTTAGATCATCTACAAAATCTCTTCTAATTTCAACACTGCAAAATGTGTTTGAAAGGTGGGGAGCATTGCAGTCTTTTCCTCAGGGTTTTCTCTGCTTCTCCACTTTTGTCAACAATCATGCACACCTAGTGTCTCAGAGCTTCATCCAAGAGCACTCAGAACCCCTGAGAACCAACTTAGCCTCATCAGTGTAGGATAGGGTCTCTTGATCATTCGAGAGCAGGGGTGTCAAACTTAAGGCCCATGGACCGGATATGGTCCTTTGAAGCTCTTTATCTGGCCCTTGTGATAATTGGGCACTCACAACATATAGTTGGGTTCTCCCATATCTTGAAAATATGATCAAGATCTGCATGTTTTCTATTATTTGCAGCTGAGTTCCTAAGTGAGCAAAAAGTGCTTATTTCTGGTCAGGACCTGCTTAGTGACACCACACCACTGACCTCAGGAGGCATCATGAATGCTATTCAGCCCACTGTATGAAAGGGGTTTGACACCCCTGGATCAGATAGATTAAGAACGTGGAGTCTGAGAATTGCACTCCTGAAGGGGCACTTGCTGTTCATTTTGTAAAACAGTTAAAAACAAGGTAGTTATAACAAGAGCACCGACTGCTGCAAATGTTTAATGCTACAGAGAACCAATTCAATTAACGTTGATTTGATTTCCTGGCATATTACCTGAGACAGCAACAGAATCAGAACACCAACAGAAACCCCTTGTCATGGCTTAAGATTTAATTTGCTATACAGTTTTTGCAGTATATAAAACACAATCAGAACGTGTTCATCCTTGTGACATAAGTATTTTGCCAGATGTTTTTCTTCTCAATGAGACACATGTGACTGATGTGTGAGCCCTATTCATTCAGTGCTGGTACAGCGGAGCCCCATGGCCCACACCGTCTCCAGTGCTGTAACTGAGCAGGTTAGAAGTCTGCTCAGGAAAAACAACAACAACAACAAAAAAATTTGTTCCCTTACCTCATGTTGAGCCCCAGTCTGCCCAATAGAGTTACCTGGATCTGTGTCTGCTAAATCACTGGCACAACTCTGATAAGCCCTATGTAGAGCTTTCAGGCCCAGGAAAGGGGTTAGAAGAGGCCTCCTCCACCATTCCCCCCCCTCCCTGGCCTGAACTGCCCACTTCTCCACCCTGAAACCAACCACTTCTGCTCCACCATCATCCCCACCACTGCACTGAAAGTACCAGCATCAGTCAATGTGGATTCAGCACCAGTGGAATGGCACATGCTTTCCCACCAGTGCTGCCTACTTCCAAGTTGTTGCAAACGTGCTTTATGGCTAGCATCAGTACAGCAACCACTGCACCAGCACTGGAAACCCATAGGATTGTGCCGTCAACAAGAAACTGCAAGCAGAGTCAGAAATAAGCCCCACAGAGTTCAATTTGACTTACTACCACTTAAGTGCGTATAGAACTGCAGCCTGGTTGAACAGAAACATTGAACATCGTAAAAGGCTTTTGAGCCAACCTTCATGTAAAGCCAGGAACCTGTTTAGCCTTGTAGCTTCCAGGCATCCAACAGCACCATTTTATACACACAAGCCATTTAACACAGTTAACATTGAAACACAAATAGCTGGAGATTAAGGCATTTAAAAAGACCACCTCTCTAAATGAAACTGCTTATCTCCACAGGCCTCGTATAAGCAAGCCTTGCCAATCTCACATCAGAGGTCCCATTGGTGGCAACACACAGAGTACCCAACAAGTCATAAACCCTTTTCCTTCAACTCACACTTGGAAGTACATTACCATCAAAGAACATACGCACTACAATACAATATGATGGCTGTTGGTGGTTACATTTATACCCTGCTCTTCTGCAAAACAAACAGCACAACATTTTAGCCTCACGTCAACACCATGAGACAGATTAGCTGAGAGTTGATTGCCCAAGAATGTCTGTCTGTGAATTTGCTAGACAAACAGAATTGAAGTTGTTCTTTCCACACCAAAGGTTTTCCAAAGACATAATCTCATGCATTTGGTATATATTCGCAAGACCGGCCTCTGTTGGTTCTCTAGTTCCTGGCTTCCGTGATATTGTGCCGAAGACCCAAATGTAACATTCTGCCTTCAAGAGATGGAAAGAACAGAAAAACCAACACACTGTTGGAAAGAAGGCTTAATAAAAATAAAATGGAATAAAATAAACACACACAAGTATCCAAATGGGTAACTTTTATTTGTGGATAAAAATTAAGGCTCACAGTACTTTCATCATTTACAAGCAGAAAATGTTTTCTTTAAAAAATGAGAATGCTAGGAATTATTCCCTATACAAATTCCTTTGAAAAATGTTGACATGTCTTACTGAAGACTGGAGGGGTGAACAAATTGAACAAGAGCAAACTGCATTCATAAGCTACATTTTACATTCCCTTCTGGACTACAAAACAGTCATCTGTTTTTCCGCAGCCGGCCAAGATTACATGACTTAACACTATGAAGTACATTCAAGAACTGGAAGAATGGCAATGAAGGTAAGCTGCACTTCCTAATACCTTCAAACATCAAATAGAGGTGTATATTAAATATATATACCCTGTTCCTTACAATATTTGAATCTTGATTAAAATTTGACAATTTGCTTATAATGCAATACATCTTACTTGCTTCTGGCTCTAGTATAACCTCCTTTATTACAGAGTTACAAATCATTTGCCAAACTCCACCTCACTGACAAAGTCTCTTTAAAAATAAGCTTACCAAATTGTGACAAAATTTAGAGCTGACAAAATGTATGTATTTGTTAAGATGTAAATCCTATGAGAATTTGGCAATTTTTGCATCTAATATAGTAAATAGGAACACAGTATTTGAGCTGTGTGACCATTAGTAGAGGCACCTCTAATTGAATCTCTTACATGGACATAACCATCTGCTATCCTCTTCTAGTTTGCATCATTACTGAATGGAATTATACACCATATAATTGTATTTTAGAAAAGCACATTTAAAATGGCAACATTTAAATGGAAAAAAGTGCTACTAGTAACCTCCACAACCTCAATCCTGAGGCACTGCAACAGACCCAGGAGTATCCCAACACTATGAAGCTGAAAGACTTGAGGAGGCCAAATCCTATTCAAGGATCTGAGTTCCCAACAATAGTTATGTTAGCATTAAGTGCTACAGAGTCTCATAAACAACCATACAAAAGCTTTCCTAGCAGGTGCCATGTCTGAATTCAGCTTCCATTAGCTTGAACACACCCATCCCCAAACCATGGGTAGACTATAGGAAAGCAGTAAGATTGCACACAGTGGGACAAATGAAGAAGGCTATAAGAATTGCATGTCATCACTCCAAATCTCTGCAGCATCTCATTCACTGTACTCGTATACATGCTGCAAGAACTCCATAGGAAAGGTCTTGAGACTAAACTATCATGTGGCACAACAAGGTTTTTAAGCACAACAAGAGAGAACCCCCAGTTTATCTCAGTCCTTCAAACACCAGGAACTTCGTATGTCCCAGGTTACATGCATGAAGACCTGCACATTTCTGATGGGTCAAAATGTATTTATATTGTAGTCATCTCACCCTTTTCTCCTTGCCTCTTTCTAGGTAGAAGTTGTACGAAGTACCTAATGGAGATTATATGAGCAAGCACTGGCTCAAGTACTTTTACCTAGTCATGCCTTTGTAATTCATATAAAGAAAGCAGCCTCATCTTGAATGAAACCAATGTTTTGCCATCAGATCTTGATTAAACAGAAGCAGCTCTTTCACTACATTTCCGCAAGATTGCAGTTTTCTGCATCAACAGGGCACATGGTAGTCTGTATCCCGTTAACTGAGTAATGCTATATGGGCAGAGTAATTAAAAACAAAACAAAACCATAGTGACTAAACCCATACAAAAGTTTGCATTCATTTGTGGTACACTGTTGATTTGAGGACATATGCAGAGTGGACGACAGAAGTCCTTACAGTTATTGAGGAGGGTTACTTGCTTTACAGCAATTGGTTTCTGTTGCCTGTACTAACAGTAAAAAGCAACTCTACTGGAGTCCTGGCTATGTGGATCACAACCCACACATATTCAAAGCCACCTAGCCCTTATAATAGAGGCAACTGATAATCATATAAGCATCCTTTCAATGTTATTGCTTCTTGAGAGATATGGAAGCAATGATCAAATTTAGTTTCACAAAGCTCACTTCAACACCCAATTGCATCCAATCAGCATAACACATACCTTCTAAAAGATGTCCATAAATGCAATATTCCCTTTTGATTTGTAAAGCACATTCATATAAAATTGACCAGAAAAAAAAGTAGGAACAATACTGAATTTGTGTCTTCATTCTTAACTAAGGACTGAGAGATTTTGATGGTTCCAATGTGGATTGCTACTCATTCTGATTTTGTCAGAGAAACAAGATGCATTTTCAACTTTATACATAATTCATGTCTGTCTAGTAACTGATTTAAATGTACATTAAATATAGATATCCTTGCATGTTGGGAAAAGAGTATGCTTTTAACTTCCTTAACAAACCTTATTTGTTTTTAAAATATTATGGAAAAAGAAAATGAGGTTGGAAGAGTAAAAAAGCAATGCGTGTGATTCGAGAGTGCCAGTCATTTAGTTCTTCCACACTTATTGCCATGACCTTAGTATTCCAAATGATATGGAACAGGATTTACAGTACACAGTGAACAAATACACGTTAATTCCACAACTCAACAATACCCACCACTCCATTTGGCAAAATATTTATTTATAATAAATCTGTTTCAAAAGCAGTTGGTCACTTTTTTCTCTCTCTCATTTTACATTATTAATAGGCTCTAACAATGGTTTTGGTAAATGTAAATAAACTGTCTCTTTTTACACAGTATACAAAAAAAAAATTAAAAAGAGACATTGAAATGACAGTCAACAGTAAAAATACATGAAAAACAGGAAGTCAATAAGACCAAAATAAGAAGGCAAAGCAATATGAATCTATCTGCACATAGGCAACACTGCCCTAATTATTTACCCGTACAAATCCTCAGCCCCACTTACCTTATTCCCCCGCCCACCCTAACATCACTCTTAATTTGCAGATTATGCTCCAGGAGAGGGAGGAAAAAATATCACATGTGATGTAGCAGCAGCTCCAGTCACTTTTCACAGTACTGCATGTCAACACTGGGAATGGTTTCTGATATAATTTAAAACTCATACAGTACTTTTGTTGGGGGGAGGGGGAATATAATTACTCCCACTCAGTTGTTCCTGGGGGTTTTGAAGTCAAATCATACATCACCCGGGAGATGCCAGGAATCTTCTTAATCTCTGTCACCATCTTCAATACAACCTATGTTTAGAAAGGAACACACACAAAGAGAGACCAGGAACATAAGCAAGTGTCCTCATTTGGAAAGAAGGAGCAACAAATCATAAACCAAAGTAGAAAAGAAAGGGAGTAGAAACGCAAGATACTTGATAGTTTTTAATTTGTATTTTTAATTTAAATTTTTTTTTTTCCAAAGAAAGAGCTTGCAGGAGACTGTTACTTAGTACAAAACCTGCCTGTCTCCTCAAGATCCCTGGACTGCTCTTTGCAAAATGCCAGCCCCTCCTTTTCCTTGAGCCATTAGTCCCAATTATGAGATTGCAATTGCTAACCAAAACTAAAAGTTATATCTTTTAATTAAAATAATAATCAGCAGCATTTGTATTGATTTGATTTGAGCATGGAAAGTACTTCACATGTAATTCAAGCCTTATAGGGTGTTGTAAGGATTTTCCCCATATTGCAGCTCGGAAGTTGAGAGGGAACAACTCAGTTAAGGTCCCCTAATGAATTCATGGCAGAGGAACAATTTGAACCAGTGGGCTCCTGACTCACAGTTTGGTTTTTTAGACACTACACTATTCAGTGGGACCTCAGTATTCATGGAGGATCCATTCCAGGACACACACACACAGATTTCTGCAGATACTGGGGTCCATAGAAAGTCCTCAAAGGACCTCCTGGAAGTGACTAGAAGCGCCTTCCTGTTGCATCTGGAAGGTATTCTGAGGTTCAGAGAGGACACATGTAGCCTCCCAGAGGCATTGGAAAGGCACTTCTGGATATCAACGAAAATGGGACATGCCTTTCCTATGTTTCCAGGTGGTGTTCTGAGGCCCTTCAGATGCAGGGTCAGCATCCATGGTGAGTCAAATCCATGGGTGACAACCCTGAAGATTACAAGGGTCAATTGTATTAGATATCTTTTTCAAAGATTGTTTTAATTAAGGTAACTCAGGAAAACAAAGTGACATGGGTTTCATATTAAGCCCTAATCTGAAAAACTACAAGCACAGACTTACACATGTCTTAATACAAACACAGGTATAGAATGCCTCCCCCTGCAAAAAGTCCACCTGACTGCAGATTTCCAGGCACCATTAAACCTTTACTTCTTTAGAGAGGGCTTTGGACTCACATAGTGGCCATTTAAACCATTTATTGATTTTGCAGTGTAAACTTTATGAAATAACATACATTTTAGTGAACAGTATATAAATATTTCTAATAATGTTGTCTGCATTTTTGCTACTATGATTTTTTCCTTAATTTAGTCTATCTTATAATTACCGATAGGTTGTTTTCAATGTTATTGCAAGCTGCCTTGAGTGCTTTCCCCACAAAAAGACAAAGCAATAACTTATTGCTATTCAAAGTATGGCTGTAGTACAGAAGTTTCTGGACCCTGATCTTGTGAACAACAGATCGGGGTGGGAGGGGGGGATAGTGCTCAGACATGGTGTCTGCTAGCCTGGCAAGCTGAGCCAATCTGTAATCAGGGTGGGTACATAGAAATGGCAAACTGAACTTCCCTGCAAGACTGCAGGTCAACTGAATACGCAGACAGGTAGTGGATTACAGATTTATTTTCCTTATGCAAGAACTTCACAATTCCACACTCTAGTCTAGTAGATCCATATATAGAAATATTCACGCACAGATCATCATCCGTTAATAGAGGCATAAATGGTTGGCAACCTTCAGTCTCGAAAGACTATGATGAACAACTGCAAAGAGGCTCCTTGACTCATTTTAAACAAGAATATACAATCAATGGCTCTATAACCACCAAAGAGCAAGACATTAACAGTGGTGTTATGAGCATCATTTTAATCAGTTATTTATTTTAAAACATTCAACATCATCTTTTTAAATATATGTACATTCCTATGTCCCAGCCAGACTGTTTCTCTGAGGAAATGGCCACATAACTCTGAACTAATTTCTGAGGAATAAAACTAAAAAACTTTCCATAATTTCCACCAAATAAATTGCTCTAGAGCAGCAAAAAAAGTCTTCCATATCAGCAAGAGAAAGAAAACCCGTTCTAGGTATCTGAATTTAGCTGGGTTTTGATTTACCTCTTCTGGAATTTCATTACCCGGAGTTGCAGCAATACCAGTCATGAAGTCACTAGTGATAAAGGTTCGAATAACCACTGATCTTTGACAGGAAGGCTGCTTTTGTAGAGGATCTCGATCAAAATGCAATGGGGTTAAGATTATCGGCATCTGACTGATTTTTCCAGCATAACCTTCAGTAAAAGAGCAAGAAAGTCAGCAATTAATAAGCTGCATTACTTACAAATTCGGTATCAAGACCGAATGTGCTCCAAAGCAGAACCTAGAAACTATGCTTTTGGGGGGGGGGGGGGAGAGAGAGAAAGGAATGCACCATACAAAAGAATGGTTTTTAAAGCGTTCATATGATTTGCTTTGAATTTAATTTTTTTTTTCAGTAATAAAGAACCAAACTGTAGTATTCAAGAAATTCAACTTTCTGACTATAATTCTTAAAAAAAAAAAAGTATCAAATGTGACACCTTCTGTTTTACCATCTGATACCAAAACTGAGGTTCTTTGAGTGCAGGTACGTGTCACTAAATGACAGGGATATGTTCTATTCCTGTTGTTATGCGATTAGGTTGTTAAGCAAACATTCAGCCCAATCAAGTGCTTTGTTGTCTAAACAGACACTCCAAGCCAGACACTAGCTGGCTGCACAGGCCACTGGAGATAGATTGCCTCTTCTTTGCATTAAGAGCGTCTTTGTTGGGTAAAGAGAGACTCTGCTGCAGTTTATGGGATACCGGACTGCTTCATTAAGAGCCTCTTTGTTGTGCTTTTACCATAGTTGTATATGCAATCTGTCATTAAGTAGACGGTGGTTAAGCTACGCATGCCTGTAATTTGAAATTGATGCAAAAAAAAAAAACCCTTTGCCTACAATGGCTGGAGTATTACAAATTTCTCATTAGCACAACGCACATTATACTAACCAGACTCCCTGAGAATATTATGAGCTTCAAAATCAGCTTGCCGCAATGTGCTGAGGACGCCTGTTGTCAGAAAAGTGGGCGTAACATCTGTGGGAGGTTCTTTAACAGGTGGGCCAAACACGTAGACAACTCTAGGGAAAGAAAATGGGAGTGTTTGATTTGCATCCAGGCCAATAAAATATGGTCCCAGTTAAAGACATCTTTTAGAGTCATGTCTCTAAAGATACTACCTGAATTGTAAATAGCACTATAGTGGGTTCACCTCATTCGTGGGTTTGGAACGCATGGATTTGACTAATGCAGATTCCAAACCTGCTTCTGGAGAACTCACGGAGACCTCCGGATGCAACCAGGAGTGCCTTCCCTGTACTTCCAGTTTGCCAAGAAACTTGAAGTGCCTCTCAGATCCCCTTCTGAGGCACAGGAAGCTGTACTGTATCCCCACACCTCGGAACACCTCTAGGTGCACGTGGAAGGCACTTCTGGTTGTGTCCGGAGGTTCTCTACGGACCCCTATGGTTCTCAGTTCCCCCCCCCCTGAAGCAGGCAAGTCTGGGAACAGATCCCCTGTGGATACCAAGGTCCAACTGTATAAACTTCTACTCTAACCAAACATAGACACAGTAAATGTTAGTTCAGCTAAACATATTGTTAAACAAAGGTTACTTTTATTTTTGGAACTACTAAACAGTTATTCAGCTTTGAACATCCAAGCTATGAACAGAATGTAAATGGTTACTTTGTTCCAATATTCTGAAGACATGGTTGCTCCTTTTAAAGACCCCATTATAAGAGCACTTATGTCTCCAGCGCTTACATTAGGCCTTGCCCTGCTTACCCTTCCAGGGTAGACAAGAGTGGACAGGGTTGTCCTGAACATCTTTAACCTGGACTGATTCCCTGACTAAATTGACTCAAGGTGCTTTGCAGATGGCTTGATCCACACTGGAGCCCTATGGATCCTGGAGTACGACTCAATATGACTCCTCAATCATACTCTTCAACAGGTCTTATTAAAACATTGTAAAAGGCATATAAGAAAGGCAGCAATTTTTTTCCCCTTCTTTTTACTTCAAGTGTAAAAGTAAGATTGCCCCAAGAGTAAAAATGCAAATGGTCATTAGTTGTATTCCAAAACACTGCGGATATATACCGGTTTATGTTGTGACACATGCGTGGTATGAGTCTGGCTAGGAACATTAGGGACTCCCAGGGCGGAGCATCTTTACTGGATATCCCACACACGTAGCTGTAGGAGCGACAATCACCCTGGAAAGTCGCAAAACAGAGGTCAACAGCTGAAACATTTAAAGTATTGAGTTTGTTTTTATAGTGAAACACTATGACTATAGCAGCATGCGGTTCCAAGTCTTTAATTTGCTTTGTGATACCCAGGTGCCTGGACTACCTCAGGAAAGCAGAACCAAGGTGTTGTATATAGAGATCATCATCTACCACCACTCTCTTTCTGCAGTTAGCAAATTAAGACCAATGAGACCGATTGTTCCATGAGCAATGAAGTGTTATGAAACATGGAACCAATAAGGTGTTCATATGAATCAGCTCTCATTTCCATGTATCATAATGCAGTTACTCCTGCTAACTGGGTAAAGTGGCACTTTTTTCAAGTGGTGCTCCTCATATAATTAGCAGGGGGAGAATAACTGTCCCTCTTCACCCCAGCACAGCGTCCTTTCTGGTAGCTGTTTGCTGATGTTCTTCTGCATCTTTTTAGATTGTGAGCCCTTTTGGGACAGAGAGATATTTAGCGTTCTATTGAAAAGCAGTACATAAATATTCTTAATCATCACCATCATCTGAGATAATACTATAACCTCTATACAGTTGAGTGTCATTAAGTTGGCCACTGGTTGTTTTTTTCTTGGTTACTGATGTGTTGGGTGACCTGTGTTTTTTTCACACACCCCCAATACTTTTCAAGAAAAAAAGGGTGAGAAAGTGGTGTATAACCACTTCGAGTACACCATAACCTGGAAGTAATTGGTGGTGATGTCATCACGTCGCCACAATTACTTCTTGATTTTGTCATACGGGGTATAAAATTTTTTTGTTCCCCGGGGGGCCAGATGCTTGAGCCACGCTACTGATTGAATCTTAAGAATGCTTGGGTAATCAAAGATCTCTTTAGCCAGATTTCAAAGCCTTACTCAAGTGACCATCTGAAGCCTTTCGCAACTGTAAAAGTAGTTAGGCTTCAACCTCTCATCTCTTTCACACGTTTCCTACTTTTATTGTAGTATTACTACTACATTGGCACGTGTGACAACCATTACAACCTAAAACCTTTAGACATGGTTACTACAGATCTGCTTCCACTAACCTGTACTCCCACAGTTTTGATTGGCAGCAAGAAGGCATTCAATGAATGCAGACTTGTGATTTGCATCAATTTATCCTGGTCTTCATCTGTTGTACATGCTTTGACCCGCTGTAACAGAGTGTGTGGCTGGACCACAAAGTACAAAGCAAATAAAAATGTAAAACATTTATAAGCGTCACTGCATGCACTGTAGTAAACTGTCTCATCAGGTATTAAGAGTAGCTAATAGTGCCATAGGTTGGAAATGTTAACAGGTTCTGTAAAGGCACCTCTGCACATCTTGTAGGCAGGCCGCTGCCCTCTTCAGTTTGTTTTAAGGCTGGATCACAACCAGTTATTTGAAAGCATTTCAGATCTGCTAGGTATTACGCAATGATAGAGACCTGCACAATTACATACCCTCTGATATGGCAAAACAGACAGAAAAGGAAATGAGGGCTTGCCAACTGCTGGGGTATGAAAAAAGTCAGAATATAAAAAAGGGCGGAATGCAAGAAATCAAGATGGAAAGAAGAGAAATAAAACCATATATCTTAAGAAGATTTTTGAAGGAAGGATATGTGCTGGTCCTCTGAACGCCTGGAAGCAATAAAAACTTAGGAAAAACAGTTGGTAAGGAGAGTGGTAGCCACTATAACCAGGACAAGCGGACAAAGCAGGACAGGAAAGGTAAGAATATCAAAGAGGGGGATGAGGAGAAACTGAACAAATGTAAACCTGGGCCAGCCTGCCAGAACCAGGAAGAAGCATGGCTTGAGGGACCTGTAAGTTCTTACTACAGTATTATGATTGCCATATTATTGAATTCATTTTTAACTTTTAAAAAAAGTTGTACATTGTTTCAGCCCCTAATGGAAAATATAAAAATTTAAAAGAATTCCTCAGGGACAGGGGAGGTGTTACAAATATTTGTAGCATTGCTTCTTTATTCTAACACAGGTATGAGCTACATGCGACTTGCTATTCATGCAAACAAATGAAATACAAGGAATAATCCTGCCAAGTTTATTATAGTGGCTCATTGTGATTTACTTTGGAATTGACATTCTCCAGTTCTAGTAATAGTTACCTTTTTAACACTTGCAGAAAAGTCTGCTATGATTTTCAAAATGTTGTTCGTTTCAGGGAAGTCTTTGCAAACATACGGTTCTTCGGCACATATTACTCTAATTGCAAGGCCAGGACCTGAAATGCAATGTTAGAGAAGCACTATGCAACCAGTAGCCAAAATGCAAATGATCAGTTCTATTTCAGCAATGCTAAGTGACCACCATGATGGGCATTTTAGTCACTCTCTCATCTGTCTGTAACTGGCTTAACAGAGAGCTGCAAGTATAAAAGAAAGCTGTGAACCGTGCCATGCTAGTGATTTCTGCCTTATTCACCAACTATCATTTCGTTTGAAAAAAAGGGTGTATATTCATTCTTATACCAATTGTCTCACAATGCTTCTTTACTCTGCCTTTTTTTTGAAAGACATATCTGGCTTTCCCTTTCTTTGCACCAATTAACCCTCAGCTTGGGGGTTACACTCAACTCAACCCTCATCTCCCTTTCATAAGTAGACATCGCCTCTGACTCATGAAAGGGACTCTCATGAGAGCAATCCCACTAGGTGTCGCTTTCAACCACCTACACACTGAATACTTTGTAGAATATTACATACAGCTGTATCCTAATGCTCAGTGCTGAAATCCATGATCAGGAGCTCCTTCCATGGGCACCTTCCATTCTCAGAAAGCCTCTTTTCATTCTCGGAAGAAGTATCCACAGAGTATCTCAGTAAAAAGGTTCGGCTACAACCAGTATCCTAGTATGTTCCAAGTCATTCACATATCTTTTATGATTTTCATTAATCCTATACCTGGAAATGGATGTCTTGAGACCAGCTCTTCAGGCAGACCCAGTTCTCTCCCAAGCACTCTTACTTCATCCTTATGGAAATCTTTTAGTGGTTCTATTACTTTACCCTGCAAGAGGAAACACTGCAGTTTGCATCCAGGACCTCTACTGAAGGAACATGCAGCTAATGAGAAAACCAATTTCTAATATAATACCACCACTGTTGCAGCTATAATTTAAACCTTGCTGCTGCTTCCCCAATGAAATATTACAAGAGCCACGATAATAATGACAGTAATCAGAGCACAATCTGTGGAGGCTTGTAACCATTGTCCCACAGTATATATAAACATTTCATGAAATTAATGCAGCCTAGTTGTTTTGGTCTCCTGCTGCCTAGTAGGCAATAATAAATTCTGCTTTATACCCAGATGGAATATGAAATTGTCCTCCAGGTAAGTCCTTTATGTATTCAGGATAAAAGTACCTTTGTAGGTATACAAAGATGTATGGTGGGTCTTTCTTACCCCTTTGTACATAAAAAGTACCACCAATTTCTAAGACTATTATTTACACGCACAGTATTCTGAAACGTTGTACAGATATAAATTAAATGCGGCTTTTCTTGAACCCTTTACTGTGTTTGACTGGCCTTTGAGCTTATATGAAAAGTTAAGCACAACATTCTTTTACCTCTTCCCTCAACTTTCTGATGAGTTCTGTGTCATTATGATGAGTTTTGATGACTTCAGCTTTACCACTAGCGACAACGGAAGCACTTTCAATGAGATCGGGCCTCAGAGTTCCCTGAGCAAGGAAGACTTCTTCTGGTTTCAGGTTCATTTCTCCAATAACTTCATTAGCAATCTACAGGTAGGAAGGGGAAGGGAGAGGGAAAGAGAGAGAGAGAGAGAGAGAGAAATGAAGTCTCTGTAAATCAAAACCCAATTTTGTTTAACATTGCAGTCTTCACTGTCTTCACAAATTACAGTCTTCTAAGAGACATTTACACTTACACCTGCCAATTCAGAAAGAGAAAAATCTAATCTGATTCCATCCTTTTTCCACCTTCCCTACTGCAACACTATCACAATTCACCAAAGCCACAGACTACAATATTGGGTAGAAAACAATCCAACTGTGTAGCAATGCAATTCTGTTTTTTGCTGTAGATACTGTGCTATAAAATAACTGTTTTTTTCTGTTGGCAGTCTACTTTATGGATTAATTTTTATCATTTTATTCTAGCATGTTTTTCATACATACTTTTAGCATTAATTTTTTCATTATTTTAAACTAAAGTGACAATAAATGTCTCATAAGAATCTCCTGCAGCTGAAAACACACTTCTTACTAGTGCTTAAAACAATTCTTTGTAGACATTTAGGAAATGAGAGGAGTTGGATGCAGGGATAGAAAAAGCATAATTCACACTTAACACACTATTACCCTGTAGTTACCTGCAGCAATGCCATCGGTACTGGGTGACTTCTGCTGGACAAAATGGTGGGTTTTACTCAAATGCATGTTTTGTTTCATCTATAGTAAATGCTGGGGAAACCAACAAAGCAAAGCCAACAAACAGTTAAGCTACCCCAAAATGATCCTTTCTGCAGTAGTACAATCCAGACTGCTGTTAGGGAAAATGGTGATGACACAATAATGAAATGGCAAGAAACCCAGAATGATTTTGTCTAGGGAGACTCCATGAACCGCTGAAAGCTAACCTCGGTTCTCATAGTAACAGTTATCTCCTAGAGCTTCAAATCAAGCCACGACCATTCCTTGACAGGAATACAAGATGCGCTTCAATGTCAGTAAGTGTAAAGTCATGCACATTGGGGCAAAAAATCAAAACTTTAGATACAGGCTGATGGGTTCTGAGCTGTCTGTGACAGATCAGGAGAGAGATCTTGGGGTGGTGGTGGACAGGTCGATGAAAGTGTCAACCCAATGTGCAGCAGTAGTGAAGAAGGCCAATTCTATGCTTGGGATCATTAGGAAAGGTATTGAGAACAAAACGGCTAATATTATAATGCTGTTGTACAAATCTATGGTAAGGCCACACCTGGAGTATTGTGTCCAGTTCTGGTCGCCGCATCTCAAAAAAGACATAGTGGAAATGGAAAAGGTGCAAAAGAGAGTGACTAAGATGATTGCTGGGCTGGGGCACCTTCCTTATGAGGAAAGGCTATGGCGTTTGGGCCTCTTCAGCCTAGAGAAGAGACGCCTGAGGGGGGACATGATTGAGACATACAAAATTATGCAGGGGATGGACAGAGTGGATAGGGAGATGCTCTTTACACTCTCACATAATACCAGAACCAGGGGACATCCACTAAAATTGAGTGTTGGGAGAGTTAGAACAGACAAAAGAAAATATTTCTTTACTCAGCGTGTGGTTGGTCTGTGGAACTCTTTGCCACAGGATGTGGTCATGGCGACTGGCCTGGACGCCTTTAAAGGGGGATTGGACAAGTTTCTGGAGGAAAAATCCATTACGGGGTATAAGCCATGATGTGTATGCGCAACCTCCTGATTTTAGAAATGGGTTATGTCAGAATGCCAGATGCAAGCGAGGGCACCAGGATGCAGGTCTCCTGTTATCTGGCGTGCTCCTTGGGGCATTTGGCGGGCCGCTGTGAGATACAGGAAGCTAGACTAGATGGGCCTATGGCCTGATCCAGTGGGGCTATTCTTATGTTCTTATGATATTGGGAACCACTGAATTAAAACATTTCGTTTTAAAGACACATGTTTTGAGATTTGGATTTGAATGGAAAATGTCCAAATAAGTCAACAGGTATTTGGCACAAATATACACTTCAAAGATAGTTGTCATGAAACAATAAACACAGTCAAAATTTAAAATATTCTTCATGAAGAAGATCAGAGGAAGACAATCAGAGAAAGAAAGAATACATTCAAGTTTCTTCTTAGATAGCAAAACAGATGATACCTTCACAAAGGTGTCGCCAATTATTTTCCGCTTTTCCTCAGGACTTGTGGTCATATTCAGTGTCTTACTAATCCGTTTTCTGGGAGTTCGGTCTTCCTCAGAAATAGGCAGAGTAGTTGTACCATTGTAGAATGAATGAGCTGCATTTACCACTACAACATATAAAGGGTTGTTGAGAGAAAGTTTCCGAAATGAATAGGAAAGCAACACCAATTGACATTCTCTTGCCCCTTCCCAGCATTTAGCACTGGAAAATTACTTCTAGTTAAAACATCTTTCTTCCCTTCAGTGACAAAGACCTTTCATTTGTTCTTTCCAATACTTATATGACTTTATTTAGTTAAACCCAGTGCACCAAGGAAAAATAAAGTTAAACAAAACTGCATGAGCTGAAACCATATTAGAGGCAAACTTCTAAGCTCACTTGTTTATATGTAAAAACACTGAGAAAGCAACATAAATTATCCGAGGGACCAGAGAATGCTCTCATATATTCTTCTCTAATATATTCTGGCCTGCACTCTTAGGTCATCTGAGGGGGCTTTCCTGCAAGTGCTACCTTTCTCCCAAGTTCGGGGAGAAAGTAGCACAGGGGTGAGCCTTCTTGGTAGTAACGCCACAATTATGTAACTCCTTTGATTCCTCTAGATCTACGCCCTCCCTCGTGGCATTTCGGCAAGTGCTCAAAACATTTTTGCTTCATTTGGTATTTGTGGGATGGGTTATCTGCCTCATGTGCTGTTCCTTGAGTGTAAATAGTTTTTACCCTCCTCCAACTCGTTTTTTTATTTTGATTTATTTATTGCTTTTATACTGTATATTTTTAGCTACAAATTGTAAGCCATCTAGGGCATCTGCTTTGGGAGTGGGAAGGTGGGATAGAAGCCTTTAAAAGAAACAAAATAGCAATCAACTATTAAGCACAACAGAGAAATTATACCACTCTTTTCTTCCATGACACAGTATCTCAACATCTAAGCACTCAGACTGCAACAGGAAATTCCTTCTTATTTATACAGCAGCATCTGTGCCCTTGGTACATTACAGAACAGACAGATCCTTGCTTTGAACATCTTATTATAAATTTAGACATGGAGGTGGGGGGGGGAGGGAATAGTAATAGGAGACCAATATCTATAGATGCAGTTGCATGTACTTCAGGATAAGGATTTACTCCAAAGGATTCATAGGAAAATGATGATTTTGAAGATGGACGTGAAGGAGATAAAACAGCTGGCACCACATACAACTTGTTGTGGGGAATTCCAGAGATGAGAGATACAACTGGATTTGTCTAGGAGAAGAGGAGATCTATGGGTAGGTAAGAGGTGGCATTTTCCAATATTGCACTAAGGAGAACTTTTACTTGGTACACATTTTCAAGAATACTAAATTCAAAAAAGAAGTTCCTTGGGTTGGAAAGCAAGATAGGAATTGATAGGGTTAGGATAGGATAGGATAGATCAGGTTAGGCACCAGAATGATGTGACTTGTCCACCATCTAATTTTTAATACAGCATTTCTCAAACTGTATGTCAAGGACCCAGTAGGTGGGTCAAGAGCCCATTTCAGGTGGGCCATGTAGCACCTAGCTCAGTCACCATTGAAAATAGAGAGCAGGGTGGGCTCCTGGTGGGAGACAGTTATGGTGCTTTGATGTAAATAGATGGGAAGATGGAAAGGGGGCAGGGCTGTGTTGTTGGAGAAGGATCCAAGTCTGCACTCTGCTTTGACTTCTGAGCTGGAATGCTTTAATTCTGAGCTATGCAAAAAAAAAAAAAACCAGCATGAGTATGCTGTGTAATGGGACCTTTGGCTGATCGTGGCTTAGGTCTGAAGCCTCAACTGATGATGCCACTTCTGGTCACGGCATAACTTGCAGGTTAATTGCATCACTTCTGATGGGTCCCAACAGATTGCCATTCTAAAAAAAGAGGGTCCTGGTGCTAAAGAGTTTGAGAACCACTATTTTAACACAAAGAAACAAAATCCAGAAACTTATGAGTACCTTTAACTTGAATTCCCAGTTTTTTTAGTGCCTCTTCCACAGACTGACTTTCCCTCTTGCGCATGAATCCGTTATCTATGTGCACTGCTATTACTTGATCTTGGTTTAAAGCACGGTTCAGTAAAGCAGTACACACTGTTGAGTCCACACCTCCACTGAGTAAAACCTGAAAGGGATGTGAGAGAGAAGCATTAGATGCATTTGGTGAGTAGAAAAATATCATAACCCAAGAACAACAACATTTCATTTATTACTTTTCTTTTTTTACTACAATATCAGAGTTACAATTCAGTACACTGAAGCACTGATTTTCTACCTTTTTCATCTCATGGCACATTGATAAGGCATTAGAATTTTCAGGGAGCACAATCAATTTTTTGACAATTGACAAGGCACGCTGCACTGCTGGTGAGGGCCTCGCATTCCCAATGGCGCTACAAATAAATGATCCTCTCCCAAAGTCATGCGGCACACCTGCAGACCGTTCACAGCACACTAATGTGCCATAGCACCCTGGTCAAAAAGTGCTGCACTGAAGTCATCATGCAACAATAAAGCACTCTTCTTTCTAAAGAAAACCAATGCTGAAGCACAAAACTGAAATAAGCAATATAACCAAATGGTATTTTTAAGGGCAATGATGGTGGATCAAACTTTAAAACCTTACCAGAACTTTTGATGACCCTACTTTCTCTTTGATGTCCCGAATGCACTCCAGTTCTCGATTTTGAACTGTGAAGGTGCCACTGCACCCAGCAATATCATAAAGGAAGTTTTTCAGCATTGCTTTTCCATTCACCGTAAGACTAACTTCAGGATGGAACTGTGCTCCATATAGTTTTTTAGATTCATTTGCTATAGCTTGGAAGGAATAAAAAAAATTAAAGAATTATGTCAATATTTAAAATAAAAAAAGACTAAGGCTGCAACCCACTGCAGACTTTCTTGGGCGTAAGCTGCACTGAATTTAAGAGGCCTTGCTTCTCAGTAGACATGCAGAGATTTCACATGTCTTTTGATATATATAATCAAAGTATTTGTTAAAATACTGATAGAATTTGTATGTTTTTTTTTTCCTGGAAAAACCTAAGAATATTCTATACTATTCTTATCAATGTATCGCTTACTAGAAACAGAGAAAGAAGTTCATATGAAGTTATTCCAAATAATAATAATAATGAGAAATTATTATTATTATTAACAGTATTTATATACCGCTTTTCAACTAAAAGTTCACAAAGCATTTTACAGAGAAAAATCAAATAACTAAACAGCTCCCTGTCCCAAAAGGGCTCACAATCTAAAAAGATGCAAATGAATACCAGCAGACAGCCACTAGAACAGACAGTGCTGGGGTGAGGTGGGCCAGTTACTCTCCCCCTACTAAAAAAAGGAGCACCCACTTGAAAATGTGCCTCTTACCCAATTAGCAGGGGTTACATTACTTCAAATGACTAACTGATACACAATTTCCTCAATGAATTTAGTTCCATTCATTACAGGCCTAGGTTCAAACAACTATGAACTGAATAGAACAAACTGCTTACATCGGACAGGTTGTATCCGAAGGTTTCTTCCATGAGTGGACAAGGCTCAGCCTGTGCAAGGGGAGAAAAGGCAGCTTCTCCTGATCTCCCCTTTTCCCCAGAAGTTCCATGCCCCCCTCCTAATGTGTTCCTAAGAAACAGGGAGGGACACACAAGGGACTTCAGCAAGAAAGGAAGATCAGTGGAAATGCCCCTTGAGCAAACTGGGTTTCTTTTGCTCATGGAAGGAATCTTAGGGTATGACGTGTATAGACAGACACAAGAACAAGAATCAAGCGACGCAACATTTCAAATTTGTTTCAACTGAGGCAAGGAAATAAACAGTTGCCATGAGACCAGGAGGACCTTGGACATGTTCAACGGAGTCTCTGGGTAATAGCTGCTTGCACTGTAAAAATAAGCTAGACGGCATGTTCTGAAAGGGACAGCTTGCTGACAAGTGCAAAATAAGTTCTTTGGACTTGGGCCATTCTATTTAAATTGCCTGGTTGTTTCTCTCATTTATGGCAACCCTTGCAATGCATTTTTAAAGACAAAAATGGCGATCATGTACAGGAGGCCCCCCCCCTTATCCACAGATTAATGTATCCATGGATTGGGTCCACAGTCCCCTGTGTGCGCCCCCACCAAAGATGAGGGAAGCTCTGCTCCCCTCACCTCTGGAGGGTTCTTTGAGTCCAGCAGATGCCGCAGACCAGCAGAGGCTGCAGAAGCCCAGAGGGCTTCCGTGGGGCTCCTAATGACTTACAAGGTATTAAAAAAATAACTTTTTTTTCGAACTGTCGGGCTAGAGGACCCTCTGGAGGTAAGGAGAGCAGAGCTCCCCTCAGCTCCAGAGGGTGGAGGCATTCATCTCTATCCACGGTTTTGCATAACCGCAGGCGGTTGCCCCACAGATATGGGGGCACGCCTGTATAGTATTTGTTTCAACTGAATCATGCAGATACATATATTTAAAATTATATTTTTGTCTGATTTAAAAAGAGAAATGTTTTAGGGATACAAACTGTTATGAATATGCATTTTTCCACATTTGTTCTATATTTTGTTGATGGGTCCTCCAGGAAAGAAAAAAATGGTGTGAAAAATACATACCTGCTATAACATTTCCAGATTGTGCAACAACTTTGAATCCCTCCGCTACTTTATCTACACTGTCTCCATGGGTGAGGAGCACAACTTCTTCCTTCTCAAGACCCCTAAACCAAAGCATAAGAACAAGAAAAGTCAAAGGAAAGCATATCATTATAGGTGTATTTTAGTTCTGAATCAAATTGACTCCATTCGTCTGGTTCTTACTCGTTCAGCGATGAACGTACAGTGGGCCCTCAATAACCTGCGGATTTGACCACCTGTGGGTTCCAAAACCGTGGATTTGGCCCCACTTGAACCTTCTGAACCTAACTAGCACAGTGCTCCAGTTGGCTCCAGAGGGTGATCTGAGGGGCTGGGAAGGCCATGTGCAGTCGCCCCCCCCAATCCCCAGAATGCCCATTTTGGGCAAAAAAAAAAATATGACTTCTGGTTTCTAAGGGAAATGGTTCAGAAGGTTTGGGGTGCTCAAATTTGCTGATTTCAACATCCATGGATTACTTTGTCTGCGGGGGTTGTGGGAATGGAAACCCCATGGATAAATGGAAAACCCCTGTATACCATTTGTCCAATTTATAGGAGTGGGGAGTGGGGCTTACTTTGTAGTGTAGCAGAGCAACAGGCTGTTTTGTGTTAAAAAATATAAAGTTTTTAAAAAGCAGCATAGCTCATTTTGGTGGCTGTCTTTGGCACGGGGGGCATGTGACGACCAAAGTGTCGACCAAAGTGTAACACCAAAAGTGACAGCTAAAAGGGGCGTACTGCATCTTTTCAATTTTAAATGTTTTTTTTAAAAAGGAAGAAGGCTATTGCTCTGCTGTACTACAAGGAACTCTGCCCCATTCCCACAGAGAAGTAGTAATGAGAGCTGCTAATGTGCTGCTATTAATCTCAAAATGAATGGTGATGGCAGCAACACACACCAAAATTAATGGAACAACATAATGAGAAAAGATAGTGTACGCTCCTAAACATTTTTGACAGACATTAACTCAGAACAGCTTAAGATGCACCATTATGCAACACAGGGCACAATCCTAACCAGGTCTACTCAGAAGTAAGTCCTATTTTGTTCAATGGGGCTTACTCTCAGGAAAGTGTGGTTAGGATTGCAGCCACAGTTATTTTGTACCATTTAGCCATAATTTTTCATGGTTCGAAAATCAAATTGATATTTTCACTTTAAAACAAAACCGGCTAGTATCTATAACCCATTTACTGTCTCCAGTGTTCTCTCTCTTTTCAGTTATTACCCTGAGACAAAAGTATCTGAAAAGTACCTGAAGAGTGAGCATGTGTTATCCAGAGTAACACTGAAGACCCCATCTTCTCTGACATCCTTTTTGTGTACTGTGCCTCCAAATACTTTATTCATCATCTGTCAAAAACAGGAAAGTTAATGAGTGACTACAATTCAGTGTTATTGGCATCATAACATTCCCCTTTACTATCATTTGTGCAGAAGATTGTGCAGAAGATTGGAGGATAGCAAATGTCACGCCTATTTTTAAAAAGGGAAAGAGGGGGGACTGGGAAACTATAGGCCGGTCAGCCTAACATCCATACCGGGTAAGATGGTGGAATGCCTCATCAAAGATAGGATCTCAAAACACATAGACGAACAGGCCTTGCTGAGGGAGAGTCAGCATGGCTTCTGTAAGGGTAAGTCTTGTCTCACGAACCTTATAGAATTCTTTGAAAAGGTCAACAGGCATGTGGATGTGGGAGAACCTGTGGACATTATATATCTGGACTTTCAGAAGGCGTTCAACACAGTCCCTCACCAAAGGCTACTGAAAAAACTCCACAGTCAGGGAATTAGAGGACAGGTCCTCTCATGGATTGAGAACTGGTTGGAGGCCAGGAAGCAGAGAGTGGGTGTCAATGGGCAATTTTCACAATGGAGAGAGGTGAAAAGTGGTGTGCCCCAAGGATCTGTCCTGGGACCGGTGCTTTTCAACCTCTTCATAAATGACCTGGAGACAGGGTTGAGCAGTGAAGTGGCTAAGTTTGCAGACGACACCAAACTTTCCCAAGTGGTGAAGACCAGAAGTGATTGTGAGGAGCTCCAGAAGGATCTCTCCAGACTGGCAGAATGGGCAGCAAAATGGCAGATGCGCTTCAATGTCAGTAAGTGTAAAGTCATGCACATTGGGGCAAAAAATCAAAACTTTAGATATAGGCTGATGGGTTCTGAGCTGTCTGTGACAGATCAGGAGAGAGATCTTGGGGTGGTGGTGGACAGGTCGATGAAAGTGTCGACCCAATGTGCGGCGGCAGTGAAGAAGGCCAATTCTATGCTTGGGATCATTAGGAAGGGTATTGAGAACAAAACGGCTAGTATTATAATGCCGCTGTACAAATCTATGGTAAGGCCACACCTGGAGTACTGTGTCCAGTTCTGGTCGCCGCATCTCAAAAAAGACATAGTGGAAATGGAAAAGGTGCAAAAGAGAGCAACTAAGATGATTATGGGGCTGGGGCACCTTCCTTATGAGGAAAGGTTATGGCGTTTGGGCCTCTTCAGCCTAGAAAAGAGACGCCTGAGGGGGGACATGATTGAGACATACAAAATTATGCAGGGGATGTACAGAGTGGATAGGGAGATGCTCTTTACACTCTCACATAATACCAGAACCAGGGGACATCCACTAAAATTGAGTGTTGGGAGGGTTAGGACAGACAAAAGAAAATATTTCTTTACTCAGTGTGTGGTCGGTCTGTGGAACTCCTTGCCACAGGATGTGTTGCTGGCGTCTAGCCTAGACGCCTTTAAAAGGGGATTGGACAAGTTTCTGGAGGAAAAATCCATTATGGGTTACAAGCCATGATGTGTATGCACAACCTCCTGATTTTAGAAATGGGTTATGTCAGATGCAAGGGAGGGCACCAGGATGAGGTCTCTTGTTATCTGGTGTGCTCCCTGGGGCATTTGGTGGGCCGCTGTGAGATACAGGAAGCTGGACTAGATGGGCCTATGGCCTGATCCAGTGGGGCTGTTCTTATGTTCTTATGTGCACAGAATGAGCCAGGAATCAGGATCAGATGTAGTTTGTTG
Organism: Tiliqua scincoides; assembly: GCF_035046505.1. Taxonomy (NCBI): domain Eukaryota; kingdom Metazoa; phylum Chordata; class Lepidosauria; order Squamata; family Scincidae; genus Tiliqua; species Tiliqua scincoides. The sequence goes on along the minus strand of NC_089823.1, from coordinate 216,901,669 downwards.
AACTAAACCAGGAAGTCATCTTCCACTACAGAGCAACAGCTAACTGTATGTTTAAATTTAATATCGCAGATAATTACAAATGGGTTTGTCAAAATTTCCCCCCCCCCACCTGTACTGCTTCTCCACACACTGTTACGGTGTTATAGCTGGTTAATCATTCACTCTTTGAGGTTCCTGGATATTTTAATGCTGGAGGATATAGGGAAAGGGAAGGCAACAAAGGGTCCAATTCTACCCAACTTTCTAGTGCCAATGCAGCCATAATGAAGCCCAAAGGTAAGGGTGGTCCCTTACCTTGAAGATGCATCCATGACTGCCTTCCCCCCCCCCCCCATCGCAGGATGCCATGGCTGCATCAGTGCTGGAAAGCTGCTCAAAGTGCAGCACATGCTGTCTTCATTGTATAGTGCTTTGCTCCTGCCTTTTCCAGATATATGAGCTGCACTAAAGTATTTTGCAGATAAAGACAGACTATTTAAATAGTTACCAATAATCGCTCATTTGCTTCCAGTTATAGCACAGAAAGCAGCTAGGTTTAAATATGTCATCTATATTTTGTCTTAGGGCCCAATCCTATCCAACTTTCCAGTGCTGGTGCAACAGCAATGCAGCCCTGAGGAAAGGGAACAAGTCTCCCTTTACTGTTTCCCTAACTGCAGGATGCAGTGCATACCTCATTGGCATGGTTGCACAAGCACTGGAAAAATGGATAGGATTTGGCTCTTAGCTATTACTGAGTAGCCTCAAACAGTTTGTACCCTTACTGAATGAGATTCACAAACACTACAAGAGCCACTAATGTTGCTTAACAAGTTTCGCTTTTAAAGTCATGTTCAAGCCTTTATTTAAGCTGTAATATTGTGCATATTTACTTGGGAGTAGATCTCACTAAATTCTGTGCAACTTTTTGAAAACAAATATGCACCAACTGGTTGCAGAACTCCCTGGAATGTTAATTCACTACAAGATTTGTTTTTTTTTTTTTCTGTAGTAGCTGTATTAAAGGATAACCTACAATATGTCTCTTTAAATTAGCCCCTGCAAGATACTGGGGAAAATTCATACCACATAATGCTACATAGTTATCTAAGCTCCATCTTTGGCAACATGCTTGGTAAATACAAATAAATGCATGCCTAGAAATTTTCTACGTCCTAGTTTGCTCTTGTACACTTGGCTCCAGGCCTAGGCAGCTATTCTCCCAACAGGAAGAAAGGTTATCGGAATTGTAGGCTTTGTGAGAAGTGCAGTACTTCCATAGCAGCAAGCCTTCACACAGATTACAACTCCCATAACCTCCTTCACTTTCCTTCCTGTTTGGAGAATAGCTATGGCAGTGTAATTCTTTTTACCTTCGAGCGCTAGAAGCGCAAGACAGCTTTTTCGTTTTATTTCATTTTATTTTAAGCTTGCAGTGCCCTCAGGTTGCAATCTTTTTAAGGTTCTAGCAAGCTAGGCATGCTAGCCCCTTGTGTCGGCCCAGGAGTGCCACACATATGTCATAAGGTACATTTGCACCTCCTTGTAAGTCGGCTGGGCTGACACAAGATGAGAAAAAGGTAATTATTCTTTCAGTGTTACATCATAGTGGAACATCATCTGTCCCACTCAGACCCACCAGTAGGCCAGAATTTTTTATCTTGGATTACAAGTTTCACAAACATCAGATTTTGCCATTCACATATAAACATGACTATGGCAGCCAGCAATTTAAAAGCTTACTTTATTATTACTTCCCACTATACTGCAGATGATCTCTCAAGGGTCTTGTTATTTGAGGGAGTTCTGTTTTGACATGGTATTTATTGCGCTTGACTGTTCCCACATTGTTACAACAAATTTTAAGCATTTGATTTTTGCAGAGAAGCTGCACACAGTCTTGTGCAAGCTCATTCAGGCTCAAGCCCTGGGGCCGCTACTGTTCTTGCATTATAGGAGAGCAGTACAACTCTGGGACAGTTCCGTTTATCAGTGCGCCATGTGCTTCCATATTTATAGAGAAAGAACCCACCTCTCATCTCCCTAAACTTAGTCAAATACTTTCTAAAGATCCCAGAGCTCATAGCTTACACATACAAAAAGCGAAAGTCAGTCAAGCATAATCTCTCTCAAACTTTTTTTTTTTCTGGCTCTGGCAGGAACCCAGTCTAGCTGACACTGCTACCCTACTGCTCTCTCTTATGGCTTAGTAACCTTATAGCAATAATTAGCATTTGCATAGTGCTTTTGAGAGTTCAAAGCACTTCACTTGAATTATGCTGTTGTAATCCTAGCAACTACCCTGTAATACAAGTACTACTATCCCTACATTACAGCTGAGGAGCTGTAGCTGAGACAAAGAGGATTGATTAAAGCCACCTAGTGTGTTCATGGCAGAAGAAAAATTCAAATGGGAGTTCCTGATTCATAGCTCAGTCTCTTAACCAGCATGCTACACCAACTATTCTCTTCCTACTCTGACCACAAGCCCTGCAGGTTGAGAGTGGAATCTTTTCATCTCGCCAATTCCAAGTTATTCCCTTTCCTTATTCCCATTCATTTATTAGTGTCAAAACTGATGCTGTTTGTTCCTTTACTTGCTTTAATTTATGGAATGCTGCAACTTAGTCGTCCTGGTTCTCGTTCTTCCTTTCAGAGTTCCTCCTACTTTTCCAGCCCTTATTTAGTAGTTTCAATAACTACAGGGTTACTACTCTAACTCAAAAATAACTTTAATGAGCTCTAATTCATATACACTTCCATGCAGAAAACCCACAGCACTCGAATATCTAAGGCAGCAGCACCCAAACTCACGACTGCTGTGCACCCACACATAGTCCCCATCCAGAGTGCAGCTTTCCACTCCACCCCCGGATGGCTCATTGTCTGGGTAGACCTGGGCACCGGGATGCTCTGGGCAGTCACATCTGTTGCTGGATGTCCCAGAAGGCTGCACAACAGGACAGCTGGGCAGACGTTCCTGCCCAGAGCGTCCTGGTGCCCAAGTCTATCCAGATGATGAGCTACGTGGGAGCAGAAAGATAAGGTCAGCTCACTGGGCAGACAGGTTCATATGAACTCCAGATCTGGCCCCTGGCCAGAGTTCAGGCAGCCCTGACCTAAGGGAAACTGAAGAGATGTGTAGAAACATCACAACACACATGTTGGTGGATGTCTGCAGATTTCTTAGCAGTGTAAAGACGCAATGGGCAAAACTTTAAGTACTTCATCTACTACATCAACTAATTAACTGGGTCAAACAACTGCATCGTATGCAGAATATATTAATTATAACATTATGTGGCAATATAATGTGTGTGCACATTTTCCTGAGACTCTGTGTATATCAATTCACATTTTGAACCTTTTTTCAGCATTTTCTCTTCTAGCTCCTTTTGCCCCAATTCTTTTCTCGCCCTCCCACTCATTATGCAGGCCATGTCTTAGATCCTGTCATTCCTTCCTACTGCTGCATTCCTAATTTTTATTTTGTTTCTTTTCCTCTTTCACATCACTACCTTGTTCCAATCTCTTACGTTGTACTTTTTCTCCCTCTTGGGTTTTGAAACCTAAGACTTTTGTTTTTCAGAACCTAATCAGTTCTCAGTTTCTTCTCTTCCTTTCTTCTCCTCTCACCATTTACTGTTGCTGTCTTCGTTCCCATTTTTTCTTCATCCCACTTCTCCTCAACTTCACCGGTTTTCATCGTGCTACTTTCAGTCTTGCATTAAAGCTGCTGAATGTCCCTGGCAGAAATCTTGCCACCTTTCTTCCATCATACCTGTGAACTTTCAATCTATTCATATAATATTTCATTCCAGAAAACCAAGTACTTTTCTTGCTTTATCCCTCTTCTAAGCACCAATCTGCTATTTCCAATTCTCATAAGAACATAAGAGCCCCGCTGGATCAAGTCAAAGGCCCATCTAGTCCAGCTTCCTGTATCTCATAGTGGCCCACCAAATGCCCCAGGGAGCACACGAGACAACAGACACAATCTACATCCAGGTACCTTTCCTTGCATCTGGCAATCAGAGGCAGCCTGCCTCTAAAACCAAGAGCTTCCACATACCTACTGTGATTTGCAACCTGTAATGAACTTTTCTTCTAGAAATTTGTCCAATCCCCTCTTAAAGGTATCTAGGCAAGATGCCATCACTACTTCCTGTGGCAAAGAGTTCCACAGACTAATTACACACTGGGTAAAGAAATATTTTCTTCTGTCTGTCCTAACTCTCCCAACACTCTAGTGGATGTCCCCTGGTTCTGGTGTTATGTGAGAGGGAAAAGAGCGTTTCTCTATCCACTCTGTCCATCCTCTGCATGATTTTGTATGTCTCAATCATGTCCCCCCTCAGGCGCCTCTTTTCTAGACTGAAAGGACCAAATGCTGTAGCCTTTCCTCATAAGGTCGGTGCCCCAGGTTCTCTTTTTTGTTATCCTTTTCTACCTGTTCCTTCATCAATTTCTATGGCATTCTACCAATTACTTGCTTTTTTCTTCAATACTCCCATCGTTTCTTCAGATTTTAATATTTCCATTAATGGTTCTTTCTTTCTCAGTTTACTTTTTGCTGGTATCCCTCCAAGATGAATTTGTGACCTTCTGTATATGTTTCCTATTGGAAGTCAAATTGCTTAGTTTGGTCTATAATATTATTGCTATGCTGACAATAGCTCTGTTCTCTTTCTGTATTCTGATTGAGTCACTCCAACTTACAGCTATTTCTGTTTGAACATTGCTTCAAATTCAACATGTAAGGATTGACTTATTTCCTCTTCACTTTCTAAATTGACAAATCCTTACTCTTCAATCTTCTTGATAAGTTAAGTATCTGGATGTGTTTTTATGTGAAAATCCCCTTTTGCCTTTTAGTTGTGATTTTCTGTATAACTGGTTATGTTACTATGGACTAAAATATCATGCAGGCTAAACTTCTCACACAGGCCACATTTCCAAAACTCTGGTCAAGTCACAAGCTCATGGTTACACAACCACCACCTCCCCATGGTCACACATTATGGGAGGAAGTCTGGCATCTTAAATCATTGTTTAAGTGTCTACATTACTTATTCATTGTATTGAATACTGTATTCATTGTATTGTTTTAACCCAATCACTGTTTAAGAACTGTATGCAAAGGTGTCTCCTAACCCAATTACTGTTTAAGTACTGTATGCAAACTTGAACTGCCTTCTTGTGCTGCTGATTCATCCTACTGTGTAACTTCCCCCCATCTAGGAAGCCAGATATAGACCCCACTGAATTTTGCTGATAACTGACATCCTGACCCTTTCAATGTTTTACACACTCCAAGCACCCTGCTGCGTGGTAGTATCGCTACTATCCAGTTCAGCACTGTCAGAACCCCTTTTAAGTGAGGGCTTCCTCTCACATGCTCTGGCTCTCTCTCCAAGGACCAACACATCTGTGTTGTGTCAGAGGGTCCTCTTCAAAGGACTCCCCCCCCCTTCAACTGCTCTACAGGACAGGTAACTATCTTGCGCCTGGAACTCTCTCCCTTCTTCCCTGCCCCCCACTTTCTCCCCTTCTCTCCCCATCTTTAGTTAGCAGCTGGGGCTGGCAGCAGGGACCCCTAAAATCCTTCCCTACAACCTTTCCTTTTTCTAATTTCCTCGGATGCACCAAATACTCTTCATACGCAACCACCACGAAAGCTAGGTACATTGGATTCAAGTATTAGGACCAAGAAACATACACTTATCATTTCTCCATGTGCATTATGTTTACCTTTGTGCTTCTGTAATAACATTATAATCTTTTATTAAAAGTTATCTCTCAGTCTCCTCTTTAAGCAAAAGGGAATTTCTCTGCATTACGCCATCTTGTTATCCAGCCTACGATCCTAAGGTTCCAATAAGAGCAGTGTAATAATTCCCCTAAACAAAACAGCCCTTTTAGTAACATAATCCTCCCTTTTTACCTCATATTACTACTTTTGCTAAAGTCAAACAGTACTTTCTCCCTCTCTCCTCCAACTACCTACTTTACTAAAAAAAAAAATCAGATCCTCATTCCATCTTGTATTGTTTTGCTTGCCTAGTATTCTAAGGGGGGGAATTGGTGGAAGGCACCCACACCAGGTTCTCCCCATAAACATTCAGCACTGCAGACTTGATCTGTACACAAGTTCTGTTGCTAATGCACAAATGGCTCCATTTTGCAACACAGCTTGGAGAAAACACAGAGCATCTTATTTTTGTAGTGCTCTGATGAAGATTTATGAACAAAACACACTTGGTAGAATAAACTGATACTCTGAGCCTTAGAGGTTTCCCTACCTCTTCTTTAAAAGTATCTCTATTCTCAATACTTCCATGTGCTTTTTTCTTTCTTCATACTTTAAATCATGTCACAACTTTATAGGTTTCTCTTCAGTGGCTTCTTCTGTTGTCCCATATTAAGTTAGAAGTAGTTTTAAAATCTCCTCATGGCCTTGGCCAGGACTTTTATCATTTTCTCTCTATTTTCCTCCTTGGTTTCTCCATTCATCAAATACTAATTTTCTTATTAAGCCTCCATCTCCCTCACACTATTTCCTGCCTGCAGCCCATGGTCCCTTATGTGTGAAACACTCCCCCTTTGGAAAGTCTCTTCTATAAAATTATGACAAACTTTTTTCTCTTACATTTCCCTCAACATCCTATTTCGATTCCATTGATTATTTTCTTTTATTATCAGACATATTTCTGAAACTTTTTGCTTCCCATTTGTTTCATCAAGATAGTACAACACTTCTCCATTTCATTCAACATAAGCTCAACTAAAATAAGAGATGAGAGTTTGCAGGTTAGGATTCTATATTTATTCACGCACAGGGCTTACTATATTTAAGGTATTTCTATAAGTAATAAAGGTGGTAGACAATAGCACCGATAACTGAAGAAAAGATTATTTGAGGTGAAGAGAACTCTGCACACACGCGCGTGCATGAGTAAACAGCTCATAGTCATAGTTCCAGCTTAGTTCATTTCAAGGTTATAAATATCAGAGCTAAAATTAAATACCAATTTACAACACATTTAATAACACTGGCAAACCACAGCAATCATTTTCAAAAGCATACATTTTTTCTTCCATAGTGATGGCCCAAAAGGCGCAAGCATGATTCATACATATCACCACACAGTAGGATTCTGTGCGTCGAGAACAGGGGACCCACTCACAAAAGCCTTGCACCCACACACAGTGCACATGTGCTTGAACAGATCAATAAATTAACAAGGAGAAAAGTACTATGTATAAAATATGTTTTTAAAGAAAGGTTATTTTTCCAAAAAAGCCATTGTCCATACAGTATTGGTTTAGGTCTATTTCCAAACACAAATTTCAAACATTGTACTGCTATAGCTAACCTAAGCATAAAAACAGCAGTTTAATCTTAGTCAAGTCTATGATACAGTCAATTGTAGAGGATGCGAGTAGTACCTGCATGCCATAGCATATTCCAAGAACTGGTTTGCCTATTGTAAATATTGCTGGGTCAAACCATGGAGCATCTTCTGCATAAACAGAATTTGGTCCTCCAGATATGATGATAGCTCTGCAAAGGAGATTACATTTTTGAAAAGTACAGGTTAATTCACAGTCAAGTACTGGTTCAATAAAAGACACTTTGGAAATCCGTTTGCACAAAACTTTTACAAAGGCAATGAGACAAGGTTCATGTGCATATGGCATCTTGAACCATAAAGTGAGCAAGCTATACTGAAACAGCAAATTACCCAGGATGGCATATTATCAGAACTGAAAAGTAGGTCCACTGGCAAAATTTAAATTGGAACAAGTAACTGCAAGCATACAAGTATCTTTCTAATACAGTGTCCCTAAAAACAGTGTTCCTTGCCACTTTCAGCAACTAGCATAAAACAAAAATTCTATTAGATTACAATATCTCGGTCTCCTAGCAGCTGTTTAAAAAACTACTTTATCATTAATCATAGGCAATACTGAAGCAAAAATGCCACAAATTTAAGAGCAAGAGAGAATGCTTTTCACAGATCCCCATCTAAGTTCACAGTATTAATGAACTTACAGCCCAATCTTGAGCTGCCCTGCACACGGGACTGCCGCGGTACCAAGAACGGCTGCTGCGATATCCTGCGTGTAACCAGGCAGCCTATGGCGGCTCCTCAGAGGAAGGGAAGCAGCCCTGCAATGGGGCTACTTGATTCTACAGCAGCTCTGGAGCTGCTGCAGAATCGGAGAGTCCCATGTCAGACCATGTGGTTCAACACGGGGTTCAGGATCACAGGACTCCAGGTCACCAACAATGCCCAGGCAAATGCTCAAAGACAAGACTGAATCAAAAGACCAGTGGTTGGCAACCTTCAGTCTCGAAAGACTATGGTATAAGCCTACAGCACCCGGTATTCCCAGGCGGTCTCCCATCCAAGTCCTAACCAGGCCTGAATCTGCTTAGCTTCCGAGATCAGACAAGATTGGGCATGTGCAGGGTAACAGTTGCTAACAAAAAGACCAGTAAAAGACCAGTTGCTAACAAAAGACCAGTAAAAGATCCCATTTGCTAGGATCACTATTCTGTTCATGGCCCAGATGAACTGCAGAATAGCATGATGGCCCTGTCCACCTACATTACTACTGCCATTTTATTGACAGAAGCTCCAAATGAAGGACAGATGATAAAAGGACATGCCACTTAATTTCTAAGAGACCCAACCAACTACAACATGATCAGTTAAAGATTTTGCCATGAAACGTACAACTGTAAGGAAACACACAACTATTGTCTCTGCTGCTATTGTGTCTGTTGTGTTCTGTCCAGCAGAGTTTTTAATGGGTGGCTCAGAATGCATGCAAATTTGAGAATCCAGCATCTCTTGGGTCAGACAGAATAATTTTGTGCGTGCTCTATTACAGGGAAATGCATTTGAATTCAGGCTTCTTTGTATATGTTTTAACATATTATGAGCTAAAGCAGGAGTGGGCAAACTTTCAACTTTAGGGATCCTGGACCTTGTGTAGGTGAGAGAATTTCAGTGGGTGTAGCTCGTCATCTGTGAGATGACGACCTGCACCCAGTGAAATTCCCTCTTCTATACAATTGTAAAAAGTCAACAATCCCTGAAGTTGAAAGTTTGCCCACTCCTGTGCTAAAGAACTACTATTAAAGAGTTGCTAGACTGCACTTGCAGTCAGCATGCTCTCTAAGTTGCATGATCACATAGTTTTGATGGAAGCCCTGTGGAGCTTCCAGCTCAGAGCTCCAGAGCTACCCCTGAGCAGTCATGGTAAGGCTCCATGCATGGGGAGGATTAGAGGGAATAATGCTTGAATACTGCTTGTAGTCTTGAGTGATATTTGCATCAACAGGATGCAACTTCTGTGAACCTTGTTAAATCTTTCAATGCCACAATAATGAGATTTTAATCATGTGACTAATGCCAGGTGAGTGTTCCCAAGGGAGTTTAAACAATTGTGCTTGCTCTTATTAATCATCAAATTCCAGAGGGTGTGAAACAATTGCTTGTCGTCTTCTTCCAGTTCCCTAAGGGAACCTGATAGATTTTATCCTACCCAAAATAAATGTGCACTATGCCATGGGGAAATATGGCACAAAGACTTGGAACAAAAGCATCCTCCACATGTTGATAATCCTTAGCCTCACCATTCCAATCAACCCAACCTACATTTTGCTGTCTCAGAGCACAATCCTAACGTGGTGAGCTGGCACAGCCATCCCTGCACAAGTTCAGAAGTGTTGCAAATATGCTACAAAGCACACTTGCAACTAACTGTGAGCTGGCAGCACCAGCTCAAAGGCTTGCTTCGGCCTATCAGAGCTACATCCAAGAGCAGCATCGGCTGAAGCAGGTAGGATTGTGCCCGCTGGCACAGGGGCTTGGGGAGGGTGGGGACAGAGGGAGGGAGTAACAGGGGCAGATCAGGCCCAGGAGGGAGTGGGATTAGCAGAGACCTCCTACGCTGTATCCTAACCCCCTTCCTGACATTATACTGGGTTTCCCAGATTTGTGACAGCTAAATAGCTGGTGTGGATCCAAGCAGCCCCATAGTGTAGGCTGGGCTCAACAGTGGTAAGGAGAAAAATGTCCCTTTACCCTGAGAAGACCTCCAGCCACCTGCTAACCTGTGCTGGATACAGCGCAGCCATGCAGCCTGGCTGTGTCAGCTCAGTTAGGATTGAGCTGTCGGGGTCTCTGATCATGGATGTAGGTGGACATAGAACTTGTGTCCTAGGAAACCCCAGCACTGATTTTAAGTCCTTCCTATCATCTGTGCATCACATTAGACTTGAAAAGGCAAACAGGAAAGGCCTTTGGTAGTTGTTCCCCAACTACCAAACTTCTTTACACGATTTTGGAAGAAGGATTGTTTCAGAAGAATTGCAGAAACTTCGCTTCTGAGCTGGTGTTCAGCGATCGACATTAGTTTTCTCTAGAACAGAGTTTTAACATCTCATAGCTATTCCTTAAAACCATAAACAAATACAAAATAAACAGAACAGTCAGATTAACTGATGACTAGAGCTGGTTTTTTCAGTGACAATGATATATACACATTAACACCACATTCCGCACTTCTCATTTTTGTAAAAAAACAAAAACACTCCAAAATCTGCAAAAAAAAAATCCATTCTCTAATGCCTCTACATCAGTGTTTCTCAAACTGTGGGTCGTGACCCACCAGGTGAGTTGCAAGCCAATTTCAGGTGGGTCCCCATTCATTGCAATATTTTATTTTAAATATTTTACACTTGATGCTACCATGGTATGTGACTGCATTTGGGGAAATGTTACAGACCTGTACTTTTAACAAGCTACTATGTATAATCTTTTAACAATGATAGTAAATGGGACTTACTCCTGGGTAAGTGTGGGTAGGATTGCAGACTAGGATTGTTAAAACTCATCCTGCTTGATGATGTCACTTTCGGTCATGACATCGCTTCCAGTGGTTCCTGACAGATTCTAAAAAGTGGGTCCCGGTGCTAAATGTGTGAGAACAAATGCTCTACATATTCTCTAACACCTCTGCATGCATGTGGCTGCATCTGCTGACACTATACCACCTATACCACATATCTAGTACACTTTTAAAGCAATTATAATTTATAATTATAATTTTTAAAAGGTGCCCTTGGAATAAAAACACAACACTGCTTTCTGCACTTCTCATTTTTGTCAAAAAATGAGATATGTGAAAAAAATAAAACCAAAAAAGCACACTTCTACTGATGGCTGTTATAGGGTTACTTTGCAATAGGTTTGGCTAGGGGGAAAAATTCAATTTTCAAAAATTGTAATTACATTGCAAACAATACTTGCAAGTCATTTGTTAATAACTGGTCATTGGTTAAAACTAAGGGCAGGTTTCAAGGTTCTAGTTCAGAGGCAAGTTACATGTAGGAAAGACTATGCAGTCTTGCATTGTTTCAGAATATAGGTGGGATACTAAATGCTAAATACTCCTCCCATTAAACTCTTCCTAAACACAGAGAATTAGCAGGTTAGGATGAATGTTTTCAGCCCAGTCTTCTTCCTGACATACCTTAACAGAACATTTTATGCACAGGGAATTAATGGCACAGAGGAACAAATATGAAATTCTCCATCCACCTAATTTTAACAGTGTGGTTCTAGGAGGGATGTATGAAATGCCTTCTCTTTTTTGGGCAGCACACAAACTGTCCTTCATTCAAGACTTTCAAAGTACCTTTATCCTTTGAAAACTCACTTAAATTTAAATTTTAGCAGGCAAGATACGAAGATGCACCAGTTAGTTCTTAGCCTAGCTTTCCAAAAGAGTAACAGTACCTTTAAAGCCTCCCCCCCCCTCCAAAAAAAACATGATCCATCTTACCGGAATCCCTGTTCTTTGATGGCAAAGGCTGGAGTTTCCAAAGGGAAGATCTCTGACTGGACAAACAGTTCTCTGACTCGGCGATCTATGACTTTCCCATACTGTGCTCCAGCATCAAGAATTACAACAGCTCCCTCATAGCGGCACAGACCATCCTTGATATCTCCTCCAGTATTCTCCAACTGTGAACATTATTTACACAAGTACAGAAAGTCAGATCAAGACTGGGAGTTAATTGTTAAAAGATACTTGTAGTCTCTTTTACAGGAAGTCAAAATGATCAAGAACACGTAAGCAATAAGCATGAAATGAAAAATTTAATACACAAGGGAGTCTCTGAGCTACAGCTTTATACAAACTTAAGAAAAACAGTTTGCATTGGTGAAATCTAACTGATAGTGCTCATTGTTAACAAATGTAGATTTAAAGCTTCTCTTTCTTGACCCCTTTTTGAGGCTTCAGTCCCATTTCCTCACTCACCAGTGCAAAGACCTGAAGAAACATGAGCCTTTAAAGTTGCAATGCACATCAATCTGAAGAACACTTTTGGCTTAGTCAAAAGTACAACACAAGGAAACTTTTGCCCTGTAGCAAATGCATTTCAGGGTGAATTGTATTGAGGACATATGAGAAACATTTAGAGTCACCTACATGGCAAGCGCCAGCAGTTATCACTACAATAAAGGGAGGTATCAACTTCTGCGTGGCTGTTGGCCAAAGACTGCGTGCCCACAATATTCAGTCACGATGGAGAAGATTACAAAGCATCATAGATCGTAGCAGCTTTATGCCTCTCAAACACATATAGTAGTACCTTAACATCCATGGGGGTTCCATTCCCGGAACCCCAGCAGATGACAAAACCCGTGAATAATCAAATGCACTGGTCTGGGGACCTCGACCCTTCGAGGGCGACTGGAGCTGTGCTCCCATCACCTCTGGAGGCCTTCTAAATGTCTAAAAGGCCTTCTAAAGGTCTAAAAATGCCATTTCTGATTTTGGGGGGGGGGGAATCAGATGTGACATTGTTAGGCCTCCTGAAGGCCTCAGAAAACCCTCTGGAGGCATCCAGAGCACAGCTGGTCACCTCTGGGAGGGTACAGGTGGGTCTGACCCCATGGGTTCAGAACCTGCGGATAGTTAAGTCTGTGGGTTCCAGATCCACAGATAAAAGAGACCCGATCTGTACTTGTAATGCCTAAGCAGCAGAGTTAGGGTGTTTGTTTTCAGTATTGAAGTGGTAAAGGAGAAGTACAGTTCTTCACAGAAGAGAATCATTAGGTATGTAAATAGCCAGTCACTTCAGGTGATTAAGAATTGCTTCCAGCTCAGAAGGTAAAGTTTTTGTAAAATGGATGAGAATAGATTTTTCTTTCAGACTAACAATGAGCCCACAAATAATTTATACTGCTATGAATGGTCAGCTGGGCTCGTAAAATTTTCTGTATTCTAACAACTTGCAACTGGTCAAAAGAACCAGGCTGACAGTGGTTATGTACACACCACAAAACAAGTGGGGATTATGAAGAAAATCTAACAGGACAACATCAAATGCACAACATAGTGCATGTTTTTGCAGTTCCTACCCAGACAGCACAATAAGGTTATGCTTCAAATCATATTGTCTTGCTTTAAGACATTCAAGAGTTGTCTATATTCCTAGCATAACTAAAAACAAAGAAACCATAACACACATTGATACAGCTACTCAGCACGGAATAGCATGTAACAAAAATTCTGGCTGTGATCAGAAGATGACCAACTACATGGCCATCTTCAATGCATGCAATACCAATAATATTGCTTTTCCTGTCCAAGTTACAGCTGTTTTTACCCTTACCTTTCCAATCATTCAATTGCATATTCCACGGGTTCTCAAACTGCCCCCCCCCCATTGCATCTCACCTATTCTGTGGCAGAAGGCACTGCAACCCACCTCAATCTCTGGTCCGGGCCTCCACAGGCCTCAGTTTGAGAAAACCTGGCATATTCACTGGCAGTGGTTATTGGTGGGAAAGGATAAATAACTCACACCAATCCATCCATGAACCACAGTCTGCACCATGCAATGGCATAACTCTCTGCAATACAACAATATCCAGAGGACACATTGGCTCAACATCAACTGAGTACCAGAGCCAGGCCAAGGGCTGAATTTGAGTTTATAAACTGAGGCTGGAGTCTACTTATGCAGAAGGTGCAGGTGTGCCCCAGTATCCACGGGGGTTCCATTCCAGACCGCCCCCCCATGGATACCTGAATCCACGAATACTTGAGACTTCCCAGTCTCCAGAGGCTCACAGCCTCTACAGGGCTCAGAATGGCCACTTAGGCCAAAAAAGGCACTTCTGGTTTTATGGAAACTGGAAGCAATGTTTTTATGCCTCCAGATGGTGCAGGGTACATAGGAGAGTTCCCTCCACATCCATGGTTAAGTGAAACCACATATATGGGATCCATGGATATAGGTGGTTGCTCCCCTGTATTTTTGTTGACCAGACAAAGATAAATAATAAGAGCCAGCTCTTTTGCATCAACCCAGACCAATTCCGATGCCTCACACTGCCTGCGCATTATATGGGCCCAATACTGCACGGCCCTGTTTGCCTGCACACTTGAAGAAGTCTCCAAAGTAAGAGCAACACAGTCTATGGTAGCACACTAGGCCAAATCCTTAGATCAGTGGTTCCCAAACTGTGAGCCATGGTTCCCTGGGGAGCTACGGAAACCAGCCAGGGGAGCTGCAGAATCCTCACAAAAAACCCACTGCCCTATAAAATGTGTAGGACTGTAGTCCTAATGGGGAGCCAATTGCTCAGTAGATCAAGGGAGCTGCCAGTTGAAAAAGTTTGGGAACCACTGCCTTGGATCATGAACCAGAATACTGCTCTCTTCCTTCCATATGTACTTTAAAAGGGGAGGGGGGACACTAACATCCAATCAAGAACACAAGCGCCCTATTCAAACCGAATAATAATTAATAATAATCACCTGAAATAAAAGTAATGAAGAAAATTATATACGATAACCTCATCTTAATGGACCTCAATTTAACAGACTTAGGAAATAACAGATGTCTGCTTCATTAAAAAGCTAGTCATATGTGTGCATTGTCATTAATGCATTCGGATTTAACAGACTTTGGGCATTAACAGACAGCCCTTTTCCCCTTATTAGTCCATTAAATCTAGCGTTCTCTGAATAGCAATATCCTCAGGGAATTAAACTGCTACATACTAGTTCCATTTTACATCTATTTGGAAAACAAAAGGGTCTTCTGTCAAACAACTGGGCATGAAATGTTATAGGGTTAAGAGAGAACACAGTAAGAAAAACAGCATTTTTTCTACTTCTGTTTAATATATTTCCCAGATATTTAATGCCAAACTCTCCTGAAAAATCTCCAAGTTGTTTTTTTAAACTGTTTCTTATGCCTTCAATACTTGCGAGCAAGTTTCTAGAAAAAGTCTTTCTATATGATTTTAAACTTACTCGGTTTAAGTCCATAAACATTCAGAATCAAGAATAAAAGCAATACTACTTAGCCTTTCACAGTAGGCCCTTATATTGCAGGTGAGGGCAGAGAGAATCATGGAAGGCTTAAGGCCACCAAATGAGTTTGTGACAGAGGAGAAATTTCAACAGGAGATCTCATAATTCACTCTTAGCTCTATATAGCACCATACCCCACTGCATACTGCTGAGCTGATCTCATCTGAAAGCCAATGAGGTACTAATGGAAAAGAGGCTTTCACCTAAATATAACACCCAATATCTATAAGCAATAACACATCTCTGCAGTTCCCCTCCCCAAGCACTATACTGTCTTAGGCCATAGCTGGCAAATTCTTTAAGACATCAGAGAAGGTAAACAGCCAGCAGGAACCATGACAAATATGCAGAGCCAGCACCATTGTGATGGGGGAGAGGGAGAGAGGAGGAGGAGAATATATCTTCAGTGAAAGACTGGAAGATTAAAGGGGCATTACAATGACACTCAGCAAGGAAGATATTGCATACTCAATATTTCAGTAGATGGCTTGTAAATTCAATATTCATAGATGGCAAGTTTAATATTTCATAGATGGCTTATAAAATTTTCTGCTCCAAGGTGCTGGTAAACATGACTAAGACATTCATTCGCTTCCTGAACAACTTCAGAAAGTTTTTGTTAACTCAGGGGTACACATAGCTAAATGTTAAAAATTAAAGCCAGTTGTGGAATGTGCAGATGCATGCACACACAGATTTGGTGAAGACATAGCTTTTTTTCTAATCACTTACCTATGCTTAAGAGCCAAGGACTGCCCTCAGGCTTGCATGCTTCCCCCCAACTTCCACACTCATTCCATACAAATTCTTCCCTCTTCAGCGCTAACTATGGTTAGCACTGCTGAACTGCAATCCTAACGTTCTGTTTTCAAACCATGGCTTCAAAGTTAACTACACCTAATATTCAGTTCAACAGAGAAACAAAGCAAGTCTTAGCTAAGACAAGTGTGTTGGAGGAGTCCACAAGTACAAAGACAGAGGGGTAAGAACCTGCAAGGCACTGTTGATCACTTTGTCACAATGATGGGATACAAAAATTGGCCTAAGCTATAGCAGGACACCGGTGTTATCACTGTGTCCATAATCAAACTCCAACAAGAACATCTTACCACAGAATTGCTGGGAAAGGCAAATCTGTCCTTCAGTTCCATTGGTTACTTTATTATGATAAAGTAGATATGGTAGATAATTATGGAAGCACCTATGCACATAGAAAGGAACACTCCAACATTTTAGAAAGAGAAAGTATATGCTAAGCAGATATAGCCTATGTCATTGATTTTCAACCTTTTTCGTCTCATGGCACACTGACAAGGCACTAAAATTATCAAGGCACACCATAATGACACCAGAAGATTGCACCTCCCGGTGGCCCTCACTTCACTTGGCAACCTTCAGTCTCAAAAGACTATGGTATCGCGCTCTGAAAGGTGGTTCTGGAACAGCGTCTAGTGTGGCTGAAAAGGCCAATTCGGGAGTGACAATCCCTTCCACACTGGGAGCAAGTGCAGTCTGTCTCTGGTCTGTCTCCCTGGCTATGGGCCTTCCTTCTTTGCCTCTTAGCCTCAGACTGTTGGCCAAGTGTCTCTTCAAAATGGGATCCTCCCCCAAACTCCTGCAGACCATCCATGGCAAACCAGTGTGCCACGGACAGTGTTTAAAAATTGCTGGCCTAAGCAGACACTTAGAGAGCAATGCCGAGCACCAACACACACACAATATATCCCAGTTAGAAGGTCCCCACACATCAAATCACACTTTAAATTCTCAAGTGGGAAGAGTCTGGAAACTTGCCATTAAAATTGCTAAAAATAATTCAGTAGAAAACCAGGGTACAAGAGCAGGTGAGAACAGTCATTACAAGGGAGAGCCGACTGAGAAACAGCCATTGTATCCTGCATGTGCAATTCTCTGGTATAGCATACTTCATGAACCTTCGAGATGCACTCTCTATATTACCACTTAACCCAGCCAACTATGTATTATCCACGCTTAGAAGGAAAGAAAAAAGCTCTTCACTGCAACTCAAACAAGAGTTGTGTTGGAGGGCATCAATGGCAAGAATATAAGAGATTTTAAATAAATAATTATAGAAGAAAGGAACCATGGAGAACATCAACAAGGGCCCACAAAATTCATTTACTATGACAATTTCCCACCCCCCCCCTCCCCCAGCATGCATGAAGTTGAGGAACTACCACATTCCTTAGGTCAAAGTTGCTGGATTCAAAGGTGCCCCAACTCCAGCCTGACTGAGCCAAGACTCTACCACAGATCCATAGCGAAGGGCAGGCTCAGCAACAATCACAAATTCTGGCTAATTACTAAAAGCAGCCAAAATGTGTAACTCCTTGATACACCACTTCCTCAAGAGCATCACATTCTCTCACAACAGTCATTGTGCAAACCAAAGCACGGATCATTCCAAGGGAGACACACAATAAGCTGATACGGTAAACAACTTTCACTTCATTTAATTACTTGCAACCCATTCTGACAAGTCTTCCTCTCCTGTGCTTTCCCCTTTGTCCTCTGTTCTGATCATTCTTCAAGTGACTTTTGGAACCACTCCCCTTGGTTTATATTCCCCATTCTCCCACTCTGCACCTGTCTTTTGTCCACCCCATCTCTCCAGATGCACCATTGGCTGACCTGTTTCAGTGGAACAATAAGCCTACTAGAGCTGATGAATCATTGTCCCTCTGGCTTAGCTGTTAAGATGTTACAGAAATGATGGCCTGCCTTGGCCCAGTTAACTGTTTAAGCTGTTTAAGACACAGCATTCAATGTTATATTAAAACTGCCCTGCAGCAGTACATCATGGAGTTTCATGGAGTTGCATCATGGCTAAGTGATTTTGGAGCTTCTCACTGGGACAGACAGCAACTGCTACTTATAACGACTATGTGCCTAAATCCATTCACATGAGTTGTTCTTATAATATGTGGGAAGAGAAAGTCCATGTTAACTGAGTCATCAGCAGTTGCTATGGTTCAAGAAATTAGAGTCATGCCCTGATCATGTGAATCCACTCCAACAGGGCCTAGGAGAGGGGGGTAAAGGGGGTAATTTGTACCCGGGCCCAGGAGGGGGCCCAGAAAGTTCCTGGAATCTTAAATTTTGCGATCTCACCCAAACTCACTGCCTATGCATGATACTGGGGACACAACCGTGGTCATGCAGTGGCAACTGCTGCTGCAGACCATACACACCGGGCCCAGACCCTCCTTAACACAGTGTCAAATCTGAAAGTAAACTGGCCTACTATAGTAGCTCTTTGGCTTGTGGATCTGATAACCATGAAGGAGTGTATAGGGGCACAGCTGCAAGGCTACAGTGTGAACCTAAAAACAGTGATGCTAATTTTCAGCAATGATTTTCTAAATTTCAGATTTTAAAGAGACTTAGGAGTGTTTTTGGTTTTGCATATTACTTTATCTGGCTGCCAATGCTGCATGGTTGGGTAGACCTGGGCTCCACATCCATAAGTCTGGTAGACCTGGGCTCCAAAGACTATTCTGGCTGTCAGCACCCTCCCCTGCCCGATTTTGCCCCCCCCATTCTGCCTTCCCCCATTGCCTTTTTCCCCTTTGGGAAGGGGCCCAAAAGAAACTTTGCACCCCCTGATAAAATTCCTCTCAGAGGTGCTGCACTCCAAGTATATTCACAAAGTGTCATGACCAATAGCTACTACTGCTGGATTATGTTGTCTCAAATAAAGATGAAATCAGATAAAGGGAAAATCATTGCTATGGTATTCGAATCAGAAAACAACACTGTGATGGTGAAGAATGTCAGAGTAAATTTATAACAGGCCCATCTCATCCCTTTCAAACTTTTGGATTACATACATTAATTTAAAATCACAGAGTCTACATGTGAAAAGTCTGCCGCTATCTGTGCTTGATCAACCAAATAAACCAATTACATGACAAAATATTGTGGAGTCATCTCATGCAGTGCTTTACAGACCATTTCTGAGAACTGTGAAAGTCTTAAGGATCTTGAATACCGAAAGCTTCGAGGGGGATTTAGAGTTCTACTCTACGACAGTGATTCTCAAACTTTTAGGGAGATTTGCTCCCTAAGTCAGCCTTTGCAGGAGAGGGGTGAGGGCAGTGATGCGATCCCCAGAATCATGTCACTGTCTCCCCCCACCATGGGGGAAGCTTTACACACGCTGATGGGTCGTGCCCCACCAGTTTGAGAACCACTGCTCTATGCTATACCACTACAACAGAATACTTTCCTTGCTTTGGTGCTGAAACACTGGGTCAGCAGTGACAACTGACATTGTTTTATTGGGGGCAAAATGTGTTGCATGAGTGTGCTAAGCAAGAAGCAGCATCATATTCATAAAGTAAGCTTTATCCTTCTACATAACCAGCAATGAAAAATTGATGATATGAGTTGAAATGCCACTTCAATTGCTGTGGTAAAAGCTTCTTCTTCTGCCATAAGTTATGGCCCATAAGAAAACAGCAGCAAACAGGATAGGGCAGCCCAAGCGAAAATGCAATTTCTTTAATGTCAACACCAGAACTGTGAAGATCAGACAAAGACTGATTTGGATACTCCCACCACAATATGTTCAGAATACTTTACAGTACTCAGATCTGATTAACAACGTAAGACAAACACATATTCCCACTAATCAAAATCCTTTGAACATGCTTTAGTAACATTCAGTTGCCCTACTGTGTAAACTGTACTTAATTCAGGGTCCCGCTGTGGAAAGTGATTTCCCTCATTTAGATGTGCATACCTTCCCCATTTATTTCAACTGGGAGAATATTAGCCCAGGCCTGCAAGGAGAATATATCATTTATTGACCAGAGAGTTATATCTCACCTTTAGGTCAAATAATCCAAGGCAGCTAACAGTAGCTTACAATAAACACAACACACTCCAGCAGCCCTTCATCCTCTAACCCAGGGGTCTCCAAACCCCAGCCCGGGGGCCAGATGCAGCCCGCGGAGAGCCTCTATCCGGCCCATGGTCAGCCTCTGATCCCCTGAGAGCCTCTGGCCCAGTTGACCGAACACAACCAGAGTTGTGCTTGTGGGGTGGGAGAAAGGGGGTCCATTTCAGTGTATGCTTTATTTCTTGGGCTGTGTTGGTGCTTGGAGAAATCCTGGGTATTTAAGCCCATTCATTCATTCATCTACAATCCATCTCTAAAGTATTTATTTAAATTTTATATTTAATATTTTTCCCCGGCCCTCGACACTGTGCCAGATATTTGATGTGGCCCTTTGGCCAAAAAGTTTAGAGACCCCTGCTCTAACCCATGGAAGAGGTCTCCACTTTTCCATGAAACTGGATGCTGAAGACAATCTACACAGAAGCAGTTATCTAATGGGTCAACCCATTGCCCAAATTCCACATTCGTTTCTGGCATGGTAAACCCACAAGATTGCACAATAGGGAACTGCAGGAGGTCTGGTCTAGAGGGTTGAGCCTCCATTTGCCTGAAGATAATATCCGAAGGTCGCCAGTTCAAGGCCACTGGCACCGTGTGACCTTGAAGCAGCTGGCAAGCTGAGACGAGCTATTCCATATGCTCTGAGCGTGGGAGGATGGAGGCCAGAATGTGCGACCAGATCAAGAAAGTAACATCTGAATGTTGGAGTTTCTTGAAAGATAGAAATCTTCTTTCAAATTGTAAAAATCCCTACGGGGATTTAATTTGCCTGCCTATGTAAACAGCCTTGAATAAAGTCTAAGGAGAAATCTGAGGACCAGGAAAGGCGGTATAGAAATACCTGTATAAAATAAATAAATAAATAAATAAATAAATAAATAAATAAATAAAATGAGACAAAATCAATGGCAGATAAAAGGAAAAAGGAAATAAGGCCCCAATCAAGAAAATCACTGGTATCTTCTCAAATGTAGAAGATTCTCATCTCTCCTCCCTCCCCCACCAACATAGTCCTCCTTGGGACCTAGTGTAGATCAATGATAAACTGAGCTTCCCTAACTCTAGGGGGCATGTAGAAGAAAAAAGGGGGAAGCAACCAGGAGGAAATTGTACAGTACTAGTAAACATCCATTGGAAGGCTGAAAATTATGAAGCAAGGAAAATACCTTTTCCCTGCATAGCATGAATGTGTAAGTCAGTGAGCATGCAAGGGTTTGGAAGAGGTACCTCATTAATCTCTTTTTCTGCCAAGATGCACTCAAACTTCCAGCATTATTAAAGGCATTTGGATGGCAGCAGAGAAGCATCACAATGTTTTATGCTATGTGAATATTTCAAAGAGAAAAGAAAATATAAGGCTGCATTTCTATGTACAGTTGGGCACACAAGCGCATTGAAATCAATGGGCTCAGGTGCACCTAAATTGCGCAGCAAGTATCTTTAGGACAAAACAAGATATGCAAAATGCATAATGTGGCCAGATGGTTTTGGTTTGTTTTTTAAAACAGCCAGAAAGGTGTGAAAGGATACACCAAACTTTCAATCTTCATCCCACTATGGTTCCACTCCCAATAATGTCCCTTGGTTCCATTTTAGAGGGGAAAAATATTCATTAAAACCAATAGATGCTTTTTTAAAAAGCACACAGCGGTGCACAGACTACTCTGACACACTTCCACTCTTTTTTACCCCCAGTTATTTTAAAAACACTAACAAACCACTCACCAAACCATCAGGCCATGTGGCAAATTTTACTTAACATCTACTCTGACCTAGCTGAATGGGTTTGCATGAGACAGGACCAGCCAGCTCTCCTGAAATAACTGCTTCCACAAAAAATGAAGCCTCCCCATCATATACTGAAAATACACAATTTGAAAATGTGAGACATAAGTAGGTATCCTATGTAGATACAGATGAATGCCTAAAGAATAGAGAGCAAATAAAAGCTCCTCTCTCATTTTCCATACCTAATTTGTTCCTGAAAACAGTCCTTATAGAGAAAAGCCAGATAACTAGTAGAATTAGGGCGCAATCCTAACCCCTTATGTCAGTGCTTTCCAGCACTGGCATAGCAGTGCCAATGGGATGTGTTGCATCCTGCAGTTGGGTGTCACTCACGGAAGCCTCCTCAAAGCAAGGGAATGTTTGTTCCCTTACCTCAGAGCTGCACTGCCCTTATGTCAGTGCTGGAAAGCACTGACATAAGGGGTTAGGATTGCTCCCTTAGTACATTAATTTAAATGGGAAAAATTCTAACTCATCCCAAAGCCATTCCAAGTTCACCCAAAAATCTGCTTAAATGCCCAGTGCCATAAAGAAAAAGTTGTGTGGGATGATAAAACAAAATAAATAGCAACTAACAACACACAGTATCTTTCAAGTGTTATTCACTTGTATTAATAAAGTAATGGTACTAGGAGGAGGAGGACAAAGCTGGAAACCGTGGTGACAAGAGACTGCTGAATGCTAAGGACACAGCACAAAAACAGATAAAAGGTGCATGCACATGCCCAGAAAGCCAGTACAAAACTGCATGGGGCATGGTACTCATCAGGCAGTGTATCTCACTCAGCCATTTCCAGATCCATGTAACCAAAAATGTACAGATAAAGAAATATGGTCTTAATATTTGCAAGTGAAAAGTCGTATAGCGAACATATGTATAGCGGGGGAAGAGGGTAGTTGACATTGGAAAGGCATCTTTGAGGCAATTATTTGTGAAGGAATAAGAAAGCAAAGCTGAATTATGCATTGAGTTCCCAGTAGCAATTGTACATTTGACCACAGTTAGTGCTCTTCGCAGGCAGTATTACTCATTTAGTGGAAAGCTAGACAACCACAAGGTCTATTTTCCCTCCCAACTCTGACAAAACAAGCATTTAGATCAGAACTGGTGCCAGTGAAGAAGGCAAAAGTAGCAGGGACACCTCAGAGGAGGCAGCATCTGGGTCAAGTATTTTCTCCATACGACTTATATAACAAAGATGAATTTGATACATTTTCCTCCACCAGCCCAACTGTTCTTGCACACAAACAGTTCTTGTCACCCTTATATTTTCATATTCCCTTTGAAATTTAGACATCAGTGAATAGAGAGGCCAGGGAAACAAAAGAAAAAACTCACAGTAATCCCCCAACCTTTATGAAGCACTAAGGAAAAGATCAGTGTAGTTTCAGAAGTACAATGCTTCTTTTTGATCTTGCTCCCAACAATTAGTTTATTTTAAGAATTTATATCCTGACTTAGCCCTTGGCCAAAGCAAATATCCAGGGTGACTTACAAAATGTTCCTAAAGCCATAACCATGTTAGGAGTCTGCAAGAATCAATTTGGTAACTACAACCAGGAGTGTAACAATAAATAGCATCTTGGGCAGGGGTGAAGCAAATAATATACAATACACAGGAGGCCCAACTCTAAACAAGCAGAATGAAATAAAAAAATGTTTTTAGCCCTTGCTGAAAAGCTGTCAAAGAAGGGATAGTCCTTAAATACCCCAGATGGGAGTACCATAACTGTGCTGCTACTAAAGAGAAGGCTAACCCTCATGCTGCCAACCTACTAAGCCTAGTTAGAGATTTGTTGGAAAGCCCCCTTAGGTGACCCAAGAGGGCAGACCAGAATATACTGGTGGAGGCAGTAGCTCAGATAACCTGTCATCAGACCAAAAGGACTTTAAAGGTTAATACCAGCACCTTGAGTCCAGAAATGAATGGGCAGCCAATTCAGCCGCAGGAGAAGTGGTTCAATAGAATCAAATTGACCAGTGTGGTCAGGTTCAATCAACTATGTTGCAGTGGGAACACCAGTTAAAACTAGGTAAACACACCCCTGGTCACAGCCTCCACCTGGCTCTCTGAGTGAATTCAGAAGCACTCTCAAGCTCATGCCTGTAGTACTGTAACCCCATTTAGAACTATGGTTTGCAAGGTATTAGTCCATAAGCAGCACATATATATCCATGGTGTTAAACAATAGGTTTTTTTACCGACGTTTTAGTGCTTACTCTAAGAACTGGAAGAAGATATTCCAACAAATAGAGCTTGTTCTTCCACAGTATGTAGAGTGATCTTATGCATGCTATTCAGAAGTACATCTTGCTGGGTTCACAAAATCTTATTCCAAGTAAGTGCGCAGTCTTAGTTTAGGCTGAACAGAAATTTGCTATTTCACCCACCAGCATCTGATATGCCATCTATTAGCATATCTGTTGCAAATGAACAATGATTGTTCAAATTAAGGATGATTCCTCCACCCACTATGACAGGAATATCGCACTCCAATAACTGGTGAATTCTGAAGTTATGCAAGATACTGGGGAACAATCCCACTGCACCCATCTGAGTAGAAGAATATTAACTTTCATGCTTTTGAATTGTATCTAACTTTGCCAACACACACACTTTGCCAACACACACTGAACTTTGAAATTCTGAGAACTATAATATCTGGAAGTCAGATACGTATAACACACTGAATAGATGTGTACTTCTAAACCAGTAATTTCCAACATTTTATATCTCATTGCACACTGAAAAGGCACTCACATTGTCAGGGCACACCCATCAGTTTTTTGACCATTGATAAGGTACACCATGATGGGGGCTCACATCCCTCAACAGCCCCACTAATAAATGATCCTCTCCCAAACTCCCACAGCACACCTGAGGACCAACTGAAGCACATTAATGTGCCAAGGCACACTGGTTGAAAATAGTTGTTCTAAACATAAAGCTCTATGTTCCTTGTCATTGATTGGGGAGAGAAGAGGAAGTTTCCTTACTACCCAAATTGTCCAAGGATGAACTGTGTCCTATTCATCGTGAGTCCAAGTTCAAGAAGAAGGAAGGGCAGGAGGCAAACAAGTTGTAAGGAGGCAACTTTGAAGTTTCTTGTGCTAAGCACACAACAGTCACACTTCAGCACACACCCCAATCTCAGAATTACCCACCCAGATGACAATGCACACTTTACAGACCAGCAAGCATCCAGAAGTGTGGGGAAAATGCTCTTGCCCCATCAACAAACAGAAATTGAGGGGCAGTAAGACAGCCATTTTCATCCACTGTGCCATGGCACACTGGTGTGCCATGAATGATCTGCAGGTGTGCCACAGGAGTTTGGGGGAGGGTCATTTATTAGTAGGGTTATTGGGTGATGTGAGCCCCCCACCAACAGCATGGTGTCAATTGTCAAAAAAACTGATGGTGTGCCTTGACAATTTTTGTACCTTGTCAGTGTGCCATGAAACAAAAAAAAACTGAAAACCACTGCACTAAGAACTCATAAGCACTCACAGTGATCTGGAGTGGGCAGCCCAGAACTTGATTAGGAGGGTGGTGGGACCCCTAAAACATTTCCTGGAGGAATTGGCTGTGCTGCTAAGGAGACAACTGAGCTGCAAATCCTAGCCACACTTTCCTGGGAGTAAGCTCCACTGACTAGAATGGCACTTACTTCTGAGTAGTCGGGCATAGTCTTGGGCTCTAAACCTCCACGAGCATCCGGCTTTTCCATGCCCATCAGCACTTCTCCGAGGAGAGAGAGGACACCAGTTCTGTCTCGCCCCCTCCTGAACTCCAACCCCCTACGTTGGGAGCAGCTTCTCTCCTCCTACCATCCTCATGGGGTGGGAGAGGGCCCCACCACCCAAGGGCCGCCTTGCTGTCCAGAGCAAGCGGGAACAGCAACCCATGTGGGGCAGAAGGGGAAGGATTACCAGGGGGCAGAGTCCGGGGCCGGGCGCTGGTGTGCCCAGGCAAGGGGAGGCGAGTGCCAAGTCACCCTTTCTTCCTGCCTTGCCTCACGTGCCCGGCATGGAGCCTCCGCGCCACTGCCGCCTCCTCCTCCTCTCAGGGAGGAAGAAGAGAGCGAGGGGGGGCCGGGGGTGGCGCGGGTGCCTCGGCCGCTGCCCCTGCGGGCGAAGCCCAGCGAGAGCAGCCTGGGAGGGAGGCGGAGGGCAGCAGGCACCGCTCTCTCCTCCGGGCGCCTCCAGCGCGCGCGCCACACAAAGCCCCTCGGAGGAAGCGGGCGGGCCGGGGAGGGGGGAGCCGCAGGCGCGGCTCGCCGGGGGTCTGCCGCTTCCCCGCCGCCCCCCTGCGCTCCCTCGCCCCCCGTCCCTCCTGCACTGACCTTGGCGTCTCCGTTGCACAGAGCCATAGAGGCAGCGCGCGGGGATGGCGAGGGCGCACGAGCCGCTGGCGAGCTTTGCGCACGGAGCGGGAGGGGGGCGCCGCGGAAGCACCCGGAGCGAGGCGCGAGGCAGGAAGGGAAGCCAGGCGGCGGCGGCTACTGCTGCTGCTCTGCCTCCGCCTCCTCTCCACCTCCACCGCCGAGATGAGCTAATCCGCCCCGCCAGGACGCGCCGCCCGCGAGGAGGAGCCCGCTGCCAGCAGCCCGCCTTCTTCGGGCTTGGAGAGGGGCAGGAAGCCTGGCTGATGACGGAGCCCGCCTACCCGCGGCCGGCGGAGGCGCCAAGAGGCCGCCCGAGGGGTGGGAAGGAGAGAAAGGAAGCCAATTAAGAATCAATGGCCGTCAGAAGCGGTGGCGTAGCTGGAGGGGGCGCAGCACCCACGCGCGGCGGGCCAGCGACCCCTCCCTTCGGAGCCATTCCGGGGGGGGGGCAAAACGGAGCTCTAAGCGCGCGGTGCAGGGGAGGCGAGCACCGGAGGGAGGCACCAGAAAGTTAAGAAACAGGCTGCTCTTCTCTCCTCCCGCCTCAGCGCCGGCAGGGGGAGGACTGGAAGCGAGCTGCCCCCGGTGGCTTCCCCGCACTTGGCATGACAGGGGAGGGAAGGGAAGCCCACGGGGCTGGGCGCAAAGTCCAACCACGCACAGCCGCCCTCCGCGCGGAGAGTTTGGGAAGCGAGGGGGCCTCTTCGTGCTTCCGTGACACACTTCACCTCTCTCTCTCTCACACACACACACGTGGGCTTCAACTTCTGAGTAGAAATGCATAGGATAGGGCTCTAAGGCTGCCATCTACCCACACACTTACCTGGGAGTCAGCCCCATTGACTCTAATAGGACTCACTTCTGAGTAGAAACGCATAGGACTGGACTCTCAGGCTGCCATCCTAGCCCACACTTACCTGGGAATAAGCCCCATTGACTCTAATGGGACTAACCTCTGAATAGAAATGCATAGGATAAGGCTCTCAGGCTGCCATCCTAGCCACACTTACCTGGGAGTCAGCCCCATTGACTCTAATGGAACTAACTTCTGAGTAGAAGTGCATAGGATAGGGCTCTAAGGCTGCCATCTACCCACACGCTTACCTGGGAGTAAGCCCCATTGACTCTAATGGGACTTCTGAGTAGGCATGCATAGGACTGGACTCTCAGGCTGCATCCTAGCCACACTTACCTGGGAATAAGCCCCATTGACTCTAATGGAACTTACTTTTGAGTAGGCATGCATAGAACTGGCCTGACACATACACACTTGTTTTGTCTCATCTCTCCCCCCTGAGACAAATGTGATATGTATCCTGAAATGGCACAACAATTCCCTCTGGAAGTTTTAGGGGCTGGGGGGGAGATTTCCTTGAAGACCCCTAATTTGGGGTGGAAAGGCGAGGAGCGTTGTTACAATAACATGTTTAAGAAAAAGCAGCTTTATAATGCAATCCTAGGCACATCTACTCAGAAGTAAGTCCAGTGGAGCCGACTTGCAGGTGTGTGCATCTTGGGGTATGCTAGTTTAAAACCCATTTTTGTTTGGCCCACAGGTGTACACATTAATCCCTGTTGCGTATATGCAACGCTGGGCAGAAAGGACTTGCCTTAAGGGAGGATGCAACAGGGATCAAATGTGTACACTTATGGGCTGGGCAGAAGTGGGTTTAAACAGCTGGTTTTGGAGCCCAATCTCTAGCCATGTCTACTCAGAAGTAAGTTCCATTATAGTCAGTGAGGCTTACTCCCAGGTAAGGGTGGATAGAATTGCAGCCTTGGTTTTCTTGCCTTGTACTGAACGACGCCCACTTGCCCTGCCAAGAATCTTGTGTGTGTGTAGGGTGGAGTCTGTAGGGACTTGAGATAACAAAGGAGGCATCTTATCATATCCCTTTAACATTCAGTTAAACCGACCACCCTGCATTCTGTGTTTGTTCTGCCTTCTTCCCACCTCTGCTCTCCAATATCAAAGGTTCACACTCCAGCCCTAAATAAGTACTTCACCTCTGATGCCATCAGCTGGAATAGGTACAAGGACACCATCTCACCAAGAGACTAGCATGGGGCGGCACACTTGCACAGCACTAGTACACTACTACTAGCATAGGTAGGTCTACAAGACCAATTACCAGTACAAGAGAATGAAGGAGCACAGTAGTTCTGAAGTGACACAATGGACTGCACCACTTTCAGGACACTGGTGGAAGATGCCATTTCTGAGTGCTCTACTTCTGTTTTAAATCACACTCACACCACACCTACACACCAAAAACACACCACATGCATCCAAACCTCTTCAACCCACAAAACTAATACAGCAGGGAACAAGCTGGTCCTAGAACCCCTTTCCTTGGGATGCAGGGATTTTTTTACATGGAGGGCACATTTAAAAACATACACCCTCCCCCCAGCACCTGCACTCTAAACCAGTTCTATTTTTTCCTTGTGCTACATATTGTAGGTTGTAGCCACACTTGCTTTCATAAATGTGTGACATCCCAATCCTATTCTCCCCCCCATACAGCACTGCCAAAATGTCTACTGCATTGGGGGGGGGAACAGTTGTGGAGGCATCCTCTGTGTAAAGGAATGTTTGTTCCCTTACCTGGGGGTAAGCCTCTGCAGCACAGAGGAGTCTACACAGGCCTGCAAATTCACTGGTCCACGTGGACCTGTGCTGCAGGATCAGGACTGGGAAGAGGGCTAGAATTGGGCTGCTGCCACCAAACCTGCCCTCTTCCCAGACTCTCCCTGTTCTGCCTTCCCCTTGTCCCCATTACCTCCCCATTCTGCCCTCCCCCACCCCATCACTACCTCATTCTGCCCTCCCTCTACTCTGCCTCCCCCACCAACTTACATGCTTCAATGGCTCCTGGGGAATCTGCCAGCTTGTGTGCCTGCTATTTTTACAACTGCCATAAAAATTATGAGTCTTTTTTATGACTGCGGTAAGGTAGTTAATGCTGGCAGAACACTCATTCTGCCAGCAGGGCCACCCGATAGGATTGGACTGAAGTCTACCAACAGCTGCAAGCCATTGTATGAAATGTTAAGATTCAGAGGCAGTATGCAGACAATTGCTGGGGAGCAATGGCAGGAGAGAGTGTCTCCATACCCTGTTTGTGGCTTGCTGGAAGCAGCCAGCTGGCTAGCAGAAGCAGAAAACCTGAACTAGATGGACCTCTGGTACCAGCCAGCAGAGGTCTTATGTGAAGTAGGGCTATTCACTTCCTGTGGCAGAGAATTACAAGCTGAGTCATGGAAGGGAGGCCAACAGCCTGATCCTAACTAGGGCTATACAGCCCTTTATTACACCAGGACCCTGTTCTACTTTTGTAAAATGGATTCTGGTGGTATGCACTGTGTGCCACCAATGGCTATTTTGAGAGCATCGCCACAAATGGCAGCAGCGCTGAAAGTCCACTTCCACAATCTTTTGCAGGGCAAGTAAGCCAGTGGCAGGGAGTAGGTGCAATGGGCAGGAAGAAACAGGAGTGTCTGGGAGGGGGGACAGAATAGGGCAGATACCAGTGGAAGTGACTTGCACCAGTATCCTCATCCTCTTCTCCCCCCCCCCCACTTCCCTCTCCCTTACTTCTGATCTGGACCAGCAAAGTAGCTGGCACAGATCTGAGGTGACTCATTAGAGTAATGGACACTTACTCCTGGGCAAAGGAATGAATGTTACATTACCTGGAGGAGACCTCCATGGCTTTCACCCCTTTGAAAGGATGCAGCATGTTCTCCATTGGTGGGACTGCATTGCTGGGAGTGCAGCTTACTTATGATTGGGCAGTAAGTTGCAATCAGTTTCCTGTTGTGAGCGAATAGTCCATGACTCGCTGCAGTACAGAAGTGTACTCAGGATGCAGGCTCTGTAGACCTGGATCTTGGTATGTTCCGTCAGCTTCTTGTTGGACCAGACTCTCTTTGTGAGTCTGGAAAATGTGGTAGCTGCGTTACCGATGCGTTTGTTTAGCTCGGTATCGAAAGAGTGTCAGAGATAGTTGAGCCAAGGTACACAAAGTCATGGACAACCTCCAGTTCATGCGCAGAGATTGTAATGCAGGGAGGTGAGTCCACATCCTGAACCATGACTTGTGTTTTCTTCAGGCTGATCGTCAGTCCAAAATCTTGGCAGGCCTTGCTAAAACGATCCATGAGCTGCTGGAGATGCGCTTTCCACGTGCGCTGCCTCTGGCGCATCCTCGGCATCACCTGGCAGGACAAAGTTCCAAACAACACAGTCCTGGAACAAGCTGGAATCTCTAGCATGTATGCACTGCTGAAACAGAGACGCCTGCGTTGGCTCGGTCATGTCCTGAGAATGGATGACGGCCGAATCCCAAAGCATCTCCTCTATGGAGAACTCGTGCAAGGAAAGCGCCCTACAGATAGACCACAGCTGCGATACAAGGACATCTGCAAGAGGGATCTGAAGGCCTTAGGAGTGGAACTCAACAAGTGGGAAACCCTGGCCTCTGAGTGGCCCGCTTGGAGGCAGGCTGTACAGCATGGCCTTTCCCAGTTTGAAGAGACACATGGCCAACAAACTGAGGCAAAGAAGGAAGGCCCATAGCCAGGGAGACAGAGCAGGGACAGACTGCACTTGCTCCCAGTGTGGAAGGGATTGTCACTCCTGAATCGGCCTTTTCAGCCACACTAGACGCTGTGCCAGAACCACCATTCAGAGCGCGATACCATAGTCTCTCAAGACTGAAGGTTGCCAACAACAACAAAGTTGCATTGGAGCAAAGGACCCAAAACTCTTGGTTATTTTTCCATTTGCAGTCAATGTGAAGACTCCATCTTGCCCAATTCTCTCTGCCTCAGTGGCAGCAGAGAAAGAAGAGCAGAGACTCAAGTTCAGCCAAGCAGAGGTGGAATCAAAATTTAGCCAGGCTAGGCTGACTCCTGAGCCCTCAGTACCCAGCAAGCAGGAGGCAATTTTGGTGGCAGCATATAGGATTTCCAAGGACTCCCAGGGTCCCCTGCAAGCTGCTGTTGGTACTGTTGTGGAGAGACAAGGCTCTCCATAGTTCCAGTAGCAGCAGCAACCACCCTTGGAAAGCTGTTCTTCCTGCTGAAGCAAGCTTGAAGAGGATCACAGCAACAACTGCAGGCTTCAAGGATCAGCTCTCCTTGAAATTCTTCACAACCTCATTTACCAAATGTATAGTATAGCCCCATCCATTTCATAGTCATGCTGGAGAATGAGTAGGTGTTTGGGCTTCTATATAAATGCCCCACTTTTTGTAGTTACTTTTTTACTAAGAAGACATGGCTTGAGGGCATGCGATGTAGCTAGCTTGCTAAAGCAAAGCAGGTCTAGGTGTGGCTACTGCTTGGAAACCACAAGTACCTTGAGCTCTGTGATGGAATAAAGGTAAGATATAAATGTGGTAAATAAGTAAATATTTCCCTAATAATTACTTCTCAGTAGTAAGACTGAAATAATGTACAGTGATATATTTGATAGATGAAAATGATTTAGTTTAATAGGGTCCTTGAATTGTAAAGTGCACAAACACCTTTGACTTCATGTTAGTTTGTTTTCTAACAAACTGCAAGTTCAAGC
This sequence comes from Tiliqua scincoides, assembly GCF_035046505.1. NCBI lineage: Eukaryota > Metazoa > Chordata > Lepidosauria > Squamata > Scincidae > Tiliqua > Tiliqua scincoides. The sequence continues at coordinate 216,869,594 of NC_089823.1, read as the reverse complement.
TTGAGTAACTTGGCAGGTGAACAAAGCTGAAGTTCATGGTTGGTTGCCCAAGGAGCCAATCAAACCTAAAATGTGACTTTGCAGAACAGCTGAACTTCTCAAAGAAAGATCAGATATTCCAGCTACAGTCCTGAAAACACTTTCAAGCTGTCTTTTAAATCTCTAGTGGACCCAGGAGGCCTCAGTATTGCTGCACTTGAGTGCTTTTAGCACTTGGGACCAAAGATCACACTAAATCATCTTGAAGCCTTTAGTGCTTTCATAAGAGCCCCATTATTTTTCTTCTTCTATAAAATTCCATGTTTGTGTGATTATTGTCCCACCAACCCACACTATGCTTGAACAAATGTTACTCTTTTGTGTGTGCTTTTGGGATAGAACAGAGATCTCCAAACCCCAGCCTGGGGGCCAGATGTGGCCCACGGCCAGCCCCTGATCCCCTGAGAGCCTCTGGCCCAGTTGACCAAACACAACCAGAGTTGTGTTTGTGGGGTGGGGGAATGGGGGTCCATTGAAGTGTGTGTGCTTTATTTCTTGGGCTGTGTTGGTACTTGGAGAAATCCTGGACATTTGAACCTATTCATTCATTCATTTCAGTCATTCATCTAAGTTCCATCTCTAATGTATTTATTTAAATTTTATATTAAATTTTTTTTCCAGCCCTCCTTACCGTGCCAGATATTTGATGTGGCCCTTTGGCCGAAAGGTTTAGAGACCCCTGGTCTAGGCCACAAGTAATGCCAGTGCTTCTCTATCCTTCCACACTGTGTTTTTACTCCTATTGAACTCCCTTTGAAAAATCAGCAAAAGTAGACAGCAAGTTCACACAAGTGCCCAATCCTAACTGGCTTGGGCCCAATTCCTAAAGTTCTCAAGATGTTGAACTGGTGCAAGCTTAGTCAAAACAAATGACACTTCTACTAATGTAGCAGCTTGAGGAGCGCTGACACCAAGCATACTTACAGCCCAAACATTTTCATGTTTATGCAGAAGATCCTCTGAGTTGATAGGGCTTATTTCCAATAAGTATACCCAGGATTACAATCTTGCTTATAAATACGTATAATTTTTATTGCAACTTTTAAGTTGCATCAATTTTTAAGAATGGCTAGGATTCTATCACAATTGTTAAAGATCCAGAAGCCCTAAAACGGAAAGGTTGGCCACCGAAGTCCTAGGGCAGTGCTATTCAAACTGACGTCGTGATGCCCCAGCCTGAGGGCCCTGGTCTCTGCCCCCTGAAGGGGTGGGGGCAGCCTAGAGTGGGGCGAAGGCAGCAGAGCAATCCCCAGGATTGAATTTACCCAAGCCTCCTGCAGCCTCCCTGGGGTGCAGGGAGCCCAGAGCAACTTCTGGCAGGGCTCCCTGCAGCAGGGAAATTGGATGCGGAGCGATCGTGCCCCACCCCCGCTGAAGTGAAGTGTGATCATTTGCAGTTAAGAGTTTCTATATGAGAACAGGATCTGATTTCTGGTCATTAGCTGCTTAATGATGTCACTTTCTACTTAATGACATCACTTTCGGCCCTCAGCTGGAGCCCTGAATGCTAACTTTGGCCCTCTGTATGAAACGAGTTTGACACCCCTGGTCTAGGTAGTCACTAAGGTAGTGACACTTGAACTTAGACGCAAAATAAAAAACAAAACCCTGCTAACTGGGTAAGAGGCACGTTTTCAAGTGGGTGCTCCTCTTTTATTTAGCAGAGGAAGAGTAACTGGCCCTCCTTACCCCAGCAGTGTCTTTTCTAGTGGCTATCTGCTGGTATTCTTTTGCATCTTTTTGGATTGTGAGCCCTTTAGGGACAGGGAACCGTTAGTCATTTGATTTTTCTCTGTAAACCACTTTGTGAACTTTTTGTTGAAAAGCGGTATGTATATAAATACTGTTAATAATAATTATAAAACTTTTTGTCTTCCTCACAACAAATTTGTCATTTTTCCAAGTGACTTGCTTGTTTCACTGTGACCTGTACGAAGTACTATTGGTTTCCATCCCCCCCCCCCAACAGAATGGCTTAGGGCCTTGTGCTACAAAAGGCAAGTGAGAATGCTAAGCAATTGGTATTGGCTCTCCCTACAGTAACTGGGTTTCCTCCAAACAGGAGTGGGGTAATGCAAGGCACTTGCCTTTTGATGTTTTCCTCCTTTGTGTGTCCTAGCTTACTGGGAAGTGCCCAGTAGTGCATGGGAACATCAGGCTTTGTGCCATGTTTCTTCCCTGTTCCCTACAAGATGGGCCACGGAAGCCTCATCAAATCACCAGAAGGTGTCAATCGAGTTGAGGAGCATCAGCAAAGCATTCCTTAATATTTTGTCTTACCCAAGACAATTCATGCTGAATGTCTTCCAAAGGGAATCACTTAAATAAAGTTGTATTTTGCATTTTCCACAAAATTCTCATACCTTGTAGAATATTTCTCCCCCTTCCTTGTATAGGCAGGCCTGTCAAATTATTATATATGCAGAAATGTATAGCGTTCCACATGAAGGGCAGCTGCACAATACAGCGATCTCATAAGCTGCATGTAGAAGCTTTCTCATACTACAAACTGGAGAGAGAGAGAGAGACTGAAAATAGAGAGATTAGCCAAAGAAAAAGGAAGAGAACAATGAGACTGGCAACTGCTTCATAGGCATTTTTAAAATAACAATACAGTATTGTGTATACTTTCAGCCTTAGCAGTAACAAAACTGAGCACCCAGTCACAACACATTTAGTAAGATAAATGAGGTGATGTTACTCAGGGTAATTTAAATGATTTCCTACTTTAAAAAAGTAAAGGCATTTATGACTTTAGCACTCTTATCATTAATCTTCATTTGATTTGCAAGTGATGGGTCAAGCATCTTCATTCACTTTCTAAGGGCTACTTCATGGGTCACTTTCCAGGAAATAAGCATCTCAAACTGTAATAGCCAGTTTGCAACATTGTCAGGTTCTGTTCCCCACATTCTCATATTGGCATTCAGCCCCATGGGGTGTATCTCTCCAAGTGCAGCATTTGTCACTGGTCATTGCTATATGCATGGTAAGTGGGGTGCATGGTTAAAGAGCGTGTTGGTGCAAAGGGGGAGCTTGCCAGCGCACTCTTATCTCCCCCCCACCATGCAATCTTCTACACAAATAAAGTAATGACAATCAACAATCTGTATACTGCTGTTCCATGTATTAATACTCTTAAAGTAGTTTACAACAAATACAAAACAACAAATGTAAACAGATTTAAATTTATTCTGTGTGCCAGACTAGACAAGATGAGAAATGTGTCACTGTATGTCTAGATTTTTGACTTTTTAAAGTAGCCATAGTGGGTCCTGAACCCAGATCACGATGGGGGTGGAAAATTAACCTGATCACCCTGTACCATTTTCCTGATATAAATCCCTCTCTGATGCTCCTATTTGTCCAGTCTGAGGTTCCTTGCCAGGCTGGGCGCGCCACCCCCCACCAGCTACACCACCGACTGGAAGCAAATTGCAGTATCCAAAGGGGTGATATTCTCAATGAAAATGGTGCATGGGGGGGGGGAAGGAACCTTCCTTTCCCTGCATGACCTGCTTCCAACCAAGATCCACCTCCTACATGGCTATTTATGAGAGCGAGAGAGAAAAAAGAGGTGGAAGCATGTCTCTAGCACAAGCATTTGCGTGCATTCATGGTGTATTCCTAAGACCAAGGCAGAAGCAGTGAAGCAGACTCATGTTTATTAGCTCTACTGAATGTTAACAATATCTAGTCGCATCTAGGGTTTCTGTGAGAAAAAACAAACAATAATGGCTGCTCCCTCATTAAAGAATTGATAGTGTTTCAACATCCACTAACTGTGGGTCAGGACCCACTAGGTGGGTTGTGAGCCAATTTCAGGTGGGTCCCCATTTGCTTCAATATTTTATCTTTAATATATTAGACTTGATGCTACCGTGGTATGAGACTGCATTTGGGGAACTGTTATACACCTGTACTTTTAACAGGCTACTATGTATATGCTTTTAACAATGGTAGTACATAGGACTTACTCCTGGGTAAGTGTAGGTAGGATTGCAACCTAGGATTGTTAAAACTCTTCCTGCTTGATGATGTCTCTTCCGGTCATGACATCACTTCCAGTGGATCCAGACAGATTCTCATTCTAAAAAGTTTGAGAACCACTGTTATAGGGACATTTATCCCTTCTTTCTTCTTCCAGAGTGAAATGATGGTTACAAACTTGACTCAGGGTTTATTTGCTTATTTTGAACTTGCACATTTGCTTATTAACATTTTTCTTTGCTTGTTAGCCTTTTGTTTCCAGGTTTTCAGGAACTCAATTTTCCTTTTATTCAGGTAATCTTCTTTGATACTCCACTCCAGTAAATACCAGGAGCATACAGTTTATTTGGAAGGAATCCCACTCTGAACCAGATCACCCTGCTTCAGAAAGAGACTTTTGACTCCTCTCACTCTTCTTTTTGTTGTCTGTCTCCAACTGCCTGGAACCTTTTCTTCTCTATAAGAATGCAGTTACAGGGAGGTTAGGCAAGGGGCAATGCAACTGATAGGTGTGAGCTGTGAGCAAGGCGCATAGCTGAACAAAAGATGTTAGCTGGTACTTCCATTTCTTTTCTAATCACTGCAATCCCTAGGAGAGAAATATGAAAAATGGGAACACAACTAGGACTTGGGTTAAATGTTTTCTCTGTCAAAAGTTCTTTCTTAGAGTGAATGCTGGCCAGGAAGCTTGGTGTGTTCTTCAATTCAATAAATTTCTTCCCATTCTATTGTTCCTAAATTATCCATTCTTCAAAGTTATCATGTAGGTCTGTTTTATTATTTGTCATTATTTTTTTTTCTGTTTCTTTTGTTCCCAGAACCCACACTCATTCTACCAATATCTAGTTCAGGGGTCTCCAAACTCTGGCCTGGGGGCCAGATGAAGCCCACAACTGGCCCTCTCAACCAAATGTGACCAAAGCTGTGCTCCAGTTGCGTCTGAAGGGTGTTCTGAGGACCATGGAGGCCATGCGCCTCCCCTCAGAATGCCTTTGAAAGGCCTAAAAACATCACTTCCTGGTTTTCCTGAAAAACCAGAAGTGACTTTTTGGGCTCTCTGAAGGCCTTAGGCTTTCTAATGTATTTAAAATTTATTTATTTTTCTGGCCTTTGACATCATGGCAGGATATCTGATGTGGCCCTCTGGCCTAAAAGTTTAGAGACCCCTGATCTAGTTCAACCCATCCATGCCAGACCATTCCCCACTTCTGTTACTCTCAGTTTTACTTTGACTTAGCATTTGAACCATAATTCTCAGAAGTATTACATTTCCTTAAAATCTCCTGCATCTATTTTTCTGAAATGTGTCAGAAAACATTCTTAGGGACAGATGTGCATATCCTGTGACTTTGGTGCAAATCAGGCACAAAACAACTGAGTTCAAACTTCATCTTGAGCCCTGCACCTGGTTTTTACCAGGGATTTTACCAAGGGGAATTTTTATGTGAATGTCATGCAAATTGGCCAGTAAAACATGCACCAGGACCAGAAGAATCATTTTAAAATTATCTACTTCAACTGTCCTTAAAATGAAAGTCAGTACCTATTGGATAAAATTTAGTTGGTTTGGTTCCTTTATAAAATGCTTTCATCCCTATAGATGTCATAGGACTTATTAAATGTAATAACTTAGGGCCCAATCCTATTTAACTTTCCAGCACCGGAGCAGTCACAATGCAGCTCCGAGGTAAGGGAACAAATGTTGCCATACCTTGAGGAGGCCTCTGTGATTGCCACCCCAACACAGGAAGCAGTGCATACCCCATGGGCACAGCAGCATCGGCACTGAAAAATTGGATAGGATTGGGCCCTTAGTCGCGTACTTAGTCTAAAAACTCTAAAATACTAAAAACCGAGTCACTAAATGCAATAACTTAGTATATAACACTGAATGCTAAGTGCTTTGGACAAAAACAGTTTTTCATATTGTGTATCTTAACCATGCAGTTCCATGTTCCATTCACTAGAGGCTGCTAGTTACCTTATTTTTGAGATGAAAATACTTCCATACTGTAATCAGAGTCGCATAAAGATTGGTGTTTGTTGTTCTTTTTTTATGTGAAAAAAATCAAAATTTGACAAAGAACATATTCTGTAATCTGACTTATTCGTCACCATTTCACTGACTAGTCAGTTAAGTTTTAAAACTTTTCATTGATGAAAAAGGTGCTCCTGATTAACTGGGCAACAGATTTTTTTAAATGACTACTTTTAATACACACATAAAATTGACAAAAGGCATTTTCTTCTCTCCCATGCAGGACAAATCCCCTTTCTACAACACACAAAGTATGCTTCTTGCTTCAAAACTGTTGTTTTATACACATGCAAACTGAACCAACTAAGGGCACAAGCCTAACCAGATCTACTCAGAAGTAAGTCCTATTTTGTTCAATGGGGCTTTCTCTCAGGAAAGTGTGGTTAGGACTGCAGCCTTAATTACTAAAATATATCATTGAGCCACAAAGATGTATTTAATAAGGTCACTAGCCTGCATTTAAGGAATGCTATAGCGGTTGATGTATAGCCAGGAGGGTGTAGTGATTTGGGAGCTGGATGTAGACCTGAAAGATCCAGGTTCAAATTCCCACTCAGCCAAATAAGAGCCAACCCAATGCACATTTATATATGAGGGAACTATTCAAAGAGTAAGGGAAGGTGTCATGGCTCAGTGATAGAGGGGGGAAAAAAACCTTGCCCTTAAGGTTTAATCCTTGGCATCTCCAGTAGTGCTGAGAAAAACAGCCCTGAAACCATGAAGAGCACAGCCAAGCACTGCAGACAATATTGACCTACATGGATCATTGACCCTGTACACGCAGAGCAGGTTCAAATGGTCGACACAGTACAATTTGCTTTTGAGGAGACATGGGTAGGATTTGGCTGCAATCTTGTACACATACTTGGGAATATACATAAGTTGAATGATATGTTTGAAGAAAAAGAAAGATGACACTGATTTAAAGAACTAAGGGTGCATGCCACAATGAATGATAACTGTACCATTAAGTTCTTCATATGAGTATCATCTTGCTCTCCAGTGGCAATTACATACACTAAGTAGAGTGATCAACAGCGGCAGCCGCTGGCTGGAGAGGACACCACCTGTCCTATCTCTGGATGAAGCACTGCTAAAGAGAGGAGCTTCATATGGGGATCAATTCTCCCAACCCCCCCCCCATCCCACCACTGCTCAAAGAGTGATGACAGGCAGTAGAAACTGCTGCTGCAATGTGGTGGATCTGGGTACAATGGTGAGCCCCTCTCGGGGTACCAAGGCTTTGACAGAAACTGTCAAACTTTTAACAAAACTGGCCCAATAATAGATCTATCCAGGCAAAAGCAGACACTTTTGCTCTGACATGGCAACCCAGCCAGCTCAGTCAGGTTACCATGTAACAGATTGAGCACATCTGCACTTTCTACTACAGTAAGTACTGGACATTTCAGTGAAACCAAACAAACATGATATGACTGTAAAACAAACAACACCAAAGTGGAGAACTTGGGGGATAAAGAGAAGATGGGCTCTTGGGTGGAAGCAGTAACCAAGTGTAAACCAAGGCTGATCAGGCTGGATTTAATATTCCTAAGGATGTAATCCTATACATACTTACTTGAGAATAAGTCCCACTGGACACAATGGAACTTACTGAGTAAACATGCAGAGCACTGCGATCAGGGGCTGTAACAGAAGAAAGCAGGCGGACAGAGGGGAGTTATACCAAGTGGCTGTTGCTGATGCACCCCTTCCTGCTTTCCCCCTTTACTGGATCAGCAGCTGGGGGGGGGGAAATCTGAGAGTTTCTATACCCTGCCACCATTCCAGACTACTGAGATCAGGCAGCGGGGAGCCATCTGGGAAAAAAATACTTTCCAGGAGAACACTGAACTCCAGGGTTCTCACTAAAAATCAAAACTGGAAGTCAAAATCATGAGAGCTCACTGTATTACCGTGAAGATCGACTAGGCAAGCAAAAGTCAAAAGATATATTAGTTTATTAAATATCCAGAAGAAAAGGGATTAAACCAAATGGGGGAAAGTGGGTAGGGGAAAGTAAAAACAGGTTGATAGAAAATGCCTGAACTTGGCTGGATGAGCAAAAAGAAAAAAAACTTCATCAAATTAGGTCCACTAATGCTCAGCAGATGAATCTGAGATGCTACTTAAGAGCAAAGCATACATACCCACATGCGCTGCCTCAGTTAAACTGCCAAAGATTGAAAGCTGACTTGGACTAAAAAAGAAAATAACGCAAAAATAAAATTCTCTGATGCATCTAACTAGGATTACAGACCCTAATAGCAGTTACTCACATTGTCCAAGTAATCCTGGTCTCTGCATTTACTAGAGAGTAATTCACTCTCTACATGAGATTTCACTGCAGATCTGGCAAAACACAAAGCATCTTTGTGCTTAAGGTGGGATAAAAATACTATAAATAAACAAATGAATAATTGCATTACTTCACAAAAAATGATTTGCATCTGCAGAACACACATGGCTGACTGACTGATCAGGGCATTTCAACAAACAGGGAAAAAATGGCCATAGGACAGCGTCCTGGCAGCTGTTGGTGGCTGAATCTACATGGGAGCTTCTGGGGAGTTAGATGCTTTCAAAAAGAAGGAAAAATAGGCGGAAGGGGCGAACAAGCAGATTCAACATAATTATGGAAAAGTACGTAAAGTCTGCAAAATGTGAACTTTTTCAATATCTTGCACTAAAGTAACTTCAGGTCAGAGAGCCAGAAACTGCCTCAAGGTGTATATCTTGCAGTTTCCACATTATCCAAAAGAACAGCTCTGCTGGAAGGCTCACTTATGCACAGTAGAGTACCTGGAAGTTCCTATTTAATTCAGAAGCGTTTGCATTCAGGCATGAGACCAGTCGTGAAGGAAACTTTCTGGGAATGATAAAAATCATAGGTGATGGATCCATTAGAGCAGTGTTTCTCAAGGTCTGTCCTCCATTGTACCACTTCACATGGTCCAAGTACCACTAGAAGGAACTGGCAATGACATCATTGCCAGTTACTTCTGGGTTGGGAGGCCAGATGCAACACAACAAACATCGGTTAAGGGTTTTGTTGAGTGTGGAAAAGTGGGCAGAACTCCATGCTTTGGAGCTCTGCCCACTGAGCTGAGCCTCCTATCACTGTTTGTTGTATTATGTTCCTGGTCTCACTGCTGGGGGCAGGTGTCCAGGTGTCCCATAAGTACCACCATACACCACCTCAAGAACCATTGGTGATACTTGTATCACTGGTTGAGAAACACTGCTTTAGAGTGTTTAGAGTGCATACCAAGACCTTTAAGGGAACACCAGAAAAAAATCTGAGTAATGACAGAAAAAGACAGTTAGCACCCCATAATGCCATTCAGGACTGGCAAGGCAAGAAGGAAGACAACTAGCTAATTTATTCTAAAAAATCATTTCATTGCTTTTTAATCCCACTACTGGGCCATTTCTTTACAGTCACAACATTTACATTTGTGATAACAGTAATTATATTAAGTACAAAGGTATAATATATGGAAATAGGGCTGCCAAGGAGTATACAAGTAAAAAAGGTTGGGAACAACCTGATTAGAGAAATCATCCAACTCTTCTTCAGGCAGTGAACGTAAGAAGAGCATATGTTCTTGCTGGATCAGGCCGAAGGCCCATGTGGTTCAGCCTCCTGTATCTCACAGTGGCCCACCAGATACCTTAGGGAGCACACGACCACAAGAGACCCGTATCCTGGTGCCACTTCCTTGCATTTGATATTCTGAGGTGGCCTACTTCTAATCAAGAGGTTGCATATACTCATCACAGTGTGTAACCTTTTAAAGAAATCTGTACAGACCCCAGATCCCTAGGCCAGATGCATAAGAAGAGCCCAGCTGGATCAGGCCAAAGGCCCATCCAGTCCAGCCTCCTGTATCTCACAGTGGCCCACCAGATGCCTCAGGGAGCACACAAGACAAGAAGAGACCTGCTTCCCAGTGCCACTTCCTTGCATCTGGCATTCTGAGGTAGCCTACTTCTAAAATCAGGAGACTGCATATACCCATCATACCCACGGGTGTATACCGTGCATATACCCACGAGTTTGCAACCCGTGATGGACTTTTCCTCTGAAAATTTGTCCAATCTCCTCTTAAAGGCATCTAGGCAAGATGCCATCACCACATCCCGTGGCAAGGAAATCAACAGACTAATTACATGCTGGGTAAAGAAATATTTTCTTTTGTCTGACCTAACTCACCCAGCACTCAATTTCAGTGGATGTCCCCTAGTTCAGCTGTTGTGTGAGAGGGAAAAGGAACACCCCTCTATTCATTCTCTCTATCACCATATCCTGTGGAAAGGAGTTCAACAGACACTCCATTTCAGCAGTTGTCCCTTGGTTCTGGTGTTGTGTGAGGGGGAAAGAGCAACCCTCCACTCTATCACCGTATCCTGTGGCAAGGAGTTCCACAGACACTCAGTTTCAGTGGGTGTTCCTTGGTTCTGGTGTTGTGTGAGGGGGGGAAGAGGAACACCCCTCTATCTAGCACCTTATCCTGTGGCAAGGAGTTCCACAGTCACTCAACTGCAGGGATGCTCCCTGGGTCTGGGGTCCACTCCATCCTTCCCCTGCATCACTAGGCTCAGTGATGCAGTTTCTGCTCATTCAAGCTGCCATCCTGCCCCCAGTTACCAGGGAGTAAGCCCACTTACATAATGGAACTTACTTCTGAGTAGACGTGCACAAGCGGGCGGTCAGCATCCAGCAACCTCCCCCTAGTGGGCAGCCAGAACTGAATGCACAGTGTATGACAGCTGCGCCGCTCTAGCTCCAAACCTCTATGCTTGCTCGCCGCTCTGCCTCCATATCTCTATGGTAGCGCGTCCTCAGGCGCCCTGTGGGAAAGCGGAAGCGCGTGGAGAGCTTCTTAAGGTCCTCCTTCGCTCCCCCTTCCTTCCTGCTGCCTAATGCCTTCTTCCGATAGGGCGGCTTCATCGTGACGTCACGCACGGTCGACCAATGGGATAGGACCACGCCTGCCCAAGGGTTCTGCCGGCTTGGCGGCACCTTGTTGGGGCCGTCAGTGTTTCCCGTCGGAGCGCTGCGAGGGCTGAACTGGCCGGCTTGGAGGCGGGCTGGGCTGCAGTTGGTGTGGAGGCTCTGGAAGGGCGCAGCGAGGAGCAAGAGCCGCCCTCGTCCCCGCGGCGGAGCTCTGGAGGGGGAACCTCGGCTGCCTGGTGGGGAGCCGCCCGGGAGTGGCGCTTCCCTTTCCCCTCCGAGGGTGGAGGGCCCTGCCTGGCCCCAGCCCTGCTTCTGGGAGAGACCGCAAGGTTAGGCCTGGAGTGGGGCAGGGGAAGGGAGTAGGAAGGACAAGCAAGAAGGACAGACCTGGAGTAGAGGAGGGAGTAGTAGGCAGGTAGTAGTAAGGCTAAAACAAGAGAGGCAGGCCTGAGGTGGAGTAGTAGAGGAGAGTAAGTAGGTAGTAGCAAGGATAAAGGCCTTTAGTAGGAAGGCTAAAGAAGGGTAGGCCTGGAGTAGGATAGTAGGGGAGGGGGTAGTAAGTAGTAGGAAGGAAGTAGCAAGGATAAACAAGAATAGATCTGTAGTAGGGGAGGGAATAGTAGGTAGGTAGTAGGAAGGTGGTAAAGATAAACAAGAAGGGCAGACCTGAAGGAGGGTAGGGGATAGTAAGTAGGTAGTAAAAAGAAAGTAGTAAAGATAAACAAGAGTAAGCCTGAAGTAGTGTAGTAGGGAAGGGGGTAGTAAGCAGGTAGTAGAAAGGGTAAATAAGAGTAGGCCTGAAGTAGAGTAGTAGGGGAGAGGGTAGTAAGTAGGTAGCAGGAACTAAATAGTAAGGATAAACAAGGATAGGCCTGAAGTAGGGAAGGAGGGAGTAAGTAGGAAGGAAGTAGTAACTAGGGAAGGGGGCTGACCTGGCAATTCCCCCTCCCCCCAATGATACAGTTTAGTCAGAAGTGGAAGCCTCTCAATCTCTTCTGTGTTTTTTTTAGGGGGAGTAACAGTCAGACAGCTGGGAACACACCCCCACCTTCAGGACGGCAGCGGTGGACTACGTGTGTGACATGTCTCCAGCCATCACCTACAAGGACAGTAGTCGGCAGCGCCGGCCTGGTAACCACCAAAACTCCCTCGATGCCATGAAGAATGAGCCTCCAGCTTTGGACCTGCATGAGGACGGCCACCTTGAGACTGGCAGGGGAGATGACAGGGAGCTGCTGCTTCAGGAGCCTGGTTTTAAACCCACAAGGTGCCCACAAGGCTATCGAGCCGAACTGGGCAGTATCTTGCTGCTCCTCTTTCTTTACGTGCTGCAAGGGATTCCTCTGGGGCTTGCGGGCAGCATTCCGCTCATTCTGCAAAGCAAGAATGTTAGTTACAAAGACCAGGCTTTTTTCAGCTTTGTCTTCTGGCCCTTCAGCCTGAAACTGCTCTGGGCCCCTATGGTGGATGCTGTGTACTTCAAGAGCTTTGGTCGCCGCAAGTCTTGGCTTGTGCCCACGCAGTACGTCTTGGGCCTTTTTATGATGTACCTGTCTTCACAGGTGGACTCTCTGCTTGGAGAAGAAGGCAAAAGCCCAGATGTGGTGGCCCTTACTGTGACCTTCTTTTTGTTTGAGTTCCTGGCAGCCACGCAGGATATAGCTGTAGATGGCTGGGCATTGACTATGTTGTCACGGGAGAATGTGGGCTATGCTTCCACTTGTAACTCCGTGGGCCAAACAGCTGGTTACTTCCTGGGAAATGTCTTGTTCTTGGCTCTTGAATCGGCTTCCTTTTGTAACAAGTATTTACGCTTTCAGCCTCAACCCAAAGGAATTGTCACACTTTCAGGTATTGTTTCCTAAAGTGAACTTAATCTGAGTATTGCTGCGAATGCCTTGTATCTCTTTTGCAATGTCCACTTCCTTTAAATGTGTATCAAAAGTGTTAAAATTTCTTTTTTAATGTCCAGGGCAGGTTGAAAGATATTCACCTCTAGGATAGCGAAGGGTTGAGGGGTTCATTCTAACTTGAATTGTTCTAGGTAGGCTCCTTTGCTGAATGAAACACCTGTGGCTGAGAAACAAAATGGAAAACTTGTTATAGAAAATAATGCTAAACTCTAGGCATAGAAAGAACTTGTGTTTATACATAACAAATTAGGAGCTTGTCAAGTTTTGCAAGCAGGGATTTGCAAAACAGGGATTTAAGGTGTTATCATCAGGGATTACAAATCATGATGACTATGCAAACTTTGGGTTGCACGGGCATGGTAAGAGGATACAGGTGTCTTGTTTGCTGCTTGAGGCATATGGTAGGCCGCCTTGAGATACAGGAAGCTAGATTAGATGGGTCCTTGGCCAGATCCACCAGAGTTCTTCTTATGTTTTTATGAGTGGGAATGGAGAGTTCTAGTCTTTTCCCCAGCCTCAACTCCCTTGTTTCTTATTCCTGCCCTCCTGTCTGTTGAATCATGCAGAAGAAGGGATGGGGCCGGGATCGCTTTTCCAAGTCTGACCCTGCTTTCTCCCCCCAAACAAAATCCTAGAATTTTGAAATTAGAAATACTCATCTTATTCAGTGTAAGAAGCTGTATTTGGAATGGAAGAAGGGTAAAAGGCAATGTGGACAATTGCCTTCTTTCCTCCCTAATACAGCACCCACTCCAGCTGTCAACATTTCTTGTATTCGCAAGACTCAGTTCTCTCAGCAGTATGAAAAAGACCTGGTTTGGGATGAGAGTGAAGAAAAGAAGCATTGGAATTGTGAGGTCACTGTGGGTGTTAACGAAGCCATCCAGTATCTGGTCAAGGAGCAAGTTTTGCCCCATAAAAATGTTGCCCACAAGCACAATTTACTTTTCTCTATCAAAATGAATGACCACCATTAACTTACCTGAGGAAATGTAATGGCATGCACCTTGGGACACTGGTGGGCTGACGTTGGAAACTACACCTGTCTCCTGCCCAAAGGCTAGTGAGAAGTGGGTTGTGCCCCTGATTGCAGCCTGTTTGTCATCAGTTTTAACATGCCCTGGAAGCCACTGAGAACCAAGCTAGCCCCTATCTATGTAATCTTGGTCTGGGTTTTATTTCTTGGTCATGCAAAATCTAATGCATTGTTTGGAACTAGTTATTTAACTTATCCATACAAGACTTCCATATGGCTTACCACATCTATTTACAATGACTAATGGATTATGTAATGTTTGGCCATTAGATAAAATTTAGTGATATAATGTGGTATTGTTGGCATCCTTCAGTCTCAGAAGACTATGGTATCACACTCTGAATAGTGGTTCTGGAGCAAAGTGTCCTCTCCAGTGTGCGAAGCCTGGGTAAAGTAGATATGGCGGATAGATTGTTACCCACGCAGCAAATCCCCCCTCTCCATGTCGCTGAAATGGTCCAATGGAAAAGCAGAAGCCAGTACGGTTGGTTCCAGCGGTGTTGCAGGAGTTGCCAGAACATGACTGTGTTCAGCCATGAACTGCCTCAGGGACTCCGGCTCCGGATTTTGCCTCGAGGTTGACTCCTGAAGCCTTTTCCATAACTGGATGTAGCCGCAAGGCAGTGGAGGTTTGGGATCAAAGTTTTCCTTCTCTTAGATGAGCTGCCTTCCCAGGCTAACAAGTCCCACCTACCCGGTGGCTGTTTAGTCCCTTCTTATGACAAGTACAGCCAAACTGAGGGCCTATACTTATCCCCAGGGGCATAGATAGATAGAATGTGACCAGCTTATAAAAAACAGCATGATCCTTGCATTTAACAGTTCATTCCTAAACCTGTTTAATTGTTGGTAAGCCACAGTGAATTCAGCATTGCATTAGATTGCTTAGGAATCAGATTGAAGACTTAGCATTTAAGTTCATTGGCTCAAAATGTTTGCTTTCCTTTCTTGCTCCTTAATTAGTAGCACTATCTTAATTGTTCAGTGAAAGGATCTGTGTTTATGACTAGCAATTTTAAATTTTCTTTTAACTTTATTAACATTCAGTTATTTAAGCCTACAGTTAGCTCAGCTAATATAATCTTTGCAAGTTTTGACAACTGTCGGTATATCTGACTTTACTGTACTGGCACCTTCTGCAGCATTATCATACTAGCCCAGAGCACTGTCTTAATTCTGCAGAATCTGTTTACTGCCTGTGCCTCTCCATCACCCTATAGCACTTCTGCATTATTGTAGCAGTGCAGCTAGCATAGATGCTATCAAATTGTAGTAAACATGAAACACCTGTGATATCAGCAGTATGGTGAAAGAGCATCTATCTTCTCTGAGAGAAGGGGAAAAATACCCATATATTGGAGAACCTCCAAATAAATACCTTTGTCCAGACCATTTAAACATATCAAAAACAATGAACTAAGTTTTGTAGAGTTCTTTCCAGGCTTTGTGGTGTGTGTTCCATGTTTTCAATATGGTCGGGTTTGTGTCTCTCATGTTGCATTAGTGCAGGGCTGGGCAGGAGTCCCCAGTCTTGTTGACATGGACAAAATGTATCCCATCTGTAGTATGCCTTCCTGCCAAGGAGCTTGGGGTGGTATCCATAGGCCTTTCCTAATTTTATACTCCAAACAGCCCAATGAGTTATGTGAGGCTATGTGTGTGTGAGAGAGAGACCCAGGACACTGAACCCACATCTTTCCAGAACAAGATCACCATTATATATGCAACACCCCACTTATCTGCTTGCAACTGCCTTTTTGCTGCATTCGTGGAGCATAAGAAGTTGTGATCTTGCACTGGCAATAAGGGCCAGAGTGGCATAGTGGTTTGGGAGGTGAACTCAGGCCTGGAAGATCCAGGTTTAAATCCCCCCTCAGCCATGAAGCTTCCTGGGTGACCTTGGGCCAGTCACTTTCTCTCAGCCTCACCTATCTCACAAGGTTGTTGTGAGGACAAGGAGGGGAGCAGCTGTGTACACTGCCCTGAACTCTTTAGAGGAAGGATGGTATAAAAATGTGAAAAATAAGTAAGGGCTCATTTCACCAATCCTATAGAATTTCAATTTCATGCAGAAGAGAGGCAGGAGGGCATCAGTGTAGGAATAGAAGAGGAAACTTCAGTGGTGTCTTGCTGCAAACAGACTCTCTTGGGCATTTTCATCCTCTTTTATGAGGGCTTTGCATCATCAGTGCCCTTGAGCAGGAGTGAACTGTTGAAATGCATTGGGCCTGCAATAAGTTACATTTCAATGCACCTTTGAGAGATCCTCTTTTGTTACTTGCATAACAAGCCAGAGGATTAGATGGAGTAACAATAGTTCATGCTTACCCATTGAAAATACAGCTATAGCAGAAAAAACTGCAGTGAACTCGGGCTACAATCCTATCCATACTTTCCTGGGAGTAGGCACCATTGAACACAGTTGGACTTACTTTTGAGTAGACATGCATTGGATTGGGCTGACAGTTTCTTTGCCTATAGTTAGGATTTATGCATGGTTAATACAGTGGTTGTAGGATAGTATTTTCTCTACCTTACTTCATTTGAATATTTGGCAGCATTAAACATACCTTTCCATTTCTCTTCTGAGAATCATAGCTGTCTATAGGAGAAAGTGGAAACATAGACTTCAATGCTTTAAATGCACTCTGGTTTCTTGTGCAATATAGACTACTGATCTGCCTTCCTCTCTTGAAAAGCACTAGTTAGTAATGTACTCAAGCAGAGTAAATGTGGTGCGAATCAGTTAGCTGGAGGTAGCAAATGCCTTTTGTAAAATCTCTCTCTTTAGATGGTACTTTAATTGGTTTCTGCAACTCAAAGCTAGTCATATCAATGTTTGATCTTCATATATAGTTTGTCTTAGCATGACGTATCATTATAATGGGAAAGAGTTTGAATTATAACTGCAAATAAATGTGTCCCTTTTTAGATTTTCTGTTTGTCTGGGGTGCCATCTTTTTGATAACTACCACCTTGGTTGCACTCTTGAAAAAAGAAAACAAGGAAGTAACACTTTCAAAAGAAGAGACAAAAGGCATCACGGATACGTACAAGCTGCTTTTCTCAATAATCAGAATGCCCTCAGTCCTTACATTCTGTGCCCTGATCTTAACTGCAAAAGTGAGTGAATGATTTGTGATTACCAGCTGGTAATGTGTGCCATCTTTATGCGTTACTAATTTGTTTTCACAACTTTATGGCTTGATCCTTGGACATTGCACTCTGTGGTGTTGCACTGAAGTATTGGTTTGGAGCAGAATGTTGTCTTGATGCAGTTGTCCTATGAGCCAGAACCGCTATATGCATGAACATGCTACGTCAGGCCATTGATTCCTCCAGCCCAATACTATTTTCTCTGACTGACAGTAGCTTCCTAAGAACCAACCCCTGCTAATTGGGTCAACCCCTGCTAATTGGGTCAACCCCTGCTAATTGGGTAAGAGGCACTTTTTCAAGTGGGTGCTCCTTTTTTAGCAGGGGGAGAGTAACTGGCCCACCTCACCCCAGCACTGTCTGTTCTAGTGGCTGTCTGCTAGTATTCCTTTGCATCTTTTTAGATTATGAGCCCTTTTGGGACAGGGAGCCATTTAGTTATTTGATTTTTCTCTGTAAACCGCTTTGTGAACTTTTAGTTGAAAAGCGGTATATAAATACTGTTAATAATAATAAGAAGAACTCAGCAAGTGGTTTTTCCCATCACCTGATACTTGAACTGGAGGCATTGGGGATTGAACCTGGGAACTGAGAGTAAGTACATGGGCTTGACACTGGTTTGGTTACATTCCCAAGCAAACAAACCCTGGTTTGTTGGATTGTGTGAACAGACCTCTCTCTATGGGTTATTGCCTGGACTGAACACATGCGTTCTTGTACCGTTATGAGTCACATCTATATAGTCTTTTAACCAAGTTGTCACTGCTTATAAACTTTGGAAATTGCTTTGACCTTTCTGGAGGCTGACATCTGGGTATAAGAGACTAAGGGCCGAATCCTATCCAACTTTCCATCGCTGATGCAGCTGTACCAATGGAGCATGTGCTGCATCCTGAGGTGGGGGAGGCAGTTATGGAGGCCTCCTCACCATAAGTGGCTGCATAGGTGCTGAAAAGTTGCATAGGGTTGGGCCTTCAAGCAAATAGTACTTGGATGCTTATGCAAACTACCTGGTTCCAAGCTATATTTATAGCTGATATCTAACATGATATTCACAGTTTGTTTTGCTTGGATCTGTGTTTGAGAGCCACTGTAGCTTAGAGGTTAAACCAGCCTTGTAAGCCATTTGCCCAGGATACGTTGCTACTCAGAATTTCCATTAGGAACATACTGTCACATTTGTATAGGCAGGTAAGATCCAGTGTGGCTGTCAAATATTTTGGTTCATATCTATTAGTGTGTACCAGAGTATTGGACTTGGACTAGGTTCAGATCCTAAACAACTCATGGATGGGTCCACCACCTGATATCCTCAAGACTATAAGGAAAATAAGGACCTATTTCAACCTTGCTATAAGAATGAGTGAGACAACTTGTAAAATGCTTTGTATGCTGACAGTGCCATAGAAATCAACAGTATAAGTTTGTGTATTGCAGGTTGGATTCTCAGCCACAGATGCAGTGACAGGACTCAAACTGGTGGAAGAAGGAGTACCTAAAGAACACTTGGCTTTGCTTGCTGTTCCCATGGTTCCACTGCAGATCATATTGCCTCTGATTATCAGCAAATACACAGCAGGTCCACAGCCCCTGAACACATTTTACAAAGCCATGCCATTTAGGTAAAAATATCTTATTGTTGTACTTGTTAAGATACAGCACAGTCTGTTAAAGTGTAATTATAATTTTGTAACTATTAAAGGCAATGAGAGGTACATGTCATTGGTAACCTTTACCATGAATCTTCATTATGTTATGAGGTAGCATTGCTGAATTAACTTTTCAGGAATTGAACTTGATTAAAACTTCACCTGTGACAGTGCAAATGCTTATGCTTCAGGCCCACTGCATGTTGCCTGAAGCTTGTTACTAAGGCTGGTGGGCTTGCTTTTTCTTCAGTAAACTGCATGTGTGGAGGGCCAAATCTAGAACAAGACTGCAATCTGGGGAGGGGAGGGCTTTAATCCCTTGCACCCCACCAGGATTCCAATCTAAATTGCCCCCTTCTCCTGTGCCTGCTAGTTGTTTCAGGATAGAAGCTTGCCTTGTTGCTAAGAAGAGCTTTCACTGTAGAACAAATAAAGCCATGGAAGGCAAGATACAGATGAGGGCCATGGTGGGGGGCTTTGCTCCAATCTGGAGCACATATCCTGTGGACATTACTCACTGAAGGAAAAGCAAGCACATCAGTGCTAGTAATGGTCAGTATAATATAATGAGTAGTTTAGTCCTACTTCACTACTTTCCCTTTAATAGTATTATCTACATTAAGAGTAACCTGGGCCCCTGGGTTTTTTCTGATTTTGTGGCCTTTATTGATTTAGCCTATGTGGATTAATAAATCCTTCAGGTCTTTATGATCTAGGAAAAGCTGGAATCAGCTAACCTCAATTTTGTGTGAGCAACTGTTTTTTCAACTAGAAATCCTGTGAGTAACTGTGTGAATTTTACAAAGGAAAATTGTGTGCATTTTACATCTTATCTAATATGTGTGAGTTTTATATCTTACCAAGATAGAAGCAATCTGTCTGGTCACTGGTGTGCACTCTTGCTTATAAAGATCAAACAAAGATGCACCTAGTCAGTGTTTACAACTAGCATGCACAAGGTGGCCCACAAGAAGCTGAGAAGTAGTCCTCCCGTGAACTATAATCTGCCTTTTGTCCACTCTTGATTTTATACCTTGCCATATATTTACATCTTGTATGTACAACAGTATGTAAATATATGGCAAGGATTTATACCTTGCCATATATTTACATCTTCTCGTACTTCATGTGAGAAGAAAGGTTTCCTACAAATAGAGTCAAGACTCATCTCTTTTGTTCCTACAGATTACTATTTGGGTTGGAATTTGCTCTTTTAGTGTGGTGGACTCCCAAAGTAAAATACGAAGGAGGATTTCCCATCTATTACTATATCATTTTGTTGCTGAGTTATGCTTTTCATCAGGTAACTGGTTGCTATAACTTTTTTAAATAGGAGTCTTTTATGTAGACGGAACATAAATTTTTTCCATACATTTTTATTTGAATTTTTTCCATACATTTTATAATTTTTTATATTATACATATTGTTCTTAGGCTTTGTTACCAGTTCAGGTGCATTTGAGCCTGCTCCTTACTTTATTGTTGGTTTCAGTCTTACCTTAGCAGTTGGAACATGTGCCATCCATAGTGAAGTCAACAAAGAAATAAAGTAAAAAGTCGCTTGATGTAAATGTTTGCATTTGGGTATATATGAGGCTGATGATGGTACATCATGTCTTCCTTACTAAATACTACAGGAAGAAAAAAGGGGGAGCTGGGCATGGGTTTACAGTTCCATAATCTGTGCCATGTCTAGTTTCAGCCCATGCATATCCCCACAAGGGAAAAGATAATGGAATCAGCTGAAGAGGCTGAGTTAGGGCCACCTGCATTTTACTACAATCTCTAATACGATGGCCAGAAAACTGCTGTTCTCTTCCTTTTATAATGTATATAAAAAAGGTGTGTGCAACCTTTAGAATTTCTGCTGAACTTTCAGGAGCCCTCTTTACACATGGCACCATTTGGTAATACACATTTCTTAGGAGGAAGCTCCACAATGCTTGACAGAGGTTTTTTTAAGCTAGCTCTATTAACATCAAATATTTCATTCACCTTAAGTAACAGTTACTTTTCAAAAAAATTTTTTAATGACTGTGCCCTATTGGTTGTTTTCCTGCAGATCACTGTTTATAGCATGTATGTTGCTGTAATGGCATTCAATGCCAAAGTGAGTGACCCACTCATTGGAGGAACATACATGACACTCCTTAACACAGTGTCAAACCTGGGAGGAAATTGGCCTGCTACAGTGGCTCTTTGGCTTGTTGATCCACTTACCAGGAAGGAATGTATAGGAGCTCAGGGACAGAGTTGTGGGACTGTAGCTGCTGCAGAAGTAAGTTTTGTATACTTTCTACTCTAGTGTGAGCCTTAAAATGATTCTACTAATTTTCTGCAATTATTTCCTATATTTAAACAATTGTAGAGAGACTTGGGTTTTCTGTAGTACCAACATGTACAGTACTAGATACAGCTTAATGCACAGTTTTCATACCAGTGCTTTCCTTGCTATGCAGTCCCTTTACTTTGTCCATCTTATTAGATTATGTGTCCTCTGGGCACTGCGGAGCTGTATACAGTGTCCTGTGCTGTTGGATCCAAGTATTAAGTAGCTGTAGCTTAGTAGTAATTTTTTCTGTAATTTTAAACCTTGCAGAGTTGTGATGATAGCGGAGCTCATCTGGAATATTAAGAAAATATTTTGATAGCATGTTTATGGTTGCCATAGCTGCATTCCACATCCATTCTCTTCCTCTTCCTGCAATATTCTTAATATGGTGGGGGGGGGGGAATTGTGGAGCCTTAGGACCTTGGGGAGAGGGCTGTAACTCAGTGGTAGAGCACAAACTTTGCTTGCTGAAGGTACCAGATTCAATTTTTGGTAACTCCAGGTAGAGCTAGGAAAGACCCTGTCTGAAACTATATCTGGTTGGTATAGATAATGCTAAGCCAGGCATGCCAGTGAGCTGACTTGGAAGAACACTGCTTCATACATTTTTTTATATGTTGCGTTTTTGTCAGTTTATAATGTTTAATGTATTTTTAGTGTGTGTATCTATATAATTTCTCTCCCCCACCACCTGTTTTGCAGTTGTGTACAAAAGAAGGTGGTTCCTGTGTTATTACCCTTGACGGTTATTATGTAGAGTCCATAATATGCGTTGCCTTGGGACTTGCTTGGTGGCTCTTTCTTGGACCAAAATTCAAAAGGCTGCAGGATGAGAGATCATCGTCATGGAAGTGCCGAAGAACCAGTTAATGGCAACTGAATATCGAAAAATGCTAGGAAATTCTTTATGGTTTGAACCTTGGGCAAAACCATGTCCCTTAACAAGCATACAAGAATACAAGTTGCTTATGTAGAAAAATGAATCCATTCACACTGGACAACGACTGAACAAAACAGAGCCGGAAAGTAGTCTATGACTATTATAATTTTTCCCCTTCCACACAAAATTATCCTTCATGTGAGAAAATTCCAACTCAGAAGCAGCAGAAAACTGTAGCTTTGAAATGCTAACCTGCAGTATCTGTTGTCTGGTTTATCTCTCAAACATCTGTAAATATGATGCCCTCTCACCTTAAAATGTTGATTTGAATACAGAAATTGAATATGTATTGTAAGAAAGCTATAGAAAGGATAGAAGGCTCCCTACAGATGTTTCCCTTAAATATCGGCTAGCATAACTACACTTTACAGGAGAAAACTGTGAAAGTATAAAATTCTTTCAAATGTATTTTCCTGGCCTTGATAAGCTTTAAAGACTTACGAGAGGAATATTTTTATAATGGCGAATATTAGCTTTTTAAACAAACACACTTTACTTTCAGGCACTTTGATTTGCAAATAGAAATTGTTTCTTCATGGCAGCTTGAGTATGAGAGGGGAAGGACATTATGTTTCCAGTGGTGATGCAGAGGGTTACAGTAGCCAGAACGGATGAGCTTCTAAGATTTAAGAACAAGTAGAAAACCAGTAAGTTCAGCTTTGTGGAGGGGGTGGGAGTGGTTTTGGTTTCTCCAAGAATAGAAAATAGTCATTCGGTCATTTCTGGCTGCTACCAACCATCTCCTATAACAGGTGAAGTGATTGTTGCAATGATGATTAAGAGGAACTCTCTTCTATAGTGCCTTAATGATGTACAGCATGCTGTTCGTCACTTAAAATGGGGCACTATGTCGTATGTTTGATGTATTTTATACATCTTTCACAATATTAAAATACCTTCAAAAGGTATGATTAGTATCGGTTTTCTCCTGATGGTGATCTGTAATCCAGAAATTTTATTATCAAAGGGTATTGTCTGTCTCAGTTTTACTGGTTCTTTCAAAAGGTTACTTTTTGATATTCTTGATTGCAAGTTGATCTGTCATGGTGTACATTTGACTCTTAAGGCTGTCTTCAGATAATGAATTAGAAGGGGAAGATAATGCACAGATCTTGAGCATGCTGACGTGGGAATACATTCAGCTGAAAAAAGTTGTTTTCAAGAAAAAGGATAAAATTGCACTGTTAGGAGTTATAATGCTATTGACAATTAAAAAAACAAAACTTCCTCCTCGCTGGACAGAGTGGTTTACCATTAAAAGGCTCTGTAATCTAAATCAATAAGGTAGGCATTAGTGGTTGATTGCAGTGTAAGCTCTCAGTTCAGAGTATTGCCATTTAGCTGGTTTATTATCTTAAAAAGGCTATAGTCTTTAACTGGATATGCTTTAATTTGTGTAACCGTAAAATTTTATCTAAAACATTTCCCGTTAGACTGGAAATCCCCAACTTTCGTCATGGTTGAATTCCAGACGTTTGTCCAGAATCTGTTAATTGGGACAAATGGTTCTTCCTGACACAGCACTCTCACACCAACACAAAAGCACCAGAATGGACTGTGCCTGCCTGCATTAAAGCACCTTCCATAAGTTGGATGTCTATTTCCTGTTCCAGTCATAAACTAGTTAACTGTTCGGATCCCATGGACCTGAACTTGGTTATGTTCATGTGCTAGTGTCTAAGTCTAAGGGGAGGGGCTGTTCTTCAGGTAATAGGTTTGGGATTGCAGACTGTTGACATGTTCTGTTGGTTGAAATTTATGCTTTCGTTTGCACTTGGCAGATAGAATATAGGGTTGTCTGTTTTAGTGGCCTCTGTGTCTTTAACAGCAGCATGATGTGCAGACAGTAGCAGGTGATATGAAGAGCTATGAACTGTCTGTGAAAAACTTTATTTGCTGATTTCTTCAGATCAGGATGATGTTTAAACCATGGCACCTGCAAGGTTGTTTAGTTGGCAATTTTCCTTGAGTCTACTTTTCCCACTTTGTATATTCCAATGTTATGATAGCACATTATCTGTATCTTGGTTCAGATTGAAAAAATTGAACCTGTTTACTTGAATGAAAAATCCACTGTGCTCTCATTAAATACTTTTATTTTTCATTTGTTTACAAGAACTTGATTTTGTTTGCCTTAGATTGAATCTATCCTCAATAGCTGGAAAAGCACAAATAAAATGTTGGCTTTTGTACTATGTCTGTACAATAATTCATTTGGGAATATTTAGTGGCTTGAACATGTATTTATTGCAGTTCTATTTTTTCCTGTTTTGCCACAACATAAATGAAAAGCAAGGTTAAAATAGCTTTAGACAGCATTAAGGAGAGGCTTCTAAAAGGGCATTTGGGTTGCAGGGCACGCACATTACATTACTAGTTAGTCTTTTTATATTTTACAGTTCTGTATTACTGTATATACGATGTGCCAAGATAAATAAAGTTTATTCATTGGAATGGATTTTTGATGCTCTGGAATGGCTGGCTAAACTAGGAATCAATAGCAAAGTGAAAACCAAAAAGTTCAAGAGATCATGCGATATACCTTAATCATAATGACTGGAATCCAAAGATCAGTGGAGCTAACTTGTTTTTCTTAAGCTGCAGCTCTTCTGCAGTGATGTTAGAAACTGATGGAAGTTCTGAAACAGCTTGTGTTGGCATGGGATATTGCTGTTCAAGGGTGAAAATAGGTCCAGAATCCCATGGATTTTCTGAGAGTAGCTCATGTGTAATAGTACCTTTCACTTTGGTTTGATTTTTTTAATATACTGGAATATATCTTAAATATAGATATATACACTGACACTTCATCTCTCAAACACTCTCTCTCTCTCGCGCGCACACACACACGGATCAGAGTTCAAGGTAGTTTATCCTTATCTTTTCTGCTCACAGACATGTTTTTTTCTTCTTAGACATGATCACTGATGTGATTTGTGGAGGTATTCCTATGGAATAAAAATATATAATGGAAAACAAGTAACAGTTCCTATATGTGAGCATATTTTGAAAGACTGATTTCAAACACTTTCACACAAGACAATTTTATGTTAACTCTACCTTTCAATATTTCAGCTTTGGTTTGTTTTGAAATCCTTTTTAAATATGAGAAGATGGTAATAACAGATCTGTAATAATATAGTGACCATTTTTCTTAATGTTCTAGTCTGGATAGATGGCTTTTCCACATGGCACAGAGAGAAACATTCTGTTTTTCTTCAGACGCTTTACACAACAGTAAAGTGAATCCACCATAATTTGCACTGTGATATTCTCAGATTTCCACCCAGTCCAAAGAACTGTTATGGACTAAGTAGTTCATGAAGTTAAACCATCAGCCTTTTCATTTTTAAACTATTGCCTGAACTGATACTAAATCTAGACAAAACTAACTAGTTTGAGAAAGCCATTTGTTGTCCATAAATGAAAATACACTATAGTAATTCAGCATGGATTGCAAACTATGTAAATGACAGGAAAACTTTCTAAGTTAGATTTGATTAAAGGTCTTCATATGACTGGAATAAATTATTACATAGACTTGGCACATAATTGCTTCCTATTTTCAAGATAGGATTTTTGCTGGTAGTTCTGAGCATTCAAAAACATTACAAGAAAAGTTGAATTCATTTAAGGGTCACAAGACAGTGTTTCTTATTGTGGTAGTCACCTTGTTGTGTGACAGGAGAATGTCAGAGGTATGTAGAACTGTGTTTAGGAACCCCTAAATACTTCCCTACACCCTATCCGTTTCTGATTCCTTTTCGGATGCACCCAAATACATAGCACATGCAGCCACCACTAGCTAGGTACACTATACATAAGTACTAGAAATCTATACTTATCAATTCTCCATGCGTATTATGTTTACCTTTGTGTGTTTTTGCAATAAAAATATAATCCTTTGATTGAAAGTTACCTTCCTCCCAGTCTCCTCATTAAGCTAGGCAAGGGATCTCTTTGCTTAACGCTGTCTTGGTATCCAGCCTATGGTCCCAAAAGTTTCCAAAAGGCTAATATACCAATTCCCCTAAACAAAGCAGCCTTTTTGGTAACATTATTATTGGTATTTGAATAACTGCTCAAGCATCTTACCTTGTGAATCTTATCCAGCTGTTTCTGGGCTTGCCATTAGTTATAAAATTCCTGATTTTTAAGAATATTTGGTTTTGCCTGAATTCTTGTTCCATGTGAACTTGTATCTTCAAAACATGACCACAGTGGCATTGTGTAGTTTATAATATTGCCTTCTTTCAAAGAAGCCCAGAACAAGTTACTCAAGAGAAACTGATTATATGCAATCAAATTCATTTTAATAGCATTTTCCAAGGTATATTTGCTTCCTGAAGAAATAAATTGTAATGTTGTCCAAAACGGATCTCTTTAAAAAGTTCATTTTGTTGAGACAGTTAAGTGTGACCAGAAACTTGATGCAATTGTTTCATATACTTTATTGTAGCATAGATGGCGAACGAAAGTATAATATATATAGCGATAGTTCTAAATCAGTTTGGTTGATCTTTTTTCTGTTATGTGCTGTATATTAAGGCATTGCTATTTTAAAATTGTTTGATTTAATTTGAAGTGGCTGTTAATAATATCAAAAACAGAATGAAATCACTTGCCAACTGGCAATTAAAAATGGCCAAATTTTATAATGCAGCTTGTTTCATTGCTTTTCCAAAAGTGTTCACAATTCTTATTAAAGGTTTTGAACTATTTATATCTGTTACTTGAGTAGCATGGGACCCTGCTATGTTTTTTGTTTAAGGTGTTAAGTTTATGAAAATGCCTAACTACAAAAGTTCTCTATTTTGTTCCAATAAAATGTTCCAATTTAAATTTTTTTGTTAATTGATCTTGAATGTATTTGAAAGTTTCCCTGTTGAGGACATTGGGATTTATCCTAAAGTTAAGATGAAAACCAATGAAGTTAAACAAGGAAGAAGCATGTATTCTTTGCTGTTCTCAGCACTGCGTATCAACAATCCAATTAATTGCATCAGCGCACTGTGTCTTCTGTAGGAAGATGTGTATGCATTACGGAAACCTGGTCAGGTTTACATGAGTGGAGTGTGACAAAGAAAATAACTTATCCAAATATAGCAAGACAAAACAGAAGGCCTGGGTAGCTGCGCTATATGTTAGCTTATCTGTGAAGAAATCCCTGAAGGTGAGGGGGAAAGGCTGGGTGAGTTTAGGTAAAAACAAAAGGGGAAAGAAGTAATGGGGAGGTAACTCTGGGAGTGTTACAGGCACTCAGCCAGACTGAGGACTTGAGCAATGCCTTCCTGGAGCAAATAATCAAATTTTTAAGAGCTGTGAGAATGCTGAGAGACTTTAACTACCCTCAGATATTTGTATCATTCCACTAGCGTGATATTAGTTGAATGTGAATGGGTGAGGGAAAGAAGGCAGAACTGCTTGACTCCTACTTTACCTCTGACTTATCCTACAATTGATCTAGTGAGAATGGGAGGGAGTGAGGAAACTATGGCCTAAGATAGGTAAGGATGTTTGGAGATCATTTAGCTGCTCCAAGTGAATTTAAGCTTTGAGGGCCAGATGGCCTGCATTCCAGGGTGCTCAAAGAACTGGCAGATGTTATCTTAGAGCCTCTTTCTGCAGTCTTTGAGAACTCCTGGAGAACTGGAGGTGCCAGAAGACTGGAGGCAAGCAGACATGATCCCTTACCTTCCAGAAAGAAAAAAGATCCAGGCAACTACAGATCAGTCAGCTTGATGTTGATACCTTCAAAGGTTCTGGAGCAGATCATTAAGCAGTGTGTCGGTTAGCAATCCCTGTTCTCCTTTCCCACTGTTAAGAGCCTCCATGGTTCTACAAGTCTTGGCAGAGACACTTGCCTCCTCTGACAGTGACTCCACTTGAAATATATAGAGGCTGATGCATTTTGTACTTGACGATGTTAAATTTCACACCACCCTTATATCTGTAACTATTTGTGTCTCATAAGGGGATCTTCTAGGGGACTAGCTGGTGCCACAGAAATATTTTACAAAAATAAAATAGTATTTTATATAGTAGTGTACACTTGATGCATTTGTAACTCCTGGCACAGGTTGGAATTGCATAGGGTTCTCATAACCCATGCCTAAATGGGGAAAATGAGTTTGAGGATGATGACAGTTTGAGGATGATCCCACCTTATGGCCTCCTACACAGTTAAAAACAATAACCAATTATGTATATTCCAAATTAAGTCTTTGTAGAAGTTGACTCTACCTTAACAATATTCAGGAAAGAAATGCTTAGGATCACTCCAGCTCTGGGGATGGGTCCTCAGAAATTGTCCCACAACTTTCTCAATTGTTCTGCAGCTGCTAGGTAAGACCTTTCAGGATACTGTCAAGAGATGGGCTCCTGATGATTCTGCTGCCACTTCCTTAATAAACTGCAATGTCCTGAACAAATGAATTTGGAGGCTTCTCAAGGGACTGCTATCTGGGATGTCTGAAAAGAACTCTGAACAAGTTCATGTTGGCTTAGACCAGGGGTGCCCAAACCCCAGCCCTGGGGCCACTTGCGGCCCTCAAGGCCTCTCAGTGTGGCCCTCAGGGAGTCCACAGTCTCCAATGAGCCTCTGGTCCTCTGGAGATTTGTTGGAGCCCACACTGGCCCGACACAACTGCTCTCAGCTTGAGGGCGACTGTTTGACCTTTCACATGAGCTGTGGGATGAGGGCTCCCTCCACTGCTTGCTGTTTCATGTCTGTGATGCAGTAGCAGCAGCAAAGGAAAGGCCAGCCTTGCTTTGTGCAAGGCCTTTTATAGGCCTTGAGCTATTGCAAGACCTTCATTTATTTATATCAGTTCATCTTTAATATATTCATTTATGTAAACTTATGCAAATTTTAAATGTAAATTCTTTTTTTCCCCTGGCCCCCCCACACAGTGTCAGAGAGATGATGTGGCCCTCCTGCCAAAAAACTTCGGACACCCCTGGCTTAGACCTTCTGCCTCTCCAAAACACTATGCCTTTTGTCCTCAAAGACCATATGCAGGTCTTTGGCCTCTTTCCAGAGTAACAGACTGGGTGCAACTGTATTTGTTTGCCCTTTGAAGATTTCCAAGTGATCTGAAATGGCAGGCAGCCATGTAAGGTGTTCTTGCATGCACTGTGCACTAGACTTGCATCCCCACACCACTTATTCTGGGGACTTCTTTTCTGCAAGTACTGTAGATTGCATGTTCAAATGTTATATTTTTATTGGGAACAATTTTTAGTTTGAGAAATTTTGTTATGTTTCTCTGGCAGTCTAGTTGTGCCTGTGGATAGGACTTTAAATGCAGCCAGAGTTGAGACCCCACACCTATTGCCAATGTCAAACTCAGCCAGAGAGCAGTTGTTCCCAAGCTGTGGACTGGGAGTCACTGATGCATTGCGAACTGATTTTTGGTGGATTGCCAAAGGGTGATAGAAGGATCAAATAACCATTGCCTCAAACCCTGAGGCTATTCAAAAATCAGATATTTTCAGTTGGCACTGGCACAGTGACAAGGCACTGAAATTGTCAAGGCACACCATCAGGTTTTTGACAATGGACAAGGCACACTGTGCTGCCAGTTGGGAGGGGGCTCACATCCACCATTGGCCCTACTAATAAATTGCTTGTGGCACACTGATGTGCCATGGCGCACTGGTTGAAAATGGCTGCTGTAACTGCTAACTACCCTGCAAAGAGCTGAGCTCCTGCAGTTTGCAAGCATGTGTAAATATAGGGAGATAAACGTTTGAGGGTCTTTTTCCTAGTTATAAATATTACTTCCTAGCTTTTAAAAAGTCTAGGTGGGTCCTGGTGTTTTAAAAAAAGTGGGGGCTGCTGCTAATAAGTTTGGGAAGCACTGCCCTAGACATCTGTAAGCAATGGATGCTGTGTTGAGCATCAATGGGAGCTGTTAGCAACCCCTGCTAACTGGGTAAGAGGCACTTTTTCAAGTGGGTGCTCTTTTATTTAGCAGGGGGAGAGTAACTGGCCCTCCTCACCCCAGCAGTGTCTTTCTAGGGCTGTCTGCTGGTGTTCTTTTGAACCTTTTTAGAGTGTGAGCCCTTTTGGAACAGGGAGCCATTGTTTGATTTTCTCTGTAAACCACTTCGTGAACTTCTTGTTGAAAAGTAGTCCAAAAATGCTGTTCATCATCACCATCATCAGTACAGTTTTTGCTGAATATTTGCACTCAGATCCTACGCATGTGGCTTCAGGAAAAAGGAAGGGTTGCCCCCCAAAGTCAACTCAACAAGCCGCCGCTGCCCCTCATCCCTATTTGCATGTTCCAGCGACAGCATCACCGTCCTGATGGCAAAGGAGAAGCGGCGGGGCGAGGAGTGCATCCTCCAGTCACGTCGCTTCCAGAAGCGGGCCAGCAAGCGGCGCTGCGGGCGGAGGGACTGAAGGGACGGGGCTGGGAAGCAGCGGCTGCTGCAGGGAGGCCATGGCGGGCGAGCAGCCCGGCGGAGAGCCTGCGAACTACGTGGCGCGCCTCTCCGAGTGGGCGGACGCGCATCTCGGCCTCCTGCGGGTAGGTGGAGGGGCGTTTGCAGAGCGCAGGCAGTGGCTCGCTGCTGCTGGGGCGGAGGGCAAGCGGGTGCAACAGGCAGCCTGGCTCCGGGCTGCAGCAGGCAGGTGCGGGCGTGCCCTGGCGGGGGCGGACCCAATGTTTGTGTTGGGGGGGGCAGGAGCACTCCAGAGCCCAGGTCAACCAGGTGGGCGGACCTGGGCTCCCGCCTGGGCTTAAAGCCCAGATCTACCGGCTGAGTAGACCTGGGCTCCCCTCTGGAGCCACCCCTTCCAGGCATGTAGATCTGCGCTCCTGGATGGCGTCTCTGCCCAAGGTGTGTTGGGCAGGTAGACCTGGCTTCCCATTCTGACTGCCCCCCTCCCTGAGCCATCCCTTCAAAGTGGGTAGTCCTGGGCTCCTGGTTGAACTGGTCCCCATGGCTGAGGTTTGCTGGGTGGGTAGACCTGGGCTCCCGCTTGGGCTTGGAGCCCAGATCTACCTGCTGGGTAGACCTGGGCTCCTACTCTGACTGCCCCCCTCCGGAGCTATCCCTTCCAGGTGGGTAGACCTGGGCTCCTGGTTGAACTGGTCATAAGAACATAAGAACATAAGAACAGCTCCACTGGATCAGGCCATAGGCCCATTTAGTCCAGCTTCCTGCATCTCACAGCGGCCCACCAAATGCCCCAGGGAGCACACCAGATAACAAGAGACCTCATCCTGGTGCTCTCCCCTACATCTGGCATTCTGACTTAACCCATTCCTAAAATCAGGAGGTTGCGCATACACATCATGGCTTGTACCCCATAATGGATTTTTCCTCCAGAAACTCATCCAATCCCCTTTTAAAGGCGTCTAGGCCTCTTTGGTCGAGGTTTGTTAGGTGGGTAGACCTGGGCTTGGAGCCCAGATCTACCTGCTGGGTAGACCTGGGCTCTTCCTCTTGACTGTCCTCTGGAGCCATTCATTCCAGGCGGGTAGACCTGGGTTCTGAGTTGGCCTCTGTGGCCAAGGTTTGCTGGGCAAGCAGACCTGGGCCTCACTTGGACCTGGAGCCCCAATCTATCTGTTGGGTACACTTTGGCTCCCATTCAGACTCTGCCATCTGCAGCAACCTCTTCCAGGCAAGCAGACCTCAGCTCCCAGTTGAACTTTGGCCTTCATGGCTGAGGTTTGCTGGATGGGTGGACCTGGGCTCCCACCGGAACTTTGAGCCCAAATCTGCTGATGGCCATGGCCAAAGTTTGCTGAGCAGGTAGACCTGGGCTTTAACCCAGACTTGGAGCCCAGATCTTCTTACTGGGGATACCTGGGCTCCCAGCTTTGCTTGAACTGTTCCCCATCCCAGTGGGCACCGTTCCCCCTGGCACAACAGTTGGGGGCATACACCCATGGCTCCCCTTGAATTCAACCCTGTGCCCTGTGCCCTGTTCCAAACCCGTGACTGTGTCTTTAGAGGTAGGTGGTCTGTATGCTGCCTTAGACCAAGGGCTGGCCCTTGTTTGCCCTGGTGGAAACCCTACAAACAGGACATAAAAAGGTGATAGCTGCCACCATGAGGGGGGGGGATGAGACATGATATACATAGAGGCATGTTCTTTGCCCTCTCACACAACACCAGAACTAGGGGACATCCTCTAAAATTGAGTATCGGGAGAGTTAGAACAAGCAAAAGAAAACATTTATTTACCCAGCATGTAATTAGTCCGTGGAACTCCTTGCCACTGGATGTAGTGATGGTATCTGGCCTAGAGGCCTTAGGTGATTGGACAGATCTCTAGAAGAAAAGTCCATCACAGGTTACAAGCCCTGATGGGTATGTGCAGCCCAGGGCCATATTAACCCATGGCTGGGCCCCTAGGCTATTTCAGGTCCTCTCCGGCATGTCAATCTTTCACCCCACTACAACTGTACAGACCGTGGTACAGTAGTTACTAGACCACAGTACATAGCCCTATATTTATTTTGAGGGTCTCCTGATGATTTCTATTCATAATTTTTTTATACCGGTGTTTGTATTGTATGAAAACTCTTCAGGAAAGCACACTTTGGGGATATAAGTGTTCAATTCTGAAATATTTGGAAGTGAATAAAATTTTTATTATTTATGTACACATATATGTATGTATATATGTACGCATATTGCTACGGCACAGAGTTCAAAGTGCCTTTAGCCATTGGAGCCCTAGGGTGCCCGGGAAAGTGCCTCAGCAAAAAAAGTGAGGGGCCTCTGCAGGGCCTCTGGGCTTCAACCTAGTTAGCCTTATGAATAATACAGCCCTGGTGTAATCTCCTGATTTTAGGAGTAGGCTACCTCAGAATGCCAGATGCAAGGAGGGCACCAGGATGCAGGTCTCTTGTTGTCTTGTGTGCTCCCTGAGGCATCTGGTGGGCTACTGTGAGATACAGAAAGCTGGACTAGATGGACCTTTGACCTGATCCAGTGGGGCTCTTCTTATGTGCCTCCCCGCACAGACTATGAGTAGTCAGAGGTATACAGTCCCTGACTGTGGAAAATCTCCTTTGCTAACAGCTACTGATTGGCCTGCCTGCCTGCCACAAATTTGTTTAATCCACTTGCAAACTCATCTAAGCTAGTGGCCCTCACCATAGCCCAGTGTTTCACAAGTAGGCACACAATCCTGTGTGTGTTTACTCAGACGCCAGTCCTGTAGCGTTCAGTAAGGCTTTCAACAGGAAAATATGCATGAGATTGCAACCTTAATTATGTGTGGTATGAAGAAGTGCTGTGCTCTAGTATGCCCTTCTTTATTACTTTGCTTTGCAAGACTGTGCCTCAGCACTAAATGAGGTCCTGGATCATAGCACTGACAACATGAGGCTAGGTTGGAGCAGTGAACAGCCCTAGATTAACCGGGAGCCCCTGTTGTGACAACTTTGATAGGTTTTACATGTACTCTATGCTTCAGTGACTGACAAATGAAACTGCATGCACATGATTGGCTGTAGAGTGACATCTTTTGTCACATACTAGAGTCAAACATTGCTTCTGTGGTCCTAAAGATGTTTTGAAATACCAGCATTTTCCTTCAGCCTGGAAAGCATATTTACCATAGTTTGACTTTTGAATTACCTGTATTTTCAGAATAAAAAAATAAAATAAACCTCAAATATTAGATGAATGCCTGTTCTGACATTTATGTTTTATTTATGATAAAATAAATCTCCTTCACAGGAGACTTTCTCCTTCACATACATACAATACATATTTATGCGTTTCAGCAATATTGCAAATGTAAGGCTGCAATTCTGTACACTGGATTCAGTGTCGCTGAACTCTTCTTCTTTACTTTCTCTTTTACCACTTCAGGAGTTGAGGGAGATACAGAGCCACTGGACTCAATAGGATTTATGTCTGAGAACATGCATAAGTTTGTACAGGTGGGACCTCGATATCCACTGATTTGGTATCCACACATTTGACTTACCACTGATACTGAGATCCACCTTTAAATGCCTTGTAACAAGGAAAAAAAGCAAAATCCAATTTCCTACCTTCATGCTGTTAAATAATTTTAATTTCATTCCATTAGACTCCATTATTCATCCCATCTAGTGGCTGAATGAGGTATAGTGCCTATACCAGGGGTCGGCAACCTGCTGCTCTAGAGTCGCATGTGGCTCTCTCAGCTGTCTGCAGCGGCTCCTCCGGGTGAAAGTGGCAAACGGGGTTTAAAGACGCCTTTAAAAGGGGATTGGACGAGTTTCTGGAGGAAAAATCCATTATGGGGTACAAGCCATGATGTGTATGCGCAACCTCCTGATTTTAGGAATGGGTTAAGTCAGAATGCCAGATGTAGGGGAGAGCACCAGGATGAGGTCTCTTGTTATCTGGTGTGCTCCCTGGGGCATTTGGTGGGCCGCTGTGAGATACAGGAAGCTGGACTAGATGGGCCTATGGCCTGATCCAGTGGGGCTGTTCTTATGTTCTTATGTTCTTAGTATGTTGTTCACAACTTCTACAAATTCTATTAATATTTTTCAATAGCCAAGCTTTGCATAACTAAGTTCATGTTATCTGTCATTTGTAGTGTGGCAACCACAAAGTTTATAAAGATGATGTTTAAAGGACAGCAGAGACTTGAATGATTTTTTGAAATTTTTTTTCCCCTACAGAACATCAGTACAGGAATGGCAATAGCTGGTGTAATTTTATTTGCAAAGAGTGTCAAATTGGTAAGTTATGGATTGGGTTTAATAGTATTTCATATTAATCAAAGCCTGTGGCAGCTAGGTATTGTGTAAAGAACATATTTGATAATAAGCAGATTAATTACTGTCTTATTTATCATTTTTAGCCTCCTCAAAGAGGCCTGTCAAATCCCATCATTACTTGCTGTTTGAAAAATGTGTACAACCTCCCTGCTTAAATAGATCTTTCAAGACTGAATTTAATTAACTTTATTATACTACACGCGAAGCTTAATTGTTCACTTTCAGTTGGGGTGTTTTATGGTTGCATTTATATACTGCATGTAAACTAGTTTAATTGAGGAGATAGACCAGTTGTCTGCCGCCTTTGGATTCAGTTTATCTAGGGACAGAGAGAGATTTCTTGGGGAAATTGCAGGGAGAAAGGGAAAGTTGTAGGAAAGCAACTACTTTTTGGTTGAAGTCGTGTGCTCAGGGGTTTATTTTTTAAACTAGGAACTTGCCTGAATCCAGGGATAATTTTGTTTTGTACTAACATTGCAAGCTTCTGCTACTAGTAGCCTGCTTCTTCAGTGCCTCCACAGAGCGCGTTGTCTAGCCACAGACAGATCCTTTATTGGAAATTGTCAGTCATGAATCAAATTATTGTTGTTATTAAGAATACTTGTATATCACATTTCAACTAGAGTAGTTCACAAAGCAGTTTACATAAGAAAATCAATCAATCAATGGTTCCTTGCAATCAGTCATTCCAAAATTACTACTGGAATAGCTTGAGATAATTTTTCATATGACTGAAATAATCAAAAAACTCTTCCCATATTACTTTTCCATACTCCCTTTTTAAAGCCCATGTAGGGGGTTGACAGGAAAATGAGCACAACTGATTGACTTTACAGTTTGACTTTGGCCTGAGATACCAGCATTTCAGCTGAAGTTGATTGAATTACTGTGTCTCCTGGACTGAAATTGAACATCCTACAAAGAATTGCATCTTTGGCCGCTTTCCAGCCAAGTCCTTGCACATGAATTAAGCAGGCAAGTAGGGCAAGGTGACAAGGGGAGTGACATAAGAACTATTGTTCGGTTGTCAGAATCAAGCTGTAATTCTGCAAGGTAATGTAAACCACTTGGAAGTGAGCAGCTTCAACCAGGTTTAGGAGGAGTTCTGCTTGTGTGTGTTCTACTCCCTCTTCTTTTAAATAGTTTTTCTTTCTTGGTCAGTATCTGTCCTGGGTCTTTGAGCAGCGCCTAGCAAATAAGCATTGCCTTTCCCTAGCAGCCTCCCTACTGTGATCTGTGTTGGCCTCTGTGATTATATGAACCATTTTCCTGCCACGCAAGCCACTGTTCTGCTTACGTTGCTCAAAAGAGTATTTGCAAATGAGATGTGCAGTGGAGCCCTTGTGAATTGTCTTGAAAATGTTTGTAACAATTTTATACAGAGCTGTGTAGCTCATCTAGCTTTCTAAAGCAGTATTGGCACATTCCCCCACCTCTCATGGATGCTTGGGAAAGGCATCTATTATTGCACTTTATAATTCATCCTTATTTTTGGATTGTGCTGTTTTCTTTCTCTGTGTCATATGCTGGCTTGAACATTCCATGTATTCAGAGGGAAAGGTGGGACATACATCTTTTAAATAAATAGTTGATAGACCCTATATAGGTGATAGACCCATAAACAACCAGACTCGGGGTTTCCAAACATATTGCTCACTGTCCCTTGAGCATTGCTGAAAGGGCAGGGTGGGCTGACAAGCTCCTGACTTTTGAAGAAGTTCTCTACAGGTGGTTGTAAGGTAGTGAGGGGGAGAAGGTGTGTGACTGTCTGGTAAGAGGCCAGAGTGGAAAAGTAATCTGTGTGCGGAGTAGAAGTACAAGGTGCAGTTTGGTCAAGGGAAAAGCAGGAGATATGTAAAAGCTATTCAAGGGACTCTGCACAGTTTACTGGGTGAAGGATTACATCCCCCATTCCTCTACTGTGCACTTTCTCCCTTGCTGTTTCCTATCATTCCAGTACTTTATCTCCTTGCATTTGTCTGGCTTCCAGCTATTGAGTTGGAACACCTGAAGCATCTTCTTTATCCTTCTGACTGAGGTCTCGGCTACTCATTCGATTGTAGAGTGTGGCGATAGTAGCCTGGACTGCCCCACTTCAGGGTGCAGGTGGAGGCTCACATTTTTCAATTTCTGCCCTACATTGAATAACTCCCTGCCAATAGAAAGCTAGCAAAGCAGGCAAATGAATGTGCCAGAATTTTTCTTTCTCATGTTCTAGTTTTCTGTTTGCAGGGAACTGAAGGAACATTCAGAAGTGGTATTCCCCACCTATAGCGTAAACTGGTATCTTGGAGCCCAATCCTATGCTTGTCTACTCAGAAGTAAGACCCATTAGAGTCAATGGGGCTTACTCCCAGGACAGTGTGGATACGATTGGGCTGTTAGACTTCTTTCTGCATGTGTGAATTGGGTCTGATCTGCACCTTGGCACCTTCCCATTGCTGCTCATCCTTTGTTTCTCTTGTTTTACTTGGATTGCATGATTGAAAACAGGGCAGATGTGTCTTTTACTTTGTTTTGCGTGCAGTGCATAATACCCTCCTAGCTGAGGTGTCTTAATCCAGGAGCCGACCTAAGATGTGAAATACCTAATATTCTTAATTGAAATAAGTACTAAATAGTTTTTGTTGCTACCAATGTGTCTCAACCAGAGTATTTTCATGTGTGAACCCCTGCTAATTGGGTAAGAGGCACTTTTTCAAGTGGGTGCTCCTTTTTTTAGCAGGGGGAGAGTAACTGGCCCACCTCACCCCAGCACTGTCTGTTCTAGTGGCTGTCTGC
This sequence comes from Tiliqua scincoides, assembly GCF_035046505.1. NCBI lineage: Eukaryota > Metazoa > Chordata > Lepidosauria > Squamata > Scincidae > Tiliqua > Tiliqua scincoides. Next base: position 216,832,008 of record NC_089823.1, on the reverse strand, counting down.
AGGTATTCCTTGGCATCTTTTTAGATTGTGAGCCCTTTTGGGACAGGGAGCCATTTAGTTATTTGATTTTTCTCTGTAAACCGCTTTGTGAACGTTCAGTTGAAAAGCGGTATATAAATACTGTTAATTAAATGTTAATTAAATATGTCTACCTCCTTTGTAAATATGCTAATTGCTTTTGGACCTTGAGATATCAGATGGAGCACATTCCTCATACATTTTTAATCCAGTTTATTTACAGAACCTTCAGATGCTGTTTGCAAGGTCTTCTCTTTCTATGCAGGGACCTTGCAGGACAACAGAAGTGAAGGTTTGACAAATAAAATAAATCCTGGTGTCCCAGCCTTCTGGGTAGCAAAGGCCAGATGGCACTTGAGCAGCATATTCAAAGGCTGAGCTGGTGGGGAACTTTATTTACTAATATACCACCTGCTCTGCTCATTAACACTCTCTCTCCTTCATCTGTCTGAGTTGGGCACCCATAGCTCTGTCTTCCACAGTGCTCCCTCCTCCTCTTTTTTTTTTTTGTTCCAGAGATGGCCTGGTGGTGGCTGAAGACTAACTGTCTTAGTTTTTACCTCCCTTAGCTGAAAGAAGTATCCCAAGGTCGCTAGGTGGAACATATACAGTATACACATATACAGCCACTCCACATATTCCATGATGAAGGGTTCGATGAGGATATTTTAGGTGTATCCCAAAGAACGAAAACTGAATTCAACAAATGTATTGCAACACGGATCGTATGATGAACTTGTCACAGAGCCACAAAAGTTTGCAGTCCCCTGTTGAGTGTTTCGGGGGCAACTCAGGTTGATCTATACATAATGTGTGAAATGTTCCTGTTAAATAAAATAGAAAAGAGAGAATATGTGTATGTTTTCTCTATAATTAATACTCACTAATGTTCTTTCAAAGTTTTGGTATGCACGGCCCCATCGATTACATACTGTCACCCACCTCAAGATAGGAGATAAATTTAAGTAAATAAAATAATACCTTAATTAATTAATAGTATTTGCCATGAACTGAACTGGCTCTGCATTTTTAATAGGTGATACTTGAAAGATTTCGCATGTGTCTTGTTCTGTGTATGTGATTGGTCCAGCATTCATTTTTGTTTAGAAAAGATTGACTCTTTCTTTTTTTTTATGACTAGACAACCAAGTTCACTCACGCTCTGGATATACCAGTTGAATTTATAGAGAAGAATGTTAAGCTCCGGGGACGATTTCACCAGATAACTGAGCAAGGTTTAGAAATTGAGCATGTTCCCATTGTCCTTCCAATCATTTCATCACTGCAGAGGAGAAGTAAGTGTGTTGAGAAGTTTGATTAAGCCAGTATAGTAATGACAGTCGTTCACCATGCAAACTTGTTTTTTCAAATTTTAAAATTAATTGGTTAAAACAACGATTCCTAGAAAATACTATTGGTTAAAACAACCATTCCTAGAAAATACTATTTATATGCAAAACAAATATAATGTGTGGCAAGTAGGCCATTTCACTGCAATTAGAGCACTTAGGGCCCAATCCTATAGCGTCTGTCAGTGCAAGGAAAGTGCTTCTAGAACTCAGAAGCTGCTTGTACCTCTGTCCACACCAGTTTTCTTAGCCATGGCTGAACTGCAGTTCTCACAAAAGAAACTCTTTCAACCACGTCCAGTAATTTTCCTACTTCTCTGGCTCTGTTCTCATTTATCGGGAGTACATGAAGGGAGATCCTTTTATGCAGTTGCTTATAGACTGACATTGTGGAAAATTAATGTTGCTATAGGCAGGGTGACCAGATAGCAAAATTTACTGGCTTTTAAAAGCTTTGCAATAGACCAGGGGTGTCCAAAGTTTTTGGCAGGAGGGCCACATCATCTCTCTGACACTGTTTTGGGGGCTAGGGGGAAAAAAAGAATTAATTTACATTTAAAATTTGAATAAATTTACATAAGTTTACATAAATGAATATATTAAAGATGAACTTATATGAATGAATGAAGGTCTTGCAATAGCTCAAGGCCTATAAAAGGCCTTGCACAAAGCAAGGCTGGCCTTTCCTTTGCTGCTGCTACTGCATCACAGATGTGAAACAGCAAGCAGTGGAAGGAGCCCTCATCCCACAGCTCACAGGAGAGGTCAAACAGTTGAATCGGGCCAGTGTGGGCTCAAGCAAGTCTCTGGAGGGCCACAGGCTCATTGGAGACTGGGGGCTCCCTGAGGGCCACATTGGGAGTCCTCGGGGGCTGCAAGTGACCCCAGGGCTGGGGTTTGGGCACCCCTGAAATAGACAAACATTGCACGAGCTCAGTTCTTTTCCTAATGGTGTGGCAGGGATCACAGGAATCCTGTTCAGGGTTTTCTACTTCAGGGGACAGAAGCCCTGTCCTTTTTGTAATATGTAACATTCTAGATATAGGGTGTAAATCTAAGTGGGAGGATGCTTACTTCACGCCTTACATCTGAAATAGACATACATAAGACCTGCATTTTGTACCCACAAAAACTGTAATATTTGAAGACTATCTTTTTTTAGTTTTTTTTAAACCTTGTGTACATTATGAATCAAGTGCTGTTGGTGGCACCTTTTTAACAGGTGTCTGCAAGGTTAAAAGAAAATGTGTCTGTCTCAAATGCTGTGCTTCTGTCAGGTACATAGTGCAGATCTCTGAATTGTATTTGTTCAAATTTATAAATGAAGAAGGATATCTTCTGGAAGCTTCTGCATCATGGTGAATCCTGGCTACTTCTGATGAGAAAATGGATTTTGGGCACAATCCTATACATGTCTACTCAGAAGTAAGTTCCATTTTGCTCAGTGGGGTTTACTCCCAGGAAAGTGTGTATAGGAGTGCAACCTTAGATAGTCTGCTGATAGCCTGATGGGGGATTTTTCTGCTCACACTATAGCACAACCACTGATTTCAACTCTTGGTCCCATCAGGCCATAGAATTGCTAATACTTTAAAACAAACAAAAAACCTAGCTATAAAACCAAGATTTCAGGTTTTGAGGTCTTTCATCTTTCATTGAAGACTAATGTTGCGCTTGTATACACCCTTGCCTGGAAGTAAGTCCCAATGAAGTCAGTGGGGCTTACTTGCGAGTAGACATGCCTAGGATTGTGCTGGAAATCTCCACAGTTCCTGTATATCTAAGTTTATTAACCGTGCAATCCTTTGTATATTTACTCAGAATAAAATACTTGTAAGTCAACAAAGTGTTTCGATAGTGGTGTAATGAAACAAAAATGGATTGTGTGTGTGCGCTCTTACTAGGGCTTTCGAGTGGTTTATTGCTGGTCAGGCTTGCTGGTGTGGAGCTGACGCCAGATGGCATAGTCTGGTTAAAAGAAGAGATAAAACCCTCACAGATGATGTGGTTCCAACTTCTGGGAAGGAAGGATTCAGCGCTTGATTGCCTTGTGGTGTTAAATAAGGTGAGTAAAACTAGAGGAAAAAATGGATAACTTTCTTTAATTCTCTCTATATTACCTAGTTATGACTGTTGTTTCCTTTTTGCCTTCTATACAATACAGTGGGCCCTCAGTATCCACAGGGATCCTTTCCAGGACCCCCTCCCAGATACCAAATTCCACGGATACTGAAATGGGGGGAGGGGTTTGCTGGCAAACTGCCAGTGCCTTTCAGAAGCCTCCAGGAGGCCTTCTAAGGCACAGGGAGGCTGCATGCCCCATGCCTCAGAAGATCCCCTTGTCACGACTGGAAGGCACTTCCATCTGGGAGCTCCTGTGATACCCTCCAGCACTCCATGGATCCTGAAGTCTGCAAATGCCGAGTCCACAGATAAGGAGGGCCTACTGTGCACCATAATGCTACCATTCTGTTGAGAACCAATGGGTTATATTAGAATAGTGGACTTATACCAGGAGCCTCCTGGGTTCCAATCCGACTTAGCCATGAAGCTTACTTAGGTGACATTGAGCTAGTCTAGAGGTTCTCAAACTCGGGAGTAAACCTCCTGAGGTAAGTTTTTTGGGGGGAAGGGCAAAGGCAGAATGTCACTACAGGGGGGTGAAGGGGGCTTTTCTTACTTACAGACTGCTGGGGCAAGCTGCAGGAGTTGCGGGGAGCCCTGTGCAGCCCTCAGCAGGGCTCCCTGAGTGTTAGAATGTTGAAAACGATCAGAAGCCACTTCCTGGTTTCATCTCTTTGCAAAACTGGGGATCGCGTTACTGTCTTCCCCTTTCTGCCCCTTAAGGGGGCAGAGGCCAGGACTCTCAGGCTAGAGTTTGAGACTCAGTGAGCTAGACCCCAGTTTGAGACCCACTGAGCTAGTCACTATCTCTCAGCCTAACCTACAGCATGGAGGAGGAGGTGTAAAAAGAGGAGGAGCTTTATTATGTACAAAGTGTTCAGGTCCTTGGAAGACAGGTTGGGATACAACTGTCAAAAATAAATATTGATGTCCTTTCTGAACAGGGTAGATTTTCCAGTTTCTGTTTGAATGAAGAGATCCTGAGACAAGGGCTTGGCAAGGTGGTTTCTATTGAAGGACTGGCTCATGAATCCCAAATCTACTGGAAACTTCACAAGAGGCTGCTTCAAGCCGAGTTGAAAGCTGTGAAGAAAAATAAAGGGATCTGGAGAGAAGAGACATTCACCGAGAAACTTAGGGAGCTTATAAGCAATAATAAATACATGCACAAGTTAAAAGAATTTGCAACCTGGCTAAGGATACGCTTTTGAAAGTGGCAAGTTTTGGCTGAAGAAAGCACCAGTGGATGAGGATGGGACATAATATCTTCCTTGCATCAAAGTGATAGTACAACAGTCACCTAGCATTTTGTTTGTGGTTCTTGCCCTCAGGGAACAATGAAAATATCACAAGAAATATTTTTTGAGGGGATGGTCGCATATGGCACATTTACATATGGGGATAACTTGAATATGATTTTTTTTAATTGAGATGGCCAAAGCTAGTTTATGTGATAACTGTCCAGCAGGAGAAGAAAACTGAAAGCTCACTGAGCAAAGGAATATTTCATTGACTCATTGTTTTGTTTTCATGTTGCTTTTTTATGTCTGAAGTGTCACACAACAGACAGAAAAATAACAATTACAAAATGCATGTAACACTCAGATAAGATGTGGCAACAAAATCCTGCAGATTGGTTAGATACGGCTATTTTCTTATGAGAGAGAATTTTGTATTGAACATGAGGCTACTTGATTAGCTAGCAGAGAGAGAGAGAGAGAGAAGTGCTTACTTCCTTGTACGATTCTGCAGGGAACTTCAGCTCCGTTCACACAACTCTCTCAGTATGTGGTAACCACAGCTTTTAGTCAGCTAGTTCTGACGTCACTGGAAGGGTGGTCACGTACATGTTGTTACTGTGTGCTGGACATAACTTAGAGGTGAAAGCTTCTCTGGGTTAATCTCAGTGCATGGCAGCAGCATGCACACAATCTTGGCAACCGTGTCAGGGGCTGATGCTCTTTGAAATGGGCACAGGTGGGCTGAAATCCTTGGCTGCCATCAACCATTGTGTGAACTGACCTGCAGACATTGTGTGGCTCAGGATTATTATGCCTGTTTGTCCATTGTACCATAGAAAAGTTACAAATATCAAGACACAGCGGTAGCATTTCTTGCTCTTCCTTGAATATTTCCATTTCTGCTTCTTGGATTATGCAAGTGGTGTTCTAGTACAGGGCTGGTCAAATCCTGGCACAAAGTCTGGCTCCGGGGTTCAGCTTAATCCTTTCCTCCCATGACCAGCACTCACAGCTCTGGCCAGTCGCATCTTTGCCGAAATCCTAAAAGCCTGCTGGGGCATTTCACTATAGATGCGACTGGCCAGAGCATCGTGTTTTCCTGATCTGGGAACAAGAAGAGCTGCGGTGCTCCGGAACTGTGAGTGCTGGTCGCGCTGGGGAACGCGTTCCTGGTGTGCAGTGGGCGCAAATTTGAACACTGCTAGAAGAAGCTGAAGATCAGCTCAAGGGCATCTCAGACTTTACTCTGAGGTCTGCTTCTAAAGCAGCTGAGTTAGTATTGCGCCATGTTGAAAGCTGTTTCTAGTTTTGTTGAAATCACATGACTGAAATCCATCAAACCATGTGGGGAAATTGCCTTCAAACAAGCAGCTTCCTATGTTGTGCAGATCCCATATGGCTGAAGCCATTAGAAGCCTTCATCTTCCTGGTTGTTGCTTGTGTAAATTGGATGTTCTAATATTATAGAGTCTAAACTGGTTTAACAGCAATTGTATCCTTATGAATCACTTTCTAAGGTTGCAGTACTCAGTACACAGCCTTGGGGGGAAGTTCCATTGAACTCAAAGACATGCATTCAAGGCAATATATGTGTTGAATCGGGGTGTAACTTAGCTTGCTGTCTAACCTTCATTGTGCACCATCAAGATTAATTGACCTACTCAAGATCTGAGCACATGCGTTTATATTTACTTTGGCAGAACATGATGTCTGCCTGTGTATTCTGAGCCATTTTGTTATATGGTTAACTAGAATTTAGGAAATTGATGATAAGGCTACTATTTTAGTAATCTTGTCTGAAAATCTACAAAATAGTAATGATTTTCTTGGAGAATTAAAGAGTTCTAGTTTAAAGCCATTCATTTCAGTACTTCTGCTGCTTTTCTGTGTTGTCTTTGTAGGATCAGTACTGATTAATCAATA